>NC_053158.1:185626553-186936053 GCF_016835505.1 Polypterus senegalus
GGGATAGAGCCAGGAAGGCTGTTTTTAGATGGTCTAGAGAAAAACATGACACTAGAACCAACTGTTTAGATTAAAACTTTACCTGTTTGGCTGCTGACTCCTTGTATTCTACCACCAGACCACGTATCAGCAATCATACTATAGGGTGGCAGGGTGACAGTGTTTAGCATTGCTTCTTCACATGTCCAGTATCCAGGGTTTAAATCCAGCAATCACTTGCTGTTTCTTGAGAGTCTGCACATTCTACCTGTGTATGTGTGCGTTTTTCTTCAGGTGTGTTTCTCCTGTGTCTACAAAGACGTAAATGGTAGTTTAAGTGCTGACTCTAACTTGGCCCTGTGGACAAATCAGTGTGCTTGTGTGTGTGTGCTGATGTTAATTTTACGATTTTCTCTGCCTTTGTGTTTCTATGTAAAGTTGTAGAGTTGAGACGGAGCCACCTAATCATGCACCTCGGTTAGTAGCCTGTGCAAAGCTTAAGGTAGAGTATTGTACAGCTTCAGTATAATAGTAGTGGTTTAATGTATTTGATTTGCTTTGTTTTTTGTTCATTGGAGTTTCTGGCTTTTGGCCTCTGCTTTAATACTCAAGTACTGACTGTTTCTAATTGGTGTTTGCTTTTAGATTTTTCCTGAAAAGGAACAAAAATATAGTTTTACTCCTTTTTGTTCCTACCTTTCTGTTCCTGTTTATATTTTTGAATTCATTTTTGAGTAAATGTTACAATTTCTTTTGTCTGTCATTTGGAGACATTGATTGTTTAAGGGATTTACCCTATTTTGGGCCTGTACAAGCCTTTTTGAGCTTGGGATGAGGCTGCCTGGAGTGAGGCCAATATAGTGGGCCAAGACCTGAAATAAGGACAAGTCTGGCATTTCGTGTGTATTTTTTGAAGCCTGTAGCTTGTTTTTTGTGCTTCGTGTGGAAGGATTTCACATCAGTCATGTGATGGATTAGCAGCTCATCATGGTTTGGATCATGCCTTGCACCTGATGCAATTGGCTGTCTTCCTCTTCTCCCCACTAATTTGATCAAATAAATGTGAAAATGCTATGTTATGTGTGTATTATAATACACCAGTAATGGCATACAGCACAATAACGTGCAGTGAATACACTTGACTTGAACATTCCTAGTTTTCAGACTTGTTTGCTCAGAGGTTGATGCACTTGCTGCTTCCTGAGCAGCTCTTCTTTTCTCCACCCTAGTGGTCCTCTGCTTCTCTTCTTTCGTCTCCATCTTTTTGCGTTAAAACTGATTAAGTTAGTTTTTGTGTTGCAATTACTTAGTAAATTTTCCTTAAGTGCCAGCTTAAGTGAAAAATTAAGTCTTCAATCCGCCTCAAGAATGATTAGCAAAGGTGGTAGGGAATGAGAACGGTGCCCATATGCATGCGCTGCATGGCCTCCTTGCTGCACGCTGCCGAGAGTTGATTCTACAATAAAATAAAATAAAAATAAAAAGAGTAATAAAAATCATCACGCCGAAAGCGGATACTAGACGTCACGTAGTATATGTGTATCAAATTTCAAGTCAATAGGTGATTTAAAATCCTTGATAGACAAACAAACAGCCACGGTAGTGTATTATATAAGAAGATATCTGTTATAAATAAACACCACATGTTTGAACATCTGGCTTATCGCAGTGCCGTCCTGCGGCATTGCTGTTGTATTTTCTTGGTTATTTTTTTGATTTTATTTACCTTTTCTTTGCTCGAAGGTGTCACGCGACTGCAAAATGCACACAACCACATTCAGCCTGTCGCATGATAAATTTCAGTGGCAATTTAGGGCCCAGTGCATCCCGACTGATTGAAATTCTTATGACTACGGGTCAATCTGGGGGTCAAGCCAGTTTCCTCCAGGGTAAATATGGCTGGCTGGGTCGCCGATGTTCAGTATCACTCTGTGGAGCATTCTCAAAAAATATCCTTGCGTGAAATAGTTAGTAGCGAAATTGGCCAAAAATCATGCAGTTAGTTTTATATTTTTGTTTTGTTTTTTTTCTTATTATTTTTCAAACCTTGATATTATTTCTGTTACATTTGTAATGTAACACTGTGTGCCTCCTTTCCTTGTGCTTTCTGGGTGTAGCACCCCAGGAGTCGGGGCCACTCTAATGTCACCTCTCTTATGCCCTCGTTCTGAATATTGAAGGCCAGAGAAGAGGAAGCTCAGGCAGTGGATCTTTATATGTGTGTTTGGAGCCTATTTGTGATTCTTATTGTTTTTTTGGATTTATTTTTTTTTTGTGATTTATTTGTTTCTTTCTGGAATTTCATAAAGAATCAATGTTGCATTTTGGATCCAAGCCAGAGTTTTCATGATTTTCTCCTTCTTAAGAGACATTTTGATATATTATGGGGCTTTCTTTGTATTTTGAACTTTTGAAGGCAGCTCCTCATTTTGAGGCCTGCTCCAGCTGAAACCAGCAGGTAGTAGTTGGAGCCTGGCTGATTAAAGGAGGGCCTTTTCTGGATGGGCCAGTGTAGGTCCTGGCCTATTTTTGTGTCTGTTGTGCAAGATTCAATCAATCAATCAATCAACATTTATTTATATAGCACATATTCATACAAAAAAATGTAGCTCAAAGTGCTTTACAAAATGAATAGAGAAATGGAAGACACAATAAAAAATAAACATAAGTCAACATTAATTAACATAGAATAAGAGTAAGGTCCGATGGCCAGGGTGGACAGAAAAAACAAAAAAAAACTCCAAAAGCTGGAGAAAAAAAATAAAATCTGTAGGGGTTCCAGACCAAGAGACCGCCCAGTCCCCCCTGGGCAATCTACCTAACGTAAAGATTAACATCTGTTTGCTGCAATATATTTCTTATGCACTCTCAGGTATATTTGTTATGAACTAAAAATAATGTGGACTTTATTTGTATTGTAATCACGCATTGGCTTCAAGGTCAAGTTATTTTCATATTGCAGTTTCCTCGACACCAGTACATGGAGTGTGGATGTCAAAAGTGTCCTGCTTACAGCATATTTTAACTAGTGAAACACATGAACCCATGGTCCTAAATTAAAATTCAAATAAAAACAAACTTCAAGACAAGGGACTGTTGATACTTCTTATCTTCTGTATAAACGTCTACGCGTGGAAGTGTGTGTGTGTCTGTCTCACCTGGAAGTGAGAGGTGGAGTCGGGGTAAGGGTTCCGCCTGCGAAGAAGCAGAAAACGCGCTTAGCCACTAATAACACAAGCAAGGGCAGCACGTCAGCAAAATGAATCCTCCTAGGCGAGAGACGCCCAGAGTAGTTCTTTTCAATTAACCGACATCTCTACATTTCACTTCTTTTTCTGACAATTTCAATAGCTTCTAGGACCCCGGGCTTTTTACAGCACAGGCTTACACAGCTAGTGTTTTATAAATAGTCACTTCTTTCAGTTCATCTAGAAGTCATAATGTTTTTATTAAGTCTGGTAACACATCAAGACCAAGAAGAACTTTGCTACTTTGGCAATATTTTCCTTTGAATCCCACATTAAAAAATATAGCCTGACGTTGATTGTATCTTTGATGTAGCTTTGCTAGGTCGTAGTCTTCAAGGCATCATAAATTTGAATATTTGAAAGTAGTGCTCTCATATTTGGTGGCCATTTCGATTGCTGTTGTCCCTAAGGCTTTCTTGCATTCTGTATCCTGGACTATGTTTTGCATGCCTATGAGCCATTGTGTTTGATGTCTGTTGCTGAGTTGCTCTGTGTTCAGGATTCATTCATGCTTGACAATATGTTTCAGGGTCTTGTCTTCTTATTCTTTCTTGTTTGTCATCACTTAATCACCTTCTGTGATTTGCTTGACTCTCAGCAGAGGTCACCGCTCTTCTTTTTCTTTCTTGCTACCATTCTGGTATTTATAACTTGGTTTTGGGATCAATTTGCCATAAACACATAAGTACAGGTCATTTTGCAGTCCTTTATTTTAGGTTTCATAAAGTTCAATGTTCGATGATAAATGCAAAAATTTGGAGCAGGCCCTAATACAAATTCTAAGTATGTATATATCCCGTGTCCTGGGGGATGAGACCCCAGTTTGGCTAGTACAAAACTGTGTGTGCTGGTAAAGGTGTTCTGCGATATGTTTGATGCTCAGTAGATGTTGCTGCTCTTGTTTTTCTTTCCGCCTTTATGGTGGTTATCGGTTGCTTTCTCAATCACTTTGCTGTAAACACACTACCACAGATCATAGCAACCAGGTTAACACTACCTTCTTTTGAATTTCCAGAATTTGTTAAATCGTAAGCTTTCGATTAAGACCAAGATCAAGTTTCTGGCATTAGTAGTTTTGTTTGTGATTTTTTTCTGGGGGGACATCTTAAAAGCCATGTGTACCGTACACGTCCTGCAACCATTGCTGAAATAATAGGCAGGATTCAATAGGAAATCGCGAGCATTCCCCTTGAGAAGTTACGTTGAGCAATGCAGAATTTCCACAACAGGCTGTCAGAATGTGTATGGAGAAATGAACAACACCTTCATGATGTTTTCTTCAAAACATAAAATGAATATTGATTACCATCATTAATTGCATATCCTGTACAATACATTTCATTATTAAATGTATTTTGTTATCTGTTTATAAGGTGGAGTGGTGGCTCTGAGGCTAGGTATCTGCACTGGCAATCGGAAGGTTGCCGGTTTGAATCCTGTAAATGCCAAAAGGGACTCTGCTCTGTTGGGCCCTTGAGCAAGGTCCTTAACTTGCAATTGCTGAGCGCTTTGAGTAGTGAGAAAAGTGCTATATAAATGCAAAGAATTATTATTATTATCATTCATGCATTGAACATCAGTTGAAAATTTTCTGTTTCCTTGCGCTACCCTGTATGTATACAGATTAACTTAATGATACTAATGCAGTTCAAAGCCTGATACTTTTCTGCATCGTTTTAGATAGTAAAGTTTTTCAGACAACATAAACTCTCGAACGCTGAATGAGTGTAAGTAATCAAACTGAGCATTTTAACATATAGATTAAACCCACATGAAAATTAATACATTTCAAAACACCACAGTACACCTGCTGTGGTGGGCTGGTGCCCTACCTGGGGTTTGTTTCCTGCCTTGCACCCTGTGTTGGCTGGGATTGGCTCCGGCAGACCCCCATGACCCTGTGGTTAGGATATAACGGGTTGGATAATGAATGGATGGACAGTACACCTCACATTCTGAAGGACTAAAAAGGACAGCACACTTAATCAAATTTGAAATGTGCTTCAAAAAATAAAATGGAGATAAATAAACTAGCACTGTGCTATCATTTAATTTCTTAGCCATGCTTAATCTATTCACAGGCTGTGGTGAGGCAGTAAGCCATGCAGGACCAACTCTGTGCCACTCAATGTGAGGGTCACAATTAGCGCAGCTCATAGATTTGAGTCATGGGAAAGGTGCTATATACAGAAAATATGCTGTCATTATTATGCTTATTATTTATGGGATGTTTGAGAAAACAGGAGTATGTGGAGAAGACCACCACTTTGACATGCGAAAACTCCCCACAGGCATTGTCCGTGGGAGAATTCAGAACCATAATGTTGTAAAAGATAAAACTCAAACTGTGAAATAAATTCAAGTGAAAATCTCAATCTTCAGAATAAAGGAGTACATTTGTAAAGAGAAACATCAACAAATTAAATTATAAGCTAAAAAACTCAACAGCCATTTGTCCACTATTGTTATGTATAAGGTTCATTATTGTGAAAATACAAAAATGTAAGGCAGTAATTTCTATATTTGTCTGATGGCCATGTTTTTAATGCAGAAAATATCTCTGAACTAGCAGATTTATAACAAAATGAAGAAAAAGTAGTCAAATGGAATGCCATTTTACCTCACATTTCCTCTACACTTTTGTCCCCCTTTTCATACTTCTGAAATTGGAGTGTGCCTTACATTTCATGGTGTTTTAAAGTCAGAGTGAAAAGCTATTTTGTACCCTCTGTCTGAATAGCACTCAAGTTTTACATTATGGGAAGGCGGGTTAACCTCATTATAGCAGCATTAAGTGTGCAGCATGCAGACTCCACAAGACGTTTAAACGCTTTCTTCTTCTAAATAGATGTTACTTTCATTTTTGTTATTGTGTATTCACTTATTTTTCTGTTTTATTCCTTTGTCTGATGGCTAAGCAAAGTAACACAGAAAAGAGTTTGTTGAGGGGCTCGTGACTAGACAGGCGATATGGTGTGAAGGCTAAGACCATATGAGACTATGAGGCTGCACCTTCATAGGACTATGTGAGCATGTTTAAACTGCATGTGTTCTTATTCTAAAAAAAATGAAAAGCTATAAAAATACAGACGTGGACACATTTGTTGGTCCCCTTCCAGCTCATTGAAAAAGGCACTGTATGTTTCCTGAAAAGTGATAAAATGTAAAGCAATTGTCCCCTGTATACATACAAGCCTGGCTTTGACATGCCATCGGGAAAAGCAAAGCAAGTGTGACAAGAGATCAAGCATTGTTTATTCCGCAAAGATATTCTAAAATGGCCCTGGCACATTTGTTGGTACCCCTAGAAAAGATCCCAAATAAATGCAATGTGGCGATTTTTCAAACTAGTTGCTTTCTTTAATTAGTGCCACATTTGTTTCTAATTATGCATTCAGTCATTCAGCTGATTTAAATAGAAAAAAGTCTTTACTCTGCTGTTTGGTATCGTCGTGAGTCTCACACTGAACATGGATCAGAGAAAGTGGAGGAGAGAATTGTCTGATGAGATCAGAAAGAAAATTATGTTAAAGTCAAAAGCTATAAGTAGCTTGATGTTCCTTTGACAACAGATGCAAATGTTATTAAGAAGTTTAAGGACCATAGAACTGTAGCCAACCTCACTAGAAGCAGCCGCAAGAGTAAAAATCAACCCCAGAATGTGCAGAAGAATAGTGGCAATGGTAGATAAAAAGCTAAGGGCAGCTTCCAAAGAGATACAAGCTGAACTTCAAGGTCAAGGTCTGTCAGTGTCTATGTTACATATAAGCCAAACAAATGTGTAGCTGCCGTGATTTAGATCTTTTACTCATGATGGTGCCTTTTGCAGCAACTGGTAGTTTTACAAAATGGGGCCAAAGGAGTGAGAAAAAAAGGAAATGATTGTTCCAGAATAGCTATTGCAAAAATCAAGAACTCAAGATATGGCTTTCATCTAAACGTCTCATGTTCTGTGATACATTATTACCACAGCTAAAATGTTATCTAATTAGCCAGCTCCACTGAGTTGCAAAGAGTCGAGGACACCATTATCTAACTTCTGGTGATTTCTATTCTAGTTAGCATGTGCTCGCTACTGCTGGGACTTAGTCGGTTGATAAAAACTGGTTTTGTGCCCCTCACGATTTGGAAAGAACATTGGAATACTAGAGTCAGGGGTATTAAGTTAGGCTAACAATTTTGATGGCAGAAGTTTATGGAATGCAATTTGTGCCAAAAAGAGATCAATAAAAAGGTAATTATGAAATACAGTAAATAATCACATGATGAAAAAGAGCAATGATATATATAAATTAGCCATTAAATTTTGAAAAATTATATCATTGTATGTAAAAGATTGATTGATTGATTGATTGGCAAGGAAATCAGGTTAAAACAGACCCTTTCCAATAAATAATATGCTGTTTTGAAATTTGCTGTCTTGAAAAGTCCAACTATGGAATATAAACAGTCGTAAAAATAAGGAAATTTTTAAATAAATCCTCCATCCATCCATTATCCAACCCGCTATATCCTATCTACAGGGTCACGGGGGTCTACTGGAGCCAATCCTAGCCAACACAGGATGCAAGGCAGGAAACAAACCCTGGGCAGGGTGCCAACCCACCACAGGGCGCACACACACACACACACACACTAGGGACAATTTAGGATCGCCAATGCACCTAACCACCATGTCTTTGGACTGTGGGAGGAAACCGAAGCACCCGGAGGAAAAACACACAGACACGGGGAGAACATGTAAACTGCACGCAGGGAGGACCCGGGAAGCGAATCCGGCTCTCCTAACTGAGAGGCAGCAGCGCTACCACTGCACCACCGTGCCACCATAAATCCTCCAAAAATCAAATAAAAAATTACATTATTGAAAAAGGTAGCATTTCATGACAACTAGCATAATTAGTGTTTAGTATTATCAACAACTGTTATCTTTTTTTACAGTTATTTTACGTTGTAGTTCATTTATAAAGTAAAAACACTAGCTACATTTTCCTTTAAAATGAACACATTTAATGCTGTTAAGAATTACAATGAGCAAGCACTGAATAATAAATGTTACTGTTTCAATAGGTCTGTCTTATATTTGTTTATTTGAACCTTTTCACACAAGAACCCCTTAGGTATTAAAAATAAACAAAATGATAAGCTAATTAAAAAAATAAATTCCAGTGTTTTTTTGGAAGAAAGACCCACCCAATATGGGTGGCTGCCAATGCCCCTGTACATACTGTATAGTACATAACTTCAGTCTTCTCAGATCAATAATCAATAAAAAAGAGACATGCTGCCAAGACATCCAATGACAAATTGCTCCAGGCTGAAACCGCCATGAAGAGGAAGGACAAAAGACTCAAGGCCAGAAATGTGACTCTGCGCACAAAAGTCCGATTCTTTCAAGCCATGGCATTCTCAATCACATCATATAGATGCGAAAGGTGGACAGTGAAGAAGATGGACAGGCCTTTGAACTATGGTGTTGGCAAAGAATCCTGCACAAACCCTGAATGGACTGGAAAAACACATTGCATGGATATTGCAGTAGATTAAACCAAAGATGTCACTGGAAGCCCAAATGATAAGACTTCAGCTCTCTTAACTTCAGATACATCATGTAGAGAGAAGGACATCACACTTGGCAAAGTGGAAGGTCAGCACAAAAGAGGAAAATCTACAGTGTGGTGATTGGACACAGTTACCACAACCAGGATTGACCCACTATCCAGTATTAGCCAGCTGACAGGAGACCATGTGCTTTTCAGGACGACTATCCATGAAGCAACCATGAGCCAACATCAACTCAACAGCACCTAAATAACTAACCAGGAAAAGCCCCAACTGCCAAAATTACCACTGTATAATTTGTTTGGAAATGAAGCTTTTGTGGGCAGCTTACTGATGAATACAGTATCCATGGTTCAAATTCTATATCCTTCTAAATCCATGTGGAGTTTTCATGTTCTCCCTATGTCTTTGTGGGATTTCCTTTCACATGGCTATAAATATACAGATTAGGTTAACTAGTGCTACAGAATTGCCGTGTGGGTGTGTGCATGAGTGGAGTCTGTGATGAACCTGCACCTTCTGTAGGTGTTGTTTCCCTGGCTTATACACTTTTTTCTTTGGTTGTTTTTCTTAATTTTGAATTCTGATTTTACATATCAACAAGCTAATTAACGAATTAAATGGCAGGCTCAGTTATGGGTTGCACTCTGGACCTCTGGAGGTCGTAGCAAAGAGAATGAAAACAAAACTTATGGCTATCTATCTATCTATCTATCTATCTATCTATCTATCTATCTATCTATCTATCTATCTATCTATCTATCTATCTATCTATCTATCTATCTATCTATCTATCTATCTGTCTGTCTGTCTGTCGCCTTACAGCCCCAGTTCATCTCCTGCCTCTTCTGCGCCCCAATGTTGATGTCAAGTTCCTTCGCAGACTCCTGTTGCTCTGTCAGTCCACAGGCCTATAGTCAGGTGCATGTTCATCCATAAATGTCCCTGCTGCCTGTGTGAGCCCGCATTGTGACATCTGTATCCATTAGGCCCTGAACTGAAATCAATGGATGGATTTAATAAATTGCTTTGTGCAAGTGCTCACCATGAGGGGTGCCATGTAAAATAAGATGACTGATTACTAATTCACTTCTTATGACTGTTCTTCTGGATCCACGTGCTATTAATGAATAGCATCCTGGTGCTTCTGTTGCGTTTGGATCATTAAAAGCCAATGCAGTCAGACAAAACATTGCTGGGTGAGGTGACCCCGGTGGAAATTGGCTAACACTTTGTCAACACAAACAGGCAGCATCAAAAAATCAAAGCGGTGAAACAAAAAAATAGTGAGCTCCCCAAGCAGCGTGGCCGGTGGCAATGCGATTCATCATACATTACCATCTGACTGTGTGCGTGTCAGAGTCCCGTTTCGCAGGTGAGTAATGAGTGGATGGTCTCTTTTTAAATAATGCACGTGCTTGTCACGGGCTGTCAAACCTGGCCGTATATCGATGCTGAAAATGCATTTGATGGGAATACATTAGTCAGCCCAGCGCCGCGCCTGCTGTGTGACACTCCGTCTGAGAGTTCACTGGCAATCGCTCTACAAACGACTGTGAGGGGACAGCTAATGCAGCCGGGGCTCGAGAGTATGAGTGTGTGAGAGCTGGGAGTGGGGATGGGGGGGTCTGGGCAAGATATGGGGTGTAGCATATAACAGATGAGAACACAACAGTGACAATGTTGTCAAGGCTGGCTGCGTCCAAGAAAGCAGGAGGTTTAAATAAATTAATGCTGTAAGAAAGCAGCCCTCCGATAGCCTTGTTCATCTGTAGGTTGTCACAGTGCCGAGCCGCTGCATTTCATCAAGTGCTTAGCACTAACATGATAGCCTGGTTGGAGGGCTAAAAGCCTGTGGAGTTAGAAGAGCAGCTGGTTTGGTGACATTTCAGGTAATTTAATTTTCCTATAGTGCCTTTCACTTCAGAGGGAGAGTGCAAAGTGACTCCCAGAATGTCTATTTTAACAAGGCTAGCCAAGCAGTCATTGGTCAATGTCACATGGAGGCAGCGGTGGGATTTTAACCAATAAAAGTACATTGGACAGCAGGTTAATTTTGAAAGCAAATGTCAATACTGTCTGGAAACCAGCATAAGAGAACAAACAGAGAGACAACAGGATTTGGGTTTGGTTTGTGATTGATTATAGTCATGCTTTCTGCTTTTGCTACATTGAGTGTTATGTTCTAGCTACAATTTTCATATTCATAACTCTGCCCAACCTGGTCAAACAGTTCTTTCAGGAAGTGCTTTTGAAAGAACGGTACAGTTGAATATCATTAGCTACTGATATATTTTCTAATGATATCTCGAAATGAAAGCACCCACTATAAAATCATTGACTGTCCGAGTACTGACACCTGTGAGATGTAATGAATGTTGTTCTGTAGATTTGTTTTTGTAAATTTTGTAACTTTCCCCGTCTCCCTTGACCTTTCTCAGTCTTCCATTTTTTGTATTACTTGTAATTTTGCCCATAATTATGTGCTTAGGGCTTTAGGGTGTGGCCTGAAAGCCATGTTTAAAATACTGTCCACTAATTATTTTCATATTTGCTTTCTCATTTTATAATTTTATTTTGTAGTGTAGGTTTTTGAATAGCATATTTGCAATTATCAAATTTGGGTTTGTCTTTATTTGTTTTATGTTACAGCTAGGGTTTGTTCACTGGCTTCTGTTTTATTATTTTATTTTAATTATTAGTTTTCATGTGTTTTTACTTTTGTGTAATTTTTATAAATATTGTTATTTTGATCATATTTAGTATGTATGTATTATGTATTTAAGTTGTTTTAATCTATTCTTTTTGTTTTGTGGGTGGAACCCCAAGAGTTGGGACCATCATGTTGTCACTACTATGAGACCGCCCTTAGCCTTTATATTGTGTTCAAGGAAATTGTCCCAGTAGTGTGTCATTGGAGTTTGGTGGAGAACATTTTTTTACCTCTGAGCTTTGTATTGGTTTTTGTGTTTTTTGTGAATTTATTGAATCTCTTTTTGGATTCTGAGCGCTGGATTTAGTCTTGTTTGCTTTAAATTGCCTTTTTGGGCAAACATCTATTTTTTTTTCTTTTTTTTTGTTTTGTTTCTTTATTTAAATAAATTAATTATTTATAAAGATTCTTTATTGCTTTTGTAAATTTAAACCAGAGGTTCACGGACATCTCATTTCAGTTGCACTTTTGTATGCAGGTAGTCCACTGGTCACGGACATCTGACCTACGACATACAAATGGGGCCGCAGCTGCGACGCATGCACCTCAGTAACTGCTGCTCCGTCATCTTTGGCCTGGGGATGCTGCAAGTGGTGGCTGGATGGAGGTTGGAGGGGCGCGATTTCACTGCCCGCACAGTGTAGTGTCCCTCGGGTGGCACCCAGTGGCAAGCAGTTTCACTTCCTGTCCACCACACACGGCTGCCCTGTTCGTTCTAGGTGGGCGGCTGGTAATTCTGCAAGCGGTGTGGCTGAACGGAGGCCATTGAGGGTGAATGGGGAGTAACATTGTAGTGTGCATCGGATGGCTGCCTATTGAATGGGGGCAATTCACTATCCGCCTTTGTCCACACCGTGTTTGTTCTTGGTGGCCGGACGCTGCAGGCAGTATACTGTAGTGGAGGTGACTGTGAGGTGGGCCGGTGATGAACCCCATTCATTCTCAATAGCAAGCCTGCTTGTAGTGTTACGTACATAGCAGGAAGTTGTCTCTCGTTCAGTACACCAGACGTGCTGATGAGGTGCTCCTTCCTGCTGTGATAGCGTGGACAGTGCTGTGCAGAAGAGCTCATCTTAATCTTTTGTCTTCACCTTTCAACAATGTCTCTGAAACACAAATCTGTTGCAAGTGCTGGTGATACAGTAAAGAAGAGAAAAACCATCACCATTGAAAATAAAGTAGAAATAATAAAAAGGTCAGAGAGAGGTGAAACTCTATCATTCATTGGCAGTGCACTTGGTTACAGTCAGTCAACAATAGCATTTATTAAATTTATGTACCTTTTCCGACTTGCATACAAATTCAACTTAAGTACAAACCTACACTCCCTATCTCGTATGTAACCCGGGGACGGCCTGTATTTGGAACATATTAAAAATATTAAAAAAGGCAGATAGTGTGATGTAGTGGTAACACTTTGGACTTTCAAGTCTGAGGTTGTGGATTCCAAATCCCACTACTGACACTATGAGACCAAGAGAATGTTTCACAATTGTGCACAAACACAATTCTGGTCAACCTTGATATTTTCCTAGAAAAAAAATGTTTCTGCTGAATATGAAAAAAGTCCACAAAAACATTCACAGGGTGTTAATTGATATATTTAGTTCTCTGGAATGTTTGCTGTGTGAAACACAATAGAATTACCTGGAAAAATGGAACAAAGTAATAAATCATCTGCTCATTTTGAACAAAACAAACAAACTAAGAGTGTGAAGATGTCCAGAATACACTTCCTTCTTGGAGGAGATCCTTTCTGGTCCGAGGCCTGGTCCAGTTTGATGTAAGACTTCCTGCGGCAGTAAGATTTGTAGTGCAGGAAGGGTCTGGTGAGTCAAGAAAGGAAGTCATGTCAGTAGGCCTCCAGAGTGTTCTATATTCCAGTTTAATCTGAAATTGCATTAGCGATTTTGTACCCAATACCATGTAACACAACCAGTGCTCATGTGGTTGACATATGCTTTAGGAGTTTGGCACCATTTTGAGCCTGAATCATAACATGGGCCATCTCTTCTTCCTGTTCTTCTTCTACTTCTTCTTCTTCCTCCTCCTCCTGCTCCTTAGCTGCTTCTATTTTAATATGGGTTTACTATTTTTGACTAGGCTAGACGTTTGAAGTGTCACAACCCACTTTTTCACATGTAAGTATGTCTGTAACCCAGATGGCCCCTTTGTGAATTTAGCTCCAGTCATGTAATCGTCTGAGTGCTGGGGGATTGGGGTGCCCCCCTTGGCATGATTGTCAAAGCAGGGTGGGGGTTTATTGTTTGGTATCTCATGGTCATCAGAGCATTAGATGAACCAAGATTGCTCATCAGTGCTTTTCCTGCTTCGTGAATCAAGCACGATCATCAGAACTGGGGTTGGGGAGGTCATCCAGGATCAACCATGATCCACCTGCAAAACTGGTGCTGTGAAGTGAGCACAATTATCAGAGCGTTTGGTTTCGTCCAGGGTTGGCCACGGCCCACCTGCATTGCTACCACAGTGGCTTAAATGATGAGATTGTTGTGTTAACATAAACCCCTAAATCCTTTTTCCGCAGTTATTTCCTGTAGGTCAGTGTCTCCCATCTTTGTAACTGATGCTCCTTTTGCCCATATGTAGCACTTTGCAGTTTTCAACATTCCAATGCATTTTCCAAGTATTCATCTAATTCTCAAGCATGCCCTGGTCTTTCCAAATGGTTTTTGCTGCCTAATCTGTGTCTGGCATTCTTAACAATTCTAGTATAATCTGCAAATTTTGAAAGTTTTCTACTGTACCAAAATATGCGGTCTTAATATAAATCAGAAAAGGAATGGCCCCAGGACAGACCCCTGAGGGACTCCGCTAATAACCTCACTCCATTCTCCTGTTATCTGCACTCTTCATCTCCTGCCAGTTAGAGGTACAGTTTTGTTGGTTACATCTGATGTTTAGAGTTTCTAGTCTCAGAATTAATCTGCTATCAGCCTCTTGTGCAAGTCTTTTGGCCCCATGCCATCTGCTCTGAAATTAGCTGACCATGATACAAAATGTCCTCTTTCAACATGTTATCTCCTTTATTTCCCTTACATGTATAGAGGTTCCCTGTGAACTGGCAGCAGGCAGCCGTTGATATAAACTGACGATTAATAAAGAAGGATTTTCAGTGCAAATACGCAGCATTGGCCCTCTTAAAAGGGAACTAAAATACGGTCTGTGCATCATCCCTGGTTGTTCGTGTGGTAGCCATTTTCGAGCCTCCTTTTGTACGTACGCAAACTGTATAAATGAGGCCCCCTGGTGTGTAAATTTGAAAACGCTATGCCTTATATAGCAGTGTGAAAGGGAAAATCAGAACTTTTGGAAATGGCTGCTTTGTAACGGTCACGTGACCAAGAACTGACTTCAGTTTGTTCAGATAATTCTTATTGTGATCACATCTTTTCTGGCAGGAAAACCTCTTGGCATTAGTTGATGGGTACTGTGCCTTTAAAAACTTCAATATATTTCACTGTATTTAATTTAGCTGGAGTCCCAGGCTACAATTTCCAAGGCTTTGGCAACCTTTCACTCACTTGAAACCTTGAAAAGCAGTTGTCCAGACACAGAAGTCCATTTTCTTTCTCCCTTGTTCTTTTGGTATTTCAGTTTACTTCAGGTTTGCTTTGTAAAGAAAAGGTGCCCACTAGGCAAGATTTATGCATTTTTAGAAAACGATTTGAAAATGTTAGTGTGGAGAGAAAACAACACTTTCAAATATATGCATGTTATTGTGGACTAAGCCTGAGATGCATTGTCCACTTATCAGATAAAATGTCTGCACTTTCAAAGTGTTATTTTCCTCTTGAGTAACTGCCCTGCATCAGACAGCCTGCCCGGGTATGCATCATTCACCCCTCAGGTATAAATAACATCTGCCTTTCATGAACTCTGTCTGCCTCTGATGCTCGACAGTCTTCCTACATGGCAATTTATCAAATGCTTTCATAAAGAATTTGATAAAGTACCACATGAGAAGATGGGCATCAAACTAAAAGAAGTAGGAGTTCAGGGTGAGGAGTGTAGATGGGTACAAAATTGGCTCACACACAGGAAAGAGAAGGTCATGGTGTGAAGAACCAGATTAGAAATTGGTGATGTTAAGAGTGGTGGTCCTTATGGGTCAGTGCTAAGGCCGCTGCTATTTTTAATATTATATATAAATGATTTGGATATGAATATCAGTAAGACGCTGGTTAAGTCAGCAGATGATACCAAGCTACTGTAGGTGGATTGGCTGGTAACCTAGAATCTATTGAGTCATTACAGAAGGACCTGGAAAGCATACAGGCTTAGGCAGATTTGTGGCAGATGAAATTTAAAGTAAGTAAAGGTAAAGCTTTACACATAGGAGGTAAATGTTAGGTTTGAATACACAATGGAAGATCTTAAAATCTGCCAGACATTTAAGAAAGTGTGATGGACAGCTGGGACCCTCCCCAGGACACAAGAGGGTAGCCCCCCTGGATTGCATTGTGGCCACAAGCACCAACAGGGTTGAGCTTCCAAGCTCCATTCCCATGGCCCTGATGCAGTCCAGGGGGGCTGCCCTCTTGTGTCCTGGGGAAGATAACGCCTCTCTCCCAATCCTTCCAGTCACTGGTGAGGCCTCATCTGGAGTCCTGTGTGCAGTTTTGGTCTTCAGGCTACAAAAAAGACATAGCAGCGCTAGAATGGTCCAGAGAAGAGTGACAAGGCTGATTCCAGGGTACAGTGGATGAATTATGAGGAAAGACGAAAAGAGTTGAGCCTTTACAGTTTAAACAAAAGAAGATTAAGATGTGACATGAGTGTTTAAAATTATGAAGGAAATTAGTCCAGTGGACCGAGACTGACTTTAAAATGAGTTTATCAAGAGCACAAGGACACAGTTGGAAACTTGTTAAGGTTAAATTTCACACAAGCACTGGGATGTTTTTCTTCACATAGAGAACCACAGACACATGGAATAAGTGACCAAGTAGTGTGACAGACAGTAGGACTTCTAGGAACCTTCAAAACTCGACTTGAGGTGATTTTAGAAGACTTAAGTGGATAGGATTGGCGAGTTTTGTTGGGCTGAATGGCCTGTTCTCGTCTAAATGTTCAAATATACATAACAGCAGAGACAAGCATTTGAGTGCTTCTCATAATGCTCTTCCTCACCATCTGGTTTTCAGTTTGCCTGTCCGCACTTTTGCACCTTATCCAAGTTAAATAGCCTATGTTTCTGCCCAAATGAACACCCTACAAGATTTGAGATAAAAAAAACTGTGAGGCTGAGTGGAACAGTGCCATGGTGAGAATGAGTTACCTCCCTGATGGCCACTTTCTGACCGAAGGCAGATGTGCTAATTAACGACCGTGCACTGAGTATGTCGGATGTCTGCTGTGGGATGAAAACTCTCAAACGGCTTATAAAGCAGCATCTCAGACATGCGACTCCACATGTAAACAAAGGCAGCCGCAGTGCCTCAGAGAGCTACGCCCATCCCAGGATGCTGCTGTAAAGACGAGCGCACATGATAAAAAGAAAAGGCCTAATTAGACCTGGAGACAACGCTTGATGGGCTGAATGGCTTTTTATTGTTCATCCAATTTCTTATGCTCTTTGTGAAAGCGCCTGCGTCAGCAGTGCAGATGGAGGGATGGCTCCAGTGCAGAAGTCCCCAGACACCCAACCAGAGGGCTGGCGTCAAAGGTTTTAGATCTCGCAAGGTGATCACTGAGTCACATGCCAACAACAAGAGCAGGACCAAGAGGAATGAGCAGAGGAAAGCAGCGAGTACAGAGGGTGACATGGAAAGTTTCAGTGAAGGGCAGAGGAATTTGGAAAAAGTAGCCCCTGACTTTAAAAACACTGAGTGGGCACAAAGACTGGGCTCAGTCAGACCAGAAATACAGTCGAAAGCTTACAAAGTGAGCAATCAATAAGTGAAAAAGAAGTAGATATGCTGTTAGCATGTAAAGCAGGCAGTAAGTTCTACACAGAGTAAGGATAAACTGGCCACTTAAAAGCAGAGACAGTGCCAGGCAGAGAGACTGGACAGTCAGTAGGCACAGTGGGAAATTAGACACAGGTACAGCTATAAAGAGTGAACAGACAGCAAAGAGGTTAAATATGTGAAAAGCTAGGCTGCTGAATCCAGCACCCCGATACCAGCACATAGGGAGCCCCCCCCATCATACTGTGTCCTTTAAATGCCAGTTCTATGCGGTGCTCCCTACTATACTAGGTTCTATACCACTTACACCTTTCTTTTGCCCATTCTCCCCATGAATGTGTGCATGGAGCTCCTCTGATACTGGGTTCAAAGCCAGTCTTTATGTGTGGCATCACCTGCAATGCTGTATTCTTAGCCATTTAAGTCATCTTTTGCCCATTTCCTTCCTTTTAATTTACATGTGGTGCCCCCTACCACAATGAGCTCAAAGCCAGTTACATGGGGCTGGAGAGGGTCACTCCAAATAAGTGTTTCTTGGGGAGTGTGGAGTGACCCAATGCTCGATCCTGCAAAAGGCCAAGGAGTGGCAGTGGGATCTGAAGCAGTGAGATGAGGCTCGGTATGGCACACTGCTTGGAGCCCGGTGTGATAGCAGTGACCTGCGCCTATGATGGAAGGTTGGCTGTGCCTGCCGGAAGGATGTATCTCTCTGGCTGCAGGATCCCATGGCGGGTAAGCAGAGGAGACGTTGGTTTTAGAATGGATACACGTCCCTGCCTATGATTTTAACCTTGTTTTAATGGAGTATTTGTTGAACTGATTTTAACCTCCACAGTCACACAATTTTATGGGTTACTTATTTATTGGAGACTTTGATTGAACGTGTAGTGCACTTGCTGAACACTTTGATTTTTGATTGTTTTTAATAAAAACTCTTAGCACTTTTTACACCTTCGCCATGCAGCATGTGTGTGTCCTCGTTTGCCCGTCTCATTTTGGTTCATGACTATCGACAGTTCAAATTCAAGAGGCGCCCGGACACAACAGGGAGCATGGAACTAACCCAGACCATCACACACTCTGAATTTGTGTGGGGTACCCCCTTCCATACTGTTTTTAAAACCACTTTAATCTTTTTGCCCAATCTCTTTTTTGAATTTGCCTGTGTTACCCACACAGCACTTGCATCTTTAACTTGCCCATTCTCTATGAATTGTGCACACACAATCTGTTGGTACATAACCAACCTAACAGCATCATCAGAACAGTGTTTCATTGTTTCATCCATTATGAACTTTGGAAGAATCGTTTCTGAAGTTTTCATCAACCCACCAGCAGCACTGAACACCCTTATTCAATTAAGTTGGTGTACAGTGGATTTAGAAAGTATTTGGACTCCTTCACTTTTTTTGAGCTTTGTGATGTTGAAGCCTCGTGTACAAATGCATGACTCCATTTCTCACATCCTAACATTGGCTCCCAGTAAGTTTAAAGAAGCTTTCAAATTCCTTCTATCTATACTAATAAAAGGCAAAGCCCTCACTCACTGACTCACTCACTCACTCACTCATCACTAATTCTCCAACTTCCCGTGTAGGTAGAAGGCTGAATTTGGCAGGCTCATTCCTTACAGCTTACTTACAAAAGTTAAGCAGGTTTCATTTCGAAATTCTACACGTAACGGTCATAACAGTCGACAACGTCCGCCATGTTGATCTTTCTTATTCATGGCCCCATCCTATGCATCTGCATGTGAGTTGATGGCTGCCGCTAAATTGTTCGGTTGTCGCTTTCAAGTGTACCAAAATGGCCAAATATTTTACACCTTTGGACAACCGCCAGTGCCTCTTCAACATCTTAGATTGACAGGTGACGATTTCAGTAGTGGACACTTTGATGTATATGAATGTTTAAACTCTCAAAAGCTGGATGTGAAGTTATCGATAAAACCGGTTGTATACTTACAACGCTTGACAGATGCCGAATGTCACTTCAACACAAGTCCTGCAAATACTGTCGTAATTGAAACAAACCATGAAACTCAAACCGATTATGACAGCAGCAATCCAAGCTGTGAGATTTGAAACAAGATTACTGTTCACATGGCCAACTGTACGTTGCATGCTTAAGAGTAAGCTCAGCGCACAGCTTGGTCATATTACAACCGGGGGTCCGAACTGACAATGTGGTATACAAAGAGATCCTTAACAAATAATTATTGGTATATTTTCCCTCAGTTTAAAAAAATTTAAATTTCTTCTTAATAAAACTTTTAAGGCAGTACTTTGCCGCTGCGAAGTGCGGGTATTTTGCTAGTTAAGAAATAAAGCCTTAAATGACCAAAGCCCTACTTACTTATCCAAACTTATTATTACTTAAAAATCTGTTTATGATTGCAAGGATTAATAAAATAATGGTGGGAGGTCAAGAGTTTAGTTATAGGGCCCAAAGCTGTGGAATGGTCTGCCTGCTACTATAAGAAGTGCCCATTTAGTCTCCACTTTTAAACCCTGGCTGAAAACTCACTACTTCAATTTAGCATAACCTGACTAGAGCTGCTGATTAACCGTGCATAATATGTTTCAGTGTGTTAGATGTTTGTGCAAAAATATAAGTAATACAATATTTATAGACCAGTACTAAACCTGCTCTGTTCTGTTTTTCTTCCTCATGTGGTCCTTGGTGCCACTCCTTTATAGCCAAGTTGTTGAGCTGCAATGAAAAAGTCATCTCAGATAATGGAGCACTGGAATTATTGGGTAGAAGGGTCCTTTCATCAGATAGGCCAGCGCAGCACTGACTTAGCTGTAGAATTGCCAATAGTGAGGAGATGGCTAGTTGGCCGAGGTCTCCAGGACTCTGACCATGTCTGTCTTGTCTCTGACTCCTATTCTACAATCTGGCCGTGGTTCGGCAGTTAGCTAATGGACAGATATTGTTGTTTTTCATTTATGTTAATTACTACTTTTTGATGTATTTGAACAAATCTATGTCCTCATATGCGATAGTTCTGTATTCAGTGACTGGTATAATCTGTTCTTGCATTTTGCCTTGTAGTTTGTACTATTGTATTTTATTTCTGAGTTGGCCATTATAGACGAGGATTACTTGTGTTCTGTTGATTACTTGTGTTGTATTTGCCCCATTTTTTGACACCCATTACACAACCAACCTATCTGGAAGGGGGGGTCTGTCTCTGAATTGCCTTTCTCAAGATTTCTTCCATTTTTTTCCTACAAGGTTCTTTTGGGAGTTTTTTTCTTATCTTCCTAGGGAGTCAAGGCTGTGCGTCTGTCTAAAAACAGGTCCTGTTGAAGCTCATTGAGGTGTTCCTTGTGTGATTTTGGGCTATACAAAAAATATGTTGTTGTTGTTGCTAGGGTAAAATCATTTAAATGAATTTGTCCCATATCAAGGACCAACACGTAATACCCCAGAATGACAAAGTGAAAACAGGAATTTCTGCCGAAATGTATTAAAAAAATAAAATGTTTACACACAGGAGCTACGGTAAGTATGCAAGTGTTACCAAAAGCATTTCTTCCACTTAAGGGTTGGAAGTACAAATTAGCATGGCTCCTGTCTGACAGTGCATATGCATGTATCACGTGATTCATCCACTTAAGATTCACATATAAGTAACAGCACTCTCCATAGCTAACTTATTTTGTATTCCATAGTACTAGAGTAAGATTTTAGTATTCATCCAGCAATGAGCAATGACAGGACCCCCAGATTACTACACTGCCTTAAAGCCTATAATTTTGATATATAATATCTATTAATTTTTTACTTTTAAGATGTCGCACTTAAAGATTTACCAATGTTGTTACTTGTCCTAGTGTGTATATAAACACAGGGAGCTCCAGTTTCTGTATTACATCTCGCCTGAAGAAGGGGACTGAGTTTCCTCGAAAGCTTGGATATTGCAGTCTTTTTAGTTAGCCAATAAAAGGTGTCATTTTGCTTGACTTCTCATGATATATAATAATGAAATTGATTGGCTCGACATTGTGACTTTGTACACCCACTCACCAGGGAGACCATGCAACCAACTACTCTGCATTTGACTATGCAGTACCATTTAGCAGTTTAGTACATGGAGTGTCATCATGTTTTCATGCTTTTTAAACTCTTCTGTTGGCATGTCACTTAACTGGTCTTGAGGTGACTCATGAACAGAAGGAAGGACCTCTCAGGCTCCTGTTCCCCCTGAACACCCATTTACTCCCTATAGGCACTATATTTATACAATTGTCCTCCCTCAGCAGAGCACTCCTACACCTCCCTCTTCATAGATGGAGACCTGGTCACCCACTTGATTCTGGGCCATTACCTTGGATGTGGTATGGCACTGTGGTGAGTATTGCTATTGGAGTGTCACTTAACAGATCTTTAGGCTAATGTCTAAATGGGCAACTTTGAAATTACACTTGTTATGACTTCTTCCTAACTTTCCTTTAATCTATGCATCAGTTCAAGGTCCTAATTTAATCATCTTCCCTTAGAAGAATGGACCTCTCAGGCTCTTATCCACTCTGAAGGCCTCATGCTGGCTCCCCATAGTCACTGTATTTATACAGTTGTCCTCCCTCAACAAAGCACTCCAATAGCTTCCTCTTCATAGATGAACTTCTGGTCACCCACCTGTTTTTGGGCCATTACCTGGGGTGTGGTGTTGCACTGTGGTTAGCACTATTGTGGAATTCTAATCTGGTCCCCCCACCCATCCATGTCAAGTCTGCACATTCTGTCCAAGCCTGTGGGGGGTTTTCTTTGTGTAATACGTGTTTGATCCTGAATCCCAAAGGTATGTGTGTTGATTTGTGACTAGTGATGAGTGAAATGATTCTCACAAAACTGAATTCACAGTAATATCATTGTTTTGCTTTACAAAATAAAATGTGCAAAATAATTCCATTTTGCTTCTAGTGAAATTAGTGCCGTTCACACAAGCGTTTTTGTGCATTAATTCCACATGTCTTTGCCTTTCATTCAACATTTAAATAAATATCTGTAATGGAAAAAAATACCATAAGTGTGAATATTTTTAACTAGGCAGTTGATGGGTTTCTGCTTGGTTGGCAGTAGTCTCACTGAGCAAGACATATAAAACATACCTTTGGTGACAACTCTGAGTGAATTTTACGCAAAAGTGGGTGTGAAAAATTAGACAGTTCAATGAGTGTCACATTTCAAAACCAAAAAAAAAAGCTTCATGAAGGCAGTGCTGAAACAGAGGTGGTGATTTTGAATCGCAAAGAGCAGTGGTGCTCTTGTTAACCTAATCTGAAAGAGAGCAAGCTTTTGATTACGATAAACTGCACTGTTCCTGGAAATATAAATTGCAAAATATGAAACTTGACATCAACAATTCTATTACAACCCCTCAAAAAGGACTGCTGTTAAAATAGCTGATAATAAAGAGCCATAAGAGATGCAGTACTCAAAACACCAGATTCAACAACTCTGCCCAGTGACACCTGTAGAAGCACAGACAAGGCTATACAGCATACACCATCTCATAGCACGTCCGAACAGATAACTAAAGAAAGCTAACATTACCGTCTAATTAGAAATATAAACATGCCATGCCAGAATAGCCAAAGCGTTTTAACGTGTGGTATATACAGAGACCACAGTGTTTATCTAGACTCTGTTCACTGTTATGAAATATGGTGATGCAATAGTCAAAATGATAGATAGATGTCATAGCAGACAGAAGCACTTGTCAAATGCTTGGGGCCAAGTAGCTGTCTCTTCTATCACAGCACTCATTAAAATGTACAAATTAATCATTGAGCTTCAGTTACCTAGTGCTACTGAGCCCCTGAGTCGATGACAGCAATTTTAGCTTTTTATTTTCTCTCAATGTCAATCTTTTGTTCGGTTACTTTTGTTTTCTCATTGGAGCTCCAGTGGTTTAATCTAAATGGACTGGAGGAACTGGGTGTGTTTTAGGAAAACACCATTAGTTTAACCTTTGCAGTATTGGATTTTGCCACTATTCACTACAAATTCCTTAAAGGTGTAGGAGGAGAATGGGCATCCCAGATGAGATGGGGAAATATACATTATCAAGACCGGAGGCCAGAGCGACGATGAAAGCATATTGGCTGGTGGACCAGAGAAATAACTTTGTGTCCAGCCAGCGGAAAATAATGGACAGACCAGCAATAGCCAGGAATTGGGAGTTGTTCCATCCCCCGTATGCTAGGTGGCAGTGCTCCTTATATGAGAAACCAGTTGGGACACCCACAGGGATGCTTGGGAATTGTAGTGCGGAAGTGCAGTCCTGTCAGGGTCCCTATGTATCGATAGAGGGCACTGTCAGAGGGGAGGACATCCCTGAGCTTCTTATGGTCTGGAAGAGTTTCCCAGAGGTTTAGACATGGTACTGGAAACACAACTGGGTCTGGCATAAAAGGGAGTCTGTGGCCACACGTGGACAAGTCAGATTCAGGAGGCAGCGGGCAACACTGAAGTTGAGGAGAGAAGGAATTCTCAGTGTTTTTTTTTTGTATAATTGTGGCAGATTGCTGGAAGGATGTCTGTCAAGGTGTATTGTGGAATAAATATCCTTTATTTCTATAATAATAAAAAAATCTTGGGAAGAGAGACAAGACGTGACTTTCTCTGAGAGACACTGTCCCGCGAGACGAGACTTTATGCCAAGAGATTTAACCACGTCCAGGGCTAGAAATAAAAGACAAAGAGTAGATGACAAAGTAGAACGTCGTAAAGAATTCAAAAACGTTGGTGCGGTACACACGCAGGGCAGGTTAGAGATAATGGAAGTATGAAAATTCGCAAGTCTCAAAAAATGATAGTAAAGATGGCATTAGCGCAAACAAACAGAAATTATTACTCGGTGAAATAACGGAACAGTGAAAAGAGATTGAATATATTGTTTGGATTTAAACTTTAAGTCGGAGACTTGTAGATCGTCTAATTTGTCTTGCCATCAGGGAAAAATAATGTTTCTTCCCAATGAACAGGCCTATCCACGAGAATTCAAAGATTTGTTGTAGCTGTTTGTTTTTTTTTTCATAGACTTGAACCCAACGTTACTCTAAATGGGTTCTACTGAGGAGATATCCCAACTTTTGATGTGCGGTCCATCCCTTTTGTGACAATGCAAATTGAAACTTGCCTGTTTCAGTCATCATTATTGGCGACTTTAAACTGTCCATGTGCAAGGGTGTTACGTGTGTGTCATGTGATGAACTGGCCTTCCATTTGATGATGATGGGATGGACTCCAGCCTACAAAACTCTGAACTGGGCCAAGCAAGTGTGAAAACAGCTAGATGGACAGATGTAGAGTAAATGTTCCCTTTAAAGCCATCCAAGTCAAGGAATATAAAATTCTTCAGTTACAAGAGCCAGAAGATGGCTATAGAGACCCCCGCCTCCCCGACCTCTCATACAATATTGCCCATCCTGCCAGGCCCGGCCAAGATGTAATCACACTTTGTGCTCGCTCAATATGTGTTTCCTTTACTCAACTGTGCGTCGCAACTTTAACGAGCGAGCAGGGATTGCCTGCCTGAGGCACATTAAAGATGCATTTCCGAGTTTAATTGGCTGAATGCCTGATGGGATAGTGAAGATGCTGAAGGAAATGTGAGGTCACCCCCCAAGAGGGAAATGCAGGTGTTTTCAGCTGGTAGTGAATTGGGGAAGAGAAAGGGGGTGCAGTCCTAGGCTTCCCACCTAGCAGGCTTGAAAATGAGAACACTCACAAGAATCCAAAATCGCAATGTTCTCCTACTCCTCAACTGTCTCTGCTCTGGCTTAAATTGCCAGAGGGAGGATTTACGAGTGGTGATGTTAGGGTGGACCTGCCTCCTGAGGCTTCATAAAAGAATATCAGAACATTTAAAGAGACAATACATAAATATGAGTATAACTGAATTTACATTCTGAGCTTAAAGGCAAAGCTCTCTATGCATTCCTGCCCTCACTTATAGTCATGAGTTTTGGATATTGACTGAAAGAACTATTTTGCATATATAAGCAGTGATATTGACCTTCCTTTGTAGGTTGTCTGGGCTCAACCTTAGAGATGGAGTGAGGAGCTCAAAGTAGAAGCAATGCTCCTCTGCATCAGAAAGAACCAGTTTAAGTGGTTCGTGCATCTGATAAGGATGCTTCCTGGATGCTCTCCTGGGCAGGTGCTTCTGGGAGACCCAGGAAATGCTGGAGAGGTAAGATCTCCCTGCTGGCCTTGTATCCCTCTGGGAGGAGGTGGCAGTGGAAAAGGGGATATCTGAGTATCTTTGCTTAGATTGCAGTCCTCACAACCCTTATCTGGATAAAGAGTAGAAAATGGTTAGATGGATGGATAAATATACATAATAATATGCAAAATAATAATTAAGAAATGGCACAAATAACTATAAAACACATAAACTCTCATGGATACATAACTGTAGAAGGATCAAAATGAAGACTTCAGTAAGATCTTGTCTCTGCCCTCACTGTGATTGTCAGTAGACAGTAGTCTGATTACTACTAAAGTAACGAGTAATATAACATAATACTTATTTTCTTTTTTTTGTGATCAACTTTTTATTGAGCAAAAACAAATTAATAGGAATAAAATGGACATAACAAACAAAGTAACCCATCCCACCCAGCCTGAGCCAAGGAGTTATTTACAAAACCAAAATAAAAATAAAGAAGTTGCAATCTAAGATTTAAGTAATTGTGCCACAGCAGACCAGGATTCAATTGCATCACTGGAAGCACCATTAATACGTCCTGCAGAGAAATGTATTAAATTGTAGAAGGAGGATTGCAATTTGTTGACAGTGACGCATTTAGGTGTCTTCCAGCAGGAGGCAATAATTAGTTTGACTGCAAGGGTACCCAGACAGAATAACTTGCATTCAGAGAATTTGAGCAGAAGAAGCCTAGAAAGGTGTAAAAGAAGAAAGATTTGAGGTAACAGAGGGATACTACAGGAAAGTAGGTGACATACATGTACCCAAAAAGAAAAGACAGGGGGACAGTGCCAGAACATGCAGAAAAAAAAACTGCCAGGTAAACCAAGGGAACATAAATGACAGCAGTGAGGCCCATCAGAAACCGCTTGCGGGAAGTACGATAAAGTCTGTTTAGAATTCTGAACTGGGTGTGCTGGTAGTTTGGGTAATACTTATTTTCTTGAAGTAAAAATACCTTTGTTACTTAATAAAACAGATATGTGTTACTGTGTTACTACGGAAGCTTATTTCTGACCTGAGTTATTTCATAGAAGTATTGCATTTTCAAAGAGGTTCAAAGTTGCTTCTACTGACTGCAAGTAAGGAAGAGGTGAACGATGTGCATAGCAGTGAAAAGAACTTAAAAAAAATTATTCATATAATTTTGATACTGCATGTGCTGATGGGTAAATGCAATTGGTTCAATTAAGGGTCACAGGCAGCCAGCCATTGATTATCACAGCAGCACTAAGTGGAAGCAAAGAAACCGATGGGCTTTAGCCTCTAATGGCCAGTTTATACTCAGATGAGGTCACACATAAAGGATGCGCACCCTGGTCTGTTTATTGTTCAAGTGGTCAGTGTTCGACATTGCATGGCTGCAGAATCCCCAGGCTCTTTTCTTTGCCAGTACACTGTATATCGATTACTGCCTTCACTAACTTTAATCTTTGTCCAGGTTCTGGGTGATTTCTCATCATGAATGAGTGCACATTTGGCAATCTTTATGTGATTTTAATGTTGGATTGTATAGATGCGGGTAGCAACGAACTGCTTTAGACAACTGTGCCTTGAATAAGCCCGTGTTTTGTTATGTACCACATGTGCAGATGAAACACACAGGGCCGTGCAGTCACAAATTCTGGTGGTACATGGTCACTAATGTAAAGGTCCACACTCTGTACTCTGCACTGAAGATGTGCTAAGCATAAATAGGCCTTTAGTGATGTGATCTCAGGTCTCAGCCACCTGAGGAGCGAGTTATTCTCAGGTCTGGACCCAGAGGTGTTACAGTGTTTATAAAACACAAGAAAATGATCACATTTGGCTGTGTTTATGGTCACTTTCTTATATATGGGTTTAGGATTTAGAAACATATTAGCCGTGGTATCTGTTGTAGATAGAAAACAGTGTAACAAGGTGCTATATAGGTGCCTGACCCGACACAGACTCACACCGGACGCACATATAAAAACCAAGAACTTTTATTTTTCTTCACCTGTGGAGCACATCTTCCCCGTGAACCCCGCAGGCACGACACAGTCCCAAGGAGTACAGTAATCCCTCGCTATATCGTGCTTCAACTTTTGCGGCTTTACTCTATCGCAAATTTTATATGTAAGCATATCTAAATGTATAACGCGGATTTTTCGCTGCTTCGTGGGTTCTGCGGACAATATGTCTTTTTACTTCCTGTACATGCTTCCTCAGTTGGTTTGCCCAGTTGATTTCATACAAGGGACGCTATTGGCGGATGGCTGAGAAGCTAACCAATCAGAGCACGCAGTTAAGTTCCTGTGTGCTGATTGGCTCAGCGATGGAGCGCTGAATTCGATTCCGTGGCGTTAACCAGGAAGTCTCGTCTCGCTAATTTAGCATCAACATGTTTCGCTGTGTAAAGAGTTAACTTTTGTGCTCTTTTATGTTTATCTTTGTGCATAGTCAAGCCCTTCATTATGGCCCCAAAACAATCTGCTCCTGCTACTGCTTCAGGGGCCGTGCCCAAGCGCCAACGGAAGATGTTAATGATTGCCGAAAAGGTAAACGTTTTGGATATTTTGAAGGAAAGGAAAAGCTACACCACTGTAGAAAGCCATTACGGCATCAATGAGGCTACGATTCTTTTTATTTAAAAAGTAGGAAAGGAATATAAGATCTACGGCCGCAGTGTCCTTTTAAACAGGGTGCAAAATGAGTTGTAAGTGGATGTAATAAGGCAGTAGTCTGGATGGAATCTGCTTTAGGGATTTGGATTGAAGTCTGCTGGAAGAAGAACAACGGCGGTGCTACACAATCGCCTGAAGAGGCTCCTTTAGAAGAGCTGTAACACTCTCCTTTGTTGTGCAGAAAAACTAAACTACTCGTTATCGGACAAGTCATCGTGTCATTGTTGGTGAGTAACTATAATTTTCTACTTACAGTACTTAGTACATGTACGTACGTTTAGTGTCACTGTACACACATTTACTGTATACAATTTTTCTTGCATTTTACGTATTTATTGCTGGTGGCCTGTCTATCGTAATGGCTGTAACATATGTGATATCGGAGAAACTTGATATCTTTAAAATAATATTTAGGTTTTACTGTATATAAACAGTGTGTTTACATACATAATTTCAATATATCTTACCTAATATCTAAGAGAATACAAAGGGTTTATGCTGTATAACTGTGCTGGGAATATTTATAAACAGTGTGGGAGAGTTGGTCTCCGCCAGGGCTGCCCTTTGTCACCGATTCTGTTCATAACTTTTATGGACAGATTTTCTAGGCGCAGCCAGGGCGTTAAAGGGATCCGGTTTGGTGGACTCAGGATTGGGTCACTGCTTTTTGCAGATGATGTTGTCCTGTTTGCTTCATCAGGCCGTGATCTTCAGCTCTCTCTGGAATGGTTCGCAGCTGAGTGTGAAGTGGGTGGGATGAGAATCAGCACCTCCAAATCTGAGACCATGGTCCTCAGCCAGAAAAGGGTGGAGTGCCCTCTCAGGGTTGGGGGAGAGATCCTGCCCCAAGTGGAGAAGTTCAAGTATCTTGGGGTCTTGTTCACGAGTGAGGGAAGAATGGACCGTGAGATCGACAGGCGGATTGGTGCGGCATCCGCAGTGATGCGGGCTCTGCATCGGTCTGTCGTGGTGAAAAAAGAGCTGAGCCGTAAGGCAAAGCTCTCAATTTACTAGTCGATCTACGTTCCTACCCTCAGCTATGGTCATGAGCTATGGGTAGTGACCGAAAGAACGACATCGCAAATACAAGCGGCTGAAATGAGTTTCCTCCGCAGGGTGTCTGGACTTTCCCTTAAAGATAGGGTGAGAAGCTCAGCCATCCAGGAGGGGCTCAGAGTAGAGCCGCTGCTCCTCCGCATCGAGAGGAGTCAGATGAGGTGGCTCGGGCATCTGATCAGGATGCCTCCTGGACGTCTACCTGGTGAGGTGTTCCGGGTACGTCCAACCGGGAGGAGGCCCCGGGAAAGACCCAGGACGTGCTGGAGGGACTATGTCTCCCGGCTGGCCTGGGAACGCCTTGGGATTCTCCCGGAAGAGCTGGAAGAAGTGGCCAGGGAGAGGGAAGTCTGGGCTTCTCTGCTTAAGCTGCTGCCCCCACGACCTGACCTCAGATAAGCGGAAGAGGATGGATGGATGGATGGGTGTGGGAGAGTTTATAAGGGCTTAAAATATATAAAAATAACCATACAAACATATGGTTTCTACTTCGCGGATTTTCACCTATCGCGGGGGGGTCTGGAACGCAACCCCCGCGATCGAGGAGGGATTACTGTACACCCAAAACACAATCACAAACACTTTTCTTTTGGCATCACCACTCCTCCTCCAAGCTTCGTCCTCCTCCTCCCGACTCCCCCTCCCCTTTTATAGTCCACCTGGAAGTGCTCCAGGTGGTTGACTGCCGAGTTCTGGCTGCACTTCGGGGTGTAGCGAATACACTGCTCATAAGCACTCAGGAGTCCCAGCTGCAGCACCCCCTGGCGACGCCTGCGGGACCCAACAGGGCTGCAGCTAACTTCAATTCCCATGGAGCCCTGCAGGAAACTGAGGCACCGCTCCAACCCAAGGGGGCTGCCATCTAGCGTCCAGGGGGAGTATTGCACAGTCCATGGCTGCTCTCCCTGAACATATAGCGAAGGGGTGTCCTGGCCAGGCATGCACCTCAGCCGTCCGCCACAACAGTTTCATTGAAACATATTTGCTTTCTCTTGCCCTTCATGTACTTGCAGCACCTTTCCTCTGTAGTCACATGTGTCTGAGCGTTCTTCATGGGTGCTCCCTTTCCCATGCATGTTCCCTTATAGCCGGCTTTTCAGACTTTCTCTCCCTCCTGTCCAGTTTTATACTCTCCATCTTTGAAGGCGACTCTCTCAGTGTTTGGCTTTAGCACTCCTTGTGAGTCTCACACTCACACTTCCTCTTTTGTTGCATCAACAAAACCAAATTGACCAATCAGATTGCTCTGAGGAACTGGAGCCACAGATCCTTTTGTTGTATTATATAGTAGATGTTAGTCAGTGAAATGTGCAGTTTTTCAAACAAAAGAAGAAAAAGTAATCCAAAAATATTACATTTTATAACATATCATATTTTATAATAGGTAACTATATAACATGTTTAGTAACTTTTTTTTGTAAATAAGGAGTAATGTAACTAAGTTACTTCATAAAAAGACGTCCCCCAGCACTGATTTTGATAAACTTGTAGCGTTGCTACCAAGAGGACTACAATACCCAGAATTCAGCAGGAGTTTGCCGCAGGTTGGTAAAGTTTGCAGCTCGCACGATGACATGGGAAACAGTATGGTCACAGCTCCCTAGGTATGTCTTATACTTTTCATCTGCAATAATTTAGTACCAAAAGGCAAGCAAATAGTTTAAAATGAGTTTATTATGATAATTTATCTGTCTAAAATAAATCAGGTTGTTAGAGACCTGAAGGTGGTAAAGTGTCAGTATTTATGTGAGCGTTTATTTAAGTTTTGCACTTGCAAACAGTGCTTGAATTGAACATGTTTTTTTTTTTTTTCATGATTTGTGTCTCTCTGTATGTGTTCATTACAGCTGTGCTTTAAATGTGGGGATCGTTAGGTAGGTTATGAGAGAGATAAGAAAAGAAGTGCTGCAATGGTTAATAGCCCTGAAAGTCTTTGAAGGAGTCCCACATTTGACAGCAGATTAAGAGTCAAAGAGAGACGATGAACGACACAGAGCGAGGCAGTACACAGAGATTCTTCTGGATATGTGTCTAATCATGAATGTAGTGGAGCTCTGATGCAACCGGATCATGAATGTAGTGGGCAGGAATTTGTAGAAGGGCAAAACTCAGATGAGAAGAAGGAGGTTGAAGGTGAAGGCAGCGACACAGAGTGAAGTAGCACAAGCCACATCACTTCTTACAGAAGCAAAAGTGGACAGAAGGTGCCACATATGCCCAGTACTGCAAAACATCTGACCCATGCAGAGTGTGCCAGGAGCCATGTTGCAAAGATCACAAAAATGTAACTGTGGTCTATGAGTATTGATTGTGTAATTTGTTATTATTTAGAATTTGTATGAAATATTAAAATAAGTTTAAAAAGATGTATAGTGTTCAGGCAAGAGGTACTCAATACGTGCTTGCACAGTTACTGTTATTTGTGGCCTGAGTTTTATATTTATATGTAGTAGTGTTTACTCAAAGTCCCAAGTGTAACAGGGTTACAGGTTGTTGGCATTCAGAAGGAATGCATCGGAGCAGAACTTCTGGTGGCTTCAAGTGTGCATGTGTCATGAACAAAGTACAAGGTGATTTGGCTTTGGTTTGCATATACATGTATGATAGGATTTGCATACTTGAAAAATACATGTAATACTATTCTCCGTAATGAATTTATTGTGTATTTCACAGTGCCATAGTAAGATTTCAGTGTTCAGCCAAAACAAGAATGCTGACAGGACCCCCAGTTACACCAGGACAGCGTTTCTCAACCTTTAAGTATTTGCGACCCGAGTTTTCATAACAGTTTTAATGGCGCCCCCATAATGTTTTTTGAAAGGAGCCCACTATTGCCAATTTGTTCTTTTTTAATTAACGATATATCATAGATGCATATTTTATTAAATCTACTTAACTTTTATCAACATTTATCTAACTCTATATTTATTTTTCTGGTATCAGAATGTAGTTTAAGTTAATTTGTTTTGGTTTCAATAGATGTATTTTTCATATTTTCGATTCTTATTTTCTTTTTTTCACATCTTCGCACCCTCCTTTTTGTTACTTCATGCCCCCCTAGGGTGGCCCCGCCCCACAGATTGAGAACAACTGCACCAGGAGGTTTCTTACACCAGTTCACTGTAGGGTGACATGGTGACGCAGTGGTAGTTCTGCTGCCTCACAGTAAGGAGACCAGGGTTTTTGTCCCTGTATGGAGTTTGTATGTTCTACCCCCATGTCTGTGTGGCTGTCCTCCAAGGGTGCTCCAGTTTCCTCCCACAGTCCAAAGACATGCAAGTTAGGTGGACTAGTGGTACTAAATTGGCCCTAGTGTGTGGTTATAGTGTGTGGATGTGTTGTTCCTTGCCCTATACTAGTTGGGAAAGCTCCATCAGACCCCTGCAACTCTGTTCAGGAATAAGCGGTTTAGAAAATGACTGACTGGCTGATTCACTGTTTTATTAATACTGCTACTATTAATCCAGTTCAGGGTAGAAAGTGGTTATAGTCTATCCTGGCATCTTTGGGTACAATGCAGGAATCATACCATTGTATGTTTGAATGTCTCTTCATGGCACTTACTCTTCTTGAGCACATTCTCTGACTCTGTCAATGTCTCCGGGGTGTCTTTCTCGCCTCCTGTCCAGTTTTATACTTTCTGTCTTTCTTGGTGACACTCTCAGCAGGCACCATTACTCTTCCTCTATTGCAAGACTTATTCACGTGTACACACTCCCACACACTGGGCCAGTGTAGAGCTCCCATGAACTGAACATGAAACAAAAATAGGAGGATGGAAAACTCACACAGACACCGGTAGAATGTGCAGATACCACACAGAATTCAAACCCATGATGCTGGAGTCATGGGGCAGCAGTACCATCCATTGTGCCAACACATTACAGTTCACATTTATTTTTACAGCTGGAGCCAAGAAATGTGCACAGAGCACTGTTTGTGATTATTAAACCAGTGGCCTTATGCTTTAACATTCAACAGTGAAATCCTAGGAATGGAAGAACTGTGCAGCTATTGACTCATCAAGGAACTCATCTGTTTGTGTTATGGATGCCCCAATACCTCATATATCTCTTGTAGACCCAGCAGCTCCTCAGTATGAAGCAAATCAGAAGAACGTTTGCCTAACTAGGCATGCAGTAGCTTGTAGTAGTTATGGCTTTGGACTTCATACTCAGAGGTTGTGGGTTCAAGTCCTGCTGCTGACACTGTGAGACCTTGAGCAAGTCAATTCAGCTGCCTGTGTTCCATTTGGAAAAACAAAAAGAAATGTAATCAATTGTATCTCAAAAGTTGTTAGTCGCCCTGGCCAAATAATAAGTAATAATAATAACTTGGGGAAAGACAGACAGCTGTGTACACACACGCAGTCACACACGCACACACCCCCCTTGCCTAATTAGCCCAAACACAAACAAATCAATTAAGGGTAAACCTTCGTCAGCACTTCCCTGTGAGGGGCCAGGGGGCAGGGCTTTTATTAATTTGATTAATAAAAAAGTACATTGCAGAGGTAATTACCAGGTAATTGGCAATGACAGGGTCAGCACTGAGAGTCAACCGGCAGGCTCAACAAATCCATTAATTAAAATTCAGAAGGATGCACAAGCAGAGCCCACTGAGGCGTCTTCGTGCAGTCATCCCAACCCCCCGATCTGAGGCGAGCGCCAATCAGGAGTTGTAGAGAAGGAGGCCGAGCTGTCATCCATTCTTGCCAACGTGCATCAGTGCCTACTGGGGCTCATCTGCCTACACCGTTGCGGGGGGGTTCAAGTGTTTAATTGTCTAAATGTGTTCAGGTTCAGGTAAGCGGTAAATAAGATTTGCTTTTCTGCTTGCAGTCAGCACCCTTGTTTTCTCTTAAAGGCCGTAATTCATACAGGAAGTTTAGAAAGGCCTTGTGTTGACTATGGCTGCCAGAGGTCTGAACAGTGCGAGAGGGGGACTTGTTGCTGCAATCTCCTTGCAGACACCGCAGAGAACAGACATCCGTTTGTTCATTTAACAAACACACACCTGACACAATTACATTGCAATTACATGCATTACACCAACAGCCTAGAGTGTTGACACAATGTAGATTGGGTGCATGGATTCATGCTGCTGGCACCATATTCTGACCGTACCATGTATGTGCCTCAGCAGAAATCGAGATTCATCAGATGAGGCTACATTTTTCTAGTCTTCAACTGTCCAGTTTTGGTGAGCCTGTGCCCACTGCAGCCTCAGCTTTTTGTTCTTGGCTGACAGGAATGGAACCTTGTTGTTTTAGCACATCCGCCTCAAGGTTCTGGGATGCTTTTCTGCTCACCACAGTTATACAGAGTGGTTATTTGAGTTACTGTAGCCTTTGTGTTAGCTCGAACCAGCCGGCAATTCTTCTCTGAGCTTGCTCATTAAAAAGGTGTTTCTGTCTGCACAAATGCCACGCAATGAGTGTTTTTTTTACTTTTCTGAGTAAACCCAAGAGACTATTCTATGCTAAAATCTGAGGAGATCAGCAGTTACAGAAATACTCAAACCAGCTTGTCTGGCACCAACATGCTACAGATGAAATCATTGAGATCACATTTTTCCCCATTCTGGTGTCTGAAGCTCCTCATTTATGTCTACATAATTTTATGCATTTCTCTGCCATCTGGATTGTCAGTCAGTCATCGTCCAACCTGTTACAGTATATCCTAACACAGGGTCAAGAGTGTCTGCTGGAGCCAATCCCAACCCACCACAGGGCACACGCACACACACACGGGACAATTTAGAATCGCCAATGTACCTAACCTGCATGTCTTTGGACTGTGGGAGGAAACCAGAGCATCTGGAGGAAACCCACGCAGACACGGGGAGAACATGCAAACTCCACGCAGGGAGGACCTCAGAAGCTACCACTATGCCACCGTGCCGCCCTCCATCTGGATTGTCGATATTTTAATCGTATGGATATGTAAATGTACAGATTTTCTTAATAAATAGCTCAGTGAATGTAGGTTAACACAGGTGGTATGGTGGTGCAGTGGGGATCCAACATACTGTATTTGAATCCCATGCCTGGGTATTGTTTGTGTGGAGTTTGAATGTTCTTCGCATCTCATTGTCTGTCTTCCTTCTACCTCTGCATAGAAATGCAGGTTAGGGTTAATTGGTATTTCCAAACTGGCCCCATGTGAGTGTGGGTGCAAGAGTATGCGTTGTGACAGACCAGTGCCCTGTTTCTTACCTCTTTATAATTTAAGCTTCTTTTCTTTGGTTTTCCTAAGGCTGTGTAATTTATCTTGGTGTTGTTTCAGGGGTTTAATATGTAAGGAATCCATTTCAGCATATTATTTAGAGCTTCTGCTTATTTTTGCAGTGCCATTTTGGTTTGACAATAGGTGCAGCTACTTTGTGACTTCTGCAATGCATATTTCCTTGGGGGTTCTCGCAAGGTGCACTAGGGCTACGCCCGGCTAAGATGTCCTCTGTGCATCAGTATAAAGATTCACAATCATATGCTGCGAAGAATTGAGGCTGTTTTGAGAGCAAAAGGAGGCCCTTCCAATTAGTGTATAGGGTTCATAATAATTTGATCAGCTAGCGTATATCAAAAGCCCCACAAGAGGGATGTCCATAAGCCCCAGCTTGTGTACTAAAGGGCAAACAAAGAATATTTATAAATGAAGGATTTGTTTGAAAAATAGAGAAATTGCAAAACAAAATTCAAAAGAACAAATAAAAAGGCAAAAGGAGTTCCCTAAAAGTTAATCCTAAGCAAGTAAGTCCCAAAATGCAATCCATGAAGGTCAAATCCTTAAACAGAAGTTAAAAGTCAGAAACATCCTTAAATCCATCCATGCAATACTTACAAATGCTCCTAACACAAGCGCAATAATTTCCTGATCTGAGCGTACTCAGCTGTGGCCTTAAATAGTCAGAGAGAGGGCTCAGAAGAAGTGATGTCATTGTGGCCCCACCTCCTTGGGCTCCACCCACATAACACAAGGAGTGGAAGCACAGTTTAAGGGACAATGCACAATTATAAACATAACAGAAAATACATCAAAATATGAAAAATAGTTCAAAAACAATAAAACATCAAAAAAGCACATAAAAACAGTCAGTTCCATACTTATTGCTTTAAAAAATGCCAACCCCTAAATTTTGTTGTCCTAAGAACCTGCCTAGTTTGCTGCCTATGAAGGTTTCATTTATAACAAAACAGAGCTTATTCTGCTTGCTTTCAGATTTGAACCTGAAACACTGCATCTTGGAGGAGGCAGAGTTCCTCACTGTGCTTCCCTTGAAGTATATACTACATGTTCACATGTGAACACCATATCTCTGAATTTGCCCAGTACACTGTGTTCTGTACAATAGCACTTTATAGCAGATTCAGAAAGCATTCAGACCCCATCACTTTCTGCGCTTTCCATTGTGTTGTAGACTTAATTTTAAATTGATAAATTTGCCATTTTTTTCCATCCATCTACACTCAGTAACCCATAATGACAAAGTGAAGGCATGTTGTCTGAAAGGTTTCCACATTTAATACAAATAAAAAAACAGAATTATCTCATTCATGTAAGTATTCTGTCATTTTGCTGTGGCACACCTGGAGCATCCTATTTGCTTTAATTCTCCTTGAGATGTGTCTAGAACTTGACTGCAGTCTACTTGGGGCAAACTGTTGACGTTATTTAGAAAGGCACACATCTGTGTATATATGGTCCTGCAATTCACACTGCATATCAGAACAAAAACCAAACCACGAAGACCAAAGAACTCTCTGTAGAACTTTATGATCAAATTGTGGTGAGGCAGAGATCAGGTCAAGGGTTTAAAACATTTCCAAAGCTCTGAGTGTTCCCAGCAGCAGAGGTCCTTGAAGAAAACCTGCTTCAGAGTGCATGTGACCACATACTCGAGCAATGGTTCACCTTTCAGCACAACAATGACCCAAAGCATACAGCCAGGACAATGGTGGAGTGGCTCTGAGTGGTTCTGTGAAAGCCCAGACTTAAACCCCATAAGACTTGTTTGGAGAGACCTGAAGATGGCACTTTAGAGATGCTTCACGTCCAAAATAGCTTAGCTTGAAAAGATTTGCCAGAAAAAGTAGGACAAACTCCCCAAATCCAGATGTGCAAAGCTTGTAGAGACTTACCCAACAAAACTCAAAGCTGTAACTGCTGCCAAAGAGGCTTCTACAAAGTGCTGAATTAAGGGTCTAAATACTTCTATGAATGGGAGATTTCGGTTTTTTGAGTTTTAATAATTTGTAAACCTTTCTGGAAACATGGTATCACTTTGCCATTACTGGTTATTGAGTATAGACTGATGAGCAAACATTTGTCAATTAAAAATTAAGTCTACGGCAATAAAATGTGCAGAAAGTGAAGGAGTCTAAATGCTTCCCTGATCCACTGTAAAACACAGTTTATGTTTTTTCTTTTTGTTTTCTTTTATTTTTCAAGTAAAGTCAATCCATTCATTTTTTTAACTGTATTCTTCTATTACAGAGTTTGAAGTCAGAATTTATCGTAGAAGCATCAGGTCCAAGGGAGGAACCAATCCTGAAAGATGCCAATCTAGCCCAGTGCAGTGCACGCCTACAGCATCAGCCATAATGTGGTGTTTGAGAGGAAACTGGGGAAGAGTGACAAACATACAGGGTGGTCCAGATCTAATTATGCAGATCCAGATCGTCTGGATGACTTTGATTTATGCAGTGACGATTCCAGTTCGGTGCAAAGACGATTTTTCATGTCGTCAGTTCACACACTTCTCAATGGTCTGGGATTTTTCGGGTGATTTTCTATGTAATAAACTTAACTTATAAAGTTATAGCGTAATGAAAATTGCATAATTACATCTGGACCACCGTATATATCAGGGAGAACATACAAGTGTGCACAGATAGTGATCAGGCCAAGAATTGAACCCAGATCAGTAACACACGTGCTCCTGTTTATTTCTGATCTGCTCTTTACCCTTCCTGATTTTATCCCCTCACATTTCTATACTTTTATTCATGTTCTGTAATATTTTCTTAAGCTCAAGCATTAATGGATTTGTTGATAATTTACTCCTGCCTGCATATGACATTAAATGTGTCTGTGTCATCCTCCAACTTTTATGTCTGCATCCTTAACCCCTTTTATGTGCAGCCGTGTGCCACCACATCTGGACAACCCAATTAGACATTGCAGCCTGCAAAAATGATTTCCCATATCTGAAAAAAAGGGCCAATTTTCATGAAAGCGTGTAGCTGGCCTGCAGCACTGCTGAGTGTGCGAAGCGCCATGTTAAGACAAAATTTGACGCCTGATAATCTGATCGCCCTCAGCCAATCGCTGCCCTCGATTTGTCCGTGAAGATTTATCTCCTCTTACCTGGGCCAAAGCCCGGAGATTGATTTTGCAGTGAGAATTAGTTGCAGCTCAGATCTCTTTATTCAACCCACTTCAAGCTCAGAAAACAGAAAAAAGGCTTCAGACATGTGAGTGAGCAGCTTTGACAGGAATTGAATGAACGCACGCCATCTCAGGGGTGCAAGCCAGGCAAGGCCAAGCCTAAATGGTAACTGCTTTAAGTTGGGATCCAACCAGGTAGACTTTGTTAAACTAAATCGATCCAGAACCTCCAACTATCCACCTTTCTTCTGAACCTATTAGACCAATTCAGTGCTACAGGGAGCTGAAACCATTCCGGACAACCCAGGGTGTAAGTAAGAAATTAATGCGGCATGGTACAGGGAACAAGTCTGTGGTCAGAATTCACAGACTTGTTGTTGCTATTCTTAGGATCCAGCTTACATCCAGTGGGTTACCACCTACTAGGAAAATGAGCCTGGACTTGGCCAGGCTCCAAGACCAGGTTGTTTCTAATGATTTTGCACGCTGTTTGTGTGAGGAACTTTCAGATTTGGGTATGACTGCTGATCCTAAAGTGACTTGGGAGACCTTCCCGTGACAAGACCCTGAAGGTTGCTGAGGGTTGTGTTGGTGTACTAGTGTTCCCAGAAGGAGGTGCTTCATTTTGCAGGGCACCCTGGATATCACCGAGAGGAGTCGCAGCGCACGGCTTAATGGCAACTCTGGTCTGGACCCTGAACTGAGAAGGATGGCTGTGAGGGCTCTGAGGGCAGATAAAGAGGCGTTTGTTAGAGGAATCTGTGAGCAAGTGACACACCATCTGTGGTCTAGTGACCCACGTCCTGCTTACAGAGGAATCAAAACATTATGCACATCTGAATCTGTTCCTCGGAGAGTCGTAGTCAGGGCAGCTGATGGAACAGTCCTTATGGATGACACTGCAGTTGTGACCCGCTGGGCTGGCTATTTTGAGCAGTTGTTCAAAGCTGATTCTCCGGCTAGGGCGTTTGATATCTCTTGGTCCACGGTTCTTGAGGCTGATCCTCCAATTAGCTGTGAACCACCCAATCTCACTGAGATTGTAAAGGTGGTGAACCAGATTTAAGGCTGCAGGGATCTGTGGTATCGGGGTGAGGCTGTTGGTAAGGCTGTCCTCCTGGCATTACAAGCAATCTTTACTTACATTTGGGAGACTGGCATCATCCCAACTGACTGGAAAACGGGACTTCTCATCCCTATCTGGAAAGGGAAGGGTGATCGCCTGGATTGCAGCAACTGTTCTCAGTGACGGGTAAGGTCCTTTCTAGAGTTGTCCTCAATAGGATCCGTGATCAGTTGCTCACCTACCAGTGACCGGAACAGCCTTGTTTTACGCCTAAGAAGTCTACCATCGACTGCATCCTAGCAGTGCAGGTTCTCATAGAGCACAAACGCGAATATCGACAGAGTTTCTTTGCAGCCTTTGTCGATTTTCACAAAGCGCTCGACTCTATCCCTACCCTGTGGGACATCCTAAGGGTTCACGGGCACCCCTCGAGGTTACTGCATATCATGGCTGGCCTGTACACTGGTACTGTGAGTGCTGTGCAGAGTGGAGGCGGGACCTCTGCGTTTTTCCCAGTTGATTCTGCTTCTACTCTGTCTGTACATTGCTTGTATAGACTGGGTTTTGGGCAAGGTCTTGAGGGACCAGCGGCTGTGGGGCATCTGTTGGTGAAGAAAGATTCATTGATCTTGACTTTGCTGACGGTGCTGTGATCTTCGCGGAGTCAATGGAGGCTCTGATCGGGGAGCTCGAGAGACTGAGTGAGGAGTCTGAGTGTCTGGGCTTGCGAGTGTCCTGAATAAAAACCAAAGAGCCAGGCCTTTAATGACCTCTTGGGCACAGCCATCAGCAGTGTGTCTGTCCGCGGAAAGAGTGTTAATCTTGTCGAAAGGTTTACTTACCTTGGCAGTGACATTCATGTCTCTGGTGACTCTTCCTGTGAAGTCAGAGGGATTGGGAGAGCATGGGGGGTCTTGAGGTTGCTGGAAAGGGGTGTGTGGTGCTCCCGATATCTATGCAAAAAGACAAAGGTCCAAGTCTTTAGAGTCCTGGTGCTTCTTGTCTTACTATATGATTGTGAGACATGGATGCTATTCAGTGACCTGAGATGAAGACTGGACTCCTTTGACACTGTGTCTCTCCGGAAAATCCTTGGGTACCATTGGTTTGACTTCGTGCCGAATGAGCAGTTGCTCATGGTGTCCCGAATGAGGCACATTACCTGCATTGTGAGGGAGCGTCAGTTACGGTACTGCGGCCATGTGGCGCGTTTCCCCGAGGGTGATCCGGCTCGTAAGATCCTCATTGTTGGAGACACAAGTGGCTGGACGAGGCCAAGGGGCCGCCAACGTAACACCTGGCTGCGGCAGATGGAAGGTCATTTCCGGAGGGTGGGACTGGACCACGTGTTTGCCTGGGGGGTTGCCAACCAGGATCCTGAGTTGTTTTGCCGTGTAGTGGTCTCGGCAACACACTGTACCAGTGCATGCTCCCCAACTTGACTTGACTTGTACAGGGAACACTGCAGTAAAGTTTAACAAAGAACCATTGGGGCTTGCAGCCTGACTTGACAACATCAAGTGCAGGGCAGAAATGAACACTGGATGAGACATTAGGCCGTCTCAGAAAATGCCATTCCTTCATGCCAATGCAGTGCTGCACAGCAATGATGTCTAAGCCTGCACTGGACACAATGTAATAATTTGTACTGGAGAGCTCAACAGTTGGATCTGTCAATCTAATTCCTTCAATTATTTATTTTACAAAAAACATTCAGTTTAATGTATTATTGTGGCTCAAGCCAGTCCATGCAGCATAGAGTATTCTATACGACAAGAACAGAATGTTGTATTTCATCCAGGGTTCCTAGTCACTAAATCACACTAGAATGTTATGCTATGCCTACATTTCCTAACATCTTAAAATAAGATGGTGCTTATTTAGCCACAATTCAAATACATAGACAAAAAAACTTAATCACACTATGTTTCCTGCCATTGTACTATTGTTAATGGTATTTGTGTCATTTTTCAGAATGATGACAGATTTATAAGCCAATCTGACGTCCCAGAGCTGTCCTTTTGGAGTTATGCGCTAAATTAGAGCAGATGTTACAGAGACGGCAGTACAGTGGTAGCACTGCTGCCTCAAAGTAAGGAGGCCAGGGTCCGTGTCCTGAGTGGAGTTTACATGGTCTTCCCATTCTGTGTAGGTTTTCCTCCCACAGTCCAAAGACATGCAATTTAGGTGAAGTGGCAATGCTAAATTGGCCTTGGTATATGTGTGTGTTTGCCCTGTGATGGACTGGTGCCCTGTCCAGGGTTTGTGCCTGCCTTATGCACTATGCTAGCTGGGATAGACCCCAGCAGACCCCCGTGACCTTGTTCAGGACTAAGCAGGTTAGAAAATTATGGACTGATTACAGAGGCCATCACTCAGAAGTCACGTAATCCTTTACTGTTACAGGTTTAGAACACCCGGATTTAGAAAACGGATGGATAGCCGGACATCAGAATGTGACTGATGTGTCATTGAAATGCACAATGAAAGAAATTTTTCTGTTTACTTCATTGTCCTACTGCTTGAAGTCATTAAAACACCAAAAAAAGTGTGTGTGTAAGACTTATGGATGGTTGAAGCTTAAGCGTAACTTTAAGCTGATTTCTACACCAAGTTCAAGTTTTTTAAATCCTGACTTGTGTAAGAAATGGCTTACACATATTTCCAAGTGTAAGCATGTTGTATACAAAAAGCCCCATATATTTATCTCCTTTTTGTTGCCATCCTACACTTAGCCATAAATGCCAAAAGCAACCCTACTCCATTGGGCCCGTGAGCAAGGCCCTTAACCTGCAATTGCACCATCCTGGACATGATGTTAATCTTCATCCAGCCCTACAAGTAGGCCCTCCAATCTGCTGGGAAAACTTGGGGGTTGGTTGCAGGATTGGCACTCCAGCCACCATAAAAAACCTCATGCTGTTCAGTGTGGTGCTGAGGTGCCACCTATTGAATGGCTGCACTCGGGTTCGTTGTGTGATTGGTGTGGCAACGCGCTGTAAAATCAGCCCATGCTCCCAACCAACCTACTCTTAGCACTAAAACACTGGGGAAGCATTGAGGGCTAGTGAAGTATGTATGCTTAATGTGTGATTCCTTTCATCTGCCTCACATTCATTGTTTAACTGGCAACGCTTTAGAGTTGTGGGACATCAGGGTTTAGGTCAGGAAAGAAGGGATAGACAATGTGTTATTCCATTCATTCATTATTTTTTTAACCTTAAACCAGTTATTGCACAGTTGGGCGTTTGACGAGGATAAAGAAAGGGGTCAGTGAAGGTGGACAAAAATATTATTCTGTTCATCCATCTGTATGTCCTTTTATCCACATATTTTATTACCTTATTCCTGTTATTGCCAGTTTATGAAGATAGATAGATATGAATGGCACTATATAATAGATAGATCGATAGACAGATATGAATGGCACTATGTAATAAATAGATAGACAGATAGATAGATAGATAGATAGATAGATAGATAGATGGATAGATAGATAGATAGATAGATATGAATGGCACTATATAATAGATAGATAGATATGAATGGCACTATATAATAGAGCGACAGATAGATATGAATGGCACTATGTAATAGATAGATCAATAGATAGATATGAATGGCACTATATAATAGAGCGATAAATAGATATGAATGGTACTATATAATAGATAGATAAATATGAATGGCACTATGTAACAGATAGATATGAATGGCACTTGTGGCATCCTGCCGGGGCGCCCAGGAGGACCGGAGGAGGGCTTGTGTCTCCTCCAGACCGCGAGGGGGCGTCCACCCTGGTTATGTTGGGGGCCTCGGGTAAAGGGCTTGGAAGCCCAGCCCTATAGGGACCCATGGCCACCGCCAGGCGGCACCGCAGTGCCTGAATATTCCTGGAGCTCAGCACTTCCGCCACACCAGGAAGTGCTGGGGGGAAGATGACAGGGGACACCCGGACGGCTTCAGGGTGCGCAGCCGGTACTTCCGCCACACTGGGGCGTGTCTACGGAGGAGTGCCGGGAAGCAGCTGGAGCCCATCCGGGTTCCTATTTAAGGGGCCACCTCCCTTCAGTTGATAGCGGAAGTCGGGTGGAAGTGGACAGAGCTGGAGAGAGGACTGGAGGCGGCCAGGAGAGAGGCATTGTGACTGTGTGGCCTGGATGTTTGGGGAAACGGTGCAAGAGGCACTGGGGAGTGCACGGAAAGAACTTGTAAATATTGTATAATAAACGTGTGTTGGGTGCAAGAACAATGTCCGTCTGTGTGTGTCCGGGTTCAAGTCCACACACTATATAATAGATAGATAGATAGATATGAATGGCACTATGTAATAGATAGATATGAATGGCACTATATAATAGATAGATATGAATGGCACTATGTAATAGATAGATAGATAGATACGAATGGCACTATGTAATAGATAGATATGAAAGGCATTATATAATAGATAGATAGATATGAATGGCACTATATAATAGATAGATAGATAGTGCCATTCATATCTATCTATCTATCTATCTATCTATCTATCTATCTATCTATCTATCTATCTATCTATCTATGTGATAGATACATAGATAGATATGAATGGCACTATGTGATAGATAGATAGATAGATAGATAGATAGATAGATAGATAGATAGATAGATAGATAGATATGAATGGCACTATATAATAGATAGATAGATAGATATGAATGGCACTATATAATGGACAGATAGATATGAAAGGCATTATATAATAGATAGATAGTGTAGCAGATAGAGGCGTGGTTCACCTCTAACACCCTCAAGTACCACTCTGAACATCAGGTGAGAGTATAATAACTATACTTTTTATTATTATACAGTGCACAAAGCACCCTCCACTCTACACTCATAAAACACAATAATAATCTCTCCTCCTCGCCCAGACACTTCGCCCCTCTACCTCCCAGCTCAGCTCATTGTCTGGGCTTTCCCACAATCATTTTATACACCCTGACCCGGAGGTGTTCCTGCCCAATCAGTCCACAGTTCCTTATTCCTTCCGGGTCAGAGCAAACAGTCCTTTTCTTCACCCCGGGAGCACGTCATTTCTTCCCGTCACATGACTATGACGTACTCCCGGGTTATAGGGCGCATGCGAGCCTACGAGCCCCCCTACAGCGACGCCTGGTGGTAGAATTTCGAAATGAAACCTGCCCAACTTTTGTAAGGAAGCTGTAAGGAATGAGCCTGCCAAATTTCAGCCTTCTACCTACACGGGAAGTTGGAGAATTAGTGATGAGTGAGAGAGTCAGTGAGGGCTTTGCCTTTTATTAGTATAGATGGATAGATATGAATGGCTGTATATAATGGATAGATAGATATGATTGGCACTATATAATAGATAGATAGATATGAATGGCACTATGTAATAGATAGATATGAATGGCACTATATAATAGATAGATAGATATGAATGGCACTATGTAATAGATAGATATGAATGGCACTATATAACAGATAGATAGACAGATAAAAATGGCACTATGTAATAGATAGATATGAATGGTACATTGTAATAGATAGATAGATATGAATGGCACTATGTAATAGATAGATATAAATGGCAGTATATAGTGGATAGATAGATATGAATGGCACTATGTAATAGATAGATATGAATGGCACTATATAATAGATAGATAGATAGATATAAATGGCACTATGTAATAGATAGATATGAATGGCACTATATAATAGATAGATAGATATGAATGGCACTATGTAATAGATATATATGAATGGCACTATGTAATAGATAGATATGAATGGCACTATATAATAGATAGATATGAATGGCACTATGTAATAGATAGATATGAATGGCACTATATAATAGATAGATATGAATGGCACTATGTAATAGATAGATATGAATGGCACTATATAATAGATAGATCGATAGATAGATATGAATGGCTCTATATAGTGGATAGATAGATAGATATGAATGGCACTATGTAATAGATAGATATAAATGGCACTATATAATAGATAGATAGATATGAATGGCACTATGTAATAGATAGATATGAATGGCACTATATAATAGATAGATAGATAGATATGAATGGCACTATGTAATAGATAGATATGAATGGCACTATGTAATAGATAGATAGCTATGAATGGCACTATGTAATAGATAGATATGAATGGCACTATATAATAGATAGATAGATAGATATGAATGGCACTAGACGATAGATAGATATGAATGGCACTATGTAATAGATAGATAGCTAGAACTTTATTTGTCCCCAGGGGAAATTTGGGCTTTTTACAGAAGCTTTTTAAATAAACAAATACATAAATAGGTAGATAAATAATTAAACTAATAAATATATACACACACTTTGGTCTTAACACACACTGGAATTACAATAAAGCAAGAAAATAAAAAAAAGAAAAGTTCAGACTTGGCGGTCCCAGTCCCAGTGAGGCATTATGCAGGCCTGTAGCTGCTGTTTGTATAAAAGATCCCATAACATTTCCTGACACATTTCTGCTAAATAATTAATTGGCCTCAGTGTTAGTGTATCAGAAAGTGGATGTGTAGCATTGTTCATAATGGCACTTAGTTTTGTTTTAATTCTCTCCTTTGCTACGACCTCCAGGGGGTCCAAAGTGTGTCCTATAACTGGACCTGTTGTTTAAATTAGCTTGTTGATCTGGTGGACCTCTCTTGAAGTGACGTTACCAATCCAGTACACCACAGTGTAGAAAATCCCACTGGCCATCACAGAGTTATTGAAGATATGGAGGATGTCACTATTCACATTGAAGGAATGCAGTCTCCTAAGATGATGTGAAGTTACCAGCCCAGCACACCACAGCATAGAAAATCGCACTGGCCATCACAGAGTTGTAGAAGATGTCACTGCCACATTAAAATTAAGTATTCTTTGAAAGGAAAAAGAGTCTGCTCTGCCCTTCTTATATGCTTCCTCCGTATTCCAAGACCAGTCCAACCTGTCATTATTGTGGGCCCCAAGTACTTGTAGGAGTGGACCACCTCTGTATCCACTCTCTGAATAGTGACCGGACATCGAGGCTGTATGTTGTGGTGAAAGTCAGTAAGCATTAACTTGGTTTTGCTGATGTTACGTTGCAGACAATTCTTTCTGGACCAAGAAGCAAACTTTCCCTTCTGACTCATCCCCTTTATCAATACACCCCATAAGTGCAGAATCTTCTGGCAATTTTTACAAGTGACGTGACCATGTGTTATATTTTTTGTAGGAGTTGTAAAGAGTGATGAGAAAAGCAGACTGGCCTGTTTCTTGTGGTGCTCCAACTGTTGCTCACATCTGTATCAGAGGCATGGTCCTTGAGCATCACAAACTTCAGTCTGCCTGACAGATAGTCCATTATCCAGGACACCACAGGCTCATCCACCTGCTTGTCTGTGAGCTTACCACGTAACTGGGAGTTCTGCATGGTATTGAAGGCACTGGAGAAATCATAAAACATAATCCTCACAGTGCTGTCAGCTTTATCCAGGTGAGAATAAGCCTCATGGAGCAGATTGATAAGTGCATCCTCCTTTTAGCTCTAGATCAGGATACATTGGGGAAAGGGAAATCAGTGAAGGAGCACTAAGCGTGTTATTTCACATGCACTTCAGAGCAGGTAATCCACCTGAAGCTAAGTATGTTTGGGCCCAGCCAGTACTTGGATGAGAGACCAATAAGGAAAGGTTGGATTGATGCTGAAAGAGGAGTTGGTGTGTACATCGGGAGTACCTACCCAGTAGTCTGTGCGTGGATCCCAATGCCTCAGTGCACTGCTGGGGACAATGTGCTGTAAAAGTTGGCCCCATTCCTCAGATGAGACATGACACAAAGATTATGACTCTCCAATTTCATAAAAGATCCTTGGGCATCCTTCAAACAGACAAGGATATATCCTGGCTAAAGTGCCCATTATGGCCTTGTGCACTTCGGTCCCCTAAACATCTCTTGTCCCATATTGGCTAACTATTTCTTACACCCCTTCACCACCAGTGAATGACTGCCATCACGTTGTACGGATGGATTCTACACATTGGTGGTGGTTGAGTGGCTCCCCACTATCCATGTAAAGCCCTTTGAGTGTCTATATAAATATACCCATCCATCTAATTCATGCTTCTATCCATCTGTCCATCCACAATTTGGTTCACTGAGCCATTCACAGTGAATTATTAAAGTGAGGACGCACACCTTTAGGAGGAGCCAGTCCACTGGAGGATACTATCAGGCAGGAGTGTGTGTGTCTTAGGTTGATTTTAATAATAATTCTTTGCATTTATATAGCGCTTTTCTCAATACTCAAAGCACTTAGCAATTGCAGGTTAAGGGCCTTGCTCAAGGGCCCAACAGAGCAGAGTCCCTTTTGGCATTTTACGGGAACCTTTCAATTGCCAGTGCAGATCCCTAGCCTCAGAGCCACCACTCCGCCTATGTATTTAATTTAATGGAAATTAAGTGTTAGCCAAAGATTGAACAAATCATCCTCCCCCTCATTGGATAGAGAAATGAGAAAAGAACTTTAGCGGAAGATAAGAAAAGAGACTGCTATGTTTTTCCTGTAGTAGAAGTTAAACAGAACTGATGGACACCGTTCATAATCAATGCTTATTTGTTATCTAAATACGCTTCATCTAATGTTAGATTAGACCTGAAAACCCACAGGGTCGAGAAATTTGCAATAAAAGAGCAAATCAGGAAGGGGCAAATACTTTTTCACAATGTTATGCTTTCATCGATTTCCTGAAGCATGGTAGGGCCCCCTCACTAATACCCCAACACTTTGGGCTCATCAGTCAGCCTAGTATCTGAAGTTAAAGCCACCTGGACATGGGGAGGGCATACAAAGTCCACATAGACAAGGATCAGGCCACGGTGTGAGACCAGCCTTCTGCGCCAACATGCTGCCCACTACGTTCACATTTCAAGATTTCCCTGAAGACCCCACTATCCTGCTACAGTGAAGCATGTGTCATGGCTTATGCTGAGTGTATGTTAGGAGGCATGAAATGTGAGGCTAAGTTAATGGAAAGAACTCACATCTACACTTGAGGCAAACCAAACTGATGCTGGACTGGTCAGGCTCATAGTGCTGAGTAAATGCAGGCTATTCCTGTTTTTCCCATAAAACACGCAAGTATGGAGAATATAAACATCCATCCATTATCCAACCCGCTACATCCTAACTACAGGGTCACGGGGGTCTGCTGGAGCCAGTCTCAGCCAACACAGGGCACAAGGCAGGAAACAAACCTTAGGCAGGGCACCATCCCACCATAGGACACGGACACAGGGAGAACATGCAAACTCCACGCAGGGAGGACCCGGGAAGCGAACCTAGGTCTCCTAACTGCGAGGCAGCAGTGCTACCACTGCGCCACCATGCTGCCCGAATATAAACTTGTGAAGCCATTTTTCTTACGGTGAAATGTGTCAAAGTCTTCTCCCCTAATTTTTTTGAAGAGTGCAGCCAGACTGTGTTTGGAATTTACAAGTGAACTACCTGACTGGCGTTCAAGCTGAATTCTTTAAATGACCTAAGCTGATTTCAGACACAGCTCTCCCTGAAAGATTCCTACAAAGACAAATCAATGAGCGTGATTGACCACTGGGGGGGCATGAGCTGTGTTAGAGCACCACCTAGTGGAGCAGTAGAGGGTTTAATTACAGTACCAGCAGTCCAAAGTAAATGGAACAGCATGGAAAAGAGACAACATGACTAAATGAACAGCCCGACTCGCCGTGTTCCCCCAATAAATGCATTAAAATGACAAATTGTGCATCTATAAGAGCATTAATACAATTGGAGTCAAACACATAATAAATACAGTGGGGGTTCTGGCAAGCTTTGCTAAGAGAAGTACACCCTAATATGGATGGTATTAATTTACCGTTTCTTTTTCAATTTGTCCACTAATGACACACGTGTCCTGAGATTTTTCAGGTAAAGAAGACATTCTGAGATGAGGGAGTTAAATTCAATAATCCTGGTGACATTCTGTTATGTGTTGCATGTTGATTAGCAAAAGCAAGTAAGAATTTCAATGCACTTTGTGCATGTGACATAATAAGGACCCCGTAAATGACCCTGCAATAGTAAAAAAAAAAAAAAAAACATAATTCTCTCAGGAATGTTAATATTTCTAAAGATTAAAAAAAAGAAAAATGAATGAACAAATGACTCAGTAAATGATTGAGAGAATGACTGAATGAATTAATCAGTAAGTAATTTTCCATCCCGCTATATCATAACACAAAGTCACCAGGGTCTGCCTGAACCAATCCCTGCCAACACAGGGCGCAAAGCAGGAAACAAACCCTGGGCAGGGCGCCAGCCCACCGCATGAATGAATTAATGTGTGAGTGAATTTTAGAATGTAAGTTAATAAATGAAAAGTGAATGAATACGGGACTGAATAAATGAGAGCAAACCCCTAAGGGTTTGGAACTTGGAGGCTCAGTCTGGTTGGGGCCCATGGTCACCGCTAGGGGGGGCGCATAGAGAACAGCAGTGCCCTTCATGGCAGGCATGCCATAACATCCGGAAGTGCTGCTGGAAGGAGATCACAGAACACCTGGAGCACTTCTGAGTACTCTATAAAAGGAGCCGCCTCACTCCATTCAGGGAGCCAGAGAGGGCAGGGAGAAGATGATGCCTGCCTGAGGAGGAGTGGAGGCAGGAAAGGCTGAAATAACAGAGAGGGTAAGACAGTCTTATAGGGGAAAGGCAGGAAGAGGTTGGGACACACAGACAGATAGATAGATAGATAGATAGATAGATAGATAGATAGATAGATAGATGGATAGATAGATAGATAGATAGATAGATAGATATGGAAGGCAATATAAAATGGATAGACAGATAGATAGATATGAAAGACACTATAAAATGGATAGACAGACAGATAGATAGATAATACTTTATTTGTCCCCAAACACACATAAAAATTTCTGGCTTGGATAACAAAGAGCTGCTCCTGTCAATATGGGCTTGTAGGTGGCATTAAGATGAGGTCAGACCTGCTCGGATTGTTCCACAGGTTTATATTTAATGCCATTAATTTTTGGATAGCGCAGGGCCCATGAAAGGAACAGGCCTAGTAGATCTTGATTTTTTGTTTGAGGTCACTGACATTCAGAATAATTCATCATTAAGATTTTGATACAGAGTGAATTATTTCTCTTGTTGAGCCAGCCATGATGATGTAACTTGGTTTCCTGGGCAGTGACATGGATGATTTCAGTTTGCAATTCCATGCTTGGATCACACATTTAGTTTTTATTATACTGTCCTCCACCATTAACAATAGCACATAAACAAAAATCTGCAGTCCTCCTGCTTTTTCCGCTCAATCTGATGAAACCCATCCAGCATTAAAACCGCATCTGAAATAAGAGGTGTAAACCAGATCTCTGCAGGACCCAAATATCACAGTGCCTGAGCTCACCATAGCTCGCTACTTTTATGGATGATTTTAAGTTTAGTGACATCCATCCATTCATTATCCAACCTGCTATATCCTAACTACAGGGTCACGAGGGTCTGCTGGAGCCAATCCCAGCCAACAAGGGATTGAAAGCAAGGCAGGAAACAAACCCTGGGCAGGGCGCCATCCCACCATAGGACACACACACATACACACGGGACAATTTAGAATCGCCAATGCACCTAACCTGCATGTCTTTGGACTGTGGGAGGAAACCTATGCAGAAAAGGGGAGAACATGCAAACTCCATGGAGGGAGTACCTGGGAAGTGAACCCGGCTCTCCTAACTGCGAGGCATTTAGTGACATGCAGATTGTATTTTTGTACCTTTTGACTGCTTTTGGATTCATTTTATTAACATCTTAAAATTTTCACATTCCATTTTATCTGTGGTGTCAGTTTTGAGGCCAGCCGAGTCCTTTTGTGTTGTGATACATAAAGGCATCATCATAATGGTATAAAAGTGAACATCCACATTGTCTACTATTGTGCACAGTAATTGAAGCTTTGTGTGTTTTTTCCGTCAGTCTTCAGGGTTCTTGGAATTTTGACTTCAGGTTTTCACAAGCGGTGGTGCACAATATGTTAGATCTCCATGTTTTGACCTTTAGCTTGAATTTCCTGTTCCCTTTTCTCTTGAAACTTGCATGAAAGTTTTATTTTTTAAATTTCTTTTTTTTGTGGTATTTTGAACTGATATTTTCTACTAATGTTTTGTCTGAGGCCTATGTTTGGAAATATATATATATATATTTATATATATATATATTTTATTTTATGTGTTACACCTCCTATTTTTTGTTTACCAGTTGTGAGTGTGAAATAAAATACTCCCCAATCCAGCTCATGCCTCACACGGTGCCGATGTCTGTGCAGAGGAAAATCCGCGGGGAGCCGAGCGACAAGCATGGAAAGTCCACAGCATGGAGAGTCCGCCAGTGTGAAGTCGCAGTCAGGAGTGAGTAGCCTGAGTTTCGGCACCAATTGTTGTTGCAGAATTTTCTTTTATGAAAATTTCCCTTATACAGGTCAAATCTCGTTATAGCAAATACCGAAGTAATGACATTTGCAGAAAAAACGAATTATTTTGTGTTTAACTGAACAGACGCTCATACAACATCATGTTTAATGAATTTTGTTTCAACAAAATGTAAATTTCAATATAGTGAACTTTTTTGACCAAAAATGGCCAACAAAGATAATAATATGAGGCAGAAAATACCGAATGCCTTTGCCTACACTTTCACAGAGTCTCAGGAACCCTGCAACAGGCTGTCTCCTTCTTGTTAGACCAAATGAAAGTGCAAAATTTCGGCTCTCAGACAGTGTCGGTGAGAGTGTAGGCGCAACATCATATAGCCGAGTCAGTGCTCCACCAAACATCCATGTCGGTGCTTGGGTCGTGTGCGTTTATAAATAATTTTATTTTACTACCTCGATTATTGAAATCCAGATGACTGGAACAGATTTGAAAATGAAGTGCAAATTATGAGGGGTACATTGACGGAGATAATAATTAAATGATGACGATCGAGCGAGCTAACCGATAAGGAAATTACTGAAAATTTACAATAATCTGAATTGAATAAAGGAAGAAGATGATGAAAATAATATAATTACATCTAACGTCTCATTATGAAATAAAATATTTTTTGCAGTTTAAGAAGCGTTTTTGTTTTTAATATATATATTTTCCCCATATCCGTTATAACAAAATTTCAGTGTGATTAAGTATTTTTTTTATGCTCCCATGAATTTCGTTACAATGAGATTTGACCTGTATCTATACTTTATACATTTAATTGTTATCTTCTGGGTGTTACATTCTGCCATTTTGTTTCTTCTATGAGTGCCATCATTTTGGGTAGTTGTTGTTAAGACGAAGGTCCCAGTTGCTAGGTCAGGACCCCAGAAGATGCTTAACCCATTGACTGCTGAATACAAGTTAACTCGTAGTAGGCAATCTAACGTTGGACACCACCTATACGATATCTCGTCAACTGTCTTTGGGGCCGTAGCACCAAGTACAAGCATATTCACGGGGAACACATGTAAGAACAGGGCAGTGGGCGTCTGAAATACTGTCACCATACCAGTTTCCAAGTCCATTTAATCCTGAGCATGGTCACCGGGGGCTGTTGCCTATTCTAGCAAGCATAGGTAGGGCACAATGAAGGAACAATCAGCTAGACAGGGCACCAGTCCACTGAAGTTTGGACACACACACACACACACACCAGGGCCAATTATAGCATCTAACCTGCCTGTCGTTGGACTGAGGGGGGAAACCCACACAGACATGGGGAGAACATACAGATGACAGACACACAGGGAGGACCTGGCGTGTGAAACCCGGTCTCCTTACTATGAGGCAGCATTGCTACCACTGTGCCTCCCAGCCTCTGAAATAAGAATGAAATATCAATGTGGCGTCACAGATCAGAAATATTTCACTTTCGTCTTAATAGCTGTATTTTGGATTTCATTTTTCACAGAAATAATTTACATATGTAGAACCACAGTCATCTGAATATCGCTCAGCAATCAGTGCCTCGCCACCGTGAAGTTGAAATGGAAACTGTGACATTCCTTGACAATAAATTGTGCTTGTTAAACCCAACCAAGTTGTCATGCAGCTGGGTGAGCGCAAAGAATTTGCTGTTCCATGTGCCAGCTAGGGGCGGCACGGAGGCACAGTGGGTAGCGCTGCTGCCTCACAGTTAGGAGACCCGGGTTTCGCTTCCTGGGTCCTCCCTGCATGGAGTTTGTATGTTCTCCCCGTGTCTGCGTGGGTTTCCTCTCACAGTCCAAAGACATGCCGGTTAGGTGCATTGGCGATTCTAAATTGTCCCTAGTGTGTGTTCATGGTGTGTGTGTGTGTGTGTGCGTGCCCTGTGGTGGGCTGGTGCCCTGCCCGGGGTTTATTTCCTGCCTTGCACCCTATGTTGGTTGGGATTAGCTCCAGCAGACCCCCGTGACCCTGTAGTTAGGATGTAGCGGGTTGGATAATGGATAGATGGATGTGCCAGCTATAAGTTAACTTGAATAATTTTGTTTTTGGAGAAAAAAATTTTATTATGACAAACATGAAAACATGAGATTAACAACACTGCAAATTTCAACCCTGTCTCTAAAGGAGAGCTCAGCCACCCTGCAGGGAAAGCTCATTTCGGTCTCTTGTATCTGTGATCTCATTCTTTCAGTCTTGACCCAAAGCTCATGACATTAGGTGAGGGTAGACAGACTGGCAGGTACATCAAGAGCTTTGTCTTCTGGCTCAGCTCCTTCTTCACCACTACAGATCGGTATAGCAGCCACATAACGGCACTCACTGCTCTATACCATCTGTGGGTCTCACCAGCCCTTTACCCCTCACTCGTGAACAAGAGCCCGAGGTACTTAAACTCCTCCACTTGAGGCAGTAACTCACCTCCCACTCGGAGATCCCCGGAGCAGAACTGCTAAGAGGGGCCAATCAAAGGTTATTTTGAAAATTGATGTGGATGTGTCCTGGACATGTGCCTATGGAGGTTTTGCCATCCAGATAAGTTGCCCCCCACATTTCACCCCCGGTAATTTTCAACCCCAACCATCCCCCCCACCCCATTTCACCATGGTATTTATGTACATATCTATAATTGCATTTAAAAATGTAATAAACCTTACCCAACATCCATTATCCAACCTGCTATATCCTAACTACAGGGTCACGGGGGTCTGCTGGAGCCAATCCCAGCCAACACAGGGTGCAAGGCTACCCAACATTGAAAATAAAAAAAAGTTCACTCAGGTAGTGTTCTTCTACGACTCACAGGTCAACGTGTTCCACTGTAAAATCGTTTGGATTTGTTTAATCGAAATAAAAATGTACGTATATATGTTTACAGAGTGTCTCATTTAAGTGATGCACTATTACTAACTTCTTATCATTTTGCTACAAAAATGTTTAAATTAGGAAAGTCAGTTTTGAACACTGAGAACGATTATTCACTTTGTTTTTTCTAGAAACTTCCAACACACAAAACGCCTGAGTGTGGGTATTAGAAGTTATTGGGGTGAGGAAGAAATATCATGGAGGCGAAATGTAGTGGGGGCAAAACGTGAGGGGCAAAATATGGGGGACGAAATGTACTGGGGGCGAAATATGAGGGGTGAAATGTGGGGGGCAAAATTTCCATAAACCAGAGGTTTTATGGGCAGGACCAGCTAGGAGGAGACCCTGGGGAAGACCAAGGGCTCGCTGAAAGGAAATATATCTTCTAGATGGCCAGGTAACCCCTTGGGATCCCACAGTATGAGTTGGCGAATGTTGCTGGGGAAAGGGACATTTGGGCCTCACTGCTAAGACTGTTGCCCCCATGACCCGGTCTCAGGTAAGTGGTGGAAAATACTATAAATGAATCACAACAACTACATAGGGTGAGCAACAATTTAAAAAAATGCCATTTTTGGGTGGAGTATTCCTTTAAAGCTAATCTTCTCTGTCTGATTGCTACTAGAATGCTGGGATGTTGCTTATTGGTTCATTACTGGTTCAGTACTTGTCTGACGGCGGTCCTTTAAGAGTACAAGGAGATGCATCTGGGAAGTGCTCTCCCTACTGGTGGTAAACTGGGTTGAAATAAAGGTTTACAGGTAAAGACAGTGTGATAGTGAGGAGTAACTTGTTACAGTGGTCCCCAGAGTGATCATATGTGGGGTGCAACAGTGAGACAGGTAACAGTCGTATAGCTGGTGTTGACATTTCTGCCCATCTCCTGTCACAGATGTGCATTACAGGAGCACCTCCAGATAGGCACTACGTCATTACAGAAGGGTGGGAAATGCATTCCCCCCGGGACCATTGTGAGAAAGATGTCTGGGCTGGAACTAGAAACTCCACCACTTCAATGCTAGTTAAACGATGCTAACCCCAGATACTGGGGTTCACTTTGGTGATGGACCTCTCTATTGACAAGTTCCTTAAAACAAGTTATAGTCTGACCACACCGGTCCTAACTTTGATTTCTGTTGTTCTTTATATCGTTTATACCCACCAGTAAACTGAGGCTGGCTTAGACCCCAAAATCTTCACATTCTTTTTTGCTGTCTTTCCTCTCACACCCCCAATCAAGAAGAGAACCTAAGAGGTTATGCCGATGTCCCATTATCGCGGGTACCTCAGATTTGCCAAGTGCAGTTGTTGATCTCATCATTGGACCGACTATGTCAATTTACATAACCGAAAATCACTGACCATGTCGAGTTAGCGACTCATGGTGACTTTCCAGCACAGTTATTTCTTATTTCAGGCAGCCAACAGTGTGCTGAGCCGATGCTGTTCAACGTGTTAACAGGTACGGAGAGACCAGCTGAAATCTCTGTCTTTTTTCCTTATTATGTCATGCTATGTAAAATATGAGACATCAGACAGACGAGTCTCAATTCTGCTTGTGAGGTCCAAAACACACGCGTTCCTTATTCCTCGTCTCTGCAGTCTATGAATTGCACTTCCAGATGAGCCCTCAATGGCTCACATGCGCACAGAGCCCACCAATATGACTAAAGTCAAAATCAAACGTAATTCATGGACTAGCTGGGGATGTTAGAACAGATGAATGGCAGTCTTTGGAGCCCACCGCTGACTGCCTTCGGCTCGCTAAGACTGTGCAAATAAAAGGCACGATGACTAAAAACCGCTGTGACATGGCCTCGAGTTGATACAATGTCATCGGGGATCTGACAACACGACAGAATGCTACTCCTCAATGAATGAAGAACTTAGCTCAAGAAACCGTTTCACTGCAATTATCATTTATTTTTGTTTTAAACAATTTAACATGTATTACAAATTGAAATGTGCATATTCCAAAACGTGACACTGAAACACAAACAGAGAACACAAATTATGCTTGTACACATATGCAAGGATCAACGTAAAGGAAAAAAATAAATAAACAAGTCAAAATCTGTGCAAGACAAAAAAAAATCCTATCGAAAGCTGATAAACGATCTGCGATTAGAGACTGGGAATGGTGAAGACCGCCCTTGCAGGGATACCCCACCCAAAAATGATATATTTTTTAATATGTTACTTCACGTGGGACTTCAATACAAAATGTCGAATACTTATGATGTACGTAAGTTTTGAGTAAACTACTGGATAACCAACATGTGGATTATGCAGCACGACTAATGAGACCGTTTTTATTTTTCTTGTCTTCCATAGATATTTTTCACATCAATTGACCTGGTGCAACATCGGTCGCTGTTGGCTTCTGTTATGTCACAAACGTCTTTCTCTCCATTCGGTATGATAGCACCAGATTAAAACATTCTCCTTGGCCACCACTACAAAGTACTTGAGGTAAGTAACATATTAAAAATATATATATCATTTTTGGGTGATGTATTAGTCTAACCCCACTAACACACAAAGCAAAAGGTGTGCAGACAAGTTAAGAATTTCCCTGCACTTGGTACACGTGACACTGAGAACCACATAAACCTGAACACAAATGAGGCTCTGGCCAAACTCAGTGCTCAAATGAACGTGTCAAACATGAATCCTGCCCTGAGAGCGCACAGAAATCTGAAAGTGCTAAAGGAACATAATGGAGGCAAGCTGTGTACTCCGAGAAGAAGGCCACTAAACCAGGAGGTTACGAGAATACCAAAGGTACAAAACAAGCAGACGCTTCACTCAGAGAAAATGTTTACCACATTAGGAGTGAGTACACAATATGTACAAAAATAACTAAAGCAGCCTATAGCGAAACTTTGACTTATGAAGGAAAGGATTTTTTCTTTCTTTTTTTTTTAAATATATACACTAGCGGTCATTTTTAGATCTTCAAATTCAATCAGATGGAATGCAATGAATGACCTAAAGTGGTGAAAAGGTAAGCAGTAAACTGCTTAAAATTCAGGTTGGCAAAAACTGAAGAAAGGGAAATTTCAGAATAACAACTAATAGCGTCCTGCAGCAATTCAAGTAAGTGATGCCTTGCAAGTTGAAGCAAACAATTTGCTCAGGTGTTCCAACTTCTGTCGATTATTTAAAAGCCCTCTGTGTGTCTTAAAGCAGAACAGACTGTGTCACTACACCCTCTGAAGTCCGACTTGGAAGATATTTCACTGTAGAAGGTTGTCAATTCCAGTGATAACGTGAAGAAAATGGCATTTTAACAAATGAAATGAGACAGATCATAATTACCCTTAGACGTGTAGGCCTTTCATTTAGTGAAGTGTCAGTGAGCACAATCCAAAGGCAACTGGAAACTGGAAGAGACCTGCAGACCCAAAGTCACAACCCTATCAGAAGACGAGTGTCTGACAGGCAGGCGCCCCACAGCACAACAACTTCAAGAACAGCTCACCCACGGGTGGGCAGATTCAGTCCTGGAGGGCCACAGGGGTTGCAGGTTTTTGTTCCAACCCAGTTGCTTAATTAAAAGCCAATCCTTGTCAATTATTTAATTTCATGGCTTGCTAGTTGCTTTAACTCTGCCATGTCAGGTCATTCTCATATCCTAGATTTCCAAGGATGTCATCCAAATGTCTAAAACAGACGAGTAATTCTCAGTCCTTCACTTTTTTCTCTTCACTTTCCTTCCAAGTATTTAATTAAACCCAATAGTGGACGATAAATACACACAGAGGTGTAAATGGAAACAAGCTAAATGGTGAAATACTGGTTTATTTTGTCTTTGTTCTTGTCCTTATACAATTTCTGGTATTAGGAATTTGTTAGTTTTCACATACCCCTTGGGGTCAGAGCACAGGGTCAGCCATTGTACAGCGCCCCTGGAGCAATTGAAGGTTAAGGGCCTTGCTCAAGGGCCCAGCAGAGTAGGATCTCTTTTTGGCAGTGACAGGAATTCGAACCGGCAAACTTCTGGATACCCACGCAGATCCTTAGCCTCAGAGCCACCACTCGGCCCTATTAGCCCTATTGCTAATAAGGAGTAATTAAAAACCAAGACTACAGCTGTGTAAGACTAAAATAAGCAATAAGGTTTCAAAATCTTAATGTGCAATACAACTAAACTGAAGCAGAAGTGTTACTTGAGCAATAAGGGCTTCTTATTAAGCAATTGGGTTGGAACAAAAACCTGCAACCCCTGTGTCCCTCCAGGACCAAATCTGCCCACCCCTGAGCTTAACAGTGCAGGTCGAAAAAACCAAGCGTCAGTTTTTACTGTGAAAAGAAGACTTTGTGCTGCAGGTTTGACCGGGCGAGTGGCAGTAAGAGAGTCATTCCTTAAAGGACCAAATAGGGCCTTGAAATGACGGCTGTGGACTACTGCAGACTGACAGTTTACTGCTTAACTTTTCACCACTTTAGGTCATTCGTTGCATTTCAACTGATTTTTTTTTTTGCATTTTCTAAAACTTTTGAATGGTAGTGTATACTAAATATATAGTATATACTTTTTTTTTTTTTAAAAAACATGTTCAATGGAGAGCTTAAAAGAGTCAGCCATCCATGGGCGCCGTTACCAGACACTTGAGCAACTCTCTACATTAAGAGCCAATCACTTGAATTAAAAGCTATTGTGGTATGCAGCAAACACACACACACACGCACACACACACACACATATAAGTTCCCAGTTCTGATTGAGATTTTCATTGGCCACAAAAGGTCAGCTGCGATGCGGCGGCTCCTCATCCAAAGTGGATTACTGCTTTTCTATTAAGGGACTATAAAAAGTGATATAAAATCTGGTTTATAACCTCTATTAAACACCCATAAACATTAAAACAGCCCAAATGAGCCTGTAGTAAATTCAAACTAAAATAAACAACAAAGATTTCAAGCAGGACTCAGCACTTTTACCTCAAGAGACTCGTGAAACAAAGTAATCAAAGTTTTCACTCTGCACATCACCAGAAGAATTTATTAGCGATTGGGAAAATGAGGACCAAAATGGGTCCATCAGGTAAAAGGTTTGTAGGGAAAGATGAAGCACATGGTAGCCTGGTGTGACACAGAGGTCTTCACAGCTGCGGGACCCCCCCCTCCCCCCCGTGTGTCTGTGTGGGTGTTTTCCAGTTGCCCCAGTTTCCACAAACCTACCTAAATGTTGCACTCTCGAGTGCCTATAAAAAGCGTTCACTGCTATTTTCACATTTTATCGTTAACACATAAACGTCGCGTTTGTGATGCTGATCAGCAGGAAAAGGCTTGTTAACGTCAAGAGTGAACGCAGACCTCAGCAAAGTGGTGTAAAATCAAAAATAACTGATCATGCAAGCATTCGCCCCCTTTAACATGTCACAACTAAGTCTTCACTGGTCCAGCTAACTGGTTTTGGAAGTCACAGCAATCCAGATGAAAACAGGCCATTCAGCCCAACAAAGTCCTCTCCACTCAATTCTTCCAAAATAACATCAGGCTGCGGTTTGAAGGTCCCTAAAGTGCTTCTGTCTATCACACTGTCAGGTCATTGAGTCCATGGGTTTGTGGTGGTCTCTGTGTAAAGAAACAAGTTCAAAGGAGATCACCAGTCTGGGGCTTCAGTATTCCGTAGTCTAAATGCACCTGTGTTGTTCAGTAACTTGTCGGGACTCAGCATGGTGGCCTGACAAACACAATGAAGCAACACTGCAAACAGCTTGGTGAAAGGGTCAACTAAAGGCGATGGAGACAAGAAAACCTCCACATCATTGAATATCCAGTGGAACCAATCAAGGAGAGAGTATGGCAGAGAAGTAAATCTGACCTCTTAGAGCAAGTCTTCCACAAAAAGTGAGGGATCGTGCAAAAAGATGACGTGTTCAGGGAGGCCACCAAGAGACCTACTGTAGAGAATAAATTGGAAAGACTGGTTTACCAGTCGCAGCTTTATGGGAGATTGGCAAAGAGACAGCCACTGTTATAAATATGGCCCGAGTTTATTAGAAGGCACATGGGAGACTCTGAAATAAACTGCAAGAAGGCTCTATGATCTGATGAGACCCAAATTGAGCTTTTTGGCCATCATACCATGCCATGCGCATTATTAAAAACGCACCAGTTCTACTGTGAAGCATGGTGGTGGTGGCAGCATGAGGATGTGGAGACACTTCTCTGCAGCAGATGGTTTGTGACAGTAAAACGAATGGAGAGAAATACGGGGAAATCCTGGAGGAAAATCTGATGCAGTCTACAAGAAACCTACGACAAGGGAGAAGAAGATTTGTTTTCCAGCAAGACAACAACCCCAAGCTAAAAAGCCAAAGCTACACAGGAGCGGCTTCGAAACAATAAAGTTAAAGTCCTGAAGTGGTCGAGTCCAGTTGAGAACTTCTGGCCGGACTTGATAAAAGCTGTTCACTCACAAACACCCGCTGTACAACCTGACAGAACTTGAGCAGTGAAGACTAAGGAAGAAGTGCAGTGTCCAGGTATGCAATGCTAACAGAGACCTGTGCACACAGACTCAAGGCTGCCATGACTACCAACGGTAAATCTATTAAATATGGACATGAATACTTACGCCATCAATTATTTTGTTTTATCTTTGTAATTAATTTAGACCACTTTGCAGAGATATTATTTATTTCTGTATGGCCCAAAATCACACATGGAGTGATGCAATGGGTTTTAACAGGCCCTGCCTTTTGACTGCCCCCCAGCCTTGACTCTCTAAGTCGACACGGAAAAACTCCCCAAAAAACCCTTTTAGGGTAAAAATGGAAGAAATCTTGGAAAAGGCAGTTCAAAGTGAGACCCCAGAGAGGTCTGATTTTCTGCTGATCAGTGTGAAAAAAGCCAAATTAAATCCACTGAGATTCAGTATTGTATAACAATAAAATGTGAAAAGCTCCAAGGGGTGAATACTTTTTATAGGCACTGTATGTTAGACTGATTGGCAAATTTGAACTTGCTGCGAGTGTGCCATGGGCTGTGCTGACGTCTGACTGAGACAAACACTGGCACGCTGTTACACTCGACGGGAATAAGCCGGCTCAGAACAAGGAATATAGCGGAGACCCAAGACAAATTAAAATATCGACTCTGTACAGCAGGGTTTATGGGCTTCTGCCATGGAGTCGCGAGTCACTGTTGTATTTATTATGGGTTGCCGTGGCTTGCTACAGACAGTTCAAGCAATTGACATTGCTCTGACAATCGTGCTCGATTACCCACAAGCCAACCCATCGATTGACCTCAATTCTCCAAGGGGTTACCCCACTCTGACAATTGATCAGAATATGATCTTGAGGGACACTATAAAGGGAAAGATTGGGACACAACCAAAAAAAAGTTTTAAGAAACCCTGCTGCACAGTATTCTTCGGTGTGTCCACAATCAGAGACTGGTCATTTTAGTGCTTGTAGCTGGAGGTGGCAGAGTTAAAGATGCTTAGATTTGCATTGGGTGTAATGAGGATGGATAGGAATAGAAATGAGTACATTAGAGGGTCAGCTCAGGTTGGACGGTTGAGAGACAAAGTCAGAGAGGCGAGATTGCGTTGGTTTTGACATGTGCAGAGGAGAGATGCTGAGTATGTTGGGAGAAGGATGTTAAGGATAGAGCTGCCAGGGAAGAGAAAAAGAGGAAGGCCTAAGCGAAGGTTTATGGATGTGCTGAGAGAGGACATGCAGGTGATGGGTGTGACAGAGCAAAATGTAGAAGACAGAATGATATGGAAGAAGATGATCCTGTGTGGCAACCCCTAACGGGAGCAGCCGAAAGAAGAAGAATTGGCTTGCAATGCACAGGTTTGTGTCCATTCTTTCCCCTCTGGTTACTGTGCTTCAACATCTTGTGAAATCGACACGCCAGACAGTGCGGCCCAAACCAATCAGTGCCAACACTGAGCCTCATTTCCAAATTAGCGCACCATCCAGGCATTCTACTTTCATAACCACTTGTTTAAAAACGACTAGTCAGAGAAACTGATCTGAGCTTCAAAGAATACACGGATGTACATGAATGAATACCCCCGTGTCCCAGTCCCAGTCTGTGCACTGCGCATATTATTTATTTGGCTGACACCCTTATCCAAGGTGACTTACAACATCTGAGACACAATTGGTTCCATTTCTTTTTGTTTCTTCAGGCAGGTGACGTGACTTGCTCAGGGTCACAGTGTGTCACTAACGGGATGTGACAAGCCCCCAATCCTCAATTTTTGATGTCCACAGCCTTGCCCACTACACCACACTGCCTGACTATACACCAGCACACATACATACAAAAGCTACAGCAACGAAAACACATGGAAAAGCAACCTCATTCACGGAGGCCCCCAACAGGAGAAAGGTTTTGACAAGCGTTAAGCACGCGGAGCATTAAATTTATGCCTAGCTTTGTGAAAACTGCAGTGCAAATTCAGCTGTTTACTGCGGTATGGAGAATGCTTCCATTTTATTTCGCCAAGAGGGGAAAAAAAAAATCTTGGAGATCAATCACATGTTTCTAGCAGAATCTCCCGATTAAATAGCTTTTTAATCTATCTGTGACCAGTAGCATTTGTTCAAGAAAATGTTGTTTCGCACTCCATTATGAATGAAACACAAGGCAGGCATTCAGTGCCATTATTCAACATTAGGTCCGTTGAATCTACTGTAATTGTCTTTTAAATAACCGTCTGTCCACCATTAAAACATGTCTCCTCTTTAGAGGCAGTAATTAATGTTATAGCAATAATAAAGAGGTACAAACTTAAAACCCAGTGGAACGGCCCCATAACATCTCATACACTTTAGCTGTTGGGTGATTTAAATCCACAGTTTAAAATGGCTTTAACATTCCCACACCCGCTTCATCCATTGCAGGGTCAAGAAAGGCGAGAGCCTGTCCAGGTAGCACTCGACATGTTGCCAGTCCCCCAAAGTACTCACTCACTCACAATGCCACACTCACCCTGGGCCGAGTTGGCATCACCAACTAAGCTGACCTGCATGTCTTTGCGGATGTGGGTGGAAAGTCCACGCAGACACATGGAGGATGTCCAAACTCCACACGTACAGTGACCAGAAGCAGCATTCAAACTGAAGACACTGAATCCATGAGGCAACACTGACCACTGCACTTCTGAGCCCCCTTAATGTTAAGTTCCAAAAGCAAAACACTTTGTGAAAACTTGAACATTTCTGGAACAGGGCAGGGTAATAATGTCAGCAAAGCTGTCTATGTACTGGATGGCCAACTCAACAGTAGTTATTTAAATACAAGACCAGGCAGCAGCGAGCAAACAAACGGGCTGCACTTCCACATAGGTGGTAGATAGTTCTCATTCACCTAAATCAAACTTTAAAGACAGTATACTTGTCCATTTCACTTTCTAAACTTGCCTATTCGGTTATACGGTCGTGGGACGCACCCTAATCGAGCTAATAAAACACTCCTTGTGCCGCAAGGCTACATTTTTCCATATGATTATTACAAGGAAAATGACTGCCATTTACAAATTAGCATAGACTAGAACTAACGTACAACATAGAATAACCCTAACCCTAACTTTGAGGGGGATGAACGCAATCATTTTTGAATCTACATGTAGAGGAATGTAACGTAACTGCCATGTTGTCTATATTATGTGATTAAGTTAAATAATTACAGTTTGTATGCTGGACTCCAGCATGCCTCACTCACCCTTGGCAAGTGGGAAGTGGATTTAGGAGTGAACAGAGCAGCCATCCTCCACAGAGTTCATTAGTTTGATAGTAACCGACTTGTCTGAGGAAGGCACAGTGACATGAACGGCTTGTATTGCTACCTCATAGCTCTCATACCTCAAGAAACTTTCCCAGCTAGGTGCTTTGTGTGTGACATTTGCATGTTCTACTTATGCTTACATGAATGTCCTCTTGGGAAACTCGTACATGATTAATGACTAGGTAGAACAGTAACCACTCTGAAGTGGACAACAGATCATTGATTTATTTTTTCTTTTTAGTTTTTCCACCTAAAATAAGCACATGAAGATACGCTCTTTGAAAAAACTTTTAGGACATGAATGTTCATAATGTTTGGGTTTCTCTGGGAATGCAGCATTTGGCATAGTTGGCAGGATACACCAGATATCAATAAAGCATAATTTTGTTGGGCTGAATGGACTGCTTTTGTCTAGAATTGTTCTAATGTTATAATCTGTAATCAGAATTGCGCTTAACTGAACAGGACTACTTGCCATCTTGCCAGGTTAAGGGTATCAGAGGGAAAAAAGCAAATCGCTGATGTCAAATCACAAACCCCTCAAGAGTGAGTGAACAGATCCACATGAAGCTACTGCACATTTATTAATGAACACGTGAGGAAATCTTTTTGGAAACTCGAGGAAAAGACTCCATAGTGCACCGTGATTATTATGTGTGGTCAATGACTTAGTGCATTATCATCAACTTGTAACGGTCGTCTGGAATATGTGTGCATCACTGCGAGTTTGTACCTTTTCCCATTCCTGTCATTAGTGGAATGGCTTAATGTGTAAGGCCAGCCAATTTTACAGGGAGAGGGGAGCCCTGGCTTGGCGGGCCAACAGACTGTATGGGGAGGAGCCAACAGACAGTATGGGGAGGAGCCAACAGACAGCACGAGGAGGAGCCAACAGTATGTAAACGGGTGGCGGGAAAAAGGAGAGGAGAAGCACAGAGCCAAGAGAGAAGTGGACGCCATCACAGAAAAAGACAATAGGGAAAGGACTGACACCACGTGGAAAGCATCAGGTGAACCCGGGTTCATTTCAAGACAAATTATTTTTACTTTTTGGTGAAAGGTATTCGGGAGAGGACCTGACGGGCCAGCTCATGGAACTGTTAATCTGTATGTTTCCCAGAATAGGAAAAATGGTCTGCGCCTCATTCCCCACCGCAGACTGAGCTCGACATTCCATACAGATAATATTTAAAGGACTACGAATACTTTGCTTTTCTCTTGCTCATATTTCTGAATTAGTAGCTTATGTGTTTAAGTGTTTTGTGCCGTGATTTGTGTTGGGTGGGAAGTGCTGCAGCGTGATTATATGTATTTAGGGTTTTTTTGTTACAGTATATGTGTGTATCATCTTCCAATAATCATTTTTTACTTAACTCTGCTTTCACTGGTGTGTCTCTATACTTGGGGTGGTGTAGTAGGAAAGCAGTGTTGGTCACTTGCACCCACAAATATTTTTTTTTTCTTTTTCCTTTGCTGCCGCTCTAGAAGGGCAGCGTATATTATAATTGTGCCGGTTCTAAGAGCGGTACAAACTGCCAATATTTTATCATCTAAAATAATGAAAAACTGCTACCATGCATATAACACTCACTTGTAAGGTACCTGTAAAATAATATTAAAGTAACTGAACAAAAACACCCACCCAGAAAATGCATATAACTAAGAAAAACCACCAAACGTAACTCCTTCTTTTTGCCAAAACCCTGGAGCCCTAAAAATAAAACTTTCCTCTCCTAAGGTGTCAAATCCAACAGATCAGATTCACAAAACAAATATATATATATATATATATATATATATATATATATATATATATATATGCATGGCTTACTCACACTTTCTTTTGGACTTGCACACCAGCCCTCTGGGGTCTCCTTATTTCACCAAAATTATTTGCTTTTTTGCCTCTGCTGCCCACAACCTATGTGCACTTCCTGAAGAAAATGAAGATATGACATCATCATGTCATTCAGAACATTAAGAATAAACCAAATTCTTAATTCGGGTGCGCACTCATTTATCAGTGTGTGACTATCAGCCCCTGGTTGCACCATGGGAGAGACTCACCGCTACCGATCATCTCAGATTTATGCTACTAGTCTTAATATGTTTAAATAAAATATTTTTGACAAGGAAAACATTTTTTCAATTTCCGTGGTTCTTTAACATTTATACAATGCAAGATAGTGTTAAGAAAAAATGGCCTGTAGTGATAAATGAAGACTGGAGAAAAAGAAAGACAAACCTGTGCTACAAAAAAATACTTATAGGAAGTAAACTGTTCTTGGTAAAATTGGAAATTAAAATGAGAATGTGAAGAGTTCTTTTTTTGGGAGAAATTTAAATAGGTCTGCACGTTGGCCGAACCCTTAGATGCCCTTTGAGCTCAATTGGCCTGATCTCTTCAGAATTGCATGAGTGTCCTTAAAGGTACACTCCACCCAAAAATATTCATTTATATGTTATTTACCCCAAGTAGTTTCTCATGATGGCTGAGAAAAAAAACCTAATCTCGTATTTTCACACAGAATTCAGACAATAAAGTTTCAGACAGAATAGGTGTCTATGGTGACCATTGCTGGACAACAACAAACAATATTAAAAAGTCAATGACGAACACTAACATTACTCGGTTCACATCATCGGCATGTCAAGTCATTCGGTCGTATGCTCACAACGTGATAAACACATGCGGTTTAACTGAAATATTTTTACATAAGCCATCTCCGGCAAAGCTCTTGTGAATGACAGGAAAGAGCATTTAAGTTGTAGACCACCGTCATGTTGTTACATTTATATTCACAGCAGTAAGCCACAACTTGAGCAACTGAATGGCAGAACTTACCTTCTGCATATTGAAGGATCTCCGAGTACAAGTACAAGACATATTCTCTCCTTGATGATGTTTTCGTTCGGTTTTCTTTAACTCTTAATGATTAGTAGTATATCTCTCGTAGTGCACACTTTTTGTACTGTGAAGTACAGTTTTAGCCAATGAATACGCTCTTACTACTGGGCTGGACTCCTCACCAATCAATGAGGCGGATGTATTCACGTCTAATGCTCGGGCGTTTCTGAAGCGCATCTTCCAGAATTGTTTCTAATGGTATTTTAATAAAAATATATGCGTTTGGGACATTGTAAGCATATGATAAGACAATTTGTCATGTGGATTAAAAGTAACGTGCAAATTTTTCAAGAAGTTTTTGATAATATTTATTTTTGTCTAGCATTGGTCTCCATAGACACCCATTCTATCAGAAAATATGTTACCTCAGTGCAAACATGACATAAAATACTACAAACTATATGGGGCAAATAATGTACAAAATATATAGAATTTCTGCAAGTATTCCTTTAAGGGTCTCTTGTCTCTTTTCACAGTGTAATAACGTGCTGTTATTCCAGTTGTCATGTTATAACTTGAACCAGTGAGTGAGTGTGCCCTGAAATGGACTGATGCTCCACTCAAGACTGGTTCTTGCCTTTCAACACTTGTACCTATATTCTACACAGAGTCTTCAGACTATCCATTGAATGAATATGACATGAATAAATAAATTAAAAATCTTTCACAAAAGATCCAATACATCAATACTGCAGTGCAAAATCACAGAAACAGAACATGTAAACTGACTATTCTAACTTAATACAAGTTAATATTAAGATACAATAGTTAGTTTTGTAGAAAGACCATCTGCGAGCAAAGCATCTTCAGGTCTTCTGAACATTCTTCATTTTTAAACAGAAAGCCAATACAGGTTTGCCAACACTTTAGAGGCCTTCGCTTATGCAGTCTTCCCATTATCTGTGTTATGTAGTCATTCAGTATTAAATGTTGCACAAAGGAGAAGCGACTGCATCTTTTTATCCCTTTTTGTGAGGTTCATACACGTGTATAGAGCACGTCTATGTATAGGTTTGTATCTAAGCTGGTTCACCACTAGAGAAAGGCGATTAGCTGCAACAATCAACTTGAAACTTAAGCAGCAGCAAAATAGCACACATCGTACAACACAAACACTCATTGAGCAAGAATGTGTGGTTTTGCATGGCAAGCCAACTCTCAGGCACCATTTCTAAGTTACTGCAGCATACAAGTTTGGCAGGTCCCTACAGTCCACTGTTATCTGTCCCATAGCTGCTGCTGACTGTCAGACAGACAAAACGCTTGTCGCGGCAGTCGTCTTCTTACTGTCTGGTCCCTCAATACATGGCCTCACTTTCTCGGAAGGTGGCAAAAGGCAAATTGAAGGCACTGCTGCTCCTCTTGCTGTTGCTGTCTGTAGTCTTTTTACTTCTTCCGTTGGTTTTCTTTTTATTCCAGGGTAACAATGAACTTGTGTTGATGGTTGTGTTGGAGAGGCCATGGCAGCGGATGTTTTCCTTGTCGCTGCTCAGGGAACCAGTGGATGTTAACAATATTGATTTTCTGTCCATCTAGACAAAGGAAAGGAAACCAAAGTCAACACTACAGTAAGAAATGAACATACCTGTCATGTATAAATGTCCGAATGTCATAAATGTTAGACATGCACCCTTAAAATGACATGGTAAAAAGGAAGGTACAGTAAAATAATAGTTTTTCTCTGAAATACTGTACTAGCCAAGATATTTTTCCTTATTTGAAATTATGACTCAAGAAAACCTGTGTACACCTTGAGGACATTTTTCAGAAATCTCCACCTGAAATGCCCCAAAATAAAGCCTTATTATTTAAAAAATAAAGGTAGGAGAGTCACTTTTTCACTAAAACCTGACAGATAACTTCCCTAATGTGATAGAATCTGTGTCAAATTTGAACATTCTTAACAACTGCTGCTAAACTAGGAAAAAATGTAGATGCTCACAGTAATACTTTCAAATTTTTGTTTTCTGGTACAGTATATCTCATGTACAAGTGGGCGCTCCCAGAAATGTTAGCCGTATCTGTCTAAAGTTTCATGTTGATAACACAAAGAAATAAATAGTTACAGCATTTGGCACCATGGGTCTCCTCTCCCCTATCCTAAACCTCTCCAAATGGGGGATTTGGGTTCAGAACAATTTAATTGCACAGAAAACAGTGAATCACATAAAAAGTTCAAACTCCATCCCCTCATCCCTACCCCACCAACACATTTACCTGAAACTATTTACATTGTTTGCTCCTGCTTCAAATAGTGTATTTTTTCATTACGCACGCCATCAGCCGTGTCTTATTATATCCACATATGGACAGCTACGTATCGTTGGAGACGCCACAGACACTGTCATCCAATGGTATGAGAATTGGGAGTGTGTGACCTATAGAGTCAGAGCTAATGACCTGGAAATGTGAGGTGGTACTTGCCAAAGGATACCTCCCAACTCCTCTTATTCAGAGGAGATTTCATGATTAATGTATCGTACAGTAATGTGCTTGGATTGATGATGAGGAGAATTGACTGTAGGTACTGATGTGTCACTTATAGACATTTGCTGTTGTTTTGTGAAGTAATATGTGAAAGCACATGAAAAATGAGAACAGCGGCGTAACGTTTGCTTGGTTGGTTGGGAGGGTTCATCGCATTGGTTGAAATCTATTGGTTGGGATTTTTGGGTTCATTCATAATACTTGGGTATTCCTTTTACAGAATAATTAGTATGATATTTTAAAATATTTTTGTGAGAATTTATGAAAAAAAACACACACATGATTTTATAAGAAAATAAAAGTCAACGGTAAATATTTTAACGATTTTATTATTAGGAGTGTGAATTCGACAGCCATCGCTTGCAGACGAGGTATTGTTTGTGTCGTTGTGTGGCACAGTTCAGCTGCATGACATGGTGAAAATTTTTAAATGATCTCTCGGCCTCTAAGGGTATAAGAGGCTGCCATCTTGACATGGAGCAAAAAATAACCGATCTAATAGTAGCCGGTTCCACTACCCCTTCCTGAAGACTTCACATTATTTGCCCCTCAATACTTTATATTCTTCCCTTTAATTGTTTTACAATGCCCTCTTTGCAAACAGTATTGCACAATGCGTCATTTCAGACTAATTAGTTAATGTTTGTAGGCGTCTTTTGCTACCATTTAACAAACCATAAAACCGCTTGTCAGATACCCTTCTAGGCAGTGTTGAATAGTAATAAAATGGAAATACTTTGTTACTGTCTGAATATGTTTGGAGAAAATTTCTACTTTACTTGAGTACAAAAGTTTCTTTGACTTTTACTTCACCATGTTTTCAAATGGGGCGGCATGGTGGCGCAGTGGTAGCGCTGCTGCCTCTCAGTTAGGAGACCTGGGTTCGCTTCCCGGGTCCTCCCTGCGTGGAGTTTGCATGTTCTCCCCGTGTCTGCATGGGTTTCCTCCCACAGTCCAAAGACATGCAGGTTAGGGGGACTGCCGATTTTAAATTGTCCCTAGTGTGTGCTTGGTGTGTGTGTGTGTGCCCTGCGGTGGCTTGTTTGTTTCCTGCCTTGTGCCCTGTGTTGGCTGGGATCGGCTCCAGCAGACCCCCATGACCCTGTAGTTAGGATATAATGGATGGATGTTTTCAAATGCAAATGGCTACGTTTACTTTGATATATTTTGCTAGGCACATTCACTACTGCGTTATTAAACCAGAAAACAGATGGGCTATGCAATTACACAGAATGATTTGATCAGTCAGTTTTGTAAAATACAGTAAGGGCTTCCCCCCACTTCAGTGCCTTGTTTTTAAAACTGCAGCGAGGTCAATTGTGTACGTATGCAGCATTCAAACTGTACAAAATGCATTTCAGATGAATACAGGAGCCATGTAAAGCAGCTCTTCTATGCACAATATTTCTGAGTATGTTTTTTTTCAATGACAGGTGACCAATCAGGGACTGAGATATTCTGATGCGCAGGATCCAATCAGGGCAATTGACATCTAAGAAGCACAAACCAATCAGAGCATGATGGGGCCAGCATATACACAATACTTTGTTTCACTCATCTGCACTGAAATGATGTGCCGTGGTTTTCAGAAATGTACAGCACAGGAGTGCGTTTTTAGAAATATTTATTGTCGTCAGTTGAGAACACTGGGATGGTGTGGGAAAAATGCAAAAATGGAGACAAATGTCTGCATTTTTAAATGGAAATCGTCTTGGAAGTCCCATTAGTGCCATAGCATGTGGGTTTGAAATTGCGATTCTGAAGTTTGCCTCCTGGGCTCATCTGAGGTAAGGATGCCAACTCCAGGACACGAGGGGGCCATGGTCACTGATGGCAACTTCACAGCTGTGAGAAACTGCCGATGGAAGGAAGCTGACCCACCCCCGTCCAGTAGTCCTTCCGCTATAAAGGTGAGACACACCTGTCAAGGCACGTCTCACTCAGCACCCAAGGAAAGATTTGTTTCATTTTTAGTTAACCTGCTTTTTCATTTTGCTTTATTGGGCACACCACATGCCTGTTTCTGTTTAAGGACTGTGTAAATATTAAAAAGGGGTGACCCAGTTGGTACCCCAAAACTTTCACGGTGACCAGTGTACTCCCTCGGTCGACAGTATGCATTTCCTGATGGTTGAGATTTACAGAATGATGAGAACATAAGAAATCAGATAAATGAGAGAGCCTGTTTGTTTGGCTAGTAGCTAAGCTGTCCCAGTATCTCATCCAGATTCTTCTTAAAGGTTGTTGAGGTTTCTGCTTCAACTCTATGTCTCGATAGTGTGTTCTAGAGTCCCACAAATCTTTGCGTAAGGAAGTGCTTTAAATGCACTTCCCCTTAATTTGCACTGATGTCCTCATGTAGGCCTACTGTATGTGATTCACCCTTAATGAATGAGTGGTGATAGGCAAGGCAGACATGCTTTAATCACAAAGACAGCCTCTCCATTTGTCCTAAACACAGCAGAATGTTAGATGATAGTGATAAACCTCACCACAATAAAAGCCAAAAGATCAATGACCCTAAAACAGGATCCTCACAGCTTGAAGATTACTGAATCAGGTAAGCGTGAGATGTATTTACTGGTCAAAGTGTTCCTTCCCATGAGCTTGTTCACTTCCGAAGCTGTGATAATGCATTATAAGGAGTGATAATACTGTATGCCACTGCTATAAACAAAATGGAAGCAATACCATCTGTTGTTAATAACTAATTACTTGACCAATAATGGCAACTCTCAGTTAAATTTACTGTATATGCAAACTTAGAATTTTACGATATTTATATAATCATAAAGTTTCATCTCATTGAAAATGTTCTAAACAGTCATTTTACTACTCCCTGCAAAATATAATAAATACAGCAGTAAACCTCAATTAAGCTGCTGCACTTAAGGCACCAGCATTAGCTGCTTCCCAGTTCATCTTTGCATTTGATAACAGTAAAAACTCTCCACATTTGCTGTGCTGACACCATCATATTATATAATGTAATATACTGGAAGATGATTATTTAAAAATGCTTTCAACTTCAGTTTAAGCTTATTAAAACTCATTACCAGACTGCACTTCGGCATAGTGCAGTCTAGTAATGCATACTAGTCTCGCTCCAAGTAGTTAAACATTTATAAAAAGGGTCCTGCCCCTTTTCATCTTTTTAATGGAGTTGAAAAGTTCATACACTCATGCACAATAGATCGACAAAAAGAAAAATGTAAATAGTGATGAGGTTAATCTGTTAAACACTGACCTTTTTTACTGGCTATTACCGCTGTGAAAGATCTTGAAATTGCTTAGAACTAGTTTTCTGTCCTGACCCATACACCTTCCAATCCGCTTCAATCGCACTGGCCCTCTATTTATCATTACTGCTATTTGTCTCTTGATGGGCCATCTAAGCCTTGGACTTCAAAGCTGACCCTTTCATCTTTTCCGTTTCTCAGTTTGCTGAGCCTTGACTTCCTAACTATTTTTTTAACAGCTATCTTGAGCCTGCTGAGACTTTAATGCATCATCTGAATCCTATGGCATCCCACTCCCTATACACGCTAAGCCTCAGATGTTTCAAATGACCATTATGGCTCCTCAAGACATGTGTGAGCTGAGCTCTTAACTTCTCCACTGATCCCCTCAGCTTTCCCGCTCCTCAGTTTGATGTTCAGAGTTATCTTTCTGAAAAGACTCCTAAGCCTGGCATTTAACTCATCTTTTCAAAGTGCTCGCTCTAGAGCCAGCTTACCTGACTCTGCTGGTCCAGCATATGGACTGTTATCACACTGATGTCAACGCCTTCCTCTGAAATGCCTTTCAGCATCTGAACAACTTCTGCATGTTTTGACCATTTACAGTCCTGGCCGTTTATGGAAATGATATAATCTCCTTCTCGTAGACCAGCATTCTGGAATAAAAAAATGAACAGATGTGAACCAAACTGTAAAAGCTAAGAAGCACATCTCTGTATAATAAGTCGCACAACACAGCATGGTCATGGCAATGAAAAGAACACAGCAATGCTTAGATTTAAAAGGAAAATAAAATGTAACCACGATACCACACCATTCTGTAAGCCCACTTAATCCTGAGCAGGGCTGCTTAAGCATATCCCTGCAAGAACAGGGTGCAAGGCAGGAACAATCTCTGGACAGGGCGTCAGTCCATCGCAGGGGAACACATTAAACACACTCACTGGGGCCAATGTAGCAATGCCAGTGCATGTCACCTGCATGCCTTTGGACTGTGTGAGGAAACTCATGTGAACACGGGGAGAACATGCAAACTCTACGTAGGGAGGACCGGGGACATGAACCCTGGTCTCCTTACTGTGACATAACAGCACTACCACTGCACCACCATGCTGACCTGTAACCAAAATTGTGAAGGTAATAAAGCAGGTAGGTTACATTTGAAATTATATCACTGTGATGAATCCTGGTTTTCACAAATTTGGAATCATTTAGTAAGGTACATTAAAGGGAACTGCTTTTAGGACTGAAGCCAGGAAGCTTAATGAAAACGGTGTGGGAATCTTCAACAAACTACTGAGACATGGAGTTGAAACAGAAAACTTGACATCCTTTACGGAGAATCTGGTAAGAGATGAGGACAGCTTAGCTATTAGCTAAACCAATGAGCTGTTGGACTGAATGGTCTCCTCTCGTTTATCGGATATCTTATGTTCTTATGTAGTATTGTTTTTGCACCCTTATTTTTGAAAGTGTTTATTATTTTAGGGTTCTGTTGGTGATGTCATTTCAAAATCATTGTTGATCATGGGTTCCACCATTTTGTACCCATCTTTGCGTGGCCTTGGTCATGTTCTTTTTAGTTGCTAGTCCTGCTGCCAGCTGTTATGTTTCAGTCAGGATCTGATCCCTGGCTCAAATAGGTCTTCTTTTATTCGAAAGTTTTTGTTGTTTTCCCAAATATTTTCATTTTTTGCTAGTTCAGTTTTTGGATTAGTTGTGTCTTTTTTATATGTACATCATTTTATGATTATTGTTAAATTTGTAACTCTTTATGAATGTGCTGATTTATCAGGAAAGCAAAGAAATGTTTTGGGGAAAAAGTAGAAAATATTAAAAAAAATGGCTAGCAGAACATCAGAATTCCTTTTCTCTAAAAGAATGAAAAGACCTCCACAGATGTGCTTAAGATTACTCCAGATCAGGAGCTATAAAGGTGTTGCAGTCAACTCAAACTAAAAAAAAAAGAAATGCTGCCACCTTGTGTCTGTCTTTTGGTGGTGCAAGTAATTTTCAGCTTTGTTTCATCAGCAGGTATGTATGAATTGAATTTCTTTGCTGTTTCAGAACTCTCAGGCTGTATGTATGAATGATCTGAACGATACTATTATATACTGTAAATACAAAGCTTTGCAATGCAATGCTTCTGCTGTGTAGTAAAACTACATGTTTACTTTGGTTAAATTTTAAGAGTTATGACAAATGTACAGAAAGCCATAAAGGCATAGAAAAGGTGAAAATTGAAACATGTTGTGGGCAGAAATGAAGCAATCCATTTAGTTACAAAACTTGAACAATGAAAACCCCGAAATATTTTTTGGTTCATATTAATTAAGTATACTGTAAAGAAGAATTTCACTTTTATTGCATAAACATTTAGAAATGATGTCTGATAGAAAGTGAGATGAGTATAGCTCTTATGAAAAATTATTCACTGTGGCAAATGCAATGAACTGCGTTGTAATACCTTTGATAACTTTTGTTTTATTAATTTCTCTATTTCACAGTGGAAAAATTAAGCAGTTATAGCATAGTTTATTCGAAAAAACTTAAGTATTAGACAATCTGCAGCATTTATAGAATTCATTCTACATTTTTAGATGGCCCAAGCCTTTAAGAACTTTAATAGCCATCATACACTCACCGGCCATTTTATTAGGTACACCTGTCCAACTGCTTGTTAACACAAATATCTAATCAGTCAATCTCATGGAAGCAACTCAGTGCATTTCGGCATGTAGACATTGTAAAGACGACCTGCTGAAGTTTAAATTGAGCATCAGAATGGGGAAGAAAGGGGACTAACGTGACTTTGAATGTGGCATGGTTGTTGTGCTGGTTTGAGCAATTTGGAAACTGCTAATCTTCTAGGATTTTCACACACAACCATCTATAGGGTTTACAGAGAATGTTCCGAAAAAGGGGAAAATATCCAGTGAGTGTCAGTTCTCTGGGTGAAAATGCCTTGTTGATGCCAGAGGTCAGAGGGGAATGGCCAGACTGGTCTGAGCTGATAGAAAGGCAACAGTAACTCAAATAAGCACTCGTTACAACCGAGGTATGCAGAAGAGTATCTCTGACCGCACAACATGTTGAACCTTGAAGCAGATGGGTAACAGCAGCAGGAGACCAAAGTGGGTGCCATTGTTGTCAGCTAAGAACAGGCAACTGAGGCTACAATTAGCATGACCTCACTAAATTGGACAATAGAAGACTGCAAAAACATTATCTAGTCTGATGTGTCTCCATTTCTGCTGTGCCATTTGGATGGTAGGGTCAGAATCTGGAGTCAACAACATGAAAGTATGGATCCATCCTGCCTTATGTCAACGGTTCAGGTTGGTGGTGGTGCTGTAATGGTGTGGGGGATATTTCCTTGGCACACTTTGAGACTCAGTACCAAATGAGTATTATTGTTTAAATACCACAGCCTATGGGAGTATTGTTGCTGATCATGTCCATCCCTTTACGACCACATAACGTGCCATGTCACAAAGCTCAGATCATCTCAAACTGTTTTCTTCAACATGACAATGAATTCACTGGACTCAAATGGCCTCCACAGTCACCACATCTCAATCCAATAGAGCACCTTTGGGCTGCTCATTCAGGCCACTCCTTGGCCCATCTCGAACAGACCTCCACACCAGTCTACCCCTGAACAGTATCCTCCAGCCATCTCTGGAGGGTACTGTCTTCTTTAGGAGGGGTTCTGACTAAGAGGCATTTGGTCCTAATCCCGCAGATGGCCCCTCCATCAAGCACATAACACCCAATATCTTGGTTCCTCTCGTACTGAGCAGGATTGCTATTGCAACAACACATCATAAGTATGGTAAAACTAACCTATCTCACGACCGTCTAAACGTAGGACACAGTGTATCGATGTATGACGAAATACAACTAGTCATTTTATATTTTAAAATTCAAACAAAGTAAATGGTGTTAAAACTTTACTGTGAGTGTACATACCGCTGCAGAGCCATTTGGAACAACTCCAGCAATAAGAATTGGCGAATCTCCACGCAATGTGAAGCCAAAACCTCCTTCTCCTTTTACTAGGCGCATCTTGCGTGGTGGACTCCACTTATTCTTTGCTGAAAACACTGACAGAGGACCCTATGTATAAAATGGGGGGAAAAAAATCTAAATTAATTGAAAAACTTAACTTTAATCAATGAATCACTATGTTTAATAGAAAAGGTAATATACAATAAGGCAAAGATCTCCAAGCCCTACTGCGTTTTTTTTGCTAGCTCATCCCATGATACACACTAGTGGACCTTCATTTATTTTTTCTGATATGTTACTTACCACATGTAGTTTGTAGCGATGGCATAAGAAAAACATTTTAATTTCATGTTTTCATAGAGAATGAACATAAAAACGTTTCTAATAAACTGGGACCCAATGATGACCCACACTGGACCACAGTCAACAATATCAAAAATGTCTACAAAAAATCTTACGTTACTTGTGCTGTGTAATCCATACATCAACTCATTGGGTTGTATGCCCATAACGTGAAAAATATTGTTAAATAAATAACTTCAGAAAATGAATGTAGTCCACAAACATTATATTATTATATTATATTATATATTGAATATTCACATAGGATCATGCTTTTTAATTGAAGACAGGACTCTTGACCAGTGCATGAGGGGGAGAGACAGGGCAGGTTTAAAGTTAAATTACAATAAAGTGGGCAGGAAGTGAAGGGGTCTGCATGCCTTCTGAGTCCAGTTTCACCGACAGGCACCCATGACTCCCATTCACTATTGGAGAAGTCATTCGCTTACAGACATACAGATTTATTTTCCTCATCCTGGACTGTAAATGTTTAAGCAATATGAAGTGCATGTCTGTCTACTATTGTGACTTGCTCCATTGGGTTAATACTGTCACATGTACAGAGTACACTGAACTTCTTACATGCATGCGGAAAACAACATACAACTTGTCACTTTTCTCCGACACCAGGATTTGTGAGTAGTCAAAAAGAGGTCTACATTAGTTGAAGATAAGACCACATCTTTACAAATAATTAATATAGAATTCCAGGCAATTCCAAAGGGTTCACAGTCTTTCTCTTTAAACTGTAAATAATAGAATTACAGTAGTGGCATCTTCATATTGCTGCTCAAGGAAACCATTTGTTGTAAAAGCTTAAACAAAGGTTTCAGTGGGTTCATATGAGTTGCCTTCCAGCCTCTGTACACTGAAAAGTTAAAAAAAAACTCCACATATTCTACTCGAGAGACAGTGAATCTTATTTTAGAGCGTTGATGTACTGTATGTATATTGTTTAATAAACCACATTGTGAGACATCTGTAAATGGACAGATTACAGCTTGGCTGAGCCATTTGGCTTCCTTTGTGTTTGACAAAGTTCACTACAGTAGCTGTAAAACACTAACCGGAGTGTCTACATCTAGAGGGGGCGCCTAATGGGATGTCTGGGATACCTTAAGTCTACATGTGACAATCACACGTCAAAGCCATTTAATGCATTTACACTGGCATTATAAAAGTTAGCTGACAATCTGTTAAGTTCATTTTTACTTTCTCATATACGACGTGTAGGGAAAGTATTGGAATCGTCTAAAAATTTGATTTCGAGATTTTGATGAATCTTGACGATTTAGACCTCCCTGAGTCCTAAAATACCATTTTGGGAATTATGTCTCTGTGTGTGTGCGTATGTAAACACGATAAGTTGAGAATGCTTTCACTTCGGTCAACCAAATTTTGCATACAAGTATTAGGTTTTATTCATGCAGCTGCAGTGTCCAATTTATTCAATTTTACTTTTATAATAATTGTTCAATATTTTAATAATTTGATTTGATTTGTTGTTGATGGTTCTTTCATGTACATAATATAAAAATATAATCATTGTCTTGAGGTTTACTTCTCAAATATCAATCCCCATATCTGAGTATACGAGAAAGTCTAGGGGAGACCACTCCCGAATATTTTTGATTCAGATTTTACACGTCACACAGCCAGCATAGTATTCATGACTGTTATGGCAAAGTCTAAAAACATTGAAAAGATGCTGCAAAACAAAGACTGAAATTTGGCTTTTAAGGATGGTGCTTGAAGATACACCTGAGATTAAATAGAATACATGGAACACAAGAAATATTAAAAGAAAAGTTTCCTCCAAAATTTCACTTTCTTAAAGAGGTTGTTCATTGTTTGTCAGTAGTCTGCTGTCTATTTTGCAAAAGCAACTTATTTTTACATGTGCAAATATGGGTGGATTATAGATAATAACTTCGCAAGTAGAGCTGCAGTCTGCTGCTTAAGACTTGGACACTTCTGGCGGTGGAAGATTTACACATAAACTGACATGCAACTGGATGTTTATTAGATCCAACAATACAAAACCTTAACCAGATCTGACTGTGCCAGTGAAATCAGTTACAATTACCATAATAAAATAGATGCCACCTGCAAACTGGTTCATACAGCTGGCATCATGAATTACTAGTACTTTCACAAATTATAATAAAGATTTGATTACACATTGGTGTACAGTTAGAAAGGAACTCCACTAACTATACAGTAACTGGCATCATACTGTTCAAACACAAAATACCATCTGATATGTGAATAATGATTTTTCTGCAGTAGCCATATTATCATCAACACTGACATCAGGCCAGGTTATTGGATACAATATATACTTGGATGGTGGAATCACAGGGAGAACATGCAAATGCCACACAGAAGACACCCTGGCACAAGTGCTCTGAGTTAGTAATGCTGTCTGCTACGCCACATTGTGCTGCCTGCTTTCTTTCAATAGTCTAAGGTTACTTACCAGTCTGTGGAAAATGTCAGTTACTTTAACCCGAGAGAAGTTTGGAGTCTTTATCTCTGGCTTTTGCTGGGTTTTAGCTGCGAAAAGAAAAAAAAGTGTATATATATACAGTATAATATCTTAAATTTGACCGTGAAATGTAAACAAACACTTTTAAAAATTCTAGAAACGTCACACTTTCTCAGTATTTTTGCATGTTTAGTTATTCTAATATGTTAGATGCAAAGAATACATTTTAGCCATACTTTAAAGATGGTTTAAGTCTGTAGTAAGAAAGAAAGAAAGAGAAAGAAAGAAAGAAAGAACATCATACATTTGAAGAAAGAAAGAATGGATGGATGGATGGAGAAGTCTGGCAGATGCAGATGCACTCCCAGGGACAGAGCTGCATGCACGACAGCCACTCAGTCAAACTGATTCAAACTGTGCCATTGCAACATTTTATGTTGTAAAGTTCAGCTGGCTACATGGACTGAGGCAGTTGCTCAGTTCTCTGCAAGCCAACAAAGAAAAAGACATGCTGGTAAAATACAGTAAATGAATGTTTATTTAAATAAGTCTATGATCCAGTGGCAAATCCTGAAAATTGGATGGGTGGTGGGTGACACACAGAACTGTAGAAGGGAACTGGGCACTTTTAAATCTGCTAAATCCAATGCAGGATCATGGAGTGGTGCCCATCTCAAAAGCAATGGGTGCAAAGTTGTGTTAGATTGGCCCTAAAATTTTGACTTGGTTTCGACACCAGCTCTCAGATGTCAGTTCTGAAACAAATAACGGATAAATCCCAAGTGTTACTCCAGCGTCCTTGATGTGCCACCCAATTTCTCACCCTCCGGTTACTCATGCCACACTGTAAATTACTTCTCTCTTGAAGGTGTGAAGTCCCAATGGTGTTGAAGTAATGGGGGGTTCATTGGGAGCAGCGTTATCCCCTTGAGCAGTCCCAATCGTGTTGAAGTGCATAGCAAGTGTAGAGTGAAGTGGGGGTGGGCGTGCGGATGATGGGAATGTGGGGAAGTGAGAGTAAAGCTGGCATTTACTCCCAGTACTAGAAATCCTACAATTCTGGTACCATACTGTTATAACATTTGGATTTTTCGGTACATATGAAACAGCCCACTCCATAAAAGGGTAAATATCTATTTCAGAAGATAACAATACCAATTTCAAGAAGAGCAAAATTAAAAAATTATATTTGAAAAGCATGCAAACATAATAGGAATATAAACAAAAAAACTAAATCATTAAGCAAGAGATCAAAAATCCTACAATATTAATAATACTGCTGGAGCTGCCAACTGAGCTTCTATTTTAGGGCACTGCCAGCCCACTGTAAACGCGGGAGCACTGGGTTCCATGCTGTCTGTCTCTGACCCTCTTTTCAAACACACACACACACACCTGCAATTCTTTTGTATCTGTATTTACAAGTAAAGCTTGTGCTTATTTAATTTCGAGTTTAATTATTGAGAATATTCTTGGTTTAGGTCATTTGTTTAAAGCTTTCTCCATTTTGGAGGGACTGTTTTTTAATTTTTTTCTACTTTGCCACTTTGCTTTATATTTTTATTTGAGACATGGCTTTAAGAGCTCTTCCTCTTTTGTAGAAATATTTATTATTGTTAATTTAACCTTTTGGTATTCTTTTGATAAAGATTTTTTTTCATTAAATACTTTATTATTCCTTTTTTGTATTTTTTTATTAATTCTTTCAACATTATTTCCAACTGTTTTCATAAACTATTAAGGTTCTCACAATATTTTCCTTTTCCCTGAAGAACAAATCAGAAAATTAGCAACTTCATCAACATTCACTATCACTGTCAATTATTGTAATCCTCTGGGAAGTTTCAACTCATTTACACCCAATGCAGTACAGATCCCCAGTTCCCCTTTGCCATCTGCTTTGTGGTACTCAAGACATTATTCTGTTTTTCCTGACCATTTCAGTTCAGACTAGGAATACACGTGTCTGAAATTTCAAGTTAGAAAATAAGAAATGTTAGTGAATATTTCTTCTGGATAAAAAGTAATCTAAGATAAGTCGTTTAAGGGCTGTAGGGAGCAAATCCCAACAGTATTATATACAAGGCCAGGACCAAAACTGGACAGAACGATAGCCCACTGAAGAGAAGACTTGCAAGCACAACTACCCACTCACTCATTTTAAAGGCCAAATCAATCCAAGATCTGTCTCTTTAGCATATAACAAAAAAAGGGAGTACCAGGAGAAAATTCCTATAAGCATGAAGAAAGCATGCAAGCTCCATGCACAAAGCACCAGGCTGTCTATTCAAATTACAAGGCATCAACATTAACCAGTACACCATCATACTGCGCAAGACCACACTGGTAACTCATGAGCTCTATCCTTGTTTTCATTATGAACTCGTAAAAGCTGCTGACTGCAAAAGCAACTGTTGTGCTGGTAAAGATGTCCTCCTTTTGATACGGGTGGCTTCCCACCCATCGATATCATTTATACATTTTTAATATTTAAAAACATACATCTTACATTACATAAAACTACTAAACGTACCGAGTTACTATACATTGTTGTTTTGTGCCACACCTTTGACCTTTATTTGGTTCCATAACATTTCACTTTAGGAACCATTTTCATAATATTAACATAATATATTCTCAAACCCACTTAATCCTATTTGGGGTTTGTAGGGGGAGTGGAGATCTAGCAGCATTGGGCAAAAAGCAGGAAACAGCATTGGACAGGACCCCAGTCCTTCGGAAGGCCCGCTCATTCACACTCACTCTTGCGCCAATTTGGATTATCCAGTTACCCTGATCTACACCTCTTCTGAGTTGTGCAAGGAAATCTTGAAACTCAAAGACAATGGGAGAGTGTGCAAAGGGCACATGAATAACCACTGGGTGAGAAATCTGAACCTGGGAGACTAGATTACAAGGTAGCAATGCTAAATAGTTGCACCATTATGACACCCCACAACATTACAGAAAACGAGACAACAAAAACCAAAATATTAACCGGCACACTCGAGTAACAAATAAAATAAAGCTGCCGTAAAACCTATCCCCTGTTCTACAATCCAATAGCATCAAAATGTTTAGGCAGACTTTAGTACTCACGGTGAATGTCTGGTGCCTCTCCAGTCTCAAAGAAGTCATCTTCATGGTCAATTTCAGAATATTTGTTGAGAGAGCGCTTGTGTGTGAATGACAACACTTCCTGCAGGATGTCTATCTTACGCAAGGTCTTGCAAAGGCTGTGTATTCGCATGGCCTCCTCATGTTTGATGATGGCTTTCTTCAAATGAGCCTTACCTACACAGACAAAAAGGAGAGGCCATAAGATGAAAATGTGACGCTGTTATGTAACAGACTGAAGAAGACCATTCCAGCTGTGCTTTTTTATCATAGGTGTATTTTCCCTTTTTCAGGGTTTGTCCTAAAACTGTCATTTGTCTTGACCTGTATGTTCTTGTACCTTTAAAAAACAGAACCAGTTAGAAAATGTACACACGGCATAACATTCAGGTGTATTCAGGTTAACAGCTTTAAAAGTTGCAGCATTTTTCATTTTTGTTTATTTACTTTAGAGACATACAGTATTACATTTTTGATTATTAAAGATTTTATGTAACAATGAGTCATATTAAAATATATAAAAAAAGAACAATGTAATTGTATGAACTGGTAGACCACATAAAATGAATGTTTTTGATAGCATTTTATAATTTCATGTGGTTAAAAACTGAACCCTGATAGGCTTAAGGTGCTGAAACAGCTTTCGTCAGATTCCAACTCAAATCATGTAGTACTAGGGTGTTGTACCGTGTTAGCCATTATGGATGTAGTGAGAAGTCAAGCAAAATGACACCTTTTACTGGCTAACTAAAAAGATTACAAAATGCAAGCTTTTGAGGCAACTCAGGCCCCTTCTTCAGATGGGCCTGGTTGCCTCGAAAGCTTGCATATTGTAATTGTTTTAGTTAGCCAATAAAAGGTGTCATTTTGCTTGACTTTTCACTACCATTTAAATCATGTAACATTTTTATTGATTAATGTGCTATGAGACCAGCTATGTTATATGGGCTGGAGACGATGGCACTGACCAGAATGCAGCAGACAGAGCTGGAGGTGGCAGAGTTAAAGATGCTAAGATTTGCATTGGGTGTGATGAGGATGGATAGGAATAGGAATGAGTACATTAGAAGGTCAGCTCAAGTTGGAGAGTTGGGAGAGAAAGTCAGAGAGGCGAGATTGTGTTGGTTTGGACATGTGCAGAGGAGAGATGATGAGTATATTGGGAGAAGGATGCTAAGGATGGAGCTGCCAGGGAAAAGAGGAAGGCCTAAGTGAAGGTTTATGGATGTGGTGATGGGTGTAACAGAACAAGATGCAGAGGACAGGAAGATATGGAGGAAGATGATCCGCTGTGGCAACCCCTAACGGGAGCAGCCGAAAGAAGAAGAAGAATGTGTTATTATTAGCTGTTGGTTGTTTTCTGGGCTATGACTAATTACAATTCATATATCTTAAAAAAAGGTGGCAAGGAGGTGTGGTTTTAGTGCTGTGGCCTTACAGCAATTCACGTGACAGTTGTTCCCAACATGGTGTTTGCAAGTTCTCCCATTGTTCACGTAGGTTTCTTCCGGGTGCTCCGGTTTCCTCCCATAGTCCAAATACATGCAGGTTTGGTGAACCAGACTTCTTAAATTAGTCGTAGTGTTGGTGTGCATGTTCGACCTGTGATGGACTGGCACCCTGTCCAGGTGCTGCTTTGGACCCTATGACTGCTGTGACCCTGCCCTGGATAAGTGGGTTTGGAAGATGGATGGATGGATATCTTAAACATGACATGTTTTAAAAAAGTTCCAGCCTGTGGCATACAAAGAACTCACATGACACCGAATTCCCAGCAGCACATACAACTCTGCTGGCTTTTCAGTTGTTTGTACTGAGGATATTTTTTGCCATCAGCATCCATAATTGGATGAGTAAAAAAGTAAGTTGAAATAACTTCTCTTAAGGTAAATCTGAAACAATCATTTAATTAGTTACTAAGGTCACAAATAACACTTCCTTGTTTTAACAGAGACAAGAAAATGTCCAATGCTTTCTAACATTTTGAAATTTCAGAAATTTTAATATATTCAAGACATTACACTGAAAATTGAATGTTACCTCTTGAAGAATAAGTTTGCAGAATTTCCATGAATTCTGTTCACTAGGTGGCAAACCGTTTTATGCAGACAGACAGACAGACAGGCAGACATAGTGGCGACAATAGGAGCCTTTGCATTTTAGATAGATAGATAGATAGATAGATACTTTATTAATCCCAAGGGGAAATTCACATAATCCAGCAGCAGTATACTGATACAAAGAAACAATATTAAATTAAATAGTAATAAAAATGAAAAAAATATTTTTTTTTATGTGAATGCACCAAAACAATACATTTATTTATATTCCAAAAAACCGCAAAAGAGCAATGTATTAAATTTAACAGATTTCACTATTAAAATCTGGTTATCTCTTATAGAAAATGCCTTTTGAAATTTACTGTAAGCAATAAATGATAAATAGTACAAAGTCAGCTGTAACACTGACAATTAGGACTGACACATGTAAAAAAAACAGCAATAATGTTAATATTAATAATGCTACAATTAGTGAATACTTCAGAGAAGAAATCAAGAATACATAAAATGGTTTTCCATACCAAGTTTGCGTCTTTCCTCCAAATCTTGTATCACAACACTGAGTGATGGTCCCTCTGGCATTGTGATGTGAAACTGGATCAGTGCTTTCTCAATTTCGTGCATATTGTCAACATCCTGAACTGTATGACAAAGCATAAGAACCAACTTAAAGCACTCTTAAATATGATTTGACATTTTTGTTTTATATTTTAAGCAACTTCAGCAGTACATACTGTACAGTATGTGGCACACTTCACCAACCCAACAGCAGAATGGACCCCCGACCTGAACTGATTCAGTCAGATAAACTGATTATCGTATAGCTGAATGTACATCTCTAATGTCTCAAGTAACACAACTATACCGACACAATAAAGAGGGGGCATGTGTTTTTAGGTTTTTCTGTTCACCAATCTTGTTGTACAGAAAAAAATATTCCCACTCTATGAAGGTATGGGTGCAATATCTACTACTAGTCAAAGGTTTTAGAACACCTCCGTTTTTCCAGTTTTTCTTCATATGTAATTAGTTCAAATGAAATGAATAACCCAAAATGGTGAAAAGGTAAGCAGAACACTGTCAGAGGCTTAAATTTCAAGTTTAGGTTAGCTAAAACTGAAAAAAGGAAATTTCACAATATTGCAAATGGGCCTTCTTCAGAGAACAACTAATAGGTTACAACCTACAGATGATTTGCAGCAGTTAAAATAAATGAAGCCTTGCAAGATGAAGCAAACAATTTGCACAGGTATCCCAATGTCTGTTGATTACTTAAAAATCCTCTGTGTATCTTAAAGCAGAGCTGGAGCAGACTGAGTTACTACACCCCCTGAAGTACTACTTGGACAATATTACACTGTAGAAAGTTATACATTTCAGCGATAATGGCAAGAAAAGGGCAATTAACCAATGAGCATATTACCCTTAGATGTGTAGGCCAGCGTTTTTCAACCTTTAAGTATTTGTGACCCGAGTTATAATAACAGTTTTAATCGCGTCCCCCTAACATTTTTTTGAAAGGAGCCCACTAATACCAATTTGTTCTTTTTTAATCAATGATATATCATAGATGCATATTTTATTATACCTACTTTTATCGACATTTATCTAACTCTATATTTATTTTCTCGTATCAGAATGTAGTTTACATTAATTTGTTTTGGTTTCAATAGATGTATTTTTCATATTTTTGATTCTAGTTTTCTTTTTTTCACATCTTTGCGCCCCCCTTTTTGTTACTTTGCACCCCTCTAGGGGGGCCCCGCCCCACAGTTGGTGTAGGCCTTTCATTTACAGATATTGCACTCAAAGTGTCAGTGGTGTCCTATACAATCCAAAGGCAACTGGAATCTTGAGGAAACTCTGATAGGAAAAGATCTGGCAGTCACAAGCCAATCAGAAGATAAGTTTCTGAGGGTCACCAGTTTGCGTGATCACAGGCGCCTTACAGCACAACAGCTTCAACCACAGCTTTACAGTGCAGGTCATAAAAAGCAAGTGTCAGTTTCTACTGTGAAGAGGTGACTTCTCTTAGTCTGTAGTCTTTGTCGTCCACAGCCGGTATTTCATGGCTCTATTTTGTCCTTTAAGGAATGGCTTTCTTACTGCCACTCGCCCGGTCAAACCTGTAGCACAAAGTGGCTGAGGATGTTAATTTGCAACCAAAATGAATTCTATACTGTATGTACAAAGGGTTAAGAAATCTAATCAGTAACTGTGTTTTGCGTGTTCAATTTGTTATGTCATTTACTTGTGCAATTTACATTATCTAGTAAACATAAACAGGTCATTCAAACTTCAAAATTTGCAAATTTCTTGAGTTCCTAATGAATTCTAAGGAATAATACATTTATAAAATGTAAGGGGGAAAAATCTGGAGAGAAATGTCAAATGACTGTGGGAATGGAGGATAGGATTTTACGTATTCAGATATATTCTCTGCATGTGTTTCTACAAGCCTAAATATCATTTAGTCAGTCATGCTCTAACCTGCTCAGACCTTAAGAGGGTGCTGGAGCTTATCCCAGCTAGCATAGGGCACAAGCAGGAACAAACCCCGGACAGGGTGCCAGTCCAATACACACACACACCCCACTACACACGAGGGCCAATTTCCGATCACCAATTCACGTAATCTGCATGTCTTGGCACTGTGGGAGGAAACCAAAGCACCAGGAAGAAACCCACAGAGACACTGTGAGAACATGGAAACTCCATGCAGGGAGGACCAGGACTTGTACCCTGGCCAATAAGCTCAAAATTGACAGAAATAAATAGTAATTTCCTTACCCTCACTGTCACAAAATGCCACAGCTGCATAGTAGTGAGAAAGTGCTTTGAAATGTTCAGACTTGACTTGGACCATTGTCACCCAGGAAAATGGAACATAATCTTTTACTGGAGGTTGTGTCATTGTTTGATACACCAGGGAATATACATCTGCTACCTGTAAAGGAGAAAATCAGATCAGGTTGTGGCAGGTGAAAGAGCAGGATGCTGAACAATGAGAATATGAGTTTAAAAATACTGCACGTTAAAGCTCCTTTCCAATTCTGCAGTTACTGTATCTTCTGCATGATGTGTACACTACAAGTTAATTGAATATTAATCTCTATACAAAAGATGTGGATTACTGTATATACAAATATTTTGGAACATAAATTACCTCTAAAGGTATTGTGTAAAATAAAGACTTGTAGACTCTGTAAAACCTATTTTGGATAATTGTAGATAATCTGAATAAAAATTCTATTCTTAAAAAGTACATATCAGCTCACTGTAGTTCACCTTCTTCCTCTCCAAGGCTGTCTCCCATGGAATGGTGAGCTTGACTAATCCACAGGACAATGAATGGTCATAGGGAAGTTGTGGTAATCTCACATGGGAAGCAGTATGCTCACCACACATTAGCTGTTAGGTGAAATGTGAAAATTGAAATGTATCGATGTCAGGTAATTGAAAGGAACTACTCTGTGCATCTCTCTCTCCTAGGAGGTTTCATTTTCGCATCTTTTGTGCATTAGAGGTTAAGCGACTGTCTTACTTTGGAGGTTTAGTTTTGTGCTCGCCTCACTTGCGTATTAGCGATGGGAGGAAAAGTAAAAGGGATACCGTTTTGCCGATGTGCTCACCACGCTTCTGTAATAACTGATAAGTGATTGTCTCTCTCTTTGGATGTTTCATTTTGCCGACGTGCTGGCCTCGCTTGTGTATCCTCGGAGGTGGAGCCCTTAGCCCGACTCCACCTCTCACTTCTGGGCTGGACAGACACACACACTTCCACACGTGGACATTTATATATAAGATAAAGTAGCCACTATACGCTGCTGGACAGTCGAGTATAGTAAGTCGGTGTTGGTTCAAGCAGATAACAGTAAGTTTGGTTGGTTTTTGGAATGTTGGTTTGGTGGGGCGTACTTTCCAAGACTAACATCATCGACTGACTGAAACCCTTCCGACAGCTCTGGAACCGTAAGTAATTTAGAATGTATCGCCATTTGCTTGGTACATCAAAATCTGTCTTTGGGCAGTTCGGTTTTGGCATCCGTCCTTCTGACATCTATTGGCAAACTGATTAATGACGGCTGGGTATTAACAACGGTCATTGTTTCAATTTTGGCCGATCTCAGATCTAAAATGACCATGGCAACATAGTTATTACTCTGACTCTGATTAGAGTCGTAAAGTACGGTTTGTTTTGAAAATTTGTTTGCCGGAAAACATCAAATGAAGAGCTGAGTTCACGTCTCACAGCCCCGTTTAAACAGGAAGCTTTTCATTACATCATCCGAAAGGGTCTATTTTAAGCACAAATCAGTGCCACGATGATAAAATCGTTTCAAGGACTTAAAAAAATAAATTAAATCTTTGCAGAGAAAGTATGGATTTCACAAATTTAGAATTTGTAGCCCAATTCGATCGGGCTCTCAGTCACTAGAATAAGATAAAGTAGCCCCTATACTCTCAAAAGTGTTCTTGCATTTAAGCCTTTTATTGTACTGGAATATACTTGAGCTTTCTGTGTGAATGACAAACAATGTAAAACTAAACTAACTTACCCTTGCAGCTTCCTGTGCCACTTTCAAATATGCTAAGAAATTATCAGACAATAGCAGAAGCACCACCTTCTCAAAGACACATTCCTGAACTTGAGCGATCATCAGACGCACCAGCATGTTCAGCGAGGGTACACTCATGTCCAGACTGGGTGCATTGGAAAAGTTCTCTTTCAAATAGTTAAAGGCACCTTGTTATCAAGAAAATATACAGTAGATTAGAGACTACAAGAAAAACAGCCTATTCCAAATGGTTATACTGTACGGTCAACAAAACCTTTAATCGATGTCTCACCTGCTGCCTTCTGAAAGGCATCTATGGCATTCTCGATACCTTGAGCATTTGCACGATCCTGACGGGCACCAATCTGTGTGAATAGTGCACCAATGTTGAATAACACACTGCCCTTCTCAAATGCAAGTGCACGCTGGCAAGATGGCACTCCTGTCAACGAGTCATACCTATAGAAGAAATAAAAGTTAAATGGCAAATATAGAAAGCGAAATACCTCAGTGTAAATGTCTTTACAAATGCCAAGACAAGATGGCACTCCTGTCAAGGCGTAGTACTTGTTGATAAAGGAAACTGAAAGAACTTGTAGATGTCCCAAACGTTCCCGATAAAGCCTTAATAAATGGTGAAAATTTTGTGCTTTACCAGGTATTTTAAATTACATACTAAAAAAGCCCAGTAAAAGTGAATGATTCAAAACTCACAGAAAAGTTATGACAAGGCAATTACTATAATTTGTCAATTTTAACAATGCACATGTGATACTGAAAGGCAAATTCATTTAAAATTTACTTTCAGCAGATTTCAATGTTATGGATTTTTGGCAAAACAATTTTTATCATTTTTTTATAATCTAAATTTCCTTGGAAAAATGTTTTTGGAGAGCTAAACATTCCTCAGCATTACCAGTGAAAGTAGACACCCAGGTTCTTATTCGGAGGGATGAACCGATTATCAAGAAAATAAAGCTGATTGTAATACTCCATTAGCAAATCCAAACCTGCTTCATTGCGACTAGGTGTGCGCATTGCCTGAAAGATAAAATAAAAAAAAGAAATAGGAAGAAAGTCTTCACACAAAAGAATTGAGTATACGTTCATTTATCATCTATCATCAGTTATGTACCCAATGCTAAACGATATAATGGGAAAAATCTAGTTCTAGTTGATCTGAATAATAAGGAAATGAGAATGTGAAAAATTACACTTATATAAATCAGAAATGTGACTGCATTTCTCCACAACAAAATTGTAAAATCATTACATTTTCGAGTTAAAATTCTGTAGTTATAATGAAGATACGTTTTTAGTTGAAAGAATAGTACTTCAAATAAGCAACAGATCAATGAAGGGATTTCCTGTTCTGTAATTCATCATTGTGTCTACACTGCATTCTTCTTCTTTTTTTGGTTACAGTGATCCCCCACTATATCGCGGTTCAGCTATCGCGCCACCGCTACATTGCAGATTTTTCTGTGGAACATAACTCATTTTATACGTACCTTGTACACTATAGTAGACAAAGAGATTTGCGTTACAGTACCCAGATGATTTCTTACAAGGCCTGTTATTGGCTGAAAGAGGAGACTCAACCAATCAGAGTGGGATTTTCATTCTCTTGGGCTCTGATTGGCTGCTGCTAATGTGGTGTAATCTCGCAAGAACAATGAGCGTGGGTCCTCCAACGCATCTCAGTTCTCTGTGTATCGTGTACCTTGCTTGTGGTCCGATTTCTGTGAGCAAACTTTTTGTGAACTTTTCATTTTGTTTTAAGCCCTACGATGGCTCCCAAGCGTCCTGCATCTTCTAAGCCTTCTGGTAGTAGTGAGCCTAAGTGCCAGAGGAAGACCTTGACCATTCAGGAGAAGGTAAAACTCCTGGATATGCTTCGGGAAGGAAAGCGTTACGCGGACATGGCTCACCATTAGAAGTTTACATGTGTGTAAAGTGTGTGGGAGGGGTATTTTAAGGCTTAAACTGTAAAAAAATGTTTATTTATATGGTATTTCTATATCGAGCATTTTCACCTATCACTGATGGGTCTGGAACGTAACTTCCGCGATAGGCGGGGATCCCTGTTCTCCTATTTAGGGGCTGCTGCTGCGAATCATCCGTTTTCTTTTTCTACCACACTGACTGCCTTCACACCCTTCCTCACCATCATCCATAAACCTCCTCTTTGGCCTTCCTCTTTTCTATTCTTCTCCAACATTCTTTTCCTGATGTACCCCTTATCTCTTTTCTGCATGCCCCAAACCATCTAAATTTAGCTTCTCTCACTTGGTCACCCAACTGTCATCCCTGTGTTGACCCTCTAATATACTCATTCTTAATCCTGTCTACCCTCATTACTCCAAGCAAAATTGTAACAACTTCTATTCTTCCAGCTCTGCCTCCTGTCTTTTCATCAGTGCTACTGTCTCCAAACCATACACACACTACATACATACTGGGTCTGCACTGCATTGCTGGACAAAAAACAAGGCAACTAGGGGTAACTGGTGAAAGGTTTGGGAGGATGTAGGGCTGGGCGATAGAGAAAATAATCTTATCATAATAATTTTTTCCATATCAGTCAATATATATAACAATAAAAATCAAATCACTATTTCTGTCACGTTTAAAGGTTCCGTTTTACTTCTAAGTGAGTACATTGGTCAATTCCAAATAAACAAAGTAGGTAGTACAATATAAATAAAGTCTTAAATCTAACCAGTCAAAAGCTTTTTTACAAAACACACTAAATATGTTGGTCAACTCCAAATAAAAAAAATAAAATATTAATACTAAAATTTTAAAATCTTTAATCTAAAACTTAAAATCTCAAAACCTTAAAGTTTTACAGGAGAACACATAGTAAAGTCTTTGGTCAGTTTGCAAATAAATAAAGTAAGTATTAATACAAAATACGAGGGACGTTCAAAAAGTTCCAGTACCTTTTTTTTAACTCTATTTATTAAACATTTCAAAAACAAATTACTTCACTTTTCTACGATAGTCACCTTCTCTTGTGATGCAATTTTCCCAGCGTCGTACCAACATTTCAATGCCCAATTACTACTCCTCCTGCCTTCACCGTTTCCAACAAAAATCTAAAAGTGCAGAACCGTTTTGAACGTCCCTTGTAAAATCTCAAAAAAAAATGACCTCTGTACTGTATCCTTTCCTTTGTACAGATTCAAATTGTTTTACATGGGTGGGAAACAAACCTGGAAATAAATAGACCAAAAACATTCTGTATATATATCCTCAGTATAAATTCAAGCAGCTTTCAAATGTAAACACCGGAGAACAGAAACAAAATTGACATATTCACTCAGTTGTGGTCGGCTTAAGGTCCAAGGCAAAAAAAAAGGCACAAGAAATTCCTATTAGTGAAGTAAAGTCAATAAAATCTGCATTGCGTGTGCCCTAAAGGATGGCACTGCTCCCGATGGTACAAAAGATCTGTGGTATTTATTACCTGTCTTTGGGAGAACATGCTTTCAACACAATTCACAATGGACGCTACTCTGCTTCTTGTCGAACTTTAAACAGCTAAAACACCTCCACACTGCTGAATTACTCAGACTCTTCTTTTCAACAATGTCCTCATATTTTGAGCCTCAGACTGTGTCCATTGGGGTGTCTTCTCAGATTGATTTTTTTTTTTTTTTGAGTTTCTTCATCAATATTTTCTGTCGTCATTTTCTCTTATATCTTGCTCAGTGCTGTGTGCGTCAACCTAACCTGATGTGGCTATAACTTTATTCCAGCCAAATGATTTGTTTGGCGCTGTGCTATTCTCATTATCATTGGCTTTTCGTATCATCTCTCAAAACATGGAGGAATGAGTTCTGTCGACTTTGTATCAACCATATCTTATATTAATATTGAGGAAAAGTTATTTCGCAGTAATTATCTTTATTGTTTTATTGCCCATGACAAGGATAGCATGATTAGGTGTAAGAATGTAATAATCAAAGTAAGAATAGGGTTTGCAGAGCAGAAGTACAGTTAACTAGAATAAGATGAAATTGTTGTCTTGTACAGGGTGGTCCAGATCTAATTATGCAGATCCAGTTTGTCTGGATGACTTTGATTTATGCGGGGACAATTCCAGTTTGGCGTGAAGGTGATTCTTCATGTCGTCAGTTTGCACACTTCTCGATGGTCCGGGATTTTTCGGGTGATTTTCTATGTAATAAACTCAATAAGTTATAGCGTAATGAAAATTGCATAATTAGATCTGGACCACCCTATATGGGTTTTTTTTTCCTATTTCCAACCCACTTTGTCCTAAGCAGGGTCGCAGGTGGTGCTGGAGCCTATCCCAGCTAGCGTAGGGTGCAAGGCAAGAACAAACCCTGGACTGGTTGCCAATCCATCTTAGGACGAAAACACACACACACAACTAGGGCCAATTTAGAATTGCCAGTCCACCTACTCTGCGTGTCTTTGGACTGTGGGACGAAACCACAGAGCACCCAGAGAAAACCCACACAGGGAGGACCGAGCATGTGAACCCCGGTGAGCCTAATGCGAAGCAGCAGCACTACCACTACGTAACTATGCCCCCTTCTTGTAGGGTTTGTAGAAACTCAGTACATTATTAAAGAAATTCAAGTATAAGATTGTCTTGGTTAAACTTTACTAAGGAAAACAGGCTAAATGCAAATTACATTTGCGAAAGGTTCTGTATATTAAAATGATATAAATGCTGAATGTTTGTCATACAGTGTTATTGATATGGGAAATCCTGTCAGTTTTGCTCTAAGTTTTAAAGGAGACCATATTATTTAATCTGTTCTAAATAATGTTACTACATTCACAAGAAAATAAAACATATTTGTTTGCCTTAAACGGAGTAGAATACTGAAATAAAAAGATAAGCCAACCTCTGGGAATTACAATTTCAACTAATAAGATCATCAAAATTCAAGCAAAATGTAAACAACAAATCTTGTAAATTAAAAAGAAAAAAAAAGATAAGACTGCTATAAAAAAGGCCTATTAAAAATTCTGCATGCCATTTTAAATAAAGACACTTTATAAATATCATATATGTTCTGATTTTGAATGATAATGGTGACAAAGAGCTCACTGATCAGGACATGTTGGTATTCATCATTTAGACTGCATTTTGTCCATTATACATGGATGATTTAAGCAAATATGAATAAATACATTTATTTTTTTGGATTGGATGCACTCTTTTTAAAAATTTAGTGTGGTGGGAGCTCCTATCATGTTTTTAACTTTTTTTTTCCTAGCACCAGAAACCAAGGGCAGTTAACAGTCAAATTGTTTTTTGGTTTTATGTTGTATTTGAAGTTATTAATTTTGAAATATGTCTTCCCATGGCAACATATCGTTTATGGTATGGAAGGTTTGTTGTGCAGGTTTGCCAGGTTGCTGCTAGGCAGGGCAACAGAGAGAGGATGACGTGTGACATCATTACCACGGTGATTGAAGGTCAGCATTCAATTTTGTGAATATTCAAAACAAAAACCCTAGCCTTATTATTTTTCAAAGACACCACTGGTTACAAAATTATTTTCTGCTCAAGTTGTTGTGTTTTGGATTAGTTATTGACTCTCTTGTTGTGTTTTTAATTCTAGGATTTTGTATCTTTCCTAGCCTTTTTTTACTTGATGCTTGTCGTCTTCGTCACGACCTTGACTTGTTATTATGGCCCGTCGTCCTATTCAATCTACTGGTGCCTTGCACAGTCCGTAAAGATCCCAAGGTAGCAAATGATTCTAGTGAAACACATAATGTTCTTTAATTGTTCTCTGTAATAAACCGTGGGCTTGTGTACACGAACATTTGAAATGTTCGTCAAATATCTTGTTACCAACCTGTCTGAGATCCATCAGCTCAGCAATCTCATTGTCATAGAGAGAGCCTTCTTCTCCATAATGCTCACAGATATAATCCTAGCAGGAAGAAAAAATAAAAAGATTGAAGATACCAATTTATAAAAAGTATTCACTTCAGCTATGCCTTTACAATACAGCTGGGAACGATTAATAGGTCATGACTCTGATAAATTATTCATCGATAGAAAATCTTTTATCTTCTTTCAGTATTTAAATTCCATGCAAAAGCAAATATTGTTCCATATCTATTATGTACATGGCTGAAAATACTGGTAGGCTGTGAGTGAGTGAGGAGTGAGTGAGTGAGTGAGGGATTGAGGAGTGAGTGAGTTAGGAGTGAGTGAGGAGTGAGTGAGTGAGGGAGTGAGGAGTGAGTGGAGGAGTGAGGGAGTGAGGAGTGAGGGAGGGAGTGAGGGAGTGAGTGATCTTCTCCATTTACATAAGCAAAATGAGGGATGATAAGACTGAAGACACAAATAAAAAGTGTTAGGCAGCTTGAAGTATCACTACAGTTATTTCTTATATTTTCTAAAGGGTTTCAATAATTTCATACAGGACATTTTGGAATGTGTTTGTAGAATAGCCAAAAACTAGTTCTACTCGCAGTCTCCTAATTTGGATTCATGGTCCTTTTGTCCTGTTTTCTTTTTTTTTCTTTTCTACACATGTACATCAGCAGCTTCAGATTTGTTGTTTGTCATGCAAAATATCTTGTCATAAAAAAATAAAAATGACTGGTCATGACATTGCCACAGGCCCAATATAAGGACACTGAGAATGGGTAGTTTTTCTATTCATCTTTTTATTGGTACATTTGTCTACTAAGCACCCTCTTCTGTCTCTTCTGGGTAGACAGCCTAGTTATGTTTATTTTCTCTATGAATTCTGCTTAATTATATCTCTTTTTCTTTTGCTTCCTGGTGTCTAACAGATGATTTAATTTTTTTTATTCGCCATTCTTTTTTCATCATTTCTCCTATAATCACATCAATCACAATGCTGATCTTGAATACTTTCTGTCATTGCTCTTTAAGTCCCCTCTCTGCATATGCTATGCTATAGTTTTGTGTAGCTTGTTTGTTTTTATTCTTCTTCTTCAATTTTTCTGTATTGCTATACTTTAAATTGGCCATGTGGAGTGTCATTTTATGCTGTTTTGAGATTGCTGATTATAGATATGGTAGTATTTTTAATATCTGATTCTTTACCGGGGCGGCACGGTGGTGCAGTGGTAGCGCTGCAGCCTCGCAGTTAGCAGACCAGGGTTCACTTCCCAGGTCCTCCCTGCATGGAGTTTGCATGTCCTCCCAGTGTCTGCGTGGATTTCCTCCCACAGTCCAAAGACATGCAGGTTAGGTGCATTGGCGATCCTAAATTGTGCCTAGTGTGTGCTTGGTGTGTGGGTGCCCTGCGGTGGGCTGGTGCCCTACCCAGGGTTTGTTCCTGGCTTGCGCCCTGTGATTGGCTCCAGCAGACCCCCCTGACTCTGTGTTTGGATATAGCAGGTTGGATAACAGATGGATGGATGGATGGAGGGATGGATTCTTTACCGGTGCTCCTAGCTCTCAAACAGACACCCCCCAGAAGCTTAAAAATGAAAAATTTTCCAAAATAAGCATTTGGGTGTTGCTTTAAACTATTTAATGGTCAGTGATTACGAATATGAGGTTATTTTTGATTTTTAACCCTTTACTAGGGATGGAGCCCTCTATGCCCTTATATCAGAGGGTGAAAAACTACCATTACAATTACAATTACTGTGTCAATTACAATTTAGACTTTATATATTTGAATTGAAGCACATATTTTAATATTTCAAATATCTGGCACAACTATTCTTGTTAATTATGCACTTCTACCTCATTAATTAAATCATTATATTTCTTATGCACACCGTGAAATAGGGTGGCTTCGGCTAATTCAGGCTTTTGTGTTTTTATAAAAGACAAATATTTACAAGTTTTAAAGTGTAAACTTGCCTGTAGTAACTCTAAAAAGAAATCAATGTGACCTCTCTAGAAAAGGACTCACAGTAATTCTATTATTACACAAATTAAAATTCCTACTGACAAAATGTGGCATATGAAAGCACCTATGTAATCAAAAAAAAAGCATTTACTTTCACTAGTTTCTTTTTAAAGGTGACAAGAGGAATACCAGCATAAGAATGATATAACTAATACCATTTTTGTAAGTGTATAAAATATCTAAAATGAAGGAAATTAGTAAGTCTAAACAGCCTCAGGACAGCTTTAACGAGAGAATACAAACCTTGAGTGCAGTCGTCAAGTCCACTTCTTTAGTCTCTTTAAGCCCCAATGGAATCATCGGAACACTAATCGACTCACTGTAAAGACAACGGGGACATTTATTTATGTTGTGAATCATCAGCTACTCACTCTGTTTTTTTTAAATTACAACACCAAAACTTAATTATTGGTCCCACAGAGCACTACACAGTGGGATGGTATAATTGCACAATATTCTTACTTATATAAACTCAATTAATCTTTGTCAACTTCACTAATGACTGCAAAATATGTCTTATTTTGTTTGCATGGCAGGACTCTGAGTGGACTACAATCACTTCTCTCAATAGCCTCTCCTCTCAGGCCCCATTAATGGCCAGCAGTTCCATAGCATAATGATGTGCTTGACAGAAGACAGGCCACTTACTGGGCGAGGATTTTGTCAGATCTAATCTTATTTGACACATTCATATTTTCTGCTATCTCAGTTATACGTTTCTATAAGCCGTTCGGTGTTACTTTACCCTTAAAATGCGATCTAATATCGAAATAGAAGCAAAGACAAAGCAGAAGTTCTGCAGTGTGGTGTATTTTTCACTTAATAGCTGATTACACAGAGATGTTAGGAGTCTGTAGTGGCTTTTAAATTAGTTTTGGTCCGTTAACTAATCTGTGACTTTCAGTTTCTAAATCTCCAAGTGGTGTTTGTACATGCTTAAAATTACTGCTTGACAGGGAGACTGTACAGAGACAAATACATTTATTTTAAAATAAACAGGCAATTATTATATGCAAACTAAGGCCATTTGGAGAGTAATATGCTTTGTTATGAAAAACTTTCATTATACTGTATTATGTTCAAAGCAAAATTCAGTAGACAGACAGACAGATAGAACTTTATTTGTCCCCCATAATTTCTTTCTTTCTTTCTTTTGGGCATTTTGAGAGAAGTTAAACTTTACTGTGTTATACTTCCACACCGTCTTGTTTTATATAAACCACTTGTGAGTCTTGGCTCCATTTGCTAGGCTGCATGGTCCAGGAGGTTGCAGCATCAAGAGTCATTGGTGCGACAGGATAAAAGGTTGGTTTTGGCACCCATGTGTCATCCTACTTTGTGGATAATCCCTGTGCTAGTCTGTGATTCTTTTAGTGATTGTTATATCCTGCATTTAGTACTCTGCTCTTGCTTTAGGTACCTTCATTTTTGGTTAGTGATTTAAACCTGGCAAAAGAACTTGGCTTAACTTTTGGCTCTGATTATGGCTTATTCCTCTACTACACTTCATCTCCTGATCATTTTCATTTAAAATCTTTACTGTCTCATTTGGGTGAGTCAATGCAGTAGTGGAACAATAATGCACTTTGTTTCAAAGCAGACAACATCCATCCATCCATTATCCAACCTGCTATATCCTAACTACAGGGTCACAGGGGTCTGCTGAAGCCAATCCCAGCCAACACAGGGTGCAAGGCAGGAAACAAACACTGGGCAGGGCACCAGCCCACCACAGGGCACACACCAAGCACACACTAGGGACAATTTAGAATCGCTATGCACCTAACCTGCATGTCTTTGGACTATGGGAGGAAACCCACGCAGACACGGGGAGAACATGCAAACTCCACGCAGGGAGGACCTGGGAAGCGAACCCAGGTCTCCTAACTGAGAGGGAGCAGCGCTACCCACTGCGCCACCATGCCACCAAGCAGACAAAATATGAAAAATATTTCCATGAAAAATTCTGCTACCATGAATCACACTAGAAGAATGCAAATATAAACAGTAAATGAATGAATTAATGAATGTATTCCTTCTTTCCTTGGGAGTAATTTCCCTTTTTACAGAAGCTCATTAAATAAATACATACATACATACATATGATGGCCTGAACACACACCAAAAACACAAAAAAGAAAGAAAACGTCTGACTTGGCGGTTCGAGGCCTATTGAGGCTTTATGAAGGCGTTCTGCCGTTGGTATGACGGAGACCTAGTTGTGATTCTTGACACTCTTCTACTAAATAATTTGTTGTCTCAAATGACTCACTTTTTATGTATTTTAGGTGTCTTATTTATCTGCTAACAGTAGTCAATTTTCAATTCTATTATTTTAGTTAATTTATAAAAATGGGTAAGTATCATTTGAATCAACTGAAAAATGACATAATTGAAAGAGGTGAGAACTTTTGAAGTGCACGTCAACAAAAGATTTTCCTCATCTATAGTGTAATTTAAAACTGACAGCGATGTTGAAAACCACTTACAAGTCTCTCTAAAAATAAATAATTAAAAAGAAATCGTATTACGGAAATGACACACTGACTGGTATTCAGTCCCTTATTTGCAAATAGCCCAATTTGCATTAGGCATGAAGCAGAATATTTAAAACAAGACGCTTGCTGCCTGTAATCTGTACTTTCAGTGTTATAATAATTTTCATGGCTTACTCTCATTAGGGGAGGGAATACTTCTACTTTACAGGATAAACTTTTTTAGCCAACAACCATACTTTAAGTCCAAAATGACAAAAAGGGGACCACGTTGGAAATAACCTGAATTTCAACTAATACAACCAAGTCTAGATACACTTTATGAGCAAAGGTTTGTGGATGCCTGAGCGTCACACCTATATGAGCTTGTTGGACATGCCACTCCAAAACCCTGGTCATTAATACAGTATAGAGTTGCCAAAATTCAGCTGGAACAGCCTCTACTCTTCTGTGTCTGTGGGAATGTGTGCCCATTCAGCCAAAAGAACATTTGTGAGGTCAGGTATTGATGATGGACGAGAAGACCTGACCAGCAATCAGTGTTCAAATTCATCCCAAAGGTGTTCAGTTAAGGGTTACGTTCAGGGTTCTGCATGAACTCCCATGATGGAAAATATATGCACCTTCACCAAACTGTTGTCACCAAGTTGGAAACACACAATTGTCTAAAATGTCTTTGTATGCTGCAACAATAACAGTGCCCTTCACTGGGGCCAAGGAGCCCAAGCCTAGCACAAACCCTGAAATAACAGCTCCAGACCATTACCCCTCCTCTGCCAAGCTTGACAGTAGGCACTATGCAGTCTGGGAGGTAGCGCTGTCCTGTCACCCACCAAACTCACATTCATCATTTAGACCGCCAGACAGTGAAGTGTGATTCATCTTTGCAGCTTGCCTCACACTACTCTACAGCTCATGTTTGTCAATGGAAATGTAACGACTGTGTGCTTGATTTTATGTGCCAGTTAACAATGAAACACCTGAACAACTTTTAATATTTAAAACTGAAAAGACAAAACGTAGATTTTATAATCAATCGGCTTATAATCTGAACTATCCATCAAGTCTATCCATCAAGTCATTTGTTAATTTAACCCACAAAATCCAACACACAGGCTCAATGCTTGTCTCAGGTGCAATGCACAAACAGCACAGCAACATGCCAAAGCACTATGGATAAGAAACTTAAAGAAACGTCAGTTAAGTCCTCAATCACAACAGACAAAACGTCTGAATTAACGTAAGCCGCCCTAATTCAGGGTGTTCAACTAAAATACTTGTCAGATATTTTAAATATTACAATGTGTGTTTCAGAGTAAAAGTTTAAAGTCTAAATATTCTTAATTATAATAGAAATGTGTCATTGTTCGCCCTGTGGCCAAGGTCCATATAGGTCTAGAACTCTAGTAAAGGGTCAGAAAGCATCATAATAGTAAACAACGATGGTGAAATAGTCTAAAACAACACCCCACATGCTTACGTTTGAAATCTGTAATTTTTAGAGGGTTAGGAGCAATGGTAAAGAATACCAAAAAATCTCATGATCAGCAACCTCGAAATAGCATAGAACAACACACCACACGCCTGTATTGCAGATCTTCATTTTTTTGTTAAAAGGAGTAACTTTGACCCCTCATATTCCACCACTTAGGGTCGATTGATGTGGCATGGTGTTCTGGTGTGGAAGATCTTTCATTTTTCAACAGCAAACTGTTTACATTAAATGTTAATTATTTTGATCAAATAAACCAGAATGAACTGAATTTACAGGACTTTAATTACAGGCAGTGCAAACATCTTTCTTGTACATTTTTCCTGTGTTGTACTAGTCAGCGTTAATTGATTTACAACTTGATGGTGGAGAGAAAAGGAGGTACGTACATACCACAGAGCCACAGAACCTGTTTTACGTAGGTCTAGGCATTACTGAATTAGTTTACAACTTGGAAAAGGAAGGAAGGAGTACAGAGGTATTTAAAAGATGAAACACTTTGATTAGAGTCACTAATCATTAAGACGAGATAGCCAAACCAAACATGTGCAATGTCACGTATCCCCAAACCCCACGTCTGCATTTTAATATGAATATGGCTTGTCTGATGAGCCAAAAAGAAGAAAAAGAGAGAAGAAAAAAACAACAACAGAAGGGTGATGTCAGACAGAGATCAGGACGTGACATAATCTGATTTGGATGTCAGAAAACAGAACTATGAACACCACCAATCACTAAACCAAAAGCTACCCAGGACACTAACCCCTGCACACTTCTGATTTTCAGTAAGCTTTTCTGACACTGTTTATATCCAGACGTCGCTATCGATTTTAATTTTCTGTTATACTTTTCTTCTGTTTGGTATACGTTAACAAAAGCCATATTGCTTTTATATTTTCTATACATTGTCCTTTACCTAGAGTGCGGGAAGATGCTGCTTTCTTAACCATAGAGTTTATCAAGGCGGTTGAGGTGGCTCCTCAATAATTAGAATAAGTGTGATAAAAGTAAGGCTTAGTTTGGTTAATAAGTGGTATGTAAGCAGAAGAGTTGTGCTTTTCTGTGCGTTACAGTGACCCCCACATGTTTGTTAAGAGTCGGTGATAGTGAATCCCTATATCGAGAATCTTATCCAGAATATTGCGGAGTAACTGGCGATTAGCACCATTCAAGACTTTGTCTAGATAGAATCACTATGTCTATGTGTGTACGAGTATATACCTCTGTGTGTGTTAACCTTCAAAGGTGACAATAGATGAACCCAATAAATGTTCTTGCAAAGTCTCACAAATTTCACGATAATACACAGGCACAGCTTCAAGTCCTTCAGATCACTTTTGTTGAAGACACCTATTGGTTTACTCTTTACTCAAGAGGATGTAAATTATTGCACAAAATGTGGCAAAGCAAAATTCTAAAATGTTTTTTTTTTACTGGTCTATAGGGTCAAAAATAGGGGTGAATCCCAAAAAGCTTCGTGTCTTGCATAGTTTGACATCAAGGCAATTTGAAGAGCATATTATATGTGAGGGTTTTCTCGTACCAGTGAGTCAGGAGATGTTGTGGGGGTTTGGGGACTTTCATAAGCAACTTTTATGAACACATTTGTCAAAGTCGAAGAGATATTAATATGGGACAAAGGTAAATATTCACACATTGTTTTACTACCACTACTCACACTTACGTATATTAAAAAGATAAATTAATTAAATATACCTGCACTTTAAAGAACCAAAGGAAAGGAAACCAGAAGATGTTTAGACTGCTCTGTGTACACTAAACAAATTATTTTCACAGATATATAAAGTGTACAGTATAGAAGCACATCCATTAATTCATTCAATCTAGGACAGGAGGCAGTCTAGCAGAAGTAAATGAGGCCTTCATCTTTTGCCAGATTGTACAACTCACCGTCATGTGCATTACTGTGAGTCAACACTGCCTTTCTCTGAATCTAGCATCATTATGCTCCTAAAATAGGGAGAGTGAACAAAAACGCTTTTCCATCCTACTGTAAAGCATTTTCAGACGATCTCATTAAAAGAATAAAAGGTCACTAGGGAGGTATAATTAGCAAGAAAAGTTATCAGCTTCTCTCTAATGAGGCACAGCAACAAGAATGACATCGTAAAGGAATGCAGACAATTAGAAGTGACCTGTTTCTGTACAGACCTCAGTATTTACAGGGCCTGGTACTGGATCTTTAAAGTTAAACAATTATTTATTTGTAGTGTCATAAATAGGAGAGGCTAAACATTTGCAGAAAATTTTACTTATATTTAAACTTCCCAAAATTCAAGTACAGCACTGACATCAGCAAACTCCCAGTATTGATGCTGGAGAGTGACATTTTATCTTCCATTTTGAATCCTCAGGAATACTAATCTGTCTTTGTGAAGGTTCTCTAGGTATTGTTGTATCTAGAGAATCTTCAAGTGGTTTCTAAACTTTCAAAAAGCATTTGATGAGGTCCCACATGTGGGGTTGGGCGTGAAACTAACAGAAGTGGGAGTTCAGGCTGTACTGTGTAGATGGGTGCAGAATTGGGAAAACACGGGATGCAGAGGTTGAGGGTGCAGGAAACCTTGTTAAGAGTGGTGCTCCCCAGGGGTCAGTGCGAGGGCCGCTGCTGCTTTTAATATTCATAAAAGATCTTGATAGGAATATGAATAACAAGCTGGAAAAACAATTCTGATTACACCAAGTGAGCTGGATTGGCAGATAATCTGAAATCTGTCGAATCATTGCAGAGAGACTTGAACAGCATACAAGCTTGGGCAGATTTGTTTAAGACGTAAATAAATGGAAAGTATCACTTGTATAAAATTAAACTGTTAGATTTGAATACACAGTGGGAGGTCTGAAAATTGACAGTAAACCTCATGGGATGGATTTCAGAGTTGTAGTGGACTCTACGCTATCAACTGCCAGACAGTGTTCAGAAGCCATTAAGAAGGTTAACAGAATGTCAGGTTATATAGCACCTTGATGTGTGGAGCACAAGACAAAGGAAGTCATGGTTAAACTTTATAACACATTTTGTCCAGTTTTGGTCTACACACACACACATATATATATATATATATATATATATATATAAAGTGCAGTATAAAGTTCTAGAAATATACTTATTTATAGCATATGTGAATCTGGGGAAAATTTTGAAGGGTTCTACCAAGTGTACACTGAAAATTGAGACACTTACTTGCCTGTCTTTCATAGATTAGTAACAGTAATATAACAGGGCCGATAATGAATTAATCCAACAGAAGAAAGTTAAAATAACTTCAAAAATTAAATATGACATCAGACAATATGAATAAAGTAAAAGGCATGTTGATGCAGTTTGATATATGATTATGCTGCTAATGAGCAGCTGCAGAGTAGCCTTATAACGTGAGAGTAAAAACTGAATCTAAATGTGCGAGTGCTACTTTACAAGAAAATCTGATTAACAAAGCAGACAGCAAACTGTGAGCAGCATGTATTAGCAGCAAGCTTATTAGCTTCTCTTCATTATGGGAAATAGATTTAATGTTGCATTCTCAGTTTATTGGACATGTCTTATTTTGACATGATAGGAGGAAACAATTTACTAAAATGTTTTGCTGGTTACACACACAAGTCATTTTGTGCTCATTTTTTCAAACCTTTGTAACAGACTCTCACTTTCAATCTGCTGTATAGTCTGAAAGTTGTATTCACAGAAATGTGGGTAGAATTAAATCAAATCTGGAAGATACATTTGTCTAATTCAGGGTTACAATGACACTGTAGCATAGATTTTTAAGTAATTGTTCTATGAAAGGTTATTGCACGCACTCATATAAGTTTTGTTTTATATGTGTTATTTCTTAAAATAATTGTGTTACAGTATTTGAATTCAGAAAGTATTTAGACGACTTCACTTTCTGCACACTTTATTCTGTTTCATTCATTTCATTTGAAATGGATACATTTTGCTGTTTTTGCTAATCAATCTACACTCATTGTTTTCACAAAGGTTTGCAAATTTATTAAAAATCAAAAACTGGCGCCTCACAGCACAACAGCTTCAAGAACAGCTTAACAGTGCAGCAAGTGTCAGTCTCTACTGTGAAGAGAAGACTTTGTGCTGCAGGTTTGACCGGGTGAGTGGCACAAGCAACTTCTGCTCGCTTATGACTGGCTCCTTAAAGATAAGACAGTACTGTAGTTTGTAAAATGTAATACATGTTGCGCCTAAATAAACCTAGTAAAGTGCTGCCAGGCATGAAGCAACCTGAAAATATTTGGTATCAAAAACTGTTAAATATATAATTCACTTAATATAATCTTGCGAGATTAATAGCTCTACAAAACCATGACAGGAAGACAGAAAGTTGTGCAAATCAAGCAATCCATTTTCTTAATCTGCGTAACTCCGTTAAACAGCATCAAGTGGATGGCAGAAGCTGGTATTGGACAGGGTCCCAGCCCACACACACTGTATATCCATACTCACTTCTGTTAGATCAGTTTAGAGTCACCAAGCAATCTAAATGTGATGTCCTTGGGAGGTGGCAATAAAACTACATTATTTTGTGAAAAACCCAAGCACAGGTGAGGAGAATGTGCAACTCTGCATTATGATTTAGGCTTACAAAACAGAATGTACGTGTCACCTTTAGAAACGAGAAAATCTCTTATTGAGTACAGCATGTCTGTGCCATATGGCACACAAACTTGGAAACAAATTAACACACACAAAGACACAGGTATGGGAGATGAGGGGCAGTCATGGCACTTCATGGCAAGCTGCATTCAATCACTGTAGCTCTACAAAATATTTCTATGCATTCTGCATGTGATGTTTTATTGAAGTTACACATCTTGTTAAGTACGAACTGACTGCCATTTTGATGAAAACTAAAAACAAGTTGATTCACAATTTGCTGTGGTTTCACTTACCTGTCAGTCTGGTACACTTCCACTGAGCTATTCAGTTCCTCCAACTCTTCCTTTAGCAGTTGTAGGTTGGAATTGACAAAGCTAAGCTCCAGGGCTACCGTTTCCTTTACTTTATGATTATTAGTAGCTCTGAAAGAAAAAAACAAGAAATACATGTCATTTCAATTTTCATGGAAGAAAAATGACTGACCTACACAAAACCATACATCCTGAGCCATATGTTGAGCAGAGCCTTTTGACGTCACTGGCCAAGATTCATTTCTGACCTACTACCCACCTTGTACTTGGTCATTTTTAACTGCTACGCAACTGGAGATTCATGCTGTAGTACTCAACTCTGTCAAGATTTTATGTTCTGTGCCAGTTAAAGAGCCATTTTAGGCTGAAGACCTATGGGCAATATTTTGGGATGTGTTGAAGACCTGACTCTTGAAAAATAGTGTTAGACATTCGATATATGACTACTTTGAAAAAATCCAGAAAACAAATATTCTCATTTCAACTCATGTAGAGCATCTTTAAAGACATCTTTACAAGTTCAATAAAGCATAATTAGTCCTTTTTCCAGTGTGTATTTAGATAGATAGATAGATAGATAGATAGATAGATAGATAGATAGATAGATAGATAGATAGATAGATAGGAAAGGCACTATAGGATAGATAGATAGATAGATAGATAAATAGATAGATAGATAGATAGATAGATAGATAGATAGATAGATAGATAGATAGATAGATAGATAGATAGATAATTTGTACATATAGAAATAAAAACCATCCCAATCATTTCCAGGAGTAACAGTGTTCTCATCTGCCTATAGCTTAGGTCCATATGTGGAATGTTGCGTAGGAGATCCCTTTAAATATCAAACTGGCTGTTTGTCAGTCACAGGGAGTAAGTTTTAATCTTGCAATTTCTGAATGTTACTGCTATCTTAAAGCACTCTGCCTTGTAAAACTAACAGTTTTGCTGACCATATTGGCTAATTACATAAAACCGTGGCCTATGAAACCAACACACTTCTCATTCAAGCACAGCTGCTACTTTTAACAGGCATCTGCTAAATTTGACCCAAATCTGCGAGTCATTAATCAAATGGTTCACCCTCCCTCAGAATCCAGAAGATGTGTATGCAGGCTTATGATGAGTAAATGTAACATGCAAGCTAAATAAATAAATAAAACATGGTGGGAAAAAAAAAAATCAGCCGTAGAACCACACAGTTAAAATGTGCTTTAAAAGGCTTGCTTTTAAAAAAACAATTAGTAAAAGTAAAAGAAGGCAAATACAAAATAAATCATTAGAGTGAAAAACTGTAGTGCTTATAAAAATATTCACCCCCTTTGGTAGTTTTCACTTTTTATTATGATATAACATTTTATCCCAGTGGATTTAATTTGACTTTTTTGTAACTGATCAACAGAAAAAGACTGTTACATGTCAAAGTGAAAACAGCTCTCTGCAAAGTGGTCTGAATGAATTACAACTGTAAAGTACAAAATAATGGCTAGGACACACCTAAATCTTCAGTGGTGCAGCCACTTGGTTTTAGACGTCACATAACTTGGTAATGGAGATCACCTGTCAGTAGTCAAGCGGGCTCACTTGATTGTAATGTAAATGCACCTGACATGTCGGCTCGAGTTTGCCAGAAGGCATATGGGAGGCTCTGAAGTCGGCTGGAAGAAAGCGCTGTAGTCTAACAAGACCAAAATTAGCATTTTGGCCATCAGACTAAATTTCCATGTTTGGTATAAGCCAAACATTGCACATTATCAAGAACATTCCATTCCCACCATGAATCTGTGGGGACACGTCTGTCCAGTTGGCCCAGGAAGGCTTGGATTGGTGGTGGGTTAAGTATTGTCAAGTTAGTATTTAGCAGATGCACCTTTGGCAGCCATGATGGGTGATTTCACCTTTCTTTTCTGCTATCTCTTGTGAATACCAAATTCAGCATAAGTGATCTTTCAAGTGGTCCTGTCAGTTGGAGTTGAACAGACGTTACCAGTTAGGTGTTTCTCAGGGTACTTGAATTTAAAATGGCAATATCCATAAACTGTATGGTTTGCAAACAACCACAGAACATAACAGTAGTGATATCTATTTGTATGTATGCAGTAATACAATTTATTGCTGTTTCATCCCAACATATTGCAAATGTTAATGGAGTGAAGAGATTCCTATACCTGCAGATACAACAAAAATGAAAAAAAAATAATGTTCTTAGTCAATGACAGAGAAATGAAAAATACTATACTGATATCTTCCCTCACATCCAGAGTGAAGTAAACACAAGGCCCAACAGACAAAAAGTGAAAAGGCTAACGCTTGAGATTTTAAGCCCACATGACACATACGTTCTAAAAACAGATAAGAGGGTCTTCTAAACTACCTCTGCATGACTGTGTATGTGACTGACAGTATTCTTAAAGCCTTGTCTTCCCATCTCAGACAGTTTCTGCTATTTTACAGTTAATGACTAATATGATGCAATTATGCGATTTGGCAAACCATGAATAATTCATGTGTAACTCACCAGACAACTTGATACACAATACAAAGCCATTTGTAAGTTTTTAGCCTCAAAGAAGCTCACAGTTTCTCATTTCCTCAACTAACATTTCTATTATGTATTGCCTAAGGGTCGCTGCAACAGTTTGTGTGGACTAGTCATGAAAAAACAATACTCATTTTCAAAGAACACAATAATTAACTTCTCAGTAAGTGCCACAATGTATAATCATATAGATGAGGGGTCTGCAAAGTCGGTGCCAGAGAGCTGCCGTGGTCACAGGATTTTTGTTACAACCCAGTTTCAAAATTAGAAGTCAAATATTGCGGTTTACTATACAGTACACCAGTGTGTATTCATCGTGTACTATCTAGTTTAATAAAATATTTTGAAGGAAACTGAAGAGAATAAAGTGAAGGACTGAGAATTACTCATAACTTTCCGAATGATATCCTTGGAAAGGAAAAAAAATCTCTGATATAAGAATGACCTGCCAGGGCTGAATGAGAACACTAACATGCTATAAAATTTAATAAGATCTCTTAATGACAAGGGTTAGTTTCTAATTAAGCAATCAGGATGAAACAAAAACCTGCAGCCACAAAAAGCTTTCAGGACTGACTTTGCAGGAATCTGAGCCAGACTAAGATTTGCTCCTGTGCATTTTTTAATCGGAAACACAATTAACAAAGCCAAAACTATTGGCACTGCATGGGATACTAAAAAGAAGAATAATGTAGCCTGCAGTGGTCACTCAGACTGGGATGTTAATTAAGGAAGTATTGTCAAGTATGTCCATCTATGTCAGGGGTCCCCAAGGTCCTGGAGGACCCAAGTGGCTGCAGGTTTCAATTCTAACCCTTTTCTTAATTAGTGCACATTTTCTACTGCTAATGAAATCCTTTGCCCTTCATTTTAATTGACTTCCTTGTTAAGATTTGTTCCCCTGAATTTCTTCATCGTTCCTCTGAATTGCTTCATTTCTTTCCTTAAATGGCATCCAAACAGAAATGAAATGTGAAGTGAGTGAGCCAACAGAAGACCAACTAAGTTAGGGCCTCAAACTTCAACCAATTTCACTCCAACCAATGGCTCAGTTGGATGCCGAGGCTTGTTGTTAATTAAACCCGTTCTTTAATTCCATGGCTTGCTGCTGCCCTCATTGTGCAATAGCTGACATTTCTGAAACTGTGGATTTTCTCTGTTCTATGAGCACTGTTAAAATGTTTTGTGGCCCTGAGCAGAACAGCATTTCTGAGACTGCCACCTTTCTTTATTTTCAGATACTGTATAATTGACAAAGTTCGTCATGTTTTGGTTCATTTTGTATCTCATTATTGTTTGGCTGCTAAATAAGGGAAAAGAAACAAAGGGTCTGAGTCTACAACAGCAAGTCAAATAAAGTTAATTCAAAAGAAGTTAATTAGGAGCAAAAACAGGTCAATAATTAAGAACAGGGTTAGAGTGAAAACCTGCAGCCACTGGGGCCCTCCAGGACCGAAGTTGGGGACCCCTGATCTATGCCATACCCACTGAGAAGAAATTATACAAATCATAGGGCCAGATTTTTGATCACCACTGGCACTGCTGACTTTCTTCTCTTTATTACAAATGTATCCAATAGCTTCAAATTTAAGATGATATGAGCCTAATTATTAAGCAATTAAGATAAGTGTTTTACATGTATGCTTTAGATGTCTTTCTGACAAAAATCAGTTGTTTAAGGTAATGAAGGAGTAGAGGTGCATGTTTTAGTTTTATTATTTATATTGTATGATTAGTGCAAATATTTGCTAACACTTTATTATATGTATGTCAAGACCTTTGAGTGTATTTCTAACACTTCATGATATTCCGGCAGCTTATATGCGTTTATCTAGCGCTGATTCTTCAAGTAGGGTGCTGCTGTGCTATACGTGGGCAGCAACCTTTGATTCCACTCATTTGTTCAGAAGCATAATGAATGGCACTATATAAACAATAAACTGCTTTATTAGTAGATTTTAACCAACAGTACGCACATCCCTGTGACCTATCTTGTCCTGAAATAGTGCTGACTGTGTTGTTTCACGTAAAATTAATTAATTACCTCACTAAAGGGTCACTTGCAAAAAATACAACTAGTACTGGCTCGTATCTACAGGCAGAACTGTGTAATCCTGTTAGCCTTAAACTGTTAATAGATGTTCAATTTGAGAATATATTTTTCTTAAAAATAATTTTTCTGTGTATATATGGGAATATGGGTTTCTTTATGTTGGGTACATTTCTATGCAGTATAATTTTCCTGATCTTAGTCATTATTCATTTCATAGTATCACACCCTAATTTTGGGTACTGCCATGTTATCATTCCCATTACTGGTATGACAATTCATTTGTATCTATGATTTGGATAAAAAAACTTGAATTTCACTCTCTCTCTTTCTCTGATATTGCTGATTTCTGAATGTTCAGTTTTCCCTCTGACTTTGTATTCTGATAACCTACTGCGCTAAAGCCTAATGGGTTTCGATCTCTTGGTTTCACCTTGTTTTTGGTTTTGACAACGTTTCATCTTCTGGTTATCTTCCAGCCTTCGGGTAGAATATAAACAACCTGCAGACTCCTCCTTGAAGGTTCTAGCACAACCTGACTTTCTCAGAACCATTTAATTCAGTTCAGGGATATAGAGAACTCGAGTCTGTCTCTGCAGCACTAGGTGCTGGAAAGGAACCAGCCCTGGACAGGACACTAGTCCACTGCATATCCTATTCGAGCACATGGCCACACTGGGAAATTTGGAGCCATCAGTCAACCAAATACAAGTCTTTTAAAAATTAGGAATACTGGATGGGTTACACACAGTGACACTCAAGAGACTGTGTGAATCCACTGCATCCACTGAACAGGATCATCTCCAGACAGAGGAGCAACTTCAGACAGACTGCTGTCTCCGTCCTGCTCCACTGACAGACTGAGGAGATCGTTCCTCCACCACACTATGAGACTCTTCAATTCCACCCGGGTTTGGGGGGTAAATGTTAACATTACACAAAGTTATTGTCTGTTATAACTGCATTTTTATCACTCTTTAATTTAATATTGTTTTTTATCAGTATGCTGCTGCTGGAGTATGTGAATTTCCCCTTGGGATTAATAAAGTATCTATCTATCTACCCTATACACACATGCTGTTTAAAATCAATACAAACTACTAAAAAAACAGAAAGAAGGAAATATTATTCTATGATGTCTAACAAGTTCATAAAGATCTGAGAAATTACAAAACTGCACCTGCACTTCAAAAGTAACCATTTATGATGAAAGGCTATCATGAAGAGGATTGAAAACAAATACCGTAATAATAATACAGATGTGTAAAAATGCATTACACAATGGGGAGTGGGCACCTTCAAGATCTTGCATCACATATTAAATAAGTATTGATATTACGAAATGGGTTCAACTTCCATGCCAGTCACTGCCCTAGTGGAGTTTCAGTTTCCCTCAAACAAGGTGTGGCCACCAGGTGGCGCTGCAGCTCTCCAAATACCCCGGCTCGGACACAAGTCATCACAGACAAGTTTTATTCATGGGAAAGTCTTCAAGTAAATGTTTCCCATAGCACCAAGTGCAGATACAATACGGTTCAGTAACGCAATGATGCTCTGCACTTTGTCTTCTTGTCCCTCCCTCTGCCTCCTCAGAAAGCTTTGCCATCAAAGCGGTGACAGAAGAGAGAGCTATTTGGCTGCATGCATTTGAAATGTGCTTCTGTCTGTTCTGATGTCTTTCTGTCATTTTGACTATTACATCACTGTGTGTCATAACAGCGAACAGAGTCTAAATATGCATTGTGGTCTCTGTATAAACTACATGTTAAAACACTGCTGCTATTCTAACGTGGAATGTCTGCATTATCAATTAGACATTAATGTTAATTCTTTAAGTCAGAGGTCGCCAACTCCGGTCCTGGAGGGCCGCAGCGGCTGCAGGTTTTCATCCTAACCCTTTTATTAATGAGTGGCCTGTTTTTACTGTTAATTTCTTTTGAATTGATTTTAATTAACTTGCTCTTGAAGGCTCAGACCCCTTAATTGTTTCTTTTTCCTTAATTAGCTGCCAAACAATTTTGAGATACAAAATGAGCCAAAACAACTGGTGTCCATCATACAATATCTGAAAATAAAGAAAGGTGAAGGTCTCAGGAATGTCGATCTGTTAAGGTCGCAAAAATTTTTACCAGAGCTCTCAGAAAGAGAAAATCGATAGTTTTGGAAATGTCTGCTAATGCACCATGAGAGCAACAACAAGCCACGGAATTAAAGAACGGGTTTAATAAATGACAAGAATCGGCACCTCATTAAGCAGAGCTTATGAGAAAATCAATTGAAAATAGGTATGAATAAGAATGAATACATGACAGACGAGGATTAGTAAAAAATGTAGAAAATAACACGCACTTAACATAACAAAACTATACAAGTCATAGATGAGGTAGAGTCCTTATTTACAGATTTGTTTCATAGTCTCATAGGTCTGATGCTATGGTCAGATGACCAGGAGGACAGCAAATTCCCAGAGCTCAGAAACTGAGGGAGAAAAAAAAACAAAATCTGCAGGGTTGGCCTAACCCAAAAGACCACCTAGCCACCACTGGGCATCTTATCTGTCAACATTTTTCAAAAATAAAACTGAAAATATCTTTGCAGAGGAACTGTTTTATTAATGGGCTTAATGGTATCTTATATTGGTCAGAGAAAACAGCAGGTACAAATGCAAAGATAAATAAGGATTCTATATTTGAACTGTATTGACGCTACTAAGACAGACATTTGTTTACAATGAAGACCCCAGCAAGAACATCACGATGCAATGAAGCACAACAAAAGAACAGCAACATTTATTTCTATAGCACATTTTCATATAAAGGATGTAGCTCAAAGTGCTATACAGGATGTCAAAGAAATAGCTACAAGCAAAGAAAAAACAAATGAAAATTAGATAAGAAAAATAATGAATGAACAATTTAAAAAATTAAGGTTATACACATTTACATTAGATAGATATATAATTAACAGAAGACGAGTCTTTAAATACACAGTAGATGTGGTTTTTAAGTCTCTAAATGGAGTCTCTAAATATACAACCTCGCATACTTCATCAAACCCTGGACAGGGCGTCAGACCATCCCAGGGCCCCCACAAGCACTCACTGCAGTACTCACACTGGGGCCCATATGAGTCACCAGCTAACCATGGGCATGTGGATGGGATGATCCACACATGCAAGAAACAAAGCAAGACATATCTAAAAATGTACTTTCCCAACTCGTTATTTATTAAGTGGTACTGACGAAAACTATGCCTTTAAGGTTATAATTTATATGTTTGTACAGTACACTTTAGACTTCAAAAGCAGAAGTATCCCAAAGCTGTTAGGGGCTGAGGCACAGTTAATATGCAAAGTCTTGCAGGTTCCTCTTTAAGAGTCACCTCATCCAGAGCTGGGCTCTGTGTTGTGCTGAATGTTGCTGCAATAAGCTCTGAATCGGTCCCAGCAACCATGATCAGCTGATTTTATGACATGTGTATGTGTTCTCCTGATCTGTTTGAAGTCAATTATATGTCTGGGCTCTGAAACCCAAGAACTGCAAAATAACCTCCCTCTTTCTTTCTTTCTTTCTTTCTTTCTTGCATTTTGAGAAAAGTTAAAGCTTTACTGTGTTATGCTTTCACACCATCTTATTTTTTATATGGGCACTGCCACTTTGTGATTCTTGGCTCCATTTGCTAGGCTGCATGGTCCTGGAGGTTGCAGCATCAAGCGTCATTGATGCGACAAGATAAAAGGTTGGTTTTGGCACCCATGTGTCATCCTAGTTTGTGGATAATCCCTGTGCTGGACTGTGATTCTTTTAGTGATTGTTACTTCCTAAATTTAGTCCTCTGCTCTTGTTTTATGTACCTTAATTTTTGGTTAGTGAATTTCCCCTTGGGATTAATAAAGTATCTATCTATCTATCTAAACTTGGTAACTGAACTTTGGCTCTGATTATGGCTTATTCCTCTACTACACTTCATCTCCTAAGCCCTTTCCTTTAAATCTTTATTGTCTCATTTGGGTGAGTCAGTGCAGTAATGGAATGAGAAGGTTTAGAACAATACTGCACTTTGTTTCTAATTGAATGTTTTTCAAAGCAGACAAAATATTAAAAAATATTTCCATGAAAAATTCTGTTACCATGAATCACACTAGAAGAATGAAAATATAAACAGTAAATTAGAAAAATAATAATTGACACTTGAATGTATTAAGATGATCCTTGGAAAAAGACAACCTCGTTTTGCATATGACATCCTTAAGTGTGACTGCTGAAAAATGTGAATTAGAGTATTTACTTGAAAAATGTAAGGCATACCTCGATCATAATAGCTATAACTATGAACACAAACCACAGAGAAAACTTGTTTCTACAAAAATAAATCGAAGAAAATAAACCTTGAAAATGGCATCAAAGTTTGTCACCAAAATTTTAAGATTAATAGTTGATTAAGCTAGAGGTAAGTGTATTTTTTACACAACATGTGGTGATTTGTATGTCTTCATAAAAACAATTTGTAATACGAAGGAGGCCTTCACACCAAAGAACTGTTGGTGAATGACACTTGCGGTGTTAAAATTCACATAAAGTCCATTTGATATCATGGTAACTGCATCTTGAAACATACTATAGGACACTTGATGTAGCCTTTGTAGTTGATATATAACCAAGTACTGTACAATAAGTTCACTGTAGGCTCTTATATTAGAAACTCCAAACACACAGTTCTACAAGACTCAAAAGCAATGCCATCTATCTATCCATAAATCCATTTTCCAACCCGCTGAATCCGAACACTGGGTCACGGGGGTCTGCTGGAGCCAATCCCAGCCAACACAGGGCACAAGGCAGGAACCAATCCTGGGCAGGGCGCCAACCCACCGCAGGACACACACAAACACACACCAAGCACACACAAACAGCACACACTAGGGCCAATTTAGAATCGCCAATCCACCTAACCTGCATGTCTTTGGACTGTGGGAGGAAACCGGAGCGCCCGGAGGAAACCCAATCAGACACGGGGAGAACATGCAAACTCCACGCAGGGAGGACCCGGGAAGCGAACCCGGATCTCCTAACTGCGAGGCAGCAGTGCTACCACTGCGCCACCGTGCCACCCTATCTATCTATCTATCTATCTGTCTATCCACAACAAATCCAAAACACCAGAAGAAAAAGAAAAACTATACCATAAAAGGAAAAAAGGAACAAACTGACACAAGAAACACTTACTGTATATAAGCCCATATTCTACAGAGGGTCTTGTGTCACCTACTGGACAAAAGTGAAGTCAAATGGACAGAAGCGAAAACTGATGAAAGAAGCTTTTTTATATCTATTGCCTTGTTACATTTCTCGCTATTATAAAAAGAAATCTTGTCCTGGAAAGCAAAAGGAAGGCTATGATACTTGATCTTCTCAGAAGACATTTAAAAAGATCTGCAAGACGAACGAGACTACATGAGCAGCAGAGACACAAAGCAGGAAAAAGGACAGCGGCTGTAAAGGCTTAAAAAGATCGAACGGCAGCGTGACAGCAGCCCCGCTCCGTCACGCGAGACCAGCCAATAGGCCATCATTTAAAACAACTCCACAGACATCTAACCCTAGCAGTTGTTGGATTGCATCTGTCAGACAAGCATCATGTGCTCCCAGCTCTTAAAACAATGACAAGAGACAAGCAGAACGTGCAGCTCGCCAACAATAGGAAGACAGCAGATGATGCAACGGCATATCCTTAGCCGCCCCCTCTTCAAAACGCAAGCAGCATTATACGTCTGGCGAGAAAGAGATGTAATCACACACGGGGCCGAAAATAAAGTATTATTAAAGTATTGTTTTTACAAAAGTTTTTAAGGTAAAAGTGAAAATAATGCATATGTAACAATTCCCAAGAAAATAACAATCTCTTTAAATTGTATATTGCCTGCCTAAGTTAAAGTCATCCCTGATGGAGGATCGCAGGAATCGTGGGAAAGAGGGGTCCTTTTATCGGATTAGCGCTATTTCAGCTGTGGAATGGCAAAATGGGGGAGGCAGCTTGATGAATGAGGTCTCCAGGACTTAAAACAAATCCAAATCATATTATGTGATATCATCTAATGAGAAATTCTAATCCGTACTTCTAGAATTTTTATTTTTATACTGTACTAGCAAAATACCCGCGCTTCGCAGCGGAGAAGTAGTGTGTTAAAGAAGCAATGAAAAAGAAAAGGAAACATTTTGAAAATAACGTAACATGATTGTCAATGTAATTGTTTTGTCACTGTTGTGAGTGATGAGTGTTGTTGTCATATATATATATATATATATATATATATATATATTTACACACACACACATAAACATATATATATACATATCTATACATATACACATATATACATACATATATATCTACATATATACACACACATATATACACACATATACATACATACACACACACATATATAAACATATATATACATATACATACATATCTACATATATACACACACAGCTATTTCAGTATCAGTGCTATACGCTGTTTGTTAAAACGGTTGACTCCCGCTCTTACGTGCAATAACAAATCAAATCATTCAGTTGTCTTTGCTCATATGTCATTTTAGAGCTGGACGCCTGGCATCTTTTTTGGCCACAAGTTCGTTTCTGTTTGGTGTGAGGTTCTGTGTTGTGGAGATTCTCAGGATGGATTGCAGGTGCTCATCAGTGAGGCGACTCCTGTGTGCTGTTTTGTTAGTCTTTATCACTGAGAAGAGCTTCTCACACAGATATGTGCTACCAAACATGCACAAGGTTCGAGCCGCATGTAGACGGACTTTTTTTGTTCTTCAAAGTCACCAAAGCGCCGTGCAAACTCAGTGCGCAATAACTCTAGTAAGCGGTAAGTGTTCGGCAAGGCAGCTGAAGCGCTGCATTATGGGATCTGTAGTTTATTGTGTTACCAGCGCTTCATATACCCGGGCTTTAATAACAATAATACAGTATATAAAATGATCTCGCCGGGCCGGATGTGGCCCGCGGCCCTTGAGTTTTACACATATGGACTAAATAGAACTTGAAAAGATATATTTTTCAAATGTGATCGCAATTCAGATAGAGTTGACGCAAGACTACAGCCTGCATGCCTCAATGAGTCATCCTCCCCTCGCTCTTACTTTTTTACCATTCATCTAATGAATACACTGAGTATGGCTTTACCAAAACAATCATTGATGGCGAATAAAGTATCCATTATTCGAGTATGTAGAGTGGATATATATATATATACATATATATATATACCAGTGTATCAGCGGAGAAGTAGTGTGTTAAAAAAGGTAGAAAAAGAAAAGGGAACATTTTAAAAATAACGTAACATGACTGTCAATATACAGTATTTGTTTTGTGTTACTGAGTGTTGCTGTCATCAAGGATTTGATTATCATTATTTCTTTCAATCAGGTTCGTATTTGTAGGATGTGTTGTGTTCAAGTTACATTCCGTGTTTGTCAATCGTTGTAAAGATGACAGGTTTCATTCATCGATTCGTTTCTTACTGCATCAATAAACAGCTCGTCTTCTTCTTTATCTGAGACCTGACACACTGCATGCACGGGTTTTTTACACTGTCTTCCTTTAGCGGGACATTGACTTTTTCCACCGTGTGCTTTGTTTCCGCAGTAGCTGGATTTATGAATATGCTTATCAGACGCTTCATATTTTTTGCTGCCTTTTCAATTGTGTAATTCGGTTTTGTTCAGCGCTCTTTGGAACTGTTGCTTTTATCTGTGCACTGCGTCAGTTCACGTGAGCCACTCGGTGTACATGCATCGAAGTTTCCCAGCTGTGCTGGTGCCATCTCGTGCTATGTCCATGGCTGTATTTAATGTTACCTTAGTCCTGGCACTTAAAACTTTCTCTCGCAGTTTCGCTGAGTTTGTGTCAAACACCACCCTGACCATCTCATCTTCCTCTCCATAAGCACAGTCCTTCACCCGTGAATATTTACCCGTGGCAGTTTGCTATTGGATTGCCGCTGACGGACGGCCTTATATGGGCAGGCACTAAATTACAAACGCCAGTGGCAGCCTGTCTATGAACTTAATTTAAAGTGTAGGTTTACATCGTGCTTTGTTTCCGAAGTAGCAGAACTCATGAATATGGTTGTATATGTCACTCGCTCGCTTCTTATTGTTTCGCTGCCTTCTCAATTATATAATGCATGTTTTCTTCAGCGCTTTTTGAGGTCTTCCTGGTTTTCTATGTGCTGCGTGATTACGTGGGAGGCGTGATGATGTCACACGAAACTCCGCCCCCACATCGTTGAAGCTCATCTCCATTACAGTAAATGGAGAAAAACTGCTTCCAGTTATGACCATTACGCGTAGAATTTCGATATAAAACCTGCCCAACTTTTGTAAGGAAGCTGTAAGGAATGAACCTGCCAAATTTCAGCCTTCCACCCACACGGGAAGTTGGAGAATTAGTGATGAGTCAGTGAGTGAGTGAGGGCTTTGCCTTTTATTAGTATAGATTGAGGATTTATTCTGTTCTATGTATTGTACTGTATTGTTTTGACACCCAATGCACGCCCAACCTACTTGAAAAGGGGTCTCTCTTTGAACTGCCTTTCCCAAGATTTCTTAGATTTTTTTTCCCTACAAGGTTTTTTTTTTGGAGTTTTTCCTTGTCTCCTTAGAGGGTCAAGGCTGGGGGGCTGTCAGGAGGCAGGGCCTGTTAAAGCCCATTGTGGCACTTCTTGTGTGTTTTTGGGCTATACAAAAAATAAATTGTATTGTATTGTATATCCGGTAAACCAAACACGAGGGCGGAGCCCCCTAGTATTATATAAAAAAACAACATTGATGGTCATGTTCAACTTTCCAATTACATTTATGTTAGTATTTCCAATACCATAGATAATACAAGGGACTGATGCTTTAACAAGGCACGGCATCTTTGAGCTGCAATATACTGACCTCATCAGAGACATAAATGTAGCATAACATACTTAAACCTTCTTAACAATTATCATGGTAGCACTGGGCACATTCACACCACACGGGTTTGGCATCATCTGTCTTCTGATAAGATAGTAGCCACAGGTGCGCCTTAGCAATAGCCCTGAAAATACCTCTATTTAGACGGACAGACAGACAGATGTACACACCACACAAGTGCTTAAAGTCTTAACTAAAATAGTAAAAACCGGGTGGACTAATTTTATCTAAAAGAATTACCAACAAATTCTTCAACACTCATTCTTGGGGAAATCTTAAACTTCTTTGTAATCTAGTAAATGAGGAATGATGCTCGTGCACTCCTTCAGACATTCAGAATCCCATTGTGCACCTCACGATCTGACATCTGATTAGTTATGCCGGGCCAGTTCACCATTTCCCATCACTGGTGACTAGTACTGAAGCAGGAGCTCTCACATAAGATTAGGTTGACAAAGCCTATTGCCTTCCAGTGCACCTCAATATAAAGCCTGATTCTCTCTGAATAATGAACATTCCTCAAATTCTTAAAAGTAAGAACATTCAAAATAGCATCTTTTGCATTTGAATCAGTTTAACACAAAGCTGCTCCATGCCTGACTAACACTGACAGTGTCACACAGCGCACACGGCTTTGTGCCACTGATGATTTTAGACAAAAAGCTAACCAGATTGGAAACTGATAAGGTTGTTTTTCCTTTTTTTTTTTTTTTAAAATCCCAGTGAGTCATCACTGACTACAACAAACCTGATTAATCACTGGATTGCAAAGTTCAAACTTTCAAACAAACTACTCCAGAAGATTCTGTGAACCAATTTTATTCTGAAAAGAATACAAAGCAGGCTGTTTTGTGAGGACTTCAACCTACAGACACTTAATGACCCTGATCATCATCCTTTGTTTTTCAGATGCCACAATTCAGTTTGGCTGACATGATGTCACAGTGTCTCACTCTGCCACCACACAGCTCTAAAGTTTTAAAGAGTTTTAAATTTCAGCTGGGCAGTAGCTGTGAGGAGTTTCCACAGTTGTCCAGTATCTGTGAACAAACAGACTGAAGTTAAATGAAGACCACATCCATACAGAGTATCAAGAAGGACCCTTTGAATTTCTGAAGACTAAAAAGGTGTCATTTTGATTGACTTCTCACTGAAGACTACAAAAAATGAAAAGCAAAACAATGCTTCACAGAAGTACTCTTTTTTTTTCTTTCGTTTTAACAGGAAAGCCTCGGTGTTATTTTTCCATTATAAAAAATGAGGAGGAGGCTAACAAGCTTAGAGGGAGGTATGTTTATCTCTGGATATTTACTTAGAAACCCAGAGTGATAAATGGCCATTTTTCAACTCCCTCTATTTAATCTGCTAAGAAGCACACACTCATTTATGTCATCCTACAAGCAAATCAGTAGCACTCATCTGTCAGACAAAAAGACAAAACAAAATGCAGGAACAAGGCAAGAGATCAGCGTATGGCTTTCTAAGCCAATCCATGCACACCATGTCTACAATACAAAGACTAAAGGAAACGCTTATCGCTGTTACCTTGTTGACATGGCCAATATTAGCTCAGTCTAGTACAAGCAAGACCATTCAATATATGCATTGAACAAGATAAACATAAACGAATATTAAATGCTGTGTATTATTGGCTGATTTTAAGGACAAACCATGCAAAAGAGTTTAGAGATTGAAGGGATCAGAGTAGGTTATCTATAAGCATTTACCTGCAAATGAAAATTATCAGATTTTTAAAAAGCTATTACTGTGGGCCAAGCATCATTTCCAATCCTAGCAAATATGGATTGTTTTCTGATACATTTCCCTCTACTGATTCTGCCTGGGGGCGGCACGGTGGCGCAGTGGGTAGCGCTGCTGCCTCGCTTCCCGTGTCCTCACTGCATGGAGTTTGCATGTTCTCCCCGTGTCTGTGTGGGTTTCCTCCCACAGTCCAAAGACATGCAGGTTAGGTGCACTGGCGATCCTAAATTGTCCCTAGTGTGTGCTTGGTGTGTGTGTGCCCTGTGGTGGGTCGGCGCCCTGCCCGGGGTTTGTTTCCTGCCTTGCGCCCTGTGTTAGCTGGGGTTGGCTCCAGCAGATCCCCGTGAGCCTGTAGTTAGGATATAGAGGGTTGGATAATGGATTCTGCCTGGTTCAAACCAATAACACTAAAGTACAGTAATATAGGCTCTATCCTCAGCTACACAATGTACAATTTTACACAGAAAAAACATACACTCTACTGTATGCTCATGAAGTATTATTTAAAACACATTTTGCTTGTGGTGGTCACCAGACCTCTGCTGCTATTTGAATGATTGTTTAAATACACTGTACTTAAACAAAAATACATGATGTATTATTTGTGAACAGCACATTTTCCAAAATATTTTTGTTGAATGTGTATAAAAATCCCACTTCTGACACCAGTTTACAAGTTTCAAATTCACGGTATAAGATGAATGGCAACACATTAATTCCAGCAAGATGTGTTTATTTCAAGGTTTTTGTTTACTGTGATATACAGTCTTGTGATCAAAGAGTTCATAAGGAATTTAATTTACCAAGGCAAAAAAGTCTTTGATATCCAATCACGTGAAAACACTATTGTGTTATTTGGCGAAAATGTGCTGGATTTGCCAATTTTATTTTTTTTTTCTGAAAATTCATTGTGGGGTCAGCTTAGAAAACTTTTTCCCCGCAGTACCCCATGATGCTTTGTGTGGACGGTGCTGTAGCAGCCAGCACTGGATGGGACAGTCCCCCAATATATAACACTGATCCAAGTAGTGGACTAAAAATTACAGGAACATTTGCAAATACATTTAAGCACAAAACGCACATGCAGAATGAATCTGGAAATGTGTTAATGTAGTTGTGTGTGTCTTAAAGGTAACATCTTTTTGTATGGCCTTTTTAGGCGCTTTTCCACTGCATAGTACGGCACAGCACGGTTCAGTACAGCTCACCTTGGTTCGGCTCAGTTCGGCTCGGTTTGCGTTTCGACTGCAGTTTAGTACCGCTTTAGAGTGGGCGGGATTATTCACGTGTCGTTATAGTTGCGCCGCCTCTACTGCCGTGACACCGTGGAACTTTTACAACAACACGCAGACAACGACAACACTTTAGCTCGGCGCGCAAGGGTAAGCATCTAAAAAGCACATCACTAGCTAACTTTTATCACTGTTGCAAAGCATAAAATGAACTTAACTGCCAGTGTAACATTAAAATGCTGATTCTGTATATTACAAATCTTCCACATTTTGCAAAAAAAGTCGCTGCAACAGACCATCTGTTTGGACATTTAACCGTGCTTCAGAGTGGTGGGATGTGATTGTTCCCGGTTTTACAAACACTCAGTGGCTGGAGAACTTTCGAATGTCTGAAGAAACATTCATCCACTTATGCAACAAACTGCGTCCAGCGATGGAGAGACGGGACACAAACTTCCGCGTGTGTGTACGTTTAAAGAAAAGAATAGCCAGTGACGCAGTAATGACGATTTTCTCCGGCCAATCAGTGACCAGCAGAGTTTACACGTCACATTTTGGTAACGGTTCGGCACGCTTGGAACCTCGGCTGAGGTGGTACTAAAAAAAGGACCAGGTACCAGGTACTGTTCCCAGTGGAAATCCCCGCAAAAGTGAGCTGAACTGAACCGTGTCGTGCCGTACTATGCAGTGGAAAAGCGGCTTATGTGCCCTGTGTGTAATATGTGAGTGTGCCACTTGAATAATATTACCCAGAATGCTGTGCAGCAAACAGGTAGGACTGAAGAATCCACATACTTTAGTGTTGTGCTTACAGTATTTGGTAGCTGCGGCAGTAAGCAAGCAGAAGTGACAGGAAAAATAAAGAACTCTCTTCAGTTTGAGAAGGACGAGTACCTGCTATAGAATTTGTGGGGTCCAAGCCTCAGTGAATTGTTGCTCTCTGCTCTTGTTGCTATTGTTTGCAAGAAATTTTACTTTCCTGATATTTAGTTCTATTAGGGAGGCACACTGGTTGGCACTTAACAATGCTGCCTCACAGCTCAGGTCACATATATGGCCAAAAACATCAGTCCAGAAAAGTTGGCAGGCACTTCCCTAGTCATCAGGGATGCTTAAAAGACCATTTCACCATCAGAATCCACTCAAAAATATGGCTTACTTTGTTTTTCCCCTTTTGACTTAAGTGCATTTGCTGAGTTTGTTGAAGTTCCCAAACATTTCCATGATTTCATCAAACTAATTTGGCGGGGTACACTCGTCACTAGCTATAAACATTATGTGTCATAAAATATAGAGTATATGAGCTGTACTGCCTGCGCAAGGCAATAGCACTTTTCAGAGAGAACAGAATTGACAGATAGCACAGAGTAGTCAGATTTCACACAAGGGTTGTAACCGCAAAGATAATAATTAAATAACAAAGCTCAGGAAGTTTAGTCAGAATCATAGTCAAAGAACAGAGCGGGAAGTCACAAGCCAAAAAGAGTACACATAATCAGAGCCAAAAAACCTAAGAAGTAAATTCAGAATCAAATTGTAACCAACAACAACAACCACCACAACATTTATTTATATAGCACATTTTCATACAAACAGTAGCTCAAAGTGCTTTACATATTAAATAATAGAAAAATGAAAGATACAATTATAAAACAAAATAAATCAACATTAATTAACATCGAATAAGAGTAAGGTTCAATGGCCAGGGGGGACAGAAAAAACAAAAAAACTCCAGACGGCTGGAGAAAAAATAAAATCTGTAGGGATTCCAGACCATGAGACCGCCCAGTCCCCTCTGGGCATTCTACCTAACATAAATGAAACAGTCCTCTTTGGATCTAGGGTTCTCACGGAAGGGCTTGATGATGATGATGGTCACGTAGACTTCTGCCTTTTAATCCGTCCAACCAGTAAACTAGTTATAAAAACTAATTGTATGAAATGACGTTTTCTCTTAAGTGAATCCAATCTTGGATGGTAAGGAATATAAGGGACCAACGTTTAAAATGTCTTGCTAGTGATGTCAACCTCCAAGAGCTGCATCCCAGCACCATAGTGCCATCCATAAGGAAAGCGAGACAGTGCAGAATGGGCATCATTTTTAACAAGAATTAAAACACAAAGAAACAAAACATTAATATAACAACTACACCCATTTTGTTTCAGAGGCCAAAGAACAGTTGTGAAAAAAATTAAACATCATAAGCCAGATCATGACACCGGAATGCATTTCAATTTGTTCCATCACATCTGTTCCCATGAAAATGGAGACATCTGTGTACAGGTAAGGTAACTTAATCTTTAGTGTATTTGTAAATGAATGTAAGATAGCCAATTCAATAATGTAAATGCTTTCTTTAAGGCTGCCACCTGCCTTTTCGAGAGTGTAAAGGGCACAGAGTTGGGCGTATTAATAAGGTTACGCAATAAACAGGGCAGGTAGCTGACAACACCCACTCACCAAGGGCTCTCATCTGCTCACTGCTACACTAGCAATAATTTTACTGTTTACCGACTCTGTGTTTGTGTGTGTTCAAGTGGTACATTTTATTTTTAAATTATTAAGGTTTGTTTTAATTCATTTCATTTTATTTATTTATTGGCTCTGAGGCTAGGGATTTGCACTGGCAACTGTACGGTTGCCAGTTTGAATCCCAGAAATGCCAAAAGTGAATCTACTTCGTTAGGCCCTTGAGCAAGGCCTTTAACCTGCAATTGCTCCATCTTGGTTATGACGTCAATTTGCATCCGGCCCCCCAAATGGCAGTGAAAACCTGGCTGTTGGTGGCAGAAGTGGCACTCCGGCCACCATAAAAAACCTCACACTGGTTTCATTCCACCTGAACTAGTGTGGTGCTGAGGTGTCATCCATTGCATGGCTGCAGTCGGGTCCTAAACTGGGATCCTGTGGTTGTTTGTCATGTGGCGTGTGCTCCTAACCTCTCTTTATTTATTAAGAATTCCAAAATCCTTTACTGCCTAGTTCTTACGTTTGACATAGCACAGTGCTAATGTAACTCATGCCGTTTAATTGTTTACGTGCTGAATTCACATCCACTGTTATTAGTTATTTCCTCTTAATTACAATACACAAAGAGCATTTAGGGTTTATCTCTGTACTTTCCAAATGATAAATATTTGCATGGGTTTAAAAGATAATGTGAAAAGTGAAGTAATTTGTAATGAGATTATGTTTCCCAGGAAGTAAAGAGTAAAGTAATCCTGTTACAAGATGAGAGAAGAAATAAGGATTTGTTATCAGGTTTCTTACTTTGAGTAACGACCCCAACTCTGGTAATGAAATGAAATGCCTGTGGTGGGCAGAATAACATCTCTTGTAGTGTAATCTATTGTAGTAATGGCAGTGTCAAAGATAGCTTACTCATGTGCTCAAACTGCTGATCTCGAAACTGATTTAGAAAGTTGCACTGAGGCCACCGGATTAACGCCACACAACATCTAGGACACTTACCGAAAGAGATTCTCTGCCCCGGCTCTCATCCTCATCTCCTTGTTGATCTGCTGGTTAATCCGAGCTCTGCGGTGCTGCAATTTACTGCGCTGTGTCTGGGACAGCGGATCACTTCCCTGATACATGTAGGAACAAAAGAAAGAAAATATCTAAGTAATCTAGAAAAATGATTCATGGAAGGCTATGAGTATCTTGGTGACAATGCTACAGCATGAGACACTGGTGTTTAACTGTAAAAAAAGAAACAACAGAAATGAAGTATACAAACTGTTATCTGTCGTTAATTATATTAGGAAGAACAAAAAAACAAACAAATATACATATAGAGCACAGTGATTGTCTAAATCTAAATCCTATGAATATGTGCTATATAAATAAATGTTGATTGATTGATTGATTGATATACTAAACCAGCAAGTTCATTTTCAAATGTCAGTTCTTTCAAATAATTATATTGAGAAGTTTAAATGTATACAGTTAGACAAATGAATGTACCATTTTACAGTTGTTGAAATAAATCATTAAACATAGTGTCGGAGATGGCTGGGGTGGCGACCCAGCCGGGATGCCCAGGAGGACCTGAGGAGGGCTTGTGCCTTCCCCAGACCATGTGGGGGGCGACCACCCAGGTTGCTTTGGGGACTTTGAAGCTCAACCCTGTAGGGGCCCGTGGTCACTGCCAGTGGGCGCCCGGTGCCTTTGGAGCCCTGGACCTCAGCCCTTCCGTCACACCCGAGTGCGCAGCCGGCACTTCCACCACACAGGGGAGTGTCGGAGGAGGAGGGTCGGGAAGCACCTGGAGCCCATCCGGGCATGTATATAAGGGGCCGCCTCCCTCCATTTGATGGCTGGAGTCGGGAGAGAAGGAAGGACAAGGCCTTGGAGGAGGCAAGGAGACAGCCTGAAGAGAGAAAGAGGCAGTGTGAGGCCTGGACATTGGGGTGAAGTGGGTTTTGTGGCACTGTATTATTTGTAAATAAACGTGTGGTGGTGCTTTGCAACATGTCTACCTGTCTGTGAACAGGGCTCATTCCACAATAGCTACAATCTTATATATATAAATGTCTACGTGTGGAAGTGTGTGTGTCTGTCTGTCTGTCCGGCCCAGAAGCTTAAAGAGCCGGTAAGGCAGCCCCAAGTTAACTCATCGGAAGAAGAAAGAAGCCCGAGGCTACAGCATGAAGCTCAAAGAAACCGACTCCATCGCCAAAGTGAAACCACCGAGGAAAGACAAACTCGCTTAGCCGCTAATACACAAGCGAGGCGAGCATATCGGCAAAATGAAACATTCGAGGAGAGAGAAACTCGCTTAGCCGCTGATAAACAAAACCGCTGACTCTGCATTTCATTTTTTTTCCCCCGACAATTTCAATAGTTTCTAGGAGCCCGGGCTTACACAGCTAATATATAATAATTGCAAAAGTTCTTAAACGTACAGTATATAACAATATACAATGCCAGGAAACACTCAGACCTCCAGTCCTCAAAGAAAGGTAGGTTAGGAGCTTCTAACCAAACACATCTCCCCAGGTCACTCTGGTGAGGGTGCTGCCACCTTTGTCGTGTCCTAACGCTGTGTACGACCATCTTTTGCACTCAAGAGTGTAGAGGTATAAGTTGTGTTTGCGATGAAGATGATCAGGCTCCCTGTACACTGTGTTTCACTGTCATCAGATGTTGCTTTAGTTCTTCACCTGCCTGCTTGTCACAAGAAGGACCAGAACCCCAATAATGTGCCTGAGATAGCCCAAATCACCATTTCCTGGCTCGTGTTATGAGCATCAGGTCTTAAGCACTCAGTGAAGACCATGATCAAGGTTCAAGGCCCAGTGGTTTGCAAGGCCCAGGGATGAGCAAAAGTGGGTTTACAGTTCTGAGTACGCAATACACAGAGTTTATTCTTGTATTATTATTTATTAATTATTGTATTGTTTACTTGTATCATTTGTTTTCTTATTTATCTTCCTCTTACTATTATTATTAAAGAGAGTAGCAGTCATAACCTGCCTGTCTTTTTCCATATGAACAACTGTAAATCTACTGTACTTTTGCTCACCCCTGTATATTATGATGGACAGCATGGCTGGCATCCCAACCATGATGGTGCATGATCACTTACCTAGTTGGGAGGCCACCATATTGAATGGCCAAATAGGATGGCAGGATATTCCCTGCCTCAGCCAGAAAATTGGCAGATACCATTTGGGAAATGGTTACACTAGCGTCCTGACAGAGACAGACCAAAGATCCTTACCCGGCCAGGAGAGACTACTTATTCTGACCATTGGTTCCCCCAACACACTAGGTGGCAGCATCCCCGGGCAACAGTACCCATATGGACACCTGCAGGGTTTGCTGGGTGCTGCCGTCCCGTAGAGCAGCCCTGTTGGTTTGCTTGGGTGCCATCTGGGGGTTCTGCAGAAATTTGTGATCCATACTTTGTGGGGCTTCTATCTGACCCGGAAGTGCTTCCTACAAGTAATCCAAGGAGCTGCTCTGCCTCACCCAGTCGAGTTGGATTTGGGTGGAAGGAGACTTTGTAAAGGTAATTATTTGTAATAACACCTTTTATTTAAAACTGAGACTTGTGTCAGATATAGATATAGATAGATAATACCGTGATTATTATGCAGTCTGTTTTATTTTCTTGCTCACTTTCTTTTGGGGACTGCATAATAACATTACCTCGTGTACCGGACAGCCAGGTCCCATGACCAGCCGGGGTGCTCTGTGCCGATGCGGGTTCTCTTTCATGCTCTCTTTGTCTGTTTGGGAACCCTGAACCCAACACCGTCGATAATGTCACCGAGATGAGCTGACGAATGGGGAAAAAATCTCTCAAAGCCAGGGGATATATTCCAAAAGTGAAACAGTGCTTTATTTAAAACAATCAAAAACAGTGCAGTGCTTCAAGTTCCAATAAATAAATAAATCCGTAAAAACAAGTGCCCAGTGGGGTTAAAACCATCAACAATAAATAAATTCTTTACAATCCGAGGTTAAAAATGTAGAAGTTAAAAATGCAGTCTCTCACTCCCTTGTTATTCTCTCGCCCACCTCCATCACTCTCTCTCCTTCTATCAACCTCCGTCTTGGCCTCCAAATCGATGTCACTGCCAGAACGACGAGGTTGGCTCTCCTCCCGTGATCTTTCGTGCACCCGTAGTCGCTCCTCAGATCCGACGGGATGACACCTCTCCTGCTCACCCCACTCGCTAATTGCCAGTGGGGCAAACTAGCACCCACGAGCGCCTACATCTAACGCTCTTTCTCGGGGCCCCCGCTCGTTCTGACTCTCTCTTTTAAGGTGGCCAGATCATTCAGCCTAGACTGCCATTGCCGTCCTTTAACCTCCTCCTTCATACATCTTTCTACCTCCTTCCATTACTCTCCCACGATCTCTATTTTTTTCCACGATTTATCCCCCCTCTGGTGTACCTCCGTTTATATATACATACCCCTCTGCCTCCGTGGGCACAGTGTCTTAATTACACACCGCAGGAAGCTAATGAGGCAAACAAGAATGACCGCACCCACCCGTGCGGGTGCAACTCGCTCCAATCACCTCATTAACTCCCCGCGGTCATGCAATCACGCCCACGAAGACGACACAACTATATGAATTTAAAAAACCCGACCTTTTTTCGGAAGCCGCGGACCCGCTATACCACATGCTCCTTCGACATATGTTCCGGGGGAACAACCATGAGCTGCTCAATACCTCCCCCGGGATGCTTGGTGGCAGCCTCCCTGGCTGACGGTGGTGCCTCAGCTTCCCGCAGGGTTCCATGGGAGTTCTCCACAGCCCTGTTGGGATCTGGGGTGGCCGCCAGGGGGCACTGCATGGGTCCCTGAGCCCGGCTGGACAAGTCTTCAGCCCCACCCGGAAGTGCAACTGAAAACAGGTGATCAAGCACCTGGAGCACTTCCGGGTGGGCTATAAAAGGGGCCAGCAACCACCATTCAGTGGCCAGAGTCAGGTGGAGGAGGACGAGGTTGCTTGGGAGGAGTGGTGGTGGTGCAGGAGAAGAAAGTGTGTGGTGTGTTGGTGTTTTGGGACTGTGTTGTAGCTGGGGGACACAGGGAAGACGTGCCCCCTCCAGTTGAAGAAAAATAAAAGTCTTTTTATTTTATATGTGCCTCCGTGTCCATCTGTGTCGGGTCAGGCGCCTATATAACGCGTTTTGTTACACTAGATACGCATAAAGAAAGAGATAATTAGGTTAGGAGCATGCACTGATATAGCACATCGCCACACGATGAAACCACCTCAGGATCTCAAATTAGGACCTGAGTGCAGTCATGCAACGGGTGACCCCTCAGCACCACACTAGTTCAAATAAATATTCATAAAAATGACACAATAATTATAAATTACAAAAGATAAAATACTCTCAGGAAAAAGACATTCAAAATGTAAGAAAGCAAAAATAAACTGTACAAAGCCACAAGACAAGAAATGCTATTATTAAGAGTGTGTAAAGGCCCGGATTAATCGTGAATCGGTACTAAAAATTTGACTTCAACATCAATGCCAGTTTCCGGACCTCAGTGCCAGTACCAAAAAGATTCAGAAACAAGTAAGAGATACATCCAAAATCCCCCATCATATTCCAGACTCCCTGATGTGCTGCACAACTGCTCGCCTCCCTGGCACGCTGCCCAGTCGTGCCACACTATGTACCACTACCCTCTTAAAGCCATGAAGACTTAAATGAAAATCCTGAAATGCTACTTTTAAACATTTTGTTTTTATGGTAGTTTTCAGGCACTAGTATAGGGTACAACCCTAGCCTGGATACATCTTGCCTTCTGGATTGAATTAAAAGGGTTCAAAAATGGACGAATGCTGTGTGTAATTTCCCCACACCCAAGGATGTGCATGATGGGCTAATCACGGACTTGTCATTGGTTCAGTGTAAGTCCGTGTGGGAGTGTATACGACCCCAAGGTGCAATCTTGTTGTCCAGGAGGACCTGGCTGTTCACAGCAAGAGTACAGACATTATCACACTTGTTACGCTATTTTCAACTATGCAAACAAGTTTCATTCCATGTCAGCCACAGGTCGACCCACTTCTGGAGGTGAAAATAAAGTCGATGCTAATTATTAACACCTTTATTATGTAAAACCATATCATAAAATAACATATAAGACAACTGTGATTTATTCATCATCAGTCTGTATTTACAGGCATCCTGTAACTATGTTACCCTAAATCATGAAAACATACACACAATTTTTCACATTGTCATGCTATTTTATCTACTTTCTGGCTAAATATAGAGTTTGACCCTTAACTCTCTTTCTTGTTGTGAAATAGTTGCTAGATATTTACTTAAAGGGAGGCATTTGCCAACATCATCACTGTCTCCTGTAAGTGAAACCAAAGTACGAGTATGGAAAAGTTGATGCATCTCCATAAAATCTTCTGATAAGTGCTAACTAATGCAGCAGGCCTTTTCTCTAAAGTCTCCTTTACAGCTTGCATTACCACAGACACAGTGTGTGACACACAGCGAGAACCTGCTCAAAAGGACCCTCGGATTTCCAGACTTCACCTGCTGCATTTACACATTTTCAAATAAAAGTAGTTAGGATTTTTTTTTTAAATACTTTTCTCTTATGATTTACCAGATCCAAACTAGATCTGCCACTTGAGGGAGTTCTGTTTTTATCTCTTTTATATTAAAAAGCTATACCAACATTTACACAAAATGTAAATGTATAAGAGGTAGTAATAATAATAATAACTAGCCATGTGCGCCCAACTACGTTGCGTGTGTTAAAGTTGTCTGTGAAGGTCTCCCTGTTTAAAAGCGGCTGCCAGTTGTGAACTGGGCCCTTCATCGCACAGCATTCTGATTTTTTATAATGGAAACAAAATTACAAAAGAAAACCCTTGGACATTGATTCAACAGGAACAGCCTACTCGGAATCACTGTCCGAATAGTAATTATGTGGTAGTGTGGGAGCATTTCTGCTTCTGTCCGTTCACAGTCTGTCTCGTTTTCACGACGCTATCGTTTCCTCTCACGATGTCTTCTCAACCTTTCTCCAATCTCGCAGGTTGCTTTGTGGCAATCCAAAGAGTAAGGCAATATACACGGAGCAATGGTTATAAAAGGGGGACACATAGATATCCAGGCTCTTTAAAGCATAAATAGGGATCACTTCACTAACATGTGAGCAAGCCAAGGTACAACTGTGAGACGCGCAGCACTCGCCGGCTACAACGTAACAATAATAATTTCTGGAACGTGCTGTTACGTTGTCATTCATTTTACACACTGTCTTTCGTTCATTCATATGTTACGTAGGCACATACCTTTTATCTTCGGCAATCTCATTCTCTAACCAGGCCTCAGGAGCTAACCAGCGTAACACTGTCCACCACCCCTTTCGTTATTCTGGCACATTGTTGACATCCGTGAGTAACGACAACGTACTAAACTGGTAAGTGGTCTACGCATGCATGGAATTCGCATACAAACAAAGATCAAGATCTAAATGAAGATCTCTTTAGTTAATTTAAAGCACAACAATTTGTTTAGTTTGAATGTCTGTGTTTTGAGGTGTGACTGGAGTACTACAGTCTTCAGTAGTATAAGCCTGGAGGAGATTCTTAATGCAATGCCTATGTTTTAGCTGTCTCTCTACTGCCATCTAGTGCTTCTTCTTCTAATTCATTCGCAGACAAAGATCAAGATCCAAATGAAGATTATATATAGAGATAATAATATTGTTATTGACCACAGTACCATGACATACTATGACATGCACCTACCTAGATGTGCAAATAGTAGTTAACTGCAAGTAATCATCCATCCATCCATTATCCAACCCGCTATATCCTAACTACGGGGTTCTGCTGGAGCCAATCCCAGCCAACACAGGGCAGGAAACAAACCCCGGGCAGGGCGCCAGCCCACCGCAGGGCTCTGCAAGTAATCACATATAAATATAAATATTATATATACAAGCAGTGAAGTATTGTACAGACAAGAGTCATACACAGAATGATTAGAGAGAGTTAAAATATGAATATGAATGTACAGAGTCCACGTGCATATGTGTATGATTTTAAGGTGAGGTGGGCAGGGTGCACATGGCCTAGTATTTGGATTTGAGCTCAGCAGAGTGACATCTACATTGTAGACCCTGTACTGACTCCTAGAAGGTGGTGTTTTAATAGACGGTACACATGAGCTGGCATCCCTGTCAGGATGGCTTCTAATCCCTCTCCTAGCTGGGAGCCCAGAGCAGTGAGTGGGCACAAAGAAGACCAGGATGTTCCCTGATCTTGCCAGAAGATTGATAAAAGAAGCCAATTTGCAGCTGGGCACTTTGGCTATCCAGCAGGAATGGACCAAAAGATCCTTATCCAGCCAGGAGCAATGTTACTTCTACGGACTCCCATAAGGCATGCTGGGAACTGTAGGTTCCATGCATGCTGCCGGGGATCTGTGATTCCTACTTTGTGAGGCTTCCATTTGACCCGAAAGTGCTTCCAACAGGCTAATGCCCTAGCACCAGAAGTACTCCTGGGTGTAAGATAAAGGACAGCACTTAACCTGACCCAGGCGAGTTTGAGTCGGAGGAGTGGAAGAAAGAATGAGAGATAGAAAAAGAATTGTGTTGTGCTTGTGCCACTATTACAAGGAAGCCTTTGTAAGGTATTATAATTGAAATAAATGTCCTCTGATTGTATTGTTTGTGCTAGAGGTCCTCAAAGGCAGCTAATGAGGAACCAGTGATGTGCTGGGCAGTTTTCACTACCTATTGCAGAGACTTTTTGTTGGAGAGCATGCAGCTACCATACCATACTGTGATAAACAGTTGGTCAGATTGATATCAATGGTGCAGTACTAGAAGTTCACTAGAATCTGATGAGACAGCTAAGCTTTCCTCAGTCTCCTCAGAAAGTAAAGACGCTTCTGTGCCTTCTTAACTAGACAGGAAGTGTTGAGGGTCCATGAAAGAGCCTTGGAAATGTGAATGCCCAGTAAAGTAAAGCTAGAAATATGAACAACTGAATGCTTTCCTTATCCTTGTGCTGTGGTTCAGCCAGGGTTATTTGTGATTTCTATTGTTTTTTGTCATTATTTATTATGTTGTTTTTCATTTATTTATGTTTTTTCTTTCTTTGTATGTAAAAGTACGATTTTCTTTCATTATGATTTCTGTAGTCATATAATTTGAGTGAGTTGTGTGAAGTCCTCTCATGATTCTTATGCTTTGTGGGTGGTACCCCAGGAGGCGGGGCCACCCTTACATCACCACACCTCTGGTTATGTAAGACAGAGGAAAAGAGAGCTAAGCCGCAGTGGTGCATTGCAGTTGTGTCGGAGTTGTGGTGAATATCATTTTTTTGTTTATTTGTTTGTTTTGACCTGTGATAGGCTGGCGCCCTGCCCGGGGTTTGTTTCCTGCCTTGCGCCCTGTGTTGGCTGGGATTGGCTCCAGCAGACCCCCGTGACCCTGTGGTTAGGATATAGCGGGTTGGATAATGGATGGATGTTTGTTTTGACCTTTCTTTTACGCAGTGTCTTAGACTTCTGATTTGGATTATGTTTTGGGAGTTGTTCACTTAGGATTGTCTTTAAGGTAACTCCATTTATCTCCTTTTCAGACTTTTGCTTATATTTTTCTTTGTTAATAAATATTGTAATTTATAAAGATTGTCTGACAGACTATTTTGTCAAGCCAAATGTATTCTACTATTTTCCTTACTTTAGAGTGGCACTTTGAGATTCTAATAAAGTGTTTCTGAGGATAAACGTTTTTTAGCCCATGTAGGCCATAGCAGGCCACTAGAGTTGGGGTTTAAGCTATTTACTGTGAGGCCTGTGGTAGACGGGCAGAGGAGGCCTGACCTTTTTGAAGATGTCCCTGTCTCTTTCACTATGGCCACAATACCTTGATTAACAGTTTAAGAATGTCATACTCACTAACTTAGCAAATTTTTAAAAGCACTCTACTGTACTAATACTGGGTTAGGCCTCCATTTGCTCTCTAAACAGCCTCAGCTGTTCAGAGCATGGATTCCACAAGATGTTGTAAACATTCCTTTGAGATTCTGGTCCATGTTGACATGAGTGCAATCATGCAATTTCTGCTGATTTGTCATCTGCGCATTCATGCTGTGAATCTCCCCAAAGGTGTTTTATGGGATCCACATCCGGTGACTGGCCAGTGAAGAACACTGAACTCATTGGCATGTTCATGAAGCCAGTTTGATAAGACTTTTGCTTCCTGACGTGGTGAATTGTCATGCTGAAAGTAGCCAACAGAAGATGGATAGATTTGGATGCACATGGTCAGCAACAACAATCAAATAGGCCATAGCATTCAAATGATAATTGATTGGTGTTAACATGGCCAATCAACATTCCTGACACCATTACACCACCAGCATGGACTATTAACACAAGGCAGGTTGGGTGCATGGATGCATGCTATTGGCACCAAATTCTGACCCTACCACCTGTGTGCCTCAGCAGAAATCGAGATTCGTGACATCAGGCTACGTTTTTCTAGTCTTCAACTGTCCAGTTTTGGTGAGCCTGTGCCCACTATAGTCTCAGTTTTCTGTTCCTGGCTGACAGGACTGGAACTTGACGTGGTCTTCTGCTGTTATAGCCCATTGGTCAGATATCTAAAATTTATAGTCATAAGAAAACTTAAAAGATTAAATTCACACTTCTGAAATTTATTCTAAAGTATCAAACAAGATGTCAGTAGGTAGTCATTTCTTCATCTGTATTTAGTTGGAAGAATGCACACTGTTAAAATTAATATTCTGCCAAGCAGGGTGGTTTGTTGTGTGGTGGGTGCGGCAACACGCTGTATCAGCCCATGCTCCCAATCTCCCTCCCAAGCAGATGATGGCATGGCATTATGAAATCTCCAGTTTTATTATTGGGTCACAAACATTTGTTTTCTGAGACTATAAGAACGAATCAGAAGGCAACAGAACAGCACCGAGTCATCCTACTCAGCTAATGGAATCTTACCGTACCCAATGTCTAACATTATCTAAAAGTAGCGAAAAAAGCTATTTATTATTAGGAAGAACAATCCACGGCCTTTTCAGGATTTTGCAACAATTATTTCATATTATTCTAAACATAAGTCTGTCAGGGCCCTGCTTAACCTCTCTTACCTCTTGGAGTTTTAGTACACATGAGACGTTACCTTATAATGGGCTCTTTGTTCACATGGCTCTCTAAACTGGCCAGGGAGGGGTGTTGACTGTTAAGTATTTGACTTAATGTCACTTCATTTTAAGCATCAATGTTTGGAATGTTGTACTGATTGTATTCTTGGCTGAGCTGTGCTTTATTTACAATGTAATATATAAGCTCAATGAAGCGTAAAACAAGGAATACTAGGTGAATACATTAATAATCGAATGCCATGTAGATATTAAACACATTCTAAAAGCCCTTGGAGAGCTCTTAACTGGAAGATCGTTAAGTTAACCTAAAAGACAAATATTTGGACAGGTGGGTGGTAGCCAAAAGATACTGCATCTCCACAGTCACAGAACTGAACCTGAATTCTGGGGATTTGGCAAGCAAGAGGGTGGAGTGCCCTCTCAGGGTTGGGAGTGAGATCCTGCCCCAAGTGGAGGAGTTCAATTATCTTGGGGTCTTGTTCACAAGTGGGGGAAGAACAGAGCGTGAGATTGACAGGATCGGTGCGGCGTCCGCAGTGATGCAGGCTCTGTATCGGTCCGTCGTGGTGAAAAAGGAGCTGAGCCGTAAGGCAAAGCTCTCAATTTACCAGTCGATCTACGCTCCTACCCTCACCTATGGTCATGAGCTATGGGTAGTGACCGAAGGAACGAGATCCCGAATACAAGCAGCTGAAATGAGTTTCCTCCGCAGGGTGTCTGGGCTTTCCCTTAAAGATAGGGTGAGAAGCTCAGTCATCCGGGAGGGGCTCAGAGTAGAGCCGCTGCTCCTCCGCATCGAGAGGAGTCAGATGAGGTGGCTCGGGCATCTGATCAGGATGGCTTCTGGACGCCTCCCTGGTGAGGTGTTCCGGGCACGTCCAACCGGGAGGAGGCCCCGGGGAAGACTCAGGACACGCTGGAGGGACTATGTCTCCCGGCTGGCCTGGGAACGCCTCGTGATTCTCCAGGAAGAGCTAGAAGAAGTGGCTGGGGAGAAGGAAGTCTGGGCCTCTCTGCTCAAGCTGCTGCCCCCACAACCTCGGATAAGCGGAAGAGGATGGATGGAGTTTTTTAATTATGGCATCAGTTAGATGATTGTCAGTTGTGTAGCTATTGCTTTTGTGTTCATACAGCTATTTTATTCTACTTCATTGTTCTTATTTTTATTTGTTTTAAAGATGCTGCAGATCAAACAAGACATGGAATTTGCAAATTAACTCTGATATAAAAAACAATGTGCCATTTAGTCTGATGGCCCAAAGGTTCGATTTTGGTCACATCAGACCACAGAACCTTCTTCCAGCTCACATCAGGGTCTCCCATGTGCATCTTTTTGATTCAATACCTTTCTCTTTGCCACTTTCCCACAACGCTGCTACTCATGAAGTACACACACAACAGCCTTTGATGGCTTCCCTCATTAGTCTTCATCTTGCATCCAAAACAGCCTTGCAGTTCTGCTAAATGCAACAATTTCATAATGATTGACTTTACCGAATATTCAGTGACTTGGTTGTTTTCTTGTCTCCATCACCTGACTTGTGCTTTCAGTCACCTTTTTATGGAGTTGCTTGGAGAGTTCTTTTGTCTTCCTTTTGTTTTCATTTTGGTTTTGGACGTTCCATTCTTAATTGGGTTAAGAAAAAAGGATCATATGCCCCCCATTTTAGCCTCTTTCTCCACTGGCTACCGATGAGGTTTCACATTGATTTTAAAATCATGGTTGCTTGTTTTTAAAGCCTTGCATGGTCTCGCTCCAAAATATATCTGTGACCTCCTTCACCCCTATGTGGCACCACGAGTATGGTGGTCATCTGGACAACTTCTCCAAGAGGTCGAGGGGAGACTGAGCTACCTCAGTTGTTGCTCCTAGGCTTTGGAATGACTTGCCTTTTCATATCAGGCCTTCATCCTCCATCGAGGTTTTTAAAAGTCGTCTTAAGACCTACTTGTTTTCATTATGTATAACAGGATTGTGGTGGATGCTATAATTGGTTGTTTTATTAATCTGCTTCTCCATGATTTTTTGCATTGTGTTTACTTTAATGGTTCTTTGTACAGCACTTTGTGTTTTAAATGTGCTTTTATAAATAAATAATCTAATCTGATCTTGTAGATTAGGCCACCATAGTGACTCGCCCCAAACTGGACCTTCCACATTCAGGCGCATTTATACTGTAATCAATCAATCCCCAAACCCACAATCCCGAGAGTTCACGACTATCAAGAGGGAAGTGGTGCAGATTGTGGAGCGATGGCGTGGTGAACTAGGGAGGTGGAGTGAGACGGGTGGGGTGTTTGGAGTTATCAGCTGTTTGGTACTGTCAATGTCAACATTTTTGTACCAATCCAACACTAACCCCGAATGTGTTTGTTGTACAAACACACTAGAATGCTTTTTAAGTCTTAAGATTTTCACTTAAAAAAGTGGAACAATTTAATTCTGTATGTATGTAGCATTCTATGTTTCTAAATGCCTTTATAACTGAAGTTGTCTATTATTTCACTTGCTACACTTGCTAGTAACGTGCTGCAGGTAATGCACAACAGCCTTTGCTCGCCATGCTTCATGGTGATAGTAAGACTGTACCTTATAAAATCGAAGGCATATGTTCTTTTAACATTGCTCTTTGGGTCAGATGTTTTTAGGATGAATCTTGTGAGAATGACATATACAGTGGAACCTCGGTTCACGACCATAATTCGTTCCAAAACTCTGGTCGTAAACCAATTTGTTCGTGAACCGAAGTAATTTCCCCCATAGGATTGTATGTAAATACAGTTAATCCGTTCCAGACTGTACGAACTGTATGTAAATATATATTTTTTTAGTTTTTCAGCACAAATATAGTTAATTATACCATAGAATGCACAGCATAATAGTAAACTAAATGTAAAAACATTGAATAACACTGAGAAAACCATGAACAACACAGAAAACTAACACTGCAGGAGTTCGTGCTATAGTGCTAGGAACCTTTAAAAACTTTTTTTAATGAGTTTTAAGCACAGGGAAAAAAATGAACATTTGAAAAATCTGTAATTTAATAAACAACCAAGAAAAGTAACATTGCAACAATGCACGCTACGAACCGATCGCTGTAAACAGAACTGAAAACAAAAACAAGCCTTTTCTACCTTATGCGTCCAGCCTTCCCGCTCTCGTTTGCTCGCTCTCTCTCTCTCGTTCATGTGTGCGTGTGTCTCTCTTTCACGAGCCTGGAGCGCCTGTGTGTGTGCCTCTGTCTCGCGTGTGTGTGTGTGTGTGTGTGTGTGCCTTTCTCTCGTGTGTGTGTGTGTATGTGCGTGTGTGCCTTTCTCTCGTGTGTGTGTGTGTGTCTGTCTCTCTCTCGCATGCCTGTCTGTGTGTGTGTGTGTGTGTGTGTGTGCCTTTCTCTCATGTGTGTGTGTGTGTGTGTGTGTGTGTGTGTGTGTGTGTGTGTGTGTGTGTGTGTGTCTGTCTGTCTGTCTCTCTCTCGCGTGCGTGTGTGTGTGTGTGTCTGTCTGTCTGTCTCTCTTCCGCTCCTGTGTGTCACTCGCTCTCTCTCTCTCTCGCTGCACAGGAAATGCACAAGGAGAGACTGAACACGTACAAACCGAAAGGGAAACTGGCTTGTTCGTATACCGAGTGTGTGGTTGTGAACCGAGGCAAAAGTTTGGCAATCTTTTTGGTCGTAAGCCGATTTGTATGTGTACCGAGACATTCGTGAACCGAGGTTCCACTGTAATTGGAAGAGTTCAGAGCAGGTGATGCTATGGGGCATTTGAGGACGTTGCCCATCTTCACACTTAATGAAGTGTGTGGTATATAACAGGCTGACATTTCTCAGCTTGAAACTGGACTTGCAGTATGTCAGGTTGCCAAAGGTTTGAAGTGTGCCACTGTGATCTGTAAGGTTTATTCCAAACATATTATTTTATTTAAACCAGGTAATTGAGGCCATAAATAAATACAGCTGAAGCAACACAAACCAACTGACAGCAAAAAAAACACAACTGTCAAGTAAAAAAAACAGATCAGGGAGCTGGGAACAGACAAGTGGAGTCAACTCAAGCAGGGTCATTTTACGGTCCACAGTTATGGTGTGCTATTTCTGTTTCTGTTTAAGCTATGCAAGCAAAGAGTGTATCTGTGTTTGTAAATTGCATGCTCTTATTTTGGGAACCTTTAAATGTAAGAAAGTATAAAGCTTCTGGCAATTGCCCTGAACATCAGAACTCACCTGCAGACAAATGGAAGACATTGCTCATGCCCATATCGAGGAAATATGCCACCTGCCATCTGTCGTGGAAGGCAAGAGCTGACTGCAGGAACCCTACAACTGCATGCTTTTGCCAGTAGCTTCGAAAATTGTATTATTACGAGTGTCCAGCTGATATTAAAAGAAGCCAAGTGTATTGTTTCTACAGTCCTGTTTTTGTTTTCTTCATCTAAAATTACCACCATACCATATATATATATATAAACATTATAAATTGAGATGAGATTGAAGTACACATTGCAGACTTTCATTTAATGGGATTGGCATATATTTCAGTCACACAGCACATTTTCTACACCTTCCCCTCATTTCAGGGACTCAGCAATGGCAGGTCTATTAAAGCAGTCGTATTTAGGACTTTGTCGCGTATCCCTTGCATGCAATGGCTGCTTGAGGTTTGTGATTCGTAGACATCAGCAGATCCCCTTAATCGTTCTCTTCAGCATATGGAAGACCTGCTCAACTGAATTTACATCGGTTGACTTTGCTTGGCCATTTAAGAATTTACATTTTTTAGCTTTAAAAAATTCTTGTGTTGCCTCAGCAGTATGTTTGGATTATTATCTTGTTGTAGGATGAAGTGGTGTCCGATGAGTTTGGAGGCATCTGCTGGAACTTGAGCAGATGAGATGTTTCTGCACACCTCAGAATTCATTGTGTGGCTGCCATCAGCAGTTCCATTGTCAGTGAAGAGAAGTGTGCCAGGATGTGTGGCAGCCATACAAGCCCAAGCCATAACACCCCACCATTATGTTTAACAGATGAGGTGGTCTGCTTTGGATCTTGGTCAGTTTTTTTTTGGTCTCCACATTTTGCTCTTGCCATTACTCTGAAGCAAGTTCATCTTTGTCTCATCAGTCCACAAGAACTTTTCCCAGAATTCTGCAGTCTCTTTGAAGTTCTTTTTCACAAACTGTAATCTGGTTGTCCTGTTTTTGTGGTTTGCATCTTGCAGTGTGTCCTCTGTATTTTGTTCATGATGTCTTCTGCTGATAGTCGTCTCTGACACACACACATCTGCCTCCTGAAGACTGTATATGATCTGTCAGACAGGCTTTTGGGGATTTTTCTCTCCCATAGTGAGGATTCTTCTGTCATCGGCAGTGGAGGTCTTCCTTGGCCTAGCAGCCCCTTTGAGATAACTGAGCTCACCAGTGGGTTCTTTTTTTCTTAATGATATTCCAGACAGTTGATTTAGGTCGTCCTAAAGTTTTCTCCTTGCTGGACGCTATCAGTTTTTTCAATTCCCAGTATGCCAGAAGTAAACGTCCCTTTGGCTGGATGCAAAAGCGAAATCTGTAATCAGTAGCCCCCTAAAACATTAAAGAATGGCTGATTTATTTATTTATATGTTACAAACTAAAGTTGACGAGCCATTTGGATGTCCAGTGACCCACAGGTTAGAAAGCACTGCTCTAACCAAGTACTTTCAACTTTGTTCTAGTTCTTTTCAAACTGTGGTGTGTGTTACATCTGCATCTTAATTACAACTTAAGCAGCAGAAAACATGAAGAGAACAAAAAAAAACAACTTTGATTTCCGGTTTAATGAACAAAAAATACAATGGGGCAGAAAGAAAAACAGTATGAAGACATAATATGGAGTGAGCTTTGATTTTTGGACAGTTTCCAAAACAAAAAGACCCCCTCAAAGTAATCAGTGAACTCTGCTGGGCCGGGTGTTTGAAAAGGATTTTAACAAAAAGACAGTATGGGCGGCATCCTTTGGAAGTGATGTTTGGCTAACTAAAGAGAAAGAGAAGTGTGATAATCTCTTGTGAATGACGAGGGCAGGTCAAGCAGATGACAAGGGCGAGCAGACAAAAGGGGCTTTCCTCTCACTGCTTGGACATCAATGTGTACCACACAATTGCAAGGAAGCTAAACTAAATGAGGGGGATTACTACTGTTGCTTACCGCTTTCTGAACACCCTACTCTGCACAATCCTCTTGGTTGAGAAAACATCCAGTGGGCACAGAAGATTTCAGGTTGATCAATACATCTAGCAATGCATATTAAAATGTAAAACCAAGAAATATACAGTTGTCATTTTAAGTGCTTCACTATTATTATTAATAATAATAATCTTCTTCTTCTTTCGGCTGCTCCCGTTAGGGGTTGCCACAGCGGATCATCTGTCCGCAAATGGATTTTGCAAAATGTTACACCGGATGCCCTTCCTGACGTAACCCTCCCCATTTATCCAGGCTTGGGACTGGCACGAAGAAACACACTGGTTTGTGCATCCTCTGTGGCTGGGTTATAAATAAAATGTATTATTAATAATAATAATACATTTTATTTATATAGCGCCTTCCTCATGCTCAAGGCACTTAGCATAAGAAGTGCAAATTTATTGCGAATTTTAACGAAAAGTACGGTTAACAGGGAGGAAGGAGCAGCAGCAACACAAGTGTGCCAGCGTCCCCTGCCTACCGTAGCCATGTTACCTACATAATCGACTTTATCTACATAACGGTAACATCACGGATAAAGAAGGTTCAACAGTATCCAGCTGTCACCAACAGTGTTAAGGGTAATGCATTAAAAGTAACACGCATTATGTAATCAGGTTACTTTATAAAGTAATGAGTAATGTAAAACGGTGCTTATTTTATTGAAGCAAAAACACCTGCGTTATATTTTTTTAAAAAAATGAAAGTGCCTCGCAATTCTGCATTTGCTTGAAGTCCCACAGCTTGTCAGCAGCAGTAAAAGGTAAGGTGGTGGCTCTCTGAGGCTAAGGACCTGCGCTGGTCTCAAGAAAGTTGCCAGTTCAAAACCCATTACTGCCAGAAGGGATCCTACTCTATTGGGCCCATGAACAAGACCCTTAACCTGAAAATTGCCCCTGTACTCTGATCTTCAAAGGTCATGCAAAAAGGCAATTTTCCCTCTGAGATTAATAAAGTGGATCGAAAAAAGAAAACAAAATTGTGACATGGCTCAAAATGACACTTTTGTCAGGTGGAAATAGTCACATTATTTTTGGCTTAAAACAAGGATCACTGAAAGCTGGGCTTAGTCAGGGCCAGCTCATGGTGACTAGAAAAAGACGCATCATTTTTTGGACATTTTAATTAATACTCCATTTTCTGCACATAAGTTTTTTGACTGTGTATTATATTAAACTGGCAGTTTGATAGTTGTTAAGACATGGTGTCCAGCCATGAGCGGAGTTTCAGGTATCATGGTACTTCACTGTTACCGCCCCAATTGGAATTCTTTTTGCGACTTTGCAGATTTGCCATTTTTATTGATGGAATGCTAGCTCATACTATTTTTGATTCATCCATCATCCATGTAAAAAGACAAAATCATTTTTTTTTTAACTTTCAGCATATTGAAGCACAATTTTTTGCACGCAGACACCAATATACTGGCACAAACCTACTCTGGGCTTAGGATTTAGTAACAAATGCTAAAAAGTGAAATAGGCTGAAAGGAAGACAAACTGATGCAAAAGAAACATAATGTTTGTAACTTGCTACATTTTATAATAAGTAATTCTATACCATATTTAGTTACTTTTTTGTGAGTAATGAGAATGGTAACTTTTAAATGTAATGTTTATGGAATTTGTTATTAATATATGCTCCCAGCCTCCTCCTCTTCCTTTGTAGTAATCCTTTACAATTTATTACAAGTATGGACAGCAGAAACGCAGATGTAACACACACAAAACTCTTTATTCTAAGCTGGGAAGCACTCTTTTCTCGCTCCCCAGAGCACAGCACAACATAGCACCAATACAGTGAAACTCAAAATTGAGCTCAGGTACATCCTGCTTCCCCTGATCATCCTTGAGATGTTTCTGCAGCTTCATTGGAGTCCACCTGTGGTAAATTCAGTTGACTGGACATGATTTGGTAAGGCACACACCTGTCTATAGAAGGTCCCACAGTTGACAGTTCATGTCAGAGCACAAACCAAGCATGAAGTCAAAGAAATTGTCTGTAGACCTCCGAGACAGGATTGTCTTGAGGTGCAAATCTCGGGAAGGTTACAGAAAAATTTCTGCTGCTTTGAAGGTCCCAATGAGCACAGAGACCTCCATCATCCATAAGTGGAAGAAGTTCGAAATCACCAGGACTCTTCCTAGAGCTGGCCGGCCATCTAAACTGAGTGATCGGGGGAGAAGGGCCTTAGTCAGGGAGGTGACCAAGAACCTGATGGTCACTCTGTCAGAGGTCCACCAATCAGGCCTGTATGGTACAGTGGCCAGATGGAAGCCACTCCTTAGTAAAAGGCACATGGCAGTCCGCCTGGAGTTTGCCAAAAGGCACCTGAAGGACTCTGAGACCATGAGAAACAAAATTCTCTGGTCTGATGAGACAAAGATTGAACTCTTTAGGCAAGCCAGGCGTCACGTTTGGAGGAAACCAGGCACCGCTCATCACCAGGCCAATACCATCCCTACAGTGAAGCATGGTGGTGGCAGCATCATGCTGTGGGGATGTTTTTCAACGACAGGAACTGGGAGACTAGTCAGGATAAAGGGAAAGATGACTGCAGCAATGTACAGAGACATCCTGGATGAAAACCTGCTCCAGGGCGCTCTTGACCTCAGACTGGGGCGATGGTTCATCTTTCAGCAGGACAACGACCCTAAGCACACAGCCAAAATATCAAAGGAGTGGCTTCAGGACAACTCTGTGAATGTCCTTGTGGCCCAGCCAGAGCCCAGACTTGAATCCGATTGAACATCTCTGGAGAGATCTTAAAATGGCTGTGCACCGATGCTTCCCATCCAACCTGATGGAGCTTTAGAGGTGCTGCAAAGAGGAATGGGCGAAACTGGCCAAGGATAGGTTTGCCAAGCTTGTGGCATCATATTCAAAAAGACTTGAGGCTGTAATTGCTGCCAAAGGTGCATCGACAAAGTATTGAGCAAAGGCTGTGAATACTTATGTACATGGGATTTCTCAGTTTTTTTATTTTTAATAAATTTGCAAAAACCTCAAGTAAACTTTTTCACTTTGTCATTATGGGGTGTTGTGTGTAGAATTCTGAGGAAAAAAATGAATTGAATCCATTTTGGAATAAGACTGTAACATAAAAAAATGTGGAAAAAGTGATGCGCTGTGAATACTTTCCAGTTGTGCTGTATCCATATACTAACTAAATACCTGTGCTTCGCTACTGGATAGAAACGGGAAAAATGTGTTCTAAAATATACATAGGCTGCGGGTCCGGACATTTCGGAGAGGTACTGAGGCTTAGTGCGGTATGGGGTCGCCAGTCCGCGTCATGGTGTACGGCTTGAACTTTCTCCAGTTATTAGAGACGTGGCTAACAATCTCAACCCGCATCTGAGCGGCCAGAGAGGTGGTGGCGTGCACAACGTAGGCCAGCAAGGAGAACAGGCACATGCCTTCACCGCTCATCCGCACCACGCAGTGAGGGACCATTATTTCGTCGATATAAATCTTTCTTCTTCGGTCATAGTTTTACGGGTTTATTTAATGAGGTATAAACTTAATAGAAGAATTCGTGAAGAAAGTATGAAAAAGAATAAATTTTAAAAAAAAAAGTATGAAAATCAAAATCCTCAAAAAAAAATACATTTGCTTTAATATACCTTGGAATAACCTAACTACATTTTTTAAAAAAGATAAATAAATGGCAAATTATAAACTCTTTGTGGAAACTCAAAAATATCAAAACAAAACTTGTAATCTTCAGGAAAATGAAAATAGTTTTAATTTACTTTATTTTAGAAAGAAATGGAGTGAATAGGTTTAAAAAACTATAAGAAATTTTGCACTTGGACCACGAAACTTTTAAAACCGTTTCTTAGCGAGCACCTATGGGCCAAGGGTAACCTAAATTCCAAATTTCAAGTCCCAAGTCCTCATGGTTCGGGAGATTTCGTGAGGAGTAAGTCAGTGGTATTTGGCTTTTACTGTACATATATACAGTATGTATATATACAGTATGTATATATATATACATATACATATATACTGTACATATGAAGTCATAACAGAATGAATTATTAAACACAAGGAAAAGAACTGAATGTAACTTAAAGCTTAGGCGCAGGATGACTATACCTTGTCTTAGAGAAGTTACCAATGCACTGAGAAGTCAAGCAAAATGGCACCTTTTATTGGCTGAACCGAACCGATAACAATATGCAAGCTTTTGAGTCAACTGAGAACCCTTTCTTCAGGTAACTTGTAAAACAGTTACACAGAACAACACCCTACTACTACAGAAGCTACCAATGTAATTTTCGAAGGTTAGAATGAGGAAAATGAGTAACAATCACCCCTCCAGAAAGTGGGGATAAGCTGATGGGAAAGCCCATACACCTATGAAGCAGCGCTAAGATCAACAGGACAATCCGCAAACCAAGCCACTTAGCAAAGCAGTGCCCAGAATAACAGGAGAATTGACATTAGTCAGAAATTACTGGTGGCTTTAGCTGATTGGAGGAGATGATAAAGATTTGCATGTTAAGAGTCAGATGTCATAATGTGTTAGATAAAGTTATGTTAATTAGAACAGTATAAAAGCAGATGAGTTGTTTAATTGATTGCTCACTCAATGGACTGAGACATGTTCTCCATCACTGGACACCAGACAACTCTGGTTACAGAAAATATAATATTACAATACATTCTTAATACAGTAGAAGTTTACATTTTTATTTTAATAATAACTTGCAAAATACTTTTTGAGCTACATGTTCTGTATGAAAATTTACTATAGAAATAAATGTTGTTGTTTCTGTTGTTGAATTATAATATGTGGAAGACAGGGGGCACTCTTGAGCCCCAAACCTCAGAGACAACCGTTGAACACAGTCACAGGTTCAAATCTTGGATTTTATTCTTCCAGATACCTTCTAAAGAATACAAAGCCAAAACGGACAGTGAATTCTTCCTTTTCTCTCTTTTTCCTCCTGCAAGTGCTGTCCTCTGCCTCCAAACTCGGACCTGCCTGGATGAAGCAGAGCAGCTCTTTTCGATGCCAGGGCATAGGCTGATGAAGCACTTCCAAGTCAACTGAAAGTTCCCTAAAATGGGGAGCTCAACTCCCTGCAGCACCCTCATGTGGTACCCACGGACCCCAGCAGAGCTGCCTCTTAAGTTCCCAACATTCCCTGTGAGTATCCAAATAGGTCCCAAAACCCAGGGACGCAGGTCAGGTCTAGCAGGTCAGTGGAACATAGAGTTTTGAAAAGGATCCTCTCTGTTACATTGGCCTCCCAGCCGGTTAAGGGAATGGGACCTGTCCCAGCCGGGACGCCAGCCCATTCATGCTGTCCTTTACAGATTCTTCAGTCATGTATATCCACGAGACAGCAGCATTAAGACTTAAAGATTTAACAGTATCTAGAGTTGTTTAAAGATCATATATCATGATCAGTTCTGAACTATTGACAGTAATAATACAACACCACACAAACGTCACATTATAATCGTCTGGCAAGCACATAAAGCTCAAGGTGACAAAAGCTGTTTCTACAATCACAGTCCATTTGCTTGGTGCCGATTCAGAAGCTGACTAGTTACTTTGCCTCGATCTCCAATTAGTTTCAAGCAAACCAGAGGTAACAATAAACACCCAGTGGGTGTGTCAGGAACGTCTTTCATTTAGCAGGAACACGTCTTTCCAAGGAAAAAATCATCATGGAGGATCAACAAGGGCTGTGTTTGTGCACCGCTCATTTGCAATAATGGTGTTGTGTTTACCAAACACTGTCCTATAAGCCTATTATCAGATACCTGGAAGAGAACATGAAAATGAAGTGCTACTTTGCAGGGAACAAAAAGGGCATGTTTCATCTCGACAGACGCCAGTGAGCTCAGATGAGATCACACAGCGATGTGCTTCAACTTCATTCAGGCAGTAGGCGTATCAGGCGAGATTCATTTCACTGTATGATGCTGCGTATTTGCCCGATATGTGAATGCGACTTCTATTTAGTTTATCCCAGAACACACGTCTGCTGTCTTTAGGCTTGTAAATGTTTGTTAATTATGTTCATTATGGAATATGAATAACATTTACTGCACAGCGTCAAAGTTAATATGCCTCAAATGTCTACACTGTGCCCAGAGAGCAGTCACACAGGCTGGAAGCCATCACCAGCATGCATCACTCTGGCTGGATAAAATCTGGGAATTTGATTGTTGGTCACACAAAGCATTGATATTCCTTTCTCACAACCTTTGTATGTGGTTTGACTGACCCAGTCGCAAGTGAATTTACACCTTATTTATCTTAATAAAGATAGGCTGAAATCTAAATAATCAAAGTAGACTTCAATGTTAATGTTTGTAGTGCACCATGAAAGGCATACGTTGTGTCTCTGTTATATGCCATTTGGTGTGTCGATTTGTAAAAGCAGGGCTAATGTTTGTGAAGTGCCATCTTTTGGAATGAATAATTCAATGTATTTTATTACTAAAACTGTTTGTGATGCACCATCTTTTGAAATGACAGAAACATACAATGCCCTCCATGATGTTTGGGACAAAGAGATATTTTTCCTTGATTTACCCCTCTGCAAATCAAACAATTCAAATGTGATTAAAGCAAACACTGTAGACTTTCAGGGTACTTTTAAGGGTATTTACATACATTTTGCTCACACTATGTAGGAATGACAACACATGGATTGGATGCTTATGGTGCTCCGAATTTGTTCGATGCACAGCTCCTTCAAGGAGTTTGCCACTGATGTGCCCATGCCCATAGTAGGTGAGGGTCTACATTCTATGTGTTTTCAGGAGTTTCAGTTTGGACAGAGATCCTATTGTTAATGATGTGAAAACACCAGTGTTGGCGAGAATAGCTTTTTCTTTTTTTTTTTTAAATGAAAACATGGTAGTGTAGATGTAGGCTATGACTGTTATTTGGTCTGAACAGGATATGTGATGCAAGTAAAGATTTTGCTTCTTCCAAGGTAGTATTGTAGGAATGAAGCTGGACAGTTTGACATCCGTGGCAGAGCGACGGGAGCTGAGCAGACTCCTGACAATCTTGGAGAATCCACTGCATCCTCTGAACAGAATCATCTCCAGACAGAGGAGCAGCTTCAGCAACAGACTGCTGTCACCGTCCTGCTCCACTGACAGACTGAGGAGACCCCACACTATGCGACTCTTCAGTTCCACCCAGGAGGGTAAACATTAACATTATACAAAGTTACTGTCTGTTATACCTGCATTTTTATTACTCTTTAATTTAATATTGTTTTTTATCAGTATGCTGCTGCTGGATTATGTGAATTTCCCCCTGAGATTAATAAAGTATCTATCTATCTATTCATCTCAGAATCACTCTCTACCATACCATACCTTCCTCAGCCTCTCCTTTTTCCCCTCCTTTTAAAAATAAATATATATACACTACCAATTAAAAGTTTTAAAACACCTCAGTTTTGTCAGTTTTTATGGAAATACACAGTCTAATGTCTTAATGTTTCATGAAATCAAGGCAAAGAACAAATAAACAATGCTGAATAAAAAAAAAATAAGTCAAGAAATCATTAAGCGTACAACATTTTATTCTAATTTTTGATTCCTCAAAGTAGCCGGCACCTTTCGCTGATATCACATCCAAACTGTGGTAACCCTTGTGATTCAGAATGCCAGTGTCACTCTGTGCAGATCACCCATTCTGCCTCCAGCAAAACAACCCCAGACCATCACACTTCCTCCTCCATGTCTGACAGTTGGTGTCACACACTGAGAGTCCATCCTGTCACCAACTCAGCGGTGTACAAACACCCTGTGAGATGAACCGAAGATTTCAAATTTGGATTCATTGGTGCATAAGACTTCCTTCCAGTCTGCAGCAGTGCACAGCCAGTACTTCAAGGCCCTATTTTGTCCTTTAAAGAATGGCGTTCTTGCTGCCACTCGCCCGGTCAAACCTTCAGCACAAAGTCTCCTCTTCACAATAGAAAGTGAGACTCGTTTTTTTTGACTACCGTTAAGCTGTTATTGAAGCTGTTGTACTGCGAGGCACCTGTGATCACGCGGGCTGGTGACCCTCAAGCACTTGTCTTGTGATTGGGTTGTGACTTTGGCTCTGCAGATCTCTTCCTGTCAGAGTTTCTTCCAGTTTCTAATTGCCTTTGGATTGTGTAGGACACCACTGGCAGTTTGATTTTATTTTTTGCAGTTTTTCTTGCCATTATCACTGGAATTTACAACTTTCTACAGTGTAATAGTGTCCAAGTAGGACTTCAGAGGGTGTAGTAACTCCAACTCTGCTTTAAGACACACAGAGGGGTTTTCAGTAATCAACACAAGTTGGGACTCCTGCGCAAATTGTTTGCTTCAACTAACAAGGCTTGATTTACTTTCATTGCTGCAGAACATCTGTAGGCTGTAACCTGTTAGTTGTTCTCTGCAGAAGACCCTTATGTAATATTCTCACATTTCCTATTTCAGTTTTTGCTAATCTAAACTTGAAATTTAAACCTCTGGCACTTTACTGCTTACCTTTTCACCATTTTAGGTCATACATTGCATTTCAACTGATTACATTTGAAGAAGAACTGAGGTGTTGTAAAACTTTTGACCGGTAATGTATATGTACACTGCATAGAAAGTATTTGCTGATTTCCTCTGTTACTGCAAATTTTGGACAGGGAAAGATTTTAGGTCAACTACCAAAATGTACAGTAATATTAGACGAAATGTGCCAAGTGAACAAGTAACATGTGCTTTTTTTAACGTATTTAATTTTATTAATGAAAAGGGTTATTCAACACCATCTAGCACTGTGTGCAAAAGTAACTGCCCCCAGCTAAATCAATCCAATTAAAACAGTAACTACAGTCAGCTGTTACACAGCCAGCCCTACTTAATATAATCCTCAATTATTCTGACATATTGCCACAACCAAAGGAAATTCCTGAAGAAATCAGAAAGAAGTTACTGATATGTCTCAGTCAGAAAATAAGGCTACAAAGGCATTTCTGCTGCTGTGGAACTCTGCAGAATCACAGTGAGAGACATCATTTTCAAATGGACAACACTTGTAATAGCAGTGAATCTTTCTGCCAAGGGCACAGCATAAAATCACCAAGGAAGTCACAAAAGATCCTAAAAAAAAAAAAAAACATCGAAGAACTGTAGGCCACTCTTACTTTAGCAAAGGACACGTTTATAACTTCACGACCAGAGATATTTTGAGCAAAAATGAGCCTTATTGGAAAGCATGATTATAGGAAGTGCTTGGTCGCAGTCATGGCAGCTAAAAGTGGCACAACCAGTTATTCAGTGAAAGGGGGCAATTAATTTTTCACACAGTGCCAGATGTTAAATTGCTTTGTTTAGTCAACAGAAATACTTAAGTAAAGAAAAGCGTTACTAGGCAGGAATTACTTTTTCACATAGTGCCAGCTGGTGTTGGATAACTTTATTTGTTCAATACATGACATAAGTAAGAAAAATGCATGCATAGTTTACTCAGGTGTCCTTTACATGATGTTTGATTTTGGCCAAAGACTTGAAAACACTCAGTGTCGAGAAGAACAGGAAAGACGCCAATTGTTCATCATGTCACTGTTCGTACTCGTACATACTGGATTCGGACTCCTCCATGTTTAGATTTTCTCATGTTGCTGCCTTGTGTTAAAATCATTTAGATTTATTTTTTTCCCCCCACATCAAAAAATAACCCAGAATAACAAAGCAAAAACAGGATATCAAATTTTTTTTCTTTTATAAATTGAAATATCACATTGACATGAGAGTTTAAAACTCTTTTTGGATCGAGTGCATCCCATTCTATTGATCATCATTGAGATGTTTCTACACCTTGAAGTCCACCCGTGGTCAGTTAAACTGACTGGGCGTGATGAAGAAAGACACACAACTGCCAATAAAAAGGCAGGAGCAATCCCTGGAGAGGGTGCCACCTCATTGTAGGGTGAACACACACACACACAGCAGTGGACAAATTGGCATTGCCAGTTTACCTAACCTGTATGTCTTTGGACTGTGGGAGGAAATTGGAGCAACAAGATATTGTTTCATCTGTGGTGGGCTGGCACCCTGCTCGGGGTTTGTCTCCTGCCTTGCACCCTGTGTTGGCTGGGATTGGCTCCAGCAGACCCCCCACCCCGTGAGCCTGTAGTTAGAATATAGCGGGTTGGATATTGGATGGATGGATATTGCTTCATGTTTTTCTTGTTAAGCATACTTTCACTTATGAGACTACAACATTCTATACAATAATTATACAGCTACAGTATCTACTAAATAATAAAACACTAAGTAAGGTCTGTGTGTCCAGTCTGTCAGAGCAATCTGATTGGTCAGTTTGGCTTTTTTGGATGTGAAAAAGGTGCCTCAAACATAATAATGGGGTTTGGATGGTTTCCTAAGTAAGTGAATTTCCCCTTGGGATTAATAAAGTATCTGTCTATCTCAGGGGTCCTCAATCCCAGTCCTGGAGAGCCGCAGTGGCTGCAGGTTTTTGTTCTGACCTGGTTGCTTAATTAGAAAGCAATTCTTGCCAATAAAGCATTAACAAGCTATGAAATTAAATTAACTCTGCTATGTCAGGTCATTCTCATATCCTAGATTTTCTTTCCCTTTCTATCATGCAAATGATTTGAAGGCTAAAATGGACGAGTAATTCTCAGTCCTTCACTTGTTTCTCTTCATTTTTCTTCCAAGTATTTAAACCCAATAGTGCAGATAAATACACACAGGTGTAAATGTAAATAAGCTAAATGGAGAAATGCTGCTCTCTCTTGTCATTTGCATGTTATTGATAATAAGGAGCAATTAAAATAGCTGTTTAAGACAAAATTGAGCAATAAGGGCTCAAAATCACTAAAGTGAAGCAGAAGTGTTACTTTAGCAATAAGTGCTTTTTATTAAGCAACTGGGTTGGAGCAAAAACCTGCAGCCACTGCGGCTCTCCAGGACCACCGTGATTGAGGACCCCTGATCTATCTATCTAATTGTAACTTGAGCTACACTTCAACTTCTGACATTCTCTTGTTTTCCCCATTGAAACGTATCGAGCCTAACTGAAGTGGAGTGGTACGCAATTTTCCTTACATCCTATGTCTTGAAACCACTTGTATCACACGTGAAAAGTTGGTTCTTAACAGAAAATGACTATGTAGATCAGGTTCTGAGTGATGAACCAGCTGTAACACTTCTTGGCACTTGCAGTGCTTTTCAGCTCTTGTAACGCGCTGCATTCAAGTTACATTCGCTTATAATTCAGTGCCCTGTCAATATACTGATGTGAAAACAGTGCTACATGGTAGCAAACATAGTTCCCTAATGGGTAAGAACTGTTTGGACGGTTTCCTAAGTGTAACTTGATCTACACTTCAACTTCTGACATTCACTTATTTTCCCCATTGAAACATATTGGGCCTAACTGAAGTGGAGTGTTACGCAATTTTCCTTACCTTCTATGTGTTGAAACCTCTTGTATCACATGTGAGAAGTAGGTTCTTAACAGAACTGTATTGTGTAGACCAGTTTCTGAGTGATGAAGAGAAGTGGGCTTTATGGGAAAACACTCGAGAAAGGGGGAGCTGGTGATGAGAGGGTCAGACACACAGGAATACAGAGGCACTGAAAGAACACACCGGGCAAGAAAGAGAAACTATTTTTTAATTATTCTATCAAGTGTCTTCAACAGGCACAGTGGCTAGGAATATACAAAAAGATAACCAACAAATGATGATGTTGAACACAGAGGAAAATCATGCAGTGCACTTTGTATACACTCACATGGCCACTTTATTAGGTTCACCTGTTCAACTGCACAGTTTACTAATCAGCCAATCACATGGCAGCAACTCGATGCATTTCAACACGTAGACACTGTCAAGACGACTTGCTGAAGTTCAAACTGAGCATCAGAATGGAGAAGAAAGGTGACTTTGAACGTGGCATGGTTGGTGGTGCCAGACTGGCTGGATTTGCACGCACAAACTTCTCTGGGGTTTACAGAGAATGGTTTTAGAAAAGGGAAAATATCAGTGAGTGGCAGTTGTCTGGGAGAAAATGTCTTGTTGATGCCAGAGGTCTGAGGAGAATGGCCAGACTGGTTCAAGATGATAGAAAGGCAACAGTAACTCAAATAACCACTTGTTACAACTGAGGTATATGGAAGAGCATCTCTGAATTCTCAACATGTTGAACCATGAAGCAGATGGGCTACAGCAGCAGGAGACCATACTAGGTGCCACTTCTGTCAGCTAAGAAACGGCAACTGAGGCTACAATCGCACGAGTTCATCAAAATTGGACAACAGAAGATGAGTCTGATGAGTCTCGATTTCTGCTGCAACATTTGGATGGTTGGGTCGGAATTTGGCATCAAAACATGAAGGCATGGATCCATCCTGTCTTGTATCAATACTTCAGGCTGGTGCTGGTGGTGTAATGGTGTGGGAGATATTTTCTTGGCACACTTTGGACCCTTTAGTACCAACTGAGCATCGTTTAAATGCCACAGCCTACCTGAGAATTGCTGCTGACCATGTCCATCCCTTTATGATCTTCTGATGAATCCTTCCAGCAGGAAAATTCACCATGTCACAAAGCTCAAATCATCTCAAATTGATTTCTTGAACATGACAATGAGTTCACTGTACTCAACTGGCCTCCACAGTCACCAGATCTCAATCCAGTACAGCACCTTTGGGATGTGGTGGAATGGGAGGATTCGCATCATGGCTGTGCAGCTGATAAATCTACAGCAACTGCATGATGCTGTCATATCAATATGGACCAAACTCCCTGAAGAATGTTTCAAGCACCTTGTTGTTGAATCAATGCCATGAACAGTTACGGCAAAAAGGGGTCCAACCTGTTACTAGCAAGGTGTACCTAATAAAGTGACTGGTGAGTATATATATATATATATATATATATATATATATATATATATATATATATATATATATATATATATATATATATATATATATATATATATATATATATACACACATACAGGATATATATATTTTGTGACAGACGCCCCTGCACACTGTATTCAGGGGGAGCAGCCTGGACAGTGCAATACCTCCCCTTGGACGCTAGATGGCCGCCCCCCTGGGCTGGTGTAGTGCCTCGGTTTCCCACAGGGCTCCCTGGGAATTGGAGATGGGGGCAGCCCTGTTAGGTCCCGCAGGTACTGCCAGGGGGTGCTGTGTTTGGGACTCCTGAGCCTGTGTGGGCAACAGATTCATCACACCTGGAAGTGCCGCTGGATCTTGGTGATCAAACATCTGGAGCACTTCCAGGTGACCTCTAAAAGGGAGCCAGCAACCACTACTCATCGGCCAGAGTCGGGTGGAGGAGGACAAGGTTGCGAATGAGGAGTGGTGGTGCCAAGGAAGAGAGGAGAAGAGTGCTTGTGTTGTACTGTACTGGTGTTTGGGACTGTGTTGTGGCTGGGCGGAGTACGGGGAAGACGTGCCCCCCAGCTGAAGAGTAATAAAGGTCTTTTCTTTTACATGTTCCTCCCGTGTCCAATCTGTGCCGGGTCAGGCGCTATATAGCTTCTTATCACTATATATATATATTTATTATATATATATATATTTATTATATATATACATACATACATACATGCATATACAACATGTACGCTGTACGCTGCATATACATTTTTAAAGTTAGCAGGATCTCCTCAAGTACTTTTCCACATTACAAGTTCATTAGGTCTATATCAAATCACGTCTCTCTATGGTATCTCTTCTGCAAGGATAATCAATGCACTAAATGCACAACAGAGCCCAGGTACATGCATGAACTTTAGACCTCCACAGGGATGGACGCTGGTTATGTTTAAACTCTGAGTGTAGCTCCTGTTATGCAGATGAGGTGTGTTGAAGGTAGCTGCAATTCATCAGGCAGAACTGCCAACTCCTACAGAGGGGAACTTTTCATACAGCATTATCATTGTGAAAGGTCACCCACAGTACAATAGACAGATCACAATGGCAGTGTGGGGGGCAGCAGCTAGCAATCACTGGACTGGCACAAGTGAACAGCTAACTGTTGGCAGTATGATTACACAGTAGGGTCAGCTGGACTGGCAGAACTCCATTTCCTGAAGCTGCTGTGTGGAACGTTATCACTGCTCCAGTATCTAGCGCTACAAGTCAACAGCTCTTTAGTTCTGCTGAAGTGTAGCTGAGTAACATTCTGAAGAAACACACTTACTCACATGCTAATCATCTATCATATGACAGACTACAAAAGCTAGCAGATAAAAAATGCTTGATTACTCCACAGTAATCCTTTCATTGAATTCTAGAATAAGTACAAGACAAACATTTTGCTGCAAGGAGTAATAGATCATAAAGTTGTTAGTCTTCTCATTGTAACATAAGAAGAGATTATGCCTGACATAATTGATAAGCTCGACCAAGTAAAGATCAGCATTAAGAGTGTTTATTGTGTGCAGCTGTCAAATTACAGTTTGTCTGGCCTACAGAGTGACACTTTAAAAACTCTGTGACAGTATGCTGCAATATCAAAGAGAAGTACCTCGGGGTTATCTAGCAGCACGTTATGAAACTGACCTTCGGCTTGTTGAAGCGAATGAGGCCTAGTCTCCTCCTGATAATGTCTTTGCACACTTCTCTTTAACTTTGAATCTTTGGTTGTATTTTCTTTTTGTTGATATCATGCAAAGTGGAGTGTTAGCCAATGAATAAGCCGCTACTGGGCTGGACTCCTGACCAATAAATGAGGCGGGGAGGCGGGTCTTTATTCAAATTCTTGGCACATCTGACATCTAACATTTCATTTACGAAAGCACAGGATTTTAGTAAAAATACACGTGTTTGTGATGTTATCGAGCATGCAACTGGATGACTTTAAATGAGATTTTTTTCATGAATGTTTTTATACAGTTTGCTGTTTTCCAGCACTGATCGCCACAGATGTCTATTCCATCCGACATTCGAAAACAGTAAGATTAAACATTTTTCTTAGCTATCACTAAAACAACATGGGGTAAGTGACAAATAAATATATATTTTTGGGAGGAGTAGTCTTTTAAAATAGGGTTGAAAAGTATAAAAAGTAGTATTGGCCATTCACAAACCATATTAAAAGCAGACTGGCAGCAGTACTCAATTCATTTCTCCAGCACTCTGTACAAGAAGCTTGTGCTCACAGAGTTGGCATAAATATTCAAATTACACAACAGTGTGTGTGCTAATAGACAAAATGTCTTTGTCTGGTTATGAATGGTTGGGGGGGACACAAAATTTGGGGCGATGTATTACATAGGAGAGGAGGGCTGTAGTACACCACAGAAGCCATTCCAGATATTTAATGAAAAATCAAAAATAGATTCAGAGAAGAATAAGACAATTTAATAAGAAGACTAAGATATGATAAATACCCAGAAACTATGCTTTACATATGAAAAGTGAATATAGTTCATTGCAGAGCTTTATTAGTGAATGTAATATACAAATAAAATATAAAAAAACTTAATTATTTTATTGAAAACAGCATAGATAGATAGATAGATATGAAAGAGACTATATAATGATAGATAGATAGATAGATAGATAGATAGATAGATAGATAGATAGATAGATAGATAGATAAAAGGCACTATATAATAGATAGATAGATAGATAGATAGATATGATAGATACTATATAATGATAGATAGATAGATAGATAGATAGATAGATAGATAGATAGATAGATAGATAGATAGATAGATAGATAGATACTATATAATGATAGATAGATAGATACTATATAATGATAGATAGATAGATAGATAGATAGATAGATAGATAGATAGATAGATAGATAGATAGATAGATAGATAGATAGATAGATAGATAGATATGAAAGAGACTATATAATGATAGATAGATAGATAACCTCACGCCAAACTACATCAGTAACCTTTCACTTTACCTCTCTGTCAAGATGCTCATGTAACCTGTGTGTGTGCTATACTATCAATTATGTTGTCTGTTAGGCTTTCTCTGAATTTACTGTCTTAATCTTCTTTATTTATTTATTTGGTTTGTACAATGCTATATTCTGTATAACCTGCCATTCTTTCTAATATTCTGTAAATGCCTTGATCATGGGAAAGGTGCTATATAAATAAAATGTATTATTATTATTAGATAGATAGATAGATAGATAGATAGATAGATAGATAGATAGATAGATAGATAGATAGAACTTTATTTGACCCCGTGGGAAATTTGGCTTTTTATAGAAGCTCAATCAAGAAATAAATAAACATATACACATGCACACAATGGTCTGAACACAAATCAGAAATACTAAAAAGGAAGAATATTAAAAAGAAAGAAAAAAACTTCTGATGTGGCAGCGCTGGTCACAGCGAGGCACTACAAAGGTATACTGCTTGGTTGGTATAAAGGAGCCCCCCGTAGCATTCCCTGACACGCTTCTACTGAATAATTTGTTGGCTGAAAGTCCTCAGTGTTGGTGTGTCACAGAGAGGATGTGCAGCATTGTTCCTAATGTTCTCTCCTTTGCTATGACCTCCAGAGGGTCCAGAGTGTGTCCCATACCTGCGCCTGCCCTTTTACTTAGTGGTGGACCTCTCTTGAAGTGATGTTACCAGCCCGGCACACCACAGTGTAGAAAATCACACTGGCCATCATCGTGTTATAGAAGGTGTGAAGGATGTCAGTACTCACATTAAAGGCGCTCAGACTCTTCTATGGTTCCTCAGTGGTATAAGACCAGTGCAGCCTGTCTTTAATGTGGACCCCAAAATACTTGTAGGAGTGCACCACCTCTACGTCACTCCCTAAATAGTGACCGGACAAAGAGGCTGTTTGGTACGGTGAAAGTCAATAAGCAGTTCCCTGGTTTTGCTGAGGAGTTGATTCCTCTACAATGTCTCAACTACGTTCATCAAAACACCCCATAAGTGCAGAATCATTTGGGAATTTCTGCAAATGACATATCCTGGTATTATATTTACAATCTGAAATTAATAGTGTTTTCTAAAATAACATAATTTATAACAATAACTATGAAGGAATTTGATAATGATCCTAATCTGTTACACAAAAAACAACTCATTCTGCACTAACTATTCTCATGCCCATCACAGCAATTCATGTTTATTTACTGAACTTTGCAATATTTAAAGTCATTTTCTCCCATTACTCTTCCCTGACACACCTGTAATCCTATGATTAAAGGCCATTGTTCATGTGATTGTATCTTATTATCTGCTAAGCTTTTCTAATTCTGATACATGCCAGATCCAGTCACGGTTACTAAGAGATGTAGCCAGAAAATAAGTAATTCATCCTCATGACTTGAATATTAATTAGACATTCTTCTACTCCAGACACCTTATAATATTCATGCTAACCAGTTTATTCATTATTTATGAATGTCTTTATGTTTTCTTATTAAAACAAAGCTTCTACGGTATTTTTCTGTTTTAAAATAATAGCAACAGATAGAGAAGATGAGCTTAAATAATAACAACAAGTCTAAGATTAAACAATTGTTGATTAGGGACTTCTTATAAGACACACTAAGGCCAATGACAATACCCAAATTATATGTATATGTTTCTTGAACAAAAACTTTTCAGAAGCCTAATTTATCCTTCACAACCCAAAGCATTTTCAACATTAAACCCCATTTTACATAACTTACAAACAGGCCCTGTGCCATCCCATAACTGTGGTAGTTCTTATAAAGCAAATGCTCGGACAGGTTTTCTCATAATTACTTACAATAGTTCAACATTTAGTCCTGTCATGTTGCAAAATATCACGGCATGACTTGTAATATCTCAATGTGATGAACCTGTCAGGTTTTGCTGTGTCGATCCTGCTCTTTATTTTCTGTTTTAGACCAAATAATAAAGCAGACTGCAATTTAATTAAATGTGATCTTCAGTCTGGCAAAAGCAGGCCATTTATTAAGTGATGTACTGCAAAAGATTTGAACTATGAACAGTACTGAAACCCCATCCGATCTTACATACTTATGTTTTTTTTTTTCCCCACTTATAGCGCATTAAGAACTGTGCAAGGCATTAAAGATCAATTGATAAAGTTAACAAGTTAGATAATATAGGCATGGGGTAACATTCAGGTGCGTGCAGTGGCTAAGTGTGTTTATCATTCTGAAAATGATACGTTTTGGAAGAAACACAAATTTCTAAAAGTTCAAGTAACAGATGCAAGTTAGAAAATGTACACATGGCGTACCATTCAGGTGTTTCGTGACTAAGTTAACTGATAGGAGAGTTGGAGCGTTTCACATTTTTTATTTACTTCATGCATGAGTCAGTTATTACATTTTGTTTATTAAATAGTTTTGTAATTTTTGAGTCACATTCAAAAGAGATAGCAATAACAGAATGTAGATCCAGGTGTGAGCAGAATGCATTAACTACATGCTTTTTAACAGCACATTACAACAGAGTTAACAACGGAGCACAAAGGCTTGTGGTGACTCAGTGCCTTTCATACTCAGCAGAGACCAATCCAAGTGATGTGACAATGCCATCGATTGATGTGTGTTAAGGGTGACGGGCCTGTGACTAACTGTCACATAACATTTTTGAAAGTATACCTAACAGAGTAGTACCAAATAATTAGCAATTGAAAATATCCTTTAATACAAAATGTCTATTACCAGGATAAAGTCAGTATCAATATTACCCTATGAAAGGAGAAAAGGAGCTGAAGTAAGTTCCCCGTCTAGCCATTAATATTACCGTATTTACTCGTGTACCACGCACCCTAATTTTTACAAAGAAAATCGCAAAAACGTTTTGCCCCGTGTACGACACGCGTTGTGATTGTACAGGAAGCGTTTAGAGAGAGAGAGAGCGCTGTTGAGAGAGAGAGCGAGTGTGCGAGCAAGTGAGCGAGAGAGAGAGAGAGCGTGAGCGAGCGAGTGAGTGAGCGAGAGAAAGAGCGTGAGTGCGCAAGCAAGTGAGCGAGAGAGCGAGAGAGAGAGAGAGCAAGTGAGCGAGCAAGTGAGCATGAGAGAGAGAGCGTGAGCGAGCGAGAGAGAGAGAGAGCGTGAGCGAGTGAGCCCAAGCAGAAGAAGTAAACATTACAGAATTACATTTCCTCGTGTATGACACGCACCTGATTTTCTAATGCTAATTTTCAGGAAAAAATGTGCACGTGTCACACACGTAAATACGGTAGTTAAAACACAGTAGTTTGTTAAAATTACAAAAGTAAGAACTCGGAAAGGAACTGATTTATTGTATAACGGGAATACAAAATCAGGGGCTTGTTGTGATTTTTCGTGTTTATCTGGGACTTAAAGACCTACGGCTGAGTGACTGAGATGAGGGGCTTAAGCCACTGAAGCCTCCCGACGCCACTGCCCTTTTTATTCTGTTTGTATTACTTAGGGCAGCTGCACCTTTCTCATGTTATTAATCAGTTCAAGCACCGTTTAACTGCAGGTTGGCAGTGCAGGTTCTTCACAATAAAAATCTACACGTAATAGTGTTCAATCGATTTAGTCTTGTTTATGCTTAATTAATTGCTTTCCCCTTCCATCTGTTTCCAGAGAAGTGACTTTTCTTGTATACTTTTAGTTAACTTACCTAAAGCGGCAGGAGAAGGCACTGCTGTGTGAGCTGTTTGTATGTGCATGCACTCTTCCCGCCACTTGACTCGCTTCTGTTGGGCATCCGAACAGCTCTCAGTCAACTAATGTGGAAAACATACTAAATATACAATTTCAAGCAGCCATTCTCAAGGTAAAACTGAAACTAATTCCTAGTTGATGTCGTACACAACACTTCTCTATTTCAAGATGGTGTGGAACTGAACCCGGACACAGACAGACGGACATCGTTTGTTCACCCAACACATGTCTATTTACAGTACTATTTACAATAAAGTTCAGTGCACATCCCAGCGCCTCCAGTACCGATCCCCCAAAGTCCAGGCCTCACAGTCTCTGGTGCCTTTCCTGGCCGCCTCCACTCCTCTCTCCGAGCTCCATCCTCTTCCACCCGACTCTTGCTCATGACGGAAGGGAGGCGGCCCCTTAAATAGCAACCCAGATGAGCTCCAGCTGCTTTCCTGGCAATGCCCCGCGGACACGCCCCCGTGTGACGGAAGTGCCGGCTGCACACCCGGAAGCCCTCCAGGTGTTCCCAGCCCTCTTCCCCCCAGCACTTCCGGGTGTGGCGGAAGTGCTGAGGTCCAGGGTTCTTCAGGCACCGGGGCGCTGCCTGGCGGTAGCCACGAGCCCCTACAGGGTTGGGCTTCCATGCCCTCTACCCATGTCTGCCAACACAACCAGGACGGTTGCCCCCTTGTGGTCTGGAGGAGGCACAAGCCTTCCTCCGGTCCTCCTGGGCGTCCCGGCTGGGCTCCACCCCCAGCCGCATGCCACAATGGACATGTTTGCAAATTCGCCAATGCTTTTCAATGGGAGATTTTGAAACTTTAAAACTTCGTAGAGCACGATCTGTTCGAGATATCTGAATGAAAATTAAACTTTGTGATAAATTTCTCTCAAGAATAAGTGTGCCAAATTTCAACAGAATTGGTCCAGGGGGTCCAAGTTGTTTGATGCGGACAGAAAGATAGACATGGGCTTTCACATTCGGTGCTTTGTGTATTACATGCAAACACAAGTAAGAATGAATGTAAGTCAATATGTCAAAAGAGCTGAGCATCCCTTTAAAATTCAATGCTTTCTGAGATTCAGCTTGAAACAGGAATACAATGCATCAAAACTTCACAAAAAAAGATAAGTTGCAGATTTTAACAAACAGAAAATACGAGTACAAAGAAATAAAAAATACAAGATAACAAAACTTCCAATCAAACTGGCTTAGTGGTCAAAAAATAAGCAAATGCCACTGGTTCACTTAAGTACTTTTATGTAAACTTAAACACTAACATGTCACACGGGTGAAACAGAGGACTGCCTCTGACTGTACAATTTAACAGAATATACTGGAAATGAATAAAACTTGTTTTCTACAATACGGACATTGATTACGAAGATCTGCCATCACATGGCTTAAATCTTACTATTTATAATAGTTCTTTACATTTATATAGCACTTTTCTCACTACTCAAAAGCAGGGAGGACCCGGGATACGAACAAATGATCTCCTTACCAGCGCTACCATTGTGCCACAGCAGCGGGTTTTATCAAAGTGCACCACTAGACGAGAAAGCAAGAGTCACTTTACTGGTTCTTGTGATTGACAGTGGATTCAGAAAATATTCAGAAACCTTCTCTTTCTGCACACTTTATTGTATTGTAGATTTAATTGTAAGTGGTTAAATTTGCCATCTTTGCACATGTCTGTGTTCAATAACTTAAAATTAAAAAAAAGTGAAAACATATTTTCTGAATGGTTTGCAAATGTATTAAAAATCTAAAATTGAAATCTCTTTTACTGTAAGTGCTTGGGCCCTTAATTCAGTACTTTGTAGAAGCCCCTTTGACAGCAAGTATAGTGCTGAATCTGTCTTTTGGGTAAGTCTTTACAAGCTTTGCAGGCCTGGATTTGGGCAGTTTATTCCATTCCTCTTTGCCGATCCTCTCAATCACATTTAGACTAGATCGGTCGTTTCTGTAAACTGCCATCTTCACGTCTCTCCACAGAAGTTCTATGGACTTTAAGTCTGGGCCACTCAAGGACAGTCAGACTTGTCCCGTATCTACCCCAGCATTGCCTTGGCAGTACGCCTTAGGTCACTGTTGTGCTGAAAGGTGATCCGTCACCTCAGTCTGAACGTCGTGTTCACTCTGGGGAAGATTTTCTCTAAAGACCTCTCTGCATTTTGCTGCATTCATCCTTCCCTCGATTCTGACCAGTTTCCTTGGCCCCGCCACCAAGAAGCACCCTACAGCATAATGCTGCCACCACCATACTTCACCATAGGGGATGGTTTGAGGTAGGTGTTGAGCAGTGCCTGGTCTTCGTCAGACATAATGCTTGGAGTTCTGCATGTTTTCATTCTAACCTTTTTCTTAATTATAGTGACTTGTTTTTGCTGCTGATTAACTTCTTTTGAATTGATTTTAATTGACTTGTTTTTTAAGATTTGTTCCCCTGAATTTCTTCATCGTTCCTCTGAATTGCTTCATTTCTTTCCTTAAATGGCACCCAAACGGAAATGAAATGTGAAATGAGTGAGCCAACAGAAGGCCAACTAAATCAGGGCCTCAAACTCCAACCAATTTCACTCCAACCAGTTGCTTCATTAGGCTCTGATTCTTGTTGTTAATTAAAACCGTTCTTTAATTCCATGACTTGTTGCTGCTCAAATTGTGTAATAGCTGATATTTCAGAAATTGTTGATTTGCTCTTTTCTAAGAACACTGTTCTTTTGCCGGTTTTCTGTGGTGGCGACCTGCGCCACCACCACCTAATCAAAGCACCGTGATGTCCCTACATTGATGGATTAAAGGCCAGAAGTCCACGTGACCGTCATCATCAAGTTCTTCCATGAGAACCCTGAATACAATGAGGACTAATTGAGGTCATTGATGTTAGGTAGAATGCCTAGAGGGAGCTGGGTGGTCTCGTGGCCTGGAACCCCTGCAGATTTTATTTTTTCTCCAGCTGTCTGGAGTTTTTTTTGTTTTTTCTGTCCTCCCTGGCCATCAGGCCTTACTCTTATTCTATGTTAATTAGTGTTCTCTGATTTTAATTCTTACTTTGTCTTTTTTTCTCTTTCTTCATCATGTAAAACACTTTGAGCTACACTATTTGTATGAAAATGTGCGACAGAAATAAATGTTGTTGTTCAAATGTTTTGGGGACCTGAGCAGATCAGCATTCTTCAGACATTCACCTTGCTTTATTTTCAGATATTGTATGATCAACACAGTTTACTGGTCATATTTTGGTTCATTTTGTATCTCACTATTGTTTGGTTGCTAATTAAGGAAAAAGAAACAATTAAGGGGTCGGAGTCTTCAAGAACAAGTCAAATAAAATGAATTCAAAAAAAGTTAATTAGCAGTAAAAACAGGTCACTAACTCTTTCAGGGCTGATGTTGACTTTTGTCAAAATTCAGGGGTAGAGGACGGTAATCAGCTGTAAACTGCAACAAAACTCGTCCTTACATTTTAGTTCAACTCTCTTTGCTAGAAGGAGAATTACATAGCTTTGCTGATTTAACCTCGAATACCTACGCGTGAGAGTAGCGAAGACTAAACAACCTCTAAAATTGCACCGACATCTGGCGAGAGGCCAAAGCGATCGTTGCAAAGCAAAATGCTCCATGGATGTTTCACGTAATTTCGTTGAATAGGATTCTGACTTGTCGGACTCCAACCTGGAGATGGATATCAAAAACGACAGTGAAGTGCCAGCATCGTCTGATCGGTCCCCAGCTGACTGTGGTGCTGAACACTTTCGTGTAGCTGATGCACCTACAGCAGCGTTCCCCTTAAAGAACCACCACTTCTGATGACAAGTGGTACAAACCATATTGCATCACACTGTGACCGCCACCCACCTGCTGTGCGAAGACAACCAGGCAGCCAGCCCACCGTGCATTCCTGCTGACCATTGAGGTGCCCCTGCGCAGCAACTGCCACCAGAGACGCCAAACATGCGCCAACAGCAGCCACAGCACGTAGTGACAGATGTTTTATGTTGATTTATGTGTGAAACTGTTGCTTTGTGTGCTTTTCTGAAAACTGAGTTTCTTTGGAAAAAATATTCAGCCCTCAAAGAGTTAAGAAAAGGGTTAGAATGAAAAACCTGAAAACACTTTTGCGCCCCAGAGAGTTCCTTGGACTTCATGACTTGGTTTTTGCAGTGTGAATTGTTGGACCTCCCATACACTAGTGTGCTTCTTTCTAAAAGATGCCCAATCAACAGTTTGCCACAGGTAGATTCCAATCAATCAATCAATCCAATCAATCAAAGGCGACTCATCTCAAGGGGAATTAAAACAAATGGGATGCACCTGATGAGCACAATTTGGACAGCCACTGTAAAGGGTCTGAATAATTATATAAATAAGAGACGTCAGTTTTTATTTTGAACAAATTTGGAAACCTGTCTGAAAATGTTTTCACGTTTGTCATCATGGGTTATTGAGTGTTGACTGAAAATGGCAAATGTATCCATTTAAGATCAAATGTACAATACAGTTAAGTGTGTAGATCAGTACGTAGTAGTGCAAATATACAAACAAGATAGAATAAGATATTTTAGTGGGTTTTTTTTGGATCCAATACAGAGTACTTTATATCAAATCAACACTGAACTGCTGAAAACATCATAAAGTGAGAACACTCTCTCAACACCCACCCCACACTCCATTGTAGGCAGAAACAGTGAAAAGAGCAATGAGATCCAAATAACCCGAAGGAGGAAAGCACAATCGCAATACATTTAGCGTTATACTAGAAAAAAGCCATGTTGTTACAAGAAAACTGGTAAAGCAGACTGTAACAAGAAACCAAAGATCAGGTCGGTTGCCAGGGCTGTTGTACTCCCTGTTCCCACCCAGCTATAAATCTTGCAGGTATTGTTCTTCAGAATCATATAATACTCACTGCTCCTATCTAATCAGCAACATTGCTCAGATGCCACTAGGAAACAGGTATCCAGTTACTTTAAAATGTTTCCAGATGCTTACCAGAGTGCTGTCCTGCCACTATATACACTACGACAATAAAGGTGTGATGGACAGCAAGCATGGATTGGCATTCTAGCCAGGATGGTTTTACCTGGCTGGGAGGCCGAGCCACTGAATATAAAGGAAGGTAGGATGTTTCCTGCCATGATAAGGAGGGTGGCAGAGGATGCCAAGACTATGATGGAGACACTGGCACCCCCGGAGGGACCTTACCAGTACAATGGAGAGAAATGGAGAGGCAACTTGCCTGGACTATCTGCTCCCCCAGCATGACAGGTGGCATCATCCATGGGCTTCAGTACCCATTTGAACACCCACAGGGCATGCTGGGATTCGTAGTTCTATGAGACAGTCCTGTTGGGTTCTGGGTGCTGCAGAGATTTGCCACCCCTAATTTGAGGGACTTCTGCAAGACCAGGAAGTACTTCCAATGTGCCATGTCCTAGCACATGAAGTACTCCCAGGTCTTGGGTTGTGATAAAGGAGCTGTATAGCGCCCGACCCGGCACAGCCTACGCAGAGGCACGTGTAAAAGTCACATAGGCTTTTATATTATCTTCGGCCGTGGGGCACCTCTTCCCCGTGTCCCACAGGCCCAACACAGTCCCAAAAGCACTTTAAACTACACCAAGAACTCTCCACCTTGCACCACCACTCCTCTCAGGCAACCTCGTCCTCATCCTCCCCATTCTGGCACTTGAGTGGTGTAGGGTGGCCCATTTTATAGCCCACCCGGAAGTGTTCCAGGTGCTTAACCACCTGGTCCCAATTGCACCTCCGGGTGGGGCTGGTGACTCGTCCAGCCGGGTTCTTGAGACTCGGCAGCACCCCCTAGCAGCCATCTCATCTCCTAACCAGGCTGTGGAGGACTCCATGTCCCATGGAGCCACGTGGGAGACTAGGAAATGAACATCGGCCAGGGAAGCTGCCACCAAGCGTCCCGGGGGAGGTATTGAGCTGTCCATGGTGGCTCCCACGGAACATATGCAGTAGGGGCGTCCCGGCCAGGCATGGGACCCGGTTGTCCATCACAAGGTAAACGGAGTCACGAGGTGAGGCAGAGTTGGGAGGCAGTGGAAGAAGAGGGACTTGTGCTTCTGGATAACCTGTGGAGGTATTTTGATAAAAGAAACATTTTTATTCAACCCAGGATTTGTGTTGGTGCTATTGTGTTTGAGAGCTTGAGGCCTTGGGGTTGTCCAGTCATTTTTCCCATGAATGTAGTTGCCAGTTCCTTGCACCTCACAATGACTCCAACTGTGTCATCATAATTGAGCAATAGTGACCACATATAGCCAGAGGCAATGTACTGTTCACTTTTCCTACAAATCTAGTGGTTAACTTGAATTCTAAAGTATAATTTGGTTTTTCAGAAAGATTTTTTTCTTTGTAACAAGTTAGGTTTTTTTTAACACATTGAATGTGCTCTACACACACAAACAGGGGTCAAACAATTTACAGAGTAGAGCGAGGGTGCTTTGTGTTAGCAGAGCTAGCCAATCTTAGAGCTCATCAATCTGCTGCCGTGCAGTACGAGTCATTTTATTCAATTCCTATGGCATAAGACTACAGCAGGGTATCACAACCCAAAAAAACGGTAGTTTTGCTCGGCTTATGTGCTGTGTCAGTAATTCAATTATTCAACAAGCCATCCAGTTTATTAATGTGGCATTAAACATCTATACCTGCGGTGGGCTGTCGCCCTGCCCGGGGTTTGTTTCCTGCCTTGCACCCTGTGTTGGCTGGGATTGGCTCCAGCAGACCCCCGTGACCCTGTAGTTAGGATATAGCGTGTTGGATAACAGATGGATGTATGGATAAACATCTATACATGAAACCAAAGTAAAGTAGGACATACAAAGAAGTAGCATTCATGGTTCTGACCCAGTGAGGAGTTACCACAATTACGGAATCCAAACATAAAGAAAAAGAATCAATTCTCAACTCAAGAGAGAAGGCCATTTCATAGAGAGGCAGTGCAGATGATGGAGAGGACGCTTGCATTTCAGTCGGCAATAACAAAAGGATCAACATTTCAGAAACTCGAACAGTTTTGCTCTCTTACAGTTAATCCATTTTACAAATATACTCAAGCAGCGCTAGGTACTTCAGGTAGTTGCTCCTAAAAATGGAGGTGATTTCAATTTCTTTGAGAGAATCACATTAGATATGACGTCAGAATCTAGCACAACTAGATTGCTCACGCACAGCCACCTGGGTCATATTCATTTTTTTGGCAGTTTGTTATCTGATCTCCTGAAAAAGTGCAATCATGCAGCATTAATGGATGATTTAAATGTTAACAGGGGTATAGAAACAGAACATTTCATCAAATGTTTTACACACCTGCCAAATTCAGTAAGGTTTTGGCAAATTGTTAATTTATAATATTACAATCATACATTGATCTAATTTTTTATATTCTATTCCGGTAGATGAAATTGCGTCTGACCACTACTTAATTATGTTTTACTTGTTCCTGTTCTCACCAACATAATCACAAATTAAAGTAAGAAGAGTGACATCTAGATTGCAACTTTAAATCAAAATTAGTGGATATTGTGAGAAACTCAAACTTAATTACAGAGAGCGATAAATCGGCTGACATATAATTATAATGTGTCTCTCAAAGGGGCCTTCCATAGTGGAAAGCAGAAGTGCTCACAGCACAAAGAAAGTCACCCTGAGTTAATGAGAGCCTTAACGCTGTTAAAACAAGAGTGCTAATGGAGAGCGACAAAGTTACGGGGCTTTGAAGCTACACAGTCCAACAGTGTTAAATGGTTTTAAAAAAAGCTATTTTTCCTTGTCAGCTCTGAATGCTATTCAGGATTAACACATGAAAACAGAAATAAACCTTATGTGCGGTTTAGGAATAGCTGTTAATCTGACAAATGGGTACTCTAAACTACCATACCAAATCCCTACAAAGACCACAGATTTTATCAACTTCTTAAATTTAAAAACTGATAGTAGAAGATCCCAGGGCTTGATGTCATTTTACAAACTTGGTATTGCGGTATCAAACCCCATCTGTCCTTGTTAACACATCTTCAGAAATTTTACTAATTAATTTCTAAAATAAAATCAAGTCTTGTCTCTTAGACCCTAACGTATCCATGTTAGCAAAACACAGCATCACTGCTCTGGAAACAGTCATTTTCAGGTGTGTTTGCACATAATGCATGAAGTACCTACTGCCAAAGCCCATGTCTGTCTGTCTGTCTATCCAGCATAGAACAATTCAGCCCCACTTTGAGGTGTGGCACACTTATTCTTCAAAGAAATTTGTCAAGACAATTCAGTTTTCGTCCAGATATCTCAAACAGATCGCACCGTACAAAGTTTTACATTTTCAGAATCACCCATTGAAGAGCATTAGCCAATTTGCAAACCCGTCCATCTTAAAACAGGGAAACGGTCAGCTTGACGTCAACTAGGAATCAGCCAGCTGTTTCAGTTGTACCTTGAGAGCTCTTGCTTGCGCCTGTATATTTTGTATATTTTCTTCTTCTACTTGTCTGACAGCCGCTCAGATGCCCAATGTAAGCGAGTCAAACACTGCATAGAACAGAGCGCCAGCACACGTGCAAACAGCTCACACAGCAGCATCTTCTCCTGCTGCTTTAAGTAAGTCAGCTAATGCAAAGCAAACGGAAGGGGACAGCAATTACTGTATACTAGGCTGACCCACCTTTTAAGGCGACCGACTTTTAACTCTTTGAGAGCTGAATATTTTTTACAAAAAACTGTTTCTGAAAAGCAATGGTTTTACACAGAAATCTACGTAAAATGTCTGTTGCTGCATGCTGTGGCTGCCAGTTTGCCAAGAATGTGCGGCAGGCTTGCTGCCAGGCTGTCTTCACGTGGCTGGGAAAGCAGCAGCGTTCACGGTCGCAGTGCATTACAATCTGATTTCTACCTCTTATCATTGTTAAGTGGCAGTCCTCCCTGGCGAACATTGTCAGTACAACGATAAGCTGGGGACCAATCAGCTGAAGCTGGAACCTCACATTGCTTTTCGATCATCTGTATCAAGATCGAAGTCCGACAAGTCATAGTCCAGTTCAGAGATAATAGGCAAAATGTCGTCCATGGAGTATTTTGCTTTACGCATTCGCTTTGATCTCTCGCCAGACCTCAGTCCCATTTTTGCTGTTGTTTGCGCCTTGCTACTCATGTCAGTGCAGGAAATCTCGATCAGATCAATGAATCTAACATTCCTTCAGTCAACGAGAGTCCAACTAATACATTACACTTGGTTTTGTCACCGTTTACAGTTGATTACCTTTGTCAACTCCTCCTTTTGACAAAAGTCGACATCAGCCCTGAAAGCGTTAAGTTGACCACTTCTTAAGGCAATTCAATATGTAGATCAATTTGATATTTTATACAAACTCATTAATTTGGTTATATTGCATTTGAGCGGTATTACTTTAATCCTCGTAGTTTCTGTTATTTTTGTGATGAAATTTTAACTTTTTTTCTATATTGAGGTCGCCCGTTTGAACCCCCCTGATATTTACTACGCGGTGAGGCATTTGTACTCCATCGACATTAATTATTTCCAGAGACATAATTTTGTCTATTTTTCCAGTGCATCGCGCACAAAAGTAAGGGAACGATGGGAGCACCAGAGCTCACATCATGTCGCTTCGTACCGCAAGCTGCAAGTAGTAAGTCTGTGATAAGCGGAATACCGCTACGCTTTCCACTCACGGGACGGAAGGACAATCCCGACCACTTTTATATAGTAAGATTAGCATATGTAAAACTGAACTGACTGAACTAATATTATCTGCAGATTAATTATTGTAAAAAACTGATATTATCAGCATTAACTAAATGGTGTTTGAACTAATTAATAACACTGCAAATGTACATCTGGCCAAACTGATATGAACAGCAGACGGGTTTAGAAATGGACAGAGATGGCGAGAGGTGGGAGGCTGCAGTGACTTTAAACTCTTGATTTTTCAGGCCCAGATATACAAGAACAATCACATCGCGCACCTTTATTTGTATGTCCTCTTTACAATAAATCAGTTATTTTCCAAGTTTTTACTTATTTATATAAATTTGATGATTACTGTATTTTAACCAATGTTAAGTTATATGGGGAACTTATTTCAATTTCTTTTTTCCTTTCATAGCATAACATTGATGCTGATTTTATGGTAGAATCGGTCAATTAATATTAACAGGTAGTTTTCAATTCCCAGTTATTGAATACTACTCTACTGGGTTTATTTTCAAAAATGTTATGTTGAGGAAAACTGGACACCACTTAGTCACAGACCCTCCTGCACTAACACACATCAACGGGTGCCACTTTCACATCTCTTGAATTGCAGTCTGCTGTGTATGAAAGCCACTGAGTCACCACAAGCCTCTTTGTGCTGCGTTTTTAACTCCGTCGTGATGTGCTGTTAAGAAGCACGGAGTCTGCTAACACAGGGATCTGCTTTGTGTTACTGCTATCGCGTTTGAGTGCGACTCAAAAATTACAAAACTATTTAATAAACAAAAATGTAATAACCGACTCTTTGATAAAGTAAATAAAAAACGTGATTTGCTCCAATTTTTATATCAGTTACATTAGTCACCGAACACCTGCGGTGGGTTTTGTTTCCTGCCTTGTGACCTGTGTTGGCTGGGATTGGCTCCAGCAGACCCCGTGACCCTGTAGTTAGGATACAGTGGGTTGGATTCTGGATGGATGGACGGTCACCGAACACTTGACTGTTATGTCATGCATACGTCGTCTAACTTGTTGCCTCTGTCACTTGAACTTTCAGAGACTTGTGTTTCTTCCAAAATGTGTCATTTTCAAAATGATAAAAACACTTAGTCGCTGCACGCACCTGAATGTTACCCCATGCCTATATTATCTGACTTGTTAACTTTGTCAATTGATCTTTAATGCCTTTCACAGTTCTTAATGCACTAAAACTGAAAAAATACATCCATCCATCCATCCATTTTCTAACCCGCTGAATCCGAATACAGGGTCACGGGGGTCTGCTGGAGCCAATCCCAGCCAACACAGGGCACAAGGCAGGAACCAATCCTGGGCAGGGTGCCAACCCACCGCAGGACACACACAAACACACACCAAGCACACACTAGGGCCAATTTAGAATCGCCAAACCACCTAACCTGCATGTCTTTGGATTGTGGGAGGAAACCGGAGCGCCCGGAGGAAACCCACGCAGACACGGGAGAACATGCAAACTCCACGCAGGGAGGACCCGGGAAGCGAACCCGGGTCTCCTAACTGCGAGGCAGCAGCACTACCACTGCGCCACCGTGCCGCCCTGAAAAAATACATAACTATGCCAAATTATGCTTAACAGTGATAGATATATTTTAACTTTACCTTTTTCTTTAAAAGTGCTGTGCACGAATCATGTTTGTCACTGTACATATGAAAGCACTGTTTAACAATGTATAAAATAAATAAATAAGATGATCTGGCTGCTTCAGAATGATATGCCACTTTCTTTTTTTTTTTTTTTTTTTAAGGTCATGTCTGCAATGAACCATGCAGTGGATTTTATTGAGTGTTACACTGACATTAATACTGCATTTTAAATTAAGGAACATAAACCCAAGCACAACGTAATGATTAAACATTCCAAATGCACCCTAAAAAAAACTAAACATTAGAAATGATTTATTTACAGTGTCAGAAATTAATATGCACAACTTCACAGGAGCTTTTGAAGTGTACAACTTCTGCCTTAATCTGTGTAGGACCTATGTGCCTCTGGCAGTAAAAGCAGACATATTTCATAAAGTCAAATCAGTAATGTTGCAGCAACATGAAACCTTGAATAGTAGTTAATACACAAGGCAACAGTTAGCTTCTATTGAAAGTAAAAGCAACAAAGATGCACTGTATTAGCTAAACATTAATGACGCCATGGCTACGGCAGCCTTATGAAGGTCAATTCACTTTCCATTTCCATTCATCTCCAAAATACTGCAGAAATCTGAAAACCTTTACTTTTGTATTGACTGTGCGACTGATGCTTTTCTCTAGCATTTATGTTTCACTTTTATATGCGAGATTTTTATTCTGTTTTAAAATGAAATTCTTAAATGCTGCCACGTTCTGCAATGTCTGGTCAATCCAATAAATACTGAAAAGCCGACCAGGAGGCTCCTGAAAAAGAAATCTCCTCAAGCGCTGATCCCATCCTCCATCAAACAGGCCGTATTCCCATAGCAACTGAGAAGCTATCTGAAGGCGACGGGTGTGCCATGTGTGATGGGCGCTTCACATGAAACCGGGATACGTCCTCCAGTGAAAGACGGCGGAATGGCTTCTCAGATACTCTCTGTAAATTTCATATTTATGTACTCTACAGGGGGGAATATTGAAAAAAAAATGTAAAAAACCCAACTGAGTGGACAGTCAGCTGACAGAGCAGGGTGCTGTTCTGAGCCACTTCTTTGTTAGCCAGACTTCATTTGTTCGCTGACCACACGACCAGTTAATCCCTCTTATTCGCAGAGAGATTTAAAACTGGGTGATCTCCAGCCGGAGATTAGCAGAAATACTGCTACTATGGTGATATGTTTCACCCTGATGCTTGATGGGCTACAGTAAATTCATACCATAATCATAGCAATAAGAGAGCGTGTTTCTGCTTTACACACTTAAGACGTCTTGCAAGGTAAGTGTTCAACAAAAGTGGTTTAACGCAACACGACTTAGGAAAACTGGATGTGCTTTGTTGCCCTCATTTATAAGATTTTGGTCAGTCAACCCTGTCACATGTATATCCCCATCTCTACTCTCCCTTTTTTAAAAAGGTAACTGTATATTCATACAGTGCTGCTCATAATATCTGGGAAAAAATATCCTTGATTTACCCCTCAGCTCCACAGTTTAAAATTACAAACTAAACACTTCAGACGTGATTAAAGTGCATATTGCATACTTTCAATTAGCATACATTTTCGGTCACATCATGTAGAAATCCATCCATCCATTTTCCAACCCGCTGAATCCGAACACAGGGTCACGGGGGTCTGCTGGAGCCAATCCCAGCCAACACAGGGCACAAGGCAGGAACCAATCCTGGGCAGGGTGCCAACCCACCGCAGTCATGTAGAAATGACAACACTTTTTATACATCGCCCCCCCCCATTTTAGGGCGCCATAATATTTGGCCGTTTGTGATTACTCAGATGTGGTGTCTGGAAATAGCAAATGGGGATGGAAAACCACAAGATACACGCAAGCCTGTAAGCAAGGCTCTATACCAAAAAGTTCTAAATTATGGAAACATTAATAATAAGTACTGTCGTGTCTGAAGTAGCGATGTGACGTTATTTCTTCCTACAGGTTAAAACTTTTTTTGTTGCCAGTTAAATGTTTAACGCATCAAGATAGTGGTCTGCAATAATTTATCTGCCAGGGAGTTTTGTTCTGTGCTGTTCATTCGGAGAAACGCTCTTCAGCATAACGATCAGCTCCTATACACTAAAATATGTACAATACATGTTTTTAGCATTTGGGGTTGATAGTGTTTTATATTTCATGTTTAAAAACCAACTTAACAAGGTTGCTGAAAGAGATCGGTTGTTCCCTCAATTTCTGAACCCTCGCCACAAAGTGTGCTGCTGTAGTGTGTTACATTGTTTGATTTCATTATGAGCGATCTTAAAAGTTATATTTCATCACATTTACTATATAATGTTAAGCGCTTTAACTTTTCAGTACTCAATTGCGTGGATGGTGGCGCGACTCCTCTGTGTCCTCGTATGCTTCTCGCTGTGTTTCAGAGTGTGTATTTAGTACATCAGGGCTCATTTGCAGCCCAACAGAATCTCACCTCCCAGGAGACCACATCGACATGCTAGTTTTTGTTGCAAAAAATGTAGAAGTTACAAAGACACTATAGTTTTTTTACACAAAAATGCAACGTGCTCTGTTTGCATTTATGCAAAAACTTTTAAGTGTGTTAGTAGCCTGCTTATGTGTTCATTTTCTGAACAATGGTTCTTTTTAATTTAGTCAGTCAGTCAGTCATCGTCCAAAAATTATATAGCAGTCTCTAGAAGATGTAGAGTAGATTAGTCAGTCAGTCAGTCAGTCAGTCATCGTCCGACCCGCTATATCCTAACACAGGGTCACGGGGGTCTGCTGGAGCCAACACAGGGCGCACAGCCCACCGCAGGACACACACCCACACACCAAGCACACACTAGGGACAATTTAGGATGGCCAATGCACCTAACCTGCATGTCTTTGGACTGTGGGAGGAAACCCACGCAGACAACATGCAAACTCCACGCAAGGAGTATCTGGGAAGTGAACCCAGGGCTCCCTACTGCGAGGCAAACATTAATTTAATGTTTGTTTTAATATTTTATATATATTTTTAACAAAGGACTGCAATACATACTCAATTAACATTTAATGACAATTGGGCTGGCGCCCTGCCCGGGGTTTGTTTCCTGCCTCGCGCCCTGTGTTGGCAGACCCCCGTGACCCTGTAGTTAGGATATAGCAGGTTGGATAATGGATGGATGGATGTAACATTTCATTGTACCACCTCAGGAACAGTATTTGTTTTCATCAATTTAAAGAAATGTTGTCCAGATTTTACTTTTTATTACCTTATATAAACTATTACATTATTTGAAGCATTTGCATTTAATGACAGTAATGTCTGTTATTTGTTTTAATCATTGTTAAGATTTTCTATTTTCTATCTACCATATTTGGTATCGAATTTCAATGTTTTTTCTTAGTTTTGTATCACAGTCTGATAACTCTATGTGGCATTAGTGCTAATTACTGCACCTCTTGATGCAAGAATAAAATGACAAAACGTTTTATTGTGCGAAAAAAGATTAGCCAAAGATGTGGCCAATGATCAGCGCCTATACACTAAAATATGTAGAATACAAGTTTTTAGCATTTGTGACTATTTTATATTTCTCATTTAAAAACAACTTAACATGGTTGATGAAAACAACTAAGATCAATGCTACGTCTTAGCAATTGCAAATGAGCTCTGTTACTATCATCAAAGCATACAAATATGACAACCGAATTTTCCCTGCATTCAGCCGCACTAACTCTAAAAATGTCAATATAAAGTTAGCTGTTCCTACAGGAATGTAAGACTTCAATTATGAGAAAACAATGGACTGCAGGAAAAGCTAAAACTCCTGAGATAAGACTATCTGAGTGGTCTTAAACAGACTGGGTGAAAGCCCACTGGGAGAATTCTAAGTCAGGAAGTGACACCCCAGGACTGAGGCCGTCTCGGACTGGAGCCGAGTGCTTAAGAGGAGATCCATTACCATGCCACAGGAACGTTGAAATCAGCAAATGGACTTTAACCCGCCCAATATTTAAAGGGAGGATGAAGTGGGACCACAGTATTTATAGTGTGAAAATAAAATGTTCATTTTGATAAGGGGTACTAGGGTGTTGTACCGTGTTAGCCATTATGGATGTGGTGAGAAGTTAAGCAAGACAAGATTAGAAAGAGAAAGAGAGAGTAAAAGCTTACACCAGTACTTACATCAGAAAAAGTGCATCAGTAGTTGTTATATGATATTTCTCTGACTAAACGGATATATTGACTCCTGACTACCTGAAACAATGCTGGATTTCTTACAGATGAAGGCTAGCAAAACGGAATTGTTTTATTAGCTCCTTGAAAGACCTTGGCTTCAAACAAACCACTCCTATGTCACCAGCACTCTAAGTTTTGAATGGCACATCTCCGTTGTAGTTTCTACATCTTTACCACTCACGCTACTGTCTGCCTTGCCTACATTCCCAATTAAAAAAATATGCAGACCATATGCTTAAAGTATTACGAGATTAACAATAAGTGGTTCAGTATGCTGCTACTAGAGTCATTATTTGACAAGATACGATTAAAAGATCACCCATCGACTGGTTTCCGGTCCAATATCTAGTTTTCTACAAACTATGCAACTTAACTATTACACTTTCTAAATTTTAACGGCATGTTTTTTTTTCCCTAGTATTCCAAAGACTTCTTTTGCAATTCTCAGTTAGCTTTGTGGCTCCTGTTCTCTAGGAGTGTTTTCCTAGAGTGGGCCTACAAAATAACCAATTCTCATTTTTATTTCAGATCAACTTTATGTACATTTTATTTTCATTATTAAACTGATACTCTCGTACTCATCATATTGATGTGGACTCCACTGTGCCATTGTACGTACGTATATTCAATGTGTTCTTTTTTTTTCTTTGTGTAGACTCCTACAAGAGTAGATTTTCCTGAGCTTTATGTAAATGCAATGGCTAGGGCGTAGCACTTTAAAGCACGAGACACATAACCGGTCATGTAAAAACGTATTATGTGTAAACAATGGTGATACATCTTGATTTTGTAAATCACCTTGGGTAAAGGCGTCTAACAAATCCACAATAATTAGAATAATTTATATGAGCTACTATATATCAAAATGGACTTTACGATGTTGTTGCTTAGAACTGTGTGCTTTGCAAACCAATTTATAAAAGGTGTGATCTGTTTAATGTACAATATAAATATTGATCTTTGGTTGCACAGTGATTAGTGTTCCTGAGCTCCAGAGTCCTGGGTTCAAATATTAACCCAAACATTGTTTTACGTGAAGTCTGTATGTCCTGTCAAAGTCTGCATTGCTTTTAGAACAAAAGAACAGGAGACGTCTGACAAACAAGGGGAGACGATTACATTTATCAAGCATGTTAAATTAGCAAACTTGTTCTAATACCTCATCCTGATACTTTTTAAAGGCTATCAACGTTTCTTTTTCAACTACATGACTCTGTATTTTTTCATTTCTGTAAAAAGTGTTTCAGCTAATTTTCACTGGCGTGGCCAAAAGTTTTGAGAATGACACAAGTATTAGTTTTCTCAAAGTTTGCTGCTTCAGTGTTTTTAGATCTTTTTGTCGGACATTTCTATGGAATACTGAAGTAGAATTACAAGCATTTCATAAGTTTCCGAGGTTTTTATTGACAATGACATTAAGTTCATGCAAAGAGTCAATATTTGCAGTGCTGGCCCTTCTTTTGCAGATGCACTCACACCTGCCTGCTACCATTCCTGTGGTGCCCACAGCTGAATCAACTTTAGGACATGGTCCTGGCACTTGCTGGACTTTCTTGGGCACCCTGAAGCCTTCTTCACGACAATTGAACCTCTCTATTCTAACTTAATCAGCATGACAGAGTGATCTCCAGCCTTGTCCTCGTCGACACTCTCACCTCTGTTAACAAGAGGATCACTGAAATGATGTCAGCCGGTCCTTTTGTGGCAGAGCTGAAATGCACTAGAAATGGGTTTTTGGGGATTAAGTTCATTTTCATGGAAAAGAGGGACTTTGCAATTAATTATAATTAATCTGGTCACTCTTCATAACATTCTGGAGTATATGAAAATTGCCATCCTAAAAACTGAGGCAGCAAACTTTGTGAAAATTAGTATTTGTGTCATTCTCAAAACGTTTGGCCACGGCTGTACATGATTCACTGTTTAAATTAACGAATCCTGCAGGATGTCTGGAATTTTTGATAATCTCAATTAGGACCACATGTAGCCTGCTCTATTCAGGGTTAAGCAGGATTCATTCCCTTAGCCTATCACAGTAGGATGCACCATTTTGGCCAGTTTTCTCTGGTGACTCGCACCACATCACCAGCACATGCAGCCAGGCTCATTGCCAAATGTGAACTGACCCAGTGGGAGTAAATGTGTCCGCCTTGGTCCTACTAGTGCTGTGTTCAATTCTGTCCCACTACACCCCTGTATTACGGTGGGCAGGCTGATAAACTAAAATAATGAATGATTTTCGATTTTTGAACATTAAGCAACATGGTACTAGGGAGAAATCTTTGTTTTCTTCTTCTTTGCAATTGATCAGTAAATTTAAATCCTTCATTTTCTTCTACAACTTTACTTCACTCAAGAGTGTGATAACCTATATAATGTGCAACTAAGTAGAACTGACAAGGTACCCTACTTAGCCTATGATTCAATATCCTCTATTATAGCTTTAATGTGCTTATTTGTTAACTCCTTTGGGTATATACTGTATATCTATTAAGTAATTAAATACAATTGAAAGAAAACAAGCCAGTGGCAGCTGGTACTGGCATGCAACAGAATGGTTCTACCGCTCATTTTGATTCATGGGCCACGTATCAGTTTGCATAGTTGAAAACTGCAGCACAACAAAATGGGTGTCAATCTTCACAGGATTACATATATTTTCTTGGAGGACTCTAGTCCAAAGATACACAAATACATAATTATACATATAGGAAGATATGTATAATCATGTGTATGACTCTGAATGGGATCACATAAGCTTGACATCGCTGGACCGAGGGATGACAGAGCTACACACTGCAGCAGGTATTTGCTTTTCATTCTTTCAACAAAGTACAAATAGAAATAACCAGATAATACACATCAACATGGTTAAAGCCCAAAACAGTGGTGAGAAAGGACATGCAGGTAATGGGTGTAACAGAGCAAGACGCAGAGGACAGGAAGATATGCAAAAAGATGGTCCGCTGTGGCAACCCCTAACGGGAGCAGCAGAAAGAAAAAGAAGAAGACTGTTCAAACCCGAAAACATGTCACTCTTGAAACACTGTAGCAGCAGAGAGGACAGGTTCAAACAGCACATTCTTTAAATACGCTTACATACACACATCAAATATCTCTCTATTATAATACAAAAATCTTGGGGAGAGAGACGAGTTGTGACTTTTTCAGAGAGATACTTTCACGTCCCGCAAGACGAAACTTTATGGCATGAGATTGAACCACACCCAGAGCCGGAAATAAAAGACAAAGAGTAGATGACAAAGTAGAACGTTGTGAAGAATTCAAAAACATTGGAGGGATACACATGTAGAGTAGGTTAGAGATAATGGAAGTACGAAAATTCGAAGGTCTCCAAAAAAATGATAGTAAAGATCGCATTAGCACAAACAAAAGCAAATTATTACTCGGTGATAATAAACGGTATAGCAAAAAGAGATTGAATATATTGTTTGGATTTTAACTTTAAGTCAAAAACTTGTAGATCGTCTAGTTCGTGCTGCTATCAGGGAAAAGGAGTGTTTCTTCCTAAGGAAGAGGCGCGTCCACGAGAATTAAAAGATTTGTTGTTTGGTGAAAGTGAAATCCCGCGAGAGATAATTTCAATCCCCACAAGACAAGACTTTATGCAAAGAGATTTGGAAAAGGCCTGCCCACATCTAAAACATTTGCAACCATGCACACGGTTCAATCATTTCCCATTTGTGTGAATGCTATTGTCAGACACAGTTCGGATAGAGAGAAAGAATCGATATTCACTCACGGGCAGTTAAACATTGGGTTGTTACGATGTAATTCCAAACATGGAATCAAAATTTCAATGCGATATTGACGAAAAGGTAAAAGTGAAAAGAGATCAAACATATAGGCATAGGTGATATAACAGAATTATGTAGATATTTGGCTTTAAACTTTAAATGTAATGCGAGCGGCAGAGACGCGAAGCTGCTGGTGCACAGCGCAGGCAAGGGGGTTCGTAAGCGAAGCAAGCAGGGGGCAAAGCCCCTTAGTGTGTGTATGTGTATGTATATATATATATATATATATATATATATATATATATATATATATATATATATATATATATATATATATATATATATATATATATATATATATATATATATATATATATACAGTGGTGTGAAAAACTATTTGCCCCCTTCCTGATTTCTTATTCTTTTGCATGTTTGTCACACAAAATGTTTCTGATCATCATACTTTTTCACACAGGGCCATGTAGGTTTGGATTTTTTTTCTCCCTAAATAATAAAAGCCATCATTTAAAAACTGCATTTTGTGTTTACTTGTGTTATATTTGACTAATGGTTAAATGTGTTTGATGATCAGAAACATTTTGTGTGACAAACATGCAAAAGAATAAGAAATCAGGAAGGGGGCAAATAGTTTTTCACACCACTGTATATAGTGACACAGAAAAACAAGAACTTTTGAAAAACCCAATAAAAATAGAAGCAATCCAACAAAAAAATTTATTGACAGCAATTGAACCACTACAACTTGCCTTTTAAGAGACAGTAGTCCAAATTACCAATGTCTGAAAATTACGTCCTGTAGATGGCGTCCTCCTGTACGTATGCATTCTTCCAATCTGCTGTTGAGGTTCCCCATTGATCGCTGCAACATCTCAGCTGCGATACCACGAATTTCATCTTGAATTCTTTGTTTCAGTTCATTCAGTGTCCTTGGCCAAGTCGTGTAGACCCGACTCTTAAGGTAGCCCCTCAAGAAAAAATCACAAACGGATAAATCCGGTGATCTTGAGGGCCAGGCAATGTCACCGAATCTTGAGATGACACGGTTACTGAACTATTCTCGCACAGCTGCCATTGCTTGCCTTGCAATTGATTACTAAATTACTAAATGGCGAGACTGTTTACAGCTCAAGGTCCCTGTCCCGCAGTGCTGCCAACTGTACATGGCTGCCACTACGCGTTTCAAAAGTTCCCGTTTTTCTGTGTCACCCTGTATATATACACACACACACACACACACACACACACACAGTGGATTCAGTAACTATTCACATCAATTCTAGCATATTTTACTGTGTTGTGCATTTAATTTTACATTGATAAATTTGCCATTTTTACGCATCTATCTAATCTCAATAACCCATAATGACAACATGAAGACAAGTTTTCAGAAAAGTTTTCAAATTTATTAAACATCAAATAACTGCAATCTCTCATTCATACCAGTATTCAGACCCTTTGCTGCAGCTTTCCTAATTGTGGGCCTGCGCATCCTATTAGCCTTAAGATGTGTCTAGAACAGATGTGCCCAACTCCAGTCCTGGAGGGCCGCAGTGGCTGCAGGTTTTCATTCAAACCCCTTTCTTAATTAGTGACCTGTTTTTGCTGCTAATTAACTTCTTTTGAATTCATTTTATTTGACTTTTTTTTCCTTAATTAGCTGCCAAACAATAATGAGATACAAAATGAGCCAAAAATGACCATCATACAATATCTGAAAATAAAGAAAGGTGAAGGTCTCAGGAATGCTGATCTGCTCTTAGAAAAGAGAAAATCCACAATTTCAGAAATGTGCGCAATTACACAATGAGAGCAGCGACAAACCATGGAATTAAAGAATGAGTTTAATTAACAACGAGACTCAGCACCTCATTAAGGAGCTGACTGGAGGGAAATTGGTTGGAGTTTGAGGCCCTGACTTAGTTGGTCTTCTGTTGGCTTACTCACTTCACATTTCTCTTCTATTTGGGTGCCATTTGATGAAAGAAATTAAGCAATTCAGAGGAACGATGGAAGAAATTCAGGGAAACATTTCTTAAAAACCAAGTCAATTAAAATGAATTCAAAGAAAGTTAATTAGCAGCAAAAACAGATCACTAATTAAGAAAAGGGTTACAATGAAAACCTGCAGCCACTGTGGCCCTCCAGGACTGGAGTTGGGCACCCCTGGTCTAGAACTTGAAAGGAGTCCAAATTGAATTGACTGGTGTGAAGGACAGCCGGGTCCCATGCCCGGCAGGGACGCCCCTGCTGCTTATGTTCCGGGGGAGCCACCATGGGCAGTTCAATACCTCCCCAGGACGCTTGGTGGCAGCCTCCCTGGCCGACGGTGATTCCTCAACCACCTGCAGGGCTCCATGGGAGATGGAGTCCTCCACAGCTTGGTTGGGGCCCGGGGTGGCCGCTAGGGGGGGCTGTCTGCTTCCCACAGCCCGGCTGGACGAGTCTTCAGCCCCACCCGGAAGTGCAATTAGGACCAGGTGGTTAATCACCTGGAACTCTTCCGGGTGGGCTATAAAAGGGCCCAGCCACCACCACTCGACGAGCCAGAGTTGGGAGAAAGGTGACGAAGCTTGAGGAAGAGTGGTGGTAAAGGAAGGAAGAGAACTGTTCTGTGCTTGTGTTTTGGGGACTGTGTTTGGGCTGTGTGGCACGGGGAAGACGTGTCCCACAGTCGAAGAAAAATAAATTCTTTGTGTTTTTTATACGTGCCTCCTTGTCCATCTCTGTCGGGTCAGGCGCCTATATAGCACCTTTGTTACACTAGATATCATTTAGGAAGGCACACACCTGTGTATACAAGGTCCCACAATTCACACTGCATTTCAGGACAAAAATCAAACCATGCAGTCCAAGGAACTCTGTAGAGCTCTGCAATCAAATTGTGGTGAAGCATAAATCTGGGCAACGAACTAACCCATTTCTAAATCCTGGAGTGCTTCTAAGAGCATAGAAGCCCTCAAAAATTGTGAAAAGGAAGATGTTCTGAACCACTTGGACTATTCCTGGAGTTTGCCGTCTAGCTCAATTGAGTAACAAGGCAAATAAGACTTTGGTCAGGGTGATAAGCCAAGAAACCAATGGAAGTCCTCTGCTGAAATGGGAGAACCGGTCAGAGGGACAACCATCTCAGCAACAGTCCATCAACAAGGCATTTATGGTTGAATGGCAAGACAGAAGTCACTCTTGAGTAAAAGGCATATGAAACTTTAAAGGACTGTGAAAACGTGAAGACAAAGAATTCTCTGGTTTGATGCAGCACAAAATTGAACTCTTTGGTCAAAATTCCAAGGAATATGTCAGGTGAAGTCACCTGCAAAATACCATCCCTATGGTGAAGCATGGTGGTCTCAGCATCATAGTACTGAAGTGCTTCTCAGCAGCAGGGACTAGGAGACTGGTCAGAATTGAGGGAAGAATGAATGCAGCCAAATGAAGAGAGGATTCTCAAAGAAAACCTACTCCACACTGCAAAAAGCCATAGACTGGGATAACACTTTACCTTTCAGCAAAAAAATGACCTGAAGCATACAGTGAGGCAAAGGTGGAGTGGCTTCGAGATAAGTCTCTGACTGCCCTTGTGTGGCCCAGCCAAAGCGCAGACCTGTCTGGACAGATCTGAAGATGGCCATTTAGGGATGCTCACCATCCAATCTAATGGAACTTGAGAGCATCTGCCAAGAAGAATGGGCTAAACTGACAAAATCCAGGGGTGCAAAGCTTACAGAGAATTACCAAAGAAGACTTAAAGCTCGAATTGCTGCCAAAGGTGCTTCTACAAAGTACTGAAATAGGTTCTGGATACTTGTATGTGTAAGAGTTCAGTTTTTGATTTGGATCAATATTTGTAAACAGGGCGGCACGGTGGCGCAGTGGGTTGCACTGCTGCCTCGCAGTTAGGAGGTCTGGGTTCGCTTCCCGGGCCCTCCCTGCATGGAGTTTGCATGTTCTCTCCATGTCTGCATGGGTTTCCTCCCACAGTCCAAAGACATACAGGTTAGGTGCATTGGCGATTCTACATTGTCCCTAGTGTGTGCTTGGTGTGTGTGCCCTGCCCGGGGTTTGTTTCCTGCCTTGTGCCCTGTGTTGGCTGGGATTGGCTCCAGCAGACCCTTGTGACCCTGTAGTTAGGATATAGCGGGTTGGATAATGGGTGGATATTTGTAAACGTTTCTGAAAACATAGTTTCACTTTATCATTATGGGTTATTGAGTGTAGATTGGTGGGCAAAAATAGCAAAAGTATTCATTGAAAATTAAATCTACAACACAATAAAGTATGCAGAAAATGAAGTGGTCTAAATACTATCTGTATCCACTGTATTGGGGAAAAGGGTGTGAATGTGTTCCCATCGTGAATTAGCAATGAATTTAAGCGACAGGACATTTCAGCATTATAGTTTTCACACACCTAATGATAAGGCTATAGCACCAAAATGTTGTGTGTATTTTTCTTTTGGAGATGTATGCTGAGATAATCATTTAATAACTCCATTTTATATGTATACTATATGTATAAAAATATGCACACACACACACATATATATAGGAATATGTTAGGTGTGTTAAGATGTTGATTTTGCCATTGTGATTGCAGATCATTGCTGTTTGCAATTCTGCTTTCTGAAAGAGAAGCAAATGCATCAGCCAACCATACTAAATGCTGTGTGCACTAAAACAATATAAACGCGGTTCACTTTTACATATCATTCATTATATTCTGGGGTATTCCCTGTGTGGCATTTGTTTGGGGTTTAATCTGTACCATAAACTAAATTATTGTCCATCCATATTTTAAATGAGGTCTATTTTATAATACTAATATAATTCATACTATTGCATTCAGTTAAAATAATGAGCTTTAGTGACATTTATAAAGTCATGCGACACTGTTTATTGTCCTTTTATATTCTCAATGCATGTCGCTGCATATTGTAATGCGTGTATAATTTCATGTCACAAATAAAATTTAATTTGATTCTAACTTCTACCAATAAAAGTGCGTTTAGCAGCGTATATGAATGTATGTTAAAACAGACTGTCATTTAGGAACCCTAACAAGAATGGGTGTTAATGGAATATATAAAGTGTGTCCTTGAATTACGGGCTATTTAAGAATGTACTTGGTGCAATCCGAATGTGCTGCTCTTCAAATACTTAGGTGTGACACTCAGATTATTATATTATGTTTACACCTTCCTACGCAGAATATAGCAACAAAGACGGGATGGGCTTATTTATGCAAATCGTTTACAGTAATGTTACCCAAAGGTGTGCACACCAGGGTTTGGAGAATGAACGGATGGATTAAAGACCTGGCGGTTAAAGTCTGCATCTCGCAAAGTTTCCAGTTCAAATGTAACATTGTTCATCCCCGAGTAGGCCACCTGCGCTCAAACTGCACAACTGAAATTTCTCATGTTAAGATTTTTAAGTCTGAAAGAAAGCCTCGATTAAACATAAGTAAATTCTGCTCAGTAATGTGTGTTCCATTCATGAAGATCTGCTGTGATGTGTGCGACTGCTTTTAAAATGTTGATTCAATGAGATAGTGTCGATTCCAACACTTTAGCACACACCAGCGTGATTTCGCGTCGCGTCCCTCTCCAATTTTAATGTTTAACATCAATGACATCTTTACACACTCACGAAAACGCGCCCGGTATTATTATTATTAATTTTTTTTTTACCTTTCTGAAGCTGCCACCTTGGTTTCCGTTCTGATCCCCCGGGGGCCTCAGCACTGCTTCGTCTTCCTCCGGCTCGGACATCTCGAAGACTGTAACGCACTAGCCCCGATTTCAGCTTTCCTCCATTCGAAATCAACAAGTGAAACTGAAGAAATGAAGCGGCTCAATAGGTTTTCTAATTATGATGCCTTTGTCCTTAAATTGTATTTACCAGCAATGAATACAGGGACACTCCGATACTCTGATAATAATAAAGCACCTTCTTCGTTTGAATTTACATTAGATCACAAGCATGCTTGGAAGGGTCAAGTTTTCCAAACTCAAGAAAGCTCCTGCGTGTAAGCGATTCTACGGAGCGATCCGGCGTATCGATGCCGTCGTCGAGGGCCAATTGAATAAGCTCGTAGTTGTCCTGGTGTCCCCGCTTTCATATGGTTTTACAGTAATTTATTAATTTCACGCGGCTCTAGGTCTCCTGTGCTTCGCCACTCTCCCGAAGCTGACAGTCGAGCGCTGGTACTACTACCTGGCTGGCAGACGGCTTGGTGGGCAGAAACAATAGGTAGGACGGTCTCGTCGTATCTTCCGGCCAATTAGAGTGCGAATTATCTGCGCACCCTCCTTCTGAAGGCGTGTCCTCGCCCTAAACGGGGTCACGAAGGCTAAAATGGGCGGGAACAAATCATTAGTGCCTCAGGAATTTATGTTGCCTATAGCAACAGAAAGGCATCGAACCCGGGAGGTGGGAACGTGTGAGGCTGTCCCTGGACTGGGTGATGTAATTGAATCCACCGCGCAGAATCAAACGCTTCATAAAACGATGGCAGGAAAATTCTTTAAACATATATACAGTAAAAATACATCAGTTTGAAAGAAGGGTGTTATTATTGTTTCAATAAACCGTTTCAATAGACATGAAACATGAAAAGCTGTAGCCAAATGATCATTATTTAAAGTATTTAAAAATATAAAAGAAAGTAACCTCATTTTATGTAATTATTATACATAACTTCTTTGTGTATTATACATATTTAACACACACTTTTTTCAAAAATATGTTGCTTAACCTTTTTTATTGTATTCACGTTAGTTGACTTATTCAGTAAATCTGTATCCTTTCTGTAATTGGTGCGATAGATTGGGTACTTTGGATGAACAGGCAACAGCAAAAGTAATAGCCAGACGACTCCTTATTGCTTAGGTCATTCCCATTGATTCTGACACTAATACTGCGCTCGCTTGTTTCTTAGGGTTTAAAAAGTCTGTAGTACTGTTTTGCCGTTCCCGCTGCAAAAAACTTCCACGACTTGAATCGGCAATCTGAATATTCCCTGGCTATAACAAAAGTCATTTTATTTATACTATATTACTGTGACAGGAACAGGAATAAGGATTTACTGGTGAGAGTGCTAAGGTATACATAGCAGTTTATAGGTTTATTAGTGAAACATGCAGATGTCCAGTCGCACGCATTTCTCCATCTTCGTTGTTCTTGCATTCTGTATCTTGTGCGTGACACTTGTCAGATGGTCCTGCTCCTTTTCTTCTTCATCACCTTTTTCTTCTTCCTATTATGGTGTTGTTCGTCACATCATCAGCCTCTGCTGTTTGCTTGACCCTCATCAGATGTCACTGATATTCTTTATCTTTACACCATGCCACTTCATTTGCCAAACACTTTGCTGTAATAAACTTATAGTGCAGGTAAGTTTGCCGAGGTTGCTACCTGAATTTTTTTTTAATTTCTAGAACATATTAGATCATAAACTTTCTAGCTCCAATAATTATGCACGGACCTCCAGTCACATGCATTTCTCTGGCTTGTTGTTCTTGCATTCTACAGTGTATCCTGCACTTGATGCTCATCGAATGGAGCTGCACTTCATCTTCTTGCGCTTCCTATTATAGTGTTCTTCATCACATTTTGGATCTCTGTGGTTTGCTTGACACTCAGAAGATGTCACTGATGTTTTTTTTCTTCCTGCATGTCACTTTCCGGTTACTTTGTCATGAGGAATCAATGAGCACAGTTCAATTTGCCAAAGTTACCAGAATGTCTCAGATCATAAGCTTTCGGGCAAGATCAACATTCTAGCCTTGTAGTTACACATGGACCTTCAGTCACATGCATTTCTCTGTCTTTGTCCTTCTTGTATTCTACAGTATATTAATCTCAATATAATGTACTGTATATATATACTGTATATATATATATAGTGGTAATTCAGCCTCTGTACACAGACAGACACCAAATGTTTAAAACACACACGTTTAATTACATTCTTCAATATTATATAGCACCACACAATGCTGAAGCCAGCCAAGCTCAGTCCCTTTTTATCTCTCTTCTTCTCTTTCTGCCCGCCTTCACTCCTCCACCCTCGAGCTTCCTCCCAACTCTGGCTCGCCTGCTGGGTCTCCGTAGTTTTTTTTATAATCCTTGACCTGGAAGTGATTCTGTTCTTCCATCCATGTGACTCATTAGCACTTTCGGGTCAGATGGAGAACTTGTAACTTCTCTATCCCGGGAATACTTTTGTGCTTCCATCCCCATGACTTTGGAGTACTTCCAGGCTATGCAAACAGTAGGGAATCCCCAGTCTCCCTGCAGTGTCTCCTGGCACCCGGCAGGGCCGTGTTGCCGAACTCCAAGTCCCATAGTGCACTGTGGGCATCCGAGGCACTGCTGCAGTCCAGGGAAGCTGCCATCTATCGTCCTAGGAGAGGTAGTGTCCTTGATAAGCTGCTTTTCCCCATCTCTCCCATTACTGGGGCGTCCCGGCCGGGGTAAACTGCCGGCTGTCTGTCCCTTACATTGCCCATCCCTCAGCTGAGCACCGTAAGGTGCCCAGCGAGAGTTGTCCTTCTCCAAGATGGGCTGTTTGTAGCATCCGGTCATTGCCTTCATCCTGCAAAAATAGAGCGAGAGAACTTTGGGGAGATACTGCACCAATGTTGCTGTTTAACATCCTCCCCGGTTCTCCATGGACATTTCTTCCACACATGGCCCAGCCGGCAGCATTCATAACACGGCCACCTCCCTCCGGATATTCTGGCCCTGAGAGACTGAAAGCAGCTGAGGGTGGACCATCTCTATATATGCATATAGTAAAAGACAGGGGGCACCACTGAACCCCAAAAACCCAAACACACCACACCAAATCAGCTCCAGGTGCTAAATAAATGTTTTTTTTTTTTCACAACAATACCTTTTTACAGTCCGTTCCACAATAACCAAGCACCAGTCCTCCTTTTCCTTCTCCAGGTGAGCTTTGCCTTCTGCTCCCCGACTCTAACTCCACTGGAGGAGGCTGGACGGTTTGCTTTTATGTCACAACTGGGAGGGAGTACTTCCAGCACAGATGAAATTTCCTGAAATAAGGAGGCCTTCTCCTTGCAGTACCCTCTGGTGGCACCCAAGGACCCTGACAGGGATGTCCCTTACGACTTCAACTCCCGTGAATCCTTGCAGGTGTCCATACTGGGTCCACAACAGCAGAACGCTGCCATCTATCATACTGGGGGAGGAACTGCTCTTGATACACTAGCTCCCCCATTACTGTTCACAATTTTTTCCCTTGGAAGGTGATATTGATTCATCCCTATCCCAGCCGGGGAGATAGATAGATAGATAGATAGATAGATAGATAGATAGATAGATAGATAGATAGATAGACAATAACTTTGTAAAATATTAACGTTTACCCCCAGGTTGGAATTGAAGAGTCGCATAGTGTGGGATCTCCTCAGTCTGTCAGTGTAGCAGGACAGTAACATCAGTTTGTCGCTGAAGCTGCTCCTCTGTCTGGAGATGATCCTGATTAGTGGATGCATTGGATTCTCCATGATTGCCAGGAGCCTGCTCAGCGCCTGTCACTCTGCCACGGATGTTAAACTGTACAGCTCTGTGCCTACAATAGAGGCTGCCTTCCTCACCAGTTTGTCAAGGCAGGAGGTGTCCTTCTTCTTTATGCTGCCTCCCCAGCACACCACCGCGTAGAAGAGGGCGCTCGCCACAACTGTCTGATAGAACATCTGCAGCATCTTATTGCAGATGTTGAAGGATGCCAGTCTTCTAAGGAAGTATAGTCGGCTCTGTCCTCTCTTGCACAGAGCATCAGTATTGGCAGTCCAGTCCAATTTGTCATCCAGCTGCACTCCCAGGTATTTATAGGTCTGCACCCTCTGCACAGTCACCTCTGATGATCACGGGTTCCAGGAGGGGTCTGGGCCTCCTAAAATCCACCACTAGCTCCTTGGTTTTGCTGGTGTTCAGGTGTAAGGGGTTTGAGTCGCACCATTTAACAAGATGTATGCCTCCTTCCACACTATCCTTCCATTATGGCTTTCTGGCCAGGCAAGGGTCCAGTGCAGCAATTACAATACATATACTAATACTGGGCAGGGCTCTTAAAACAGCCTCAGTTCTTCATAGACTGGAGCCCACCAGATGTTGGAAACATTCCCTTGAGATTCAGGATCACGTTGACCTGATTGTGTCACACAAATCCTGCAGATTTATCAGCTGCATGTTCTTTTTTTTCATACTGACAATTCCCTGTCCTACCACATCCCAAAGGTGTTCCATTGAATTCAGTTCAACTGACTGTGAAGGCTACAGAAGAAGAAACAGAAAATTAGTGAAAACAGAAACACAATTCTCTATTTTCACTAAACTCAATTTAATGTTCATGAAACCAGTTTTATACCACCCTTGCTTTGTGACATGGTGTATTATTGGTGCTGGAAGTAGCCGATAAATAGATGGATAAATTGTGGCCATGAAGGCCATGCACTTGATCAGTAACAATATTCAAATAGGTCGTGGTCATCAAGCAATGATTGTTTGGTATCAGTGGGCCTAAAGTGTGCCAAGAAAACATATGCCACACCATTACACCCACACCCCCACCAGCCTGGCCTGTTGAGTCAAGGGAGATTGGGTGCATGTATTCATACTGTTGGCACCAAATTCTGACCTTACCATCTGTGTGCCTCAGCAGAAATTGAGATTCATCAGACCAGAATGATTTTTTAGCCCACTGAAGCCTCAGCTTTCAGTACTTGGCTGACAGGAGTGGAACCTGACATGCTGTTATAGTCCATCTGCCTCAAGGTCCAACATGGTGTGCATTCTGTGATGCTTTTCTGCTCTCCACAGTTGTACAGAGTGATTATGTGAGTTACTGTAGCCTTTCTGTCAGTTCATACCAGTCTGGCCATTCTCCTCAGACTTCACTCATCATTAAGGCGTTTCGGTCCACAGATCTGCCGCTCACTGGAAGTTTCTAATTTTTCACACCATGCTGAGTAAACTCTAAAGACTGCTGTCGTGAAAATCCCAGGAGATCAGCAGTAACAGAACTACGCAATGCAGCTTGTCTGGCACCAACAATCATGTCACAGTCAAAATTACCGAGGTCACATTTTTCCCCCATTCTGGTGTGAACATTAACTGAAGTTCCTAACTTTTATCTGCATGATTTTATACATTGCACTGCTGCCACATGATTGGCTGATCAGATAATTGCATTAGATTAGCAGGTGTTCCTAATGATTTGCTCAGAGAGTGTATAATTATAGGCTCATTATAATAATAATAACTTTATATAGCACTTTATCATACATTTACATGCAGCCACAGGTTAAGCAACACAAGCAAAAATATACCACATTTACTTGGTTTATTATCATTATTTAATACTATGATCATTTCTAGTAAATCTTAGTATACTAAATACAAAATCAAACAGGTATTGTTAAGAGAAATGTAACCACTAAAGTGCAAAACAAACCTTCACTCTTATCAGAAAAAGGTTTTCCAATTAAAATCTTTATACATTATATACATTATCAGTAGAGTACAGCGAAATTCTTTCCTGCATGTGCTAATCATCACGCCACTCCCAGGTGCCATTATTAGTGAGTACTAGGGGGCTCTGCCCCCCGTTCGCTTCGCTTGCCAACCTCCGTGCAGGCCCTACGCGCTCGTCATTTCCCAGATCTGCCGCTCTCAATGAATCGTGCTGTGCTTTTGGATAAACACGAATATCAACTCTGTCTTTGATATCTCCGTCTTTCGAAACTATTATCCCTGACAATTCGTGACACGTTGGCTTATTATACAAGTGAGGGTGATTTTTAGATTCATATAGAAAACCAAGAAAATTTCTTTGTCTGTGTTTTTCAGATACATTTCATGTGAAGTGCCATACTTTTGGACGTATGGATTTGTATCCATTATTGGCTGTAGAATTTCTAATACGTCTGATTGTTTTAACTCTTTCGATTCTATGTTGCATCACTTCTCCGTGATCATAAATCGTGTATTCTTTGAAATTAAACTTGTAGTAGCTCTCTCATATCACCTATGTCCATACTGTATATTCGATCTCTTTTCGCTGTTCCGTTATTTCACCGAGTAATAATTTCCATTTGTTTGCTCTAATGCGATCTTTACTATTAGTTTTTTGAGACTTTCGAATTTTAGTACTTTCATAATCTTTAATCTGCTCTGCATGTGTATTGCGCCAACGTTTTTGAAGCTCTTTACGACGTTCTACTTTGTCTTCTACTCTTTGTCTTTTCTTCTTGGCCCCGCTAGGTTTTCAGTTCATCTCTTGGCACAAAGTCTCGTCTTGTGGGATGTGAAATTATCTCTCTGAAAAAGTCTCGTCTCATCTTTCCTGAAAAAGTCTCGTCTTGTCCCAAGATTTTTTTATATAATAGAGAGATAACTACTGTCAAGCGCATGGTTCTCAGTTCAACTAAACTGCTCACAGGGAAGCATTTGGGTGTGACACAGCCTTTAACACAATTTCCATTTGCCCTAGAATGGGGGGGCACTCTCCAGAGGACAGCTGACATCACTTCCTCTCTTGACTGGTCAGTACTGTCTCTTCCGCTATCCTCCACTAGAGTCCTATCCAGAGGCAGACCTACATTTTTGGAGCCCTGAAACCTGAACTGTTATGGGGGTCCCTTCACAACCAACAACGAGGTCTGGGTAACCACCAAGGTTATTATAGTTAACAAAAACTAAAATCAAAACTGAAACTATTATTAAAAAAACATTTTCGTAAACTGAAATAAAATAATTAACAAAACCAAAATTAAAAACTAAAACTAAACAAAACTATTAAAGTAGCTGGAAAGACTAACTGAAATAAAATAATAATTTACTAAAATATTTTTAGTTTTAGTTTTTGAATGAATATTCTTGCCGTTAGTCTTTAACCCTTGCAAGTTTTGCAATCCTACTCTAGATAAGCAGGTTTAGATAATGTATATGTTTTCTTAATCTCAGACGCTGTCTTTGTTGTTTTGTGCCTGTCCCTACTCTTATTACCTGCTCCTGCTCTGCTCATTATGGGTTTACTGTTCTTATGGTGGGCTATTCAAGACTCACCACCCCTAACCTTGACACTACATGCTTGTTGTTCTTTGTTTCCCTCAATACAGCCTGGTGGGATCTGCACACTGACTCAAGCATAAGAGTCCTGTTCTTCCTAAGCCCTTGTGATTTTCATGAGAAAATATTTTAAAAATGATAAAATTGTGTAAAATTGTTCATATTCAGTGTCTAATTTTGATTATGTTTGTTTTTATTAGACAAAAACAAAACCAGATAATTAACTAGGCAGTGTAGTAAGCTTCCACTAACATTAAACTCATATCCAAATCTGTTAAGTGTGCAGTTCTGTCTGATTGTGACACAAAAGTAACTCCGTAGGCGCTCCATACCATAATTACTAAAACTGAAACTAATATATATAAAAATAAAATAGAAATACCTTTGTGAAATTAAAACTAAACTAAAACTAAAATACACAATGAAGGAAAACTAAAACTAAACTGAATTTCCAAGTAAGGTCAGAAAAAATATAGAAATAAAAACTAATATAAAAAGGCAAAACTATAATAACCTTGGTAACCACTGTTATCTTCTTCATTGGGATTGTTCCATGGCAGATCATTTCTTTAAAATGTAACCAGTACACCTCAGATTTTGATTCAAATTGCTATATCTCACATGTCAACATCGCTGGTGTGAGTAAAAACTATGACATAGTTTTTGAATTATGGAGGGATGAACATTAAGGGAGTGTTAGATACATGATATATGATGCATCATAGAATTATGAAATAAATCATGCAAAAAGGACCACAGTCAAGATAATCTTTTATTTTAGACACCTATGATAATACATAAAGAATATTTTACAAAAAATCTTTTTTTCTAGTAACATATTCATGTACAGTTTTGTCATATCAGAGCTTCCTTGTACTATAATTTTCTAGGGACAACATGCATAAAGAATTGAAGAGCTTTTCAGTCACGGTGGACCGTAATTTGCTGTTTATAAAGGCCAGCTTTGACAAATTACTTTCTTCTTCACAGTTCATGATAGGCATAAAGAAGTTTAATAGAAATGTTCATTTCTGTCATAAATGGTAATAGTATTTTAAATTATTTATAGTTATTTCCTAGACCTGGTACCTGTCAAAGACAGGTAATACAATTATTGAAAAATATTTGCTCTCTCTTGCCTTACATGTACCTACAGCACCTTTGTTTTGTATTCATGTGTGACTGAACGTCTCTTCACCGGCGCTCCCTCTGTCAAGCGTCTTCCTGTAAAGCAGGGATCTCAAACTCCAGTCCTGGAGGGCCGCAGTGGCTGCAGGTTTTCATTCTAACCCTTTTCTTAATTTTTGACCTGTTTTTACTGCTAATTAACTTCTTTTGAATTCATTTTACTTGACTTGTTTTTTTTTTTTTAAGATTGTTCCTCTGAATTGCTTCATTTCTTTCTTTAAACAGAAATGAAATGTGAAGTGAGTGAGCCAATAGAAATCCAGCTAAGTCAGGGCCTCAAACTCCAACCAATTTCACTCCAACCAGTTGCTTGATCAGGAGCCGAGTCTTGTTGTTAATTAAACTTGTTCTTTAAGTCCATGCCATGTTGCTGCTCTCGTTGTGCAATAGCAGACATTTCTGAAATTGTTGATTTTCTCTTTTCTAAAAGCATTGGTCAAATGTTTTGGGGACCTGAGCAGATCAGCATTCCTGAGACTTCCACCCTTTTTATTTTCAGATATTATATGATGGTCACAGTTTGCTGGTCATGTTTTGATTCATTTTGTATCTCATTATCGTTTGGCTGCTAATTAAGGAAAAAGAAACAATTAAGGAGTCTTCAAGAGCAAGTCAGATAAAATAAATTCAAAAGAAGTTAATTAGCAGCAAAAAAAGGTCACTAAGAAAAGGGTTAGAATGAAAACCTAGAGCCAGTGGGGCCCTCCAGGACTAGAGTTTGAGATCCCTGTCGTAAAGTCTGCTTCCCAGTCTCTGTCATCATTTTTGTGGCACTTTCTCAATTGCTGTCCTGTTTTATTCTTTCTGTCTTTGAAGACGACTCTCTCAATGTGTGTGTTTATCCTCCTTGTGCGCTTTCAACTCATGACACCAGAGCCAAACTGACCAATTACACCAAATCCGAGCTGACCAATCAGATTGCTCTGAAACACACAGACCTTAGTGTTTTATTATATAACCAGTAACGTGCAGTGAATTCACTTGACTTGAGTTTTCATTCCTAGTTCTCATCTTCTTTCTCTGTACGTTTACCATTCGTGTGCTCAGAGGTTGATGTGCTTGCTGCTTCCTGAGCTGCTCTTCTTTTCTCCACCCTAGCGGCCCGCTTCTTCTCTTGTTTCGTCTGCATCTTTTCGCGTTAAAACTGATTAAGTCAGTGTCTGTGTTGCAATTACTTAGTACATTTTCCTTAATTTTTCACTTAAACTGGCACTTAAGTCTTCAATCTGCCTCAAGAATGATTTAAGATATAAAGAGGTAGGGGAAGTGACAGCAAAGGAGGTAGGGAATGAGAACGGCGCCCGTACACCTGCGCCACACGGCAGCCCTGCTGGCCGCTGCTGAAAGTTGATTCTACAATAAAATAAAATAAAAATAAAAAGACGAGTAGCCTTGGAGGTCAATCATCACCCCTAAAGTGGATAGTAGACGTCACGTAGTATATGTGTACCAAATTTTAGCTCAATAGGTCAAATGGTTTGCAAGCTACAGGTGATTTAAAATCCTGGACAGACAAACGGACAGCCACAGTAGTGTATTATATATAGCGAAAGATATATTTAGAATGAAACACCCATTATTTAAACATTTTTTTGTTTATGGCTAGTCTGCATAATACTTTAATAACTGTTTAAATTGTTACATTAACTATTATTTTGTATTGAATTACACTATATTATTAATATTATTATTTTTCTAAAACTCCTTCTCATAAATACAGTAGTAGACACCCAACATTTTTAAGCCTAATGTCACTTCTGGGGTCCTGAAGCTTTACCTTCATTAGTTTCATAGTAGATCTGCCCCTGGCATCACTGCCACAGGAGGCCTAACATCCCTCTGGACTAGACCTTCATCTGGTTAAGATCTCCTCCTGGAAAGACTTCTATCTATAACAGCCATGAAGAGCCAACACGTCACCAGCAATGATGTTTCATCATTTGTTGTTTCTTTTCATCCCTTGTTTATCATATTAAACGGGGTTTGCTGTGGTAACCCAACTCTTCATCTGTTTCTTTTTATTATTTTACCTTACTTTAGCTAAAATTCTTCCTCATTTACATCTCCTCAAATGTCAAATGTATCCAAGAACGATCTCACTCCATAAGCAGCGAGATGCCATACACCCACTATAGATATAAGCGGGAAGCTCCCCCACAACCTCTCCAAATGGTGATCTCTCCCGGGCTGAGTTAATAAATAAATGTGCGTCCTTTTCAGAATCCATAATTGTGATTCATTTTTTCCACATACGCTTGGATAGATTCTTCACATCATTGTCACAAGCTGCTCACATTCCTGACCGAGATATGAACTTGGGTCCTGCCTTCCATGTGGATAGTAAAAAAAAAACAGCAGTTGTAGGCAAATGAATGAGAAGAGATTTGTTTTTGGTCCTTCTGGCTTTTGACTGAAAATGCTTGTCGTGTAACAACTTCTGTTACACATATTGTATATGTTATATGAAGGACACATATGGCAAAAGGCCCATTGCAGCACAGCGGAGATGATAGCATGAAGATCTGCCCAACACCCTTATGTGAACCTCACCCTGATTACTGTAATTTCACCTGACGTGAGGTCTCTTATTTCTTCAAACTGCATTGCAGTTGTAGACGCTTGGCTCTAAACAGTGTGTCCCTATTAGGGAAAGCCACCGTAAAAAACTGTTCCAGTGTGATGCTATGGTATCACCCGCTGCACTCGGGTCCCAATCCAGGTGGTTCAGTGTGTGGTGGGTGCGACAACACGCTATCAGTGCATGTCTCCAACCTGTTAGGCTCTATCAATTGTCATAATTTTTACGGAAGGTTAATTAAAAAATTCAAAGTTATGGAATAAGATGATCCGCTGTGGCAACCACTAACGGGAGCAGCCAAAAGAAAAAGAAGGATTAAAAAATTCAAAATGATAATATTTACCATTACCTCTTTGCTTTTTAATTGTATTTATTCCTATATATGTGTACCATATTTGCTGTTGTTAAATTTCCCACAGAGTTAATGTTTTTGTTGTTTTCATATGGTATTCATTGATTTAGGCCTTTGCCTTTGTGCTTCTTTATTGTGCATTGAAATCTTATTAATGATCATTTTTTACCTGGTTTCAAATGTTTCTCTGTTTTTTTTTGTCTTGAGGTTTGGTTTTGGTAACTATGTGGCTGTCTTTCCATACACTTTTTTGGCTTCTTGACTACGCCTCTTTTTCTGATCACATTTCAAAACTTTTTGCCTGGTGTTACTAGCATAGTGCCACATGAAGATTGACTTCTTCAACCCCGTTAGGGGTTGCCACAGCAGATCATCTTCTTCCACGTCTTTCTGTCCTCTGTATCTTGTTCTGTCTCACCCATCACCTGCCTGTCATCTCTCACCACATCCATAAACCTCCTCTTAGGCCTTCCTCTTTTTCTCTTCCGTGGCAGCTCTTTCCTTAGCACCCTTCTCCCAATATACCCAGCATCTCTCCTCTGCACATGTCCAAACCAACGCAATCTCACCTCTCTGATTTTGTCTCTCAACCATCCAACTTGAGCTGACCCTCTAATGTCCTCATTTGTAATCCTATCCATCCTCATCACGCCCAATGCAAATCTTAGCATCTTTAACTTTGCTAACCTCCAGCTCTGTCTCCTGCTTTCTGGTCAATGCCACCATCTCCAGCTCATACTGTATAACGCAGAATGAACGAGTGTACGGATTACATGTTGGGAGTGTGTGTGCATTTTCACCTGCGGTGGGCTGGCACTCTGCCCGGGGTTTGTTTCCTGCCTTACGCCCTGTGTTGGCTGGGATTGGCTCCAGCAGACCCCCGTGACCCTGTGGTTAGGATATAACAGGTTGGATAATGAATGGATGGATGTGCATTTTCACACTTGACTGTAGTTTGATCAATGCTGCTTAACATTCTGGTCACTTCATTTTCTTTTACTTTATCTTATTTTGACAAGATGAGTGAGGATGGAGTCATGTACCATGAACACTGTTTCTTCTTCTTCACCTGTCTCTGAAATATTGGATTTTCAGTCACTTCGCAAAAGCTGTATTGTAAGACTTTGTTGGCCAAGCCTATAAACTAAAAAGCAAAGATAAACTTTAGTACGTCCTGACACCTTAAATATTTACGTATTACTGTAGACTAGAGCTGTCAGCTGGAATTCTTTTTATTTTATTTTTAGATTTTCCTTTCCACTAATTATTTACCCTGCGCCACCACCACCTACTCAAAGCTTCATGATGCTCCAACAATGATGGATGGATTAAAAGGCAGAAGTCTACGTGACCATCATCATCATCATCAAGCCCTTCCGTGAGAACCCTAAATCCAAAGAGGACTGTTTCATTTATGTTAGGTAGAATGCCCAGAGGGGACTGGGTGGTCTCATGGTCTGGAATCCCTACAGATTTTATTTTTTCTCCAGCCGTCTGGAGTTTTTTTGTTTTTCTGTCCCCCCTGGCCATTGAACCTTACTCTTATTCGATGTTAATGTTGATTTATTTTGTTTTATAATTGTGTCTTTCATTTTTCTATTCTTTAATATGTAAAGCACTTTGAGCTACTGTTTGTATGAAAATGTGCTATAGAAATAAATGTTGTTGTTGTTGTTACCCATTATTTCCAATATAATATTCAAGGATAAGTGAGATTAAAGAAAAATGTTTGGATTTTACCTGAAATGCTGGAGTTCCTTTTTTATTTTAGATGTCCTGCCAACACTCACATATAGCTAAGATCAACTGTCCCATTTACTGTGTGTTACTCTTCCTGTGCTTCTCTGCCATCTGGAGTTGAATTTGAAATACTGCATTATTATGTCATAAGTGAATTCCCTTTTCAGGGCAGTATGTTAAATTGTCTCAGCATATGGATAAAGTATTTATTGAGACAAACTTTGAGTAACTAAACATTATGTATTTGTATAGTTTTCCACATAAACATTGGACAGCATGGGTTCAATTCTTAGCCTGGTCATTGTCTATATTCATCTTAAAGAAATAGCATAAAGGTTAAGAAATGTCAGAAACCTGTTCAGGCCTATCAGGAAACCAAATTAAGGTCAAGTGAACAACAGAGACAAAGATGTAATATGCAAAATGTACTAAAAGATGACTAAGAGATCATCAGAGGCCCAGTAAGCAAGATTGGACACTTGTCACATACACAGAAAGTTCAAGGATAATAGCTAAACCTAAAGATATAGGAAGAATAAGAATATAATAAAACAGACTTTAATTAATGGAAGTCATTTAGGTGCAAACCAATAAACCAACCAGGGTAAATGTATACTGTACATTGATTGGCACTGTATAAAAATTAAGTAGTTTAAGTGAGCAAGTGGATAACCTCCTAAAGTAAAACGCGACTACTAAGGAGGTCCTGAGGGATTTGGAAATTGACGAGAGAGAAGTGCTGCTCAGATTAAATAAGCTAAAATCAAACAAATCACCAGGCCCAGATAATATTTATCCTCATGTTCTTAAGGAGGCTAGTGAGTACATTGACACATATTAATAGGAAGTCACTGCGCACTGGAGAGATTACTAAGGACTGGAAAATAGCAAACATCTTCCATTACATAAAAAGGGTGACAGGGCAGATCCAAGAGACTATAGGCCAGTAAGCTTAACAAGGATCACAGGAAAATTAATGGAAGGAATTATTAAGGATAAGATTGAGCAACACATGGCAAGGACAGTAGTTATTAGGAACAGTCAGCATGGGTTCAGAAGAGGGAGGTCGTGTTTTACTAACATGCTGGAATTCTATGAGGAGGGAACAAAAGGATACGATCAAAGTGGAGCAGATGATATTATTTATCTGGACTTTCAGAAAGCATTTGATAAGGTGCCACATGATTGGTTGGTCATCAAATTAAAAGAAATGGGAGTTCAGGGTGATATTTTTAGATGGGTGAAGAATTGGCCTAGAAACAGGAAGCAGAGGGTGATGGTGTGAGGAACCTCATCAGAACTGGCCGATGTTAAGAGTGGTGACCAGCAGGGGTCAGTGCTAGGGCCGCTCCTATTTTTAAATATATATAAGTGATTTAGATAGGAATATAAGTAACAAGCTGGTTAGGTTTGCAGATGATACCAAGATAGGTGGATTAGTTGATAATTTGGAATCTGTTATATCATTACAGAAGGACTTGGACAGCATACAGGCTTGGGCAGATTTGTGGCAGATGAAATTTAATTTCAGTAAATGTAAAGAATTACACATAGGAAGTAAAAATATTAGGTTTGAATACACAATGGGCGGTCGAAAAATCGAGAGTACACCTTATGAGAAGGATTTAGGAGTCGTAGTGGACTCTAAGCTATCGACTTCCTGACAGTGTTTCCTGCCATTAAGAAGGCAAACAGTATGTTAGGTTATATATGTAGCACGATGTGTGGAGTACAATTCTAAGGAGGTTCTGCTCAAGCTTTATAATACACTGGTGAGGCCTCATCTTGAGTACTGTGTGCAGTTTTGTTCTCCAGGCTACAAAAAGGACATAGAAGCACTAGAAAAGGTCCAGAGAAGAGCGACTGGGCTGATTTCAGGGCTACAGGGTTTGAATTATGAGGGAAGAATAAAAGAGCTGAGCCTTTACAGTTTAAGAAAAAGAAGATTAAGAGGTGACATGATTGAAGTGTTTAAAATTATGAAGGGAATTAGTCCAGTGGATGGAGACAGTTATTTTAAAATGAGTTCATCAAGAACACGGGGACACAGTTGGAAACTTGTTAAGGGTAAATTTCACACAAACATTAGGAAGTTTTTCTTTACACAAAGAACGATGGACACTTGGTAGACAGTAAGACGTTAGGGACTTTCAAAACTCGACTTGATGTTTTCTTGGAGGAAACAAGTGGATAGGACTGGCAAGCTTTGTTGGGCTGAATGGCCTGTTCTCGTCTAGAGTGTTCTAGTGTTCTAATGTCTTTATTAAACCTCTAGTCTGTGTTCCTTTGATCATTCTGACCAGACTGCTGTGATGGATTCTCCCGCTTCAGCGTATTTCTGCCAACAGGTGGGATCCTTGGTTTCTATCCTGGCTTTCCAATTCACTACCTGCGCACTCACCTCTCTGTGCACTTTATGCACATGGCACTCCACCTCTGTTGTGTCCAATTATTACTTTGGTCGGCTATTTTCTATATTATTTAGGCCCAAGAAGCCATAATATAATGTGTCCTGTTTTGCCACTAACTCTTTCTGTCTAGATGGCTCTAAGTATCCTATTACTTGAAATCACTGTTCACAATATCCCTTACATTTGCCTTATACCTTAATAAAAGGTTTGTACTGTGACCTAATGGGAGTTGGCTCACACTGGCACCTTGTTCAAGGTTGGTTCCTGCCTTGTACCCAAAGCTGCCAGGGTGATCTTTGACCCCGCTGGATTGAGCGGGTTTGAGGGTGGAAGTTACAATTTAAAAGCTTTAGAATTTCATAATTAGAAGCATTGGATATGAGCTAGGAATTGCTAATTGTAAATACCTGAATATTTATGTCAGGTATTTACAATGTGGGAATTTACTCTGGCAGAACATAAAAAAAAAGTAAATATAAATAAAATCTTAAATAAAATGTTCATATAGCATTAAAACATCACACTTAGTTTTATTAAGTGGGCCTGAGAGTTGTATACTGGTATCTCTGAGGACTCGTGTGTTAGGCTAACTGACCCCCGTAAATCGGCTCAGAATGAATGAGCGCACCCTGCAGCTAACTGGCGCCATCTCCTGCCCTGAACAGAAAACTGCCAGTGTGTGCTTCCAACCCTGAGAATGTAAACCAGATTACAGGGGGGGGTGAAATGGATGGATGGGTGTGTACAATTGACTTTCAATACTTAAAGATAGTAAGACAAGTCTGTTGTTGTATTAATATTGTCTCATGCAGACTTGGTCCCAGGCTTTTGCCGATTGTTTGATTTTCCCAGTGCTTTTACACTATTGTTTCTCATTGACTGTGGCAAAACCTTAAGGCTTTTAATGCCGGCACAAGTCCTGGCTCATGGACTACCTGACCAACAGACAGAAGTTTATGAGGTTGAGAGATTGTGTGTCAGAAATGGTGGGGTGTAATACTGGAGCACCACTTGAAATGTCCTGTGTCCCTTCCTGTTCATCCCTCTACACAACGGACTTCCAGCACAATACCAGCACTTGCCATCTACAGAAATTTCCAGATGACTCTCCATCATAGGCTGCATTAATAATGGAGACGAGTCAGGGTACAGGAAGTTTGTGGAGGACTTTTTCTTGTGGTGCAGGGACAGCAGCTTGCAACTCAATATCAGCAAATCAAAAGAGCTGGTGGTGGACTTCTGACACGCCAAGGAGCCTCTGGAGTCGCCATTCAGTGGAGAGGACACAGAAGAGGTGCAGAGCTACAAGTAACTGGGGGGTTCAACATTAACAACAAAGTGGCCTGGTGTGACAACACATTGGTTCTGTACAAGAAGGCCCAGAGAAGACTGGACTTGCTAAGAAGACTCAGGTCTTTTGATGTTTGCAGCAAGCTGCTGGAAATGTTCTACTAGTCCATAGTAGTGGTGTGGTGTTCTACACTGTGGTCACCCGGAGAAGAGTTCCCCAAGTTCAAAAGAAGCACGATGCCTGATCAAACTGATTAGGAAAACCCGCTCCGTCACTGGGCAGACCCTGGACACGCTGGAACGTGTTGTGAGAAAGGGGATGGAGGCAAAATTGGATGGCATCATGAAGCATCCCCTCCAGGAGGCGCTCTGTCTTGGATCACTTTTAGCCACAGGCTCATTCCACCAGGAAGAGCTAAGAAGCATATCTGGGGGTCTTTTCTGCCCACTGCTATCAGGCAATTCAATGCTTCCTCCTGATGTACTCAGAAAGTTTATTTTGAAATACTGCATCTACACAATATACATTTATTTATGCATTTTATTTACTTATTGATTGATTGGTTGTATTATGTTTCATGTGAGTTTGTATCTTTGTTTTTAATGTTTCTGCTGCTGTTTGCAACTCAATTTCCCTTTGGGATTAATAAAGTTTATCTAATCTAATCCAGGGGTGGCACATGGCACAGTGGTAGCGCTGTTGCCTTACAGTAAAGAGACCTGGGTTTGCCATGTCTGTGTGGGTTTCCTCCCACAGTCCAAAGACATGCAGGTTAGGTGCATTGGCGATTCTAAAATTGTCTCTAGTGTGTGCTTGGTGTGTGGGTGTTTGTGTGCCCTGCGGTGGGCTGGCACCCTGCCCAGGGTTTGTTCCTGCCTTGTGCCCTGTGTTGGCTGGGATTGGCTCCAGCAGACCCCTGTGACCTTGTGTTAGCATATAGCGGGTTGGACAATGACTGGCTGACTGACTAATCTAATCAAATCCAATCTAATCTAATCTACTCTACATCTTCTAGAGACTACTATATAATGGAAAAACAAGTCACGTCAGGTTGGGGAGCATGCACTGGTACAATGTGTTGCCGCACCCACCACATGACGAAACAGCTCATTTGGCAACCCCCCAGGCAGGCACGTGGTCCAGTCCCACCCTCCGGAAATGACCCTCCATCTGCCGCAGCCAGGTGTTATGTGGGCGACCACTTGGCCTGGTCCAACTACTCGGGTGGCTCCTCAACAATGAGAATCTTATGAGCTGGATCACCATTAGGGAAACGCGCCACATGGGAAATGCGCCACATTGCCGTATGCCGTAACTGACGCTCCCTCACAATGCAGGCAATGTGCCTCATTCGGGACTCCATGAGCAACTGCTCATTCGACACAAAGTCAAACCAATGGTACCCAAAGATATTACGATGAGACACAGAACCAAAGGAGTTCAGTCTTCATCTCAGGTCACTGGATAGCATCCATGTCTCGCAACCAAATAGCAAGACAGGAATCGCCAAGACTCTAGAGACTTGGGCCTTCGTCCTTTTGCATAGATATTGAGAGCGCCACACACCTCTTTCCAGCAACCTCATGCTCTCCCAGTCCTTCTATTGATTTCATAGGAAGAGTCACCAGAGACACGAATGTCACTGCCAAGGTAAGTAAACCTCTTAACGTGGTTGACATTCTCTCCACAGACAGACACACTACTGATGGCCGTGCCCAAGAGGTCATTAAAGGCCTGGCTCTTGTTTTTACCAGGACACTCGCAAGCCCAGACACTCAGACTCCTCACTCAGTCTCTTGAGAGCCCCGATCAGAGCCTCCATTGACTCCAAGAAAAACAAGGATCAGAAAAATGAATGGAAGGATGTTGTTAAATGACCTCTGTTTTTTAACATTTAGCATGTCTTCTGTGAATGCTCTCTTACTCTTACAGAATACTTTTTGCATTTTGAAAAGAATGCTTACTTGTCAGTAAAGACCCAACATCTCTGAATTTGAATAATCTTAATACATTATTTCTGAAATTATTCATTTTTGTAATAGATAGGTCATTAAACAGAATGTTAATACTTTACTGTTGATTTTCAATTTTGTAAGCTGTGGTTTGTTTCAACAATGTTGAAACTTCTGTATATGTTAAAGTAACACGCATGTGTGGACTAGGTTATTGCACCTTTAGCTCTAATCATTTATATTCCTCTGTGGGCTTCCAGGCATTTATTATTAACTGTTCTAGCTAGGCTAAATGTCAACACTTATGTGACAAAGTTCACTTTTTATCTGGTATTGGTCAATATGCAATGTGCTGCTGCAGTCTGTTTTGCCAAGTTATAAAATACAAATATCCTCCAAACAAACATGCTGGTGAAAAAATAAATCAAAAGATTTAAGACCTTCTTAATGGCATGAATACGTTATTACATTTTATGAACCCGGTTTCAGTTCTGTAAGTAACCCACAGGGGGTGCCGGTCCAATACCGGGCAAGCTTACATCACACCTATCAGTGGAAAAGCATCTTCTGGGCCTGTGCGAGGAATCAGGAGTCACAGGTGGAAAGGTGACTGAATACGGAGTGAAGACTCAAAGCAGGCTGGCTCACTTGGGAATGGAGCCATGGTGGTGATAATGCTTGCTCATTGCCACAATACAATATTTGCTATTTTTGATGGTAGTAATAGTTATAATAAACCTGGGTATTATTCTCTGGTTGGAGTCTGCCATGTCATTTTAATTTCAGATATCTGGTTTTCCTCCTACACCCCAAAGACACGCTGGTCAATTCCAAACTGGACATATAATGGCTTGGTGGTCTCTCCTAGATTGCTTACTGCCTTGTACCCCATACTGTTGGGATAGGCTCCAGACCCCCATGATGCTGAATTAGACTAAGCAGGTTTTAGAATATTATATATTATTAAAATAATAAGCTGACTACATATTAAACAACAAAACATCCAGTAACCATCTGTGACCAGCCTAACATGCAGTAGGAAAATGTCTGGCAGCCATCTATGCCCGGGTGTAACATATCAGCGTTTACCTGTCAACGTCACAACTCAAGTCGTCTGACTTCCACAAAAATATCTTTTAAAAAGTAGTACCTTTGAATGAATCCCCTTGGGAATTAATACAGCCTAAATGAATTATTCAAATGAGGAGTGATTAGAACATGAAAAAGAAATTAAATAAAAACCAAAAGGCAGAATGTAAAAAAGAAAGATGGGCTAGAATGTCAAATGAGCCGAGACAGCAAGAAGCACAGGATGGTATCGATTTTTTGCTTCCATTCTCTTCCTATTCCCCCATTGTGCCTCATCACGCATGTGTGTCAGTGGATCACCCTCAGAGCTCCTCTAAGGTATGTGGCACCACCCCGGGATGAAAACGAGCGCTGGCACTAATCATGTCCTCTTCTATTCCCCCCGAGGCACTGAGAAGACGCAAAGAGAGGCCACCTGACTCCGCCCCTCCGGTCTCCCGCCTATAAATCATGAGGTCGACAGAAGGAGGTGTCACTCTGTGAGCAGAAGACTAAGGTTATTATAGTTTTGCCTTTTTATATGTTTTTATTTCTATATTTTTTTTGATCTTACATGGAAATTCAGTTTAGTTTTAGTTTTCCTTCATCGTGTATTTTTAGTTTTAATTTAGTTTTTATTTTACAAAGACATTTCTATTTTATTTTTATATATATTAGTTTCAGTTTTGATTTTAGTAATTATGGTCTGGTTAAAGAGCTACTATGGGGTTTAGTTTTTGTGTCACAATGAGACAGAACTGTACACTTAACGGGTTTGGATATAATATGAGTTTAATGTTAGTGGAAGCTTACTACACTAAACAACACAGTTTACTATTTGGTTTTGTTTTTGTCTGATAAAAAACAAGCATAATCAAAACCAGGTACTGAATATAAACAACTTTACACAATTTTATAATTTTTAAAATATTTTCTATTTCAATTGTGCTGAACAAAGCTGCGCTGTTAGCACTTTTTTTCGTTTCCTTATTGCCTAGAATGGACCAATTTGTATTAAAATGTAGGTGAATTTTAAGGTGTGAAGGCTTTTTACTCTAAATGTCTACAGAACACAGTATATCCTGCTCCAACGACAATGTGCCTATAATGACTGCCTTCAATACTGCATTCAAAAATCTTAAATACTGGGCTTTGTTATTTTCAACCAGCCATATTGATCTCTGATTCCATCTCAGGCACAAGCAATTTATAGACAGAATTTGGCTACCTGCAGGCCTGAAAAGATATCAAAAATCAAAAAACAGAATCTACTGAGTTCTGACTGGTGGGACCATGAAAATCACGGGGGCTTAGGAAGAACAGGGCTCTTAGGCTTGAATCAGTGTGCAGACCCCCACCTAGCTAAATTGAGGGAAGCAAAGAAAAACAAGCATGTAGTGTCAAGGTTAGGGGCTACGAGACTTGAATAGCCCACCATAAGAACAGTAAACCCTTAATGAGCAGAGCAAGAGTAGGTAATAAGAGTAAGGACAGGCACGAAACAAGAGACGGCATCTGAGATTAAGAACAATATATACATTATCTAAACATGTTTATCCAGAGCAGGATCACAGGAAACCTGGAGCCTACCCAGCAGGTTTGGATGCAAAGCAGGAAAAATCCCTGGTATGCAATATGTATGATATGGCTAATGTTAGCAAAACGAATATGATATTTTAAATATCTATTTTGAGAGAGAAAGAAACATTGAAAAAATGGTGACAGATATTTTAAAACATACTGTAATTCTGCTACTGGATAAATCTCACAATATCAGGCATTTTGAGCTGTGAATCTATACTAATAAAAGGCAAAGGCCTCACTGACTCACTGACTGACTCACTCATCACTAATTCTGCAACTTCCCGTGTAGGTAGAAGGCTGAATTTTGGCAGGCTCATTCCTTACAGTTTACTTACAAAAGTTAGGCGGGTTTCATTTCGAAATTCTACGTGTAACGGTCATAACGGTCGACAACGTCCGCCATCTTAAACTTTCTTATTTATGACCCCATCTTCACGAAATTTGGTAGGCGGCTTCCCTGTGCTAACCAAAACCGATGTACGTACTTATTTCGGTGGTATGACACCACCATCGGCTTCCATATTGAACTTTCCAACGGTCTTCGTTACCTATGGGCCGATCTTCAAGAAATTTGGTATGCGGGTTCCGAACGCTAACTGAATCCTACTTATGTACCTATATACAACAACAACATTTATTTATATAGCACATTTTCATACAAAAAGTAGCTCAAAGTGCTTTACATAATGAAGAATAGAAAAATAAAAGGCACAGTAAGAAAAGAAAATAAGTCAACATTAATTAACATAGAATAAGAGTAAGGTCCGATGGCCAGGGTGGACAGAAAAAACAAAAAAAAAACAACAAAAAAAAATTAATAATTAAAAAAATACGTCCATAGGCTGTAGATCGGTCGCCGTGTGAGGCGGCGTTGGGTCCTCTATCCCAACACCTCCCACGTTGTTGGCTGCCTGCCTATATAAGGCTGTCTGTCGCTCCAGTCTCTACATTCCCTTCCTTGCTTCACCACGGGATTCACGTCTCCCTGCTGATAACTACAGCCTTTTTATTTAATCCACGGCTTCTCCGCTGTTTTATTGTTCGTTTATTACGATTATAGTTATTGTGTAGGTATTTTAGACTTACTTTACATTGTTCAGGTACCCATTTCCTTTATTGTTCCAACCGTACCCTCATTAACATGTCTATCGAGGTGATCACCATCGATCAAAGAACTGTCACTTACCGAGTGGTTTCCATGCCTGGAGAGGCCGCCTGCCTTTTACATTCTCTGTGTTACATATTGCACGGCCATATTAGGCTCACTCTTGATATCCGGAGGAACATTGTGTCTTATGTATTGAATGACTGGGACAGGTTCAAGGTGTGGACTGATGACGGTACAGGAGGTAATTATACTACACAGGAGCACTAGAAGAGTGAAATGCTTAAGCCCTTCACCTATGGTTCTGCATGTGAGTTGATGGCTGCCACTGAATTGTTCGGTTGTCGCTTTCAAGTATACCGAAATGGCCAAATATTTTACACCTTTCGACCACTGCCAACGCCCCTTAAACATCTTAGATTCACAGGTGGCGATTTGAGTAGTGGACACTTTGATGTTTATGAATGTTTAAACTCTCAAAAGCTGGATGCGAAGTTATCGATGAAACTGATTGTATACTTACAACGCTTGACAGATGCCGAATGTCACTTCAACACAAGTCCTGCAAATACTGTCGTAATTGAAACAAACCATGAAACTCAAACCGATTATGACAGCAGCAATCCAAGCTGTGAGATTTGAGGCAAGATTACTGTTCATATGGCCAACTGTACGTTGCATGCTCAAGAGTAAGCTCAGCGCACAGCTTGGTCATGTTACAACCAGAGGGCCAAACTGACAATGTGGTATACAAAGAGATCCTTAACAAATAATTATTGGTATATTTTCCCTCAGTTTAAAAAGGTTTACTTTTCTTCTTAATAAAAGTTTTAAGGCAGGACTTCACCGCTGTGAAGCATGGGTATTTTGCTAGTATTAACTAAAAATGAAATTAATAAATTTATATACAGTATATATATATATAAAAGCGAAATACTACTGACTCACTCATCACGAAATCTCCTGAACCATGAAGACTTGGGACTTGAAATTTGGAGTGTAGGTTACCCTTGGCCCATAGGTGCTCGCTAAGAAACAGTTTTAAAAATTTCGAGTTCCAAGCACAAAATTTCTTAGTAGTTTTTTAGACCTGTTTGTATGTCTGTCCATTTTTCACGAGAGAACTACTTAACAGATTTAGATCGGGTTTTTTTTCTATAATTTGCTCGAACATTCCGTTGATTTTGTGACTTTGTCATTGCGCTAAGTATCATAGTTTGCTTGCGGTACCGATTTATTTGCGTGAATCCGAAAGAGACTCATCAGGCTGCGGGACCTTCCTCACTCACGCGTCTGCCTCAGGGCGTAACCTTAACTCCGCTTAGTTAACAAACGAGAGAACTACTTAACAGATTTAGGTCTTTTTTTTTCTAGAATTTGCTTAAACATTATGGTTGATTTTGTGACTTCTCTCATTGCGCTAAGAATTATAGTTCGCTTGCAGGAGCAATATATTCGAGCTAATCCGAGGCTGCAGGGCAAGGAGAGGGGGAAGAGTGATGTCAGAAGTAGAGCCGGGCCAGGCCCTCCTCACTAGCCGCGAGGGATGTGTAGTAGAGCATAAGTACAAAAACACATTAGTATGTTTAGCTTTTCACCATTTAGAAGACTCTCTTTGCCTACCTACCTATAGTTCAGTGGACACATTGCTAACTCGGGAATTTTACAAGGTTTGTATCACTTCGTTGTTAATCAATGTTTTAAAAGCAAACGTGATTAGTCAGCAACAATATGCTGATCTTGTATGATGACCTTGTCAGTCTCTTAATCAGTGCCGTTATTTGGTCTCCCCAAAACTTTCTCCTGTACTCAGATATGGGGATGGATATTTGAGGAGTAAACCGCAAGACAATGATTACATTATGTACATTAAAGAACCATCAACAGCAAATCAAATCAATTGACTAATATATTGAACAATTATTATGAAAGTAAGCTTGAATAAATCGGACTTTGCAGCTGCATGAATAAAAAAATTGAGTATGTTTTCAGGTAAAGTACCACTTCAGGTTGATGGATTTGGCCCAAAAGTTAATACAGAGCTACAATTGTGGTGTAACAACCACATGCCAAATTTCATCCATCTATAGTTGCATTTTTAAGTTATCGTGTTTACACATACACATACATAATTCCAAAAAACTGTATATTTGGACTCAGGGAGTTCTAAAACGTCAAGATTCATCAAAATCTCGAGGTCGATATTTTTTCATGATTACTATACTTTCTCTGTACATCGTGTATGAAGTGGCAGGTGAATAAAGGAGACAGGCACCTAAGAAATAAACTGAAATGTTACTCACTCAATTTTTCTGTTTATATGGTAAAGTTTTTGTTGACCAGCACATTCCGATTTCAGGCGTTTGAATTACATCTTGATATACAACAAGTGCAAAGAAAGGCAGCATGTAAATCGCTTTCTATTTCACACGCTTTAAGTGCGTATTCAGCTCGCTCTGTCACGCGTCTCGTGGTGGATGACTTTGTTTTAGAGTTAAAAGTTATAAGGGTTAAAAACTAACAGCAAGAATATCCATTGAAAAATGAAAAACTAAAAATATTTTTAGTAAATTATTATTTTATTTCATTTAGTCTTTCCAGCTACTTTAATAGTTTCATTTAGTTTTAGTTTTTCATTTCGGTTTTGTTAATTATTTTATTTCAGTTTACGTAAATATTTTTAAAAATAGTTTTAGTTTTGATTTTAGTTCTCGTTAACTATAATAACCTTGAGCAGAACATACCACAGCATGAAGTTCCTGCATACCTGACCTTCCAGAAGGCCCCCAGCCTCGAAGCCCGTAGATGGCAATCCTTACTTTTTGGTTTATTTTTACTGCCTCTGCGTCTTGGAGTGCTTGCACTTTTTGTATTGTCACACTTCGGTCACAAAGTTGCACAGATACACTCAGAGATTTCCAGAGACAAAAACTTTATTCAAACACTTCAAACAAACACAAGTCTCTTTCAGGAGTGATTTGGGTTCCTTTTCAACCTGGAGAGCACAGCTTCTTTTCTCAATCAAAAGAACAGAAAATCTTCCTATTCAAAAGGGTGCGCCTCGAGAGCAGGGTCCCCAGCAGGAGCAGAGGATGTCTGGGGGAGAAGAGACAAGGCCCTGAAACAAAAAGACAGTTGCGGTGCAGACTTTTAAATGTTCGAAGCCCCGCATGAGATGCTGATCACACGGCAAATGCACCACCCGGTCTTCCAAAGTGCCTGGTAGCCTTCCAATCGTTTAGTCATGGTGAAGAACGAGTCAACATCGTGCTGAAGAAATTCGTCCCAGAGCACTTCAGGAATTCCTGCCAGTACCATATCAATGGCTACTTTTCCAGAATGTTCTCAATTGAGTCCCCCTCAAACCAACTCTGAACGTGATGAAGTAAATCCTGCAGCTGAGCACAAATCCGGTATCAAAGTCAAGCTTCCATTGGTGAAGCACAAAGCCCTTAGCCAGGGAGCTCGTCGTTGTATGAAGAATAACTTGCTGCTTCAGGTAATCATAATCACCAAGGCTATCGGGAGGGATATTTCGCAATGCAAGCATGGCATCGTCTGACAAATATGGGATGACGATGGTAGCCCAGGTTCGTCTATCCCAGCGCATCCCAGTATTCAAAAGCTAGCAGGAACAACGCGGGGTTGTCCGTAGGACGCATCTTCACCAGCAGATCCTCTGGAGCAATAGCGGGAATAAGTGGCAGATCCTCTGGGTCTGGAGGAAGCAGAATTTTTTGAGCTCATATATCGTCCTGAGGATCCGTCAATGCAACAATTTCTGATACCACTTGTCATGCTTGGGGTCACAATCAGTCTCTTTCAGGAGTGATCCGGGCTCTGTGTCAACCCGGAGGGCACAGCTCCATCTCTCAATCAAAAGAACAGAGACTCTTCCTATTCAAAAGGGCACATCTCGGGAGCGGGAGTCCCAACAGCGGCAGAGATGGGATGTTTGGGGGAAGAGAGGCAAGGCAGTGAGGCAAAAGGGCAGCTGCGGTGCAGACTTTTAAATGTTCAAAAAGCAGCAGCAGAAGGATCCAGCAAAGAGGACATAAAAAAAACTGTGTTTGTTTCCCATTGAATCGCCGGGGTTTCGTTGGAGTGACCACGTCCCCTTGGGGTTGCATTCAGAGTGTTCACAGTATCATTTCAGTTCAAAGTAAACGGGGACTAACGGGATTGGGCCCTCAGCATTTATTGAACGGACTTGTGTTTCCACACTCGACCACAGCCTGTTTTACTAAAAGGACTTTTTACTGGTAATCCTAATAATAGCACACAAGTGTGTGGGCAATGTGATGCCCTGTATCTGCCAGGATGTGTTTTATCCTTAATATTTTCCTTACTCTTGACTTGGTGCTCTGGTCTAATGCCCTACCAGGAAAGCTGTCATTTTGAAGAGATTAGGGGGATAAGTACTGATGAGCTTGTTGTGCTCAATGACCTGTTCTTATCAAAATTGCTTCAAAGTTCTAATAACAAAAAATAATACAACTTTTTGGGGGGCACAGTGGCTAGCACTGCTGCCCCACACCTTCTGAATCCTAACTGCACATCCTGGCATAGTCCCTGACTCTTTGGAATTTGCATGTTTTCCCAGTACTTGTGTGTGATTTTTGAAGACACTCCTGTTAGAAGTGGCGGCATGGTGGCGCAGTGGTAGCGCTGCTGCCTCGCAGTTAGGAGACCCGGGTTCGCTTCCTGGAGTTTGCATGTTTGCGTGTCTGCGTGGGTTTCCTTCCACAGTCCAAAGACATCCTGGGGATTTGTTCCTGCCTTGCGCCCTGTGTTGGCTGGGATTGGCTTCAGCAGACCCCCGTGGCTCTGTGTTAGGATAGAGCAGGTTGGAAAATGACATCTGTTAGATGTGCATGTTAGGTTAAGGTACGTTTACCTTAATACCTAATATGACTAAGTGTGAGAATCTGGATGAGAGTGGCACCATGTCAAGAACAATTTCCCATCTTGCATAGGTTGCCAGATTAGAAAATTAGAAATATGGGACACTCTTAAAATCTCTCTCTATATTATCCATCCATCCTCTTCCGCTTATCCGAGGTCGGGTCGCGGGGCAGCAGCTTAAGCAGAGAGGCCCAGACTTCCCTCTCCCCGGCCACTTCTTCCAGCTCTTCCGGGAGAATCCCAAGGCGTTCCCAGGCCAGCCGGGAGACATAGTCCCTCTCGCGTGTCCTGGGTCTTCCCCGGGGCCTCCTCCCGGTTGAACGTGCCCGGAACATCTCACCAGGGAGGCGTCCAGGAGGCATCCTGATCAGATGCCCGAGCCACCTCATCTAACTCCTCTAGATGCGGAGGAGCAGCAGCTCTACTCTGAGCCCCTCCCGGATGACTGAGCTCCTCACCCTATCCTTAAGGAAAAGCCCAGACACCCTGCGGAGGAAACTCATTTCAGCCGCTTGTACTCGCGATCTCGTTCTTTCGGTCACTACCCATAGCTCATGACCATAGGTGAGGGTAGGAACGTAGATCGACTGGTAAATTGAGAGCTTTGCCTTACGGCTCAGCTCCTTTTTCACCACGACAGACCGATGCAGAGCCCGCATCACTGCGGACGCCGCACCGATCCGCCTGTCGATCTCACGCTCCATTCTTCCCTCACTCGTAAACAAGACCCCGAGATACTTGAACTCCTCCACTTGGGGCAGGATCTCTCCCCCAACCCTGAGAGGGCACTCCACCCTTTTCCGGCTGAGGACCATGCTCTCGGATTTGGAGGTGCTGATTCTCATCTCTCTCTATATTATTATATATATAAATTTATACATGCCCCCTACACACCCAAACCAATATAGTATATAAAAGTAGAGACATAAGTTAAAAACATAAAGCGAGGATTTTAATGGGTTATGAGGAAAACAAAGTCAAATCATTTGAAAATTATTTAATACAAGCTAAAAAAATTCTGTAAAAGTGAAATAATTTGAAAATATTTATTTAATGCAGATAACAGAGAACTATTACTATTATTTAATACAGGCAGTTTGAAAAAAAGTGGGCGTGGCAAGTAGTAAGAACACACTCTGTCGACAGTCACTGTATGTTGCAATGCTGATCCAGAACTGCACAGCAGCGCGGCTGGAGAGCAAAACAGTGAGAGTGTCTGTCGCTGTCCTCAGCCAACTATAGCAACTGAACAAGCTGCAAACAGGCAGCAAACACTCGTGTCCTCAGGGTGTTTAATTTTCTAAGGCAAAAAATAAAATGTAAAACTTTTGCAGGCTTTGCTTAAGCCTCGAGTCTCAGTGATATAAAAGATATATATGCCCAAATTTCAAGAAGATTGGATAATATTTAGAGGTTGCACACTTTGATCAGTTTTGTGAAAGTAGGCAAAACATACGATTTTTCAATGTTAATTACTTTTATTGGGAAAACTAGAAATCACAAACTTAAAATAATATTAAAACTAGACACTGAGATTAATAGGTAGTATGCAAAACGTGTTATATTAATCAGCTTTAAACAATGCAATCCCTTCTTTTGTTCGCTTGGTGACAACTTTTCTGTGATGCTTGACTACCCTCAACAAGAATTGGTTTTGTTGTTCGTCCCTGACCGATTCGTTAAACTATTTTTTATCCATTATCCATTATCAATTCCTCTTTCTGCGGTATCATTGACCACCTTAAGAGCGTTCACATGGCTTCTTAGAGAATCGCTGCAGTATTCTGTCACGTCGTGGATCCCAAACAATTCAAAGAACGTCTTTGTTTTATTAGTGACGAAATGGCTCAGGTCTTTTCCTTCAAAAACCAGGTTTTTACCCTCTAATCGTTTCATTTTCTTTGCAGGTTTGGTTTCTAAATTTTTAGTCATATATTTTCCTTTTCAGCCTGACTAATACGTTCGTCCAAAAAAGCCAATCCTACGTTTGTTTCTGACAGATACCAAAGGTGTCTCTTAGCAACTGTGAGGGCACTTTTTTTGACCTCTGCATCTGGGTAAGTGCTCAGAAGCTGTAGCATATCCTAATCATTCTTTGGAGCCCGTCGACTTACAATTGCCTCGTGTCAAAAGCGAACATATATGAGGCTGACAAAAGGTGCAACCCGTTTCATTCCTTTCAATTCTCGTTGAGGAATATTCGACTGTTTAGTGAAGAGGACAATTTTAAGTGCATATATTGCCTTTGCCATCCACCTTGCTTGATGCAGAGCCCCTGGGATCCTGAAACTGAAGTCGTTTTTAGACCAACCTCCTAGGTACACTGTAATAAAAGTGATCAATGTGTGCAACCCCTAAATATTATCCAATCTTCTTGAAATTAGGCATATACAGTGGTGTGAAAAACTATTTGCCCCCTTCCTGATTTCTTATTCTTTTGCATGTTTGTCACACAAAATGTTTCTGATCATCAAACACATTTAACCATTAGTCAAATATAACACAAGTAAACACAAAATGCAGTTTTTAAATGATGGTTTTTATTATTTAGGGAGAAAAAAAATCCAAACCTACATGGCCCTGTGTGAAAAATTAATTGCCCCCTTGTTCAAAAATAACCTAACTGTGGTGTATCACACCTGAGTTCAATTTCCGTAGCCACCCCCAGGCCTGATTACTGCCACACCTGTTTCAATCAAGAAATCACTTAAATAGGAGCTGCCTGACACAGAGAAGTAGACCAAAAGCACCTCAAAAGCTAGATATCATGCCAAGATCCAAAGAAATTCAGGAACAAATGAGAACAGAAGTAATTGAGATCTATCAGTCTGGTAAAGGTTATAAAGCCATTTCTAAAGCTTTGGGACTCCAGCGAACCACAGTGAGAGCCATTATCCACAAATGGCAAAAACATGGAACAGTGGTGAACCTTCCCAGGAGTGGCCGGCCCACCAAAATTACCCCAAGAGCGCAGAGATGACTCATCCGAGAGGTCACAAAAGACCCCAGGACAACGGCTAAAGAACTGCAGGCCTCACTTGCCTCAATTAAGGTCAGTGTTCACGACTCCACCATAAGAAAGAGACTGGGCAAAAACGGCCTGCATGGCAGATTTCCAAGACGCAAACCATTGTTAAGCAAAAAGAACATTAGGGCTCGTCTCAATTTTGCTAAGAAACATCTCAATGATTGCCAAGACTTTTGGGAAAATACCTTGTGGACTGATGAGACAAAAGTTGAACTTTTGGAAGGCAAATGTCCCGTTACATCTGGCGTAAAAGGAACACAGCATTTCAGAAAAAGAACATCATACCAACAGTAAAATATGGTGGTGGTAGTGTGATGGTCTGGGGTTGTTTTGCTGCTTCAGGACCTGGAAGGCTTGCTGTGATAGATGGAACCATGAATTCTACCAAAATCCTGAAGGAGAATGTCCGCCATCTGTTCGTCAACTCAAGCTGAAGCGATCTTGGGTGCTGCAACAGGACAATGACCCAAAACACACCAGCAAATCCACCTCTGAATGACTGAAGAAAAACAAAATGAAGACTTTGGAGTGGCCTACTCAAAGTCCTGACCTGAATCCAATTGAGGTGCTATGGCATGACCTTAAAAAGGCGGTTCATGCTAGAAAACCCTCAAATAAAGCTGAATTACAACAATTCTGCAAAGATGAGTGGGCCAAAATTCCTCCAGAGCTGTAAAGACTCATTGCAAGTTATCGCAAACGCTTGATTACAGTTATTGCTGCTAAGGGTGGCCCAACCAGTTATTAGGTTCAGGGGGCAATTACTTTTTCACACAGGGCCATGTAGGTTTGCATTTTTTTTCTCCCTAAATAATAAAAACCATCATTTAAAAACTGCATTTTGTGTTTACTTGTTGTTATATTTGACTAATGGTTAAATGTGTTTGATGATCAGAAACATTTTGTGTGACAAACATGCAAAAGAATAAGAAATCAGGAAGGGGGCAAATAGTTTTTCACACCACTGTATATCTTTTACATCACTTAGACTCGGGGCGTAAGCAAAGTCATATGAAAATCACATCTTTGGAAAAATGAAATACCCTAGTGTCCTCGTTACATTTGGGTTATTTTCATCAAGATAATCTGGGAAAAGAAAGTATAATTACTTATAAAGTTACAACTAAGTACCGTAAGAAGGTAGTAAAAATATATTTTTATTACCAAATTTGAAAATGAACTAAAGACGGGACCTTTGGGTGTCCCTGAAAGGTCAGTATGGGACAGGGGACAAAATGATCAAATATGGGACATGTCCTGTATATAAGGGACGTCTGGCAACCCTCACCCAAAACTGCTGGGACAGGTCATAGTTCCCTGTGACCCCGAACTGGAAAAACAGGCTGAAAAATGAGTGGATAAATATGATAATAATATCAGAAATAAACTTTTTAGTGTTTCCACAGTGGTTTGCAGAGATGTCAGAGCTCCAAGAGATGGGGTTTGAATTGCTGTGTAGCCATTTTCAGTACGGACTTTACACGTTCTCCTGTGCCAACCTGGCTTTTACCTCTGGGTACTTTTATCTTCTCATCCCACAGATGTACCAGGTGTTAAGTGACTTGGTGACCGCAGGACCAGCTCCTTATCAGATGTTGTGAACACGTGAGTGAGTCTGCCCTGTGATGGACTTGCACCTCTTCCAGGTTTGGATCCTGCTTTGCACCTGATGCTGGCAGCAATAGTGTCGAGTTGTTATATTAATGATTTCCTTACTAAGTCCAATAAACTAATGATAAACATAAGTGACATGCCCTGTTGTATAACACAAATGTTTTCTTTCTTATATCTGTCAGCTTGTGTATCCAATTTACATGGGCAGGGTGTCCATATTTGTTCAATCAGGTTTGAGCTCAAAAGTGGAGCCAGCTGTGGACACGGTGCCAGTTCATCACAGTGCACAGTCAGACATTCACATAGAGCCAGTTTGGGGTCACCACCTAAACTCTCACACGTCTTTGGAATATGGGAGCAAAGCCAGATTGCTCAAAGTAGAGGCCACACAGAGTAGTTGCAGAACTTCGCATAGGAAGTGCCAAGGCTGGGATTGGTACCTACTGTATTACTGCACTCCTCCCGAAAATAAAAATGACTCTTCACCATTGTTATATCCGGGGCGTCCTTGCATGGATAGCAAGTGGGTCACTGGCCCACTGTCTCCCAGCAGATGGCACTGTTGTGCAAAAATTAAATATGAAGTAAAGTTGCCTCAAGTATCATTTACCATATTGTTAGAATGCACTCATCATAATCAGTTTTTCAGATTTTTTCAAGATATGTTCAATACAATTCCTTGTCTAAACAAATACTTCTTTTTGGACTGTGTGAACTTTCCTTTGTGTGTGGTTCTACTAGCCTGTTTCACAGGAGGTTCAGTAAGACCTCAGACCCTGTAATGTTCTAGGCATGGCTTTGCTCAGGGGTACACATGTGCAGCATGACATTTCAAGTTCCACCTTGGGGCTTCAAAGATTGGACCCTTTTAAGTTTCCCATTTGTTGATTTTTTTTTTTTTTTTGGATGTAATTTTGTGCATGAATTACTACATTTTGCTTTTTGGAGAAGATGTCACCAATTTTGTGAGTCACGTTGATTACTTTCATACAAAAAGGTTTAGCACTTGGACCACTGAACTCAAAATGAACATTTCTGGATATATGTTTCTGTATTTGGTATTGACTTTTTGTTGTTGATGCTAAGACATCTTTTAATATTGTAGTTTGACGCGTTTTCCAGGACATATGAGTCACGTACCAGTGCTGGGCTGGGAAATCAACTGCAATTCAACAGAGGAGTCTGTCTGTCCCAAACCTATGAAAACTAAGGTTGCCCAACGTGATTTTACCTATTTGTACCAAAGTAGTGGCAAAATGTGGAATTAGTGTAGGACTGCATCAGCAAAGAAATGGAGGACAGTGCAGATCATAAGTAATATGATTGTTATAATTTGTTACTAACCCTCACCTTTTCTGTTTCTCTTCTCGATACTCAAATGTATCACTTGGTGCCACTGCCCACCTGCCAAGTGGTTTTGCCTGCCTAAGGTAAAGTCATCCCTGATGGAGGATCGCAGGAATCATTGGGTAGAGGGGTCCTTTCAACAGATTGGATGGCCCAGTGCTTCTCAGATGTGGAATGGCCAATTTGGGGAGGCAACTTGATGGCTGCCAGCGCCAGCCCACCGCAGATGAAAGTAATCTCTTTAAACTGTATATTGCCTGCCTAAGGTAAAGTCATCCATGATGGAGGATCGCAGGAATCGTGGGAAAGAGGGGTCCTTTCAACAGATTGGATGGCCCAGTGTTCTCTCAAATGTGGAATGGCCAAATGGGGGAGGAAGCTTGAGGAATGAGGACTCCAGGACTCTAAACAAATCCAAATCATATTATGTGATATCAGCTACTGTTAAATTCTGTTCCGTACTTGTAATATTTTTATTTTTATACTGTATTGAGGATTACTTGTGTTCTGGTCTGTGTATCGTATTGTATTGACCCCCTTCTCTTTGACACCCACTGCACACCCAGCTTACCTGAAAAGGGGTCTCTCTTTGAACTTCCTTTCCATTTTTTCCCTACAAGGGTTTTTTGGGGGAGTTATTTCTTGTCTTCATAGAGAGCCAAGGCTGGGGGGCTGTCAAGTGCCAGGGCCTGTTAAAGCCCATTGCAGCACTTCTTGTGTGATTTTGGGCTATACAAAAATAAATTGTATTGTATATGAAACACACTATATAATAGATAGATATGAAAGGCACTATATAATAGATAGATATTTATTTAAAAGTTATTTTCAAAGAAAGAAGGTAAAAGACACAAGGTTTCAACTGCATAACCTTTGTTATGTGTGCAGATGTAAAGTGAAAATCGTGAGTGGTCTCCCTGAGACTTTCTCATATACTCAGATATGGGGATGGATATTTGAGAAGTAAAATGCAAAACAATGATTAGATTTTTATATTTTGTACATTAAAGAACCATCAACAACAATTCAAATTAAATGAATAATATCTATATATATAATTTACTAAGGCAAGACACCCTTGGAAAGGCAAGACACCCATGGAAAGCACGCCGGAAGGGGCGTGGATTCACTAAGCCGCCGACAAGTAAAGAAGGAGCCATGCCCACCAACTCTAAGACCATTGGATACGACGACAACTCGCAGAACCACGCCCACCAACTCGGACGCGACAACACAGTAAAAACCATGCAGGGCTGTGGAGTCGGAGTCGAGGAGTCGGAGACAATTTTGGGTACCTGGAGTCGGAGTCGGCAAAAAGTTAACCGACTCCTACTAAATTTAAATGGGAATTAAAAAGTAAGTTGAAATGTCCCAATTCACAAACAGTCATAATGAACTACAGTAATCCCTCACTATATCGCGCTTCGACTTTCGCGGCTTCACTCTATCGTGGATTTTAAATGTAAGCACATCTAAACATATCAGGGATTTTTCGCTGGTTCGCTGCTTTCTGCGGACAATGGGTCTTTTAATTTAGGTTACATGCTTCCTCAGTTTGATTGCCCAGTTGATTTCATACAAGGGATGCTATTGGCGGTTGGCTTAGAAGCTACCCAATCAGAGCATGTATTGCATATTAACTAAAACTCCTCAATGCTATAAGATATGCTTCCCGCGCTGTGCTTGTTTGCTTCTCTCTATCTTTCTCACTCTCTCTGCCTGACGGAGGGGGTGTGAGCAGAGGGGCTGTTTGCACAGAGGACACGGACGCTCCTCTACAAAATGCCGCTTTATCGTGGTGCTTCTGTATACTTAAATGCATGTATTGATTTTTTGATTGTTTGCTTTTCTTTGCGAGCGCTCTCTCTGACATTCTCTGCTCCTGACGGCGCTCCTTTATGACGGCGCTCCTTTGAAGATGATAGGTTTGCTTTCTTTTAATTGTGAGAAAGAACTGCCATCTCTGTCTTGTAATGGAGGACAGTTTAAACGTTTGGCTAAAGGGTGTTATTTCATGTCTAGAGGGCTCTAATAATGTTAACAGGGTGGGAGAGTTTATAAGGGCTTAAAATATATAAAAATAACCACACAAACATATGGTTTCTACTTCGCGGATTTTCACCTATCGCGGGGGGTCTGGAACGCAACCCCCGCGATCGAGGAGGGATTACTGTACTTCTCTGCTGTAAGAATAAAGCCCAATGCATGCAGTACATAATATTACCACAAAACGAACATGTCAAGTAACCATGAAGCATGCTTTTCATTGACTGTATGCGTCACTATATGGGATGTAATGCACAGGTAAGGTGCGGCACCGCTTTCCATTGTGTCGTGTTCCACTGTTACAGGGAACTGTGAACCTAGCCTAAAGCCCACTGATTTTAGATTGCATTTAAAGGGAACCCGAGGTCAGAGGAATATGGAGGCTGCCATATTTATTTCCTTTCCTTTAACTATAACTGTATTCCAAGTTTAATATAGGTTTTCCAGATATTGTTTTTAGTTCATATAGTTAAGCTTTTTTTTTTAAACTACCAAAGAATGTGGTTTATATTTTTAAACCAATACATTTCCTGTTCCTGATTTTTATGCCTGTTATTACTATCCAGACACTTGTTTAAAAAAATAAATAAACAAAACCTTGTTTTCATTGTTTGTCTTTAATCTGGCATTATAGTAGAGTGTTGACTTCCTAGCCAGTAGTTCTGTGGTGAAATGACATGTATGTTGCCTTCCTTTCCTTCAATGGATGGAGAAAATACATTAGCATAGTATATACATACAGAGGAGTCGGAGTCGGAAGATTTAGAAACTGAGGAGTCGGAGTCAGAGCATTTATCTACCGACTCCACAGCCCTGGTAAAAACGGCGTCATTTATTTTCGTCTGTTGTAGAGTCCACAAGCAACTCTGAGCCACGTTGACTGTTCATAGAGGCATGTTTCTCGCGAAAGTGAATCGCTATATGCAGCGTGTAAAACAGTTTGCGAGGGGTATCCCATGGGATCCTTAAAACAATCCTTTAAAACTGAGGTTAAAACACAATGAAGGAATCAGTCTTTAAAAACCAATAAGCCCTGTGCCTCTGTTTCATTACCGTCTCACCTGCTTCACCAATGCAGGCCCTGCAACAGTCGAGACGCTCTCTCAGCAGCTGACCTTCTCTGTGCCTGACCGGTTCACACAGAGGCAGCGCGAGAGAAAGCCGCGCCAGAGACAGACAGAGGCACACACACAGGCAGCTGGTGGGCGGCTCTCCGTGAGTTTCTCTTCGAGAACGAGGGTGGATGCGGCAGGACTATCTAAGAAGAGGCATGTTTGTCACGGATGTAAATCGCTGTATGCGGCATGTAGAAAAGTTTGTTTGTCGCAGATGTGAATCGCTGTATGCGGCATGTAGAGCAGTTTGCGAGGGGTGTCCCATGGTCTTACAGTTGGTGGGCGAGTCTCTGTTGGTTGCTCTTGCGAGCGGGCACATGACCAGGCAGTGTGTGTGCTTCGAGAGCGTGGGTGGACGCGAAAGCACCATCTAAGAAGAATCATATTTGCCGTGGATGTGAATCGCTGTATGCGGCGTGTAAAACAGTTTCTCGCGAATGTGAATCGCAGTATGCAGCGTGTAAAACGCTGTATTGTATGTTTCCCTCTCCAGAGTTACATCTTTTCATTCACCTACAGTCGTATCCTCAAAACCAACCCCATTTGGACAACTGTGTCTTTCAGGAAGTGTACACTCATCAATACATAATTATGCGGCGTATGCTACGCCGCGGGTTGGCTAGTATATTCTGGTTAGCGGAAATATTCCAAAAGTTGATAGAAATCTACGTTTTGTACCTAATACTTGTATACATAATTTGCTTGACCTAAGTGAAAGTGTACTCAAGTTATTGTGTTTACACAGACAGACATAATTCCAAAAATGGTATTTTCTGACTCAGGAAGGTCTAAAATGTCGAAATCATCAAATCTCGAAATGGAATTTTTGGAGGACTCCAATACTTTCCCTACACTTCGTATATGAGAAAGTAAAAAGCATGCGGTATACAGGAAGGAAAGGAAGGAACGAAGACAGATAAAAGAGAAAAGGTGAGAGTAGGTGAGAAAAAAGCTGCCATTACCAAAGATAACTGGAGAGGTTAAAAGGCTGGTCATTAAGACTTAGGAGAAATGTGTGATCCCAGACTGAACATGACCTTAGTTTCTTCTGTTTCTCTTTGAAGCCCTGTGAAAGAACACAAACAGTGAGAGATCAGTGAGGTTGTGATCGGAGGATGTGAAGTGTTCTGCAACAGGCTTGACAGGTCTCTTATGTTAACAGCTCAGACATTCCCCTTGAAAAGAACTGCCAGCTGTGTCATCTCTGTAGATGGCTGGACTGCACTACACTACACTGGCTTCCTGTAGTGGCACATATTAAGTTCATATCCTTAATGCTTGCCTACAGAGTAGTCAGTGCACCTAAATACTGTAAGTGGAGACAGTTGTGCCTGAAAACTCATATCTGCGGATGCCAGTTCTGTGTGGTATCAAATCTCAGTCCAGACTCTCTCCATGTGTAGCTCCTGGCTGGTGGGATGAGTTGCCCACCTCCTTTCAAAACTCCAAGAAGCATTTAGAGACTCAATTGTCTGGTGAATTTCTAAGTGTCAGCTGTTAGGTTTTATAAGTCTAGAAATGTAACTAGCTTATATTTTATTTTTAGCTTGTGATTTGTGGAAATCAATTTTGTAGCCTTATCCTATAATACCTGCTTCCCAAACAGTCCCCAGACTGACGTTATTAGATGATGTCATCCTCTTGTATGTTGCTTTGGATAAAAGCATCGGCTAAGGAAATAAATGTAAATGAAAAATTGACACTTTCTACATTATTAGACTGGCAAGAGGCACGTTAAAATTGAATTTACCAGTGGGTCCAGATATTAGGGTATTGATGGTGATATACATCTGCAAGTACCACTGTGGCTCCTGATACAGCTCAAAGGGCATGGTGAGGAACGTGGCTCTCCTCTGGGAACTGAGCTGCAGACAAGATGTCTGTGTATGTTAGGTTGCCCATGGAAGGAGATTAAGGGAGAGTTAAATGAAAAGGACCCTGTTGAAGGATCAGTCTGCAAAATGGGGAAACTATGTTTGATGACCTGTGAAAGAGACAAAGTGTTAGGGTGGCCTGGAAGGACCAGTAGGATATGTATTTCATTATTGGGAATGCTCTTAGAGTGGAAGCTAAAGTTTCCTGCTCCTGGCTTGATTGAGGCCCCAGTCCACAATATCAGAGGGGTATCCTCTGTCAATGAAGAAACTCCTCATTCCAAAGGCTTCTGTGAAAGAGGTCAAGAGATTCTAGTATGCAAGGAATGGAAGGAGCTGTAGAGAAGGGAAATGTGAATCATCTGATTTGTAATACAAATAGAGGCTTTTAAGTCATAGAAACCTGATAGAAAGACTGAGACCTAAAAATGCTAGAATGGTGGAGGAAATATCCATTTTAAACCTAAGTCATGGATGGATGGATGGAAACTGCAAAAATCAATGAATTCCTGCAGCTGGCTTCTGGAGCAAGAAGCAGCAACAAGTCAATTGTTGATATATCTTTTCTGCAAGTCCAGTACAAAGCCTAAGTAGGAACTACATTTGCAAATAAGTCACTTGCAAATATGTCACCAACAATAACTTTCAGAGTGTAAATGTGTAAGTGTAAATAACCTTTCACTTTTTTTCTTTATAAACTGTGGAATATTTACTATTTTCAAATATCAATCTGTTTTAATGATGCAAACTAATAGGTATGATGTAAATCGTACAATAAGTGTTCAATCTGTGGCAAAGAGCTAGAGGCGAGTAAGTTGACAGCTGCGTAACTTCAGCCTCCTGACAAGTTATCTGATCAATCGGATGAAAACAAGGAAAGAGCCATCTTACCCGCTCCACCTACAGCTAGTTACTCTAACTTTTAGATTGTAGGGACCGCTTGATGGCCAAATCTGTTATCTACGGTTTCTTAAGCGGATCGTTCCAGGAGTAAAATGGAATGGAAACTATATAAGAAGGACGACTGCCACCGTGCACTTGTTGACCTTTAATGTGACGAATTTCAACGAAGCCACGCCTATTCAGAAGGGCCTGGTTTTCCACAGACCCATCTTTGAGGCCTGATTGTTAAAGAACGGAACGCCCACTGTCCAACTGTTTAATAGAACCAGGTGTATAGAGACCCCACTGTACTCCCACTAGCTATTTTACTTGTTTAATTCAGCGTCTGGTACAATTGTTGCATTAAACAAACAATAACTGGATTTAGATGTGTTATGTACATCACTCCACATCTCTTAAGACCTGCACGGTACTGGCGACTCTAATAGCACTTTCAAGTCTTACGTGGGCATGTGGGTACGTACGTGTATATGCCAAGACATGAACTACAAGCTCGGCTCCTGTCTTGGGCACGACGCTGCTTGGAAGCAGTCGTGTTTAAAAGACACCTAAGAAAATCTAAGAACAAAATATACTTTACGAAGGAGCGGATAATCCTCATCAGCCACCGTTAGTACTCGAGGCTCATGTGATTCTACTGAGCAAGGTGACCGCCTCTGTAGCCCCGCCTACATAATTCGATTGGACTTTGTGTTTCGATGGGCGTTAAATTACAAAATCGTTTTAGTGACGTTGTTTGACTGACACTATACCTTCGTTTTCGTTTCTGCAAATTTCGAGTTGTCATCCAAATTATCTACTGAAAACGAAGAGGCATTTATATACATATATATGTTTTTCTTTTCTGTTTTTAATCTTGAGATCATACTCGGAGTTTCCATCGTAACAGTAAGTAAACCAGATAATATTTATATATGACGTTTTTTTTCTTCGCGTTTTTAAAGCTATCGCGTATGTGTATGACCCAAAGTTTGAATATGAAGTAGTGTCACCGACCTGATCCAGTTGTGTTTTAAATGTCTGAAAGGCAACATCCACCCTGATGAACATGTCGTGGTTTGTTCAAGACATCAATAATTTCCTTACAGGATATACTTGATCTGTCAGTCATTATTTGTACGCATTCATCTCCGAAAGTAGTGGAACTGCAAGGCCAGTTCAGAGTTTCAGGTTTTATTTCCTGGTATTGACATCTAAACGTATTATACAATATAGAAGATTGCATCTTTGTAGCAGACCAGTCATCTTTTTTTAGGCAAGCATTAGAAACCTGCGACTGGCGGGTGTTCGCTGTGCCGTTAGTTTGATTTTTTTTAAAACAGTTCTGTATGTGAACTGTTGGTTTTAGCCGTGGGTTTCACCTGTGATGACTATATTTGTTATTAAAGGTAGACCAAGATGAAGACAAGAGAGCTGTCTAGCTGAGAAAATCAGTCAGAAGCATTGAATAAACATTGAGCATAGCAAATACAACCATGTGCAATGTTCTGAAAAAGAGAAAAAAAAATACTGAGGAACAGACATCAGACAGATCGGCCACGGAGAAGAACAGCTGATGAAAGGAGCATTGTGAGAGCTGTGAAGAAAAACCCCAAAGCAACAGTCCATGACCAACACCATCACCAACAGTTTATATAGAGTATGTATATTTATGAGTGTCTATAGTCCCCTTCTGTCAAACGAGAGACGCATACAATACAGTGTGCAGTGCATTGTATAGAGCAGGGGTCTCCAACCATTTTTCCCCTGAGATCTACTTTTACAAAATGAAAATGACTGAGAGCTCCTCATGTTTTCTAACGTTTATTCTCATAGCTTATTTCAACCCAAACAAACAGAATAAGCTTGTTTTGCCTGAACATTTACAAAATGTTAGTGTCCACAACTCATATTTTGCATTAAATCATCACCAAAAAATATTTAGTTCACCTGAAAGTGCATTTTGTATGTCTGTATGCATTTTCTAGTGTATCTCACGCTATTGAATTAAAACACGAATGCTGTCGAAACCAAGCAATGCAATTCGAAATACACAGATATGACTTATTCATTTGTCACTTTGTTCCATGTCACTGTGTCACTTTATTCACATGTCCAGTCACAGGTGTGATGTGTTGTTTAGTTAGTCAGATGACTGGCACTGAGGTGTCTGGTGGAGTGGAGCCACTGAGGTTCACTCTTATGGAGTCATTTTAATGTTCGTCTGTCAGTCTTGTTCTGAACTTTGATTTCATGACATTCATGTCAGACTCAGCAGACATTTTCAGAGCCCATTGGTGAAGATTCTTATAGTCATCTGGCTCTACTAAGCTCCAGAAATGCCGAGAATGCTGTTGAGACTTTTAACTGCACATTATTTTGAAGGTTTACTAATATATAATACCAGTAATGGTGCTGAATACACCTGACTTGAGCATTCCTAGTCTTCATCCTCTTTCTCTGTATGTTTACCATTCGTTTGCTCAGAGGTTGATGCGCTTGCTGCTTCCTGAGCAGTTCTTCTTTTCTCCACCCTAGTGGCCCGCTTCTTCTCTTCTTTTGTCGGCATCTTTTCACGTTAAAACTGATTAAGTCAGTGGTTGTGTTGCAATTACTTAGTGCGTTTTCCTTCCTTTTTCACTTAAGCTGGCACTTAAGTTTTCAATCTGCTCCAAGAATGATTTAAGATATGAAGAGGTAGGGAAAGTAACGGCAAAGATGGTAGGAATGAGAACGGCGCCCATATGTAGGTGCCGCTCTGCTGGCCACTGCAGAGAGTTAATTCTACAATAAAATAAAATAAAAAGAGGAATAACCTTGGAGGTCGATCATCACCCCGAAAGCAGATAGTAGACGTCACGTAGTATATGTGTACCACATTTCAGGTCCATAGGTCAAATGGTTTGCGAGCTACAGGCGATTTAAAATCCTGGACAAACAAACGAACAGCCATGGTAGTGTATTACAGGGTGACACAGAAAAACGGGAACTTTTGAAAAACCCAATGAAATCCAACAAAAACATTTTGTTAGGCAGCAATTGAAACACTACAACTTGCCTTTTAAGAGACAGTAATCCAAATTATCAATGTCTGAAAATTACGTCCTGTAGATGGCGTCCTCCTGTATGTATGCATTCTTCCAATCTGCTGTTGAGGTTCCCCATTGATCGCTGCAACATCTCGGCTGGGATACCACGAATTTCGTCTTGAATTCTTTGTTTCAATTCGTTCAGTGTCCTTGGCCGAGTCATGTAGACCCGACTCTTAAGGTTAGCCCCACAAGAAAAAATCACAAATGGACAAATCCGGCGATCTTGAGGGCCAGGGAATGTCACCAAATCTTGAGATGACACGGTTACCGAACAATTCTCACACAGCTGCCATTGCTTGCCTTGCAATAGATTACTAAATTACTAAATGGCGAGACTGTTTACAGCTCAAGGTCCCTGTCCCGCAGTGCTGCCACCTGTACATGGCTGCCACTACGCGTTTCAAAAGTTCCCGTTTTTCTGTGTCACCCTGTATACAAGATGATAAAACATCCAATGTTTGTCTGTATGTATGTCTGTCTGCTTTTCACGAGAGAACTACTTAACAGACTTAGATTGATTGTTTTATTTTTCTATAATTTGCTTGAACATTCCGGTTGATTTTGCGACTTCTCTCATTTCACTATGTATCATAGTTCGCTTGCGGTATCGATTTATTTGCGCGAATCCACGAAGATCCACGCAACAGGCCGAAGGGAGGGGCCTTCCTCACTCACTCACCAGCTTCGGGGCATGTTCCTTAACTCCACTTAGCTAGTGAACAAGAGAACAATTGTATTCAGCTTTGTTTCATATTTAAAATAAAGTGTTACTTAGGTCTTGATGAGTTTGAGTCCAGCTTTACTCTTAAGTGTCTGCCACATTGAAAAGATAGATTGCCGTTCAGATTGTGGATCGTGATTTTGTGTTAAAAGGATCGTGATATGATTTTTTGGAAAGATCGCCCACCCCTAATTTGACTAATCAAGTTTTCAAATTTATGTAGGATTCTTTGGCGGGATACTTGGAAGCTACCGGTTGCTAGCGAGTGACGTGTTGGAGAGTTTAGAGTGTTGTAAAAGTACACCACAAATGCAAGTTTCCTCTCCTGGTCCACATGCTATTTAAATTGACTAATGATATGCATGAGTGACTGTGTTTTTCTCCTTAACCTTACATACTGTATTAGGTTAAATGGTGATTCATAACTGGTAATACATAACCATGGTTGGGTAGTCTGGGCAAGGTGTCTGATATTGAAAGACACGAAACACCCGATGACCCCAGGTAGCATCAGGAGATGTATCTACAGTGGTGTGAAAAACTATTTGCCCCCTTCCTGATTTCTTATTCTTTTGCATGTTTGTCACACAAAATGTTTCTGATCATCAAACACATTTAACTATTAGTCAAATATAACACAAGTAAACACAAAATGCAGTTTTTAAATGATGGTTTTATTATTTAGGAGAAAAAATCCAAACCTACATGGCCCGTGTGAAAAAGTAATTGCCCCTTGTTAAAAATAACCTACCTGTGGTGTATCACACCTGAGTTCAATTTCCGTAGCCACCCCCAGGCCTGATTACTGCCACACCTGTTTCAATCAAGAAATCACTTAAATAGGAGCTGCCTGACACAGAGAAGTAGACCAAAAGCACCTCAAAAGCTAGACATCATGGCAAGATCCAAAGAAATTCAGGAACAAATGAGAACAGAAGTAATTGAGATCTATCAGTCTGGTAAAGGTTATAAAGCCATTTCTAAAGCTTTGGGACTCCAGCGAACCACAGTGAGAGCCATTATCCACAAATGGCAAAAACATGGAACAGTGGTGAACCTTCCCAGGAGTGGCCGGCCGACCAAAATTACCCCAAGAGTGCAGAGATGACTCATCCGAGAGGTCACAAAAGACCCCAGGACAACGTCTAAAGAACTGCAGGCCTCACTTGCCTCAATTAAGGTCAGTGTTCACGACTCCACCATAAGAAAGAGACTGGGCAAAACGGCCTGCATGGCAGATTTCCAAGACGCAAACCACTGTTAAGCAAAAGAACATTAGGGCTCATCTCAATTTTGCTAAGAAACATCTCAATGATTGCCAAGACTTTTGGGAAAATACCTTGTGGACTGATGAGACAAAAGTTGAACTTTTGGAAGGCAAATGTCCTGTTACATCTGGCGTAAAAGGAACACAGCATTTCAGAAAAAGAACATCATACCAACAGTAAAATATGGTGGTGGTAGTGTGATGGTCTGGGGTTGTTTTGCTGCTTCAGGACCTGGAAGGCTTGCTGTGATAGATGGAACCATGAATTCTACTGTCTACCAAAAATCCTGAAGGAGAATGTCCGGCCATCTGTTCGTCAACTCAAGCTGAAGTGATCTTGGGTGCTGCAACAGGACAATGACCCAAAACACACCAGCAATCCACCTCTGAATGGCTGAAGAAAAACAAAATGAAGACTCTGGAGTGGCCTAGTCAAAGTCCTGACCTGAATCCAATTGAGATGCTATGGCATGACCTTAAAAAGGCAGTTCATGCTAGAAAACCCTCAAATAAAGCTGAATTACAACAATTCTGCAAAGATGAGTGGGCCAAAATTCCTCCAGAGCGCTGTAAAAGACTCATTGCAAGTTATCGCAAACGCTTGATTGCAGTTATTGCTGCTAAGGGTGGCCCAACCAGTTATTAGGTTCAGGGGGCAATTACTTTTTCACACAGGGCCATGTAGGTTTGGATTTTTTCTCCCTAAATAATAAAACCATCATTTAAAAACTGCATTTTGTGTTTACTTGTGTTATATTTGACTAATGGTTAAATGTGTTTGATGATCAGAAACATTTTGTGTGACAAACATGCAAAAGAATAAGAAATCAGGAAGGGGGCAAATAGTTTTTCACACCACTGTACATGCCTGTGTGTCGTCATTGTGAGTGGGCTCTTTGGATTAGTGCTACACGTCTCTGTGGCTCTGAATTGGGCAAAATGGGTTTGAAAATGTTATGTACAATTTTGGAGCATCTAAGAAACTGTTATGCAGATCACAAAAAATGAATTGCTTTGAATAGAGCTTAAAGTAACCCAGCATTTAAAAATAGCTGACAGAGTGCAATGGCTATGCAGAGCATAGCGTGCATGTGTTGTTTTAACAATAAGTTAAACATACAGTATGCCTTAAGTTCAAATTTTAGATGGCGATGTACACTTCCAAACCACAACACTGCGCCTTAAAGAACATTTATTTTAATATAGAACCTGAAAGTTAACTGGAATTATTCATCCATTATCTAAACTGAGGCCAGATCTAAGGGGGGTGCAGAAATTGCTTTGCCCCAACCACGATTTAGCCTTGTGAGTGTACTGGAAAGGCCAATGGGTGACCCCTATGCTCTTTAGTCACATTGTAGGAAATGCATGGGGGGACCCCTATACTCTTCAATCGCACTGTTGGAAATGCCGTCCGTGCTGCTATCTGTACCATCAGCCAGTGCATTTCAAAACTTGTCCTGTTCCAAACCTGTTTATCCAGAGCAGGGTACAGGCTGCCAGCCCATCACAGGGTGAACACACCCATCAGGCATTTCTTTGAACTGTGGGAGGGAATGTGGATACTCAGAAGAAACCCACACAAACACGGGGAAGACTTGCAAACTTCACGCAGGGAACACCAGGGACTTGAATCCTGGTCTCCTTGTTGCAAGGCAGCTCTATCACCACCGGGATTATTTGCTTTTTTGTCAGTGACATAGAAATTGCAGATATATTAAGGAGACAAGAGCTCATTATGCAATTTATTATTTTTTCAGTTCTTCAGACTTTAGAAACAAGCAACAAAATCTGGAACTAAATTTGCTGGATGTCATAGTCCTCAAGAGTCTGTGTACACCAGGGGTGCCCACACTTTTTCGGCTTGCGAGCTACTTTTAAAATGACCAGAAATGATCTACCTACATTAAAAATGCTATATACTGTATATATATATATATAATATATATATATATATATATGGCGCACGGTGGCGCAGTGGTAGCGCTGCTGCCTCGCAGTTAGGAGACCCGGTTCGCTTCCGGGTCCTCCCTGCGTGGAGTTTGCATGTTCTCCCGTGTCTGCGTGGGTTTCCTCCGGCGCTCGGTTTCCTCCCACAGTCCAAAGACATGCAGGTTAGGTGGATTGGAGATTCTAAATTGGCCCTAGTGTGTGCTTGGTGTGTGGGTGTGTTTGTGTGTGTCCTGCGGTGGGTTGGCACCCTGCCCAGGATTGGTTCCTGCCTTGTGCCCTGTGTTGGCTGGGATTGGCTCCAGCAGACCCCCGTGACCCTGTATTCGGATTCAGCGGGTTAGAAAATGGCTGGATGGATATATATATATATATATATATATATATATATATATATATATATATACACTGAGTATACTTTATACATAAAATGTATGTTGTCGTACCTTGTATAACTGAATAACCTTTATGGCACAATTCAATACATTTATGGTCACTACAGTATTTGGATTTAATAATCGTCATGTGAGAAAAGGCTGACTCGCATAAATAAGTAGAGCTGAATAATGCAGTCATGGAGCTTTTGAATTCAGTCGAGTGAAAAATGACGGCTGTCTGATTAACTGCGATTTTAGTTCCCTCTCCTTTCTCTTTCTCAGATCACTTTTTGGAAGGAAGTCAGTTTCGTATTTTTTATGAACAGTTCGTGCCTTTCCACATTTTCCTTCTTTGGAATAACAATGATAGATTGACAGATCAGACAAAGTCACTTCGATTGTGACATTGTGAGAAAAAAAATCCTCTTCCAATTCCGCATCCAGCCCATACCCTCCTCAAACATTTTTTATTTAAATTTCTTCTTTAGTCGATATAAATTGGAAGGCTAACTAGATCACAGCCGGAGTTTTGCAGTAGCTCGTGCGTTTGATTGTGCGTGTGGGATGACCAGTGTGTTAGAAGAGAAGAGATCTCAGACTGGCCTGTATGTCAATCAAGTGGCAAATGCCATAGGGAGGATATATGATAGATTAACGTTTAAAAAAAATGTTTTTGAATGCAACACGGTCTACCTGCACTACCTTGGCGATCTACCGGTCGATCGTGATTGACGCATTGGGCACCCCTGGTGTACACTGTCCATACCTTTCCCCCATGAGTTTTTAAAATATATACAGTATGTTGGGCTAATTTTTTTTTTGATGTGCAGTAATGAATGTTAAATTTGAAAACGGTCTCTTTTCTTAAAGATAACTGGTTTCTTCTTATTTTATTTGTTTTGTCCAGTTCATAGAATTGTTCAGAAGCTGATATGTGCTGTTCCTACTCAAGACCTTGCAGACGGTGATAGAGATCTGTGAAATCACAGGGAGAGCACATTTTCACATTGCTAGGCCTTGGACTGACTCACTCCCTCTGTAACCCTGAGCAAGTCCTTTAGCTCTTCCATGCTCCAAATATAAAACACTATATGGACACAGTGTAGCCTTGGACTAACCAGTAGCTAAGTAATTAACTTGGAATATTTCAGGAGAAGGCTGGGATGTCTGTCTCTGAGATAAGGCTGAAACACTGCTGCAGCCTACAACAATAAATGATCTGAGCTCAAGCAAGTCCACATTAGAATGACTGAACAAAAAAAGAAATTGGAAGCTTCCAAATAAATGAATCAATGTCGTGATCTAAGCCGCATTATGATGTCGTGTCAAGTACCTTGAATGTGAGCACATGTGCTTGCCCTGGATTGTCTCTGCGCTCTTTAGGTGTCCCATCCAACACTGGAGTGCACTGTCTTGTTTTACATTTTTTGCCAAACAGTAGTTTTTATTGACTTAATTTATATTATTTATATTTCTATTATCTAAAATACACGCATTAAAATGTATATGCAAATATAAAAAAATGTGTTGGGGTAATTATATGGTTGTAGGGAGCATAGCAGGCCCCACTTTAGCCCTGATCATATATCCTTTAAGTATCAGTCATACAAAATTACATTTTGCTGGCGTCCGTTCATGTGTGGGGTTGTTCCTCAGCCTAGGCAGTGGGCTCACTCGCAGTTTGTTGTAAGAACATAGCCATGAATAAAGAATGGTACCGAAATATCCTCTGAGAGCAACATCTTCCAACCATCCAAGAACAGGTTGGTGACCAACAATGTCTTTGCCAGCATGATGGAGCACTGGGCCATAAGGCAAAAGTGATAACAAAGTGGCTCAAAACATCAAACTTTTTGGTTCATGGCTAGGAAACCCCCCAGACCTTAATCCCATTGAGAACTTGTGGTCAATCCTCAAGAGGTGGGTGGACAAACAAAAACCCACCAATTCTGACAAACTCCAAACATTGATTATGCAAGAATGGGCTGCCATCAGTCAGGATTTGGCCCAGAAGTTGACTGGCAGCATGCCAGGGTGAATGACAGAGGTCTTGAGAAAGAAAGAAGGGCCAACGCTGCAAATATTGACTCTGTGCATAAACTGAATGTAAGTGTCAATAAAAGCCTTTGAAACTTATGAAATGCTTGTACTGTAATTCTACTTCAGTATACCATAGAAACATCTGACCAGAAGATCTAAAAACACTGAAGCAGCAAAATTTATTGAAAACCAACACTTGTGTCATTCTCCAAACTTTTGGCCACGACTGTAAAGTGGATTCTGTTTATTGCCAGATTGATACTTTAATAGCTCTTGTTTCCTGTTTCATTCTTTTCTTTATTTTCCTTTCTTCTCTCATACTTATTGATGCTGTTAGCTCAGAGTTATTTTTCCCCCACAGTATTCTGCATCCTTTGGAAGATATACTGTAAAACTTGTAATATGCAAAATGTTATGCATTAGAAGAAATGCCTCATTGATTTACTGTACACTCACCTATAGGATTATTAGGACCACCATACTAATACGGTGTTTGACCCCCTTTCGCCTTCAGAACTGCCTTAATTCTACGTGGCATTGATTCAACAAGGTGCTGAAAGCATTCTTTAGAAATGTTGGCCCATATTAATAGGATAGCATCATGCAGTTAATGGAGATTTGTGGGATGCACATCCAGGGCACGAAGCTCCCGTTCCACCACATCCCAAAGATGCTCTATTGGGTTGAGATCTGGTGAATGTGGGGGCCATTTTAGTACAGTGAACTCATTGTCATGTTCAAGAAACCAATTTGAAATGATTCAAGCTTTGTGACATGGTGCATTATCCTGCTTGAAGTAGCCATCAGAGGATGGGTACATGGTGGTCATGAAGGGATGGACATGGTCAGAAACAATGCTCAGGTAGCCCGTGGCATTTAAATGATGCCCAATTGGCACTAAGGGGCCTAAAGTGTGCCAAGAAAACATCCCCCACGCCATTACACCACCACCACCAGCCTGCACAGTGGTAACAAGGCATGATGGATCCATGTTCTCATTCTGTTTACGCCAAATTCTGACTCTACCATTTGAATGTCTCAACAGAAATCGAGACTCATCAGACCAGGCAACATTTTTCCAGTCTTCAACTGTCCAACTTTGGTGAGCTTGTGCAAATTGTAGCCTTTTTCCTATTTGTAGAGGAGATGAGTGGTACCCGGTGGGGTCTTCTGCTGTTGTAGCCCATCCGCCTCAAGGTTGTGCGTGTTGTGGCTTCACAAATGCTTTGCTGCATACCTCGGTTGTAACGAGTGGTTATTTCAGTCAAAGTTGCTCTTCTATCAGCTTGAATCAGTCGGCCCATTCTCCTCTGACCTCTAGCATCAATAAGGCATTTTCGCCCACAGGACTGCCACATACTGGATGTTTTTCCCTTTTCACACCATTCTTTGTAAACCCTAGAAATGGTTGTGCATGAAAATCCCAGTAACTGAGCAGATTGTGAAATACTCAGACCGGCCCGTCTGGCACCAACAACTATGCCACGCTCAAAATTGCTTAAATCCCCTTTCTTTCCCATTCAGTTTGGAGTTCAGGAGATTGTCTTGACCAGGACCACACCCCTCAATGCATTGAAGCAACTGCCATGTGATTGGTTGATTAGATAATTGCATTAATGAGAAATTGAACAGGTGTTCCTAATAATCCTTTAGGTGAGTGTATATACTTGAGTATATGTCGGGAATTGAAACCTGAAAAATCAGTCATAAAATCAGACCCTAACTTATATGCCCGTTCAAAAATATAACACTTTTTTACATCTTCTTGTCTCTTTTAATCTCCCACCAGTCTCTCAGACACATCAAATTTTGTTGCAGCAGCGCAGTTACTTTCGTTACTTCAAAGACTTTTAATGTAAAAGCAGCTTCATATTTTCTTCTGATCAAACACTCCATCATAGATAAGGGATGCTCTTACGATAAAGGTGTATGAGGGTGTGAGTCACACAAAACAGTGCAAACGTTGCTTCAGAATAGTTTGGGTATTACCGTGTGGTTACGTAGGCACAATACATAGAAATAACAGCAGTGTGCTCCGTGGTTACTCTCTCAGGTAGGCGTTAACATATCGTAATTCCCTGTACTAATAGCGTGAGTTTTCCGCATTTGACTTATACGACTGACATTATAAAATGATTTCTTCTGTCCCTACTTGAATCTTGGGATCATTGTATAGGGTGGTCCAGATCTAATTATGTAATTTTCATTCTGCTATAATTTATTAAGTTTATTACATAGAAAATCACCCAAAAAATCCTGGACCATCGAGAAGTGTGCGAACTGACGACATGAAGATTCGTATTTACGCCGAACTGGAATCGTCCCCGCATACATCAAAGTCATCCAGACGATCTGGATCTGCTTAATTAGATCTGGACCACCCTGTACAAGCAGGTTGATCACATCAAACATCAATTCACTCTGCTTAACTTGTTTTTTTTCCGTTACCCTTTTCTTAACTTAGCTTTGCTTTTTCTTTCAGGCTGAGGAGTTATCAAAAAGAAATGGGCACTACTTTAAATATATCATGGCCAGATGTCAATTATCTCTATTACATTTTAATGGAGGGTTTTAAGGATTTAATTGACAACTTCCAAGCGGGGAACATTTGCTACATGGAGGAAGCTGAATATCTGAAAACAGTCAGTGAGTCACCTGACAAAAAGTTACGTGTGTATTTTCCAGACACATATACGCCCAGAAATGCGGATGTTTCTTGTCTGCAACCTCTAAAGACTGAAGAAGCTGGTCTTCTCTTGGCTATTACTGATGACTCGGAGCGGCTTCACTGGTATCTGGAGAAACAACAACTGGAGAAGGCTTTGGCCCTGAATACCGATCAAGAAATTATCGTGGATGTGAACTCCCAGTTGTGTCGCGGTGTGCTCAGGTACATTGGGCCAATCACTTCAAAACGTCTGTTTTACGGGGTGTATATATTCCCCACCTATTTTGGAGTGGAGTTACAGGTAAGCCTTAAGGTGACTGACATCTTTAAGTCTTGATACAGCAGTAGAACATTTGTGTAGTGTCAGGTCATTGAGTATTCATTTCTTCATACAGACTGATATGCTTATGTTGCTCCATTGCATGGTTAGATGAGGCAGGTCTGTTTTCATGCTGAGGTCTTTTCCACAAACCCATTTTTATGCTCAGTAAATAGTACACTATATGCTTTTCTTTATTTTTGTTTGAGAAGAAAAAGAAAAGCAAAAGCTTTGACCCTACGATTTGTCGTGGTATCAAAAGTTGGGAATTGCACCAGTTAGTTCTCTTTGTGTTTGTCCATTTGGAATGTGCAGTTTTGTATTTTCTTTATTCTGTTCGTCATCTAGTCCAAGCATAACGTCTCTTGATTTATATTCAACAGTTTTTACGATGTAACCTAACATTTTATCAACTTTTTCAATTGCTTCTGCGTATTGCGTTGATAATGAGAATGTTGTATCAACATAACCCTCTACATCCTTTTTAGAGGTTGCTTCCTGTAGGACAGCGTCTTCCATCTTGTATTTATAATTGACTCTCTTTTTGCCCACATGTAACACTTGCACTTTTCAACATTAAACTGCCTTTTCCACTTTTGAAGTCCTAAACTTGGGGAGGTTTAAGCCAACAAACTCTAGCCAGTAAAGTCAAACCAGCTGCTGAGTTGCAATTCAGCCTGTGCAGGGTTAACTGGTTGACCGCTCATTCAAAATGGGACTTGCTGGATTTTTAAAATGTTAATTTCAAAAATGAGCAGGTGAATAAATAATATATACTGTACATAACAAATGCTCCATCATTGAATAACCCATAATCCTCTACCTGGGTGGGCCGTTCAGGACAAGCAAAGTTGTGTTCATCCATGCTGCAGGCTTTCCAAAGCTCCAATTGACGTAAGTGAGAAGCATTTAATGCAAGGTGTGATTGGACAATTTCTTTTTCCAATTGCCTTGGAAGATAGACACTACGCCATTAGTGATTTTAGGTTGTAATATTAAAGGGGAGCAGAACCGAAGATGGATTTTAGTTTTGAAGTAAACAAAGACGATTAAGGCTTGAATGGTCAGCCACTGACAGTTAACTCCCATCCCAAAAAGACGTCTCTTGGTGCAGAACATCCCAGACTTCATCTTTTCTGCCCACTGCCATCAGGCAATTCAGTGCTTCCACCTGATGTACTGTACTTGTTAAGTTTATTTATTTATTTATCGATCATGTTGTAATCTTTTTAGTTAGCCAATAAAAGGTGCCATTTTGCTTGACTTCTCGCTGCATTCATAATGGCTAACATGGTACAACAGCCCAGTACTACCCACGGGACTAATAAAGTTTATCTGATCCTGTGTAATTTAACTGCTCTGCCATTTAGAAATGTGCTTATATAAGCAAGAAACTTGTGAAGTATTTACAGGAGGAGTTGCTGGAAGTAACAGATGATCCCTTCTTTTGTGAAAGAGAAATAAAAATAGACTCCTGGAGCTGTGAAAAATAGTAAAAAAAAATAAAAAAACAATTGTATGTGTACCGCCACTGCACCATCTGAATGCATTTTCAGTACAGCCGGGAACATCCATCCATCCATTATCCAACCCGCTATATCCTAACTACAGGGTCACGGGGGGCTGCTGGAGCCAATCCCAGCCAACACAGGGCACAAGGCAGGAAACAAACCCCGGGCAGGGCGCACACACACACACACACACACACACTAGGGACAATTTAGGATCGCCAATGCACCTAACCTGCATGTCTTTGGGCTGAGGGAGGACAGAGACAAGTGGAGAACATGTAAACTCCACGCAGGGAGGACCCGGGTCTCCTAACTGTGAGGCAGCAGCGCTACCCACTGCGCCACCATGCTGCCCCAGCTGGGAACATGCAGAGAAAAAATTCAGTTACACAGTAGTTGCTGGCAGCATTCATTTCTTTTAAATGTGAGAATGACTGACTTTAGCTAAATGAACAAAAACTACTCCCTCATAAATAAAATATTTTAGTATTTTTTAAAGCTGTAGCTCCATTTACAAATTGTTTCCTGACTTGCAGCCTGTACTGCCTGCTAGGGTCAGATTGGGGTCCCCAGTACCCTGTTTTGGACAAAGTGGGTTTAAAAAAGGTTGCAGTTTAACATTAGGTGGTATCGAACTTCAGTGATAACTTTATTTAATGCTATTATTTTTAACTTGGTGTTAAGAGTCCATCCATCCATCCATTTTCTAACCCGCTGAATCCGAACACAGGGTCACGGGGGTCTGCTGGAGTCAATCCCAGCCAACACAAGGCACAAGGCAGGAACCAATCCTGGGCAGGGTGCCAACCCACCGCAGGACACACACACACACAAAAAGCACACACTAGGGACAATTTAGAATCGCCAATGCACCTAACCTGCATGTCTTTGGACTGTGGGAGGAAACCAAAGTACCTGGACGAAACTCACGCAGACACGGGGAGAACATGCAAACTCCACGCAGGGAGGACCCGGGAAGCGAACCCGGGTCTCCTAACTGCGAGGCAGCAGCGCTACCCACTGCGTCACCATGCCGCCCGTGTTAAGAGTCAAATGCCAAAATAATACCCTTAAAATGGATTTTAAAATCCCACCTTGATATTTTGTATCTAAATAGGCTGTGTGAAATAATAGCCTCGAGACACGAAAAAGGTTTGGGGCAGCCAGCCGTATACAAAAGGCAAATAACAAGCACATTAAGTACAGTGTGGAGTGCAGAGCAGGACTGATCAATGTGGGGAAGGTGGTGGGTTTTTAAGGTCGGTAAAGGGAAGTGATGTCATCTTGCGGAACCAGAAGTGACATCTTTGGACTCCGATAGAATTTCCTGTGTTTAGTCGGCAGAGATAAAAGAAGAAGGTTTAGTGCACAGGGCCTGGCATGGAATTCCCTTCTTTTGCTCCATGTAGCTGGCTCCCATGCACACGTATGTGACAGCTGGTATTATGCTATTAAAAAAAATCGCACATGTCAGTTACACAGTCCTTACATTAGACAGGTTTACTATATTAAAATTTAGACTGTACCATTGAGGGCTTTTCATTTGGTCATTTTCACATTTTGTGATACTCTTTCTGAGGTCTGAACTGCACTGCTATGTTTGCTGGGAAATGATAAGCTGCTGATTTGATGAAGGTGACTTTGTTGGGCGTCTAGTAAAATATATTGGCACGTTACACCAACCTTGCATTTACCGATTTTGGATTATTCAGATTTTTCTTACAAGCGCCCTCAGTGTATGTTACACTTTATGCCTCTGTATGTATGTTTAGATCATGCAGTTGTTAAGCCTGCTATTAAGAAGGAAGCATTGACCTTCAGTTTGTACCACAACCCTAACAGATGCCTAAGCAGTGTTTTCAGATTTTTTAACCTGCAAGGTCTCATTTTGGAATGTGTGCTGGAAGAGTCACTCAGTTGCCCTGTGCATGGAGGGGGGGACCATCCATCCATCCATTTTCCAACCCGCTGAATCCGAATACAGGGTCACGGGGTCTGCGGGAGCCAATCCCAGCCAACACAGGGCACAAGGCAGGAACCAATCCTGAGCAGGGTGCCAACCCACCGCAGGACACACACAAACGGGCCAATTTAGAATCGCCAATCCACCTAACCTGCATGTCTTTGGATTGTGGGAGGAAACCGGAGCGCCCGGAGGAAACCCACGCAGACACGGGAGAACATGCAAACTCCACACAGGGAGGACCCGGGAAGCGAACCCGGGTCTAGGGGGGGACCCTTTTGATTATTTGTTTATTTTATTTATTAACATAATTACTTCAGAGTGAACATAACTTATAGATGACAGCCCCTTCCCCTTTCCATCTCTTTAAAGGACCTGTATGAGTTCTAGATCTAAACATTCTTCATTTACTGTGTTTTTGTATCTTGCCTGCGTGTATATAAATACTTTGCAATAATTATCCCAAGATGCTAGCTCAGGTAATTTAAATATGGATTGTCTGTTCTAAGTTACCTCTTAATTTGAGGTTGCACTGACTTGTTCTCTTTTGACCTATTAGCTCCGTTCATTAATGGCTTATTGGCATAAATGTACTTAATGCCACCTGTACTTTCTTTATTGATATATGATATGTTGTTATTATTATAGATATTTGATAATTTTCAATTGCCCAAGGCGTGCCTTTAGAGAGCCTGTCCTAAAATCTGTAATCAGAAAAATAGGTCATGTTGTCCTTCACTAATGCAAATAAATTATAGTCCTTGAAACTATAGATAGTGTAAAAAGGAGACGCGACAAAATGAACGGGTTGGGGTACCACCTTAGTGACTCCGGATAATTGAAAAGAATGCACAAAAAGTCGTTCTCCAAGAACAAGATGGCCAGTTCCCGGGTTATATAGTCACCCAACAGGAAGGGGCGGGGCCAGGAGGTGGGTGTGCCATCAGCAGTGGAGTGGCAGTCAGTGTTCTGTTCTGCAGAGGGAGGAAGAGAGAAGACATTAGACCACAGCGCCAACCCCTGGTTTGGTGGGTAATTACCATTACCATTACCATCACCTTAAGCTGGCTTCTATGCACGCGCGTGTGACAATAGTTTATACTAACTATGAAACCAGGCACATACAGTCTAATTAGAATATCTTAAAAATAATTAAACTTGTCCAAAACTGTTTGGTTTACTGCTGTCATGCTCTATATTTTATTCTGGCAACACATTCATATAAAAAAATTCCTTGAGCAGAAAAAATACTTCAATTCTTTAAAAATATTAAAATTTAAATTAAAAATGAAGCATTCAAATTAAAAATATTATCATTATAGGTTTATGGAGTCATTGCTAAATAGAAATAATATATAAAACAAAGTACTTTTTAAATATTTAGCAGAAAGGCTGCATGTTTTGTCACTAAATACATTTAGATTTGGCCACACTAACAACTTGTGCATTTTTATTTAAGAGTCATACATAAAGTTATATCCCATCACCCAAATAAGATGCATATTTTTTATATTACTTACCCATTGTGATTGTAATGTTGGCCAAGGAAATATTTTAATCCAATTTGTTATGGAGAACAGAGATAACAAAACTTCTGAAAGAATGACCATCTGTGGAGGCCAATGCTGGACAATGGCAAACTATATAAAAATGAGAAGAAGACAGAAGTCATGCTATTTAGACCCAACAGCACCAGCGGGACCCCCTGCATCGACCTTTCCACTGTGGCTCAATTTGAGAAATCCATGATCACAAATTTAGGTGTGAAAATGGATTCCACTTTAAAACTTGATAGCCATGTGAACGCAGTGGTAAAATCCTGCTTTTTCCAGTTTCCAAGCCCGTTTTGTCTAAGCACAACCTTGAAACAGTGATACATGCTTTAATAACATCTCGTCTAGATTACTGCAATGCGCTTCTTTTTGGAATTAGCCAGGCCTCCATTGCTCGCCTAAAGCTGGTGCAAAACGCTGCTGCTCGATTTTTAACTGACACAAGAAAGCATGAGCATGTTACCCCGATTTTGGCTTCCTTTCACTGGCTTCCAGTTCGTTTTCAAATCCATTTTAAGATCCTTGTATTTGTTTTTAAATCTTTTAATGGTTGTGCCCCACTTTATTTGTCGGAACTGCTGCACCCTTACGTACCGTCTCGCTCTCTCAGGTCAGCAGACCAGATGCTTTTACGTGTTCCCAAGGCACGATGCAAACTCCGAGGTGATCGAGCTTTTTTATTTGCAGCCCTAAAACTCTGGAACGATTTGCTGTTGCACATTAGGCAGGCTCCTTCGCTAGCTGCCTTTAAATCCTATTTAAAAACACATTTTTACTCTCTGGCTTTTAACCCAGTATGAGATGTTGGCTATCTGTATACTTTTTATTAAGAATCTCTTCAGTTCTTATGTTGTTTAAGTGTTTCTGTTTCATTTACCCTTTGGTTTTGTGTTTCTGATATGTTGGGTTTTCTTTTTTTTATTGGTCAGCCTTGATGTTGTTTTTAAAGTGCTTTATAAATAAACAAATAAATAAATAAAATAAAATAAAACACCCGTGAAGAATATGTCACGTTACTTGCGTTGCATAATTCACTTGTGAAGTCAACCAGTCCTGTGCTCACAATGGGCTTAATCTTTCTTTCAGTGCTGCTTTGGACATTGGGGAAGGCGCTATATAAATAGAATGTGTTACAAGCAGTTTTCAAATATAAATAGGAATTTTTGAGCTACACTTTAATTATTAAATACAATGAAACAACTTACACAATATTTTTCTATGTAGTCTCCTGCCTCAGCAATACGCTTGTTTCAGCGCTCAGGAACCTCCTTAATCCCGGAAGAGTAGAAGTCTTTTGACTGCACGTCGACTCTTTCTTGCACAGCGTCAATAACCTCCTCTTTCGACTTGAATTACTTCCCTCCTAAAAATTCCTTAACCTGACCGAAGAGATGATAGCCCCTCTGAATGACTTGCACCAGTTTACACTCTAGACTGAGAGAGACACTCATCCCCGAACTGATTTGTAAGTCTCAAATAAATCTGAGATGGACTGAGTCCTTCATTTGCCAAAACTTTAATAATAATTCACTGCACAACACTACTGTGTACCTCCTGCTCTGACATGTTTGTTACCACTGACAGGAAAGGGGAAAGAGCAGCTAGGACTTCTAACGAAAAGTTCAAACATGGATGGGTTTGTCCAAGGAGTCGTGTCTACCTTGCACTCTTGATAAGAACAGAGCATGAAAATTCCTGTTTATAACTGAATGTCCCTTGTGGTAATATTATTATTATTATTATTTCAATGCATCAATATGCACTTCATTCCCTTTACCCATCTTGACCGTGCTGTGGTACCATGGGGTTTTTGTGACCCCACTCCTCTTTAACCCTTGTTTTTTTTTTTTTTGAAACTATCACGATTAGTGACCTCGCCTTTCACATTTTTTCATTAGGCCTTCCCAGCAATGTGACACACGTTCGCTAGTTTTTGTGTCATTGTTTATTTTTTATTTATGTTTATTTGCATTTGGGGTCAAATGGACCTCATAGTACCTTCCGTGTAATGTAGGTATTTTTCTCTTGTTTCGAGGTTCAGTGACGTGCACAGTATAACACAATGGCGTAATGACGTGGATTGTCGCGCAAAGACGTTCTGGTGTCTTTAGTTGATCTAAGTGACGTCGACAGTGAACATGAGGACGATATTGAAGATGGTTTGAGCTGGGATGAAAGTGACCTCGAACCCTACGAAGACTCAGAGTCCCACAGTGAGCTAGGTGCAAGGATCTGGCCCTTGCTTTGATCATTCCACATGCACGCCAGAGATTAGAAGTGCAGTAAACACCACGAAATGTCAAAAGAGTCATTCGCAGTTGCAACATTTTACCAGTGGCGCCCTCATCAGCTCCAAGCACCACCCAGCACCATTCAGGACCGAGCAAGAGATGCTACATTTGTTCCAAATCAAAGAACAAGAAAATCAAATTCATCTGTAATAAGTGTGATAAGTTTGTGTGCGAAGAGCACAGCAAATGGTTGTGCAACCAATGCCAGCAGTAAAAGTTAGGCTTACAGTGATGTAAAATAATCAGAAACTCACACATGAAGTGTTGTGCAATATTATTTGGATTTTGTAATACATTTTCTGTGTCTGCTTCTTTATTGACTATTTGAAAGTTCCTAAGACAAATACGCCTCTGTCGATATTTGAGTACAAACGTTTGTTATATAATATTATTTGGAGAAAAACAAAATATTGTAATACACAGTGTTTTTATTCTGGTAATATAGTACCGTATTTACTTGTGTACCACGCGCCCTCATGTAAGACGCGCACCCTAATTTTTACAAAGAAAATCACTAAAATCATTTTTCCTATGTACGACGCTCGTTGTTATTGTATAGGAAATGTTTAGAGAGAGAGAGAGATCACGAGCAAGAAAGAGCGCAAGCAAGCAAGAGAGAGAGAGAGTGCGAGTGCGCGAGCAAGCGAGAGAGAGTGCGAGTGCGTGAGCAATCGAGAGAGAGAGTGCGAGTGCGTGAGCAAGCGAGAGAGAGAGTGCGAGGGTGCGAGCAAGCGAGAGAGAGAGAGCACAAGTGCGCGAGCAAGCGAGAGAGAGAGAGAGCGCGAGCAAGCGAGCGAGCCCCAGCAGAGGAAGTAAACATTACAGAATTACATTTCCTCGTGTATGACGTGGACCTAATTTTCTAATGCTAATTTTCGGGAAAAAATGCGTGCATGGTACACGTGTAAATACAGTATGTTTTTTACCATGGGGTCAAATTGATCCCATTGTACTGTCAACATAACTGTTTTCATGGTTAGTCGAACCAAAACAGTAAGACTAAAACCCTGGTATGTCCACAGTTACAGTGCCATTAGTCTGCCAAGAGGAACAATTGGTTGCATTTATGACATTTTATTGTTCCTAGTTCAATGAGTGAAAGTAGCACAATTAATTAAAATGTAATATTCTTAGCTCTCCTTATAGACACCTTACCAATCTTAATTTCCTTCAGTATTCTGACTGTGTCAGCTAAATTTCTTTTTCTGTTTTCTGAACAGGGTGATGATGCAAAGAATGGAGTTTGTGATGGGACCTATCAAGGAAAACGTTTTTTCCAGTGTGACCACAACAGTGGTATATTTGTGCCTTTCAGTAAGCTTAGGTTCCTATCTGCCCAAAAGATGCCTACCGCAGTTATCAAGGAACCATCAGTGGACAATATGGAACAGCTGAAAATTGGAGACAAGGTCCAATTCTTCACAGAAGATAACACAACCAAATTCGGAGTGGTCGTAGAGTTGATGGAGAAGGAGGCTGTGATTGTAACAGTTAGTTCATTTATGACTTGCATTTGCTCTGTCGGCTGTGTTCTTTTTGTAAAGCTTTATTAAGAGTTCTTGTATGTAAAAACATCAAAAAGATTTCATTTGGATAAAGAGTTATAGACGGTCCTGGTGCTGGCATGCATTAAATATAGAAGAGCAGAGATTTCTGCAGAGGTGTTTAGTAATCCAGGTATCTCTGGTCTAGACTGCTGGTGAAGTCTTCATTGTGAAGACACACACACATCTAAGTTCATGTCATTGATATCTTGTGTCTATATGACCATAATTACTTTTTTGAAAGCCATATTATTTGTTCATATGAAGTACAGTCTTGAGGTATTGCATGTTATAATGCACATTAGTAAACTGGTTATCATACTAATGAGAATATTAAACACCTTAAGTACATCTAAATAGGACTAACGAGTTGTACTGTAAACCTGCAAACACTCTACACACTCCACATGTGGATATGTCTGGGAATGTCTCTTTACAATAAATTTTTGATGATGTTTTTTAATGGATAGGTTTTTCATTTTTTGGGTTGCAGTTATTTCTGCACAACCAGAGTATGTGCTGATGATCCACAACATTAAAACCACTGACAGGTGAAGTGAATAACATTGATTATTTCGTTACAATGGCCCCCATCAATGGCTGGGATATTTTAGGCAGCAACTGAACAGTCAGTTCTTGAAGGTGATGTGTTAGAAGCAGGAAAAATGGACAAGCGTAAGGATCTTGAGCAGCTTTGGCAAGGGCCAAATTCTGATGAGTAGACGATTGGACCTGTGTATCCAAAATGGCAGGTCTTGTGGGGTGTTACCAGTATGTAGTGGTTATTACCTACCAACACTAGTCCAAGGAAGGACAACCAGTAAACTGGCAACAGGATCATGGGTCCCCAAGGCTCATTGACACGTATGGGTAGTGAAGATCCATCTGGTCCAATCCCACAGAAGAGCTACAGTAGCACAAAATGCTGGCCCTGAGAGAAAGGCATCAGAACACAGTGCATCACAGCTTGCTGTGTAGCTGCTGACCAGTTAGAGTGCCCATGCTGATCCCTGCCCACCACCGAAAACACCTACTGTACATTGGGCATGTGAGCATCAAAACTGGACCATGGAACAAGGGAACAATGCGATCTGGTCTGATGAATCACGTTTTCTTTTAGATCATGTGGATGACTGGGTACCATTATTCCATAAATAAACTGGGAGAATTGTCCAAAATGCATGTAAGTGAAAGTGAGTTGCTAGGCTGTCCCTGGTTTGAAAGTTGTTGTACATTGTAATTATATAAAGTCTTCATTTTGGCGGCCACTCATTACAAGCTTAGGCCCACATGACAAACCACCTCAGGTTCCCAAATTAGACCCGGAGCACAGCCGTACAACACCTCAGCACCACACTGGTTTGAATGGAATGCTGGGAGGTTTTTTTTTTTTATAGTGGCTGGAGTGCCAACCCCCAGGTTTTCCCTGCCAGTTGGAGGGCCTGCTTGGAGGGCTGGATGCAGGTTAACATCATACACAGGACAGGGCCTTGCTCAAGGGTCCAATGGAGTGGAATCGTTTCTGGCATTTACGGGATTTGAATCAGCAACCTTCCAAATGCTGCGACAGATCCCTAGCCTCAGAGCCACCAATCCACCTGTATGCATTTTCAAAGGAACACAATTTATTGTGAAGAAATACTGTAGTGATAGTTAGGTGACACATTGTATTTCATCTTGGTGGTGTATATTTTGCAACATATGTAGAACGTCTTTTTGTGAAGTGTAACACTTGAGACAGCAGTTGTTGATAGGCCGTTGTTTCTGTAAGTTATTTCACCATAGACATACAATGCACTTGGTACATTACTAAAGTATTACCATCACGGATTAGTGTGCCGATAGTACCAGGAAAAAAACTCAAAGCTATTCGCTAGCTGCTTCCCAGTATCAACCAGTTTACGGGAGACATTTAGAAAGTTTCCACACTTTTCTCTAACTCTATTTATTAAGAATTTCAAAAACAAATTAAGTCCTCCCCGCGTGGAGTTTGCATGTTCTCCCCGTGTCTGCTTGGGTTTCCTCCCAGTCCAAAGACATGCAGGTTAGGTGCATTGGCGATTCTAAGTTGTCCCTATTGTGTGCTTGGTGTGTGTGTGTGTGTGTATGCGCACCCTGTGGTGGGCTGCCCGGGGTTTGTTTCCTGCCTTGCGCCCAGTGTTGGCTCCAGCAGACCCCCGTGACCCTGTAGTTAGGGTATAGTGGGTTGGATAATGGATGGATGAAAAACAAATTACTCCACTTTTCTACGATAGTCGCCTTTGTTTGCGATGCAATATTCTCAGTGTCGTACCAACTTTTTAATGCCCAATTACTATACTCCTCCCGCCTTCACCGTTCCCACGAAAATGTAAAAGTGTGGAAACTTTTTGAATGTCCCTCATACTTGTAAGAAAGCTAAACTGTTTAGTTGTACCTTTTGCAATGCAACTTATATTTTAATGCCATGAATTAACAACTCAACCAAGGAAGTAAAATGTCCATACTTTCAAGCTTGTAAGCCTTTGCAGAATGTTACGGCATCACTTTGGCTCTGCTTACTTGCCTGTTTCAATCCCTTTCATTTATTTACTGTGTTGTATTTTTTTCAGGATGGAGAAGAAAGCAGCTCTGACCTTAAAATACCACTGGAGTGTGTGATGAAGGAGGAGATGCTCTCCAAAGGTACTTGACAACTTTTAGCAGACTCTCTGCTCTTCATAAGCAATTCAGTTGTAGTGTTGGTCCAGAAAATACCATTGTGGTTCTTTTCGTTCAAGTATTTTTCAGATTCTAGTTTATTAATGACCTTACGGTAATTACGATATCGAAGCTTATGTTTTTACATTGCTTGAGTTGAAGTGTAGTTATCCAACATGACATTTTCTTGGTGGCAGAGGGACTACAACACCAGCCACATATTTCTGTTTTCTTTGTCAAGCCACGTTACAGTCCGGGCAAAGCCAACTTCAGCTGCTTCTACCGTTTATCCTCTACTATGAGAACCACACTATATCTGTAATGTGAAATACACCCACCACAGTGTGGTTCGATTGAATCTCACATACGCTTCTAGATATAATCAGACAGATTTTTTACTGACATTTATTCAGCAACGGTATGATTATTTTAAATAACAATGTGACAGTTCTGTCCTCTCCTAATTTCAGTCATTGAGTTGGGTAATAAGGCCTGATAAAGATTGAGAGAATATGTTAAGATGGCTCAAAAGCTCAAGGAGAGCACACTTATCATTAATAACATTTTTTGGTCATTGGTTACATGTTACATATCTCCTTGGAATTGTCAGAGGTGTTCAGGAATGAATCATGTCCCTTAAGAACTGGGAGAAAAATTCTTTAAAATGTCAGCTTTAAACCCAAGGTAGCCCAAGCAGTGGCTGAAGAATCTTAATTATTTGAGAAGTGACACATATTATTATTTTTCTGTATTGTGAGGACATCCTGGAAGAATCCCTAAAATGCAATTCAGATGTTCATTTATAGCAAACGTTTTTGTCCATGTCTTCACATTAGCAACGATTAAGCAACTAGTTATTTAAACAGTGAAGCTGTGATATCATAGTGCAGCTAAAGAGAATAATAAAGAAATTATTTTTGCCTGTAAAATAACTAAAATAAGAGTAATAACCCTAAAATAAGAATACCTATAGGAGATACATATTTCTAACTCAATTAATTTCTTATCTTTATTGTCCTTAACATTTAGCTTGTCAGTAGGGTTTTTACAGAAAAAACAAGACCGTTCATTTTAAAAACACAGCAAACAAGAACTCAGTCATTAGAGATAAACTTCTCTATATATATAAAATATATTATCCGTCTGTCTGTCTGCTTTTCACGTGAGAACTACTCAACGGGTTTTTTTCTATAATTTGCTTGAACATTCCTGTTGATTTTGCGACTTCTCTCATCATGCGAAGTATCATAATTTACTTGCAGTACTGATTTATTAGTGCGAATCCGAGAGAGACACGCAGCAGGCCGAGGAGAGTGGGGCGGGGCACTCCTCACTCACACGCCAGCCTTGGGGCATGTACCTTACCTCCGCTTAGTTAGCGAACGAGAGAACTACTTAACAGATTTAAATTGGGGGTTTTTTCTATAATTTGCTTGAACATTCCGGTTGATTTTACAACTTCTCTCATCGCGGTAAGAATCATAGTTCGCTTGCAGGAGCGATATATTCGTGCTAATCTGAGACAGAGGCTGTGGGCCGAGAGGAGGGGGAAGCGTGACATCAGGAGTAGGGAGCCAGGCAGGGCCCTCCTCACTCATGCGCCAACCTTGGGGCATGTACCTTACCTCCGATTAGTTAGCGAACGAGAGAACTACGTAACAGATTTAAATTGGGTTTTTTTTCTATAATTTGCTTGAACATTCCAGTTGATTTTAAAACTTCTCTCATCATGCAAAGTATCATAGTTCACTTGCAGTACTGATTTATTAGCGCGATTCTGAGAGACACGCATTAGGCCGAGAGGAGGGGGAAGCGTGACATCAGGAGTAGGGAGCCAGGTAGGGCCCTCCTCACTCATGCGCCAGCCTTGGGGCATGTAAGTGAGAGAACTACTCAACAGATTTAAATTGGGGTTTTTTTCTATAATTTTCTTGATCATTCCAGTTGATTTTACAACTTCTCTCATCGCGGTAAGAATCATAGTTCGCTTGCAGGAGCGATATATTCGTGCTAATCCGAGACAGAGGTTGCAGGGCGAGGGGACGTCAGGAGTAGGGAGCTGGGCAGGGCCATTCTCACTGTCCTGTTTCACTACTACATGGATGGACCCACGGGGAACGGCTGGTGGAATTATATTACAATTATTAATGTTATTTTTTTTACTATGACTTCTTGTTAGAAAATACTTGAAAATATGACATTTATAACTTTAAAGTACCATAAATATACAAAAGTTACAAATAACACACTTGAATGTTACACCATGCATGCATAACATTTTTGAATTTGTTTTTCTTGGAGAGTTGAATCTCTGAACTGAAAGCAGAAACTAATAATCTGAATGTGAGGAATCTGCTGGACTTTCTTACTAAATAGTTCTGTCAGACTTTGTTGTTCCATTTCACAAATTGATCAATTGTAGTTTGTTGTTACCATATGGCATCATCACTTTGAGAGGGTAGAAGCTGGTTCCTGCTGTTCAGTGTGTAATTTTTGTTTCTAGATCTGGAGCATGATGGCAAGATGGACAGGCGGGAGCCCTTGCTAGTCCAAGCAAAGAGGAAAAATAGTGATGAAACGTTTGGACTGACCCTGAACTCCATGGTGGAAGTGTACCTAACAGCAGGGAAAACTGCCTATGGCATCGTTCGTTGGCTTGGCAAGCTTCCAGGGAAAAGTGAAACTTTTGCAGGACTCGAACTGGTAAACACCTCCCCTTGCTGCGGACCTGTAGGACTCAGATGGTTTCGTTTTACAAGTCCTTGTCTGCCCACATGTGCTTGTGAGACCCCTCCTGCTTTCGCTGTTGCCTTCTCCTTTAACCCTCTAAATCCTCTAAACGCATGGAAATTCTGCTCTTTAAATTCCTGCCAAAGCCTGTGCACTCCTGCACCACATTCTGCTCTTTGGTTACATCATTTTCAAGATACTGTGTTATGGAGTCATTGAGGCAGAGCTGCATTTCATCCAGAGTTGGTGTGTTTTTCTGCCTGAAGTGAGCTTACTCAAGATGGAAGCCTTTTTGTCTTACTGGATGAATGGGTGGGTGTATCAGATGTCTTTGAGCCTTTCTTTCTGTTCCTCATCTTCACTTTTCTAGAATTTCTAGTCTTCACTGTGTTTGCAGTGTCTTGAATGTCGTGAAGTGACTTCCTGTGAAACTTGGTGAACTGGCAAGGTGACAAGTGACATGCTTGATAGCGTTAATGGTGTGTTGCAAAACTGACAAATAAATACCAGAGAGGGGTGTGTGCAAGAGAAAATGTTATCTCCAAATTAAACAGCATTAGTGCACTCTGCGTAAGAAGCACACTGTTAGGATTGTAGTTTTATCATGATGCAATTTTTTGATGTTGTACTTTATTAATACAAGTATAATGAAGATTTAGTTAGTCTGTTATGTAATAAATGATATGTAGAACTGCTAGGAGAAAAAAACTGGGCTACATAATGAACGCTAGCCAAGGTCTTTGACTAAAGCAACTTGTTTTATTCTTTTATATAGTTTTCATTTTTGAGAAACCCAAAGCATGGCTCAAATGTATAAAATCGTATCAGTGTTTATAAATTGTACATATACTGTAGTCGCTTGAAAAAAGTATTCAGGCTCTAATCTTACTGAAAAACAAAAGTACGCTACACTACATTCATTTTTTTATTGCTTTGGCATTGTTTTATGTTGGAAAAATCTTTTGGAAAAAAAATTGTCATGCATGTGTGTCACTTTTAAGAAGACTTGCCATGTCATTCATGTTTTGTGCTCCATACAAACCCATGTGGATATTAATGCCCAGAACCGTGTGATGACCCAGTATTAGTCATTAAAGAAAGAAATAAAAAACAAAACAAACACCAGTCTTGCACTTGGCAGAAAGGAAATGTTAGATTTGGCAAAGTCAAAGTGTGAATGAACAAAAACAAACTACGAGAGCTAAAGTTAGAAAATGGAATGAACCGTAACAGAGCTGCTCGTGTCATTTCTCAATGGAGTCTCCACCCTTCTCAATGCACTTGCGCCACCTGCCTGGAAGTGCCGGGATTCCAGGAGAATAAAAGGTTTTGTCTTGTCCTCGCAAGCCACTCGTGCACCCAAGTTATCATCGAACACCACATGCCGAGGGGTATTACAGTCACTAGTGCAAGTTACTGTGTAAGTTTGCTGGAGACCAACGTGACGCCTGCTATTCCATCCATGCTGTCTCGAGGAGTCCTTTTGCTGCCAGACATTGACACGCACACTGCTAAGAACACCAAGGCTTGTCTGGAGAAACTGAAGTTTGAGGTATTGCCACATCCTCCTTATTTGCCAGATTTGGCACCGTGGTATGATTTCTGCATTTTTTGGACCGCTAAGAAAAACATCTGGGTGGTCGTCGATTCAAGACAGATGACGACGTGAAGAAAGCGGTGCATGAGTGGTTTGCGAGGAGAAGACAAAAGCTTTTATTCTGCTGGAATCACTGCAGGTGCCACAAGTGGATTGAGAAGGGCAGAGACTCCATTGAGAAATGACATGAGCAGCTCTGTTGACGGTTTATTCCATTTTCTAATAACCCCATTTTCTAACTTTAGCTTGACTCCCCCTCGTAATTACTAGGGCAAAATGTTTCCAGTTCTCTAGTATTTTTGCTCCTTACTCCACTTGTAGTTGCATTTTGGTTTTCACTGATAAGAGTGGAACTTTTCGACTGGTTTTACATTGTGCCATATTCAAAGGTACTTACATTTTTTGCCTTACCCATTCCCATTTTGCACGCACATACACACAGCTAACTGCTGACTGCTGTTCATTTTCATCTGAATGACAGATAACCTAACCTAGTGACCATTTGATGTAGAAATTAATAGATTATTGAATTAATCAGTCAGTCATTGTCCAACCCACCATATCCTAACACAGGATCACAAGGGTCATTAAATTGAATTTAATTTGTATTGTGTTTTTTTTAGGTTCATAATGCGGCCGAAATGGCATGTCAGGTGTATAAAGACAAGGAAAGGCTAGTTGGAAACCAAAAGTGGTTCCTGGGCGGAGGCCTCTTGTTGCAGTGACGTTCAGTTGAAATTCTATTTCTGCATTTTCATTTGTGACGAGGCTTCGTTTGCAGCAAAGTGTGTAAGCACATTGGAGAGCTGCTGAAGCAGCTCTCTTGATTTTTGTTTTTTTCTTCTGTTGGCATTCGCTCCTATTGCTTTAAAAGTTAAGTTCACTTACTAAAACATTAGGGTAAAAGTGAAAAAGCCCTCACTTTTTATAATTGATTCATGGCGTGTTATTAATAAAAAGTGGTATTGTCTTAAGACGAGCAACTGTAAAGTTACTCATTCTTGACTAATGTACTGTGTAGCAGTACTTCGATGTATTAACTACATATGCATTGTTCTGTGATGTAAGCTCAGAATTATCACAGTAGTACATTCTGGAAACCGAACTTGTATAATTTAAACATTCTAACAATACACCAAAATATGTGACTGTAGATATAACGTGTGACTGAATGGAACGAGGTCAGGAACGGACTGGGTCTCAAAAATGGCCCGGACATCCTTCAGCGACTGAGGTGACGTGGTCGACCCCCTCGGCCCATTATTCATTGTCATTTTCTTAAATTTTGTGATGAGTTCGTGGCTCGCTACTTTGCTTTGAGCCTATGACATGAACTCTGTCTAAACTGTTATGCACTGTTGTTTAGACACAACTTTAAATTTCATGACATGCTTAGAAATAAAACTTAATGAAAAATAAAAATGTGATAACATGGCTTCCACGTTATTAGAGTACATGTCAAATGTCAATGTCATGTCCAAGTGCCAGTATCCTAGTAGGCTAGTAGCTGCTCATTTACAATGGAATAAATTATAACCGAGGTTAGAATGAAAACCTCACATGACTGCAATGTTCCGCTAACTTAACAATAAACTATAAAATGTTCCATCCTAATATGAAAAATTCCAATCCTGTGCTTTATAACTTTATTTCATCATACCAATAATCGCAGCTGAAAACCACTAATTATCACTCACGCTGACGACCAGAAAAAAACAAAATGCATAATCCATAATCTAAACTAATTATTAGTACCAAAGAATTTAAGTACTAGATATGAGGTAAACTGCGGTGGGCTGGCGCTCTACCCGGGGTTTCTTTCCTGCCTTGCGCCCTGTGTTGGCTGGGATTGGCTCCAGCAGACCCCCGTGACCCTGTAGTTAGGATATAGCGGGTTGGATAATGGATGGATGGATATGAGATAAAATAAATTGCAATAATGTCTATGCTAACTGAAATGTAGCGGTATCAAAACAGAAATCTGCAAAAGGCAGTTTTGACCAAATTTTTCGCTGCAGCGTTGTTTACTGACAACTAAAAGAACTTGTTGACGTAATAGAGCATATTATATAGGACTACAGTATATGAATTGCAGTACCAGACAGATAGTGTTTAGTAGTTTAGAAAATGAATTTTAATGTCAAACAGTAACCAGTACATAAAATTTATTTCTTGAAATGTCCAGCCCATGACCAGACCAGAGTCTGCGGCCCACCGAGCATTGCCCAAATGCCCTAATGGCCAGTCCGCTCCTGAACGAGGCCTACAATGGATTAGCAACAGTCTTGACCAAAGAGATTAGGTGAAAAATGAGGCCAAAAAATATAGTAATTAGACATAATTATAATAACAAGACACATAAAAATGTACTGTATCTTTAGAAGGAAAGTGTGAGCCTTAAAAAAGGTCGGTCTTCAATCTCGTCTGAACTGTTAAGGAGAAAAAGGGGTTAGTGACGGGCAGCATCTGTCAAGGATTAAAGGGTTAAAGGTTTTTTCCACACTGTAAAGCAAAGAAGAGAAAAGACGCAACGTTTCGGCTGTGAAGCCTTCAATAGGAACTGAAAACGAAAAAGCAGGTAACATATCTAGGAGAGCAAGGAGGGAACAAAGCCAGGGCGGATTAAAAGAGAAAAGGTGAAAAGGCTGCCATTACAGAAACGTGTTGCTGCTCCTACTCACTTTGACTTGTGAGGATTAAGTTCAGCAGAGTTGAGGGAGTGTTAAACAATTCTGATCCTTTCTTGCCGTACTGCAAGGGCTTGAATTTCACTAAACATGAAGTACCAACTGAGTGCATCGAGATAAACGTTAAAGCAAATAAAGATCAAACCTCTATCACCAGACATCATGCTGTGTAGACTTCAGGTGGAACAACTGCATGGCGTAACAGGCAAAAAAACAGAGTAACATTTTTCATTTTAATTGTTATTGCTTAAATAAGTCTAGAATTGTGATTTAGTGTTTCAAGCTTTTGGAAAGGAGGGGAAGTTTTGATCTGCACACTTTAACTTTAAGAACATAAAATTAGTCCAAATTGTTTTAGTCAATGTCAAGTAAGAACCATTTTAAAAGAAGCAGGGTATACTAATGAAAAGATATTATAAAAATTGGAAGTCTGTGTCTTTGTTGGTAATGCTCTACAGCTTTTGAACTTCTGAGTGCATTTGTGTCATCAAATGGCATAAAAGCTGCAGCTTGTCACCTCATTTGTCCAGAATGGCACTTCACTCTGTTCCTTTTCAGGCTTATCATTTATTTATGTGTTTTCCACTTCCACTGCCTGTAACTGTGAGCTGAGCAGAATGGAAAAGTGCGTGTGTCATAGCCTGGTTGGCAGTAAAATGAAGTACAAGTTGGTCTGAAAGCGATTGCACCAGCGGATGTCCAATAAGACCAAATGGCCCCTTTTTTTTGTATGTAGTAAACACTTGAGTGTGCATATCATGTCTGACTATCTTATTTTCACTTTAAATGCTGAAATCTATGGCGCAGTGGGTAGCGCTGCTGCCTCACAGTTAGGAGACCCAGGTTCGCTTCCCAGGTCCTCCCTGCATGGAGTTTGCATGTTCTCCCCGTGTCTGCGTGGGTTTCCTCCCACAGTCCAAAGACATGCAGGTTAGGTGCATTGGCGATCCTACATTGTCCCTAGTGTGTGTGTGTGTGTGTGCCCCCTACGGTGGGTTGGCACCCTGCCCAGGGTTTGTTTCCTGCCTTGCGCCCTGTGTTGGCTGGGATTGGCTCCAGCAGACCCCCGTGACCCTGTAGTCAGGATATAGCGGGATGGATAATGGATGGATGATGAAATCTAAAAAAATGTTAGAATAATAGCACAAATCGTATTATATTTCTGTATTCTTGAAGTTGCTCACTCAGCAGTCCTCAAGTTGTATCCTACCTTGTTTATTACGTTCTGTATTTGAAATCTTTACTCTTGCAGGGTTTGTGTCAACATACATACGTTGCAAAGATGTACACTACAAGAGATGTCGCAATACCAGAGTTTTACTATTCATTACCAGTACCAGTGAAGCTTCACGATACTTGATAGCTTGACAAAAAAAAACAGAAATCCCATTCAACTGGTTTTTTTTATTAAAAGTGCGTCAACAAGGTGCGACACGGTGGCGCAGTGGTAGCGCTGCTGCCTCGCAGTTAGGAGACCCGGGTTCGCTTCCTGGGTCCTCCCTGCGTGGAGTTTGCATGTTCTCCCCGTGTCTGTGTGGGTTTCCTCCTAGCGCTCTGGTTTCCTCCCACAATCCAAAGACATGCAGGTTAGGTGGATTGGTGATTCTAAATTGGCCCTGGTGTGTGCTTGGTGTGTGGGTGTGTTTGTGTGTGTCCTGCAGTGGGTTGGCACCCTACCCAGGATTGGTTCCTGCCTTGTGCCCAGTGTTGGCTGGGATTGGCTCCAGCAGACCCCCGTGACCCAGTGTTCGGATTCAGCGGGTTGGAAAATGGATGGAATGGATGGTGCGTCAACAATTCAAGTGAACAATAGTGTGATTTTTTCTGTAACGGAATATAAAATATATCAATACTAATTCATTTACTTATTTGCCTGACACCTTTATTCAACGTGACTTACAAACAGTTGCGATACAGCTTGTTCCATTTCTTTTGTTTTTCGATTTGGAGCACAGACAGGTGAAGTGACCTTCTCGCAGTCACACAGTCTCAGTAGCAGGATTTGAACCTCACAATCTCAGGGTTTAAAGTCCAACACGTTAACCGTTATGCCACACAGCCTGCCAAATTCATTGCCACTGGTCATATCCAGTTTGCCCTCTTTTCTCAAGACGGCAGTAAACACCTTTGTGTGAAAACTTCATTTTTTTGACAGTCCCTCGCATGGAATAACCTTCATTCTGTTTCTTGAGAAGGCTGTTTCATTTTGTCCATTTTTGAACCCAGAACTGAACTTAAGGAATGCCAGTACCTTTCAACACAAATGAACAGAAAAACAGGTTTTAGTGGGACCGGTGCGATTAGGAAGGTTTCTCTAATAACCAATTAGTATGTAAACATAACGAATTAAGGGTAAGCTAAGGGAGTTGAACATCAGGACAGCTGAAGGAATTGCTTCTGAAAATGGGGCTTTGAGGCTGTGTGTGAATAATAAATTAAAAAGCAGTCATTTCAAGCAGTAATAGCCATTATATACACTGGTAATACCTCGGCTATATCTTGAAATACATTTAATGGTATCTTGATAGAAAACAGATACCAATTGCTATCAAAAACATGAAGATTTCTGGGTGACCACAAACGTTTGACTGGTATTATATAATTTAGAATTCTACTTTTTTTTTTTACCCTGAAATGAAAATTTTACTCAAGATTGTCAAATCTTAAACAGGACTGATAAATGATAAGGCTCAGTAATAAGCTAATAAATTGTACTCAGGGAGGTTTTTAAACTCTTTAGATGCTTATTTACAAAAATGTTGCCTGTGACAGAGAAGTAAAGTTTCCAGTTAAATACTTTATTAAAACATACTAAATGACTTCTCACATTATATAAAATGTCATGTTGCATACTGGTTGCTGGTTGCCATAATCTGTTACTCATGAGATTTGTACATCTCCTGTCCTAATGTTAGGAGGAACTGTGTACAGAGCGTGACTGAGATCTTTTAAGGGTGCTCTTTTATTAGTTGCTGTAGAAGAAACATGAGCCACATTTGTTAGCTGTCCAGTGTGACAAAAAGAGACTCCAGACATGATAATGGTTTGGGGCAGCCACCAATATAATATGTTCCTGGCTGCAAAAGACCAGAGTAGTTTACAAGACTGAGTCCAAAACAGAACTGAAATCCTGAGGAGTGGAGAGAGGCTTTATAGGCAGTCTGAGGGAAGTGATGTCATCCTCAGGCCCGAAACCGGAACTGACGTGATCTGAGCTGAGGCACCGGCTACTGGCGAGATTTCCCAGGAAAGGTCTGCAGGAGACTTAGAAAAAGAGTCAGTGCCACCCCGGGCGGACATTTTAACAGTATTCTTTAAACCCTTCAGCTGCTTCCTATTCGCACGTGTGTGACACCAGTTTCACCTAAATATCGAGCCTTGTCTTCCAGGTGTTGCTCTCAGATTCTACCCATGTGTCTCCAAATTGGTAAGCTAAGTAACATTGAATTGAGGTTCAATTTAAAATGTTTTCCATGCATACCATACTTTCATCTTTGATGAAGCCCACTGTTAATCCTACATTTTTGGAACCCTTGGTGGAAGCGGCTCATTGTTAGCCCAGTTCTATCACAACTGTCTCCTTCAGACATGTGCTCTATAAAGTTTTGCAACTGAAACTTGCACCTGCCACTTTCTTCTCCTAACCCTATTCAGAGCTTTTTTTCTCCTGTATTTATTGGGCTAAAAGTCATTTGAAACATATTTCTTAGGAAGGTGTCATTTGGGATATTATTTTAATGCTCACTTTGGGTATTGTTTGCTTATTTTCCCCTCTTTACTTACAGGAGGATGATGTAGGAATTTGTGATGGATCATTCAAAGGACAGAGATGTTTCTTTTGTGCCCCAAGACGAGGACTGTTTGTGAGACTGCAGGTTTGCCGCCCAGACAGCCGCTTTCAAAGGAAGAGCCCACGCTGTGACATGAACAGCTCCTATCAATCAGGTGGGTGCTTCTGACCCAGCTAGGGCCCTCTCGTATTATACTGTGAAAGGTACTGCTCATCTGAAATATCAATTACATCGTTTTTATTTTCTCCACTTTTATTGTACAGTATATGAAATATACCGGTTATCCCAAAAAGAATATCAGAGTTTTAAAGAGCTGTAACTTGGCGGCCATTCATCTGAGACTGTAGAGCAACCTAGTGACTTCTTGAGGAATTGAATCTAGTTTTATTTCGTTGCCGGTAGTTACGTTTGCAGTTACGGCTGTGCCACAACAAAAGCTTTTTGCGTTTGCGAATTCGGCAGAACTCAATCAGTTGTTACTGTGCAGCGGGCATTTCATCAAAAATATGGGACTGACCCTCCAAATGATAATAACATCCGTCCATGGTACCGGCAATTTCGGGATATTGGGTGTATCTGCAAAGGTAAAAACACCGGGCGACGTTCTCAGCAGAGGAGGAAGTTCGCGGTCCCCTGGTGCAAACTGTGTACACTCGGAGCCCATCGAAATCAGTTCGGCGAGCAAGTCATGAGTTACAGATACCAAAGTCAAGTTTATAGAGAATTCTCTGACGCCGGTTGGTTATGAAACCGTATCGTCTGCAGTTGGTTCAGGCCCTTAGATGAGGGGATAAGACGCGTCGAGTTGAGTTTTCAACTTTTATCCAGCAAAATTTGGAGACCAATGAAGATTTTTGTTCCTTGATTATCTTCAGTGATGAGGCCACATTTCACAGTAGTGGGAAGGTAAATCGTCATAATGTACTAATTTGGGCTGAAGAAAACCCTCATGCAGTTATCGAACATGAACGAGACTCCCCCAAGACTAACGTTTTTTGCACGATTTCCAAGTCGAAAGTTTACGGGCCTTACTTTTTTGAAGGAACCACAGTAACAGGGGCTGTGTACCTGCAAATGCTGCAACATTGGCTGTTTCCTCAATTGGAAGATCAAGAACCAGCCAATTTCATTTTTCAACAGGATGGGGCACCACCTCACTGGTCTCTTCCAGTGCGGCATTTCCTAAATGAGACCTATCCCCAACGTTGGATAGGAAGATCTGGGAATCAAGATTTGTCACTCCACCATTGGCTTCCAAGATCCCCAGATAATTTCCTTTAGGGGATACGTCAAAGGATTAGTGTTTCAACCACTAATGCCTACAACTTTGGACGAAATGAAGTTGAAGATAACAGCTGCCATTCAGAGCGTCAATCCTGATATGTTAAAGAGAGTTTGGCAGGAATTTGAATACCGCCTCGGTATTGTTACAGTTACTCGTGGGGGGCACATGAAACATTTATAGACAATGTGGGAAATACCTGAATATAACAGTTTTTGTATATGCTTTTATAATTCAATAAATATAGCTCTTTGAAACTCCGATATTCTTTTTTTATATACGAAATGAAACTAGATTAATTCCTCAAGACGCCACTTGGTTGCTCTGCAGTCTCAGATGAATGGGCGCCAAGCTACAGCTCTATAAAACTCTGATATTCTTTTTGGGACACTCTGTATGTACAGTATATGGTCGGTATTGAGATGGGGCCAATTTTTCATGCTTTGTCTTGCTTGCGTAATCACTCTTCTGTATTTGACTTGAAGTCTGTCTTTATTATTGGCATAGTGCGTCTCATGGATGTAGACCTTCAGATTGTTGAACAGGTGGTAGTTCCACGATGCCAGGTCAGGAGAATAGGGTAGGTCAATGGTTTGTCTTTGTACATTTTACATTCAGGAAGGTTATTCCATAGATGATCGGACTTTTTCTGGTAAACACCATAACATTGCAGTTGACATTCACAACACAATTCACAGTCTTCTACATTTGGACAGTTGTGGACATCGAATCATTGAAATTGGGCTCCCAATCAAAACAGTAAAATGCACGATACACTATTCAAATAATTTTCTTTATAAGAGTTTACAAGGATGGACTTAATTCTTCATAGACACATGTACATACTGGCCATTGGTTACAAAACATTCCATGATCCTTTGAAAGAGTATGTCTTCTTTGCTTTATTATGCTCATAATTCAGACAATGGCTAATATTAAACAAAACTTACAAAAATAGTTATTTATTTTGTAGTTATTCTGTACACCCTCTCCTTTATGAAAAAATAAATGCTACGTTGAACTCTAAAACCTGGCTGCACCACGATCAGAGCATCCAGATATATGCAGTAGTAACTGGTCAGTCTGTTACACTACTGTTGGTGAAAGTCAATCCACTCCTTTGTGCTAAATGGTGTTAGCGCTGTGACATATGGTGGTTTTCAGTCCTGAAGTGCTCATTTCACATCCTGTCAGAACATCAGTGGGGTTTGGGTCTGAACTTTGATGAAGCCATTGAAAACATTTCTGATGTTGCTTATGTGTTTTCTGGATTATTGTGCTCCTTTAAAACTAACACATTTTATAACAGAGGAATACAATGATTCTTTCAATGACTGCAAGTCCTTCTGGTGCTGATACAACATGGCATCCTTTAGCCATAAAACAAGCACTACTGTGCTTTACTGGCGATATGAATTTAGGACTGTTTAGTGCACTTCATTCAATACGCACAAAGTGACTCTGAATTGGACTAAGCAGGTATGAGTAGTGTTAATTTATATAAGTAGGAAAGTTTAATTTTAGCTACATATATATAACTGGACATCAGTTAAGTGATTTGAGTCCTGGAATTACTTGGCCATACTTCTTATTTCTAGTTATGATCTTTGTTTTAGTGTTTTGAATTATCTGTAGAGTTGTATGCATTGTGCAGGACCCCTTACACCCCTCACATAGACTTTTCACACTTCTGCCATCCAAGAGAAGATACTGCAGCATCAGAGCCAGATCTGTCAGGCTGCAGGATAGTTTTTACCCCCAAGCTGTCAAAACTCCTTAACACCATGCTGCCCCTTGGGATCTTCCACACTGCCTCAGCCACCTCTAAAAACAGAACTTTTACACATGCAAACCACTTTCCTGCAAAGACGAGTGTGCATGTAGAAAAGAACTGACATTGTGGTCAGCAACACAGTAGCGTCGCAGGGGACTGTACTTTCTCTGGTCCTGTTCAGCCTATATACATCGGACTTCCAATACGATTCGGAGTCCTGCCATGTGCAAACGTTCGCTGATGACACTGCTATTGTGGGCTGCATCAGGAGTGGGCAGGAGGAGGAGTACAGAAAGTTAATCAAAGACTTTGTTAAATGGTGCGACTCAAACCACTTACACCTGAACACCAGCAAGATCAAGGAACGGTGGTGGATTTTAGGAGGCCTAGGCCCCTCATGGACCCTGTGATCATCAGAGGTGACTGTGTGCGGAGGGTGCAGACCTATAAATACCTGGGAGTGCAGCTGGATGACAAATTGGACTGGACTGCCAATACTGATGCTCTGTGTAAGAAAGGTCAGAGCCGACTATACTTCTTTAGAAGGTTGGCGTCCTTCAACATCTGCAGTAAGATGCTGCAGATGTTCTACCAGACGGTTGTGGCGAGTGCCCTCTTCTACGCGTTGGTGTGCTGGGGAGGCAGCATAAAGAAGAAGGACGTCTCACACCTGGACAAACTTGTTAAGAAGGCAGGCTCTATTGTAGGAGTAAGTTGGACAGTTTAACATCTGTGGCAGAGCGACGGGCGCTGAGCAAACTCCTGTCAATCATGAAGAATCCACTGCATCCACTAAACAGTGTCATCTCCTATCTATCTATCTATCTATCTATCTATCTATCTATCTATCTATCTATCTATCTATCTATCTATCTACTGACCTTTAAGGATTTTGCACACTGCACTTTGATATTCTTTGATATCCTTCTGCTGTGAAACATTCTGACCTGTCATTGTTTACACGTCTTAAACAACTACGATCATACACTGATAATTTCTGTTTTATCTATATTTATTATTTATTTATTATATTACATATTGACTATATTTATGTATCTAGATTGCATAATACCATACATTACATCAATGTTCATATTGCTTACTACACGTCAATATTGCTGCCACAATGTCTTGTCTTTGCACAATGCCTTGTCTTATTTGTGTTTTCATTTTAAATTTAAATTTAAATTTTTTATTTATGTATTTATTATTTGCACTTCATGTTGTTACACTGTGGACCCTGGGCTTCACAATTTTATCTATCTGTATACTTGTATATGGTTGAGATGACAATAAACTTCATTTTGACTTTTGACTTTGTAAGTGAATAATAAAGCGTTACCACAGTCAGTTTTGCTTTTGACTAATAAAATTAGAATTTTCATTTTTTTTTATTGCAGTGAGAAGTCAAGAAAATGACACCTTTTATCGGCAAACGGAACCGATTTACAGTATGCAAGCTTTCGAGACAACTCAGACCCCAATCTGCCTGAAGAAAGGGCTTCAGTTGCCTTGAAAGCTTGCATATTGTAATCTGTTCAGTTCGCCAATAAAAGGTGTCATTTTGCTTGACGTCTCATTGCATCCATAATGGCAAATACAGTACAACACTCTAGTACTACATTTTTATTATTAAAATGTTATTGATCGTAATAAGTAGTTTAACGTGGCTTTAATTGAAATCTACTCTGCCTTTAAAAAATACTAAGCCTAAAAGTGCAATGATTTTATGTCACTTTTTTATCATGTTTTAAGTTGGCTAATTTTAATACCTACATATATATGTCTTTTCATAATTTATCGAACTTTAATGTGATCTTGTTAGACTTTCAGATTCTTATTCCGTTTTTAAATTATAAACTAAAAAATGTCTCCCACGAGATGAGACTTTGTGCTAAGAGATTTAACCACGCCCGGGGCCGGAAATAAAAGACAAAGTGTAGGGCAGATGCTGTACATGCTTTTAAATGTTCAAAGTGCCGCGCGATATGCAGATCACATGGCACGGCTGCAGCAGCAACAAGCCAGCAGCTGATCGAGCAAAGAGGAGGTAAAAAAAAAACCAAACCTGTATTTGTTTCCCATTGTATCACCATTTAAGAGGGGGTTTCACAGCAGCGAATGCATCTCCGTGGGGTGTGTTCAGCCCCCCTCTTCACAGCGCGAGCAGCAAAGATGCGAAGTGGCTGGCGAGCAAAGCGAGCAGGGGGCAAACCCCCTTAGTATTCTTCATATTGTTACATTTTGAAACTAAAGAAAGATGACTACCTGTATTGGATAATAAATTATAACAAAAAAATTTAAAATGTGTAATTATCTTAAATTAAAGATCATTATGGTATGTATTCTTGCATTTGGGTCTCTGTAGTTCAATTTTAAATAAACTAAATCAGAACCTATACACTTACACTCAATATGTTGAGACTGTAAAACGTTGACATCTCTTGTATCGCCTTCTGTAGATTACCAGTATAATGATAGGGTGCCACCACTGGTGAATGGGAAAGCCTCTCAGGTCCTGCTGGGCAAGATGAAAGGCATACAGGGCCACTGCAACTCCTGCTACATGGATTCAGTACTTTTCAGGTAGGTCAGTGACATTGGAGTGTAGCCCTCCTATCAATGATTTATGCATGCATGCTTAATGCAATTTACAAGTGAATTATGCCGATTTGCTGCTGACTTGATGACTTTGAGCAAATGGCTGTCCATGTCCTTCATTGTTAAAAGCAATATTTTTTTGAAAATGTTGAATGTCTTTAAGCTCTAAGCACAGGTATTATATTGACATTGACAATAAAATTTAAAAAATTGTGTGTGGTTCTATGAAAAACAAGTCTAAACAAATGAAGGGATGGACTAGTTTATTAAGGCACTGTGGTAAAGAAAAACAGTGGGGAGGAATAAGAGACAAGCTTTGAAATCATCCTTCAGTGCTGTTTTGGGATAATTCAAAAATCAACACAGATGAAATGTAGGCTCTTTACATACCATACATATTGACTGGGTTGCATTAGAAGTATTGGAAAGTAATGTCTGAAGTAGGGGTTATGGCATCCTGAAATTTAAGCAAACGTCACCAACCACCGTAGGTGTTTTTGCCAAAATAAAAATTGTGCAATGCAGTGCTTTATTCTATTACTGCTGTTTTCACAACCGCTTTTTGGTGCAATTTGCTATAATCACAAAAATAAATTTAGTGGCACATCGTATGTGTGGTTAATGCTGCTGCCACACTGTTTTCGTATCCAGGGTTTCAATCCCAAACCTGGCCGTTGATCTCCCTACCGTATGTTTGAGTTTTTATCTTGAGTGCTCCTGTCTTTCCCAGACATGCCAAAGATCTGCGTGTCAGTTTGACTTGTGATTGTAAATTGACCCCATGTTGGCACGTTGATGAATTGGTGCTCTGTCTAATGTTTTCTGCTGTGTATCAAGTGTTTCTAAATTCACGGTCCTCCAAGACCCTGAATTGGATTGCAAAAGTTTAAAATGTTATATTTTGTTACCAAAAGACATAGGGGGAAGAAGCAAACTAGCAGTCCTCAATGCAAAGCAGCAATGTTAAGAATTTGAATACAACTGCTGTCCTTGCCTTTTCTAAAAAGCTACTGACGGCCCAGGTCACATGCTGTAATTTTCTACCATCAGTCCAACCATTTTTTATTTTAGAGCTGCTTATCTTGAGCAGGGAAACTGGAGGCCATCCCAGCATGCAACAGGCACAAGGCAGGATCAGCCATCAGGTCCTCGCAGGGTACTCCAAGTTTCATTGGTTCTTTAACATTTTCAGCCATAAAGTACCTTTTGTTGGTGAAAAATCTTTTTATTTGCAGATAGCTGTGAAGTGAATAATTGTATGTTTTGAAAACTTAGCATACCTCCGAGCAGTCCCTTTGTTTTAAGAATTCATCTAGTTTCCAGACATTTTTCCAACAGCTAACCTTGAAAATTCCCTGCATAAATGTGAATTAATGCTAGGGGTTGACTGGTGAATACATTGAATGAATTGAATTTTCCTGTACAGCAGCAATACTGGCTTTGCTCATAAACTCCATGCCGTCAATCTTGAACTGTGTGGGTAAATTCCTGGGCAAGATATACATGTGTGGAAGGTAATGTTAACACTTTGACTCTCTCTTTCTTTTTAACAATAATATCTAATGACCCATTTCTTTCATCCTACAGTTTATTTTCCTGTTCTCTTGTGCTGGACTCTATGCTTTATAAAAGCAGCAACAAAAAAGACTCTCCAATCCAGACCACCTTGCGTGAGGAAATTGTCAACCCACTCAGAGCGTGAGTAGCCAGCAACACCACTGCCGTGGGACACAACACTACTTGTTTCTGTATAGCGTGTATTTTTTTTCTCTCTCATAGCACTTTTAATTACTGTTACTGGTTTTTATCTTTTTGATTTAGTTGGGCTTTAGTAGTGAACATATTTTTGGCTGCTATTTGACCATTATGTTCATTGGAGGTGGCTTTCAGGATCTGCTACTCATCATCTTTTTCTCCTCGAACCCAAGAACATTAGAACAAAGCTCGCCAGTCCTTTCCACTTAATCCTTCTAAAGCAGTGTTTCCCAAACTCGGTCCTGGGGACCCCCTGTGGCTGCAGGTTTTTGTTCCAACCAGCTTCTGTTTTTAATTGAACTCCTGGGCTAATTAAGTGATGTGTTATTTCCCAAGTTCTGTGTTTAGGGAACAATATAGAAATTAGAAAACTAAGTTTGCAAAAACAAATATTAAAATGTACCAAGCAGTTATATAGGAATAATGTTTTTTGTTTTCTTTTTAACAGTATTTTCATCTTGATTTTCATTCTACTTTTCTAGGTGTTCTAATTGTTTAATTAATCCATTATTTACTGATTAGTTGGTTGGATGCTAAAGTACTTGTAGACTTTGATTATTCAGTGTTGTTTGCCTGGGTGTCTGATCTGCTTGTTTTAAATTGTCATTAATAAGATACAACGAATGGGGAAAAACTGCACAGAGAAAGGGCAAAATATAATGAAATCAACAAAAGAGAGTTAAGCATTTAAATCTATAGCAAAAGAAGAAATATTTCTAAATGTCTTATAAATGTAAAAATCATGCTGCTGTGCTTTTCTCAATGTCGAATAAAAGAAAAAAAAAAAAAACAGTTAATTAAATGAGATCAGTGCTATCAGGTGTTGTCACTGATTAGGAATCTGGTTGGAACAAAAACCTGCAGCCACAGGGGGTCCCCAGGACCGAGTTTGGGAAACACTGTTCTAAAGTAACGTCAAGTCTAGTCTGTGGTTTAAGAACAAGTCACAGTCTGGAAGGCATTATTCAGATACCTGATGGGGAGTTAAGAAACACATTGAGTTTTGCAGTATTTTAAATAGTCTTTACTTCAGGGGTCTCCAACCTTTTTTCCCCTGAGAGCTACTTTTACAAAATGAAAATGGCCGAGAGCTCCCCATGTTTTCTAACGTTTATTCTCATAGCTTATTTCAACCCAAACAAACAGAATAAGCTTGTTTTGCCTGAACATTTACAAAATGTTGGTGTCCACAACTCACATTTTGCATTAAAACATCACAAAAAATATTGAATTCACCTGCAAGTGCATTTTGTATGTCTGTATGCATTTTCTAGTGTATCTCACGCTATTGAATTAAAACACGAATGCTGTCGAAACCAAACAATGCAATTCCAAATACACAGATATGGCTTATTCATTTGTCATTTTGTTCCATGTCACTGTGTCACTTTATTCACAGATGTGATGTGTTGTTTAGTTAGTCAGATGACTGGCACTGAGGTGTCTGCTGGAGTGGAGCCACTGAGGTTCACTCTTATGGAGTCATTTCAATGTTCGTCTGTCAGTCTTGTTCTGAACTTTGATTTCATGACATTCATGTCAGACTCACAGAGGTATGGAGACCCAAACAAAGCAGACATTTTCAGAGCCCATTGGTGAAGATTCTTGTAGTTATCTGGCTCTACTAAGCTCCAGAACTGCTGAGAATGCTGTTGAGACTTTAACTGCACATTATTGTGAAGGTTTACTAATATATAAAATCCAATGTCTGTCCACTTTTCACGAGAGAACTACTTAACGGATTGAGATCGGGTTTTCTTCTATAATTTGCTTGAACATTCCGGTTGATTTTATGACTTCTTTCATTTCGCCATGTATCATAGTTCGCTTGCGGTACCGATTTATTTGCGCGAATCCAAAATTCATGGAACGGGCCTCCCTCACTCCGCTTAGCTAGCGAACGAGAGAACAACTGAATTCAACTTTGTTTGATATTTAAAATAAAGTGTTAACTTAGGTCTTGAAGATTTTGAGTCCAGATATTCTTTTAAGTGTCTGCCACATTGAAAAGACAGATTGCAATTCAGATTGTGGATCCTGATTTTTGTATTAAAAGGATCGTGATGTGATTTTTTTGGAAAGATCGCCCACCCCTAATTTGACTAATCAAGTTTTCAAATTTATGTAGGATTCATTAACCCTTTGGCGAGCTACATGGAAAGGGGTTGTGAGCTACCGGTAGCTCACGAGCGACGTGTTGGAGACCCCTGCTCTACTTACTCTAGTGAGCATCATCCCAAAGAAGGCAACGTTTTATTTTCACTCTTTCCAAATTCTATAGCCAGATGACTGTGTGGAGTTTGCACATTTTCCCTGTATCTTCATGAGTTTTGCTCCAGGTGCTCTGCTTTTCCTCCCACATCCCCAAACACATGCTGGTTAGGTCAATTGGCACTTCTAAATTGGCCCATATGGGTGTTAGTGTGGATGTGTTCATTAATGGGCCCTTTGATGGACTGGTGCCCCGTCCTGCACTGTTCCTTTACTGTTCCAAAACTGCAATACACTCTGGCACCCTGCAACTCTGAATTGCATTAAGCATGTTTAAGAATTAGAAAAGATAAACTATATTATAGGTAGAAGATAAAATGGGAAATTAGCTTTTTTACAGAGCCTCTGAAACATAAGTAGATACATAAATATGTATAGACACAGAACACACACCAGAATGATTAAAAAGAAAGAAAACTTCAGATTTTACAGTCACGGTCAGGCATTATGCAGGTGTGTGGCTGTTGCTATAAAGGAGCTCCCGTAGTGTTTCTTGACACCCTTCTGAGGAAAAAATCAGTGTTAGCATGTCCGAGAGAGAGGATGTGCAGCATTTTAATTCTTTTCTTTGATACGATCTCCAGGGGTCCAGAGTGCATCCAATAAGTGAGCTTGAACTTTTAATTAGCTTTATTGATTCAGTGGGCCTCTGTTGAAGTGATGTTACCAGCCCAGCACACCACAGCATAGAAAATCGCACTGGCCATAACAGAGTTGTAGAAGACGTGAAGAACATCACTGGCCACATTAACGTAATGCAGTCTCATAAAAAAAGAGCTTTCTTGGCCCTGTCTTATATATTGTTCCTCTGTGTTCTGAGACCAGTGCAGTCTGTCATTGATATGGACCCCCAAGTACTTGTAGGAATGCACCACCTCTACATTCACTGCCTGAATAGTGACCGGACATAGAGGCTTCTTTGGTGCCATTTCCTTGGTTGTGCTGAAGTTAAGTCGCAGACAATTCTTTTTGCACCAAGAAAAAGTTCTTCACCTGATTCTTATAATTTGTCTCATCCCCTTATTAATACAACCCCATAAGTGCAGAATCATCCATGAATTTGTGAAAGTGACCTGACCTGGTGTTATATTTATAGTCTTGACATGTATAGAGTGAAGAGGGAAAAACAACAGGGCTGTTCTTTGTGGTGCTCCAGTGTTGCTCTCATCCATATCATAGACCCAGTCCTTCAGTTTCACAAACTGCATTCTGCCCGACAGATATTCCAGGACACCATAGGCTCATCCGCCTGCATACCCCTTAACAAGTATAATCAAAAACATAATCCTCACAGTGCTGCCAGCTTTGTCCAGGTGGGAATTAACCTTGAGGAGCAGATTGATAAAGGTATCCTCCACTCCAGTATTTATCCGATAGGCAAACTGCCGCAGGTCCAGGTGGTCTACCACAAGAGGAGCAGCCTCTCAAAGGTCTTCATGATGTGAGACACAAGTGCCACTGGTCTGTAGTCCTTAGGTGAAGAGGCATGTAACTTCTTTGGAACAGGAACAATGCAGCATGTTTTCCAGAACAGTGGCATTTTTTGGAGCCTTAGGGGACAGACTGAGAGGTGACAGAGGACACCACAAAGTTGGTCAGCACAGGCCTTAAGAAGCCAGTGACTGAACTCATCAGATTCTGCGGCTTTTTCTATGCGTAGTTTGCTCAGTTGATCTTCAGTTATGGACAGCCCTTACAGATGGTCACAGGTGGATTGGTCACTCCATTCCACTTGACGTTGTTGATATATAATATTTGTGCAAGGGGTAATGGTTATACATATTTGTGCAAACAGTTACTCATTTGCAGTTGTTGCATAAACATTTTTCTCAGCAAACCACACACAACTGAATTGCTTTACGCTTTAATATGGCTATTTATGTTTCTTTTAGAAAAGGATTTGTTCCCTCAGACAGTGTGATGAAGCTGAGGACTCAGCTCATGGAAAGGGGACATAGTGCCAGTTTTACCACTGATGAGAAAGGTAAGGAAATTCCTTGCACTCTGGCAGTAAAGAGTGCAGACCTAAAATGAGAAAAATGTAAATAGCCGTTGAAGTCAAAGCAAAAAAATGCGGAGGTGAGCGTCAGTAGGCTTTGCACCCTAGGAACCAAGTTACCCAAATTATTCTATAACATTTCATTAAATATTTGCCGCCCTGATGCTGATCTTTCTGATCATAAAATAGGTCATTATGATAGCAATTGACGAGAAGAATTAATTCAGAATTAATTGCAGAATTACGGTATTTGAGGGTTCCTCTAGAACAGTATTTCCCAACCTCGGTCCTGGGGTCTCACTGTAGCTGCAGGTTTTTGTTCCAACCAGCTTCTACTTTTAATTGGACTCCTGGGCTAATTAAGTGATGTGTTATTTCCCAAGTTCTGTGTTTTGGGAACAATATAGAAATTAAAAAACTAAGTTTGGTACATAGAATATATATATATATTAAAATGTACCAAGCAGTTATATGGGAATAATGTCTTTTTTTTTCTTTTTAACAAAATTTTCATCTTGATTTCCATTCTACTATTCTAGGTGTTCTAATTGTTTAATTAATCCATTATTTACTAATTAGTGAGTCTGACGCTAAAGTAGTTGAAGCCTTTGATTATTCAGTGTTGTTTGCCAGCATGTCTGCTCTGCTCATTTTCAATTGTCATTAATAAGATACAACAAAGGGGAAAAACTGCACAGAGAAAGGGCAAAATATAATGAAATCAACAAAAGAGAGTCTATAGCAAAAGCAGAAATATTTCTAAATGTCTTATAAATGTAAAAATCATGCTGCTGTGCTTTTCTTAATGTAGAATAAAAGAAAAATAATACCAGCTAATTAAATGAGATCAGTGCTATCAGGTGTTGTCACTGATTAGGAATCTGGTTGGAACAAAAACCTGCAGCCACAGGGGGTCCCCCAGAATCGAGGTTGGGAAACACTGGCCTAGGGCAGGGGTCTCCAACTCCAGTCCTGGAGAGCTACTGTGGCTGCAAGTTTTCATTCTAACTCTTTTCTTAATTAGTGACCAGTTTTGCATCTAATTAACGATTTCCCTTTATTTTATTTGATTTTTCTTGAGATTCTTACCGCTGAATTGATTCTTTTTTTCTAAAAGGCACCTAAACATAAATTTGATGTGAAATGAGCCAACAGATGACCAGCTTAGTTGGGGCCTCCAACTCCAGCCTTCATTCAGTTTCTTAACTTGAAGCGAATTCTCGCTGCTAATTAAACCCGTTATTTAATTCCATGGTGCTCATTCTGCCATGGCAGACATTTCCAAAACTGTTGATTTTCTTTTTTAAGAGCGCTGACTAAATGTTTTGTGGACCTCAGCAGATCAACATTACTGAGGCCTTCACCTTTTTTATTTTCAGTTATTGTGTGATGGACGCAGGTTGTTGTTTATGTATTGGTTCATTTTGTGTCTTAATATTGTTTGGTTGCTAATTAAGGAAGAAAAGAAAGAATTAAGGGGCCTGAGTCTTAAGTTGTGTATCAATTAAAATTAAGGCAAAGAGTTAATTAGCAACAGAATCTGGTCACTAATTACGAAAAGGGTTCGAATGAAAACCTGCAGCCACAGTAGCTCTCCAGAACTGGAGTTGGAGACCCCTGCTCTTGAGTGTCTCTTTCTGTTGCACGATTTGGCTCACAAACTAACCAGCACATCGTCATCTAATACAGGCTTAAGTTTCAAGTTTGGTATTTTTCCATCCAGCTGTTTTAGCTTTTACTGCCCTCAAAAAATTGTGACACACAGCCATCCTTGAGATATTGATGTTTTCTTTATCAGGGGACCATAAAACACTGAGATCCATCAAAAACCAGAGTTTGAAATTTTTGACAAATCTAAAGCTTTCGTCACACCCCCCCAAAAGGCAATAGGTTATGCTAGGGGGGCAAAGCAAAAATAAGACCTCTTCATGAAATTGTTGTGCATATCAAATAAGCAGAAATTGTATAAACATGCACACATACTGGCACCAGTTACTTGGTTGCTTATTTGATTTTATTGCATCCTAATTCAATTTCTCTCTGTTGTCCTTCATCAGAGTTTGGTCGAACTTGAGACAGGGAACACATTTTAGTGTAGTAAACACTGAGCAGCAATGGGTGCAATGTCTATGTCTTCTGTTTCTCAGGTTCCATTGCTATGTAGTGAGCAGACTGACATCTTATTATCCTTCTGGCATGAGGTTCCACCCCTTCTTCTGTGCCCATAATATTTTGCCATGAAGGTAGTATGGTGATTATTCTCTTGCCAATGATATTTTCTTTTTGCCTTATATACTAATAATATTAACATCCATCCATCCATTTTCTAACCCGCTGAATCCAAATACAGGGTCACGGGGGTCTGCTGGAGCCAATCCCAGCCAACACAGGGCACAAGGCAGGAACCAATCCTGGGCAGGGTGCCAACCCACCGCAGGACACACACAAACACACCCACACACCAAGCACACACTAGGGCCAATTTAGAAACGCCAATCCACCTAACCAGCATGTCTTTGGATTGTGGGAGGAAACCGGAGCGCCCGGAGGAAACCCACGCAGACACGGGAGAACATGCAAACTCCACGCAGGGAGGACCTGGGAAGCGAACCCGGGTCTCCTAACTGCGAGGCAGCAGCACTACCACTGCGCCACTGTGCCGCCCAATATTAACATCTGCTTAAGAATTTTAACAGCCCACAGGTAATCATTTTTTGCATAATTAATGACCAAAATAATAGTAGTACTATGGTGTGTTACACCCAAGTACAAGGTTTAGAAGAGAAATATAATATGATACCTTGAACTTAGCAAGTACATTGTGTGTTGTGGTACAATGAGCATTCTTTACAAATATTTACTTCTTCTGAATTCCTCATTTATATAATTCACAAGATAATAAAAGTAAAATATGCTTCTGCTTCCCATGTTTAAATTTGTATGGCAGAAGAGTGGCACAGTAGCACAGTGGTAGTGCTGCTGCCTTGCAGTAGGGTAGGGGTGTCAAACTCCAGGCCTGGAGGGCCGCAGTGGCTGCAGATTTTCGTTCTAACCATCTTCTTAATCAGTGACCAGTTTTCACTGCTAATTAACTCCTTTTTCCTTATTTTTCATAGCCCTGTTTATAAGGATTCAGTCCTCTGAATTGAATCTTTTCTTCATTAAGTGACAGCAGAACAGAAATGAAATGTGAAATGAGCCAAAAGATGGCCAGCTAAACTGTGATTTCAAACTCCAACCAATTTCACTCCAATCAATCTCTTAATCAGAAGCCAATTCTTGCTGTTAATTAAACCCGTTATTTAATTCCATGGCCTGTTGCTGCTCTTATTCTAACACAGCAGACGTTTCCAAAAGTGTTGATTTTTCTGTTTTTTCTAAATGTTTTGGTGACCTGAGAGGTCAGCCTTACTGAGACCTTCACCTTTCTTTATCTTCAGATATTGTGTGATGGGCACAGGTGAGTTGGTCACATGGCAGCTTGTTTTGTGTCTCATTATTGTTTGGCTGCTAATTAAGGAAAAAGAGACAACTAAGGGGCGTGAGTCAAGTTAATTAAAATTAAGGCAAAAGAAGTTAATTAGCAGCAAAAACTGGTCACTGATTAAGAAGATGGTTAGAATGAATTAGGACTGGAGTTCGACACCTGTGACTTGTGTCCACATTTCCTTCTGGTGCTCTGGTTTCCTCCTACAGTCTAAATATTTCAGGGGTAGATGGTTTGCCAATGCTAAATTGGCCCCACTGTTGGTGTATGGGTGTGTGTGCCCTGCTACAGACTGGCGTCCTGTCCAGGGATTATTCATGCCTTGCAATCTATTCTTGCTGGGATTGGCTTCAGCTCACCCGCGACCCTGTTCAGGATAAAGTGGGTTTAGAAGATGGATGGGTGGATGAACCATCCATCCATTATCAAACCCACTATATCCTAACTACAGGGTCAGGGGGGTCTGCTGGAGCCAATCCCAGCCAACACAGGGCGCAAAGCAGGAAACAAACCCCGGGCAGGGTGCCAGCTCAGCACAGGGTGGATGAATCATTCCCAGGAAAAATGTTCAACAAGTAAGTTGCATTTATAGTCCTAACAGTTTTACAGAGATGTATACATTTGTTCAGTTCAGTGGTCTACATAGTAGTAAATCATTTAGCCCCCAGCGTGTCCTAAAACGGGATATTTCTAACAAATAACAGTAGTTGAACAAGTTGTTTATGTTTTAGTTGTATGGAAATGAGAAAGTGAGATCTGTTTGTGTTTGTCATCTGAGATTAGATTTATGTATTTTTAGAACTTGCTAAGCACTAGAGAATTGCTATGTAAAATCATATAATTGAAGAAGGGGGCATTTCCTTTTAATCAAGACAAATGCTGACAGACAGTGGTCTAATTTGACCTCCAGCCTTGTCAAAGCGATATTAATCAGGTTTGAAAACCCGATGGTTGTATCGATCTTTCTGGTACCTGACATTTTTATTTTCCACAATAGTTATTTCACTTAAACACCTGATACTGAAAGTATACAATATGAAAAAGTATCTGTGGGCACAAACCTCCTGCTCCTCCCCACAGTACAGAATGCAGATTGCGGTGTATTGTAAGCTTCATGACGTTTGACATTTTATTTTGCAGATCCCGAAGAGTTCTTAACCCTCATCATGCATCACATTTTGGAGGTGGAGCCTCTCCTACACTTACAGTAGGTGACATAAGACAAGATAAACTGAGATGAGTGAAATTCATTTGGCCAGTGTGGCCTGTGCTTTGGACATTTAGAAGTCTTTGTTGTTCAGCAGCTTCTGACAAGTGAGTAGATAGAACAAATAATCCAGGGTCGAAAGTCTCAAGGATTTTTTAGTCGTGTAAAATCAAGCCATATATCGAATTTGCAAAACTATTGATACATACAGCACAATAAAGGGTAAGTTGTCTGTGATGCAGAGATGGAAACAGAATGAAGGAAGTGCTGCAGATGAAATAGGAAAATTTTCCTTTCCATGTGTGGAAACTTTTTATCATTGTTTAAAGTGTTAAACTTAAAGGTAATTTCCATTCAGACCTAATTGGAGAGTTTGTGCGTTCCTCAAAGCTAAAATAGAAATATTGCCTTTTTTACAGAGATGGGAAATTTCTGTTGTCTTTGTTGGAATGAAAGAGGAAAATTATGACTGGGTGACTGTGATGCGGTTTATCTGCCCTCTGAGAGAATCTCAAATAGAGGAAGAGAAGTTGCTGAGCGGTTCTCAGTGTGTTCACCGACTTTGAGCATTTTTACTTTTGTTCACCTCATATGCTATATGTTACAAGCTAAGATCACTGTCTAACATTGTATGGGGGCCTGGTAGAAGCCTAAACTGATGGCAGCTGAAATGTTTGCTTTGTATGCTTTGTGTTACAAATTGGAGTAACACTGTAGGGCTGTGGGTGGCATACATGTCTCACCATACTTGATACTTGTTTGATTCCTAACAGAAGTATCTTCAGTATTAGATTTACATGTTCCCTTTTCTTGTCTAAAGCGGATAGTTAAAATGAACATTTATGAATAAAATAGTTTTTAGGTTAGAATCTTGAAATGCATGTCCTTACCTCACAAATTGCTTACCTGTCATGAATTCTTGGTGCATTGGTAATGACTTCTATGGTTATGGTCGATGTCCTAATATTAAAGATGTTCTTTTAAATAGGTTCTTAAGGACTGATGTCTGGGAACGTTTGTTTTAATGATGTTGACTTGCCTACTTCTTACACAGACAGCCAGGACAAAAAGAGCAGGGTGCGTACTGCTACCAAATCTTTATTGAGCAGGACAATGGATTGATCATCCCTTCTGTGCAGCAGCTTCTGGAACATTCCTTTCACAGCTCCGTCCTCAAGCTGTCTGAGGTGAGGCAGTCACCATTTTTTAACCAATACACAGTCCAGATGATGATGAAGAGGGAATAAGAGCGTATGCACCTGCACCCATAAGAAATTGTCAACGATGTGTTGCTGTCACAGTTCCTATACTGGTGTGTGCACTCAGGCCACTGAGGTGTGCAGTTCTCTATTATCTGGCAATGTCTGTTTGTAGCCACATCACCCACTTAAAGGAATATTCCACCCAAATTTTTTTGATCTAATATACTATGTTAATCCCCAAAGGGAAATTGTCTTTCCACATGACCTCATGGTGAGCCATTCTGCAGCACCCTTGGAGCAATTTCTAGGTTAAGCGCCTAACTCAAGGACCCAACAGAGTAGGATCCCTTCTGTCAGTAATAGGATTTGAACCAGTAACCTTACTGATACCGACGCAGATCCTTAGCCTCAGAGCCATCACTCTGCCTGTATGTTACTTACATTGTATAGTTTGTGGAAATGGACAAGAAAAATGTTTAATTTCATGTTTTAATGAAAAATTGAAATGACACAATAGGCTCCTGTGGAAAACAGTGTTGAATAAACAGCAGGTAATCTCAAAACGTCCATGATAAATATCTTCATTTACTCGTGCTTTATAAGCCATATGTCAGACATCCAGTTACACTCTCACAACTTCCCAAACAGAAATATTTTAGTGAAAATTTGTTAAATAAACCACTTTCAGAAAATCCTGTCATGAACATATAGGGAACACGCTTAAACGAGAATGATGTTTTAAACTGAAGACCTGCCTCCCTATTCAGTCATTGGTCAGAAGTCCTGCCCAGTCACAATTCATTCTTTGGCCACTATGATGCTTCACATCATAGCAGCATTACAGGGCAGGGTCCGGGAGAGGTGAACAATTAGGAAGGAAAGGAAATGAAAACATTATGAGGGGGGCAGTCTGCCTTGTATTTGTGCATTTCCATGGTACTTCGGTAAGAAGAAGGTCAAATCAGTGGTTCAGTTTCACAAACCGCCATTGAAAAAACAAGAAATACAGCTTCACGACCAGTGAATGAAGGGGTAGAGAGGTCTTCATTTCAAAAATGTGACCCCATTTGAATGCACATCCCAAGCCGCTCACTACAGGATATTCTTGATATTTTGTCCAAGATACATGTGTCTGGTGTGTAAGACATCATGTTTTGTCGTATAGATTGTGCAATATGAGCAAATGGAGATGTTTTTCATGGGTGTTTTAATATTGTTTCATTTTTGTTCAGCATTGGTCACCATAAAAGACTATTGTGTCAGGGACTGTGTTGTCCCCGTTCTCCATAAACATATGAGATTTAAAATTTTTGTGTCCATCGGTAGATATGATACAGGATTAGTTACACATGAAAAATGATCATGTTTGAGTGCAGCATTACTTGAAACTCCATGCAAGTTCAACTGTTTCATTGTAGTTCAATTTTAAGATTGTTTGTTGTCGTCTGTTACATTTATTCCACTTTTCTCCGTCTGTCTTTGTTTTATGTCTTTATTCCCCATGATCAGCTTTTCAGTTGTTGCTGATTTATCATCACATGAATCATACATTCTTAGTTAGTTAATTACCTTTCGAGGCAGTTTGAGTAGAGAATGACTTTTTTGCCAGTTCTATTTTCCATATACAAGTATCTCAATGGTAAAATCAGCAAATGTTTTTGTATTGCGTCCACGACCCTGCCAGAGATCCAGAACAAAGGTAGCTTCAAAAAAAAGTTGTAGCCCTCTTACAACGTAACGTGTCTGTCTGCTAAAGGAACACATACCTGCTGTAATCTCTTATAACGCTCTTCTTTCTTTTGTTTAGGTTCCATCATGCCTGATCATTCAGATGCCACGGTTTGGAAAGAAGTTCAAGCTCTTTGATAAGATCATTCCTTCTCTAGAACTGGACATTACAGATCTGCTTTCTAACAGTAAGTCAGTAGAAGCTTGTAGGGCAGGGGTCATCAACTACATTTGACCAAGGATCGGAATTTTCTCACTCTGAAACTGTAGGGGCAGGACTTTCAAATAAAGTTTGTTTATTTGACATACAAAATTAAATGATATTGTTTAAAACTAAATTATAACTTCATTGCAAAATTAATATGACAGCGCAGTAGCGCAGTGGTAGTGCTGCTGCCTCACAGTAAGGAGACCTGGGTTCGCTTCCCAGGTCCTCCCTGCGTGGAGTTTGCATCTTCTCCCCGTGTCTGCGTGGGTTTCCTCCCACCATCCAAAGACTTGCAGGTTAGGTGCATTGGCGGTCCTAAATTGTCCCTAGCGTGTGCTTGGTGTGTGGATGCCCTGTGGTAGGCTGGCACCCTGGCCGGGATTTGTTCTTGCCTTGTGTCCTGTGTTGGCTGGGATTGGCTCCCGCAGACCCCCGTGACCCTGTGTTATAGGATATAGCGGGTTGGATAATGGATGGATGGGTACTAAGTAGTTGCAACACAAACACTGACTTATTCAGTATTAACGTGAAAAGATGTCGACGAAAGAAGAGAAGAAGCGGGCCACTAAGGCGAAGAAAAGAAGAGCTGCCCAGGAAGCAGCAAGCGCATCAACCTCTGAGCACACGAATGCTAAAACATACAGAGAAAGAGGATGAAAACTAGGAATGCTCAAGTCAAGCATATTCACTGAATGTTATCATGCAGTGTGCCGTTACTTGTTTTAAACATTTCATGTCTGACTTCAGATACCAGTGCAACACACTGGGCCTACCTGTATCTTTCAACACAATCAAAAAATCTACACATAAATTCAGTGGGAATAAAAATATGCTCAGGAATGAAGAGAAATGAACTGAGTGAATTGCTTTGTATTAAGGTGGATGACACAGTATGTGATGCATGTATAAGGAAGACCATGTATGACTTGTAGAAATATAAATCTGTGTATGTGCTATGAATTGTAAAAGTTATTCCTCAATTCTTTTTACAGCCTGCTTTTCATAACTAACAGTGAAAGCTATGAAAAGAAAGCTAAACAGATTTAGCAACCAAGAGGCTGAAAAAGATCTCAAAAGAGAAGCAAGGCCTGATAAGAAATAATTTAAAATTACACCTTGATGAAAACGTGATAGCAACGGGCCTCCCAAAAACCCTGCCTGTCGGCAAAACCATATGTTACTCAGTCACAGTTAGGTTTTAGATATAGTGTTATTACTGAGTATATAATACTTCATGATTATTGACTGCCCATCCCTTTTATAGGTTCTACATGGCAGCTTGCAGAGGCATCCCTTCTCTCTGCCTTACTGTTTCTCTGTTCTCCTTGGTGGTTGTTTCAAATGTAAGTGGTGCCCATCACATATGGAGAATTCACCAGTAAGAGCTCCTGTGCGTTATTGTAAATGGGGGTATGCTCCAGTATTGCCTGGTACTTTACGCAGTAGCCTCTGCCTCGAGGATCAGTGTAAATGTAAATTGGCAAATATTATTAACAGGGCAGCCATTGCTGGGAACAACACTTGTTAGTGAAGTGAGCAACCCAACTCTTTCAGTTGCATATAACTCTAAGGAAAATTTGGTTTGTTTTAGCAAAGCAGTTCCTTTTCAGTGTAAAGTGAAACAGGGAACTGAAAGCATACGTATTGTTTTAGTGTTCCCATAGTGCCAGGAAGAGGCAAAGATATTAAGGTGGCCAGTGTAGAAAGCAATGTACAGTGGGATGCAAAAGTTTGGGCAACCTTGTTAATAGTCATTATTTTCCTGTATAAATCGTTGGTTGTTACGATAAAAAATGTCAGTTAAATATATCATATAGGAGACACACACAGTGATATTTGAGAAGTGAAATGAAGTTTATTGGATTTACAGAAAGTGTGCAATAATTGTTCAAACAAAATCAGGCAGATGCTTAAATTTGGGCACCACAAAAAAGAAATGAAATCAATATTTAGTAGATCCGCCTTTTGCAGAAATTACAGCCTCTAAACGCTTCCTGTAGGTTCCAATGAGAGTCTGGATTGTGGTTGAAGGTATTTTGGACCATTCCTCTTTACAAAACATCTCTAGTTCATTCAGGTTTGATGGCTTCTGAGCATGGACAGCTCTCTTTAACTCACACCACAGATTTTCAATTATATTCAGGTCTGGGGACTGAGATGGCCATTCCAGAACGTTGTACTTGTTCCTCTGCATGAATGCCTTAGTGGATTTTGAGCAGTGTTTTGGGTCGTTGTCTTGTTGAAAGATCCAGCCCGCGCAGCTTTAGCTTTGTCACTGATTCCTGGACATTGGTCTCCAGAATCTGCTGATACTGAGTGGAATCCATGCGCCCCTCAACTTTGACAAGATTCCCAGTCCCTGCACTGGCCACACAGCCCACAGCATGATGGAACCACCACCATATTTTACTGTAGGTAGCAGGTGTTTTTCTTGGAATGCTGTGTTCTTTTTCCTCCATGCATAACGCCCCTTGTTATGCCCAAATAACTCAATTTTAGTTTCATCAGTCCACAGCACCTTATTCCAAAATGAAGCTGGCTTGTCCAAATGTGCTTGAGCATACCTCAAGCGGCTCTGTTTGTGCTTCCTCTGCATCACTCTCGCATACAGCATCTCCTTGTGTAAAGTGCCAAATGGTTGAATGATGCACAGTGACTCCATCTGCTGCAAGATGATGTTGTAGGTCTTTGGTGCTGGTCTGTGGGTTGACTCTGACTGTTCTCACCATTTGTCACTTCTGTCTATCCGAAATCTTTCTTGGTCTGCCACTTGAGCCTTAACTTGAACTGAGCCTGTGGTCTTCCATTTCCTCAATATGTTCCTAACTGTGGAAACAGACAGCTTAAATCTCTGGGACAGCTTTCTGTATCCTTCCCTAAACCATGATGGTGAACAATCTTTGTCTTCAGGTCATTTGAGAGTTGTTTTGTGACCCCCATGTTGCTACTCTTCAGAGAAAATTAAAGGAGGAGGGAAACTTACAATTGACCCCCTTAAATACTCTTTCTCATTATAGGATTCACCTGTGTAAGTAGGTCAGGGGCACTGAGCTTACCAAGCCAATTGGAGTTCCAATAATTAGTTCTAAAAGTTTTGGAATCAATAAAATGACAACGGTGCCCAAATTTATGCACCTGCCTGATTTTGTTTGAACAATTATTGCACACTTTCTGTAAATCCAATAAACTTCATTTCACTTCTCAAATATCACTGTGTGTGTCTCCTATATACATCCATCCATTGTCTAACCTGCTGAATCCGAATACAGGGTCACGGGGGTCTGCTGGAGCCAATCCCAGCCAACACAGGGCACAAGGCAGGAACCAATCCTGGGCAGGGTGCCAACCCACCGCAGGGCGCACACACACCCACACACCAAGCACACCCTAGGGCCAATTTAGAATTGCCAATCCACCTAACCTGCATGTCTTTGGATTGTGGGAGGAAACCAGAGCGCCCGGAGGAAACCCACGCAGACACGGGGAGAACATGCAAACTCCACGCAGGGAGGACCCGGGAAGCGAACCCACCATGCCGCCCGTGTCTCCTATATGATATATTTAACTGACATTTTTTATCGTAACAACCAACGATTTATACAGGAAAATAATGACTATTAACAAGGTTGCCCAAACTTTTGCATCCCACTGTAGCCTGTGGAACGTCACCTAGAAATAAATGATGCAGAAAATGGTATCACCTATAAGGAAAAATGAAAATGTTCCTTGCTAGCAAGTATGTAAGGTCACTTGTGAGAATGTATGAAATTGAAAGCTGTTTTTACAATATATGGAATTATATATGGGAATATACAGTAAGGTAGTGGAGTGGAGTGCGTAAAAATACACCGAATGTAGGGTATCATTAGTAAGAGGAACTGTAGACTAGCATGGGACTTATGATGAACATATAAAGTGAATGAAAATGAATATACCAGTAAAGGCCGGGTAGGCTTGGACATTCAGTAAAATTAAGACATTACCTAGAATAACACTTTGGTTATGTTCTGTTCCTACAGACCCTCGGTCATGTGTTATCTGTGGAGACCTGGCTGACCAAGAATGCAGTGACTGTTTCAAGGACCACATTTTCTCAAATGCAGGATTTAAGCAGTTTTGCAGAAATTGCTCACAACAGGTACTTGAACCTTAGGGGCAAATCTTCATTATGTCTGTAGACTGCAGATAAAGAGGCCTAGACTATGGGTGGTGTGTTTTGCTCCTGCAATGAGGGTGGAGGACGTTATTCTTTATCAGAGGCTTGTTCCTACATGACATATAAAAGGCCAGATGAACTAAAAACAGGTTAATGTTGCCCTGCCCTTTATGCATTATGGACAGAAATGACATGTGAAGGCAGCAGTGTTTTTTGAAAAGCCCTATAACTTTAGTGCATTGTGGTAAAGCATGGGCTCCTTGATGACATAGTCCAGTAGAAGAAGAGTGTGCAGATACGGTCACCTCTTGACGCAGTTTGCAAACAGATTGGCACAAGAGGGACAGGTAAGTTGAGCAAGTGCCACTGTGCTCATACGAGTACATTGTTCCAACAGGTTCATTGTCACCCACGCCGCAAGGACCACCACCCTACCAAAATCCAGCTGCCACAGGGTTTACAGAATGGCTGTGATGCACAGAGATACCGTGTGCACCGAGAGGTTCTGGAGCTGTTTGCTGTCCTCTGCATAGAAACAAGTCATTATGTTTCATTTGTCAAGTATGGACCGCAAAATCAGCAGTGGATGTTCTTCGACAGCATGGCAGATCGTCACGGTGAGTTTTAAGTAGTGACATTTGATGTTCAACACTGTTTCTCTTAAACTGAACAAAATGTTATAAAGCCATTGACAGAATTAAAGCAGTCAATAGTTTATTGTCATTGTTTGTATGTTCATTTTTGGACTTACATTTTGCTTCTTACATACACTCAAGTGGGGTATTAAAACTCTTAGCTGCCACAAGGCATTTTTGGGATCCAGTTTATAGCGTATTTACACGTGTACCACGAGCACATTTTTTCCCGAAAATTAGCATTAGAAAATCAGGTGTGCATCATACACGAGGAAATGTAATTCTGTAATGTTTACTTCTTCTGCTTGGGGTCGCGCTCTCTCTCTCTCTCTCTCGCTCACACTCATTCTTTCGCTTGCGCGCGCACCCACTCTCTCTCTCTCGCTTGCTCGCTCGCGCACTCACGCTCTCTCTCTCTCTCTCTCGCTTGCTCGCGCTCTCTGTCTCTCTCGCTCGTGCACTCGTGCTCTCTCTCGACCGCACTCTCTCGCTTACGCACTGACGCTCTCTCTCTCTCTCGCTTGCTTGCTCGCGCACTCGCCCTCTCTCTCTCTAAACGCTTCCTATACAATCACAATGCGCGTCGTACACGGGCAAAACAATTTTCTTTGTAAGAATTAGGGTTTGCCTCTTACACAAGGGTGCGTGGTACACAAGTAAATGCGGTATTTATACAATGAACAAATTGACAAATATAGGTAGTTATTTAATTCTGAACATTGTACGTCATTTACAGTTTATTTTTAACAATCTCTTGTTCTGTTTAGGACATTTATTCAAGTCTTCCTGATATATTCGTGCTTTTGAATTTTTTTGTATTATGTATTGTCTTAAAAGTAGATGAAGTTAGATAAAGAGGCGGGGCTCAGGCTTAGGACCCTCTATTAATAACCAGTCAGCCAAAAGAAAATTCAAAAATGAACTGTGAAAACAGCACAAGTCATGTTTAAAGACTGATAGCTCTGCTAGTGCTGTTCTCTAAGCTTCTAACATTCAAGGGGACCGTTCTCTCGAAATCCTGGATCCATAATGAATGCCGCCTTCTAGCATCTCTCATGCTTATACGAGGTGTGGCAGAAAAGTAATGAGACTGATTTTTTATTTACCAAAGTTTTTATTTTTCTCAAACATCAATGTTATCCCCTTCAAAGTAGTTCCCTTGGGCAGCTACACACCGATGGAGACGTTGTTCCCACTGTCGGTAGCGGCGCTGGAAGTCTTCAACCGGTATGGTCTTCAGCATGTCCGTTACACTCTTTTGGACGTTTTCTAAAGTCCCGAAATGACGTCCTTTGAGGACATTTTTCAGTTTAGGAAAAAGGAAAAAGTCACACGGACTGAGGTCAGGTGAATAAGGGGGCTGGGGAACCACAGGAATGCGTTTTTTCGATTGTCCTTCTGCTCAATTGTGAGGTTTTTCGGCACCATTTTGGCACAGACCTTTCGCATGTGCAAATGTTCAGTCAAAATTTGATGAACGGTAAATCTGTTCAAATTTAATTGTTCACTCAACATTCTTAATGTTAAACGACGGTCTGATCTCACAAGAGTGTTCACACGTTTGATGTTTTCATTTGTTTTCGAAGTTGAAGTCCTCCCTGAACGGTGTTCATCTTCAACGTGTTTTCTGCCTTCCAAAAAGTGCCAGCGAAAAACTTGAGCTCGGGATAAAGAATGTTCCCCCATAGGCCTGTTTTAACTTTTCAAACGTCACACTTAATGGCACAACGTTGCTCCAAATTCCACTGTTCCATTTTGCGTGACGCACAACCAAAAACACAACTTCGCTAATAGCAGTCACAAAAATCACGTAGTTAACGGAAGGAGTTGAAACTCGCACTGAGCTATGGGAGGGTACTGATACACGTGCTCTATCAAGGACAACAGCACAGCGTTGCCAGATCGCTTGCAGTGTTGCCAGTCTCATTACTTTTCTGCCACACCTCGGTATAGCAAAAAGACTGGAAGAGCCGGGGCTTCTGGGAGCAAGGGCAGAAGTGACATCAGTGGACTTCTGGGGAGTCTTCCTTCATTCTAGACCAGTGATTCTTAACCTTTTTTGAGTCATGGACCCCTTTAAGAATCTGATGAAAGCTATGGACCCCCTTCCTCAGACATATTCGCATAAACACAACATTGCATGCAATAATTATAATGTACTTTACTTATCGAGATTTGATTGTCTCATACATGTCTGACATACACAATGTATTATTAAACTTTATAAAGTAAACAATCTAAAAAAACACTCCTTTTTATGCAAAAAGTAATATCCACTCATTATAATTGAGGACAGAGGAAGGAGGCTGTGATCGGGGTGCTTGAGAGACTGAATGAGGAGTCTGAGTGTCTGGGCTTGCAAGTGTCCTGATAAAAACCAAAGATCCAGGCCTTTAATGACCTCTTGGGCACGGCCATCAGCAGTGTGTCTGTCAGCGGAGGGAGTGTTGACCTTGGCAAGAGGTTTACTTACCTTGGCAGTGACATTCATGTCTCTGGTGACTCTTACTATGAAGTTAGTAGATGGATTGGGAGAGCATGGGGGGTCATGAGGTCGCTGGAAAGGGGTGTGTGGCGCTCACGATATCTGCAAAAGGACGAAGGTCCAAGTCTTTAGAGTCCTGGTGCTTCCTGTCTTGCTATATGGTTGTGAGACATGGACGCTATCCAGTGACCTGAGACGAGCACTGGACTCCTTTGGTACTGTGTCTTCTGAACCAGCGAGGACCTCCCTGGGCTTGTGTGTCTGACAATATTTATAAAGCTAGTTTTAAATTAGTATTTTAATTTTTTTATTTATTCTTATAAAGTGTACTTCTACCAGTGTCAAATTGTGATTTCTTAATTAGTTATCAATGGATTTCATGCGTATTATTTAAAAATCCCACGTGATTAAACTTAAGAAGAACACAAGAAAAAAGCCTTTCATTATTGTCACATTTATCTTATTATAAAATAAGTTGAGAAATAAAAATACATGATTTGCATATGCCTTGAGAGTGTGATGAATTGACCAATCAACTGTCACTTGCAATCATTTTACTCATAAAGAAACAAAGGCTTCATGTTTATCCTCCATTCAGTTGTCATGGCTACAGTTGTTCATCCAACCCTCCATAATTTTTTTCACCAGCTTATCCAGTTCATTGTTGCCGGTCTGAATTCTGGCCACACTGGGTGTTAAACAGGATCAAACCTTAGACATGGCCCTTGAACAAATACACATATCCATCTACAACAGTCACAAAATGAGCCGCTCCGTGTTCACTCAAAAATAAAATTACTTCAGTTAGTTTTTGAATGCTTCCATATTGGACAGACATTTGTGTGGTTCAGCTCATAATGCTTTGAAGCCCAAAGAAAATCTCTCTATTGATGTAACATATGATGTGTTATTAGAAAACAAGAATCATAGAGACATTCAGTAGGTCTACTAAAACAGAATGCTTTACCCCCTGTTTCCCTGGGGTATAAATATGATGTGACACACAGGCCAATTTCCATTCATCATCCATCACAAAGCGAAAGACCTGAGAACACAGTAATGGTGTGCGACAAAAGATTGGTGAGCTGCACAAAGCAGGAAATGGCTACATGAACATAGCTAAAATATTGAAAATATTAATGAAATTAATAAATTTAAAGCAACTAGAGGTGCTAAGAGTCGACCTAAAAGAAGATAAGTGTCCAAATTGAACCCACACATAGTAAGAAGGATGGTTCAAACAACACAGGAATCTCCAAAGATCACTGCTTGACTAGAGCAGACATTAGTTGGGTCTCGACATCAAAGTCTCCAAAACTATGATCAGTTGCCACCTACATAACCACAAGTTAGTTGAGAGTTTTGACAGAAGACATCTCTGCTGTCATCAGATAGCAAACTCATGAGCTTAGTTTGCCAAACATTACTGGAACTTTCAACCCAGAGGTGGGTTTGTCTTAAAGAGAATGATAGGCATACGGAAGAGTACCTCATCTCCACTGTGAAATATGGTGGCGAACCTTTGATGTGCACAGTCCATAAAGTATCAGATGATGTTCAGTCCAAACCTGACTGCCACCTCTCAGGATGCTTTAATTGGGCCATTGCTGGATCTTTCAACAGGACAATAATTCAAAGTACACCTGAAACTCGAAACAAAAATGGTCCAGTGATCACAAAATCAAGGTTTTGCCATGACCATCCCAGTCCCCTGACCGAAACCTCAATTGAAAAACTGTGGGCTGAGCTGAAGAGGAGAATCCACAAGTGTGGACCTCAAAAATCTGAAGGGTCTAGAGAGATTCTGTATGGAGGAAAGGCCTGACACCCCTTGCCTTATGTTCTCTAACCTCTTTAGGCATGAGGAGATGACTGTGTCCTTGGTACAAAATATATAATGAGGAGGTGACAATCATTGTGGCTCACGTGTATTAAAATATAAATAAATAAATTTGTTTCACGATCAGAATTTCTTTTTCTTTCATTTATTTTACTTCAGTTAAAGGTTAGATTTGTGTTAGTATTTAGAATGAAAGATGAAGACGATAAACAGTAAAGACAGTTTTTTTCATAGCCCATTTTGCTTTTATTTGGGTGGCAATACTTGTGAAGTGCACTTTTAAAAATGTAAATTCTTCAGTGGCGGTGATTTGTACATACAGTATGTGTCTCACTACTGCGTCTGTTCATTGTCTAGGTGACAAAGATGGCTACAACATTCCCACAGTGATCCAGTGTCCAGAGGTAGCCAAATACTTGGACATGCCTTTGAATGAGCTGGCCAGGCAGAATCCCCGTGACATGGAGGGGGTGGCTAAAAGACTCTTCTGCGATGCCTACATGTTTCTGTATCAAAGTAAAAGGATGGCTCTGTATAAGTGACGAGAGGAGGCGAGGTAGAAGATGTCATCTGGCACTGCGTAAACCCAGCCACAATGAATCCTGAATTGTGTAACTGGAAGATGCTGCTTGTTTAATGCTGTTTAGTCCTTTTTCAAGAGCTTGCCTGCTTTGCACAGTCACGATGGGTGGCCTTTCTCTTTTAAATGGTGGCACTATGTGGACATACTATATTAAGAAACCCCTCTGTAAGGACGTGATTACATGTATTTGCCTAATTCTTAGCAGGTCATGCCTTCTAAGCTGGAAATATCCCTGTGACGTGGTAAGTAAGGAGTCGCTATGCAGCTCCTGGTGGACCCCCAGGTATTGAACGACAAGCAGGCAGACTGAAGATTGTTATAATCAAGTAATAATGTAAGGAAATATGGCAACATTTTTCTCCCATAATCATAAAAGCAACAAAGTCTCACAAAGTGGAACAAGTGTGATAAAATAGCAAACTTCAGATCCGTTTTTGATAAATGATGTGTTTTTTATAGATAATTTAGAATTTGTGGACAAGTGAAGATGATCTGCAGCAGCATGATAATGCAATGTCTAACCAATTTGTACATTCTGTGAATTATGAGAACAGAGGACCCTTTAATGCCGACTAAATCATTAGGGTGGTCTGCCTTGAATGTGCTTTGATGGCTGAAGTTAATGAGTTCAGCCACGTGTGGGATTTTGATTAGTACAAAAAAGAGATTTTGTCAGTTTCATTAATTGATCTATCCATCCATTTTTTGTGCCCAGTTTTTCACTACAAGGTTTTAGAGAGCTTGTAGAACAGAGTTTACTTCAATATTTTATTTGTACAGAGTCTGCTGGCCAGCATAACTAAAGCAAAATCTGTCAAGCACAGCGTCCACTGATTACCTGCAATAGATATTTGTCTTTATGTATTTTACCAAAATGAGAAATTACACACCAAGAGGGAGTGTTTGTGTACTGTATGTGTCAACCATTCGAATAATGTATAACTTCATTGGGAATTCGACTATAATAAATTAATACAGGGAAGAAAAAATTAAACTTGTATGATTTTAATGTGCTATTAGAGCTGCTGGTGAGATACAACGTCCAGAGAAGAAAAGTAGAATCGCAACTCCTTCAGTTGTTTGTTTTGTTTCTGTCGTGTTTTCTGCTTTAATCTCTTCTTGTGCTTCTTGGCATACTCCGTGTTTTTAACTTATCATAAAATAGCAAAGGATATGTCATGGAGAATTTTTTTTTTGCAATTGAATCTATCTATCTATCTGTCTATCTATCTATCTATCTATCTATCATATAGTGCCTTTCATATCTATCTCTATCTGTCATATAGTGCCTTTTATATCTAAATCTATCATATAGTGCCTTTCATATCTATCTATCTATCTATCTATCTATCTATCTATCTATCTATCCTATAGTGCCTTTCATATCTACAGTATCTATCTATCTATCTGTCATATATCCATCCATCCATCCATTTCCCAACCCGTTGAATCCTAACTACAGGGTCACGGGGGTCTGCTGCAGCCAATCCCAGCCAACACAAGGCGCAAGGCAGGAGCCAATCCTGGGCAGGGCGCCAACCCACCGCACCTATCTGTCATATAGTGCCTTTCATATCTATCTATCTATCTATCTATCTATCTATCTATCTATCTATCTATCTATCTATCTATCTATCATATAGTGCCTTTCATATCTATCTATCTATCTATCTATCTATCTATCTATCTATCTATCTATCTATCTATCTATCTATCCTATAGTGCCTTTCATATCTATCTATCTATCCTATAGTGCCTTTCATATCTACAGTATCTATCTATCTATCTGTCATATATCCATCCATCCATCCATTTCCCAACCCGTTGAATCCTAACTACAGGGTCACGGGGGTCTGCTGCAGCTAATCCCAGCCAACACAAGGCACAAGGCAGGAGCCAATCCTGGGCAGGGCACCAACCCACCGCACCTATCTGTCATATAGTGCCTTTCATATCTATCTATCTATCATATAGTGCCTTTCATATCTATCTATCTCTATCTGTCATATAGTGCCTTTTATATCTAAATCTATCATATAGTGCCTTTCATATCTATCTGTCTATCTATTACAGGGGGGCCAACTCCCACCCTGGAGAGTCGCAGTGGCTGCAGGTTTTTGTTTAAACCCTGTTGCTTAATTAGAAGCCAGTCCTCACCAATAACAGATCTTATTTACTTTCACAGCTTGTTAGTTCTTTAACTCTACCATATCGATTCATTTTTAAATCATAGATTTTTTCCCTCTCTTATGATACATGTATCCAAGTGATTTGAAGCATAAAATGGTCTTCACTTTCTCTTCATTTCCATGTGAGTACTTAATTAGAACAAACAGTGAAAGATGAATACACACACGGGTGGAATGGAGACAAGCTAGATGTGGAATTGCTGGTTTCTTTGTCATTTACATCTTACTGCTAATAAGGACCAGTTAAAACAATGAATACTAATGTTTAAGACTAAAATAAGACGTGAAGGGTTCAAAATCTTAACAAGTGATACAACTGAAATGAAGCATAAAAAGGTCACTTGAGCAATAAGTGCTTCATCAGTAATGAATGATTTCTCATCAAGCAATTGGGTTGGAAAAAAACCTGAAGTCACTACGGCCCTCAGGAACTGACGTTACTTGGCCCCGATTTAAAGGGTCTGAGTCTTAAATAGCAAGTAAATAAAAATGAAGTTAATTTGTAGCAAAAACTAGTCACTAATTAAAAAAGTGGTTAGAATGAAAACCTGTAGCCACTGTGGCTTTCTCATCTATATATCTGCTTCTCTGGCTCTCTGTCTGTCTATCAGCACCTTCAAGGTGAAATGTGATGGACGTGTGACACAGTATCTTGTGAGTGCTCCTGTGAATCACCTAATTCAGAAATTGGCAAAACATTGGGACGCTGTTGGGGTCTCTGGTTGTTAATCCTGTTGTTCCTTGCAGTTCTGTAACCTCTACAGTTCTGTTTGCTTTATATACAAATGAATGTACTCACGGCATCTCAATCTTTTACATTGTGAAGTTCTCTGATGACACAACCATCATCGATACAGACATATGAGTGACTAAAACTAAGACAGGTTTGCTAAGTGGTGTGATGACCATTTCCTCATTTGTATTATTATTGTATGTTTCTGCCAGTGCTGGGTTATATTATTGTCTTACAGCACAGGTAAATTCATGCAATTGCAGTACTTAGGAATTCATGTAAATATTACATCAGTATGGAGCACACAGATAGATCATGTCTGTGCCGATGGAATAACAATGTCTGTATTATCCGTGCAAGCTGAGAAAAAAAAAAGGTTTCTCTCTTTCCATGCAGTAATAGCCAGCATAATACATTATGGTTTTTCTCACTTAATTGGTAAATGTTTAGACTTCTACAGGTAGCTGTGATATTCACTGAAATATGTCAACAACGACATTTACTTCTATAGCAGCATACAAAGAATGTTGCTTTACAAGATGTCAAAGAGAAAGTTACAAGAAAAGATAAAACAAATAAGATTAGATAAGAATATTAACGAATAAGTAACAAAGAAAAGGTAAATAAATAAATCCATATGATTTTATAAAATATAGATGTATAATTAGTAGAAGGGTAGCATGTCAAAGGCACTCTCTACAATCAGAATATGAACAAGTAAACTTCAAGCAAGAATTTTTGGATATTGTGATGAAAACTTAAATTACTGAGAAGCACAGAAAACTTGAGCAAAGGTTTATGGTCTACATCTAAGGTTGTTAATATGGTAAATATCAAATTTTGTATTTTTTTTTTGTAATTATACATGTATATGTATGTGATTTTTATGTCACTGGTATTCCAAAATGAATTTTCTCTTTGGGATAATAAAGTTATCATACCAAGAAATCTGTGTGGCCATAAGCCAGAAGTTGTCGCTGATATTCTGGACGCTATGGAAAGAGCTGCTTGTAAATCAGTGCAGCGATTGTCACACGTGGGCTTGTCATGGTGAACATGTCAGTGTGTTCTCTGCCATTTACAGGCTACCATCTTGTGCACAACCCTAAATAAGCATACAGTACACCTAAATGTAAGACTGTAAATGTATCCTGATCTTTCAAGTCATATTGGCTGTTAGTGGAAAAGCTGATATTCATATTAAAAATTATATTTATATATTATAGGGAGAGAGCAAAAGCAACTGAATAGAAGACACTGAAAGGAAATGTAAAGCTGAAACTGCTGTCATGGATTCAGGAGCTCAGTAGCACAAGGTAACTGAAGCTTAATCATTAGTTTGTGTGCTGTAATGATGATGACACACACACACACGCACACACACGTAGATGTAAAATGTTGCGTAAAACATGAAATCACATACAGTAGTCTTTCAGCACAAAATTAGATTAGCAATGCAGTACAACAAATTAAAAAAACATTTTAAAATAGTTTATGTAGGGTAACACACTTGTTTTCCCTCCTAAATATCTATAAACTATGGATGAAACTGTGGACTGTCCTCCATTTGGCGGCTCTCGTCAGTCTGCTTCTTCCATTGTAAGGCCATGACTTATGATCTGACGCAGACGTCATTTACACAATCCTAGCAATTCAGAGGCAGTGGCCGCCTTCTCCAGTGACCATCTGTCATGTAGTGTGACATCCCCAGAAATTCAGCCCAGCCAGTCTCTGACTCGGTTTGTTAAGCTGTAGGGTGGGCTTGTGTGTGCGTGACAGCCGACCACCAATGAGCACTCAACCAGCAGTACAATGAATATCATGCAGCTACGAGGACAAAAGAAGTTGGGTGTTTTGGACCTAAAAAAACGAAGAGAAGCGGCCCTCTCACATATTTTACATAGCACGACAGAATGGGAAAAAAACAAAAAGGAGAGATTGCAGCTGAACTCGCCATACTTGTGAAGCATTCAGACGGCACCAGTTGTTTTAGGCAGCACGTTATTGGCTACCAGAAAAAGGGGCGAGCTTGCAAAACTTTGAAAATGTCAAACTGTGCTGGAAAGTCGTCACAGAGTTGTCAAAATTGTTATACCTTATGATATGCTGGTTGTGTAATCTGACCTCCTCCTGTGCCAAGATCAGCAACTGCAGTTGTCAAATTGGACTAAAAGTCCTGGAATGTGGCACTGGCTTGAGGTGAGATATTTCCAATACATCTTTGAACGGTGTTTTAGATAGGAGGAAAACAACATAGTGTACAGCAGAAATGTAGAAGTAAAACGTCTCTACATTTTTAAAATAATTCTGGTTTGCAGTTTATTATTGTAAAGCAATCCGCCGTTTGAGCATTCTAAACGCCCACCCTGGCCAGCAGATGACACCAACAGGTTTAAATGGGATTATGGAGCACACTTGGGCCTTGTTTACAGTCATATGAAAAAGTTTGGGAACCCCTCTCAGCCTGCATAATAATTTACTGTACTTTGAACAAAAAAGATAACAGTGGTATGTCTTTCATTTCCTAGGAACATCCGAGTACTGGGGTTTTCCGAACAAAGATTTTTAGTGACGCAGTATTTAGTTGTATGAAATTAAATCAAATGTGAAAAACTGGCTGTGCACAAATGTGGGTACCCTTGTAATTTTCCTGATTTGAATGTCTGTCACTGCTCAATACTGATTACTTGCAACCACAAATATGGGTGCATTAGCTCGAACTTCATACACCGGTGTGTCCAATTATAAGAAAAGGTATTTAAGGTGGTCAATTACAAGTTGTGCTTCCCTTTGACTCTCCTCTGAAGAGTGACAGACAACATGGGATCCTCAAAGCAACTCTCAAAAGATCTGAAAACAAAGATTGTTCAGTCTCATGGTTTAGGGGAAGACTACAAAAAGCTATCTCAGAGGTTTAAACTGTCAGTTTCAATTGTTAAGGAATGTAATCAGGAGATGGAAGGCCACAGGCACAGTTGCTGTTAAACCCAGCAGGTCTGGCAGGCCAAGAAAAATACAGGAGCGGCATATGAGCAGGATTGTGAGAATGGTTACAGACAACCCACAGATCACCTCCAAAGACCTGCAAGAACATCTTACTGCAGATGGTGTATCTGTACATCGTTCTACAATTCAGCGCAATTTGCACAAAGAACATCTGTATGGCAGGGTGATGAGAAAGAAGCCCTTTCTGCACTCACACCACAAACAGAATGACTTGTTGTATGCAAATGTTCATTTAGATAAGCCAGATTCATTTTGGAACAAAGTGCTTTGGACTGATGAGGCAGAAATTGAGTTATTTGGTGATAACAAAAAGCGCTTTGCATGGTGGAAGAAGAACACCGCATTCGAAGACAAACACCTGCTACCTCCTGTCAGATTTGGTGGAGGTCCCATCATGCTGTGGGGCTGTGTGGCTCGTTCAGGGACTGGGGCCCTTGTTAAAGTCGAAGGTCGGATGAATTCAACCCAATATCTACAAATTCTTCAGGCTAATGTTCAATCATCAGTCATAAAGTTGAAGTCACGCAGGGTTTGGATATTCCAACAAGACAATGAGCCAAAACACAGTTTGAAATCTACAAAGGCATTCATGCAGAAGGAGAAGTACAATGATCTGGAATGGCCGTCACCGGCCCCTGACTTGAATATCAGTAAAAATCTATGAGATGATTTGAAGCAGGCTGTCCATGCTCGGCAGCCATCAAATTTAACTGAACTGGAGAGATTTTGTATGGAAGAATGGTCAACAATACCTCCACCCAGAATCCAGACACTCATCACAGGCTATAGGAGGACAGCGTCTAGAGGCTGTTAGATTTGTAAAAGGAGACTCAACTAAGTATTGATGTCATATCTCTGTTGAGGTGCCCACATTTATGCACCTGTCTAATTTTGTTATGATGCATATTGCATGTTTTCTGTTAATCCAATAAACTTAATGTCACTGCTGAAATCCTACTGTTTCCATAAGGCATGTCACATATTAAAAGGAAGTTGCTACTTTGAAAGCTCTGCCAATGATAAACAAAAAATCCAAAGAATTAAGAGGGGTTCCCAAACTTTTTCATATGATTGTATACTTAATGGCGAGAAGCTTCTGCGCAAATCACAACTGCTGTCAGCGACCAAACCGCATCTATGCTCATTGTGGCCTGTTTGATCAGCTCGTTGATATTCTTCTTGTCAGTAGGTGGCGGTGTTTGGTCAATGTCACTTTAGAGGAAATTAGACTCTAGTGACAGAAGAAGGCTTGTAAATACAGTAAAAAGAACTACCTGTACATTCTAAGACAGGATAAAATTAAAAACAAAAAAAACTATTGCAATTAAAAGCCAAAGAAAAAAGTTGCATTTTCAAGCTGGATTTTAAAATATTCACAGTAGTAACAGACCTGACATAAGCCTAGGAGTGGCTATTGCAAAAGCGCATTCACCTTTAAGTTTTAGGTGAGTCCTCAGCACTACTAAGAGCGTCTGATAGATCAAACCATCTAATCTGACAAGATGGAATGTAAAAAGGTCAGTGAGATAGGAAAGTGCTAACTATTTAGGCACCTTAAAATCAACCCTGTAACAGACCGGAAACCAATGAAGGGAGGCAGACATATGCAGACATGTGGTCACACTTACGTGTGCCTGTCAAAAGTGTAGCCGAGAAAGGGATTGCTGGGTAACTCCAGTGTATAATGAGTTACAGTAGTCCAATCACAAAGAAATAAAGGCATGAGTCACATTTTCAACAGAGGAAAAGGATTGGATCTTAGTTAGCACTTCTGATTGGGGGGGTTGGACAAAAAACAGGCTTGTAACCGCAAAATGTATATGTTTCTCCACGGTTTCTATCAAGTATCACATCTACATTCCTAACACGGGGTGAAATGTATGGTGCAAATGGACCAAGATTACAATCATAGGCATTATGGAGGTCAAAGAGCCCAAACATCACAATCTCAGTTTTCTTTACATTAAAACCAAGAAAATTTAATGACATCCAAGACCTCATGTCTTCCACACATTTCAGAAAGGATTTATGGGAGTGACCCCATTTCAGATGTGCGTCTCATCAGCATAACCATATTTTAGAAGGATCGACTCTAAGGGGAGCATATACAGTAAGAATAACATGGGGCCCTGAATGTATCCTTGGAGGATTCCCAAATTAAGAGGGGCAGAAGAGGAGGAGCAATGCCCAAGGTGGACAAGAGGAACTTCTGCCTGTCAGATATCACCTGAACCAAGCAAAAGCAGTACCTTGAATGCCAACACTAATAAGGATGTCATGGTCCACTGTGTTAACTCTTTCAGGGCTGATGTCGACTTTTGTCAAAAGGGGCAGATGATGATGGTAATCAACTGTAAACGGTGACAAAACCAACTGTTATGTTTTAGTTGGACTCTCGTTGCTAGAAAGAAAGTTAGCTGGTTTGACTGAGATTTCCTGCGCTTATGTGAGTAGTAAGGAGCAAACAACGGCAAAAATGGGACGGACATCTGGCGAGAGATCAAAGCAAATGCGTAAAGCAAAATACTCTGTGGACGATGTATCGCCTCTTCTCTCCAAATTGGACTATGACTTGCCGAAATTCCGATTTTGATACAAGTGATCGGAAATGAATGTGAGGTTCCAGCTTCAGCTGATTGGTCCCCAGCTAATTGTGGTGTTGACAATGTTCGCAGGGTAGGACTTAACTATGATAAGAGATAGAAACCAGATTGCAATGCACTGTGACCGTGATCACTGCTGCTGCTGCCCCAGCCACACGATGACAGCCTGGCAGCAAGGCTGCCGCACAATCTTGGCAAACTGGCAGCCACAGCATGCAGCAACAGACGTTTTACGTTGATTTCTGTGTGAAATCATTGCTTTTCAGAAACCTCTGTCTTTTGGAAAAAAATATTCAGCCCTTAAAGAGTTAAAAGCTGCAGTAAAGTCTAAGAGTATGAGGAGTTCAGAATCAACAATTAATAAAAAGAGCAGATTTAGTGCTGTGGTGAGCTTTAAAGCCTGACTGGAATATTTCACCAATGCCATTTCTCTCCAAAAAGGTCTGGAGTTTCAGAAGAACCACTTTCTCTCAGAACTTAGAGAGAAATGGCAATGTAGATCTCGGCCTAACGTTTGAAAGAACCAAAGGATCCAGATTTGGCTTTTTAATCAAAGGCCACATGACAGCATGCTTAAAATAAGCCGGAACAGACCCCATAGAAAGAGAGGTCAAACTACTAGGCCCAACAATGTCAAGTACCTGTTTAAGAAGTCGAGAGGAGACAATCTCAGAAGGACAATTTGCAGGTTTCAGTTAACCAACTGTTTCTGGTTGGAAGGACAGAGACAGGGGTTTAAACTTAGTCAGGACAGCAGAGCACATCAAAGGGACAGATGGCTCACAGAGCAGGAGATGCAATGTCAGCTCTGATAACAGCAACCACAGGCACAAAGAAACTAAGGACATTTTCACAAGTTGACATCAAGACATGCAGGAACAACGGAATTAATAACAGAATCAGTAATAACATCTGAAAAGTTCTTAGTACATGCTGAACTGATGCACTTCAAATGTTTTTGCAGGTCCTTTTTGTGCTTTGATGAGCTGTGGTGTCATATTCAGGTCTTCATTCATCATTCTGGCACCCACATAACCCACCTCTCCTGAGAATTCACCACTTTGGATACATGGCATCGTATCTGCATTGCTACGTGCTTAGAAAAACATTCTGCACACAACATGCAGCAAATAAATTGGCGTCTCTGTGGCTCATGTCACGTTTCCCAAGTATAAAGCAGGCTTGAGGGTCTCCTCAGATTTGTCATCTTGTTTAGGTGAGGGTGCTTATGTGATGATGTGGATCAGCAGAGTAGGACATAACAGAGGTGGGCATCTCTAAAGCTTCGGTCATACTGGCATTTGGCTCGTGTGTAAAATTTTCTTTTGTTATGTTTTTTTACATTCCCTTATAAAACTGCAGAAATCCCAAGTCATGTTAATAGCATAAAAAGAGACAAACACGCGGCTCAAACTGTTAATAGTTTATTCAATTTCTAACCAACACTATTGTCTATGGAAGCATTTATTTAAGGTGTCAGTTTTTGAGTTACTTATATCTTTCACGATACATTTGTTTGGGAAAAGTGATATTTATAAAAAGAATCTCATTCATAACTTCATTCATAATTATATCAGTTTAAGAAATACATTTAGTGTAAAAAAAAAAAAAAAAAAGATAAAAATAAGCAAGGGGTGAAGCCGATCAGCCAGCATCTGGACCTGTATAATCAGGACAAAGGTTTTAGTTGAACCGGCCCAGGCCGCCCACTTCCCTCTGTTAAATGCTGGACTCACTGGTGATTGGTGCCCACCTTCAGCTTACAGGCACAAGAGCCCCGGCTCAGAATGCCAGCCTTCACGAAAAAGCTGTGCCGGCTGGCAGTGCAAACCCACATTGGGGTTTAGGGGCTAACATGTTCTGTTTAGAACAACAGGATATAAGGCAGCATGCGTTTAGGTACCTGGGAAGATAAAATAAATGGTAAGGGGGATACACGTGGCAGAGGTGACGGGGAGGAACAGAAGAGACACTGTCTGCGAAACGTTATACACACCAGAGCAGCAATTGGGCACCATTTTAGTTCCTTGGGTGGCTGAAAATGTGACCTAAACCTTCTTGGCCCAAAAGCACCTATTCAGTCTGTAACATCCGGACCCCCTTGGTGCTCACTTAACAACCAGTCCAGGGGGATGCCAAACATAAAATTAAAAATGAGGATGTGCTGCACCAAAAAGGCCTGCTTTTGCATGAGGGCACTAACATGCTGGGAGACATTGCCCTCTGCTGGTGACAGGAGGTAGTATCCCAACTAATTAGGCACTCCACATTCTTGAGGAACGCTTTGCAGTTCATTTTCATTTAAACAGTTTCTTTTTTTGCTTTTGTTGACTCTATAATATTCAAACTCCCTGATCTGGGGGTTATAAAATAATACTTCGTAAAAACAGAAACAGAGTAAAGACTGGCAAAGGCACAGAAAGCTGCATTATTGATTGTGAAATTCTTTCACATTTCACATACTCTTTCCTGATTAACATTTTTGGTTTTCTTTCACTTTATACATTATAGATACATGATTGTGCAATTTAAGCCACTAGAGCGCAGGCCTTGAATCATATCGGAATGGCCCCGGAATTCCAGGGAATCGTGGGATCAGAGCCACTCCCCCTCTTCAACTGCGCTTTGTCGCCATCTGCTGCCGCAACTTTTCTCTCTTCTTCTTTTCCATTAATCTGTGGAAAGAGTTTGGGTACAGTCAGGAGTGGCTGCCATTCACCTCCAAACGTTATAACAATGCTTACAAGGTTTAGTCGGTCTGACTGTCAGAGACTCTCACACTCTAATAAACTGTCAGATGAGTACACACTTGAAAAATGACATAAATAATAAAAACGCTAAAATGCAATTTTAAAGGAATACTCTACCCATCCATCCTGCTGAATCCAAACACAGGGTCCTGCTGGAGCCAATTCCAGCCAACACAGGGCACAAGGCAGGAACAAATCCCGGCCAGGGTGCCAACCCACCGCAGGACACACACAAACACACCAAGGACAATTTAGAATCACTAATCCACCCAACCGGCATGTCTTTGGACTGTGGGAGGAAACCCATGCAGACACGGGGAGAACATGCAAACTCCACGCAGGGAGGACCCGGGAAGCGAAGTCAGGTCTCTGTACTCTACTCAAAAATGGTAGATTTGTATATGTCACTTGCCCCCTGTAGTTTGAAGTGGTGGCTGAGAAAAAAATTTTAATCTCATCCTTTCAGGGAAAACGGACGTGAAATTTTGGGTAGAAGGAGACCCAGTTAGTAAGCTGGGAAAGATCCCGTGCTTTTGTGGTCTTGGTACGTAACTTTGGAGTTTAGTGCTGTTGTAGTGTGACCCAAAGCCGCAAACAAGCAAGTGAATTGTGCTTCTTGGAGTCGAAGAAGAAGAACAGAGTTGCATATTAACTTAGACCACCTCGTGATCAGGTTTAATGGACTTGGGACGGTGGGCAATATTATAAAATGATTTTTTTTCCAACAAGATTAAATGTTATGTGAATCAGAAACATGTAAATTCCAAAACGTCTACACAAATGCAGTAGGAAAGGTACATCTAGAGTCCACTGCTGTGCTGATGCAGATTTTGTAAACGTCTTTTGGGTGCTGCCTTTTGAGGCAGTCGCCAACGCACAGCCCGACATCACAATTGTGATAGTAGAAGTGTGTTTCCTTGCACATCTTTCTCATATTTTTCCTGTTGCTTGCTCATGAAAAGTTAGGATGTCATTGCCTGATCCGCTGCTTATTGTACGCTACCACATTTGTGATTTCCACATTTCACTGATACACTTTGATGGTGAACAGTGCTTTAGGGTTAACGTCTTGATGGCCCTACACTCAATCACAGTTACTTTGCTTTTCTGTCACGCAGCTACTGTCGCACCACGTGACAAAATTCACCGGGCCTATCATGGAGTTTCGGTCATACGATGCCATATCATGCATTAGTTTTAATTTCCTTGTCAGTATCTGGTGATCAATTCACATTGTCATCATGGTGACTCGATTTGAACAATACTGCAGTTTCAGTTTGAGTAAAAGCTGCCCTTACGGCTTTTCTTTTGCCATTGTGTTTTTAGTTGAAAGCTCCACCCACTCATGAATATTAATGAGTTACTTTAGCGTGGTAAATGCATAGAAATATTAATGTTTTTTTTGGTAGCTTGAGGTTATTTACTTCACTAGATGGCAGTACAATACAATGTTATTAAGGCTTAAACATTTAAAGCAGATCAGCATGAGCTTGACTTGTGGTTAACTGTAATTGCATAGAATTCTGAGCCAGAGTCACGCTTGGGTTTAACGTCCAGGGAGTTAAGAAATCGCCTTAAAGTCTGCCTCAATTGACGGCACTTGTTACTGTTGTCTGATGCCCTGTAATTGCCTTTCTGGCTCCTGCTTTCATCAGCTACTATATATTTTTAGGTACAAAATGCTGCTCGGCCACTGGTTCAGAGAGTGTGCATTGAAAGATTCTGACAGTTTCATTCATTCCCTTGGAGTGTCATGGAGGTGTCTTCCAGATCTGATAGGAGATCTCCCACTATATGTATTATATAGAGCTTATGTTCTACAATGCATTCACTGATACAAATTTAAAAGCAGGAAACAATGGGCAGCACGGTGGCACAGTGGGTAGCGCTGCTGCCTCTCAGTTAGTCTGCATGGGTTTCCTCCCACAGTCCAAAGACATGCAGGTTGGGTGCATTGGTTAGTGTGTGTGTGCCCTGCAGTGGGCTGGTGCCCTGCCCGGGGTTTGTTTCCTGCCTTGCCCCCTGTATTGGCTCAGATTGGCTCCAGCAGACCCCCGTGACCCTGTAGTTAGGATATAGTGGGTTGGATAATGGATGGAAACGACAACACACTCACAGAGGCAGAAAAAAATTAGGAGTTGACAATTAATGTAACAGAGGAAACCATCGATGGGCATAAGAAGAAGATAAAGAATCCACACAGACACCCCCAAAATTCCATACTTGACACTATGTGAATCGTACGCTTGTGGGCACTGACGCTACTCAAGCAGTGTACTGACTATACCTGCACATGTACTTTGTGTAAATCTGGAGGATTCCACCAGGTGGCAATGCGAGACATCATCACAATAAGGAAACAACGTCCGGCTTTGCTGTGTTGTAAGTTGATGGAAGAAAGACGTTGAAGATAAAAATTCTTTGTATTCTGATGCTGTTGGAGAGGCATGGTATGTGAGACCTTTAAATGTATCGCGTCATTATGATGGGGAATATGCGGCATTTGTACTGCCTGTGAGAGAAATGGATAAAGACAGCACCAAGAATACTTTTGTGTGTCCATATTAAAATTTGATTAAATGATTAAATGCTTTATCGAAATATTCATCAAACATCGAAGAACGCACATTGATCCTGTGAGAGCTACAATGCAGTTTGCTGTCACATTGCTATCACAATCCCCACTTCTTTTCTCAGACATTTTTCGCTTTGCACGGACGTATCTGCCTCAAAATTGCCTCCATTTTGTCTTGCACGTTTCCAGATCCACTTTCAAAGAGCTGATACCAACTGTCCTGACAGGTCGTGTCTGTCACTATGGAGGTGTTGATAGTAAATGACGATGCTGATGTCACGTACCAAAAGTTGAACACACTACGCCCCTTCATATTTCTGCTGGTACCGCGACTTGTGCATGCGTCACGTTAATTTCTGACGACATGCTCAGAGGGCGCATCAGAAGAGCCCTGGAAATGCGTGGCAGCCATTTGAGCGTCAAGTATCACTCCGACTTAAAGCTACAAGGCAGCAGCTCTTACCACTGCCCCCCCACCAACCAAAGCCACTATTATGAAATTTCCCATTATGCTCCCTAAGTCATTAATGTGACTTTTTACATTTTAGGTCTACCTCTCTTCAAGACTCTCCAGATTAGCCATAAAGCACGTCAATGTGTCGTGTTCGCATTAACACCACTTGATGACGTCTCCATGTTATTGTCCTCAATCTATGTCTTGTATTCCGTCTTTTACTATTCTCATCTCTTTTTTTAACAGTTTCACGCTTGGCCTCCTTGTGCAGCACTCACCTCCGATTGCGGACTTCAGTCAGCTCCATGAGCTGCTCTTGGACTGCACGCAGCTCATCCAGTCGTTGTTGGTAGCGCTGATCGCAGGAGTTGCCCCTTTCAAAAGTAGAGACCTGGTTGGAGAGCTCGCTGGTCCGATCTCGCAGCTGCTGGATGGAGGAGTACAGGTTCTCATCGTCTTCCTCCTGAAACCAACCGACAAAGGAGCTGAAGCATAAACATTGCTAGCTGAAATCAGCTCCGAAGACTTTGGAAGGCTGATAGGTATATCCCCTGGTGGCATCTGGTCAGCTCCCTTACCTTAGCGTTGAGAATCTCGACATGCACAAGCAGTGCCGCCAGTTCCAGGTCTTCATTGTAACTGTTTTTCAGGGGGACAGAACGGTACCCTGCAATAGCACAAATACAAGGAGAAGAACAGCTTAAATAAGACAGTCGACTGGGATCAGTTCTGACATCGAGAAACCCACCCGCGACTCCCACTCACCTGTCTTCAGTGCTTTGACTGGGAAGATGGCCTGTGCTAGGAAGTTGGGGTCACTGAACATGTCCTCCTCGTACACCACAAAACGCAGAAAGGCAAACTCGGGGTTGTTGATGTCGAAGACAAACTGCTGCTGCATCCACACCGGGTTCAGGCCATTGTCCGCTGTCGTGAGGCAGAGAAAGATTCAAGGAGAAAATAAATGAAGCAAATCCAAAAGACAAGTTGCAAAGTACATGAAAACGAGAGATGAGGTGAAACAGAACACGGGGGCTGAATAGACGGAGACGCAGACAGGACAGAAGTGGCACAAATATCTCCTGTGGGAAACTGCGGCCAATTCTCCTAGTTACACAATAGCAGCCTATCACCGTCTGTCTTTAGAGGGCTGATTTTGATGGCCATGTTTTATTCTTTCTGATTTTTAGTGTGAGGTGATTGCACAGCGGAGCAAACGGCTTTGCCACCGCTGCGTGTGCTTCTTGCCTTACATCCAGTGCTGCTGGAATAACAGGAACGCTGGGGTTTGTACAACAATAAGACAAATATTACATTAGGGTTACTTGTTACTTTAAAAAGTGATCAGACTATGTGACGCGCATATTACTTTTTACGTGTTAACCTACTACTACTACCTACTACTACTCTCAAGATTGTGTTCAGGTCCTCAACATGGAGCTGGCGATTTCTGAAATATTGAGACAGATTGTTTCAGCCAGAAGGGATAATGCGATTCCCTGAACATCCCATCCATCAATCCATTATCCAACCCGCTATATCCTAACTACAGGGTCACAGGGGTCTGTTGGAGCCAATCCCAGCCAACACAGGGCGCAAGGAGGAACAAAACCCAGGCAGGGCGCCAGCCCACCGCAGGGCACACACACCAAGCATAATTTAGAATCGCCAATGCACCTAACCTGTATGTCTTTGGACTGTGGGAGGAAACCCATGCAGACACGGGGAGAACATGCAAACTCCACGCAGGGAGGACCCGGAAAGTGAACCCGGGTCTCCTTACTGCGAGGCAACAGCGCTACCTACAGCGCCACCGTGCCGCCTGCCCTGAACATCCATCCATCCATTCATCCATTTTCCAACCCGCTGAATCTGAACACAGGGTCACGGGGGTCTGCTGGAGCCAATCCCAGCCAACACAGGGCACAAGGCAGGAACCAATCCCAGGCAGGGTGCCAGCCCACCGCAGGCCCTGAACATTTGCCTCTGAAATGTATGTTGTTGACACTTCTGCTGCTGAAATACAAGCACAGACTCACAGGATGCATCAGACATGCGCAAACCACAAAATCCTAAAAGTGTAACCGGTTAAGGGTTTACACTGCCACATAATCGGGTTACTCGCGGAGTCATCTACCTCTGTTAATCAGGCTTCTCAGAGGCCTATAACCTGATTTCTCTCAACAGAATAAAGGTTCACAGGGCATTTTAGAAATCAGGTTTCTGGTAAAAATTGAAGTTTATGTAAACGCGCCTAATGAGACGAACGTTGGACTGCGTGATGAATCTTCATAATAGAAATCAGTCACTCAGAAAAACATAAAATGGCGGAGGAACGCAAACGCAAACATGGCACAATATGGCGTTGTGAATGTCATATAAAAGTAAAAATATTCATGTTCAATCAAAACGAAATGGGTGAAAAATAGCAAAAACATTGTGGAATCCTACTAAATAAACCAAGAGTGTAAAAATCGTAAGATGATTGTTAATGTAATTGTTTTGTGATTAAGACCTTTACAGGCCCTAAGCACTTAAAATCAAATCATATTATGTGATATCATCTAGTGTTAGTGGGCTTAATTCTGTTTTAATTTCTGAAAAAAGCTTTTAAACTGCATTTGAATTCAAAACAGAAACAAAAATATCATCCCTGGTTAAAATTGGGCAGACCATATTTGTAATTATTTTATTTTATACTGTATTGAACCTCAATGATTACTTTTTGTTTTGTGAGTGTTATTGAATGTTGCTGTCATCAAGTTCTGTTCTGTATATTATATTGTATTGACCTCCTTCTTTTGTTCAGCACTGTGACATCCGGAGCTGCTTGCATCGGTTCCCAGCCTACCTGGCTAAGAAGGGAGTCTCTCTCATCTTCCTCTGTTGAACTGCCTTTCCTGAGGTTTCTTCCATTTTTTCCCCTACAAGGTTTTCTTTTGGGAGTTTTTCTTTGTCTTCTTAGAGAGTCAAGGCTGGGGGGCTGTCAAGAGGCAGGGCCTGTTAAAGCCCATTAGTATAGCACTTCTTGTGTGATTTTGGGCTATATAAAAATTAATTGTATTGTATTGTATACATCTCATTATATTAGAATATCATTGAAAAGTTAATTTATTTCAGTAATTCAATTTAAAAAGTGAAACTCATACAGTATATTATATAAATTATATTACACAAAGAGTGATATATTTCAAGTGTTTATTTCTTTTCATTTTGCTGGTTATGGCCTACAGGTAATGAAAACTCAAAATATCTCAGAAAATTTGAGTCTTACATAAGATTTTTAATACAGAAATGTTGGCCTACTAAAAAGTATGTCCATGTACGCACTCGATACTTGGTCGGGGCTCCTTTAGCATGAATGACTATCAATGCAGCGTGGCATGAAGGTGATCAGCCTGTGGCACTGCTGAGGTGTTATGGAAACCCAGGATGCTTTGATCGCGGCCTTCAGCTCGTCTGCATTTTTGGGTCTGGTGTCTCTCATCTTCCTCTGGATAGATTCTCTATGGGGTTTAGGTCTGGCGAGTTTGCTGGCCAATCAAGCACAGTGATACCATGGTCGTTAAATCAGGTATTGGTACTTATGGCAGTGTTGGCAGGTGCCAAGTCCAGCTGAAAAATGAAATCAGCATCTCCATAAAGCTTGTCAGCAGAGGGAAGCATGAAGTGCTCTAAAATGTCCTGGTAGATGGCTGTGCTGACTTTGGACTTGATAAAACACAGTGGACCAACACCAGCAGATGACAGGGCTCCCCAAATCATCATTGACTGTGAAAACTTCACACTGGACCTCAAGCAACTTGGATTCTGTGCCTCTCCACTCTTCCTTCAGACTCTGGGACCTTGATTTCCAAATTGGATGCAAAATTAACTTTCATCTGAAAAGAGGACTTTGGACCACTGAGCAACAGTCCTGTCCGTTTTCTCCTTAGCCCGGGTAAGATGCTTCTGATGTGAACCAGTGGCTTGACACAAGGAATGTGACCGTTGTAGCCCACGTCCCGGATACACATGTCTCTGTGTGGTGGCTCTTGAAGCACTGACTCCTCTCAAGGCTGCGGTTATCCCTGTTCCTTGCGCACCTTTTTCTGCTGTCACATTTTTTCCTTCCACTCAACTTTCCATTAATCTGCTCGGATACAGCACTCTGTGAACAGCCAGCTTCTGTAGCAATGACCTTTTGTGGCTTCCCCTCCTTGTGGAGGGTGTCAATGACTTTCTTCTGGACAACTGTCAAGTCTGCAGTCTTCCCAATGATTGTGTGGCCTCCTGAACCAGGCTGAGAGACAGACCATTTAAAGGCTCAGGACACCTTTGCAGGCGTTTTGGGTTAAATAGCTGTGTGGAGTGGGACACCAGGAGTCTACAATATTGAACTTTTTCACATTATTCTAATTTTCTGACATATTGAATTTTGGGTTTTCATTAGCTACAAGCCATAATCAGCAAAATGAAAAGAAATAAATGATTGAAATGTATCACTCTGTGTGTAATGAATCTATATAATATACAAGTTTCACTTTTTGAATTGAATTACTGAAATAAATGTACTTTTCGATGATATTCTAATTTATTGAGATTCACTAAGTCTCACTGGATGACTGAATGGGACAAAAGACATGACCAATCGAGAAGGATCACATGAGCCTCACTGGACCTTGTAAGGGCAGTTTCCAGATTCAGATTTTGTTGTATTCCCACGATTAATATATATTATTAACCTCTATTATTACTGTTTTTGCTATGATATATATATACACTAGCTGAAATACCCAGCATTGCCCGGGAGGAAAATAAAGGTTTTTTTTAGTTGTTTGAGAAAAACATAATTAAAAAAAAACACAACTTTAAAAATAAAAATAAATTAACAAACAATAAACCTGGGTTCGCTTCCCGGGTCGTCCCTGTGTGGAGCTTGCATGTTCTTCCCCGTGTCTGTGGGTTTTCTGTGGTGGGCTGGCACCCTGCCCGGGGTTTGTTTCCTGCCTTGCGCCCTGTGTTGGCTGGGATTGGCTCCAGCAGACCCCGTGACCCTGGAGTTAGGATATAGCGGGTTGCATAATGGATGGATGGATAAAGACTCACTAATGTGCTTGTCTTGCGGTGTTGTATGTCTGTTATCATCCAGTTGACGCTCGGAACCGGACAACAGTATTTAATTTGAAAAACAACAGGGGCGCGGTGGTGCTCAAAAATAAAGAATGCTGGCAGTCACCTCCAGTTCAACCTCGTGTTTTTTTAATTGTATGAGAAAAACATAATTAAAAAAACACAACGTTAAGAATAAAAATAAATGAAGAAACAAAGACTCACTGATGTCTTTGTCTTGCGGTCTTGTATGTATGTTATCATCTAGTTGAGGCTTGGAACAGGCCAACTGTATTTAATTTGAAAAGCAACAGGGGTGCGGTGCTGTTCAAAAACAAAGAATGCTGGCAGTCGCCTGGTATATACTAACTGTGTAAGCACACAGGATCCTAGAAAATATTGAAATCGTCAGAACTACTCTGGGCATCTCTCTGCTAGAAGGATTCATGTTGCACGAAGTGCTCGTATCGTTTGTGCATTAGCAGCTAAGCGACTGTCTTTCTTAGGAGGTTTCCTTTTGCCGGTGTGCTGGCCTCACTGGCGTATCCTCGGAGCTGGAGCCCTCACCCCGAATCTACGTCTCACTTCCGGGCCGGACAGACACACACACACACACACACTTCCACGTGTAGAACTCTATGTAATTTCAAAAGCAACAGGGCGCTGTGGCACTCAAACATAAAGAATGCTGGCAATCGCCTCCAGTTTGCCCTCTGGTGGTCATTCCGAGTGTCAACTGGATGATAACATGCATACAAGACTGCAAGATCACCCCCACCCTACCCAGAAGGGGGTGGGTTGCGACTGATTTCTCCCTACAGTATTTTTAGTTGACCAATGAGGAACATGTGTACCAAGGTTCATGAAAATCGCGTCAGCCGTTATGCTGGAACATACATACATACTTTGTACATTGACTTTTATATATATATATATATATATATATATATATATATATATATATATATATATATATATTGCATAGTTTACTGTCAAATAATGCAAAAAGTATGCAACACGTGTTTCGCTCTCATTTGGGCTCATCAGGCGTACATACTCTACTGCACCCCTCTTGGGGATCGAACCTCGTTGCGTTAGCGGCAGAGATGAAGCCCCTTTACGCTGTGCCACGGTGGTTCCTTTATTTGACAGCCTGTAGTTCTGGAGTAATTACATTCATTGCGTTCGTAGTTTGAGTCCCGACCTGAATTGTGTGTGTGGTTACCTACCAGGTAACGCTTGTGGTTGGTCGGGATCTGCGATCTGCTTCTCGCAACTGAAGAGGGCACTGTGGCAGATGTTTGCCGAATGGCAGAACCAACCACAAGCGTTATCTGGTAGGTAACCACCCACACAATTCAGGTCGGGACTCAGGCTACGAATGCAATGAATATATATATATATATATATATATATATATATATATATATATATATGCATAGTCTGGGCTTTGGCTGGGCCACTCAAGGACATTCACAGAGTTGTCCTGAAGCCACTCCTTTGATATCTTGGCTGTGTGCTTAGGGTTGTTGTCCTGCTGAAAGATGAACCATCACCCCAGTCTGAGGTCAAGAGCGCTCTGGAGCAGGTTTTCATCCAGGATGTCTCTGTACATTGCTGCAGTCATTTTCCCTTTATCCTGACTAGTCTCCCAGTTCCTGCTGCTGAAAAACATCCCCACAGCATGATGCTGCCACCACCATGCTTCACTGTAGGGATGGTATTGGCCTGGTGATGAGCGGTGCCTGGTTTCCTCCAAACGTGACGCCTGGCATTCACACTAAAGAGTTCAATCTTTGTCTCACCAGACCAGAGAATTTTGTTTCTCATGGTCTGAGAGTCCTTCAGGTGCCTTTAAACTCCAGGCAGGCTGCCGTGTGCCTTTTACTAAGGAGTGGCTTCCGTTTGGCCACTCTACCATACAGGCCTGATTGGTGGATTGCTGCAAAGATGGTTGTCCTTCTGGAAGGTTCTCCTCTCTCCACAGAGGACCTCTGGAGCTCTGACAGAGTGACCATCGGTTTCTTGGTCACCTCCCTGACTAAGCCCCTTCTCCCCCGATTGCTCAGTTTAGATGGCCGGCCAGCTCTAGGAAGAGTCCTGGTGGTTTCGAACTTCTTCCACTTACGGAAGATGGAGGCCACTGTGCTCATTGGGACCTTCAAAGCAGCAGAATTTTTTCTGTAACCTTCCCCAGATTTGTGCTTCGAGACAATCCTGTCTCGGAGGTCTACAGACAATTCCTTTGACTTCATGCTTGGTTTGTGCTCTGACATGAAATGTCAACTGTGGGACCTTATATAGACAGCTGTGTGCCTTTCTAAATCATGTCCAGTCAACTGAATTTACCACAGGTGGACTCCAATTAAGCTGCAGAAACATCTCAAGGATGATCAGGGGAAACAGGATGCACCTGAGCTCAATTTTCAGCTTCATGGCAAAGGCTGTGAATACTTATGTACATGTGCTTTCTCAATTTTTTTATTTTTAATAAATTTGCAACAACCTCAAGTAAACTTTTTTCACGTTGTCATTATGGGGTGTTGTGTGTAGAATTCTGAGGAAAAAAATAAATTGAATCCATTTTGGAATAAGGCTGTAACATAACAAAATGTGGAAAAAGTGATGCGCTGTGAATACTTTCCGGATGCACTGTAGATAGATAGATAGATAGATAGATAGATAGATAGATAGATAGATAGATAGATAGATAGATAGATAGATAGATAGATAGATATATAAGATAGATAGATAGATAGATAGATAGATAGATAGATAGATTATTTATTAATCCCAAGGGAAGAAATTCATATACCGTATATACTTTTGTAACTGTTTCATTCAATGTGGGAACCTGTTTCCACTGCACCATTTGCAGTTTTGCACCATATGGCTCATGGTAAATCAGGTAATGGAAAATGTTAGTGGTGCCTCCCCTTCCCTTGATGGCCTAAGCACATGTGTAACTTGCTTAATGGTTAATCTATTTTTAGGACCTGCAGTACAGAAGAAAGCCTGCCACATTGTGCCATATGGCATGCATTTCGTAAAGTAAGGACTGACTATCACGATATCCTGAACATTTCATGAGAACTTCATAAACTATAAAACGATACACCCGCCACCCTGTATAAATATCGAGGCTCACATTCTAAACGACTACTCGCTCATACTTACCGACCACATCCGTCTTGCACTTGCTGTTGTCGTAGTCCCCTCCACATACTTCTACTTCCACGAAGGGGCACACAATGCTCCGGCCATTCTTGGGCAAGTGTCGGGCTCCTAAGATCTACAACGCAGCCAGAGATTACAGTTAGAGGACAATGTGAGGAATGAGGGAGAAGAGCAGTGGTCTCCATCATGATCAGAAGTGAGTGGTCACAAATGACTTGGTTTCTTTGACCAGTTGATTTTTTTCTACAACAGCTCATGTGTCAACATCGGATGTGAAAGGACAGGGTAGAGCTGGAAAACATCAGTTATGCGCTTTGTGCATTTGTAGGCCTCAGTAACTCACAAATACTTTGTAACTGTTGTAAACACAAAGATGGCGTTTATGGGTGGGCTGGTGCAGTGTTGTTACACGTGGCTGGGCCGTGCCTTCCACTGAGCGGTGACTCAGCGTAACTTGTTTCCATTTCTTGACCTTGTGCTGTGCTGTAAAAACTATTCACTCCTTGGCAGTTTTCACACTTTACTGTTATATAACATTGACTTATGGTAGACATAATGTGGCCTTTTTTGAAACTGATTAACGGAAAACAACTCTATAATATCAAAGTGAAAACAGATCTCTGGAAAGTGGTCTACATTAGTTACAAATATAAAACACAAAATAATCAATCACGCAAGTCTTCACGTCCTTTAGTATGACACACTTGAGTCATCATTGGTGCAGCCAGATTGTTTTAGGAGTCATACAATAATTTCAATGGAGACCCCCTGCCTGGGGTTTCATCTGATTGGAGCCTAAATGCACCTGTAGGTATCTTGAAGGACCAACTTGGATTGAGTCAGCATGGTGGTCTGACATACACAATGAAGACAAAAGAACACACCAGACAACTTTGTGAAGGGTTGACAGGGGATGGAGACACTGAATATGCCATGGAGTCCAGTTAAGAAATACAAAGAGTATGACAGACCTGTAAATCTGCTAGAGCAGGCCATCCACAAAAACGGAGAGATTGTGCAAGAAGAAGACGAGTGAGGGAGACCACCAAGACACTTCTGACTCTGTGCAGACAATGGTTGCCCGGATTCTTTACCCTTTGCAGCTTTATTGGAGAGTGGCAAAGAGAAGAAAATGCACACAACATCTCGGCAGAAGGGACATGGGAGGCTCAGAGGTCAGCCAGAAGAAAGTCCTATGGCCTGATGAGACCAAAACTAAGCTTTATGCCCATCAGACTACACGCCACGGTTGAGCACATTATCAAAACCACACATGAAGGATGGTGGTGGCAGCATCAGGCTCTGGGGACAATTCTCTGCAACAGGCCCTGGAAGACTTGGGAACATGGTGGGGGAAATGAGTTTGTCAAAACACATGGAAATCATGAAGGAAAACCATCACCTTGGAAGAAGATTTGTAATCCAGCAAGACAACAAGCTCAAGGATAAAGCCAAAGCTACACAGGAATGGCTTCAAAACAACAATGTGCATGTCCTGGAGTGGCCAAGCGCTCAATCCATGTTAAGAATTTGTGGCTGCACGTGATAGATAAAGGCTATTCACTCGCAAACTCCATGTGATCTTAACAGAGGTTGAGAAGTTTGGCAAAGACAGCCAACAGAGAGAAAGCCCTGTGCACACAGACTGAAGGCCGTCATGGCTGCCAAGGGTGCACCTACTAAATACTCACCTGAAGGGTTACCAGTTCTGTCAACTACATACAATCAATTATTTTGTGTTTTATATTTGTTATTACTGCGATGGTTTGGACATGTGCAGAGGAGAGATGCTGAGTATATTGGGAGAAGGATGTTAAGGATAGAGCTGCCAGGTAAGAGGAGAAGAGGAAGACCTAAGAGAAGGTTTATGGATGTGTTGAGAGGGGGCATGAAGGTGATGGGTGTAACAAAACAAGATGGAGAGGACAGAAAGATATGGAAGAAGATGATCCGCTGTGGCGACCCCTAACGGTAGAAGACAAAAGAAGAAGAAGATATTTGTTATTATTTACACCAGAGATATGTTTTAACTTTGACATTAAACAGTTTGTTTCTGTTGTTAAGGGTCAAAAACTCCACTGGGATTCAGTGTTGTATAAAAACTCAAAGAAGTGGCAGTTCAGGGTGTTGTGTGTAGGTGGGAGCAGAATTGGCTCAGACACGAGAAGGTGAAGGTGCAAGGAACCTTATTTGAAATTGGTGATGTTAAGAGTGGTGGTCCACAGGGGTCAGTGGTAGAGCTGCTTCTATTTTTAATATATATAAATGATTTGGATAGAAATATAAGTAACAAGCTGGTCAAATTTGCAGATGATACCAAGATAGGTGGAGTAGCAGATAATTTGGAATCCGTTATATCATACCAGAGGGACTTGGATAGTAGACAGGCTTCTCAGATTTGTGGCAGATGAAATTTAATGTCAGATAATGTAAAGTATTACACATAGGAAGTAAAAATATTAGTTTTGAACACACAATGGAAGATCTAAAAATCAGAACCAAACCTTATGAGAAGTACTTAGGATTCATAGTGGACTCTACGCTATCAACTTCTAGACCGTGTTCAGAAGCCATTAAGAAGGCTAACAGAATGTTAGGTTATATAACGTGATGTGTGGAGTACAAGACCAAGGAGGTTCTGCTCAAGCTTTATAACACACTGGTGAGGCCTCATGTGGACTCCGGTGTGCAGTTTTGGTCTCCAGGCTACAAAAAGGACATAGCAGTGCTAGAAAAGGTGCAACGAAGACCGACTAGGCTGATTAGAGGACTACAGGGGATGAGTTATGAAGAAAGATTAAAAGAGCTGAGCCTTAACAGTTTAAGCAAAAGAAGATTAAGAGGAGACCTGACTGAAGTGTTTAAAATTATGAAGAGAATTAGTCCAGTGGATCGAGACTGTTATTGTAAAATGAGTTCATCAAGAACACGGGGGCACAGTTGGAAACTTGTGAAGGGTAAATTTCACACAAACATTTGGAAGTTTTTCTTTACACAGAGAACCACAGAATCATAGAATAAGTAGTTTGGTAGACTCTAGGGATATTTAAAACTCAACCCCTTGATGTTTTATTTAGAATTAAGTGGATAGGACTGGCAAGCTTTGTTGGGCTAAATGGCCTGTTCTCATTCAGATTGTTCCAATATTCTAAAAAACAAAATGTAAGAACGTCTGAGGTGATCAGTATACTTTTTATAGGCACTGCATTTCTGTCTGTATTTGTGACAGGAAGGTCCTAGACCTCCATTTCCAGAAACCTTTTCAGCATTGTGAGGTTTTAAACATGAAAGACAAACAATCTTAGACTTTGGTTTAATGTCTGCAATTGTGCAGAGCAAATGTAACAAGCGGCCGTACTCCTCAAGCCTGCCTTCCTGTGTGTGACTGTGGCTGTCGTCATTTTTTGGGTCACACAGTGTGTAACATTTGCAGGGTTTGGTTTTCAGCAGGTGGCACAGTTGTTATATGACCCCTTTTCCTCCCTGACAGCTTCCATCTCACTCTATCCCCCCACCCCAGTTTGTGTCTTTTCATTTTCCAGTTCCACTTATACCATTTCCACCCGAAATTAAAAAGCCTTATTTATCATTTATCACTGATTACTTTGAATAAAGCCATATTGTTTTGGGTTTAAGTTCTGTTCATCAATATTAAGCATCCATCCTAGCGTTTAGCTGGTTACATTTTGCATGTTTTAAAATGCATGCCAAGGTGCCCACTGCAAGCCAGTTAGTGCATTTTAAGATAGTTTGGCTATGTACCAACCTCGGCTCTTGGTCACTTTTACTGTGGCCCTTTGTGCCAACACATATAAAGGTTCAGTGCATCAGTTTAAGTGCTTATGGACAGAATCAGCTAATCAGGTACTGAAAATGAGTGAAACGTTTAGTCCTCTAAGGGAGAGCAGCAGACTTCTAGAGGCTCGGCCAGGCCTTGTGGTCTCAGATGTTCGTTTTTAGAAATCTTGAGGCTATTCGAAGTGTTACCGTCAAACCCAGATTTACTGAAACAGGACTGACCTGCAGCTGGATGGTGATGGGCTCCACCAGTTTCAGGGTGCTTTTATCAAAAGGGTCGAAGAGGTCATCCCTCATGATGCCAGGCTGCAGGACGTATCCAGTGCGGGCGTTCAGCATGAACAGCGACTGGTTCAGCTGCATCGGCTTATCTGCAAATACAAACCACATGTACACAATCTTGGAGATGACCAGGATTAGTCTAGCAAGGTTTTTAGGAGCGAGATGTCCAAGCTACACCAGAGTGCACCGTTTGGTGAGTGCAGTGAGTGTGTAGTAGTGCTACCTCTGGAAGGACTCCATTTCCCAGCAGCCCCAAAGGGTATTGCCCTCATTGGATGTCTGAAATAGGTGCAGGGGCTGTTGGGGAGAAAGAAGAGCCAGCGGGAAACTTGAAAAGTTGCCGGCGAAGCAGCAAGAGGAGGTCTGTGTTTCTGTGTATCCCAGAGTCCCGTCCAACGTAACCTCTGTGAAGTCATTTATACCCTGGATTGTTTCTCGACAGGATGAATGGACTTCCTTGTGCCTGCCTGTCGTGTGAGTAGTGGTGGATTCGTCGTCGTGTGTCTTCGGAGGGAACGCTCCCACAAATCTCACCCCTCACTGCTCAGGACTACTGGTGTACTATGTTGAGCCTGTATATTCTTGAAGACCGAAGGTTATATTTAGGTCTGAGATACAGTATATCTAAGACATCGCACGTTGTTTGTGCCTATGACACATACTGTACGTCTCTTGAAGTACTAGGGAAAGCGGACTGTGCATGTGTTATTCATATGGTACTGGTGTGGGTTAAAGTGCTAGGGAATACCGTCCATGTATACACGTCTTTTATACGGTGCTTTTGTGGTTAGGGTCTGTGTGTATGCATATATCTATGTATGTGTGTGTTAATCTTAATGTGCAACAGTAGACCAACCTGGTAACGAACCTGTTAAGATCATATAATCCCTAGGAAAAGCAAATAAGGGTAATCAGTGGGGAATATCACAATAACTAAGATCATATCAAGGAATTAAATGTTCTTTGCTCTCATAAAAAATGCCTACCTGGGGTTTGAAAGTTGAGGGCAACCAGCTGACTTCCACACAACCACATAGGAAGGGGGTCATAATTGGATGAGTCCAGCCGTTGACCCTTGGGATAAATGCGAGACAGCTGTCTTCGATTGTACTGCAGGAACTTCTTGCCCTTGCTACGGTTGGCATACTTCTCTGCCTTGGTTTCAGGGAATGAAGACATGTCCCGGTAGCAGGCCTTTTCTGTACCAATCTCTGAGAAAAGAAAAGAAGGAGTCAGTTAGACTTGACCATTGCTTGTAGATCACTGGATTCTTGACAGTTAGTCTTCTTCCTGGCTTAGATGCAATGCAAGAGTTGAGCAGCCTTGTAAATTGTCAGCAGTTATACGGGCCAAACCTGACATAACCGTGAAGGGTAAAGCACTAGTGAGTGCGTTTGCAGTTTATGTCAGCCAGTCTGCTGCTGCTTTTTCTATAACATGTCATTGACTTGAGAAGGTCCTTTCAATTTTGTTTTCCTTTAGTCTTTAATTGTCAAAAATGTGTGAATTGAAGATAAAGACCCTACCTTGAATTTCAAGATTCTAAAATACTTACTAATGCATTTGTTTTTTCTCGGCTAGACTACTGAAATGCCCTCTTTACTGGAGGACCTACAAAAGTAATAGAACGTCTACAGCTCGTCCAGAATACTGAAGGCAGAGCCCCGAAACACAGCAGAAAGAGGGAACATATTACACCTGCTCTGGCGTCTTTGCACTGGCTGCCCATTGCAGTTAAGATTTACAAGTGCTCCGAGTAGTGAGAAAAGCGTTAAATAAATGTCAAGAATTATTATTCAGAGTTGATTTTAAAATTTTACTACTGTTTACTGTTTAGGCACTTAATGATTTAACACATACATCTCAGAATCCTTGGGCGGCACAGTGGTAGCGCTGCTGCTTCGCAGTAAGGAGACCTGGGTTCGCTTCCCGGGTCCTCCCTGCGTGGAGTTTGCATGTTCTCCCTGTGTCTGCATGGGTCTCCTCCCACAGTCCAAAGACATGCAGGTTGGGTGCATTGGCGATTCTAAATTGGCCCTTGTGTGTATGCCCTGTGGTGGGCTGGCTTCCTGTATTGGCTCCAGCAGACCTCTGTGTTTTGATTCAGTGGATTGGAAAATGGATGGATCTCAGAATCCTTAACCAAATATGTCCTGTGCAGAGATTTATGATCATCTAGTGCTGCTCTTCTGATTGCTCCCAGAGTTAAATAAAAGAAGAGAGGTGAAGCAGCCTTTGATTTTTACATTAATTGACTTGACTGATGCCTTCAACCAAGGCGACTTTTAAGACTCAATTAACATTTAAGATACAATTCATAACATTTTTCAGTAAGATGAAGTGACTTCGTCGTGTTGTCGACAGCAGGATTTGAACCCACACCCTCAGGGTTTGAAGTCCCAAGCCTTAACCACAACACCACAATGTCTGTGTGTGCGTCCCCCATGACAAAGCTGCATGTAAAAGTAATGTAGTGTGACTTGGTATTGTTGAAATATGGAAACACTTGGACTAGACGTTTACTATTTGGAGGTTTCTCTAGCTAAACGCACAAGATAAATTAATGCTGCCTTGCAACAAGAACTCCAGGGTTCACGTCCGGGGGACTCCATTTTACATTTCAGACTATTTACTAGGTAGACCTAAACTGAATGCCCCAAATCCCATCTCCAGCTCCCATATGTTCACCCTAACCACTGTCAGGCTTGACCGCTACTGTAGTTTATAACGTCCCTTTTTCTTTTTACTTAATTAGAAATTTGACAGAGTAGCAGAAAAGACAGGAGAGAAAGTTACACGTTTTATTCAAACAACTTAAGATTTCCAGTTGTGCCCAAAATATAAGCAGAGTAAAATGAGTGCTGGGAAACGTCATATCTCCTTATAACAAGCAGTTTAACTTATTTGCTGAAGCTACCAGGAGGCCCTGGGATGGAAAGGCAAAGACACAGTATGGCGCCTCAGTGAATGTGACGGCAGGGATATCAGCATGGCCGTCTGTATGAACAGAGCAGCGGAGACACTGAGCTGCAAGTCCAAATGGATGCTATTCCTGCATGGAGTTTGTATCTTCTCCCCCTATCCACATGGGATTCCTTCCACAGTTCAAAGTCATGCATGTTACGGGGACTGGTGATGCTAAATTGGCCCTGATCTTTGTTTGCACCCAGTAATGGACTGGCGACGGTCTGCGGATTGTGCCTGTTGCTTGCTGGGTTAGACTCCCACTTCTGTACAACCCCTGCTCTGGATTAGCTGGTTTAGAAAATGGATGAATAAGCAGTTGTCTTGTTTTTATGTAACCTTTTTATTTTAATGGCTAAGTGAAGACACAGAGTTTCTCTTACTTTCCTCGTCAAAAGGCACAGGCCGACAGTACACAACCAGTTCGGACAGCTCCAGCGCAATCTTCTTCCTGCGTTCCATCTGTTTGCCTTCTTGCATCTTATAGAATAAAAGGGAATAAAAGAAAATCATTTATTTTGATCAAACCAAGAACTTTGAACTACAGAAGAAAAGAAGAAAACAATGTGAGGTATAACTTATTAAGAAAAAAATGAACACGGAGCATAAGAGGAGTGTCTGCTCCGTCGTCTATCGGCGTGTTTCCCAAACCTGGTCCAAAAATTACAGTTGAAACCGACAGCAGACACAAGTGCCGATAACAACTTGTCCTAACAAGGAGCTGCTAATTCACAACGATTCACATCATAGCAGACAATGTGAAGGAAAGCAGAGAGAATCTCTAATAATTTTAGAAAAAAGTATTTGTGATTATAAACTAGAGATGGGAAAATGATACCAAAATGTCGAAGCTTGTGTCAGTCAATCTGAAGCGTAGTGAGTGAAATCACTGTGTCGGAACTTGTGGCAAAATACTGCTGTCACGTGACCTGTGACGTTTGAAGCTTCGAACGTCATCAGTACTTCACAGCGCACTTCATCAGTTTGACAGCTTTGGCGCTAAATTAACCGGCAGCCCAAATACAATGCGTAATTCTCATTCAACGATGTTGGGTTGTGGGGAGAGAGAGATCTGCAGAACTTTGGTGACAGATGGCGACTAACAGCGGAAAACGGTGTTCAAACGTTTGGGAGCACTCATACTACCGAATAAGGTAGAATATGTTGCCTCCTTACGGTCTACATTTTATGTTCTGTTTAGAATTTTATTACACTGTTAAATGAAATGTACGGAAGCCAAGAGGACGTACAATATTGTTATTTTTTTATTGTTTTTTTTTTGAGATAACAGACTAATTTTATCGAGATCTCGATGAAACAAAAGATCTTGTTTTCTCGAAATTATGAAATAATTGTATCTAACGTTTAATGTCTAGCTTATTGAAGCCATGTCATGTTTGAAATGGCAGAAGAACAGAACTGTATTGATCAGCGCGTCACATTTTTGTTCAATCAAGGGCTGACGCTGTAGAAGGAAAATTTTTTTTATTAGCATAAGAGAATAGCAAATTAGCATATAAAGTCATAAAAAGTAATTAAAAGCTTCTAATACATTAGATTAAACATAAATTAGAATATAAAAGCAAATACGATAGATCTGGCAAATATTTAATTAAAAATCAGTTATATTGCATTATTTTATAGGCTTACATTAAATTTTCCAAAGTAAACAAAAGAACAGCTAAATTGATGCAGCGAAACCAGTTTTGGACAGGATAAGAGTTTGAGGACACCTGTGATTCTGTGAAGGCTAGGAAGAGATAACATAGAGAGGGGGCCTCTAAAAGCAGCTGGATTGCTGAATCAGCAGAAAGGCAACAAAAGGCCTTTGCTGCAAGCAAGGTCACACTGTAATGCATGAAGAGAAAATCTTAGCAAATTCAGGCTTTAGCAAACATATTAGAAGAATATATTAGCAATTAACTTTAGTGTAGAAATTAAGACAAATCAAGCATGGCAAGCAATGATCAAATGAAAGCACATACTATACTTCTTTTTAATTAAAGCTTAAGCTTCAGGTCACTATAGTAAAAAGTTTGGAAAGCCTAAGAGAGGAAAACCCATATATCGATAAGAAGCCTTGGCCAGTTAGAAAAAATGGGAACAGAATAGAAAGATAACGCATTCCACAAGGAGACCAGTCTAATAGGAATAGTAAGGAGATAATAAGGGTTCCCATGGAAACTCAAGATTTGGTCGGATGGGAGTAAAAGGGAGTCAGCGGAGGTAAGCAAACAAGCTCATTCGAGCAAGGTTAGAAAAGATAGGAAATTACATCAGAAAAGTTCAAAGATGGAAAGAGGAAGTCTTCCACCCAGTCTTAGACCAATCAGAATAAGCCAAACAGACACCAAGAGGAACAATGGACAGTTGAACCAGGTGCAGAATGAGCTAATTGAATGAGCCAAAATGATAAGAAATTGTTATAAAAGCTTCAATGGCTGTAATGATCGTCGCTCAATCTCATTCGGCTGTATTGGGTCGAGTCCGTGTTGTTGATTTATTGCAATAAAGCCTTAAAACTCTGTCTGTCTATCTCGAGTCCTAATAGCCTTTATTTTTAGGTAAAAAGCCTTCTGATGATGAATTTTTCGCCACGACAACGCAGGCTGAAATATGTTTATGCCTTAGTTTAGAAAATAATAACGTTAGTGTTCGTCATTTAAGAAGACGTTTAGCAAGGCTTCAGCTGTATAGGCGTCGCAATCTAAGCGAGCCTGATGCCAGGAGCAAAGGTTAAGTTCGTTTTCTCAAGATAGCGATAAAATTATTCTGTTATCTCAAGAAAACAAATTTTCATTTTCTCGACATCTCGATAAAATTAGTCTGTTATCTCGAGAAGACAATTTAAAAAAAATAATGACATTGTACCTCCTCTCTTGGCTTCCATAGAAATGATAAAATTATCCTGTCTCAATAATACAATACTGTGTATGTGCGGTGTTTGCTGTGCACGCAAGAGTTGTCTTACAACAGGGGTGGGCAAAGTCATTCCTGGAGGGCCGCAGTGGCTGCAGGTTTTTGCTGCAACCCATTTGCTCAATAAGAAGCCCTTATTGCTTAAGCAATAATTCTTAATTGCTCCTTATTAGTTACAAATGACAAAAGAGACCAGCATTTCTCCATTTAGCTTGTTTCCATTTACACCTCTGTGTGTATTTATTGTGCACTATTTGGTTTAATTAAATAGTTGGAAGGAAAGTGAAGAGAAAAAAGTGAAGGACTGAGAATAACTCATCAGTTTTGGACTTCAGATCATTTGGATGACATCCTTGGAAATCTACAATATGAGAATGACCTGAAATGGCAGAGTTAAAGCACTAACAAGCCATTAAATTAAATTATTGGCAAGGATTGCTTTGTAATTAAGCAGCTGGATTGGAATAAAAACCTGCTGCCACTGCGGCCCTCTGGGACTGACTTTGCCCATCCCTGTCTTGCAACAACAACACGTCATCCATGTTGAGACACCTGCGTCACCATTGTAAAGCTGCAGCAGGCAATATCTCTGGTATGTCTTTTTAGTGCAGTGATTCAAAATTAAAAAAAAAAAAAATTCTCTAAATCCTAAATCTGCTTGAAATAAAGCTTCAGACATTTTATCCATCATACTCAAACCAAGTTATAGTCAGTCAGTCATTTTCCAACCCGCTATATCCTAACACAGCGTCACAGGGTTCTGCTGGAGTCAATCCCAGCCAGCATAGGGCGCAAGGCAGGAAACAAACCTGGGCAGAGTGCCAGCCCACCGCAGGGCACACACACCCACCCACACATCAAGCACACACTAGGGACAATTTTAGGATCGCCAATGCACCTAACCTGCATGTTTTTGGACTGTGGGAGGAAACCCACGTAGACACGGGGAGAACATGGAAACTCAGGTCTGCTAACTGCGAGGCAGCAGTGCTACCACTGCGCCACCGTGCTGCCCAACCAAGTTATATTTGTTCTTAAATTGAATCTGGGATGTGTCTTGTATTTGCACATTAAGTCTGCCATTATACTACTATCCTCTTGTAGAGATGGCACAGAACACTTACTTCTGGTATAGTGCCAAAGTCTCCTCTAAGAAATATATTCATTATTTAATGTCTAATGATTGTGTATTCATTAAATAGTCTAAATGGACAAGGACCTTAGCAGAATAAAATGAACACAAACTTTTCTGACATTTTACTGGTGACATGAGACTAAAACAGTGAGTGTTGCTTCACTTGCCTTGACCTCAGTTAACCACCAGGTGTCGCTGTTCATACTGGGGCTGAGGCTTTAAACCTTCAAATCTTTTTCGGCACAAATAGAAAGAAAGCCTCAAAGCTTCATGAGGCTTCATTTTTTAATCACTATTAAAAACATAAATCTGTAATCGATAGAAAAATAAGCTAAACTCAGAGATGATATCTCTGCATGTTGCGATTGCAAGGTCAGTAGCAACCTCATGACCAATAGAGGGCTGCACTTGAGTCTTGAGTTTAACTCCAGTTAGGGCTTCCTTAGGTCACTAGGCAGGACAATAGAGTCTCGCTGTGGTGAGTTTGAAATCCCATAAGTCACTGGGGTTGACAACTTTTCAGGGCTCCCTATGGCTCTGTCTCTCTGTGTAGGAGTTTGGAGACTCCTCAGACCTTTTAATGATGATTGTTGGGGTTTACCCAGAAGTCCCATCCATTATGTGTCTGCTGAAAAAAATCAAGCATTGCCCTAAAATGGACAGTTGGGAAAATAATAGAATGGAGCTGCAAACGTTATGTGAAGTGTCTCAGGTATCAAACACAAAACAAAAGGCAAAAATACAGGCGAGGGTCCAGAGCCAAAAAAGTTCAAGAAGTCAAAACAAGCACAAGCAAGCGATCTGTTTGTTTTTATCCAAAACTAGTATGTTGCTTACTCCATAATGGCCTGATTTGTGATGACACTCACAAAGCAACGTCTGTCGAGTCCCATGGTTACCACGTTAAGTGCCTTGAGCATGGGAAAGGTGCTATATAAATAAAATGTATTATCATTATTATTATTATTAGTGATCAGCAAAACGATTTGCCCAAAACTGAATTTGCAGCAAAAAGCTTGTGAGCTTGTGTGACGCTCACATAAGAAGAAAGGCGTCTAGATCCCCTCTGACAACGTCCTCGTGCATTCATTCTAAATGTCATTTACTATTTCAATAAATATCTGTAAACACAGTAGATGTCACATAGAGCTGAGCCAAAAGGCAGAGCTCGCAACTTACAGGCCGATCCACATTCCCACCCTTACCTATGGGCACAAGTGGCTAATTTCTGAAAGAACTCGATCACATGACTACAAGAACTCGATCACATGACTGAAACAATCAGAACACAGATACCTGTACAAGCGGTAGAAATGAGCTTCCTTTGCAGGCTGTCTGGGCTCGGCCTTAGAGACAGGGTGAGGTGCACAGACATTTGGGACGAGTGTAAAGTAAAGATGCTGCTCCCCCACATCGATACAAGCCAGTTTAGATGTTTCTGAATAGGACGTCTCCCCAGGCCCGGTCCTAGAGGCGAAGCCGCCGTCGTGCCATTTAATTTCAGCCGCCCCTCACCCTATGATACCTTCACTCGTTTTCTAAACCAGTGTATTTAAAATTTAAAATTTTCGCAACTTCCTTAATGTCAAAAAAAAATTAAAGAAAATTTCTTCGTAGGTAGAAGAAAACTTGACTTACGCATTTAACGTATTGCCGACAAGTTTAACTAATTCATCAGTAAAATTCCGATTAACACTACAAAAACTTTTGATTGATGTGCTGCGTACTTGAGCTACCACAATTCACGTGTTGTGAATTTTCTTTGAAGCAAGTTACCGACATTCGACGGGAAAAGACGAGCCTGCATTTTGTTGAGGGCGGCCGTGTTTGACCGCCTTTGTGCATGCACCCTTTGCACAACCAGCAGAACCGGGCCTGCGTCCCCCTGAGGAGGTGTTTCAGGCATGTCCAACCAGGAGGAGACCTCAGGGCAGAGCCAGGACATGCACTGATTGTATACAGTATCTCTCTTTGCTTATATCTCCCAGCTGCCCCGGAAACACCTTGGTATCCCTCAGAGGGGTTGGAGGAAGTAAGCTGGGAAAAGGGATGCCCGGTCATCTTTGCTTAGACTGCAGCCCATGTGACCCACAAAAGCAGTAGAAAATGGATGGAGGGATGAAAGGAAAGCGGGAGTCAAGGCAACAGGACAAAATCATCACCCCCTCTACTCAGTGTAGTGGGGATGCCAGAGCTGGGAAGTGTGCATTAGGCAATGGTTCAACTGACAGGAGGAAGGAGGGAAAGAAGGGAGGTGGGCAGGTAGCTAGAACGTGTAGAAGAAGACTACAATGGCCTTAAAGGAGGACGAGTATTGTTAAGTAGGGCTTGAGGGCCAATGGACCACTCACATGATGTGGCAGAGGGGGTGCCCAGTGAATAGAAATGCCCTGTCAGGGCATCAGGTCTCTTTTCATTTCTTCTTTTTTGGTACATTTTGTTTCCACGCTGTTCAATTATCCACCTTTTATAATAAATCCATATTTTTACACCTTCTGTGTTTTGTATGTGTAATATTTCTTAATTTCTGCGGTGGGTTGGCGCCCTGCCCGGAATTGGTTCCTGCCTTGCGCCCTGTGTTGGCTGGGATTGGCTCCAGCAAACCCCCGTGACCCTGTGTTCGGATTCAACAGGTTGGAAAATGGATGGATGGATATTTCTTAGTTTAATAATTAGTATAATTTGTATCCATCCATCCATCCATCATCCAACCCATTATATCCTAACTACAGGGTCATGGGGGGTTGCTGGAGCCAAACCCAACCAACACAGAGCGCGAGGCAGGAAACAAACCCCGGGACCGCAGTATAATTTGTATTTGTATTTTAAATGAGGATTGTTCACAGTGCCATCAGCCAGCACTCATTGAAGAGCGCTGCACAAAATGAAGTTTTATTGCTTTGTATTGTTTATGGATGGCCCAAGACCACCCCATGGTCCACAAAGTGAAAGCTGAAAGTTTAGCTTAATTAGGAACCTACTTACAGGCAGGAATTAGAATCCAATTAATAAATTAGTAAAAGTGGTGCATTGAGACTGAGTTTAGGAAACCCACAACTAAAACAAGGCCACCAGAGACCTCATCTTGGAAATTCTGGCAAAGCACTCAGGATCTTCACTCATTCATTCATTTTCTGAGCTAGTTATCTCATTACAGGGTGTACCCTAGCAGCAATCTGCAAGGCAAAAACCCACCCTGCCCCTTACCAGGCACACACACACACAAACTGAGCAGAGTTAGCACTGCCAGTCAGACTCACCTGAGGGTCTTAATGTATTCATCTACATGCGCCCACCTCCACTTTCTACAATGTACAAAATGTCCCAAATCAAGCCATATTAAGGCAACGTAAACTCACCCTGGCGTCAGCGTTCTGCGCAGCCTCACGGATCTTTGCCACCCAGTCGTTAAGATCTTCCTGTGTGTCGGCAGCTACGTCTAACATCTGGATGGGATGGGACATCTGCTGAGAGTGGATGGTGAAGACAAAGGGTCTCGAACTTTTTCCATCCTTGTGCACCACTGTCAACAGAGGAGTTGCAGACAGACAGTGGTAAAGGCAAACAGACCGGCTGGGCACAGAGGTAAAGCAAGTGAGGACGACTGAGGAGAACAGGGAATTGCACTTTGGGAGGGTACAAGAGGTAGCAAGCAAACAGAAAACATTTACAAAAGTAACATGGTCCGAAAAAACTGATTAGCTGGACACATTTCATCAAAGCACAAAAGGCAGGCTCAGTTATGGGGTACACTCTGGGCCCCCTGGAGATAAAAGCCAAGGAGAGACGAAAAACAAAACTGAGTATCATTATGAACAGCGCTGTACATCCTCTCTGTGACACAACAACACGGAGGACTTCCAGCCAACAAATTATTCAGCAGAAGTGCATCAAGAAACAAGACTGGGGGTCCTTTATACCAACGGCAAAACACCCGCATAATGCCACAGTGGGACTGGGACTGCCATGTCAGAAGTATTCCTTATTCTTAGTCATTCTGGTGTGCATTTGAGTGGGGTTTGTTGTTTGTTATAATATAATAATATTATTTGTTTATTCAGCTTTTGAATAAAAGGCAATTAAGATCTATCTATCTATCTATCTATCTATCTATCTATCTATCTATCTATCTATCTATCTATCTATCTATCTATCTATCACATTTTAATAAATATCTGTTGTATATATATTATTGTCTAAATATTTCTTGTCCTTCTGACTACGACCTAATTTAGTTTATGATCTGTCTTGCAGTTGGTAAGGCATGGAGGGCAAACAGTTTTAAACTGCACTGAACATAATGAACATACTGACGTACTAAATTGAAGCCTAAGTTTGCCATAGAGAAGTAACAACCTTTAAGTATAGAAAGCAATTGACATTTAACAAGCGAAAGCTAAGATTGTAATGAAACAGAGAAGAAACCTTTTTCCTTTTTTGCCTTTTATTCTGCATGTAATAACTTTTTTCTGAATTTTTGTGATTTCTTTTATTTATTGGACTCAGAGATTCCTTTTGTTACACGTTTAACTCATGTTGGATCCTGAACCTAGAAAAGATGCAGCTACAGCAATAACCCTCCAGGCTGACAGTGGCCAGAAAAATTATTCTGGATTATGTATCTGCAGAGGCTTCTGGGAATTATATTAGTTTCGGAAGTCTCTTTGTGAACTGAGGTGACCCAAAATACTTTCTGGTAGGCTGTAGTGGCACTGGATGTCTTTCTTTATGTGTCTCCATTTCCTCAGTAGTTAGTTGACCCTGAAGCCCTTTACTGGTGGATCTTACATTCTGTGGTAGAATAGCCTTCCTAATTCCTAAAGTGGACTGCTGTCTTTCTTGGTCCAGGGTCTCATCTATCTATCTATCTATCTATAGTGCCTTTCATATCTACAGTAAAACCTTGGATTGCGAGTAACTTGGTCTGCGAGTGTTTTGCAAGACGAGCTAAAATTTTTAATACATTTTGACTTGATAAACGAGTGAGGTCTTGCAATATGAGTAGTCCGTATACGCATAGTCTGACGAGCGTCTTGTCAACTGAGCTGATGGTTCTTCTCTCTCTCGCTGTGGGATTGTGGGTAATCATCACTTGGCGTGCCTCACTCATATAGTCAACATCCGTACAAGCGTACACTGTTTACTACAGCATTGTGACCATGAGTGTGTGCTGTGACGTGTGAGTCTGTCTTGCACCCCAAAACACAAAGCTGAGTCTCAGTACTTTAGCAACACCAGCTTGAAACAGGAACAGCGCGGTTATTTATTGTAGCGGGATCTGCCGCTCTGCTATACACAGACACAGCAGTCAGGCAGGGCCATGCCAAGGTTACTGGCCAAGTAATCCTGTGCCCTGCATTTATAATATTCCTTGTATCACCCATTTGCGGGCAGGTGATGATAGCATGTCTGCGATCTTTTCGGATTCGCTTTTACTGTGAACTGCTACAGCGCTGGGAGACTGCGATTGCTTCGGGATGCTCTTCCGCGTGTCGTCCCGTTGGGTGGAATCCCACAAGAGTTTAGAAACTCACTCACACCAGCCATGATTCTTTTCAAAGGTAAAGTGCAGGTTAATTTGTTTAATGAATTTTTACTTTAGTTTAGTTTTGGATTGTGGAACAAATCATCTGAGTTTCCATTATTTCTTATGGGGAAATTTGCTTTGATATACGAGTGCTTTGGATTACAAGCACGTTTCTGGAACAAATTATGCTTGCAATCCAAGGTTCCACTGTATCTATCTATCCATCTAGCTATCGGGTGTCAAATGAGCAGGGTCAGGGTGGGAGATGTGAGACACAGACGGACTCACAGCACTTGTGTATTCATTTTCCGAACTCCGCTTTTTCAATATAGGCTGGCAGATTGGATGCCAGTCCCTGGAAGGACATGCTGACATGCCAACTTATTTTTCAATCACAGAACTCCTTCTGATGAAATTGGAATACTCAGAGGACAGAAGCCGGGTCTGTGGAGCCATTCAGGCAGCACTTGTAGCAAGTGGCCAGTAAATTAAAGACACGTTTTTGCATTTATGGATGGCATCGGGCACATGGTATGAAGTAATTCAGCTTATTAGAGTTATTAATAATAATAATAATAATAATAATAATAATGAATCATCAGGTAGTTTGGTAGGAGCCACCTTGTTTTCTCTTAAGCACATGAGGATTTGTTCATCTGTTTGTCTTTCTGTAGTAAGTATGGACACTTTGCAGAGATCTCCACTACAGTCCATGATGGCAGACATGGCTACACCACCAAAGGCTCCATGAGACACACAAGACATTCATTCGGGGGAGACCTGAAGCAGGCATTAAATTGAGCTGTCAAAATAAGTTCAGCAAATCAAGTAAGTGCAAATGGCAAAAAAACAAAACAAAAGGTCCCGATCGGTGACACTCACCTATGTGACAGGTGGGGACATCAATGAACCCCTTAAGGAAGTTGCCAAGAGGACTGTTCTCTGCTGACTGTAAAACAAAGCAAAATCATCTTTTGAGGATTTGACCAGGATCTGCAATACTATAGAAGGTAGAAATAATGAAAAGAGAGAACGGACACGGCCAGGAACTTTGGACAAGTGAGAGAAGTGTCGGCTCTTCAGAATGCCTTTTCTCATTAGCACTCCAATGTAGGCTTTCGTTTGTCTAATAACCCCTATGGGTGTCTGTGGTGGTGCGTGGCAGTGTGTGAGTTTTTAAACACAGTGCAGTTCAGGCTTTGTGGGTGCAGATTCTGCTGTGGCATGGGGGGCAGCGCGGGAGGTGGGCCGACTGCTTAATTAGCTCAGCTATTCCACATTGGCACTCTGAGAATTGTAGTTAGTGTAAAAGAGCCTGAGTTAGAAATGAGAGGGAGATGAAAAGAGAAATGAGAAGTCGGGAAGTTAAAAGGAAAAGAAAAGCAGAAAGAGGAGTCAGGACTGAGGTGGAGTCGGAGGGAGGCAAGTGGTGGGGAATGATACCACATGTGGAGCCAGCGGATGGCACTCACGGGGAAGGGTCCCAAGGAGCAGGAGCGACCACCCACTCCAATAAATCCCATGGACACCCGGTAGAGGGATCAGTTTCATTTAAAAAAGCTGTTTTTAAATGATAAAGTCATAATGTGGACGCAGCCTTAGTGCCACCACGAAGGTGGCCAACAGCGTTGCCGCCTTTGAAAATCCAAAGATTTGGATTAGGCAAAAATGTAACCCAATGTATTCAGTCAGTCCAGTTCAGTTTTTCATTTAAAGGGTAAAACACTGCAATTCTTTATAATACGGGACTATAACTGCATAAAACAAAATCCAATCATGCTCATTTTGGGCAAATAAAACGCTAATCGTCAACAAATCAATAAACCGAAGTGATACTCACTGCTTCATCTTGCTCTTGGGTGGAGGATGAGGGGATCTCCTCTACATAGTTAGCCGGAAACCAAAGTTGCCTTTTTCCTCCATAATCACCACGCCACCTGGTGGTCACCAGAAATACATACAGTACACTGTCAATGGACTTATAAGTGAATTAGTCGAGAAATAAAAAGAATTACATTTGAATTATAATGGAGCTCTTCTTTTGCTTTTGTCACAGAGAAATAAAACTAATTAACACTAGAATTACCAGAGCCTACGAGAAAACTCGAAAATTCGGTCCACCTTAAATCCATTTGCACCTCTTTATCAGCGTCTTTTGTCCTGTAAATGTGCCGATTAAGACAAGCAGCAAGCAACCTGCTACTCTATCCCCCACCGCCACAGATCATGCACAAAGTTCTCTCAGCTCATGCCTTGTTTGATTATCTGGGAGTGAAGTGTTGGAGTTTTAGAGTGGAAATTATAGTGATCTTTGGACTTCAGGCTTCACACATTCTATAGTTTATGCCTACATTTTGTAACATTTATTACTAAAATATGAAAAACTTTCTGTTTTAACAATGTGTTTACACAGATTACTGTAGAAACGGAACACACATGAAATGCATGTATTCCAAATAACAATCTACTGTATTATTTCTACTCTAAAACTCCAGCACTTCACTCCCAGATAATCAAACAAGGCATGAGCTGGGAGAACTTTGTGAACGTTCTACGACGGTGAAGGGATGGAATAGCAGGCTGCTTGCTGCTTGTCTTAATCGGCACATTTACAGGACAAAAGACGCTGATGGAGAGGTGTGAAGAGATTTAAGGTGGGCCGGATTTACGAATTTTCTCGTAGGCTCTGGTAATTCTAGTGTTAAGCAAACCAGTGAAAATGTTCAGCAAACATGCTGCAGATTCAGAAAGTATTCTGAGCCCTTTCACTTTCGGCACAACTTTATTGTACTGTAAATTTAGTTTTAAATTGATAAATTTGCTGTTTTTGCCCATCAACCTACACTCAATAACCCATAATGACAAAGTGATAACATATCTTCAGATAAAACTGAAATCTCTCCTTCTAAGAAGTACTCAGACCCTTGGCTATGGTACACCAGATTGTGCTCAGATGCTCCCTGTTTGGTTGTCTTCTCCTTGATATGTGTTTAGAAGTTGACTGGAGTCCACCAGTGGCAAACTGACTTGAATGGACATTATTTAGAAAGGCACACACTCGTGTATGTAGGGTCCCACGATTCACACTGGGGGTCAGAACAAAAATCAAGCCATGAAGTCCAACAAGCTCTCTGTAGACCACCAAGATAAAATTGTGATGAGGCACAGATCAGGGAAAGAGTGCATTGCTACACCCACCTCAGAGTGAACCTCCTGGATTGGGAACCACACCTCAGCACCATACTGGAACAGTGGGAGATTTTTTGAAGGGTGGCTGGAGAGCCAGTCCTGCCACCAACCCCCAAGCTATAGGACCTGCTTGAAAGGCTGGATGCAGATTAACATCATTCCCCAGGATGAAGCAACTGCAAGTTAAGGGTCTTGTTCAAGGGCCCAACGGAGTAGAGTCACTTCTGATGTTTACGGGATTCGAGTCAGCAACCTTCCGATTGCTGACACAGATCTCTAATCCTCAGAGCCACCACTCCACCCCTATCAGGGAAAGATGATTAAAATATTTCGAAAGCTTTGAGTGTTCCAAGGAGCCTCAATCATTATGATAAGGAAGATGTTAAGATCCACCAGGACTCTTCCTGAAATTGACTGTCTTGTTAAACTAAAAACTGGGGAAGAAGGGCCTTGAGTAAGAACCCAACAGTCATCTGAACAGAGCTTCAGAAGTCCTTTGCTGAGATGGAAAAAAACATCAGAAAGACAGCCATCTCTGCAGCTCTGCATCAATCAGGTGCTTATGTCAGAGTGGCTATAGGCCAAAGCTGCTCTTGAGTCAAAGGCATATGACAGTTTAAAGGACACTGGGAGCTTGAAGACACAGATTCTCTAGACCACTAAGTCAAAATTCAAACTCCTAAGCAGAACTCCAAGCAATATGTCTAGTGAAGTCCAGGTACTGCTGATCACCAATACCCACCTTATGGTGAAGCATGGAGGTAACAGCATCGGTCTATGGAGGTGCTTCTCAGTAGCAGGGACAGGGAGACTGGTCAGAATTGAGGGAAGGATGAACTGAGCCAAACACAGAGAGTTCCTTAAAGAAAACCTGCTCCAAAGTGCACGCGACCACAGACTGGGGCAATGGTTCACCTTTCAGCACACAAATAACCCAAAGACAAAGCTGGAGTGCCTTGAGTTTAACTCTCTCGACTGTCCGTGAGTGGCCAGACTCAGTCCCCATTGAACATCATGGAGAGACCTGAAGATGGCGGTCTACAGACACTTCACATCCAATCTAATGGAGCATGACAGGATCTTTCAGGACGAATGAGTTAAACTACCCAAATCCAGCTGTGCAAAGAGACTTACCCAAAAAGACTTAAAGCTGTAATTACTGACAAAGGGGCTTCTGCAAAGTACCAAATTAAGGGTCTGCATACTTCCATGAAGGAAAGATTTCAGTGTTTGATTTCTAATAAATGTACAAACCTTTCTGCAAACGTTTTCACTTTGTCATTATGGGTTATTGAGTGTTGATTGATTGGCAGAAATGGCAAATGTATTTGTTTTTGCAGCCCAAGGGGGGGCCTACACAATATTAGGCAGGTGGCTTTAATGTTGTGGCTGATTGCTGTTCATAGAAAATGGATGATGGAAGGAGTACTGGATTCAGAAATAAATCATGGAATGGTGGACAAAGGTGTCAGGAGTGGTATGTGACCAAAGAATCAAGTGGTCAGGTGTATAAAACAGTGGCCAGAGCAGTATTGTTGTGTGGGTCAGAAGACTAGGCAGGTAAAACGGTGAAGGGAAAGGAAATGGATGCTACAGAAATGAGGATGCTGATACGAATGTGTGGATTAGCAAAGCGTGATAAGATCAGGAATGACAGAATCAGAGGTACTGTTAAAGTTGGGGAAATCTCAAAGGAAAATAAGGAAAAAAGGTTAAGGTGAAATGGAGATGTCATGAGAAGAGAGGGGAGAAGAAACATGGATGTGGAGGAGTCGGGATGGAAGAAACGGGGATGACCAAAGAGAAGGGGGATCTGGGGTAGAAACTGTTATTGAGTGAAGAAGTGCTCAACAGATGAGAGTGGAGGAGGCTGGTCCAAAATAATGACCCCCACATGAAAGGAGAAGAGGAAGAAGTGGAAAACAGATGGATTTGCAGCAAATGAAATATAACACATTGAAGCAGGTGGAGTGTTTTTTAGCTGCAGCACACACGTAGTGTTAGTAAACGTGTGCTTTGAAGCGTACTTAACTTATTTCATGACTCTTCTCATTTTCAAATTACATACTTAAACTCAAATGAAAGTACAGGTCTCTCACCAGCCACCCTCTTGCTTGTCGACGTTGGTGATAATGGCCTGTTTGGGAAAGCAGAGTTCATCTTCCCGCTGGGCCCTGTAGTCATATAATGCCTTGACCGTACACTGTCGAGGGGGGAGACAGACTGCATTAGAAGAGGCCCCGACTGGAAAACTAGAACAACTTGCTGCCCCCGCACCCTCTTACAGACGTTTACAGTAAACCCCCAAAAAATGAGAGACAATCAAGTCCCAACAATACTTTGCTGGGATAAGTAGCAAATGGAAGCAAATAAAAAAATAAGCTTCAACTTGGGGTCTAATGGGAGGGTCAAGGCTCCCGTTTAAGGAAGTGTGGAGATCTGAAAGAACCGTTGGCCTAATAGTGTTTTAGAAATTTACTTTGGCTCCACACAGCTCCTCATGGGACAACAGGTGGAAATATCTTCTGAAAGGGCTAGTAAAAGCTATGATGCTGAGCTCAGATAGCACCATGAGAGACAATGGCAACACTCCACTGATGGCACAAGGGCCCAGATACGATCACGCCGCAGAGACGTGTATGATGCTTATTCCACACATCACCTTCAAGGACACTGAAGATGATGATGATGATGGTGATGAGGATGGGTGTAAACACTTCACTGGGAGTCCCTGATAATGTCTGGTCTTTACTCCTTCTTCAAGATGAATGATGGGTCTGAGTACCTTTTTCGAAGCACTTTAACTACCCTGGACCAGAGACCCATGGTGATGGTCTGTCCAGACACATTTTCTGAGATGCTGATGAGGTTCAGCAGTCAATTGTGTGCACTCTCGGCCTGCGTTGTATATTTTACCTTTGGTGTCATCATTTCAGTGTCCTGCCATGATGATGTTACTACAGCAGCTGTCACTGGGAGTATTAAACATTTCCATGCAAGGCCATTTAAAATTGCTCACATCATGTTTGACTGGACAGAGCTCTATAAAAAGGTTAACTTTCGATAGTAAAAAATAAAACAATTTTAATAAATTTCAGCATCTTTCCCATTTTGCTGCTTTTACGAAGGACGTTCAGAAAGTTTCCACGCTTTGATATTTTCGTTGGAAACGGTGAAGTCGGGAGGAACAGTAATTGGGCATGTCTGAGAGTGTCATGTGACTGGGAAAATTGTATCGCAAAGGAAGGTGATTACGTACAAAAGTGACATAATTTGTTTTTGAAATTCTTAATAAATAGAGATAAAAAAAAGTGCGGAAACTTTTTGAATGTCCCTCATACAGAGGTCTGTTGTTTTTGTTTTTGTGAAAAAAGAAAATCATTTTATTCGTAAAGATTCAACATTTGCTGTTTTTCCAACTAGCCGGGCTTTGATGAGCATTTTAGGGAATTTTCGCGACTCTGCAATTAGGGACTCTCTAGTTCATAACAGCGTTCAATAAAGAGTGAGCTGTGTGTATGTTGGTCTTCCTGAAAGGAATCGCACTGTGGAAACCTTTTGAAAGATGTGGCCCTCATAAGGTTGAACAAATTTGGGGAGACTTTATTTGTTTTCTGTTTCTTGATTGTAAAGTTCCTCTGTGAATTTCCGAAGGAACCACAATCCCAGTTCCTTAATCCTTGTAAATAGGATGGCAAAGTTCTGCTGAGAGAACTTGGAGGTCAAATAAAATCGACACACCTTTAGAACAAACATATTGATTGGAGAGAGAAACAGAAATCCCAATTTCCTCTGATAGTGATGGTTCCATACTGCCTGATCTTGTGTTCCCAGGTTAGGCATGGCTGTACAATGACTGCAGCAGATAGTCACGCCTGCAATTGATGGCAGCAGCCACGCCTTACATAGGACACCAGAATAAAGCAAGAGATTTAGAAACCGTTCCCAGAGTTTCACCTCAGCCAATGAGATATGAAAAGAAAGAAATCAGAAGCCCGGATATGCCACACCACCTAAAAATAAAAAGACAGACGGACGGCTCTCGCCCTCTACCAGAGGAGTGTAGTCACCTCGGTCTCCTCTTGGGGACGCAACTTCACCGCATTCCTTCTATGACACACCTAAACACAAAACAACAGCTCCAGCTTATCATCCTGAGTGACTGACGTATGCAGGGGACTACACCTCTGAGACTTACAGGGTAGAACCTTTCATGTGACATTTCCAGGTGATAAGATGACCCTCCAGATGCTGTCCCCGAGAGCTACTCACTTTTCAGATCTTCCTTTGTAAAGCTAGTTGAAAACATTTGCACGTCTGTAACCTCTCACAAGTAACCCTTCAGTTTTATAAGAACCCAACATGGAAACTAAGGGAAAGGGCATTTTGGACTGAATTTAGGTAACATTTCTTTGTGCAAAGAGTTGTGGGACTCTGGAACAAACTACCGAGACATGGAGTTAGAGCAGAAACCTTGACAACCTTTAACCTCCTTAGCGTCACTTTTTCTCCAAAAAAAAATGTAAAAAGTGTTGCATTTTTTGGCTTGAAAAACATTTTTATTAAATGTCATCTTTCGACTGTAAAATGTGCAAAACACTATAAAATGATACTATAATGATACAAAGTAATAATATTAATGATGAATAATAATAACAATATGAACAGAACACTGCACATGTGTGAGTGATGTGAGCGTCGTTTTCAGATTCCCAGAATCCCTTTCGGTTTCACTGACCGTTTCAATCTCACTGCCTGAAGACAGATTCACTGCATCATCGCTGCTGATGAGAGGCGTTTCATACGTGACGCCATTATGAGGCTAGGAGAAGACGCTCCTACACTGTTGCCCAGGTTATGCTCGGGTCTGATGCTTACGTAAAACGCACCTATACCATTGCCTGAGTAACGTTTCGCACTTAATGCTGCTGGCATTTTTACATCCTCTGTAATATTCAGGTCTTACACCAGACGCCTCTATACTGTCGCTCAAGTGACACTTGAGACTAATGGTTTTAGCATAGTTTTTACAGCTCGAGTTTCACACTAAGGAGGTTAAGAAGAATCTGTATGAGATATCAGGGCAGCTTAGCTATTAGCTAACCAGACAAGCTTGATGGTCTGAATGGTCTCCTCTCGTTTGTTAAATTGCTTATGTTCTTATAAAATCTGCCCATCGAAGCAGAAAATTTATGTGCATATGGAGACATTTTTATTCCTAGATTCTCAAAGCATCAATGAAAGGTGAAACGTTAGAAACTGCCCTAGGTGACACAGGGCATACATCGAGATGGCATTGAATATTTTGAAGGATTATCTGGACAGAACAATTTACAAATATCATTTGTTATCAAACAACAAGGAAGTAGAAATTCTACACCAGTGGTCCAATTTGCATGAAAATCGGCCTACAGATAAGAAGAGATGTGAGCAAGGAATGATTTCAAATTCAATGCAATGAAACAATCGATTGGTACAGAACAGACCTACACTTAGGGGGTCACTTGTTATAGCTCAGCTAAGATCTCATCCCTTGCTCAAATCTATTTTCTTTTTATTTACACTTTTTGTTGTCTTTTAAATATTATTTTGGATATTGTGTTGTTAATGTATGTATTTGTTTGCCATGTTGTCTGCCCTGTCTCCTGTATGTTGAGCTTTAGAGGTTGGAGTTCATCTGCAGCTGGGGAATTGTGGACAGCAGGATTGAAGAAGCAGCCTTTACAATGGCCGCCCTGGCTGAGGTTCAGTGCTTTCATTCTGATAGTGGATTTCCTGGATTTGACCCTCCAAACTCTTGAATTAAGGTGCTGTTCACATTTTTGGACTGGATTTTCTTACTTTTGGTTTGCCTTTTTAGGCAAAACCTATTTTTTGTTTCAGTATTTTTTGCTTCCGACACTTTTTGGTGGAATTCACTTTTACAGTTTACAGTTTTCCTCATTTTAATTTTTAAAGCCCCATTTTTTGCCCGTGTAGGTTGTAGGCCTGCTATTAGAGTTGGAGGCTAGCCTTACTGGAAGTGATGAGGCCTGCTCTTTTGGTTTATTGAAGTGCTGGTCTGGTTTTTGTATTTGAGGTCGCACAGTTTTTTTTTTGACCTTTGTGAATAGGCAGAATCACAACACCACTGAACTCTGGTCATCTACCTGTATACTAATTAAAGGCAAAGCCCTCACTGACTCACTCACTCACTCACTCACTCATCACTAATTCTGCAACTTACCGTGTAGGTAGAAGGCTGAAATATGGCAGGCTTATTCCTTATAGCTTATTTACAAAAGTTAAACAGGTTTCATTTCAAAATTCTACACATTACGGTCATAACGGTCGACAACGTCTGCCATGTTGAACTTTCTTATTTATTGCCCAATCTTCACGAAATTTGGTAGGTGGCTTCCCTGCGCTAACCAAAACCGATGTATGTACTTATTTCGATGGTATGACGCCACTGTCGGCCGCCATATTGAACTTTCCAACGTCACTAATTCTCCAACTTCCCGTGTAGGTAGAAGGCTGAAATTTGGCAGGCTCATTCCTTACAGTTTACTTACAAAAGTTAAGCAGGTTTCATTTCGAAATTCTATGCGTAGCGGTCATAATGGTTGACAAAGTTCGCCATGTTGAACTTTCTTATTTATGGCCCCATCTTCATGAAATTTGGTAGGTGGCTTCCCTGCGCTAACCAAAACTGATGTACATACTTATTTCAGCTACTGTCAGCTGCCATATTGAACTTTCCAACGTCACTAATTCTCCAACTTCCCGTGTAGGTAGAAGGTTGAAATTTGGTACTTATTTCGGTGGTATGATGCCACTGTCGGCCGCCATATTGAACTTTTCAACGGTCTTTGTTACTTATGGGCCCATCTTCAAGAAATTTGGTACACGGGTTCCCAACGCTAACTGAATCCTACTTACGTACATATATACGTCCATAGCCTGCAGCTTGGTCACCGTGTGAGGCGGCGTTGGGTCCCCCATCCTAACGCCTCCCACGTTGTTGGCTGCCTGCCTATATAAGGCTGTCCAGTCTCTACATTCCCTTCCTTGCTTCGCCACGGGATTCACGTCTCCCTGCTGATAACTACAGCCTTTTTATTTAATCCATGGCTTCTCCGCTGTTTTATTGTTCATTTATTACGATTATAGTTATTGTGTAGGTATTTTACACTTACTTTACATTGCTCGCGTACCCATTTCCTTTATCATTCCAACTGTATCCCCATTAACATGTCTATCGAGGTGATCACTATCGATCAAAGAACTGTCCCTTACCGAGTGGTTTCCATGCCCAGAGATGGCACCTACCTTTTCCATTCTCTTTGTTACATATTGCACGGCCATATCAGGCTCACTCTTGATATCTGGAGGAACATTGTGTCTTATGTATTGAATGACTGGGACAGGTTCAAGGTGTGGACTGATGACGGTACAGGAGGTAATTATACTACACAGGAGCACTAGAAGAGTGAAATGCTTAAGCCCTTCACCTATGGATCTGCATGTGAGTTGATGGCTGCCGCTGAATTGTTCGGTTGTCTCTTTCAAGTGTACCGAAATGGCCAAATATTTTACACCTTTTGACAACGGCCAATGCCCCATAAACATCTTAGATTCACAGGTGACGATTTCAGTAGTGAACACTTTGATGTTTTTGAATGTTTAAACTATCAAAAGCTGGATGTGAAGTTATCGATGAAACCGGCTGTATACTTGCAACGCATGACAGATGCCGAATGTCTCTTCAACACAAGTCCTACAAATACTGTTGTAATTGAAACAAACCATGAAACTCAAAACGATTATGACAGCAGCAATCCAAGCTGTGAGATTTGAAACAAGATTAGATAGATAGATAGATAGATAGATAGATAGATAGATAGATAGATAGATAGATAGATACTGTTCACATGACCAACTGTACGTTGCATGCTCAAGAGTAAGCTCAGCTCACAGCTTTGTCATATTACCGGAAGGCCGAACTCACAATGTGGAATACAAAGAGATCCTTAACTCTCTTAGGGCGGATGTCGACTTTTGTTGACAGGAGGGGTTGAGGGCGATAATCAGCTGTTAATGGCAACAAATCTCACTGTCACGTCACAGGCATTCCCTCTGTGCTTGGAGGAATGCTAGACTCGTTGACTCGGCAACTAATCCTAGCGTGTGCATGAGTTGCGAAATGTAAACAATGGCAAGATGGCATCGACATGTGACAAGGGAGCGAAGCAAGTGCAGAAAAGAAAACACTCGGCAGACAATGTTTTGCGCATTATCGCGGAGTCAGACTCTGATTTTTCAGAATCGGATTTTATTGACAGTGATCAGGAGATCGAGCAAGAGTGTGAGAAGCCGGCATCAGCTGATCAAACACCAACCAATGCCGCGCCAGCGGATCTGCTGCCAGTTGAGCGCTTTCGTGCAGCCGATGCATCTACGGCAAGGTTCGCGTGGGATAAATACACAGACATTGATCCGTGGAGAGCCGAGCTGGCTACTGGACTTCACAAGACGGCATGGCTTGCTGTTGGACATGACAGATCACCAGCTGCTGTACTTCAGGCTGCTTTCTCCTGATGCTGCTTTTCAGCTACCGTCAGACGAGACAAACAGGTAGGCAGAGAAATTTTTTGAATCACGGGCTGCGTTTGCATCGCATTCTCGTTTTTCAAAGTGTAAACCCACAACAAAAGACGAGATGAAGCGTGCTGTGGTATTACAAATAGAGATGGGACAGAACTGGTGATATAACTTCAGGGAGCATTGGTCCAAATGTGCTTTGTCCCCTGGTGGCTTTGGACAGGTTATGCAGCATGGTGATAGGTACGTGCTGCTGCAAAGTTTTATTCACTTCTGTAATAAACAGAAGTAAATCCCATGGGGTGAGCCAGGCTATAATGCCATGCATAAAGTTCATAAAGTTTCAGAAAATGGAAAGAGGTGACAATACGGTTTTCATGCGGGCAGAAAACTTGGTGGTAGTGGAATGGGACAATGGCAAAAGGGTGACTTGTCTCTCTACAGTACACACAAACAATATATGTGAGAAAGTGCAGAAACAGACAAGTAGGCACCAAAGCAACACGTATTGTAAGCAGTGCAATGTGGCAATGACCGAAATTGGCTGCTTTGAGCGAGATCAGACTTTGCTGTGTAAAATGTATGTGAAATCATAGAGTATGCAGGCTCATAAAACGTGCAAGACAGTAACATTTGTCAAAAGTAAATATTTTTTGTTGATTTGATATGTTAAACAATTGCTTTGTGTTCTTTTTTTAAAAAATGTTAGCTTTTGGAAAAATATTCAGCCCTGGGAGATAAGAAAAAAAAAAAAAGCCCTAAAAGAGTTAACAAATAATTATTGGTATATTTTCCCTCAGTTTAAAAAGGTTTCATTTTCTTCTTAAGAAAAATTTTAAGGCAGTACTTAGCCGCTGCGAAGCACGGGTATATTGCTATCTGTAATATTGGGGAAATCTGAAAACAACATGTAATCCATGACAAACACAACACTAGTCCCATCAAGAGGAAAGCTAAACAGTTATACTACACTGGACCCACAGGGGCTACCTTTAGTTCTCAAGTCTTACAAAATCACATAAATCATTGACAAAGCAATCGGCTCATTTACTGTGCTATAAAGCCTCAGAATAACTGATAACAGCAGCTGTGAGTCATGCCATGGATATTATGGATCTTTCTTTATTATAAATTAGTTGCATACTTTTCTGAACTCTTTGTATCCTAACATATGAGGGTAAGTCAATAATTATCAATAGCTTTATGATCATTTTGTTTGGGTTAGCTATACAGTTTTCCCCCTTTGGCAACATGGTGCGGTTACAGTGGTAAAAATTTCAAACGTGATCAGTCCGTTTCTCTTGTTGCTTTCTGGCCAATCCATTCTCTGATTGTGCCAAAGAAGACAAGCAAGCAGTGACCCACTATTCATGGGCTGAAGATACAACAACAACAACAACAACATTTATTTATATAGCACATTTTCATACAAACAGTAGCTCAAAGTGCTTTACATATTAAAGAATAGAAAAATGAAAGACATAATTATAAAAAATAAATCAACATTAACATCGAATAAGAGTAAGGTTCAATGGCCAGGGGACAGAAAAACAAAAAACTCCAGACGGCTGGAGAAAAAATAAAATCTGTAGGGATTCCAGACCATGATACCGCCCAGTCCCCTCTTGGCAGAGGGGATGTACCAAGGACCAACATCAGTTCTTCAGAATCATGGTACAGACTTGGTCAATGTTGTCTTCAGTAGTTGACATGGACAGGTGTCCCTCACTTCTCTTTGGTTAACGCTTATCTGGCCTTTTTTTGGAACTTCACGATCCATCCATAAACATAGTAAAACACTGTCTCTATAATGAGCAGAAAGCCATCTATGGATTTCAGCCCCTGGTAAACCTTCAGCCCATAAATATCAGACCAGTTCTTGCTGCTCTTATTTGGTACAAAAGAAGAGAGGAGCAGCCATATTTACTCTTCGAAAACAACAGGAGACACCAACTGATCAAGGTTTACACATGTGCCAACTTTGAACACATGTACTTTGGGACGCATTCACAGGTTGCCTCGTGATGTCTCCTGGAAGTTGTGCCAAGTGACGTTATGAGCATGTTGACTTATTAGCCAGCAACATGGAGCCTTCATCATCCACATTTGTGGATTCAACCTAAAACCTAGCATTACTGGTTAAGTGTTTTAAAGGATCTCTGGTTTTGAACTCTCCGCTGCCCCTCAACTAAGATTTAATGTGTGAGAATAAAGGGAACATCAAAGGGTAACATAGTTATTGTGCAAGAAGTGTTTTGATTTGCATATATATAAGCATTTGTTTTTGAAAACTCATGAAGAGACTAATGCAATAGTTGGCTAAACAGATAAAACTAGCCAACCCACGGCATAGCATACGCCGCATAATCAGGCCGTTTTTTAAATGATTTTTAAGCACAGAGGAAAAAATAACCATTTGAAAAATCCGTAATTTAATAAACCACCAAGAAAAGTAACATTGCAACAATGCACGCTACGAAGCAACATACAATTGTCCGTGACTGAAAACCGGAGGAGCGCCTACTCCTTCCAAATTGAAGGACGGGGTTGAACGGCGCTCGTTCTGTACGCACTGCCCGCTTATGTGCCCGCCCCCAACTCCCTACCTGAGTCGCTCTGTGTACAGTCCACACGCACCTGTGAGTCACGTTGACTGTTAATTTTCCAAACACCGCCTCAGTCGGTTTCCACGTTGACTTTTCATTGTTCTTTGCAGTTCTGGGTGCTTTTTTATATATAATCCACCAAGTCACCCGACCGGGGGGTGGGATGGGGTTACAAAGGGCAGCAACGTAATCAGTCTGAGCATATGACCCGCACGTACTGGGAATTTCTCGTTCGTGGGGAACAATCGCAAGCCACGGTCTCCATCACGAATGGGGTTCAACGGCTTACCCACATGTTGATCCATTCAGTGTAGCGCGCGTGCAGTACCGGACATGCAAGTGCATCACAGACCTGTTAATGCTCAATCTCACGTGGCTGAAAGCCACTTGTCCCTCTAAGAATTTGGACGCCGACCGCTGTTGGGTCGTGTAACTATTTAGCAGGCGGGAGTCTTGTTCGTTTTCGGAAATAAGCATCCAAATTGCTCCACTAAGTAAGAACTGCCATGCACCACCACCCACAGAATAAAATACGGAATCGTCCCGTATTTGAGAATGAAATTGCGCGTCCCGTGGTCTTGGCCCCCAAGGGATGTGGCCCCCGCTGCAGTATGCGTCCCTTATTTTTTTGTATTAAAAGTGATAACCGTACCTGTGACTCACGTAGACTTTTCATTGCTTTGTGCGGTTTTGGCTGCCTTTCTATATATAATCCACCAAGACACCCGAGCACGGTGGGAGGGGGGTGTGTACAAAGTGCAGGAGCATCTAAGAAGACGCATGTTTGTCGCGGATGCGAATTGCTGTATGTAGCGTGTAAAACAGTTTGCTATGAGCAACAGTTTCGTCAATGACATTTCTCCAAAAAAACCCGACTGACAGAAACAAACAGTTACCTGAAGCAGGAATTTCTATAACATTGAAAGAAGTGTTGTTTCCATGAAATACATTTGAAGCGGCAGCCATGGAGGGCAAAAGAATAGTCAACGTGGCTCACAGCTGGGTTTGGACCACAGCACAGACCAAAGCGAGTGAGTTTGTGTTTGATGAGCTGTTTGATTTGGCGGTCAGTGGTCTGAGGTACGTTCCTGAGCACGTGGGAGGAAGGGTAGAGTTTGTGGGCGGGGCTTCGTTGTTCCTTTCGCATGGTTTTCATGGTGGACGCGGTTAGTGTCGAAACCGAAAAGAATAATGAAAAGTCAACGTGGCTTAGACGTGCATGTGGACTCCTAGCACAGATGAAAGGGGCTAATTGGGTGGTCGGTGAGTTTTTGCGTCTGGGCACATGGGTAGGCAGTGTGAATGCGTAGAGAGCGAGGGTAGACGCGGGCGGTGAAAAGGAGTGTTGGTGGGCCGAAAAACGTCTTCCGTGTTCCTGCAGGAGCATCTAAGAAGACGCATGTTTGTCGCGGATGCGAATTGCTGTATGTAGCGTGTAAAACAGTTTGCTATGGTGCAAGCGGTCATGCGTTGTAACCGAAAACTCGTAGACTGCTTACTTCATTGTGTTTTAACCTCAGTTGTAAATGATTGTTTTAAAGATCCCATGAGATACCCTCAAAACCGTTTCACACGCTGCATATGGCGATTCACCTCCGCGAGAAACATGCCTCTATGAACAGTCAACGTAGTTCGGAGGTGCATGACATGAACATGGCATTAACCTGACCTGCACCGCATGTGGCCTCCACGACAGACGAATATAAATGACGGCACTTTTTCTGTGTCCTCACGTCCGACTTGGTGGGCGTGGCCCTGCGAGTTGTCGTCATATCCAATGGTCTTGGAGTTGGTGGGCGTGGCTCCTTCCTGCATACGCCATAGGTGTCTCACTTGTCGGCGGCTTAGTGAATCCACGCCCCTTCCGGCGTGCTTTTCATGGTTGTCTTGCCTTAGTGAATTATATATATATATATAGATGTTCTAGGTATTTGAAGATGTGACCAAGTGTCATGTGCACACGAAGATGTGCCAGTTGTCACGTATACAGTTTTCCATAAAAGAATAAGAGCTGAACTTAAGAGGTGTTGAAGGACAAGAATGTAGTAGAAATGAGACTTTTATTTGGGTGTGGGTATGTAAGCCATTGAGCCAATTAGAGTGAATGCAAGCTAATGAACCAATCAGATCTGGCATTAAACAGTTATCTAAGAATGACTCTGTGTCTCTGTTTGTGACCATTCGCTGACAACCTCTGCCCTGGACACTGTCCCTTAGTCGATTACTATAACAGGATGCTCCCTGTTCAGCATTTGCTGAAGAGAAATTAAAGAGGCATTGAACAAGCTTCCTCCTGTCTGACTCAAAGAGGTCCTACTTGAGGACAAAATGTCTTCCTTTAATATATCTCCAATTATTTCTCCCGTACTACAGTAATCCCTCCTCGATCGCGCGGGTTGTGTTCCAGAACCCCCCGCGATAGATGAAAATCCGTGAAGTAGAAACCATATGTTTGTATGGTTATTTTTATATATTTTAAGCCCTTATAAACTCTCCCACACTGTTAACATTATTAGAGCCCTCTAGACATGAAATAACACCCTTTAGTCAAAAGTTAAAACTTTGTTCCATGACAAGACTGAGATGACAGTTCTTTCTCACAATTAAAAGAATGCAAACATATCTTCTCTTCAAAGGAGCGCCGTCAGGAGCAGAGAATGTCAGAGAGAGAGAGCGAGATAAAAGCAAACAATCAAAAAATCAATACGTGCTTTTAAGAATGCCAAAGCACCGCGATAATGCGCCATTTTTTAGAGGATCGTCCGTATCTTCTAAACAAACAGCTTCTGTGCAAACAGCCCCTCTGCTCACACTCCCTCCATCAGGAGCAGAGAATGTCAGAGAGGGTAAGAGAGAGAGAGAGAAGCAAACAATCAAGCACCGCGCGGGAAGCATATCGTATATCATTGAGGAGTTTTAGTTAATATGTAATACATGCTCTGATTGGGTAGCTTCTAAGCCATCCGCCAATAGCGTCCCTTGTATGAAATCAACTGGGCAAACAAACTGAGGAAGCATGTACCATAAATTAAAAGACCCATTGTCCACAGAAAGCGGCAAACCAGCGAAAAATCTGTGATATATATTTAGATATGCTTACATTTAAAATCTGCGATAAAGTGAAGCCGCGATATAGCGAGGGATTACTGTATATTCACTAGTCTGGTTTCTGACATTCTCACTTCGTTTCTCTCTTTGTGATTCTTGTCTCACATCCTAAATCTGGGATTTTGGCTTTTGTTCTTGACTTATTATTTTTTTTTGCTCCATCTTCTGATTCCACCTCTCTTTGTGCTGAGACTTGAGCACAACGTGTTTTAAGGCCACCATGAACAACACCTTCTAGGTTTCACCTTTTTATTGCAAACCGTATGAGAAGCTCAGAAATGCCTGTTCTCAATTGAGCTGACATGAACGCCTACTTACTTTTATACCATGACAGGATGATTTCCCAACTTGGTTTCACGCAAATTGGACCACAAACTTTTTGGGTGTAGTTTATTGTCACATATTAATGGTAAAAGTTAAAGGTCAATGTGTAACCAAAACTGAATAGTCTGCTGGCTCAAAGAACAGCTAGTCTTCTGCATTTGTTTAATTCTGCTAAGTTAAATTTGCTTATTAATTATATTCAGAATATGGTATCCAAATAATTGCTTGTAAACATAACTTGTCTCAGCCATTTAAGGAATGAAGATATAAATTTGTTTCTCTGCATAGCTTAATAGACAAAAAAAAAAAAATCAGTTGAACTCACCCTGGCTGTTGGCATCTTGTTGGCTTCTACATAAAAGTGTGGCGTCCGCACCTCATAAAGCGCTCCATAGTCCAGCTCCTAGAAGGATAAACCACAACATTATCAGCTTTTTCAGCTGTAAGGTGACCAGGAGTACTCTGGAGATCCCAAACTCAGACTTCTAAATTATGTGATTAATGGCAGAATAAAGGGCCTCATAGAGTAGAGTGAAACTCTTACAGCCTGTGCTAGCGACTCGAAATGGACACAGTATGGAGATACTGTAACCTTTGCAGCCGAAAGATCTCAGGTGATCGGCCTTAAGCCTGAGGCCTCACACACACTCACTGCTACATTTTCATTTAAAAGCACAGACATCAGTCTCCATTTTTGCCTTTTGTCCGGTACTTTTAAATCTCCAAAAACAGTGACTTTTGAAAATGCTCTCCAGGACCGTATACTTCTGAAAACGCCAGCTCGGCTTTACAGTGTGGACGGATGGAAATAGTGCTTTTTAAAAGCAGACACCAATCGTGCTCTGACTTGATTGTGCTTATTATGTGGTCCTTCCCTGCTAGGACCCTGATAATTATAGCATCTCATGTCCCGACTGGTCACCCTCCATGGAAGAACGCCACATTCCAACATAGCGGACACAGAGGAGCTGTATGCCATGGTGCCTGTGGCATTGCTTACCCGTATGCAGCTAAATTGTGTTTTGTGTAGTATGAATGCTCCATACTATGCACAAACGGTCACTACAGGTCATTAAAGTTTTGTGCTAAATCCCATGGCTAGCTGCGTTACCATCCTTTAAGGATTTGTCCACTGATGTGTACGTGTAGGTGAATGGCTCCATCATATGCGTTTTCGGTCATTTAACTTCGACAAAGATACTTTCATAAATGATGTGAAAACTCTAATGTGGACAGAGATCATTTTTGTTTAAAAAACTACACGATATTAAGGTTTATTTATAAGATTAATGGTATTATTACACTAATCCTGCCAATTTCCATATAGTCTGGTGTTATTTGAACAAAAATGAGGTAACGTGAAGGGTAATTTTTGCTTAAAAAAATGTCTTCCCTTTAAATGAATTATAATTAGGTGTTCGAATTATGAAAATTCACTTTATGAAGCGGATCCTTAGAACAGATTAGCTCCTTCGTAAAGTGGAGGAAGCCCACACGCCTGTCCGATTTGCAGCCACCCTAGTGAATAAGGAGACAATCCCTAAGATCACCACTTGCACCGTCACCGCTTCAAATTTCATTTCAGGGCTCAGACTTTAGTGACTGTGATACGACTCGAATGTAACCTGAATTATTTTAAGTTTATAATGACTTTCACTCTGTATAAAACAGGGAGAGATCCCACATTTGTACTTTTGTGCTTGTAATATCAGAAACTTTAGAACTCTTTACTTGAGTAGTCACTTTTCAGAAAGGTATGTCTACTTTTCCTCAAGTATGGCTGCTGGGTACTTTATATGGCACTGAAAGAAGCTCGTCACAAGAACACAACAAAAGCCTTCCTAACCGAGAAGACACTGAACATTATTTGAGCTAATTAAAAACCCGAATATTCTGCTAAACTGGTTTGATGAAGGTTTTGAAGTGCAGTAGCAGCACTCAGCAAACCGTAAAACAGAGGGCAGAGGTTGGATGAAAGAGCAAAACATTTTTCCTTTATTCCAGGGATTTATCTAATTTTACTTAAAATTTTTACTTCCAATGTATACACCTTTACTTTTGTTTGTATGATGCTTCATATCTGCCCAATTATGTACCAAGCTTTATCTTTGCAGCACAACAGCGTGTGGACAACATCATCTGTTGTATTGTTTTCTTCGGCAAAATGAAGGGTGTAAAACACCAGAGATACGATGGGAAACGGAGAAAGGATTTTTCATGCCACACTAAAAAACTCCAAAACTCACTAAAAAAACTCCCCAAGGAGCACCTCCCGACACACACTGATTTTAAAGGGGATTTTAAAAACTCGCCATCTTTGACAGCACTTACATTTGAAATTTCATTGACATGACATGCAAGTAAGGATTTCAGTGTACTCGGTATGCATCACAATAAACTAAATGACAATTACATTGCTTTAGCTCAAGTTTGGTTTTTCTATGCACATCTTATATATAAACATCTATGCTTGGAAGTGTGTGTCTGTCCCGACCGGAAATGCGTGGCTACAGCATGAAGCTCAAAGAAAATCGTGAAACTGCCAAGAAAAGAGAACCTTTCTTAGCCGCTAAAACACAAGCGAGGCAAACACATCGGCAAAACGAAACCCCCGAAGAAGAAGAAACTCGCTTAGCCACTGACAGACAATGGAGACGAGCACATCAGCAAAAAGAGAACCCCGCTTAGCCACTAAAACACAAGCAAGACAAACACATCGGCAAAACAAAACCAACGAGGAAAGAGAAACTCGCTTAGCCACTGACAGACAATGGGGGTGAGCACATCGGCAAAAAGAGAACCTCGCTTAGCCGCTAAAACACAAGTGAGGTGAACACATTGGGAAAAACAAAACCAACGAGGAAAGAGAACCACGCTTAGCCGCTAATGCACAATCGATGCTATTGGTTGATTGAAGTGCCAGAATCCACGGTTTATAGGAGGCCAGGCTTTTTACAGCACAGGTTTACACAGCTAGTATTATAATAAAGTTCTTAGAATATACTTTATTTGTCCAATAGGAGAAATTACAATTTTGCAGAAGCCCCCCACTACAAAAAAAAATAAATAAATAAAAACAAACAACACCTATCCCAAAACATACATAAAAATGTCTGGTTTGGTAACGGAGAGCTTGTAGGTGGCAGTAAGATTAGGTCAGACCTGCTCAGATTGTACCACGGGTTTATATTTAAAGTCATTAATATTTGGTTCAGCTTGTAGCGTCCATGAAAGGAACATGCCTAAGAGACACTTGACTGGTCTCCGAATAGTGACAGTGAAAAGAAATACACCAAAAACAGCATAGCTACACAGAATGAAACCTGCCCTGTATATTTAATTATATGCTGTACTACTAGCCATGGTACTTGTGGAAGACAAGTAATAGAAAAACTTAAAAATATAATCTCTCTCTTGCCCTACATGTACTTTCCATGACTTTCCTCTGTTCTCGTGTATGTTTGACCCCCTCTTCACCACACTCCCTTTCTCGGGTTCGTTCCCGTAAGGCCAGCTTCTCGGACACTGTTATCATTTTCAAGGCACCTTCCGGTCCGTTTTTATACTTCCTGTCTTTGAAGGCGACTCTCGCTGTGTGTCCTATGCCTTTAATCCTCCTCATGTGTCTTACACTTCCACTACCTCTTCCATCATGTGACCAAAGCCAAATTGACCAATCCGATTGCTCTGATGGACTGGGTACACAGACTTTAATGTATGTCTACCAACAACTATTTGAATCTATGATGGATGGTGTGATATTATTTGATTGTATATGTTTTTAATGTTTTGTTGCTATCATTTTATTTTTTGTGTTGCTGTGCCTAAACAAGTAAATGGTTCTGCAATCTCAGCTCGTTTTCCTTGCTAAAATAAATCAATTAAAAAAAAAAAAAAAACTCCAATTAAATCCCTCCACACCCCAAAGACCAGGATCTCACCGTAGTGCCCATTCTTTCCAACGTCTCCTCGTTGATGGGGTAACGTAATTTCATCTTGCGGTATAATGGATGCCTCTCATAGTAACTGACCAAGTCCACAAGACTCTCAAATTCAGCTGAGCTTCCAAGCATGAAGAGGCGACCTTCCTGTTGGATTCGACAGTGTTTGATCTTCCCCTCGGCCCTACAGCAGACATGCACAAAAATAACATCAAGACCTGTCATCTAATTCAGAGATGACTGCCACATTCAGTGATGATCTTAACAGGAAGGCAACCAACGCATGTCACTTTAGAAGGGTACAGGGCTGTTGGTGGAGGAGAATAATTGCATGGGGTTAGGATGCAATAAATAGAAGGTTTAGTGCAGATGGAATTTCATCTTGTTCAGATACACTGTAGTTATCCTTGGAGTCAGAATAATCAGGAAGAGTCACAGGAAAATTGTAGCTATGAAGCATATAGAAAAAAAAAGCGTGCCCTGCCACATTCGTGATTCTGTCTTCTCAGGTGCACGATTTACCACTTGAGACAGACGATCTCGGCGTGATCGTACCTGAAGGAGATGGCAAACGAGTTGGGCTCACTGCGCTTCCTCACCAAGAAGGCCCCATCGCGTGGAACTCTCATGAGCATGTGCTCTGCCTGCAAGCGGGACAGATTTGCATGATACCACCTGAGAGGAAGCAAAATCACCAGGTTAGGTAAATAGTGGCTGGTTTAATTCATTCAGTTTGATGTAATCCAGAGACGACCTTAATAATATTAGTAATGACATAAGAAAACGGCAAAATACACTCCAGTTGACTGCTTCACATAAATAAAATAAAACAAAACGTCTTCTATAAAGCCCAGTTAATTAGGTCAACATAATACCTTGCGCCAATACCGTCGGTCCAGGCCTACCTCCCGGGGTGCTGCCCACTAATAATTCAAACATTGGCTCTGGTGGAATAAGAGGGTTTAGAAAACAGACAAAAATGTACAGTTTTCCTCAATTTGGGCAAGATGTGTGCTAATTTATTCCAAAGTTGTCCATCACAAAACTGCCCAAGACCCCAAACTGGGAGAAATATCTTCCACCAGCTGCCTCCCTCGTGACCCATTTCGACTCTGCCCGTGTTTCAAACCTTCAGTGTTCACTGATTGCTCTAACACTTGCCGGTTGGACACATTTTAGGAGATCACAGCAGCTTTACTCTTTGAACACTCGAAAGTCTTACCTTTTATCGTGCTGCTAGCATGCAATTTTATCTTCTTTACAATGAGGAGTCATAAAATGATTTTTACAGAACAAGGGGTGTTTTATTACTTAAAATTAAAAAACCTAATTTTAAATTTACTCAATGTGGGGATGCTTAAATTGGAACAGTTTCAGTTTTTTATCCTTTAAAAGTGAGAGGTTTTCTTTAATGTGGGGGCCTTGAAAGTGTCGCAGCTGTTTCCATATAAATCGGAGCAGACCGGTGACATCACTGGTTTGGTGTTGAGGTGGGAGGAGAACTAGGGATTCTTGAAATTTGAGTTCTCCCACTGGTAAGTGTTAGCCCAGTGATGTCATCAGTCTCCTGTGCATTATACAAAAATGACTGCATTGTGTCTTGCCGCAATTTTTTCAAAGCCCCCGCATAAAAGAGTAACTTACAAAACCTGCTTTGAAGTCTCGAATAAGATTCTTGGCTGTTTTGGGCCATGATGGAAAGTAGGTCTGGAGCTTTGCCAGTAAATGACAGTGCCAGATTAATATTGTTACATCAAAATGTGTAGATAATGCAGTTGTGAGTTTGTTTTAGCAAGTATACTCACTCACCGGCCACTTTATTAGGTACACCTGTTTGACTGCTTGTTAACGCAAATATCTAATCAACCAATTACATGGCAGCAACTCAATGCATTTAGGCCTGTAGACATTGTCAAGATAAAATCAAAATGAGCATCAGAATGGGAAAGAAAGGTGATTTAAGTGACTTGTGGTTGTTGATGCCAGGTGTTTGGTCTGAGTATTTCAGAAACTGCTGAACTACTGGGATTTTTACAAAGAACCATCTCTAGGGTTCACAGAAAATGGTCAGAAAAAGGGAAAATATCCAGTGAGCGGCAGTTCTCTGGGCGAAAATCCCTTGTTGGTGTCAGAGGAGAATGGCCAGATTGGTTCGAGCTGACAGAAAGGCAACAGTAACTGAAATAACCACTCGTTACAACCGAGGTATACAGAAGAGCATCTTTGAATGCACAACACGTTGAACCTTGAAGCAGATGAGCTACAGTAGCAGGAGACCACAGCGAGTGACATTTCTGTGAGTTAAGAACAGGCAACTGAAGCAACAACTTGCATGAGCTCACCAAAATTAAGACAACAGAAGACTGGAAAAATGTTGCCTGGTCCGATGAGTCTCCATTTTTGCTGCAACATTCAGATGGTAGGGTCAGAATTTGGCGTCAAAACATGAAAGCATGGATCCATCCACTGGAGGTGGTGATGTAATGGTGTGGGGGATATTTTCTCGGCACACTTTGGGCCCCTTAGTACCAACTGAGCATTGTTTAAATGCCACAGTCTACCTAAGTATTGTTGCTGATCATGTCCATCTCTTTATGACTGCAGTGTACATATCTTCTGATGGCTCCTTCTAGCAGGATGGATAACACACCAGGTCACAAAACTCAAGTCATCTCAAACTTGTCTCTTGAACATGACAATGAGTTCACTAAACTCAAATGGCCTCCAGAGTCGCCAGATCTCAATCCAGTAGAGCAACTTTGGGATGTGGTGGAATAGGAAATTCGTATCATGGATTTGCAGCTGACAAGTCTGCAGTAACGGCGTGATGCTATCATGTCAATATGGACCCAAATCCCTGAGGAATGTTTCCAGCAGCCTGTTGAATTACGTCAGTCCAACCCGGTAGCAAGGTGTACCTAATAAAGTGACGGGTGAGTGTGTATATGTTCACTCTATGCTTAATACTGTATGCTTAATTTCTAGATAAATGTCTTTCTTTTTCTTTGCTTTTATAGTTGACTTTCTCAAGCAGCAGGAGAAATGACCTGGAGTGATATAGGGGCGACTTGCACACGCGACTCTCCCAACATTTACCAGTTTGTACTGGGGATCTGTTTTGCCGTCAAGAGCAGCTTTTGAACAACTAAAACAGGAGAATATAGAACATGCACAAGCTGATGTCACCCCTCTCAAGGTAAATTTGAAACTAAATGAATGCATAATTGAAGTCACACAGAATGTTTCTCTGTTTTAAAATCGACGAGTGTGAAAATTCACCAAAGCTTTTCAATAGGAGATTTGGAAGTTTCTCTCTTTGAGATATCTCGATAAAAACAGAACTTTCTTGAAAAATTAGACTGAAAAGTAAGTATGCCAAATTATATCAAAATCAGCCCACTGGAACCTGAGTCATTACACGTGGACAAACTGTCAGACATGCGTGGCAACCACAATAGGTGCTTTCACTGTTATATGCAAACACATCTGAAAAGGGAATTTGAAAAAGTTGGATGGATGATTTCTGGTATCAGGACTCTGGCTAAAATGTAGACATCCACTACAATCCAATTAATTGGTTAATTTACGGAAAATTATAAACAATTTCAAAAATTCTGGAGTAGTAAACCTGTTGATGTTGATTTAAGCTAAGTCAGATATATCACCAGCATGCCATTGTCCGTCATGAAGGCTGTGGTGGAAGGGTTCGCCAGTGAACAATTTAGCTGGTACTCACTCTTTGCTCTCATGGGCATTTGGTTGAGGCACCGGGTCTGTAAGTCTCATCTCAAATTCATTGCAGCGTAGAGGCACCTCACGGTAATGGGAGATAAGGCTATATAGGCTGTCAAAAACAAGGTTGTCAGTTAGGTAAAATTTGGTGGTGCCGGCCTCCTGTCGGGAGTGAATTCGGCAATGCTGAACCCGTCCAGATCTCCTGAAAAGTAAACAGAAAGATAAGAACTCTCAGTCTCATTCAGAGTATGCCAAAGACACTTTCCACGAACACTGCAGAAAGAAATTCAATACACACCAAAAGGACAAGGTGTAATCTCCAACAAAGGTCTCACTCTCCCTGACGAGAAAGGTGCCGTCTTTGCCACCACTGTCCCCGCAATACTCGTGCAACAATTTCTCTGCAATCTGTCGCCCATCTCGACCTCCACCCAGTTTGCCATGGAACCACTTTTCATTGAAGTGTAAATCATTGTTGTTAAATTCCTGCAGGAAAATTTGAAACCAGTTAAGTGACTGAAGTGACCAAAGGGACCCAGATAATGTGAGATGATTGGGCCAAAGCCATTCAGATCTCACTGCAGTACCAGCACACGGAACTAATGTCCGGATAAGCCAATTCAAGTGAAAGAGATGTATGTAGGGAGCCTGAAGATGTCTGGGTTTCAAATATGGCAAATGAAAGATGACTGGAAGGATCATAAGTAGCTTTGAGCAAACCTGAGAAGGACCAATGCATGCACATCTGAGAAATTGACCAAAGTCATGGTATAAACAAGCTCCTATATAGTATAGCTCTGAGCTGTATTTTGCCTACCTCTTTGTGTTCCTCCTCTTCTTCCTCATCAGCAGTCTGATAGTGAGATGTCTCCTCTGAGTAATAGATCTTATTGCTGGTAAGGACAAAGTAGTGTGGGCTCCAATTCTGAAACACAGAAGAATGAGGTCATGTGCCAAATTATGGCGAACCCATCTGTACTTACAACTAAGGGCCACAGGAAAACAATGGTAATGATGTTCTAGAAATGGCCAAAACCAGCCACAGTAATAACATCTTTTGTCATTATTATTACTATTTCATAGCGTCTCTTATGCTTTGTGACTCTTGGAGGGCTCTTTAAGGTTTGTTTTCATTGGTGTCACCCCAAGTGGCTAATGAGTTCAGCTTGTACCGCCTTCCCTTACAGCAGTGCTTCTCAACATTTATGGTAACCCCTCTTTGGTGAAATAAGCATAATCAGGGGTTCCACTTGGTGAAATAAGCTCATTTAGAAAAGCAGAAAACATATTGTGCAGCAATGGTGATCACTTAAGCAACCCCCTGTGACCCACTCCCAAAGCAACGTCAACGACTTCTGGTCCAGGCTTTGGTCTTGTTGCGTGTGGACTACTGCTGCTCACTTCTGGCAGGAGTACCCACATATGGTCTATCAAGCCGCTGAAGATGGTCCAGAATGCAGCGGCCCGTCTTGTATGTAACCAGCCGAGACAGGCACATGTCACCCCTCTCTTCAGGTCGCTACATAGGCTTCCCGTAGGAGCACACATTAAGTTCAAATCCCTGACACTTGCCTAAGAAGCACCTGTTCTGGGAATATCTGTCTATTTGATTGAAAAAATTGGTCTGTGATCTTTCACATTGTTGGTTTATTTTTTGTTACATTAACTTTAATTGCTTGATTGATTGTTAATCTATGATTGTATATTTATTAGTTATCACATCTTGTCACTTGTAGCAATCAACTTTTGTTACCTGTTAAAAGGCACTAGCTGAACAAACAGGCCCTGGCCTAATGTTACTCAGTCATGTTTACCTCTTTTGTAAGTCACTTTGGATAAAAGCGTCTGCCAAGCAAATAAAAGTAAATGTAAATATAAACCATCCCCTGGTCTGAAGAATGCACCAAGCCTACCTTTACACTGAACCAATTTAGAAATGACAGTTAACCGAACATGCATGAGTACTCAGACAAAAGCCAACATAAGACTCCATACAGTGCATTCTGGACAACTCTGCTTCAGGACAACTCTGTGAATGTTCTTGAGTGGCCCAGCCAGAGCCCAGACTTGAATCCGATTGAACATCTCTGGAGAGATCTTAAAACAGCTGTGCACCGATGCTTCCCATCCAACCTGATGGAGCTTGAGAGGTGCTGCAAAGAGGAATGGGCAAAACTGGCCAAGGATAAGTGTGCCAAGCTTGTGGCATCATATTCAAAAAGACTTGAGGCTGTAATTGCTGCCAAAGGTGCATTGAAAAAGTATTGAGCAAAGGCTGTGAATATTTATGTACATGTGATTTCTCAGTTTTATTATTTTTAATAAATTTGCAAAAATCTCAAGTAAACTTTTTTCACGTTGTCATTATGGGGTGTTGTGTGTAGAATTCTGAGGAAAAAAATTAATTTAATCCATTTTGGAATAAGGCTGAAACATGAGAAAATGTGGAAAAAGTGATGCGCTGTGAATACTTTCCGGATGCACTGTAGGAACAGCGTTGAGGCTCAAGATGCTAAATTCAGCAAGGCAGCAACACTAACCACTGCACCACCATTTTTGCCATACACTTCACATTGATGTTCCAAAACTGGTGTTCCTGTTTCGGATAATAAGGCACCAGAGTCTTTAAAAGCATCACAAGGTACACCGTAAAGAAGTTAAGTCATGACGTGTGCACCATTTGTTTGGAATGAGTAATCTGAGTTCTGACACTGACCTAACCTTACATAGTAAAGACTGATTGTACACTCAGACTGCTTCTTTCTCCCCAATTATGTTCCTATCTAAAGGAATAAAGCCAGTTTGAGACCCGACCAGTTAGAAAATAGTATATTGGTCCTGATGCTGTCCTTGTGGCTGTCAGAAAATGTCAAGAGGAAGGAAGGCAAAGAATCATACAGGAAATTAGAAAAGATTTATTCAATAATTTTGAAACAGGAAAACAGGAGAAAAACAAAATTCCAAAGCTATAAAAAACAAGGAGGCAACAATAAAAAATATCATCAAGTCACAATATTTCAAAAGCAAATACATTTGTAGTTTTGAATTATCTTTCCCAAAAAATCTTTGAGCCCTAACATAAAATAATCATTCATCACGAGCTAGGGTTACAAGCAAGATTTAAAGAATAAACAGTAATTTAAAGACCTAAATGGGCTACAACTAGCCACCAAAAGGAAAAACATGCAGCTAAAACATGACAATGGCAAGCAGAACTGGATGTGACATTCCACGCCACTCTGACTCAGTGGGGTTCACAGCAGCTGGTGTCGGAACACCAGGAAGGAAATCGAACCTATGTAAAATAAACCACAGGAAGTGATAAGAAATAAAAGGAGGAAGGGAGATCGGAAACGAACAGGAAAACTATGAGCACAAGAGAGAGGGAGAAAGACCACCTGCCAAACTGGTTACTAGGGAAAAACTGACAGGAACAAAGTAAGAAACAGGAGTAAAGAAACATGGCAAGCAAATAAAAGAGAGCCAGAAGAAAACTGAATTCTTGAGAGGTCTGGAAAAGGGCAAAGAGGAGGTGATGAAAACAAAGAGAAAGAGAGGGCAGGAAGACCTCGGAGAGAAAAGAGGAAAGATGCACAAAGACACGACTTTATTATCAGGTTTGGGGGCAGAAAAAAATGGCTGGTATCCAGATAGACAATCTATGTGAACTTACATGGTCAATTGGATCTTCAAGGTACAGGATTCCATTCTTGAGGGAGTTACTGATGTCGTTTTCAGCATAGCTTCCTGAAGATACCTCCTCGTATAGGTTGCCTTCAATTAGCTTCTTGTGCTGAGAACACAAAGGTATGAAAGTCCTTAATGATCATGACCATCAATGACTGACAATAAATCTTGTCTTGATTGCCATTGCACACACAGTAGAGTGCGTCTGATTTCCCATGATGCCTTTTGCTCTACAACAACCCCTGCATCATTTCACAGTAGTACAGGGAGATTGACTCAAAAGAGGCCCCGAATATTCTGTAATAACTCTCACTAGGACGAAACAATCTGAACAAAACAACGTGCAATATGCTCCTCAGTATATGGAGCTTCGAACAAGCCGGGATGTCCCTGCATCGGAGCGGAGCCGTCGTGATGTTTAACCTCCATTTGCAACTTCTGGGTGCATACCGCCCATACTCCTTCACTCAGTCACTCAACTTCTCATCAGGATGGTGGTGTACAGTATTGAACAGCGCGTCTTCATGGTGCCAACCTATTGGGTCACCAATTCATTTAAGCGTTGTCAGAATCAACTGGATGAATATGAGTTAATGGAAGGTTACTTCCAGCAAGATGGAGCAACATGTCACACATTGGCAAGGAGCATGACAGAAATTGAGTCCTTGTTTGGAAACAGGGTAAGGGGCTTAACCCACCATGGTCGCTGGATCTGACACCTGACATCTGATCTCATAGGAAAAGTCAATCAGAACAAGCCTTCCATTGTGGAAGATTTGAAGGAAAACATCCAACGTGAAATTGCTGCTATTACCCCTCGAGACAATTGCCGATATGTTCAGGAACACAGAGCGCAACATCGAAATGTGTCTGGCAGAAAACGGAAACCACTTCCAGTATTGCATGTAATGTAATCGATTACATAGAAGTCAAGGTATAGAGCGTATTTTTTTGGTTCATATTGCTTCATCCTAACAGAAGTTACAACAAAATATTCGGGACCTCTTTTCGAGTGAATCTCCCTGTAGAATATTAAATGACATGATATTCTGAAACCCACTTAATTAAATTCAGGGCCATGGGGGCCAGAGCCTATCTTAGCAGCACTGAGCACAAGGAACGAAACAGCCCTAGACAAGGCCCAGTTCACCCTAGTGCCTACTCTCAAACTCGCACCCACAGATTTAAACAAATCTGAAAAAGCATTGGTGTGGCAGTTATGTCAGTAAAAATGACTATAAACAACTATAAAATCACTTGAAATGGCGTTGCAATGAAGTACAAAGTATACAGACAGCGAGAATCTGATGAGGGGAAGCGGGAACATGTGATATGTCACACAGTGGAAAGAGCGATCCAGCTGTGAGTGAAGAGCCCAGCAGTGGACAGCAGCTCACGCACAAAGATTTCACAGACACGGCAAACCCAACAATGAATGTAAATCTCAAAACAAGTGGTGGGCATCCTTTGTGAAAACAGAACAGCTGATACAATGTGGTACTTGACTGTAAATAAGGCACCTTTTAAGAGAAGAAAAATATGATTTGAGTACAGCTATACTGAAAATTATTGAATTTTATACAAACGCAATCGCATGTATTAAGTCACATACAGTATGTGATTTAATGCCAGATGCTTACATATGCAAAGAAAACCAACTGTTGATTTGTGTCATTGTGCCATTGAACACACTGCAAGTGAGCTTCACTCACTGCATCCACAATATCCCACTTGTGTGCTGGCTGCCTAAAAGGTCGCCTTAGCTGGCTGTACAGCAAATTTTCATTGAAAAATTCAGCGAAGAATTGCTGTAAAAAATGATTTGGCAAATTTTGCTGATCAACACTATGTAACAGTGCGATCAGAATCAGGGTGTACAGTAGGCTATGTTTGTCACTAGGTGTTCAGTGTCACAATTTGTTCTTTGAATAGTGATTGGTCAAAATGAGGGTGGCATGGTGGCACAGTGGTACTGCTGCTGCCTCACATTTAGCAGACCAGGGTTTGTGTCCTGGTGCTCTTTGTATTGTGTTTGCATGTCCTCCCTCTGTCTGTGTGGGTGTCCTCCGGGTGCTATGGTTTCCTCCCACTGTCCACAGAAATGCAAGTTAGGTGGCTTGGTGATATTAAATTGATCCTAGCGTGTGGTTGGGATGTGTGTGTGTTTGTGTGTGTGTTTGTCCTGCAATGGACTGGCACCCTGCCCGGGGTTTGTTCCAGCCTTGCACCCGTATGTTGGCTGGGAAAGGTTCCAGCTCCTCCCGTGACCCTGTTCAGGGCTAAGTGGGTCACAAAATGGCTGACTGACTGGTGAAAATGAACCAAGTTTGTCATTTTGTTTTTTTTTCTTTTTCTTACAGTTAATACGTTTTTGCTTAATGTATCTCCACACACATTGAAGATGGCTGATGATGATCGCCAGCACTGTACTTTTTCTAAAGATTACTATATGGCTGGGATTTAGGCCTGTCCTCCATTATTTAAGGGCGAGGTGCTGCGGATGCTCCCTGTTAGAGGTTTATAACACATTATGGGAAAGCACTGCATGATTTCTGAAACAAAGAATAAAAATTAACAATTTCATGTTTTGACTTAACCACTTTACAATTCTGAGTTTGTATTCTTCCCCATTAAGAATTAAATCCCATTAATCGTTTGACTTCTGCTGGTTTAGTATTTCTGACACCCAACTCGATGATTCTAAACCATTGACACTTGACCTTCAAAACAGCAAGAGTCGTTTAAGTGTTTCATAAAGGGTGCAGTGGTCACAATGCTACCATTTGCTGACAGATCCCCTACCACACTCATTCTGTTACCTTAATAAGGATTTTTCTCCTCAACTGATATGGTGATGGTAGCTCGTCAGCATTAATATCCACGGGCTTGGTGAGCAGCATATCTCCAAAGACTTTCTTGAAATGAGAGGCCATGTTCCGCTGTTGGACAACACTGCAGTGGTCCTCAATAGACAGGATAACAGGATATCTGATCAAGAGATAAGGTAACCATGTTTTTGATAAGATACAGCTGGGTGCATATTGCCACGGTCATGACAAGCCAATTCCACACTCTGAATTACATCAGTCAAAACTGGGTGTCACTTTTAGGCTTCATTTTAGATTCTCCACCTTTATCTACAGATACTACATACAATGCATTTACCGTATCCTTATTAACAATAAGGTCCAAAGGACAAAAAAATAATCTTCTTTTGCCTGCTCCTGTTAGGGGTCGCCACAGCGGATCATCTTGTTCCATATCTTCCTGTCCTCTCCATTTTGTTCTTTTACCCCCATCACCTGCATGTCCTCTCTCACCACATCCATAAACCTTCTCTTAGGCCTTCCTCTTTTCCTCCTTCCTGGCAGCTCTATCCTTAGCATCATTTTCCCAATATACCCAGCAACTCTCCTCTGCACATAAAAAACATGTAACTTGTTTCCATTTACACCTGTGTGTATTCTTGATGAACTATCTGTTTAATAAGATATTTGGAAGGAAACTGAAGAGGAAAGAGTGAAAGGCTGAGAATTATTAATCTGCTTCAGGCTAAAAATCATTTGGATGATATCCTTGGAAAGGAATATGTCTGCGATATAAGGAGAACCAGACATGGCAGAATGAAAATATGAACAAGCCATAAAATTAAATAAGATCTGTAACAGCCAGTGGTTGGTTTCTAAATAAGGAATCAAGTTGGCTTCAGCATTTAGATCCAGGAATCTGACAACAGCACCTTGGAACAGCCAGTCATATATATGATGTGAATATACTGTATCCCAGATATAAGGATCAATGACACAAATAGACCTCAACAGTGAAAACAAGGTCCATAACGTAGAGACCAGACATCTTTAATAAAGTATCTATCTATCTATCTATCTATCTATCTATCTATCTATCTATCATATAGTGCCTTTCCTATCTATCTATCTATCTATTTATCTATCTATCATATAGTGCCTTCTAATCTATCTATCTATCTATCTATCATATAGTACATTTCCTATCTATCAATCAATCTATCTATCTGTCTATCTATCTCATATAGTTAGTGCATTTCCTATCTATCTATCTATCATATAGTACATTTCCTATCTATCTATCTATCTATCTATCTATCTATCTATCTATCTATCTATCTATCTATCTATCTAGTCAAACTTTTGTGGACATCTAACCATCATACCTTATATGAACATGTTAAAGACCCCATTGTACAACCATGGACATTATTATGTACTTGCCTCATCTCCACACGTCTGGGAAGGCTTTCCACATGATTTTGGAGTGTGTCTGTGGAAATTTGTGTCCCTTTCAGCCAAACGTGCATTTGTAATGTTAAGTACTGACATTGGACGAGAAGACCTGGCTTGTAATCTGTGCTCCAATTCATCTCATAGGTATGCAGTAGGGTTAAGGTCAGGGCTCTGTGCAGTCTACTCTAGTTCCTCTGAATCTCCCTATGGGATTAATGAAGTTTTTTTAATCTAATCTAATCTAATCTAAAAATATCTTAATGAACCTGTCTTTGTACAAAAGAACTTCTGCAAACCACTGCCACAAAGTTGGAAGTTTACAGTTATCTATAATGTTATTGCATGTTGTAAGATTAGCAGAACACTTCACTGGAATCAAGAGGCCTAGCCCAAGTCCTACTATTATCCCTTCACAACCAAACTTTAAAGTGTGTACTATGCAGTCTGAAAGTAAGTGTTCTTCTGGCAACTTCCAAACTCAGATTTGTCAACTAGACTCTCAAATAGTCAAGTAAGATTCATCAATCCACATAACATGTTTCTACTGTGCCAAAGTCCAATAGTGGTTTCCTTACACCACTCTATCCAACACTGATCTATCTATCTATCTATCTATCTATCTATCTATCTATCTATCTATCTATCTATCTATCTATCTATCTATCTATCATATAGTGCCTTTCATATCTATCTATCTATCTATCTATCTATCTATCTATCTATCTATCTATCTATCTATCTATCTATTTATCATTATCAAGGGGTACCAGCCTATCACAGGACACAATCAATCACGCAACCACACTATTTCAGAGTCACACATATTGCTAGTCAGGTCCATGAGCTAAACTTTGACCCTTGAGGACAGGCCAATGATGCAAAGACAATATCCTAACCCCTGGAAGTTCTTTTGTACATTATACAAATATACAAGTCATCAATGATATTTGGACAAATATCTCAAGAAAGCACTCATTGATTGTCAACAGCTGACACACTGATTAGTCATTTCCTTGACCTGAAAACAATGCAGAAAGACTGGTATCCATGTCTACAACCTGAAGATAGGAGTTTAATGCTGATAGCCTCTTCCATGATGTGGATGTCAATGCTAGCAGACCTTGTGGTCTCTAACCTAAATGTCAGTTCCAGTAGTCAACACCATGACAGTGACACTGAGAGACATTTCTATGATGATGGAGATTCTTAACCTCAGAGCCAGCACTGGATATCCAGCTCAGTCCTCGGAGGCTGTATTTACTGTAGTCATCAGTTGATAATTTTCTTGCCATTAAATGGTTAGTTTTTCCTTGTTTTACATTCCTTCTCAGTATTAATCTTTATATTCCAGGTGTTGTGACAAGTTGTGTCCCGAGGCTTTCTTTTAAGTTTTACTTTCCTATTTATAATTAGTTTTACACATAAACCTTGTCACTCCGAAGTAGGCACGGTGCGATACGCACATAGGAAATGGCTGGGTCGCTGCATGAGGTTTGCGCTCAGGTGCTCATGTGGCTTCAGGAGGGGCTGGCTGGACTCAGTGTGTGCCTAAGGGTGGAGGTGCCAGCCGATGTCCCAGCATTGCTGCGGAGCTGTACGAAGAGCACATGGCTAATTGTTGGCAAGGAAAAAAGTTGGAGTAAGTTTAGTGTAAGAGTAAAGAAATGTACCTGCATGGAGTTCAGGAGAGTAACCTGTGCGGTGGTGGAGTCGTATGTGTGCCTGCATGCACAAGCTTACAAGACTGAACCCCACCATAAAGGAGTCCCTTCCCACGTGAGAGACGCTGCTTTGTGTTCATCAATACGATTGGTGGGGATCAGAGAAGCGTCCACTGGGATTGGCGGTAGAAACCCCCCTTCAGTAACTAGACATTGTTTATCGTCGTCTCTTGGATTTCTTCTGTAGGAGAGAAAGGGGTGCAGTGCATGCAGACGGACCTCCGATCATTCCATAAAATGGGGTCCGAATCCGGGGTAGCTGTCGGAACATTTTTAGTTTTTGTTTTAAATTTGATAGGAATTTTTTTGCCCTTGACTATATTCCAGGGAGTAAAGAGGGAGAAGGTTTGTATTCTTTTGTTTCTTTGTTCTCTTTTATATTTTTGTTTCTTTTTCCCTTTGTGTCTTTGCACTGTGATTGTTTTTGATAGCTTGACACCAAATTGTGTTTTTCTTGAGGGGCTTAATGGATTAAACATTTCTTATATTTTTTCAAATCATTTCTGTCCGTGTCCTTATATTCTAATTAACTGATGCTCGGCTATGAACTACAAGATGCCCAGGATTATGATATGTGCTGGCGCAGGGCATCATACGTGTCCTAAAAAGATGCATAGTGTGCCCCCCCCAAAGGAAATTTTAATAATATGCACTAAAACTGGAAAATCAGTTCATATTGCAATTGTTTATAAATACTGTATTTTTTTTAGAAATTGAGCAGAAGGTAGATAAGAGAGAGTGAGCAAAAAAATAGGGAGACAATCTAATGGCAACATGAGAGTTTATAGTCCAGTAGGATGGATAGGATAAGAAATGAGTACATTAGAGGGTCAGCTCAAGTTGGACGGTTGGGAGACAAAGTCAGAGAGGCGAGATTGCGTTGGTTTGGACATGTGCAGAAGAGAGATGCTGGGTGTATTGGCAGACGGATACTAAGGATAGAACTGCCAGGGAAGAGGAAAAGTGGAAGGCCAAAGAGAAGGTTTATGGATGTGGTGAGAGAGGACATGCAGGTGATGGGTGTAACAGAACAAGATGACGAGGACAGAAAGAGATGGAAGAAGATGATCTGCTGTGGCGACCCCTAACAGGAGCAGCCAAAAGAAGAAGAAGAAGACTCTAGCCAATGTCAAAGGTAGTCAAAAATATATATATATATACTAGGGGGTTCCCCCCTGCTCGCTTCGCTTGCCAGTCACTTTGCGTCTCTGTTGCTCGTGTTGTGAAGAGGGGGGCTGAACGCACCCCAAGGAGACGCAGTCGCTCCTCCAAAACCCCACTTTAAACGGTGATACAACGGGAAACAAGTACAGTTTTTTTTTTTACCTCCTCTTTGCTCGATCAGCTGCTGGCTTGCTGTGTGATCTGCATTTTGTGCAGCACTTCGAACATTTAAAAGCCTGTACAGCAGCTGTCCTACTCTTTGTGTTTCATTTCCGGCCCCAGGCGTGGTTAAATGTTTTATCACAAAGTCCTGTCATGCGGGACGTGAGTTCTTGATATTTTTTTAGTTTATAATTTAAAAACGGAACACGGTATATATACGTAGGTTTTAAAATAAGCGTGACTAAAAACATGACATTAAACACGTCATCGTTGCACTTATATGCTTAGGATTTTATATATATATAGAGTAGATATAAAAAGTAAATCACAAAGAAGCAAAAAGTAATAGAAGGAAAAGACTGAAAGACAGAGACCACCTGTCAGTTCCCATTTAGTCTGGAATGACCAGCATCAGCCATAACATTACCGAGAGCCTGAGCTGAGGGGCTTCAACCGAGCGACTCCACATCTCAGTCTCGTGACATTTCATAGAACTTACTCTGATGTGACAAATGCATGCTCTTTAATGGCGTAAAGCACATCTAGGAACTTGATCTTGGATGTGAGAGTGTGCCCATGATAGATGATTGGTAAATCGTCAGGCCCGTCCCAACAATCCACTGGAAAAAGAAGTAAAAAAATCAGTTTATTATTGCACATATTACCATCATTTAGAGCATTCTGATAAGCGATAACCTGATGAAGTATCACAATACCAATGATCATCCCTCTTTTCATGCTGTGTTTCCACCTTCCATTTGTATATTTAAATCCAGCAATATGAGATGCATGGTGGAGGTGGAAAATCAAGATGAAGACGACTGTGGCTCAGAATTAAATATACGCTATGAGTTCCAGTTAAGTGTTCAGATAGCTTCTTATCAGAGAGGTGCTCTCTTTTGCTAAATGCTGAGCCTCAATACAGCTTTCAGTTTTATTTCACATCTACTGTGTTAAATTACCCACAATGCCAATACCTTACTGTCCCAAACCCCCTCCATCATGTCAGACTTCCCTAAGATCAAACCGAGACTCCACGACACAAATAAACCGTCACTCACACTCAATGCAGCGGCATCCAATCCGAAGGCAACGGGCGTAGGCCTCCAGTGACGACTCACTAGAAAACTGGTCCCCCGTCAAGTACCTGGAAATGGCAGACATGCTTGTTAAACTGACAGTAGTGTGCAAAGGTGTAAAAATCACAAGAGGTAACATGTCCACATGGACCAGAATCTCAAAGGAAAGTTTCCAACATCTTGAGGAATCCATGTCATGAAGAACTGAGGCTGATTTGAGAGCAGAATGAGGCCCAATTCAGTATTTTGCAAAGTGTGCCTAAGAATTTGCTCAGTGAGTATATAATAGAATGCCATGCTATTACATTTTACTATTCAAAAGCACTTTTATCTTCCTATTTATCCCCAAACTCTAATCAACGGATGCTGCACCGCTGTAACCAAAGGGTCTCCTCACTCCCAATGGTGAGAAACAGCAACTTCACCCTTAGCAGCAGATGTTCTTTTTATTTCTTTTTTTCTGCTTGTTTGAGTTAATAATTCTTAGAAGTGACCTTTAAACAGGCCACACGTCTGCAGAGGTGTCACTGAACTCCTTCTGTCCCATGCCAAGCTGTTGGATCACATGACCTGTCAAAGGTGCCACTCAGCTTTAAGCTTTTTCTTCACCTGTCACTTCAATTTCCACTTTCTGTTGACACAATGGCGTTGTAAATTATCGTGAAGTGATATGTTTAAACTTTGAATTCTTTTTCAGTTGTTTTTGAGATCACTGGGCCGCCTGCAGTGCATTTACAAATTTGCAGCTGCTAACGAGATTGGGAGGTCTGTTTACGAAGTGGGCTGATAAGAGGGAACTTCAAACTGAAAGTACCTCTAATACCCAATGAAGGCCACAATTAGCATTTGATCATTTCCCTTTATCATAACACAGACTGTTTAAAAATGTCTGAAGCTGAAATGTAAAAGTAACAATTTAGGGTCCCACAGTGAGTCAGAAGTGGACAGTGCACTTGCCTCTTTGTGCTTATTGAGTCCAGTTCTCTTAACTGCGTAGCCCACCAGTCATATAAGGAGCCCAGAGAGGAGTCAAATCCAGCGGCTGTTTTTAAATTCAGAAAGATCAGAGAAAACTTTGGGAATCTGAGACAAGTGTCTGGTGTCTGTGTGACGCTCCAGTGAGGTTTCGTCAAGCAAAACCTTTGCTGCTACACCCACTGGTCTTGAAGTGTCTGGTCAGCCACATCACCGTATTTGCATTAATATCACTCCTAGGTCCAGTTCCTGGGGAAGTGCCCTTCTGGCCATTAATTAGAACATTAGTAACAATCTGGACAAGAACAGGCCATTCAGCCCAACAAAGCTTGCCAGTCCTATCCACTTAATTGTTCCAAAAAAGTCAGATTTTGAAAGTCCTACTGTCTACCACACTACTTGGTCGCTTATTCCAAGTGTCTGTGGTTCTCTGTGTAAAGTAAAACTTCCTAATATTTGTGTGAACTTTACCCTTAACAAGTTTCCAACTGTGTCTTTGTGTTCTTGATGAACTCATTTTAGAGTCACCGTCTCCATCCACTGGACTAGTTCCCTTCATAATTTTAAACACTTCAGTCAGGTCACCTCTTAATATACTTTTTCTTAAACTGAAATGGCTCGGCTCTTTTAGTCTTTCCTATTATTTCATCTCCTGTAACCTTTGAATCAGCCTTGTTGCTCTTCTCTGGACTTTTTCTAGTGCTGCTATGTCTTTTTTGTAGCCTGGAGACCAAAACTGCACACAGTACGAGGGGGGACCCAGAAATAGCGAGAATTTTTTTTTTTTTTAAATCGTACATTTCTCTGAACATTTCCAGAATTGAATCACCCTGAAAATACTCTCCCTGAGACGCAATACTCTTGTCCTGCCATTTTTTCCATTGTTAAAAACTTTTCTGAAACTCTTGCAAAGTAATAGCCTTCAGTGCCTGAAAATGCTTTCCTTTTATTCTTGGAAATAAGAAAAAGAATCGTGCGGCGCAAGGTCCGCGGAGTAGTGGGGGGCCGTTGTCATCCCATTTTTTTGTGAGAAAATGTCACACACTCAATACCGTGTGGGAGGGAGCGTTGTCGTGATGCAGAATTCGGGTTGTTTTCTCCGCACTGCATCACACAATCGCTTGAGCACTTTAAGGTAAAAACCCCATGCCTGGCTCAAAGTTTCACTTTTGAAAGCCTCTCGAAGCATTGTGACAGCTTCTGCTGCCATTTTCCCCCAAAGGAAACAGAACTTGATTCAAACACGTTATTCTTTTAAGTCGCCATCACAAAGTTGACTAAGATGGTAAGAGAGGCTCAAGAATAAAATTACACTGACCTTAAAGACCTTTCCCCGAGGACGCCACTTGGCCAAGTGATGCAGAGCGCAGTCGAGTACACGCACCTAGCACCAAACATCAGAACTAATGCCCCTCCAGCCTCCAGAAAATAAATTCTCAATATTTTTGGGTCCCCTGTCGTACACCAGATGAGGCCTCACCAGTGCGCTATTAAGCTTCAGCGTAACCACCTTGGACTTGTACTTTACACATTATATAACCTGACGTTCTGTTAGCCTTCTTAATGGCTTCTGAACACTGATGCGAAGTCCACTATGACTCCTAAATCCTCCTCATAAGGTGTATTTTTGATTTTCAGACCTCCCATTGTGTATTCAAATGGGTAACATCTAGCCCTCAGGAGAAGATACTAAAAGTGAATACCATTTGAAGTTCACCATGTGAGGGTGTAACAGGGACCATTAAGGTTTACACCATGCAAAACATCACCTTCTACTCTGAGATGACTGCTCCAGCCCAAACCTTTTATAGTTAACAGGCGGCTATTAAGCCTAGCACCGTTCCCAAAAGTTGCCACTCAGATATAATGACCCTCCTTTTTAATTTCACACACAACTTATCAAGAGCAACTCACGTATTGTGCGAAGACGAGATCCAGTAGTGCGCCAGTGGGTGCTTCATGTCTTCTGCGTTGAGTTGCTCATTGTTAGGATCCATAATGGCGTTCTCTTTAGACATCAGGTATGTGAGGAACTGCAAGAGTAATGTAGGAGGGTGGGAGTTGAAATTTGAGGTTAAAAGCAATAGATAAATAAATAAATAAATAAATAAAACTTATACTGCCTTGCAGTTAGGAGACCCGGGTTTGCTTCCCGGGTCCTGCCTGCGTGGAGTTTGCATGTTCTCCCCGTATCTGCGTGGGTTTCCTCCCACAGTCCAAAGACATGCAGGTTAGGTGCATTGGCGATTCTAAATTGTCCCTAGTGTGTGCTTGGTGTGTGGGTTTGTGTGTGTGTGCCCTGTGTGGGCTGGCGCCCTGCCCAGGGTTTGTTTCCTGCCTTGCGCCCTGTGTTGGCTGGGATTGGCTCCAGCGGACCCCCTTGACCCTGTAGTTAAGATGTAGTGGGTTGGATAATGGATGGATAAAACTTATACTCATTACTGAGTACTAAGGTGCCTTTGAGTCAGTCATTCCTAATCCCACTGTCAGGGTCTCAGTCTCAGAGGCTGAAGCCTATTGCAGCAGCACTGGGTGCAAGCAGGGCTGATTCTAACATTTTTTCTGCCCTAGGTGAAGTGGGAAATGGAACCCTTTGCTTTGAGTGGGAACATCACTGCTGGTCCTGTACATAGAAACCTGGAGACATGAGAGACTGGAGAGAGCAAAGCATGGTGAGCTTGGAACCAAAAGGGTGAATTTACAATTTGAGAATGTTGAGAGGGGATTAGAACACTAGAACACTCTGGATGAGAACAGGCCATTCAGCCCAACAAAGCTCGCTAGTCCTATACACTTACTTCTTCATAAAAAACATCAAGTCGAGCTTTGAAAGTCCCTAAAGTCTTACTGTCTACCACACTACTTGGTAGCTTATTCCAAGTGTCTGTCATTTGCACAAAATTTACCCTTAACAAGTTTCCAACTGTGCCCCCATGTTCTTGTTGAACTCATTTTAACATCACAGTCTCAATCCACTGGACTAATTCCCTTCATAATTTTAAACACTTCAGTCAGGTCTCCTCTTAATCTTCTTTTGCTTAAACTGTAAAGGCTCAGCTCTTTTAATCTTTCCTCATAACTCATTCCCTGTAGCCCTGGAATCAGCCTAGACACTCTTCTCTGGACATTTTCTAGTGCTGCCATGTCCTTTTTGTAGCCAGGATGTTTGATTTCTTAAAACAACATCTGTTCACAAAATTGTCTCAGAAAAAAGTACCATTTCGGTAGCAAGTTTTTTTTAGTTATTTTTTGCATTTAACATTTTTCTAAGGAAAACAAAATATATATAAGCAGCAAATAAACATTTAAACAACAGCTGCACTCTGTAGGTCTCTATTTAAACAGCCAGCCTTACATGTCATTTACAATGACAGTGACAATTTACTTATAATCTAATCCATAAAGATGGACTTTTGTTTTAGGTTACTGAAATAAATGAACAAGTTTAAAGAAAAAGTCTGGAATTTTTCAATTTTCTGCACTGGCAATCGGAAGGTTGCCGGTTCGAATCCAGTAAATGCCAAACGGGCATTGAGCAAGGCCCTTATCCTGCAATTGCTGAGCGCTTTGAGTAGTGAGAAAAGTGCTACATAAATGCAAATAATTATTATTATTAAGTTGACAAACATGCTATATATGCATTTGCCACACAAAATTGTGTTCTACTGTAAAGTGAAGTGCTTTCTATAAATTTAAAAAACTATCTTGCATGCTCTGGCGCTTTACAATGGAGGTACAGGGCATGGAGGAAAAGCTTAAAAACTTAACAAGCATGTCCATTTTTCAAGCCAAGACAGTTGTCGAGTGTTAATCCTTGAAGTTTTCACATTTTACTGTTACCTAATCCCAGTAGATTTAATGTGGCACTTTTGACACTGACCAACAGAAAAAGAATCTTTAATGTTGAAGTGAAAGTGGATCTCTGTAAAGTGGTCTATGTAAGTACAAATCTTCTTCTTTCGGCTGCTCCCGTTAGTTGTTGCCATAGCAGATCATCTTTTTCCATACTAAATTAAGTACAAATATAAAACACAAAGTGATTGATCACATATAGTATAGTATGTCATTACCCCCATCAAGTCAGTATTGAGTAGCTGCACCACTGGCAGCCATGACAGTTTCAGTCGGTCTATTCTCTCTATCAGCTTTGCCCATCTGGACACAGCAATTCTTTCTCATTCTTGTGGGTAAAACTGGCGTCAGGCTGCATGAAGATCCTGAGTGAACAGCCTTTTTCAAGTCCGAGTCACAAATTCTCAATTCCAGGACATTAATCTTGTTGTTTTTCAGCCATTCCTGTGTAGCTGTGGCTTTACACTTGGGGTTGTTCTCTTGTTGGAATACAAATCGTCTCCTGAGGTGCAGGTTCCCTGCAGACAGCATCCGTTTTTTTTATTCTAGAAGTTCCTCACTGTTGCTTGTAATTCCTTCCAGCTTCTCAGAAGTCTCTTGGTGGCCTCCCGCCTTCATCTTCTTCATTTTTTTTGTTTGCACCATCACTCAGTTTTTTGCTCAGAGCAGATTTACAGCTTGGTCATACTCTTTCCATTACTTCATGATTTATTTAACTGAACTGAACACCAGGGGGTATTCAGCGACTTGGACATTTTCTTGTCTCCCTCCCACGACTTGTGTTTGTCAATCACCTGTCTGTTGAGTTTTTTAGGAGTGTTCTTTTGTCTTCAACAACAACAACATTTATTTATATAGCACATTTTCATACAACCAGTAGCTCAAAGTGCTTTACATAATAAAGAATAGAAAAATAAAAGACACAATAAGAAAACAAAATAAATCAACATTAATTAACATCGAATAAGAGTAAGGTCCAATGGCCAGGGGGGACAGAAAAAACAAAAAAAAACTCCAGACGGCTGGAGAAAAAAATAAAATGTGTAGGGATTCCAGACCATGAGACCACCCAGTCCCCTCTGGGCATTCTACCTAACATAAATGAAACAGTCCTCTTTGTATTTAGGGTTCTCATGGAAGGGCTTGATGATGATGGTCACGTAGACTTCTGCCTTTTAAACCATTCATTATTGTTGGAGCATCATGAAGCTTTGATAGCACACAGAAACCGGAAAAAGAAACAGAAAAAGAGAGTAGGGGTTCATGGTGTAGGTTAGGCCACCATACTGACTCACCACACGTTGGCCCTTCCAGATACAGAAGTGCATTTAGACTACATTAATCAATTGAAGGACAGAGAGGTGATCTCCTTTAAACAAATTATGGAACGTCTAAAACCAGTTGGCTGCACCAGTGATGATTTTACGTGTGTCAATGATTTTACGTGTGTCATATTGGTGGGTGGTCACCTACTGGAAGTCTACTTTCCCTGTAACGTCCCCAAAGATGTCCAGGTCAGCTTAACTACAACCTCAAATTTTAAATGGCCCTACACCAGTGAGAAGGACGGATCTCTCTTTCTGAGTTGTCTCCTACCTTGCACCCAAGGATGCCATGATTGCTCACCAAAAAAAAGAGATAGTTAAGGTGAAGAAAATGGGTGGATGCTTTCACATTGATGCTCTTATTTTTTATGAAGATGCTGTGAACTGACTTATACAGGATGGCACAGGGAAATGGGAAATTTTGAAACTAGGTGTTGGTGACCCTGGGGCATTGGCAGTTGTTTGAGAGCAATGCAACCTCATTTAGATCCCCTTGCCATTAGTTATAATGGAGCAGTGGAGTGGTGTGCAGCCAGCGTTCATTGTGAAAGCCTTTTATAAGAATAGAGATAGTATGTCTGCTGCGCAAAGGGAATTTCAGCGTCATTACCAGTTAGGATGTCATGATAGTGTCCTGTCTGCTCATGCAATTACAACATGGGTGTGTAATTTTCGAAGAAACGGGTTCAGCCTTAAAAAAGAAGTCCCTAGGTTGTGTTTGAACGGTTACAGTATGGTGTGCTGTGTCATCGCACGGTGTCATAGGCCCTTACTTTTTTGAAAATGAGGAGGGCACAGTTACATCCGCTCAGTATGTTGCTATGCTTGAAGCTTCGCACATCTGAGTATCGAAAACATGTGGTTTCAACAGGTCGGAGCCACTTCGCATACTGCCCGAGAATCGATTGCAGCTATTTGACGATTGTTTGGAAGGCACATCATTTCATGCACCGGTGACATTCCATGGCCTCTGAGATCCCCAGATCTAACTGTTTGCGATTTTTTTCTATGGAGACATCTTAAAAGCCATGTGTACCGTAGACATCCTATAACCATTGCTGAAATAAAAAGTAGGATTGAAGAGGAAATCGCTGGCATTCCCCTTGACGTGTTACGAATTTCCACAACAGGCTGTCAGAATGTGTACGGAGAAATGGACATCACCTTCATAAAGTTTTCTTCAAAACATATTGAATGAATATTGATTACTATCATTAACTGCATATCCTGTACAATACATTTTATCATGAAATGTATTTTTTAATCCGTTTATTAGTGCATTGAACGTCAATTGAAAATTTCTCGTTTCCCTGCGCTACCCTGTATTTAAAGCCTGAAGCAGAAAAACGCATGCAATACTAAATATTGCTGTCTCATTTGTACAAATTGTGTTTTATTCCAAGCAGACCATTTAGTGTGCAGGATGCAGAAAAGCTCCCCATTGACTCGAGTCACTGTTTTCAACTTTTTTTAAACGCCTGTGGTCGCATGGTTCCACCCACACGCCACCAGTTCCATGAAAGGCACTTTGTTAGAAGTAAGGAAGCTGCTGTGCCCACATGTGCTGGTGGACTAAATGAAGCTCATAGCAATTTGTGGCAGGAGTTAAGCTGTAAGAGGCTTGTTGGTGATGGAGCAGCTGCACGTAAAAAACTAAAAAGGTTTGATTTCACAGAGATGTAGGCGATCGAGTACAAGCAATGGTCTTCAGTTCAGTCCTGCTATGGGGATAAACCAAAATGACACAACACTGTGGTTTCAGTGGCTGTATTTACAGCATAATGTAACACAACAGAACAAGTTCAAACCTGCTTAATCCAGTTCAGGGGCTGCCATTCTGGCAGAATTGGGTTAAGAGCAGCACCCCATTCAGATGAGGACAGCAGTTAATCACAAGGCCTACTCACAAGCGCAAACACACACTCACACAGGGACAACTTGGAATTGTCAGTCACATCTATTTGAATTTTAGAGGAAAACACGAGGACACAAGTCGGGATAGGTCACACAGGCAACAGCCAATCACAGCCCTGTGCGTGTGTGATTGGCAAAAATGGATTTAGTGAGGATATTAGAGAAAAGCCAAGCAAAATGACACCTTTTATTGGCTAACTTTGCCTGAAGAAGGGGCCTGAGTTGCCTCGAAAGCTTGCATATTGTAATCTTTTTAGTTAGCCAATAAAAGGTGTCATTTTATTTGGCTTTTCTCTACATTCATAATGGCTAACATGGTACAACAACCTAGTACGTGAGGATATTAGAAAGAAACTTGATCAATTAGGCTTAAAAGTCAAAACAGAGGTAAAGAACTTAGGGGTGATTATTGACTGTGACCTAAATTTTAAATCACATATTAATCACATTACTAGGACGGCATTTTTTCACTTAAAAAATACAGCAAAAGTTAGACCTCTTATAACATTGCAAGATGCTGAAAAATGAGTTCATGATTTTGTTTTCATTTGGCTACATTACTGTAACGCACTCCTCTCAAGACCACCCAAGATTCTTAACTAGGAAAAGAAAATCCGAGCACATCACCCCAGTCTTGATGTCACTACACTGGTTACCTGTGTCATTTAGAATTGACTTTAAAATCCTGCTTATGGTTTACAAAGCCTTAAATAATATGCTCCATCTTATATCTCAGAATGTCTGACACCTTACAGTGCAAATTGTACCCTTAGATCTTCAAATGAGTGTCTGTTTAGAATTCTAAGAGCTAAACTTAAAAGAAGTGGTGAGGTGGCCTTCTGCTGTTATGCACCTAAAATCTGGAATAGCTGACCGATAGAAATTCACCAACCTAATACGGTGGAGCACTTTAAAAAACTGCTAAAGACCTGTTACTTTAACTTGGCTTTCTCACAGCTTCATTTTAGTGTAACCGTGATATTCTGTATATGCATTGAATTAATATTTTTTTTTCATGGCTCCACTATCCATACTAACCCCTACTTTCTTTGCTGTTCTTTTTCCGGTTTTCTGTGGTGTTCATCTGCGCCACCACCACCTGATCAAAGCACCATGATGTCCCTACATTGATGGCCAGATGTCCACATGACCGTCATCGTCTGATTCTTCCATGTGAAGCCTGAAAACCATGAAGACTTATTTAGATCTTCTACTTCAAGTAGAATGACTGGGGGTGGCTGGGTGGTCTTATGGCCTCGGAACCCCTGCAGATTTTGTTTTTTTTTTCCTCTAGCTCTCTGAAGTTTATTTTTTGTGTTTTCTGTTTTCCCAGCCATCGGGCCTTACTTTATTTTTTGTCAGTTAGCATTAACTAAATCTTATTTTAATATTTTTCATTTTTCTTTCTTCATCTTGTAAGGCACTTTGAGCTACATCATTTGTATGAAAACGTGTGACAGAAATAAATATTGTTTTTGTGTGTGTGTATGCATCTCAGCGAACCCCCGATGTGGCTGGTGGTGCCTTGCCCAGGTTTGATTCCTGCCTTGCACTCCATGTTACTGGGATAAGCTTCATCAGTTGAACTGAACTAAGTGGGTTTGAGAATGTAATGTTTGTTACAGTGAACAAAATGGCATCACATAGCCTCCTTTACATTATGTTTAGAAATATTAGTAAAAATGGCTGATTTTTTTTTTTAAAGAAAAATGTTATTATGTGTAACAGAAGCGTATAAATATCAACATGTCAACATACATACAGTGGGAAAGGCCTGTCTAGTGTCGACTGCTGTAGTGATGCAGATTTAGTACAAGTTCTTCATGTGACATGTTATAGAACAGTCACCAACGCACAGCCTGACGTCAGAGTCGGGACAGTAGAAGCGTGAAAACGGTAGAAAGTCAGTGCCTGATCTGCATGATCGAGGCACCACTTGTGTTATTGTAGCCTATGGCAGCACAAGGCTTAGTGACCTCCACATCTTCCATGACACGAACATTGACGGTTGAGCATTGTGATCAGTGCTTAGGGGGCTAACGTCTTTTTTGTCTTTCCACTTGACTGGATGATCACAGTCATTTTGTGTATGTTTACCACAGTGAATTCACCAAGCTTGGTTATGTAGTGCTGTACACCACAGTTTCACCATCCATGACAGTTCACATTGATCCAAATAATGGTTCAGCTTCAGTGTGTTTTAAAACTGGCTTTATAGCTTTATAAATACATGCCATCGTGTTTAGGTTGAAGACTCCGCCCCACTCATGAATATTGATGAGTTACCTTAGAGTAGCAAAATGCATTGAAGTATTCATGACTTTTATGTTATTTTATTTTATCCACCCGGTGGCAGTAGAATCCTGTCCTGAGAGTTAGTCGGGCTTAACACTGTAAAGTAGATCATTACATGTCACCCCAAGTCTGACACAGGCTTAACCATAAACACTTTCTAAACCCGGGTCATACTCAGGGTAAAGACAACGGAGGGTAAAACAAATGAAATTTCAGCTTTAAACATACATGAATCCCCAATTGGGCTTCTTGAGACCAAGTATTAGAGAGGCCTCAAAAAAGTCGCTGAACCCAGCGAGAGCCCACTTAAATGCTCGACTTACTTTTTATATGAGCAGTAGAGATGATGAATGCTGTACAATGATACAATCATGTGAAAAAGTAAGTACACCCCATGGAAGCTGTTGACTTTTTGAACATACTGTATGTGAACAAGAAAAAAGGAGATCTTCATGCAAAACGTGCCTGCAGATAAAGGAGATAAACTTGAGTCAACAAAATATCAATAGATGTGATGGTCTACTGGGGAACAAGCAAGCTGACCCTTTGCCTGAGAAGCTGTAATTGAGAATTTATCAGAAATAACTTCTGTTAGATGCTTTGCATAACTGCTCACCAGTCTCTGACATCGACTTATTTTTTAAACACTCCTCCACATAAAATTCATTTAGTTGTTAAATGTTTGAGGGTTTTCTTGCATGTCCTGTCCAATTCAACCCCCACCCCATCAAATTTAAATGGGATTTAAATCAGGGCTTTGATTAGGCCACTCCATAACCCTCTATTTCTTGTTTTTAAGCCATTCCTTGGTGGATTTGCTAGGGTGCTAGTGTGTCATTATCTTAGTGAAAGGTCCAGCTTCAGCTTTCAGATGGATACCCTCACATTCTCCTCAAGCATGTTTTGATGTGAGGCAGAATTCGTACTGTAGTTGACTTGATGACTGCAAGCTACCCAAATCCTGAAGTAGCAAATTAAGCCCAGACTGTAACATTTCCAACACCGTACTTCACAGCTGGAATGAGGTTCTTTCCCTCAACTGCTGACTTTAGATGGCAGCAAACATGTCAACTGTTCCTGTGGCCAAACAACTACATCCTTGATTCATCTGTCCAGTGCACATTGTCTCAGAAGGCCTGGTCTAGATGTTCAGTGACAAACTGTAGCCTTGTTCTTGTGTTCTTTTTGGACGGCAAAGGCTTTTTTCTGGCACACCTCACATACAGGTCAAATTTTTGCAGTCTTTTTCAGATTTGACACCAACAGTTGCTGACAGATCACACAATGAAATTCTGAGGTTTTTGGAGACTTCGTTTAGAGACAAATGGTCAGCTCCTGGGCTGAATTTGCTGGACAGGCCTGTCCTGGACAAATCAGCAGCCATTTGAAATCTACACCACTTGTAGAGGATTTTCCTTACGGTGGAATGATTGATTTTAAAAAAAAATGATCTTTTTAAATCCCACACAATACTCACAGGCATTCACAAGCTTCTTTCTGAGGGCCTTAGAGAGTTCTTTTGTACTTGGAATGATGACACGTCAGTAGAAAAGAGAACACCAGACCCTCAATGTCTGTGGTTTGGATAAGATACAGTTGTGCTTGAAAGTTTGTGAACCCTTTAGAATTTTCTATATTTCTGTATAAATATGACCTAAAACAACATCAGATTTTCACTCAAGTCCTAAAAGTAGATAAAGAGAAATCAGTTAAACAAATGAGACAAAAATATTATACTTGGTCATTTATTTATTGAGGAAAATGATCGAATATTACATATTTGTGAGTGGCAAAAGTATGTGAACCTTTGCTTTCAGTATCTGGTGTGACCCTCCTTTGTTTCCGGTAACCTCTGATCATTCCTGCACACCGGCTTGGAGGAATTTTAGCCCATTCCTCCGTACAGAACAGCTTCAACTCTGGGATGTTGGTGGGTTTCCTCACATTAACTGCTCGCTTCAGGTCCTTCCACAACATTTCGATTGGATTAAGGTCAGGACTTTGACTTGGCCATTCCAAAACATTAACTTTATTCTTCTTTAACCATTCTTTGGTAGAACGACTTGTGTGCTTAGGGTTGTTGTCTTGCTGCATGACCCACCTTCTCTTGAGATTCAGTTCATGGACAGATGTCCTGACATTTTCCTTTAGAATTCTCTGATATAATTCAGAATTCATTGTTCCATCAATGAAGGCAAGCCGTCCTGGCCCAGATGCAGCAAAACAGGCCCAAACCATGATACTACCACCACCATGTTTCACAGATGGGATAAGGTTCTTATACTGGAATGCAGTGTTTTCCTTTCTCCAAACATAATGCTTTTCATTTAAACCAAAAAGTTCTATTTTGGTCTCATCCGTCCACAAAACATTCTTCCAATAGCCTTCTGGTTTGTCCACGTGATCTTCAGCAAACTGCAGATGAGCAGCAATGTTTTTTTTGGAGAGCAGTGGCTTTCTCCTTGCAACCCTGCCATGCACACCATTGTTGTTCAGTGTTCTCCTGATGGTGGACTCATGAACATGAACATTAGCCAATGTGAGAGAGGCCTTCAGTTGCTTAGAGGTTACCCTGGGGTCCTTTGTGACCTCGCCGACTATTACACACCTTGCTCTTGGAGTGATCTTTGTTGGTCGACCATTCCTGGGGAAGGTAACAATGGTCTTGAATTTCCTCCATTTGTACACAATCTGTTTGACTGTGGATTGGTGGAGTCCAAAAACTTTAGAGATGGTTTTGTAACCTTTTCCAGCCCGATGAGCATCAACAACTCTTTTTCTGAGGTCCTCAGAAATCTCCTTTGTTCGTGCCATGATACACTTCCACAAACACGTATTGTGAAGAACAGACTTTGATAGATCCTGTTCTTTAAATAACACAGGGTGTCCACTCACACCTGATTGGCATCCCATTGATTGAAAACACCGGACTCGAATTTCACCTTCAAACTAACTGCTAATCCCGGAGGTTCACATACTTTTGCCACTCACAAATATGTAATATTCGAGCATTTTCCTTAATAAATAAATGACCAAGTATAATATTTTTGTCTCATTTGTTTAACTGGTTTCTCTTTATCTACTTTTAGGACTTGAGTGAAAATCTGATGATGATTTAGGTCAAATTGATGCAGAAATATAGAAAATTCTAAAGGGTTCACAAACTTTCAAGCATAACTGTAGGGTCCACTTTAAGGAGTTAATCTGGAACACTTGATTCAAATTTGATGGAACTGAAGTGACGATAAATTCAGGGGTGAACTTACTTGTTCCACATGACAAATCAGCACTTCTGTCAGTTTAGATTATAAGAATGAAAACACCATGCCAAGTTTATGTGCCATTTGATCAAGTAGACCACCCTTATTTGCAGGCACTGTTTGTATAAATATCTAATGTTTGCATGTTCAAATAGAATGAAATAGTCAACAATTACCATGTGGTGTACTTACGTTTTCACAGGAGAATATATTTAAAGACCAACATTATGAAATTCTTGTTTACTGTGTTTGGATTACCTTCCCAAACCCCTCAGCATTTCTTCACCTCTCCTGTTAGCTGAAACCAGTTTTACCACAATGCACTGAGAGCGGAGGATACTCACCTCATCCAGCTGCAAGGTGGGATCAGCACTCTGCCTCTGGGTCTCATTCAAGTAAACGCACATGTAATCCCGCACCTTGTTCAGGTCAGTCGCCCAGCCTTCCTGAGGGGGGACACACCAGCAGTTAGAAGGAGTTAAAGCACTAAGAAGTCGCTATAAGGCTGTCAGAAATTCACATTTTCTAAAGAGCATTTAATCTACGAGTTTTCTTAGTTTTCTGGACATTCAGCAGCCCACTTTGGAAACCTCGTTCATTGCTTAACAATCAGACCCCATACTTTTAGTTTGAAACCTTGCTCAAGATTTAGATAATGTCATTTTTCTAGCATTTACTGCGCAATTGGATAACATGACTTGAATCAGGGTGGTCTGCAGCTTGACTAATTTTTAATGGCAAAATCCCCTGCTTACTAGAATAATATAATTAAGACATTTCAAAGATCATCACTTTCCAAAGCTAGGAAAATGGCCTATGGGAGGACATCCTGATACACACTATGAGAAGATCACACCCCAAATGACATGTTTCAGCTAACAGTTCTCCCCTGGCTGGGGTTCAAAGTTAGGTTTCTTGTCTGTTTTGTCCAATTTTGTGCATTTTAAACCCGAAACAACTGAATGTCTTGCAATGCTAAACATCAAGACAGGTTGAGTGGCAGATCACATGTGGGGGTTTTCTTGTACTGGTGAGTCAGGGGGCACCAGACCAAAAACAGATGCAGCCACCTGAATGTTTGAATGAAAGCAGACACCCCAACCTGTCATGAGACCCACTGTGTTGAATTACCTAAAATATATTCGCTCCTCCGAAACCCCCTCTTAAACGGTGATACAATAGGAAACAAATAGTTTTTTTTTTACCTCCTCTTTGCTCAATCAGCTGCTGGCTTGCTGCTGCCATGCTGCATGATCTGCATCTCGCGTGGCACTTCGAACAATTAAAAGCCTGGACAGTAGCTGTCCTACTCTTTGTCTTTTATTTCTGGCCCTGGGTGTAGTTAAATCTCTTGGCACTCTTGGTTAAGTTTCGTCTCGCGGGACGTGAGTTCTTGATATTTGTTAGTTTATATTTAAAAACGGAATAAGAATCTGAAAATCTATCAACATCACATTAAAGTTTGATAAATTCTGAAAAGAATGATACCAAACATATATGTGTAGGTTTTAAAATAAGCCAGATTTAAAGCGTGACAAAAAACGTGGCATAATAACGTGACATAAAATCGTTGCACAAAATCGTTGCTCTTTTAGGCTTAGAATTGTATATACAGTAATCCCTCGCTATATCGCGCTTCGACTTTCGCGGCTTCACTCCATCGTGGATTTTAAATGTAAGCATATCTAAATATATATCACTGATTTTTCGCTGGTTCGCTGATTTCTGCGGACAATGAGTCTTTTAATTTATGGTACATGCTTCCTCAGTTTGTTTGCCCAGTTGATTTCATACAAGGGACACTATTGGCGGATGACTTAGAAGCTACCCAATCAGAGCATGTATTACATATTAAATAAAACTCCTCAATGATACACGATATGCTTCCCGCGCGGTGCTTGATTGTTTGCTTTTCTCTATCTCTCTCACTCTCTCTGACATTCTCTGCGCCTGACGAAGGGGCTGTGAGCAGAGGGGCTGTTTGCACAGAAGCTGTTTGTTTAGAAGATACGGACGCTCCTCTAAAAAATGCCGCTTTATCGCGGTGCTTCGGCATACTTAAAAGCACGTATTGATTTTTTGATTGTTTGCTTTTCTCTCTCTCTCTCTGACATTCTCTGCTCCTGACAGCGCTCCTTTGAAGAGAAGATATGTTTGCATTCTTTTAATTGTGAGAAAGAACTGTCATCTCTGTCTTGTCATGGAGGACAGTTTAAACTTTTGACTAAAGGGTGTTATTTCATGTCAAGAGGGCTCTAATAATGTTAACAGTGTGGGAGAGTTTATAAGGGCTTAAAATATATAAAAATAACTATACAAACATATGGTTTCTACTTCATGGATTTTTATCTATCGCGGGGGGTTCTGGAACGCAACCCCTGCGATCGAGGAGGGATTACTGTATATATATATATATATATATATATAATAAAATGACTTAGGAACATTTATATTAGGCAGAGTGCCCAGTGAGGGCTGGGTGGTCTTTTGGCCTGGAGCCCCTATACATTTTGCACCCTGGCCATCTGTCCTTATCATTGAACTGTCATTTAGAATTAAAAAAAAAAACAATTCTTTATTTAAGGACTCTACTTCTCTTAATTATATATCTGTCTTTTGTAAGTGTGCATTATTTATTTATCTTTAATATACTATTTATTCATTATCATTATATTCTTAAATTATATTTTTTTTTTTTACATTTGTAAGCACTTCTAGCTTCAATCTTTGTATGAAAATGTGCTGTAGAAATAAATGTTGTTGCTGTTGTAGAAGAAAAACAAAATTAAAAGGGCAAAAACAAAAGAGAGTAGTCAAATAAGATTCCGTGACCAGGAAGACAAAAAGACCAAAATACCAAAACAAAGACCGTGAACAACACTTATAGCCAAAAATTGGTAGGAGTGAAAACAATGAACTACAAAATTTTCAAAAGTTTTCACACAGAATTCCTTTCCTTCCAAAAGTTTGGATGTCAACTGTATCGGCGCCACCACGTTTTATACACACAGCACAATGACGTCACGTGTCAAGTGATGCGAATCACACAAGCTGCAACCGCAGAGGCACAAAACAATAAACAGTTATGTCTAAAAGTAAATACTTTCTTTTTTAATATATGAGGACATGTCAAGATTTGATCGTTCTGAAATGGTGCCGGATGACCCAATTCAAAACATTATAAAAATAATACCATTAATTGTTATAGGAAACACAAAATCTAGGATTGTGAATGAGATCTGCCCTGAAGAAAGGGCTAACCCTAACTCTAACCCTAAATCTAATCCCAAAGATGAATCACGACTGTCAGGACTAGCAGACTGTGGACTCCTCATTCACAGGTTCATGTTCTTCAGGAATGTCAACTGGCCATATCTCAGTAATAACCTTAATGGACTTTCTAGTTTCATGATTTACTTTTGTTAAATGTTGTATGGTTTAAAAATAATAATTTAATTTGAGGGAATTAGAGGGTCAGCTCAGGTTGGACGTTTGAGAGACAAAGTCAGAGAGGTGAGATTGCGTTGGTTTGGACATGTGCAGAGGAGAGATGCTGGGTATATTTGGAGAAGGATGGTAAGGATGGAGCTGCCAGAAGAGAGAAAAAGAGAAAGGCCTAAGAGAAGGTTTATAAATGTGATGAGAGAGGACATGCAGGTGATGGGTGTGACAGAGGAAGATACAGAGGACAGGAAAAAATGGAAAAAGATGACCCGAAAGTCGAAGAAGAATTTGAGTGCATTAGCAATACAGCTGTAAGTATCTTTAAGAGTACCAAAGCTGTACTCAGAAGAGAGCGAAATATAAAAAAGAAAATGAAAAAATGATATGAATGACCTGTCCAGATTTGAGACTTCAAAACAGAGAACTAAATCATAAAAAAGAATGGCCAGTTAGATCCAGAAAGTCACGCTGTACAAGTCCCAGCAACCATGAACTATGGAGTTACACTTAACCCACAATTAAATTTGAATGAATGTGAACCCCTCAAAGCGGGGGAACTGCGTGGTCTGTGAGGCACAAGAGCAAACTACAAATGTTCAGCTAAAAAAAAAAAGGGGAGGATTCTATAAAACTGTAAAGTAAAACCCAAGACCACCAACAGCATACTTCATACATTAATCCCACCCTTCCCTCCTCCCATCTCTTAAATAAAATAAAAGGTGAAGCAGGCAAAGCAGGAGGCCGCAGCAGTGGGCGGGAAACTCCCGGGAGACTTGAAATACCTCCTGATCCAACTGGAGAAACTTCTGGAAGTCATGAAGAGTTATCTGGCACAGCTCGGGCCGATCCACATTCCTGTGGGGGAGAGCAGACACAAAGAATTCTTTCATTGAAGGCTTCTTTTTGTTTGGTCACTTTTTTTTCTGTTTTCTTATACTTTGCATTTGGACAGCGAGCCAGTGCATATTTCTCCTTATGATTACTGGAGACTCACAGCTAGTAGGGGGGGAATAAAAACAAAAATAAAAAAAGACTCCCTTCGGCAGAATTGCTAAGCAGGTGTAGCCATGGGATGACAAGAGCTGCCAGCAGAGGGCGACGGGGGTGAGCGCGTCTTTTAGGGACAAAGAGGTTCTTGACATTCAACAAATGGCATCTTAGGCTCACTGTTTTATTTGAAGATTTCATGCAGATTGGCAAATGGATAGGGGCGGCTCAGATGATGGAAGAACGAGTTTACCTGACAGTTAATAATGTGAACGTTTTTATATAAATAGCTCGGACTTTCAAATGCACTCCTAATATTCTCAAACCAATTCACACTGCCGTTTGGCTGAAATAGATTAACTAATTTGACTAAAAGGTACGTCTTTTGGAATGCAGTGGACAGCAGGACTCAACCCGGATTGTATTTGAACCCGGTGTCCTGGAGCTGTGAGGCTAAGCACTATGCCACCATGCTAATCCGACTAAGAGAAAAGGACCATTCATAAGCTCCACCAGGTGATTACAATAAAAGTGCTTTAACGGACATCCCCCCAAGTCTCATCATCACAGCAGATTGGAGACCCACAAGTTCAAAAGAAGAAGACAAGCAGACCTACCTGAGTGGGAAGGAGAGTTCAAGCTGTTCAATAATCTGAAAGAGAAACACAGAAGACCATCAAGCAATGTGAATGTTAACAATGACACTCGAGGAGCTACCCGATGGTTGTAACAGCAACATGGCGGGCCAAACTCTTTAAGTAAAATTCATTTCATAATTCTGAACTAAAGGAAATGTTGCAGATGCGCTTATGAAAGTGTAAATAATCATCCATTTTTTCTTTCCAAGAATTACTTATGAAATCACTTTGACAGAACATTATTTGTCCCCAGGGAGAAATTTGGCCCTTGTTATTTTCTGAACGGCGCCTCCCAACGGTGTTAGAAAACCCCGCACACATATGATATTCCGCTCAGCCTGTGTTGATGTCTACTTATGCCAGACGTCAAGCTTTTTGGACCCCGCTCCCTAATTCATGGCCCTCTAGACACTAACAAAAAACTCAATTGTAGGCCATTTTTGGACCAATGTTAGTGCAGGAAATTACGCCCGTAAGATAACAAGTAAAGCAATAGGTGTCTTCAGCAAAAAATTATCACAAGGGATTGGAGTTGTGCGTGACACATCCACAGACCCCCTAATGAGAGACGAGGGGCAAAAGTTAGTCCTTTTAACAAAACTTTCAAAAATCTGGGGACTGGTAATAGTGGCCTGTGGAGAGTTGCTTTATGCTGTTTTGAGGTGGCTGATCACAAATATGATCGTATTTTTGATATCTGAATCTTTACTGGTGGAGCCACTACCAGAAGGTTAAAAATGTGAGAGGTGGGGTATCGTTGTGATAGGTCAGTGATAATGAATCTGATGTCATTTTTTATTTGTGTTCCTTACTAGGGATTGAGCCCTCTATGGACAGAGGGTGAAACATGACACATTTCTATTACAACTGAGAATATTTAGATTTTAAACATTTCAGATATTTGATGCAACTGTTCTCACTTTTTATGGACTTCAACCTCATGAAGTAAGTTATTACATTTCTTATAACTTTACATTGAACAACACGACTTTGGCAGCTTAAGCTTGTTTAGATTTTTTTCCTTTTAAAGTTGTTTGCGAGCCTTGAGCCTGTGCTATAGCTATGGCTGCCAGTCTATCACAGGGCACCCACTGCCCTTCCCACCAGGCCAAATAATTCACATTTAACCCAGAATGAATGTCTTTGGAATGTGGAAGAAAGAAAATAAAGTGCTAGGAGGCAAAATCACATCCTGGAGCGAACAAGCAGGAGTGCCAGCCAGAGTGCCACAGTAATACCTATGCATAGCACATGGTGTTTGAAAAAAAGAAAAATAATAATAATCCAGGAATGATCTACAGGAATGACAACAATTTTAAAAGCAGTAATAAAACTAATGAAAAATGGCAGTATTGAAAATGGAACTGCTGATCTTTTAATTTGGACAGTTCTGGGGACCGGGGTTCAAGGCCAGCCTGATCACTGGCGCTGTCAACATGCTTTGCACATCCTCCTCACATGTGCTTTTTTTCTGGCAAAAAAATATTGTGTTGGGCTAATTCACTGCTTTGAATCAGACTGGTGTCCCATTAGGGCTTGGCTCCTGTTTTGCTTTTGATGCTGTTCAGATAGACTCTGTCTCCCTGGAGTTCTGCAGTGGAAAATAAAGACTTAGAAAATGGATGAATAAATCCATAAGAAAAGCTAAAACAAGCAATCTTCTTATATAATACGCTACCGTGGCTGTTCGTTTGTCTGTCCAGGATTTTAAATCACCTGTAGCGCACAAACCGTTTCACCTATAGACTTGAAATTTGGTACACATATACTACGTGACGTCTAGTATCCGCTTTCAGGGTGATGATTTTTATTACTCTTTGTATTTTTATTTTATTTTATTGTAGAATCAACTCTCGGCAGCGCACAGCAGAGAGACTGTGTGGCGCATGCGTATGGGCACCGTTCTCATTCCCTACCGCCTTCGCAGTCACTTCCCCTACTTCTTCATATCTTAAATCATTCTTGAGGCAGACTGAAGACTTAAGTGCCAGCTTAAGTGAAAAATGAACGAAAACGTACTATGTGATTGCAACCCAAAAACTAACTTAATCAGATTTAACATGAAAAGATGCTGATGAAAGAAGAGAGGCAGTGGGCCGCTAGGGTGGAGAAAAGAAGAGCTGCTCCGGAAACAGCAAGCGCATCAACCTCTGAGCAAACGAATGGTAAACGTGCAGAGAAAGAAAGAGGATGAAAACTAGGAATGTTCAAGTCAAGTGTATTCACTGCATGTTATCGTGCAGTACGCCGTTAATGGTATAATTCATATCATATCATAAAATATAATATAATATAATATTAATGGAGGGTGGCACGGTGGTGCAGTGGTAGCGCTGCTGCCTCGTAGTTAGGAGACCTGAGTTAATTTCCCGGGTCCTCTCTGCATGGAGTTTGCATCTTCTCCCCGTGTCTGCGTGGGTTTCCTTCCACAGTCCAAAGACATGCAGGTTAGGTGGATTGGCGATCCTAAATAGTGTGTGTGCCCTGCGGTGGGTCGGCACCCCGCCTGGAGATTTGTTCCTGTCTTGCGCCCTGCGTTGGCTGGGATTGGCTCCAGCAGACCCCTGTGACCCTGTGTTAGGGTATAGCAGGTTGGATAATGGATGAATGGATAATATTAATAATAACTCATTACATTTATATAGCACTTTTTCTCAGTACTCAAAGCGCTATCCACACAGGGAGGAACCGGGAAGCGAACCCCCAATCTTCCACAGTCTCCTTACTGCAAAGCAGCAGCACTAGCACTGCGCCACCTCTGAGGATTAATTAATGTCTGTATGTGTGTCCAGTGCCTTCAAGCAATCTGATTGGTCAGTTTTGCTAAAGTTCCAAGCAAGGGAGGTGGACTCACACAAGGATATCGAGGAAAGGCGTAGGAACAATGCTGAGATTAATCTTGAACAATGAAAACTATTTGAAAGAATACCAAAGACATTTTCACAGCAGGTAATGGAGGCCCAGTGACAGTCAAAAAGCAGACAGGAGATGAGCAACATTCCTCAAAATGACAGTGCCTGAGAAGCAGGCTTTACGAGAATGTGGTCTAGAGAGGAAACACCGGGCAAGAGAGGTTGAGTCACACAAGGATAGTGAAGAAAGGTGTAGGACAAACGCTGAAGGTACACATAAGACAAAAGATGTCAACTTCACATATTTTCTATTATTAATTCTATGACAAACTTCTGACAAGTAACATAGCTGGTATAATATAATATAATCTACTCTCTCTCTATATATATATATATAAACTCATAAACCTAAAAGTTCAATGATTTTGTTCAATGAATTTATTTGACGTTTTTATGTGACTTTTTTGTCACACTTTACTCAGGCTTATTTTAAAACCTACATATATATGTTTGGTATCATTCTTTTCAAACTTTCTCGAACTTTAATGTGATGTTGTTAGATTTTCAGATTGTTATTCCATTTTTAAATTGTAAACTAAAAAATATCAAGAACTCACGTCCTGCGAGATGAGACTTTGTGCCAAGAGATTTAACCACGCCTGGGGCCGGAAATAAAAGACAAAGAGTAGATGACAAAGACAGCTGCTGTACATGCTTTTAAATGTTTGAAATGCCGTGTGAGATGCAGATCACGTGGCACGGCAGCAGCAGCAGCAAGGCAGCAGCTGATTGAGCAAAGAGGAGGTAAAAAATAACTGTATTTGTTTCACATTGTATCACCGTTTAAGAGAGGGTTTCATAGGAGCGACGGTGTCTCTTTGGGGTGCATTCAGCCCCCCTCTTCACAACACGAGTGGCAGAGATGTGAAGTTGGTGGCGTTTAGTGCAGGCTGGGGGGGTTGGTGAGCAAAGCGAGCAGGAAGTGAACCCCCTAGTGCATACTGTATATATAATATATCCATCCATCCATCCATTTTCTAACCCGCTGAATCCAAATAAAGGGTCACGGGGGTCTGCTGGAGCCAGTCCCAGCCAACACAGGGCACAAGGCAAGAACCAATCCTGGGCAGGGTGCCAACCTACCACAGGACACACACAAACACACACCAAGGCCAATTTAGAATCGCCAATCCACCTAACCTGCATGTCTTTGGATTGTGGGAGGAAACCCACGCAGACACGGGGAGAACATGCAAACTCCACGAGGGAGGACCCGGGAAGCGAACCCGGGTCTCCTAACTGCGAGGCAGCAGCGCTACCACTGCGCCACCATGTCGCCAAATAATATAATATAATATAATATAATATAATATAATATAATATAATATAATATAATATAATATAATATAATATAATATAATATAATATAAGTGCTGCACGTTTGGGCTGACAAGTAAGTATTTCAGTGAATGCTACTATTAATGACACAAGAGTAGAGTAGAGAACAGCAGACAGTCTGGGGAAGCAAGGAATAGATTTAATATGGCAGCTGATGTCAAAGATCTATTATGAAAAGAAAATGTCAAATCAATGGAGAAACCGTGTGATTGCGCAAATATATAAGAAGAAGAGAAATCTCCAGCACTGTGGAAATTTAGCAGATATAAAGCTGATATCACATATAATGGAATAATGAGAAATGATAATAGATAAAACACTGAGAAGAGAGATGGAGTTGGGGGAAGAACAGTTGCTTATGCCAGGAACTGGTGCAAAAAATGAGATTTTCACCTTGAGACAGATTATGGAAAAATATAGACAGAAGCAGAAAGGACAACACATGGTATTCATAGATTTTGAGATTCCTGGCATGAAATGTGTAATTGTATGAGAGAAAATGGAGTACCTGAGAATTATGTAAGGATAGTGAAGGATAGGATGCCTACACACAAGTAAGAAGTAGCTCAGGAATAACAGATGGATTTGCAGTTAAGGCTGGGTTACATCAAGGACTATCATTAGGCACTTATCATTTTAATGTTATTAGTAGGGGAAAAATAGATTAGGCCCCTTTAATGCTTGCTGTTTGGCGATGACATTGTGCAATGGAGCACCACTAGTAACAAACTGGAGCAGTGGAGAAGAACTATGGAGGACAGAGGCCTTAAGATTGGTAGGAAAAACACAAAAACCTCAAACTACTGCAAGCAGCCATTTGACTGTCATGGCACACAACCAGCCTGCACAGTGGAATGGTGAGCAGCCAGTAACAGAGGCTGTGTAGACAAGGCTTTAAAGACAATACAACAATATGCAAAATGTCCCATTGCTTTTTAGAGCAAATGACAAGCAACACTTCATTGCATGTTTTATGACTGCCATCTACTATTTACTGAGTATTCCTGTTGTGTAAAATTTTATATTTCTATTGTAAATGATTTATTAATTATGCATTCATAATGCCTCGCTGTGACTGTGACTGCTCTTTTTATGTTAAGTCAAGTCTTTGACTTTTTTTTTTTAATCTTTTCAGGTCTCTTTCCTTTTTAGTCATTATGGTGTGTATTTGACAGTGGGGTTGTTGCTTTTAATAATATAATATTGGTAACACTTTAATTTAGGTACTGGAAATATGTGACTATTACACTTCTTTGAGTCTTCATAACACTTACAGAACATCAGTAAAGTGTCTGTTCATCTCTGCAATGTGACCGACTAACAAAACTTCACTTTGGAGTCGTCTGAGGTGGCTTCACTGAGACACACTAAATATGGAGTATCAAGAGAAATGTAAGACCTGTGAATCCGTCATGTCACACAGCACTGAGATGAATAACCTGTCTACTATCTATCTATCTATCTATCTATCTATCTATCTATCTATCTATCTATCTAGCAATCATATAGTGCCTTTCTTATCTATCTATCTATCTATCTATCTTTCTATGCTGTATGTACTCTAGTCATCAGTTATTGATTTTCTTGTCAAGGTGTTGTTACATAAAATTACCTAACGTGTTACTATAATCTTTATTTATACATGCATTTTTGAGCTTCTGTGAAATCTCAAATTTCCTTTCCTATCTATCTATCTATCTATCTATCTATCTATCTATCTATCTATCTATCTATCTATCTATCTATCTATCTATCTATCTATCTATCTGCCTTTCTATCTATCTATCTATCAATCCTATAGTGCCTTTCCTATCGTTTATCTATCTATCATATAGTGCCTTTCCCATCTATCTATCTATCTATCCTATAGTGCCTTTCCTATAAATCTATCCTATAGTGCCTTTCCTATAAATCTATCCTATAGTGCCTTTCCTATCTATCCTATAGTGCCTTTCCTATCTATCTATCTATCTATCTATCTATCTATCTATCTATCTATCTATCTATCATATAGTGCATTTCCTATCTATCTATCTATCTAGTAACTTTTCTTTATTCTTCAGTTGCCTATACATGTCAACGCTGCTTCAATTAAGAATACCAGAATATATGGCACGAGAAGTTAGGAAGTGTAGATATAAACAGAAGCTCAAACAGAATGATACACACCAAGTTACACCAAAACAGAATTTAAACAAACAAATCTCTTTTACTTACAGCTCTCTGGGCATCAAACATGAGGTTCTTATAAAGTTGGGTGAAGTGATTGAAGGTCAACTCCGAACGGGCCTCCACCTCCTAGAGAAACAGACAGGTGCAGCAAGAGAGAAGAGATCAAATGCTTATGGAGTATAGTACACACACACGTCATACATCTTCTGTTTTCTACCATAGCACAAGAACAATCACAAGCCTCCACTCGAACGATAAATCACCCAGCCTTTCAGTCTGAGCCATGAACCGATGAATGACATTACCTACCTGTACGGCATCTCAAACCATTAAAGTAATGTAGAAAGAAAGAAAAACATTGACAGTAAAACATTCTTTATGCAAGTAGCCAGTAAAGCAGGAATGCAGAAAATAAAAAAATGATAATAATCAATATGGAATGCTCCAAACAGCACTTTCATGTAAATTTCACTTTTCAGCTGATACGACAAGAAAATCATTCAACAGGAGATTTTGCAATATAATACTGATAGTGTTGTTTAAAAATATTCCATCAAGTACAGCAACTTATATAGTATTTATTATGTACAAAACTAAATCTAGAGTAAAATGAACAAGACATTGAATGAAGTGATCAACTTAAATAGATTTTTATTTGAATTTAAACACCTTGGGTTACAGGAAGTAAACAATCCTCAAAGACAGACAGACAGATTGGTAAAGGGTGGCTAATGTCGACCTTTAAAGAACTACTGTGAGGTGTGCAGTGGGTGTAAAAAAAATCACCCCCTTCAAAATATTCAATGCAATGAAGACAAATGCAAACAAATACTTTTTCCAGCTGTATTTACTCAATCCAACTTATAACAGACAAGTGAAACAGCAACAGTTAAAAAAAAAATAAAAACAAAAAAACAGAATCACTGAGATGATTAAAGGATCAGCCCCTGTGTCAGTACTTTGTGGATCCACCTTTTGCTTTGATTCCAGCCATGAGTCTTTTGGGATTTTTCTCTACCAACTTTGCACATCTAAACTGTGTGATATTTGCCCACTCGTCTTTACGGAGTTGTTCAAGCTCAGTCACATTGGATGGGTGACCATTGTTGGACTGAAATCTTCAAGTATTTTCCACAGATTTTCAGTCTCTGACTCGGCCATGCAAGGACATTCACCTTTTTCTCCTTCAGCCACCATGTGGTCAACTTTGCTGTGTGCTTCGGGTCATTGTGATGTTGGAAGGTGAAACTTCTTCCCATTGACAACTTTGTGGCAGAGGGCAGCAGGTATTCCTCAAAGGTTTGACTGTGTTTTGCCCCATCCATGTTTCCTTCTACCCTAACGAGAGCCCCAGTACCTGCTGCACAGAAACAGCCCCACAGCAGGATGCTAGCACCGCAATGCTTTACTATAGATACTGTATGTTGTGTTCTTTGGGTGCTTAGCCATATTGGTTTTCCACCACATATACAGTTTGTCGTTGATGCCAAATAGTTTGATTTTGGTCTCATCTGACCATAACACCTTTTTGCACTTGTCCTCAGAATCTTCAAGGATTGTTTTGACAATCCCCTCAATGGGGACTTAATGTGGCCTTTCTTGAGGAGTGGATTTTTTTATTGCGACCCTCCCATAAAGGCCACATTTGTGGAGTATTTGTGATCTCGTTGTCACATGGACACAATGACCACTGTGGAAACCGTACCCCCAACACAGACAGACCGACACCAGGATGTATGAAACACGCTATTTATTTTTCCTTTACTGCACCACAATGCCTTCTCTCATCAACTCTTTCCTTTCTTCTTCTTTCACCAACTCTTTCCTTTCTTCTTCTTCTTTCTCCTCTTCTTTCACCAACTCTTTCCTTTCTTCTTCTTTTTTCTTTTCTTCTTTCTCTCTCTTTCTCTTGGACCTCCTCCTCCTCCTCCTCATCCTCACAAGCTTCGTCTCCTTCCTCCCAACTCTGGCTCCCTGTCTGGAAGGAGGCGGCTCCTTTTATCAGGACCCGGATGAGTCCCAGGTGCTCCCCTTGACGTCACTTCCTGGTGTGGCGGAAGTGTCAGGAAAGCCCCTGGAAGCACTCCGGTCGTCTTAGAACCGTTTCCGGGAGCACTTCCTGGTATGGCGGAAATGTTGCCATCCAGGACTCCCCAACTGACCGGGCACCCCCTGGCGGTGGCCACATCCTCACACGGGCATCCTAGCTCCGTCTCTGTGGCCCCCAAATAGACCCGGGCGGCTGCCCTCTCGTGGCCGAGGAGAAGTATTGTCCCCGTACATCTCTGACACCACTCTTGGCCAAAAAATCCTGTAACGTGTTTCACAGCTGCCAAAGGCCTCTTGGTAGCCTCTCTATTAAGTTTGGAGGGATGGCCTGATCCGGGAGGGTCCTAGTAGTACCAGACACTTTCCACTTCTTGATTATGGACTTGACTGGGCTTCTAGGGACTGATAAAGCCTTTAAATTTTTTTGTATCCATCACCTGACTTGTTCCTGTCCACAACTTCATCCCTGGGATCTTTTGAAAGTTGATTGTTTGCTTTCAGTTGCATTTCCAAGCCCTGGAATGCTCCAGCAATAGCTTAACCAATCAGAATGATTATAGCTGATCACAGTGGAAGCCAATTAGCTTGGTGGGCAATGGAGAAGGCGATTACTTACACCTGACTGAGTATTTTTAGGAGGAGGGTAATCATTTAACGATCTCAGTAATTCTTGTTTTTCTTTTTTTATTTTTTTCTGAACTGTTATTATATCTTTCACCCTGCTGCATGCGTTTGGGAAAGCAGATCATAACCTGGTTCTGCTTCAGCCTCAGCCTCACTACAAACCAAGAGTGAAGGCGCTACCTCCAACCACATGATCATTCAGGAAGTGGTCCTCTGAGGCAGAGCAGGCTGGAACTGGGAGTCCTCTACAGCGCATCTTTAACCTGAGCCTGGAACAGGGGAGAGTGCCGAGGCTTTGGAAAACATCTTGTATCACCCCTGTCCCAAAGGTATCATGTCCTAGTGAGCTGAATGACTTCTGGCCTGTTGCTTTGACGTCACATGTGATGAAGACCATGGAGCAGCTGCTGCTTCACCACCTGAGGCCATAGGTCCGCTACGCCCTCGACCCTCTGCAGTTTGCAAACCAGGAGAAGGTGGGAGCGGAGGATGCCATCATCTATATGCTACACCGATCCCTCTCCCACTTGGACAGATGCAGTGGTGCTGTAAGAATTATGTTTTTGGACGTCTCTAGCACCTTCAACACCATCCAACCTAATAATAATAATAATACATTTTATTTATAATGCACTTTATATTTGGAACAAATCCCAAAGTGCAACAAAATTAATTTGACCCGAAAGCTTTGATAAAAAGATAAGTTTTAAGACCAGATTTAAAAGCATCAACAGTCTGTGGCGTCCTCAGATATTCAGGGAGAGCATTCCACAGCCTGGGTGCAGCTGAGCAAAAAGCTCGATCTCTAATGGTATTAGGTCTAGTCTTAGGAGTTTTCAAAAGATGTACTGATGCAGAGCAAAGGTTGCGTGTAGACATATGTAAAGAAATAAGTTCTCTGAGGTAGGGAGGGGCATCCCCATAAATACACTGGTGGGTAAGAAGGGCAACCTTGTAATCAATTCTAAATGAAACAGGGAGCCAATGAAGAGATTTAAGAATGGGCATAATATGATCGTATTTACGCCCTCTCATCAGGATCCTAGCAGCACTGTTCTGAATATACTGCAGCTTTTGAAGGGTTTTTCCAGTAGTCCCAATAAGAAGTGCATTGCAGAAGTCCAGCCTGGAGGAGACAAACGCATGGGCTAACTTTTCTGCATCAGCAAACGTGAGTGCTGGACGCAGTTTTGCTATATTCCTGAGGTGAAAATAAGACGTTTTACACAGATGTTTGACATGAGACTCATACGTCAAATGAGAATCCATTTTAACCCCAAGGTTTATAACAGATGTTGACAATGGGATATCCTAACTCGAAAAGGTAATACTGGTGATGTTAGACGACCTAACCTGGTGTGGGGGTGCCTACTAAAATAGCTTCAGTCTTAGAGCTGTTCAGCTGCAGGAAATTTTGCTTCATCCATGACTTTATCTCCTCCAAACAGATGGTCAAAGTGGATGATAGCAGAGTAGACGAGGAGGTTGAATTTATCCTGAGATAGAGCTGGGTATCATCTGCATAGCAATGAAATAAAATACCATGCTGGCTGATGATACAGCCCATGGGAAGCATATACAATATAAACAAAATAGGACCGAGCACAGAGCCCTGAGGAACACCACAGGTAACTTGGTGTATAGCGGATTTAGCCTCTCCCAGGGCAACATACTCTGTTCTTTCAGAAAGATAAGATGAAAACCAGTTATAAACAGTGTCAGAGAAACCAACAGTGTGTCGTAATCTGTGAAGCAAAATGTTGTGATCAACAGTATCAAAGGCCGATGACAAGTCCAACAGGATGAGAAGTGATGGAAAACCAGCATCAGCCGACATCAGCAGGTCATTCGTGACTCTAACCAGAGCTGTTTCCACGCTATGGCAGGGGCGGAAACCAGACTGGAATTTCTCAAACAAATTATTTTGTTTTAGATGAGACTGAAGCTGTACAGCAATTACTTTTTCCAGTACCTATGCTCCTTAGGGACAAGCTGACAGAGATGGGAGTAGATTCATACCTGGTGGCATGGATCGTGGACTATCTTACAGACAGACCTCAGTATGTACGTCTTGGGTCCTGCTGGTCTGACATTGTGGTCAGCAACACAGGAGCGCAGCAGGGGACTGTACTTTCTCTGGTCCTGTTCAGACTATATACATCAGACTTCCAATATGACTCGGAGTCCTGCCACGTGCAAAAGTTCGCTGATGACACTGCTATTGTGGGCTGCATCAGGAGTGGGCAGGAGGAGGAGTATAGGAAGCTAATCAAAGACTTTGTTAAATGGTGCGACTCAAACCACTTACATCTTAACACCAGCAAAACCAAGGAGCTGGTGGTGGATTTTAGGAGGCCCAGACCCTCCTGGACCCCGTGATCATCAGAGGTGACTGTGCAGAGGGTGCAGACCTATAAATACCTGGGAGTGCAGCTGGATGATAAATTGGACTGGACTGCCAATACTGATGCTCTGTGCAAGAGAGGACAGAGCCGACTATACTTCCTTAGAAGGCTGGCGTCCTTCAACATCTGCAATAAGATGCTGCAGATGTTCTATCAGACGGTTGTGGCGAGTGCCCTCTTCTACGCGGTGGTGTGCTGAGGAGGCAGCATAAAGAAGAAGAACGCCTTACGCCTGGACAAACTGGTGAGGAAGGCAGGTTCTATTGTAGGAATAAAGCTGGACAGTTTGACATCTGTAGCAGAGCGACGGAAGCGCTAAGGGGATTATATAAATTTCCCCTTGGGATTAACAAAGTATCTATCTATCTATCTATCTATCTATCTATCTATCTATCTATCTATCTATCTATCTATCTATCTATCTATCTATCTTGGCTGTTATAATTTGTATTGAGTAAATAGAGTTGGAAAAATATTTTTTGTGTGTATCTTCATTTCATGCTGAAAAGATATAAAATGTGAATATTTTGAAGTGTGTGTGTGGGGGGTTGATTCTTTTCTATACCCACTATCTGTATGTGTGTGTTCATTTCTTTTTCTTCATCATCCAGCCTGTGCTGTCAGCGATTTTCAGTTATACATTTCAGTGAACGTTGCTCTGTGTGTGCATGACCGTGTGCAGGCGAGCGCTCTCATAGAGTGTATCAATTGTTGCAAAGATGTATATGGTTTTCAGATCATTAGAACAATGTGGATGAGAACAGGTCATACAGCCCGACAAAGATTGCCAGTCCTATCCACTTAATTCTTTCATAATAACATCAAATTTACAACAACAACAATGTAATTCTTGTATACCCCAAAATCACACAAAGAACGCCTCAATGGGTTTTAATAGGCCCTGTTATTTTGACAGCTCCATCAGGCCTTGATGCTCTAACAAGAAAAGAAAAAACTCCCAAAAGAAAAAATAAAATGAAAGAAATATTGGGAAAGGCAATTCAGAGAGAGACCCCCTTCCAGGTGGGTTGGGCAGCAATGGCTTTTAAAAAATGGAATAAAAACAACACTGAAATCAGAACACATGTAATACTCTTCACAGAGTTAGATGTCCAGTCTATCAAGGCCACCTCAGAAATACAACACAACAGTACAAACTACAAGGCAAAATGCAAGAATAGATTATACCACATGCTAAATACAGAAGTAGAACATATTTTGTTATATTTTTTATTTTTTTTATATTTTTATTTTGTTCAAATATGTCAAAAACAAAGTAGAAACTAATTAGCATAAAGAAAAAGCAACAATTTCTGTCTATCAGCTCATTGTAGAACCACAGCCAGACTGTAGAGTAAAACAGTCAGAGCCCTGGAGACCTCAGACAACAAGCTGCCTCCCCCCTATTGGTCATTCCACAGCTGAGTCAGTGATGGGCCAGCCAATCAGATAAAAGGTCCCTTTCTATCCCGTGATTCCAGTGCTCCTTTATCTGATCTTACTTTTCCATTGGTAGGCAAACAACAAATCTAGCACTGCAGGTCACTAAAGTCCAACCGTCTACCACACTACTTGGTGACTAAATGATGTATCTGCTTGTGCATTATGGCAACGCAATAAATTATGTATCTCCTAAAACTGTTGCAAATCAATACTCTCCATTCCATAACTAAATGCAGCAGACTTAAATTAAACTATGGCAGTTATCACTGGGCATACAGTGGGTCCTTCTGTTTTGGAACAACTTGGGGATGAGCAGTGGGCCAAACTGGACCAAAAACAACAGGCCTGGAGTATGTAACAAGACAAACGCAATGCCGCGTGTTGGAAGAAGTTTATCGAAAGTTATCATTGTACATGCTGTAGGTCTCAATGCTCAGGGAGGATATCTTGGAAGCCATTTGTTCTCAATGTTTGTATCTTTCCTAGGGTGTAGTCACCCAGGAACGTTACACAATGTAAAACAAGCACCATTTTCTGATACAACTGAAATTTTAAGACATGAAAGTCAATTTTGATTTTCCTCACACGCACATGTAGACTCCATGCTAAAACCAACCTTTCTCGACATTTTGAACATTGTAGAATCAGAATCTGAACTTAACTTGACAGCCAATTTATGATCCCATCACCAAACTCCCATTTACATGGAAGTAACAAAACACAAGAAACAAAAAATAAGACAATTAATACGGGACTGTCCGCAAACCAGACTGCAGTGAATAAGTCATAATCTGCCCTGCTCCATCTTTTCATTATGAAAAACGGCCAGAAATTAAATATGAAGGACTAAATCCGTCTAAACCCAAAACCAAACTTGACCCAAGATTTGTGGATCTAAATTGTGAGATGTCAAGCAAAATGACACCTTTTATGGACTTTTTGCTTGACTTCTCACTGCATTCATAATGGCTAGCACGGAACAACACCCTAGTACTACAGACATACAAGACATGGATCTAAGTTGAAATATTAAATCGATAAGTTATAAGTGTACATCTGTCAGTTATGCCATATGTATAATAAACACTCTCTCATTCATGATTAAAATACACTCCAAAGTTCGGAGAAGAAGCTGATCACACTCGTGTGCACTTTCAACTGAGCTGCTTTCTGGAACTTTCGAGTTCGCTTTTTCTGTCTGGATTTGGTTTCGTGATGTATTGTGGTCTTAGCCGTCTGACTTTTATCAGTGCCTGCAGGGTAAGGTTTCAGTGTGGTTAAAGAGAACATTTGAAGTATCAGGGCAGTTATTTTAAAGTCAGCTAATGTTTGGAATGTCGAATCACGTGGGTGGCGTTATGTCCCGATGTTTATATTGGTAAAAAGCCTCTGACCTGTGACATCTTGAAAGTCTGAGCAGCACGAGAAATTTGAGTGCCAGTTTTTCTCATAGCCAGACACGTTGTTAACATTAAACTCACCTTGTCAAATTTAAAATAAATATTCCCTAAAACTGTTTCATCTTTCTGTAGACTTAACAAACTTGATCTCCTGCTTTGTCAAGTTAATATGACATTCTGTTACCTGAACGCTTCTCGAGTTCAGTCCTGGGGTAGGGTACTCCCTACAGCTGCAGGTTTTTGTTTCACTGTCACCGAATTTTCCCTCTAATGGAGCTAAGTGTGAGATTTATTGTGCATTCTGAAAGCATTTAGACTCCTTCACTTTCTGCACGCTTTACTGTGTTGAGAATTAACTTTAAAATGAATACATTTGCCACTTTTGCCCATCATCTACACTCAATAAACCATAAGGACAAAGTGAAAACAAGTTGTCACAAAGATTTGGAAATGTGTTAAAAATCAAAAGGTGAAATCTCTCATTCTTAGTATTCCGACGCCTTGTTTTAATTTTCCTTGACGTGTGTCTAGAACTTGATCAGAGCCCACCCGTGACAAACTGACTTGACTGGACATCGTTTACCTGTGTATAGAGGGTCCCACAATTCACAGTGTATGCCAGGACAAAAAACCAAGCCATGAAGTCCAAAGAACTCTCTGTGGGCCGTCAACAATCACATTGTGGTGAAGCATTGATCAGTGCAAATGGAATAAACCATTTGTAAAGCTTCGAGTGTTCCCAGAAAGCACAATAGCCTCAATATAACTGTGAAATGCAAGAAGGTTGGAACCACCAGGACTCTTTCTGTAGTTGGTTGTCTGGGCAAATGGCATTACCAGGCAAGAAGGAGGTGACTAAGAACCCAGTGGTCACTCTAACAGAGTCCGCTGCTGAGATAGGATAACCTTTTGGAAGGATGCAGCAATGCATTAATCTGGCATTTATAGTAAAGTCACTAGATGGGAGTCACTCTTGAGTAGAATACGTCCGACAGTGTAAAGGACTTGGACAGCATGACGGGAAAAAATGAGACAAAAATTGAACTCTCTGGGCAGAACTCCAAGTGCTATGTCTGTCGAAGAGCGGGTTCTGATCACCTGCATAATACCAACCCTGTGGTAAAGAATGGTGGTGCTTCTCAGCCACATTTATAGGGGAACTGGTTAGAACTGAGGGAAGGGTGAATGCAGCCAAATTCAAAGGGTCCTTGAACGTCCTGGGTATGACGTTAATCTGCATCCAGCTCTGCATGTAAGTCCTCCAACCTGCAGGGAATAAACCTCGGGGATGGTGGCAGAATTGGCACTCCAGTCACCATAAAAAAACTCACACTGGTTCCATTCCATGTGAACTAGTGTGGTGCTGAGGTGTCACCTGCCACATGGCTACACTCGGGTCCTAATCTGGGTTCCTGAGTTGGTTTGTCATGTGATGGGTGCGCCAATGCGCTGTATCAGCTCCTTCTCCTAACCCCCTCCCTTGAACAAAACCTGCTCCAGAGCGCATGCAACCTCAGACTGGGGTGACAATTGAATTTTCAGCACTACAATGACCTGAAGGAGACAGCAAGAGAACACTGGACTGGCTTCGGGACAAGTCTGATAGTCCTTAAGTGGCCGGGCCAAAGCCCTTACTTAAACCCCATTGAACCCCTGTGGAGAGACCTGAAGACGACAGCCCATCCAATCTAATGGAGCTTGAGAGGACTGACCAAGAAGATTGCATTTTGAGATAAATTGCCCAACTCCAGGTTTGTGAGGCTTGTATCGACCTACTCAAGAAGAGTCCAAGCTGGAATTGTTGCCAAGGGGGCTTCTACAAAGTACTGATGTAAAGGTCTGAATATTTAAATGAATGAGAGATTTTGGTTTTTGATTTCTAATAAATTTGCAAACCTTTCTTTAAACATGTTTTTAATTTTCATTATTGGTTATGGAGGATGAGGAAAAAATGCAAAAGCATCTATTTAAAAATAATCTACAACCCAAAAAAGTGTGCGGGAAATGAAGGGGTCTGAATGCTGTCTGAATGTACTGTACATTTCTTTAGTTAAGTATATCTGTATTTAGTCATAACTTTAAATGTTTAACTCTCGTTTGTCATTTTCCTAATAACTAAATTTGTGCTAGTCTTGCTGATGCCTAAACATTCATACTGTGTCCCTAAAATAGGGGGTCTTCTGGAGTGTTGCTCTTAGTTTGAGGATGAGGAGGTGAAAACACTCTGGTAACTGGGGCAGGATTTGTGTCTTTAGTGCGTTTGTGTGGTAAAAATGGTAGTCATTGAACTTCAAAGAATCCTCTTATGGCCAAACAGTTTAGGTCTTGTCCTGTCAGGACACTCAAAAGCAACAAGACTCGATTCACAGTTGTAATCACTCAGACAAACAATTAGAACATCACAAATGTGGCAGACGAGAGGAGACCGTTAAGTCCATCAAGCTCGTTTGTTTGGCTAGTAGCTCAGCTGTCTCAATGTCTCATCCAGACTCTTCTTAAATTACTGCAGATGAAGACGGGGAAACGGTTGGAAACCGATGATTGTAAATTTCACACCGACATTAGGACGGTTTTCTTCACACAGGGCTGTATAGACACACGGCATCAGTCTTTAGGTAGTGCCATAGAAAGTAAGCAGAGGTCTGTGTTTTTGGGAGAATTTAGGTGAACAGGAAGAATGAGCTTTGTGGGGCTGAATGGCCTGTCCTCATTAAAATTCTTTAAATGCGATAATATTGTAATTCACCTTTTTCTCTGGAGTTTGCTCCTTTAAAGGATAGGTTTAGCATTTTCATGTCAAATTTATTTCTTGAGAAACATGGCCTATACAGTATGCATGTTTTATGTGCACTTTCTATAAATTCAAAGAATTCAGAGCCAGTCCTGCATTTTACAGAGCAACCATATGGGGCACCGCAAAATGAAAGCCAAACAATTTACTGATGGCATGGCAAATCGTTCAGTTTGAGAAAACATGCCTTCAGTGTTTCTGATGCATATCTGTGACAACAAAACAGATATGGAAATAACCATTTTATCACATATTTTTGGTACTATTTTTCCCATGCTAAGGATACATTTTCTGTTCACTTGTATGAGTTCTCACATAAATATGGAAATAAATCAAAATGAAACCAAACCACGTGGCACAAACAGTTTACTGCAATTTGGTCTATCGAGAAGAAGCCACGCTTCTTCTTCTTCTTCTTTCGGCTGCTCCTGTTAGCGGTTGCCACAGCGGATCATCTATTTCCTGTCTTCACCATCACCTGCATGTCCTCTCTCACCACATCCATAAACCTCTTCTTAGGCCTTCCTCTTTTCCTCTTCCCTGGCTGCTCTATCCTTAAAATCATTTTCCCAATATACCCAGCATGTCTCCTCTGCACATGTCCAAACCAACGCAAACTCGCCTCTCTGACTGTCTCTCAATCGTCCCACCTGAGCTGACCCTCTAATCCTCGTCACACCCAATGTAAATCTTAGCATCTTTAACTCTGCCACCTCCAACTCTGTCTCCTGCTTTCTGGCCCGTGACGCTGTCTACAACCCATATAACATAGCTGGTCTCACTACCGTCCTGTAGACCTTCTCTTTCCCTCTTGCAGATACCTATCCATCCATCCATTTTCCAACCCGCTGAATCCGAACACAGGGTCACGGGGATCTGCTGGAGCCAATCCCAGCCAACACAGGGCACAAGGCAGGAATCAATCCCGGGCAGGGTGCCAACCCACCGCAGGACACACACAAACACACCCACACACCAGGGCCAATTTAGAATTGCCAATCCACCTAACCAGCATGTCTTGTGGGAGGAAACCAGAGCGCCCGGTGGAAACCCACGCAGACACGGGGAGAACATGCAAACTCCACGCAGGGAGGACCCGGGAAGCGAACCCGGTTCTCCTAACTGCGAGGCAGCAGCGCTACCACTGCGCCACCGTGCCGCCTGCAGATAACCTTCTGTCACAAATCACTACTGACACTCTTCTCCACCCATTCCACCCTGCCTGTACTCTCTTCTTCACCTCTCTTCTATAATCCCCATTACCCTGTACTGTTGATCCCAAGTATTTAAACTCATCCAACTTTACTCCCTGCATCCTCACCATTCCACTGACCTCCCTCTCATTTACACACATGTATTCTGTCTTGTTCCTACTGTCCTTCATTCCTCTCCTCTCTAGAGCATATCTCCACCTCTCCAGAGTCTCCTCGACCTGCTCCCTACTATCGCTACAGATCACAATGTCATCAGTAAACATCATAGTCCAAGGAGACTCCTGTCTAATTTTGTCTGTCAACCTGTCCATCACAATTGCAAATAAGAACGGGCTCAGAGCCGATCCCTGATGTAATCCCACCTCCATGTTGAATGCATCCGTCACTCCTACCACAGACCTCACCACGGTGACACTTCCCTCGTACATATCCTGTACAACTCTTACGTACTTCTCAGCCACTCCCGACTTCCTCATACAATACCACAGCTCCTCTCGAGGCACCCTGTCATATGCTTTCTCCAGGCCCAAAAAGATGCAATGCAACTCCTTCTGGCCTTCTCTATACTTCTCCATCAATACCATCAGAGCAAACATCGCTTCTGTGGTGCTCTTTGTTGGCATGAAACCATACTGCTGCTCACTAATCATCACCTCACTTCTTAACCTAGCTTCCACTACTGTTTCCCATAACTTCACGCTGTGGCTCATCAATTTTATCCCCCTGTAGTTACTACAGTCCTGCACATCCCCCTTATTCTTAAATATCGGCATCAGTACACTTCTTCTCCACTCCTCAGGCATCCTCTCACTTTCCACGATTCCACTAAACAATCTGGTTAAAAACTCCACTGCCATCTCTCCTAAACACCTCCATGCTTTCTCTGGGGGTAAAAGGTTGTCGCTGGAAGAAGACAAGCACTGAGGTAGCGTGCACAGCTGGTCTTCTTTTATAGTGGCTTATAATAGTCTTATAATATTGGTGTTTTATTGTTCAAAAATAACATATATAACTATTTTACAATGTGGGTGTAATCACAATGTGCAGATCAATGCTCGGCAACCTTCTTAGTCTGAACTCTTTGGAAAGTTTTTAATTTCTTGTTTTCTGGGTCTCGCATGGCCCATTGGGCTCCACCTTAAAATGCTATGTGGTTTTTTTTTTCAAATTATAGAAAATGTTTAACTTTACAAAACAGGTTTGTGTGTCAAATGCATATAGACCATGTTTGTGAAGAGAGAACCTTGGTTTGAAAAATACTGAAGTTGTCCTTTAATTGAATCCCAATAATAACAACATGGAGCAAATGACAGCAAATACTGGAAGGCCTCATCAGTAAATAAGGGATTTAAAACATCAGGAAAAGTGGAATGAAAATCATAATGGGCGACGATGAAGTGGAAAATCTAGAAAACCAAGATGAAACACTAAATATAAATTCTTACTACATTCCAATAAAAATGTAGCAAAACCAGTTTTGTATTTCCTTAGTTGACACCAAAACTCAGAAACTAGAAAATAATAGCTTGCTGCTTTTTGGGCGTTTCAGTTGTTTTACAAAATGATGTACTGACGGCCCTGCGGTGGGTTGGCGCCCTGCCCAGGGTGTGTTTCCTGCCTTGCACCCTGTGTTGGCTAGGATTGGCTCTAGCAGACCCCCGTGACCCTGTAGTTAGGATACAGTGGGCTGGCTAATGGATGGATGGATGTACTGACATGACTGACAGTTTTATGCGTTTATTCATTACGTAATGGAGAGTAAATAGGTAAATAATGTTTGTTTGTGTTTTTTTTTTTAATTAATATCTAACAATATCGTGTTTTTAAATGTTAAAACATGCAGGAATGATAATAATATCTCACGTTTGATTCTGTTTCTTCAATATTAGCTTCTTTGCACTGGCTGCCTGTTAGTTTCAGAAATGATTTTAAAATGTTGTTGCTAGTTTTTAAATCATTACATGGGTCTGCTCCTGCCTATTAATCTGAATTGTGTGTTTTACACCAGCCATCCAGAGAGCTTAGATCTACCTGTCAGTCGTCTCTCATGGTCCCTCGCACTAAGTGTAAAACTAAGGGGGACAAGGCTTTTGCAGCTGCTGCTCCTCATTTGTGGATCTCTTTACATCTTTACATTAAGGAGTCTCCTTCAACTGAGCTGTTTAAAATGAGACTGAAGATTCAAATCTATTCTCTAGCTTTCAGTGACCTTCTCTGATACTAATGGTCGCCCTTCTCTCAATCATCTTCTGGCTATATTTCATTTTATCGTACATTTTTGTATTTATTTTATTTGTGTTCATTGCATGTTTTAATGTAAAGCACATTGGCTACAGCATTACTGATGTTGTTTTGAATGTGCTCTATAAATAAATTGACATTGACATCTCATTTTAAAGGGAAGGAAGCCATATAACCAGTTACTACTTGGGCACATTTACGATCCTCCTAGATCAGATAAGGATGTTTGTGAAGTGGGAACCACAGCCTGGAGGCCTTGCATCTATTTGGTTGCTACTGACTGGTCTTCTAACCTGAGGGAATACAACTGGACTGGAATCTGAGTCTGCCTGGCCATGAGGTGAGTCAAGGATGGCAGGACACACTTAAGTTCTGAGAGAAAGGAAATGTGTCTCTGCCATTCTCCATCCTGTGGAGAGGCAATTTCTTCTGCTCTATGTAGATAGCACGCTGGATTAGGAGCCATGTGGATTCCCCTTAAATCAGAAATGAAGCAGGACATTAAGACAGACAGCCACCTGGTAGTAAACATATGGATTCAAGATAAACTGCTACATACAGTGCATCTGGAAAGTATTCACAGCGCATCACTTTTTTCCACATTTTGTTATGTTACAGCCTTATTCCAAAATGGATTAAATTACATTTTTTCCTCAGAATTCTACACACAACACCCCATAATGACAACGTGAAAAAAGTTTACTTGAAGTTTTTGCAAATTTATTAAAAATAAAAAAAACTGAGAAAGCACATGTACATAAGTATTCACAGCCTTTGCCATGAAGCTCCAAATTGAGCTCAGGTGTATCCTGTTTCCCCTGATCATCCTTGAGATGTTTCTGCAGCTTAATTGGAGTCCACCTGTGGTCAATTCAGTTGATTGGACATGATTTGGAAAGTTGTGTGCAGAATTTTGAGGAAAAAAATGAATTTAATCCATTTTGGAATAAGGCTGTAACATAACAAAATGTGGAAAAAGTGATGCGCTGTGAATACTTTCCGGATGCACTGTAGGTAGTGATGGTATTTCTATTCCATTCATTACACACACATTACTTTGTTTATTATTTTGGGCATATTATCCGTAATAAATGATGAATACTGTAAATTTGTAACTGTCTCTTCTGCCTGTTCTGGTACTTTGTCTATTTGCCTGGAGTTATAGATGTAAAAGAAAGGGAGATTTATTTGCAGTAACTACACTGATCAGGCTGGTAAACTGGTAATAAACACAATGGCAAAGGCTATGGGTAGGATTTGAGCCATTCAGGTAAGAGCTGCAAAATAAATTGTATAACGGGGAGAACAGGATCACCATAGGACCCCACAATGACAAAACAGCCTTCAGAATGCAGTTTGGCTTTGCTGAGGTGCTGACCTTCCTGATTAATACGTAATCACTGGTACTTAGTTACAGGTGGAAGCTGGAAACATGTTCACTTTTGACACTCGATGTCTGCTTCTGTGCTACTTGTGGGTCAGCGAATAGCCCTGAACGTCCTCTTGGTGTTTTGTTTTGAATCTTTGCTGAGTCTGTCTACTGCTTGTCTGGGGCATCTCAGAAATAAATATTTGTTTTATCAATAATGTGTTTCATTGCTTTATATGCACCATATAATCCCACTGAAACCGCACCACCAACTATTAAATCATTTTGACTGACACTCCTCATGTTTAACCATTTAACCTGGCTCTCACTCTTCATGCTTTACTACATTTCAGTCCACCTATGTAGTCAAGTCATTAAGTCTTTTAGGCATCACCAACAAACATTTAAACAAGACTGCCTGCCCATCTTCATCTTAGACAAGGCACACATTATGGCCAAAAGTGAGCAAGTGAGCAAGTTGGAGTTCCCATTCCAAAATATGGAGTTGGCCCCATCTTTGCAGAGATAACAGTCTTCTGGGAAGGCTTTCCACAAGATTATGAAGTGTGTTTGTGGCAATTTGTGCCCCTTCAACCTAAAGATTAAACTGGAAATGTTTTTCCCTCCGTTCTGCATGGAAACATGAAATTCAATTTTATATATAAAAAATATTATTTTTGTTTGTAGTATTCCTTTCAGCGTAATGCCCCCCAAACTTTACAGGTATGTCTAACTCTTAGATAAGTCTGTCTTAAGGGTTATAATGTAAACCCCTAGATCAACTTTACTCTCAAACAATCAATAAATCAATCTTAAATTTCTATCATGTTATTAAAAGTAAGCCCAAAATAATTTACAAAGCAAACCATATCCCAATACAACTTTCGACTAACATTTCTGACACGTCTAACTCTCAGACTCCATCCCATTTGGCTCACCCTTGGGCCACACGTTCCCCTGCATTACCTGGAGTTTATCTCGGAGGAAGCGCATATTTGGTACTCGGTAGTTGACTTGTGGCAGCATCGACTTTAGGTCCTTCACGGTGACACTGAAACACAAAACATCAGAGATACGTTTTAATTCATGAAGGTTGAGACATGGGGTAGAGCTATAGAGAATGCTGGGAAATAAGACAGCACTCACTTTGGAGCCAATATAGCGGATTCAGAAAGGACTCAGACTCCTTCACTTTCTGCACACATTGTGTTGTAGATTTCATTTGAAATGCTATGTATGCAATATGCTATTTTTCCCCATCAATCAACACTCAATAACCCATAACGACAAAGCGGAAACGTTTTTTCAGAAAGGTTTGGCAAATTTAGTTAAAAATCACACACTAAATTTTCTTATTCATGTCAGTATTCAGTCCTTTTGCTGTGGCACTCCAAGTTGTACTCAGGTGCATGCTGGTTGCTTTAATTCTCCTCAAGACATGAGTAGAACTCTGTACAAACTGAATTGATTCGACATCATTTAGAAAGGCACACACCTGTGTATAGAAGGTTCCACAATTTACAAAGCCTGTCAGAACAAAAACCAACCCATGGAATCCAAGGAACTCTCTGTGGACATCCAGGATCAAATTGTGGTGAGGCACAGATCACGGCAAGATTATAAAGCCATTTGTTAAGCTTTTAGTGTTCCCAGGAGCACAGTGCCCTCAATAATTGTGAGATGGAGGATGATTGGAACTACTTTGACTCTTCCCAGACTTGGCCATCCAGACAAACTTATTAACTGTGCAAGAAGGACGTTAATCAGGGAGGTGACCAAGACTCCAATGGTCACTCTAACAGGGCCTCAGAAGTCCTCCACTAAGATGGGTGAACCTGTTAAATGGACCACCATCTCAGAAGCAATCCATCAATCAGGTGAGTAGGACAGAGTAGCTAGAGTCTAAGAGAATGAGGAAAAAGATTCGGTGATCTGATGAGACAAAACCTGAACTCTGTGGGCAGAACTTCAAGCGCGCTGTCTGGTGAAGATTAGGCTCTGCTCATCACCTGCCTAATGCCATTCCTACACTGAAGAGTGGAGGTGGCATCATCTTGCTATGTGGGTGCTACTCAGTAGCAGGGGACAAGCAGACTGGTCAGAACTGAGGGAAGGATGAATGCACCAAATACATAGAGGTGTTTAAAGAAATCCCACTCCAGAGTGTATGTGACCTCAGACTCATGACCTGAACCATACAACCAAGTCAATGCTGGAGTCTCTGACTGTCCTTGAGTAGCCCAGCCAAAGTCTACACTTAAACCCCAGAGAACATCTGTGGAGAGAGTTGCAGATGTCAGGAGATGAAGAGTGAAGAATTTTGCTCCCCAAGGGATTTTCCACAGCCGATTTACCACTGTCACCTTCCTTAATTGCCCTCCAATGCTGCTCCCACTTCCTCGATTTTCTATGCGGCTCAACATGCTCATCACCTGCCTGCACATTCACACCATCAGTCTTGCCTTGCACCGCTCAGGTCAGAGCTGGGTAGCAGGATCTGCACTCACATTCTCCAACTTTACAGACACTCGCCAGCAGCCCACAAACAAATGGATTTTAGCAGTGAAGAATGATCTCCACGATGCTTGCTGGCATGTGCTCTCCAACTGCATCCCTCTTTTCACACTCAGTGTCAATATAAATCGATGCTTTTGCACATGGAGGAAAAGTTTGAAGATGAGATGAAAATACCTGTGGTAATGGCGTAAGAATTTCTGGTTTGTGAACTTCATTTGTTTCGGAATTGTTTTAGCCAAGTCAAATCCCAAGTTGTGCTGGCAATACAATTCTATGTGATTCACTTCACTCATCACTATTTACTATGGAAGACAATGAGCACTCACTGGTCACTTTGGTAAGTCATCTGTCCCATGTTGGATTGGATACCCTACCAAACTCAGGGCAACAATGGATTCGACAGTTTGCTGGACACATTCTTTTGGGATTTTGGTAAATGCTGACTCTGTAACTTCATGCAGTTCCTTCACATGTTTCGGACACACATTCATGTTGTGAACCTCCTGCTCCACCTCCTCCTTAAGATGTTCTGTTGGACTGAGACCACTGGAGTAGACTGAAGTGTCTATCACATTGGTAGAGTTGGCCTGAGATGATTGAAGTGTGCTTTGAAATACGGTGCAATATCCTGCTAGAGGTACTCATTTGAAAAAGGGTTGAGAGATTATAAATTATATTAAGTGCACCTCATGTCACCTTTATGCAGATGTATATAGAGCAACTATAGGCCAGTAAGCTTAGCATGCATTACAGGAAAATTAATGGAAGGAATTATTAAGGATAACATTGACCAACACCTGCCAAGGACAGGAGTTATTAGGAACAGTCAGCGTGGGCTCAGAAGAGGGAGATCATGTTTTACTAACATGCTGGAATTCTATGAGAAGACAATAAAAGGATACAATCAAAGTGGAGCAGATGATATTATTTATCTTGACTTTCAGAAGGCATTTGATAAGGTGCCACATAAGAGGTTGGGGATCAAATTAAAAGAAGTGGGAGTTCCGGGTGATGTTTATAGATGGGTGCAGAATTGGCTCAGACACAGGAAGCAGAGGGAGATGGTGCGAGGAACCTCTTCAGAATTGGCCGATGTTGTTCCACAGGGGTCAGTGCTAGGACCGCTGATATATTTAAAATATATAAATGATTTAAATAGGAATATAAATAACAAGCTGGTTAAGTTTGCAGATGATACTGAGAAAGGTGGATTAGCAGATAATTTGGAATCCGTTATATCATTACAGAAGGACTTGGAGAGCATACAGGCTTGGGCAGATTTGTGGCAGATGAAATTTAATGTCAGTAAATGTAAAGAATTACAAATATGAAGTAAAAATATTAGGTTTGAATACACAATGGGCGGTCGGAAAATTGACAGCACACCTTATGAGAAGGATTTAGGAGTCATAGTGGACTCTAAGCTATCAACTTCAAGACAGTGTTTAGAAGCCATTAAGACTGTTAGATTATATAGCACCCTGATGTGTGGAGTACAAATCCAAAGAAGTTCTGCTCAAGCTTTATAACACACTGGTGAGACCTCATCTGGAGTTCTGTGTGTAGTTTTGGTCTTCAGGCTACAAAAGGGACATAGCAGCGCTAGAGAAAGTCCTAAACAGATCAACTAGGCTGATTCCAGGGCTACAGGGGTTGAGTTATGAGGAAAGATTAAAAGAGCTGAGCCTTTACAGTTTAAGCAAAAGAAGATTAAGAGGTGACATGATTGAAGTGTTTAAAATTATGAAGTGAATTAGTCCAGTGGATCGAGACTTGTATTTTAAAATGAGTTCATCAAGGACATGGGGACACAGTTGGAAACTTGTTAAGGGTAAATTTCACACAAACATTGGGAAGTTTTTCTTTACACAAAGAATGGTAGACACTTGGAAAAAGCTACCAAGTAGTGTGGTAGACAGTCAGACTTTAGGGACTTTCAAAACTCAACTTGATGGTTTTTTGGAAGAAATAAGTGGATAGAACTGGCAAGCTTTGTTGGGCTGAATGGCCTGTTCTCGTCTAGAGTGTTCTAGTGTTCTAATGTTCTAATATACAGCTTTATGCCCAATCTCATTTAAACCCAATCAAACTGAAAAATTGTCCATTTTGGTTGACTGCTTGACACAGATTAATAATTGACTTTGTAACAACTACTTGCAGTTGAACTCCGGAAAGACGGAGGTTCTGATTGTTGCTCCCCCAATAGCCTTCACTTTGAGATTAATCTCAAGATGGCTTCCGTCTCTCAAATTGCCAAATCGAACGTATGTAATCTGGGGGGATATTTTCGATCGGTCTTTAAGCCTAGATTCACATGTAAGGTCTGTTAGCCTCTCTTGTTTCATTCATTCAAGAAACATTTCTAAATTGAGGTTTGCAGTTCCAAGACCAGAATCAGAGATGCTTGTACATGTTTTTATCTCCTTGTGTCTTGACTACTGTAGTGCCTTGTATTCTGGTTTCTCAGCTACAGTTAGTCCAAAAAGTAGCTGCTAGGCTTTAACTCGATCTAGTCAGGGGGTGCATATTACTTCCATTTTGTATGCATTGCACTGGCTTCGGGTTTATTAAAGATTTTGATGCTTACCTATAGAGTTCTCTGCGGACAAGCCCCTGAGAATGTCACTGGCATCCTGCACTGCCATACAGCCTGTTGGGCACTTAAGCCTCTTAGTCATCCCTCGTGGTGACGGTGCGCTTCAGTCGGTTGTCGAATGGTCTTCCGCTAGCACTGCACATGGCTGAGTCAGTCGATTCTTTTAACATTTTTGTTTAAGCAGATTTCTGAAAACAGTTTGTTCTGGTTATTCTATTTTATTTTTGCTTTTCATTTGTCTTGTTTTGTTATATTTGGATGGCACTTTTATGTGTTTTTTGTGGTAGAGCACTTTGTGATGTCATGTCTGTGAAAGGTGCTTACAAATAAATAAATTTTACTAACACACTGCTGCCATGAAAGGATGGCTATGGTCAATGCTAAGGGACGTTCTGGCATTTAAACGACACTCAGTTTGTATTGGGGGACTAATGTGTAGAATGAAGGGAACTGTTTTAGTCAGGTATTATTTGAAATTCTAGATTTGAGTATATTTAGAGACACATAGGACATAAACTTGGGAGAGACCTAAATACAGAAGAAACAACAGCAAGCCATTTCAGTGTCATTGCACTTCAGCTGGATTTTAGTCAATATCAAGGCAACTGCTTCCAGAAATACTTTACCTCGGATTTGTCAGAGGAATCCTCAGCAATTTTAGGCCTAATCTTTATTTTGGTCCTGCTTGATGTGACTCAAGGGCTATTTCTAACTAATTGCCAGGAAGCTCCTCTTTCCTCCACCCTCATGACTTCCTGTCTTGGCCGCCCTGCTTCCTGCTCTGGCCGCTATTGATTCCTGTCAGACCTCCTGTTTGTGTTGAGGATTGTGGGCTTGTCCTGTCAGAATAACACTAATGCGTTCTCGGCATCGGTGCTGCACTTTTGCTTCTTCATGTCCACCTCCCCCACTTTGTGGCTGCCCTGTCCTCTCTATAAATTCTCAGTTTGATCAAACCAAATTTTCCTTCATCCACCCAGAGCACACCATCTAAATGTTTAATTTGACTCCTTTTTTATGTAAAAAATGACATCCAGTGTCACTCTATTTAAATAATGCCTGCTTTTAATGGAAAAAGTAGGGGAGCAGAAGACAGACTCCAGTCCAGTCCACTCAAAAGAGCCACATTCTCATTCACGCAGGACTAGTTTAGAATTGCCAATGGAGCTGACACCGTGACATTCTACTTGTTAGATGAAACCATTGACTTCATGGGAAACCAAGCAGGAGACACACTTGCACATTCCACCCTGATGACACCCCAGGTATGATGTCAACAAAGGCTCCATTTCCCTGACAAAACACATACTTCATTTCTGTGTTTTGGGAAATATGGGAAATGCACTACCGGAAAGTCCAAGTAGTAGCTACTGGCAAATGTTGTACCTGATTTTGCAGAGTTATAACATCATTAGAACATTAGAACAATTGTTACGAGTACAGGCCATTCACCCCAGCAAGCTTGTCCATCCTATTCACCTACATTGTCCGAAATAAGATCAAATTAAGTTTGAGGGGTCACTAGCATCCTACTTGGGCTACGCGTGGTAGCGTTGCTGTCTCGCGGTGAGGAGATCATGGCTTGGCACAGGGTCCTCCCTGCATGAAATTTCCCTGTTCTTTCTGTGTTTGCATGGGTTTCCTCCAGGTACTCTGATTTCCTCCCACTGCCCAGAAGCATGCAGGTTACTTGAACTGGCGATGCTAAATTAGCCGTAGTGTGTGTTTGGTGTGTGTGTTCACCTTGCGATGGACTAGTGACCTGTCCAGGTTTTGCTCCTGCACAACACCCTATGCTAGCTGGGATAGGTCTGAGCCACGTGCTCCCCTGGTCTTGATTAAGCAGGCTTGTAAATGACATAACATGACAAGTGCTACTCTCCACCGCACTACTTGCTAATTCATTCCATATGTCTGTGGTTTCCAACCGTGTCCTTGTTGAAAAATTTATTGTAAAATAACAGCTGAGTTCCACTGCCTAAATTCCCTTCATATTTTTAAACCCTTTGATCGTGTCAGCTCTTAATCTCTATTTGCTTAAACTGAAAAGGTTCAACTTCTTCAGCTCTCCTCATAACTCATACCTCTCAGTCCCAGAATTAGCCATTCATTATTCTCTAGACTTTCTCTAGCACTGCTACATCTTTTTTTGTAATTTGGAGACCAAAACTACACAAAGTACTCCAGGTGAGGCCCCACCAGTGTATTATACAGCCCTCGACTTCTACTCTACGCATTGTGCTGTGTAACCAAATATCCTGTCAGCATCTTGAACACTTCAAAACAAAGTGTGAAGGTAGATTGTGACAAGTCCATTATGGCTCCTAGGTGGTTCTGATAAGGTGATCGTTAAAGTGGAATGAAGCTCGCAATAATCAGTGCATATGGCTATCGGAAGACCAACATGGACCATGCACCAAATCACTATGCTCAGATGTAGCACTCTTCATGGATCACCGGGGAACTTCTCTGCACTTGTTGTGTTAGCTTGAAAAAGTGGGTCTACGATACACTCAAGGTGTGAATTAAAGTGCTGGACTTCATCTGGATTGGCTCTGTCTAGATTACTTTGGTCAGGTATCAGATCATTAGATACATTTTGATGATAACAGGCCAGTTTTTTGTCTCATCCAAAGAGTGGCACCATTTTTACAGCTCATTGTCCCCATCACTGCACTGGAGCATTGGGATTCACCCACAGATCACAGGGTATGCGTCTCCAGCTGGCCTCACCAACACCTCTTCCAGCTGGAACCTAAGCTTTTCCGAGATCTCATGTGCAACGAAAAAACCCAGTACTGTAACTGCCATTTTTTCCAAAATTGAGTTTTTTTTTAGTTTTTGGAGTTACTACTGTAGGTCTTTCCTGATGTTATAAGGAAGTGGTGATGGCCAAATATATCATCATTCCAGTCATAGCACGATGGTAGAAGCCAGGATGTGTGCAGTATTTTACATACTGCAGGACAAAAACCTAGCAACTCCACTGACCAATGAGGAAAGACCGCCTACCAATGAAAATGTAAGATTACGATCACATGATTTAAATGCTGCGACTGCGTGATTTAAATGGCAGGTGTGGTTGATTTGTGAATAAAACAATATTGTGTACGTGAAACATAGGAAAAATGAAATTTGGAGATCGTTAATTAAAGGAGCGATAATCATTTTTTCAATTTGCCGAAAACTTGACAGATGTGACATACTTTGGTTTTTTCATAGTTGCTGAGAGATGGTCTCCCATCCGAGTACTGGCCGGGACCAAACATGTTGAGTTTCAGGTGGATGACCTCTTCTGAAGTGCAGGTAAAATGGCTACTGGCTAAAAATCAGAACCCACCCAAATATTTGAAGATGCCTGATGTTGTATCCAATACTGTTTTAATCCAATTTGTGTATCTGTGAAGTATTTGTGAATGCCACCTTGAACTCAACTGAAACGTTTCATAGGGAAATGGGGTCACATGACCATGGTAATATACTTACATTTTTAAAAGAAATTCAACCAAGAGGGTAATAGTTTAAAAGAAGATTAAAGTACTGTAGATGAGTTAGAAGAAGTGGAGTCCTATTGGCACTTAGGATCAATTACTCAAAGGGACAGTGGGCTAGAAGCAGAAATTAGGCAGAGAATGTTAGCAGGAAAAATAGAGAAGTATTGGAGAACATTCAATTACAAAAAGGTGGCACCTGAGATAAAACAAAAGGTAGTGAGACTAGTGATGTTACAATGATATAGAAACTTGGAGAACAATAAGACAGAAGACAGAAAAGAATGGAAGTTCAAGAGAAAGTAATGCTGTGATAGATGTTTGGAGTCAATAGATAGAAGTAGAAAATAAGCACATTGGAGGAGCCTGATGGTGAAAGAGACACGTTGAAAGATGGCGGAGAGAAAACTCCCGTGGGGTGAACACTTGGGCAACCTAAAAGAAAACCATAAGAGTCCAAGGGAGTATTAAAGATGGAGTTGCCAGGAGAATGAAAGAGGGACAGCCCAAAAACCAGATGGAAGGACTTGTTAGAAAAGGATATGCTGGAGATTGGGTGTTATAAGGAGACAGCCAGAAATAAAATGAGATGGGAAAGAGAGATACACCTCCATGGCAGCAAGCCCGGGTAATGGAAACGTCACAGAAAAATAAAACACATGGACATGTGGAGACTATAAATTATGAGGCAGAAGAGCTAAAACATGTGCCATCCTGCTTTCTTCATACTAGGCCAATTTAAAGTCACCGGTTATCTCAACACACACACACACACACACACACATACTTGAGATGTGGCAAAACGAAGAAAGGATCCTGAAGGTGTGGAAAGAACAAGCAAACTCTAGACAGGCAGTGCCATAATAAATCATCAGAGACACAGCTGTAAATGCTGCAGTGGCTGCATCCTTCAGACAGTGAGGTCCATGCTCATCGCTTCTCAGAATGAGATTGAGTGTCATTCAGATCACGGGTTCAAGAAGACTAGCAAAACTACAAGCAAGTGCTCTTTGAAATTTGGGTAAAGCTGAGTGAATGGGGTCTACCTAAGCACAAAGCACTCGCAGCAAGGAGCAGCAGGATGAAGTGCTCCATGTTTACTGGCAAACATTCTATAAGTGTGCTGGTAGTGACAGTATCACAGTAATGCATTGGCTCAACTGCCAGCCTTCACTGCAATATCTTTGTGTGGTCACAAAAACTTAGCCCACTTCACTCACTTCTCAAGACTAATCAGGCCCGTAGGTCATACCTGCCTTCTCGATTCCTGTCCATGGTGTCAAACTGCTTCCGTAGCCACCTGCAAAAGAACAATAATACTGTAAAAGTGTTGTATAGAGAGACAGCTTTTCAACACGTCCTTCAGAGTCACTGATGTAGAGAGTTCATTCTTTGTTTTGATGAATCAGTCACATCATTTATTTGTTTAAGTTAAATGCTGCTACTGCTTTGCTAAAATAAAAAAGAAAGATAGTCAAGATACAAAATCAAAAAGGTGGGGGAATGCCAAGGTACAGTCAACACGGAAAACGTGTTTATTTTAATATATCTTACAGTAAATTTAGGTTTATAGATTTGTAGGGGCATTACTGTTACATGTAGAATACTTACTCTGCTAATCAATGTTCACCATGTCACCACTCTCCAGTATCATGGCCATACTGTGTATTCCACCATAGATTTAAATCCAAGACTAAAGACTTTTTATTCTATACAATACAAAACAGTTTATTTTTGTATAGCCCAAAATCACACAGGAAGTGCCGCAATGGGCTTTAACAGGCCCTGCCTCCTGACAGCCCCACAGCTTTGACTCTCTAAGAAGACAAGGAAAAACTCCCAAAAAAAACCCTTGTAGGGAAAAATGGAAGAAACCTTGGGAAAGGCAGTTCAATGAGAGACCCCTTTCCAGGTAGGCTGGGCGTGCAGTGGGTGTCAAAAGTAGGGGGTCAATACAATACAATACACAGAACAGATTATTCTAGTATAGCATACAGCTGCAACTGCTGAGGTTTATGGCATCACTTTCTTATATTGCTTTTTTAAATAATTGTATTCGTTCTCTTTTTTTCTATTGTTAAGTCACTCTTGCTGTTTGTGTTGACACTTAGTCTGCCTTGGAGTGGATGTGTCACCACAATATGACAGACCTGTTTACGGACATCTTCTATCCAACTGAAAATGACATAAATGTGACTACAGTAATCCCTCCTCGATCGCGGGGGTTGCGTTCCAGACCCCCCGCGATAGGTGAAAATCCGCGAAGTAGAAACCATATGTTTGTGTGGTTATTTTTATATATTTTAAGCCCTTATAAACTCTACCACCCTGTTAACATTATTAGAGCCCTCTAGACATGAAATAACACCCTTTAGTCAAACGTTTAAACTGTGCTCCATGACAAGACAGAGATGACAGTTCTTTCTCACAATTAAAAGAAAGCAAACATATCTTATCTTCAAAGGAGCGCCATCATAAAGGAGCGCGTCAGGAGCAGAGAATGTCACAGAGAGCGCTCGCAAAGAAAAGCAAACAATCAAAAACTCAATACATGCTTTTAAGTATACAGAAGCACCGCGATAAAGTGGCATTTTGTAGAGGAGCGTCCGTGTCCTCTGTGCAAACAGCCCCTCTGCTCACACCCCTCCGTCAGGCAGAGAGCGAGAAAGACAGAGAGAAGCAAACAAGCACAGCGCGGGAAGCACATCTTATAGCATTGAGGAGTTTTAGTTAATATGCAATACATGCTCTGATTGGGTAGCTTCTAAGCCATCCGCCAATAGCGTCCCTTGTATGAAATCAACTGGGCAATCAAACTGAGGAAGCATGTAACCTAAATTAAAAGACCCATTGTCCGCAGAAAGCGGCGAACCAGTGAAAAATCTGTGATATATATTTAGATGTGCTTACATTTAAAATCCACGATAGAGTGAAACCGCGAAAGTCAAAGCGCGATATAGCGAGGGATTACTATACTCTATAATACTAAACATACTATATATACAGTATATATACAGTAGATATATATATATATATATATTGTCACGCATGCGCACATAGGTGACGCGTAAAGACCCGACGAGCAACTTAAAATATCGTGCCAGGGGACAAAGGCGGGGTGCTAACCTTTCTTTCTTTTGTGTTCACAGAAAGGCAGAAACAACGGCACCATAAATTCGCACGGAGTCCCTAAACCACGTGCTACTATTTCTGCATCCCATCCCTTCCTCTGGTCCCCTCCTGATGACGTCATGGCTCCCATACAGCACCTCGGTTCCTTCCTAGCATTTCATTCGCCAGTTTCCGGTCCCACCTCATAAATGGTCCCTCCATCATATGCTTTATGTCTCTTGTAATTGTGACAAGTCATATCACTGACTGATTTATTTGTTTTGCTAAAAACTGTACAATATACGGGGCCGGAAAACCCCAAACCTTTTATGCGAGTTTGTGTCTGTTTATTACAATATATATAATACAATGGTAATGTTTGTAATGTGTGTGTGTCCAGTTCCTCAAAGCAAACAGATTGGTCGGTTTGCTTTGGTATAAATGGTCAGTTTGGCCTTGGTGACGCAATTGAAAGAGGAGGTGTGAGTGTGAGACACACAAGGTGTACATTTTGTAGACATTGGAGGCATGCTGAGAGTCACCTTCACAGATGGCAAGTATAAAAGCAGACAGGAGGCGGGCAAGGCACCTCGAAATGACAGAGCCTGAGAAGCAGAATTTATGGGAGAGTGCTTGAGGAGATGAGACATTGCCCAGTCTGCAGTAGTCCACAGCTGGAATTTCAAGGCCATTTTTTGTCCTGCCATTTGCCCTGTCAAACCTGCAGCACAAAGTCTCCTCTTCATTGAAGTTGTTGTGCTTTGAGGCACCTGTAATCACGCAGGCTGGTGACCCTCAGAAACTTGTCTTCTCATAGGGTTGTGACTTTGGGTCTGCCAGTTCTCTTCCTATCAGAGTTTCTTTCAATTTCCAGTTGTCTTTGGGTTGTGTAGGACACCACTGGGCTCACTGACACTTGGATTTTTTTCCAGTTTCTCTAAATGAAAGGCCTACACTTCTGAGGGTAATGAGGCTCTGTCTCATTTCATTTATTAATTGACATTTTCTTAACATTATCACTGGAATTTACAACTTTCTACAGTGTAATATTGTCCAAGTAGTACTTGAGTGTGTAGTAACTCCAACTCTGCTTTAAGACAGACGGAGGGTTTTTAAGTAATCAACAGAAGTTAGGACACCTGTGCAAATTGTTTGCTTCAATTTCCAGGTCTTAAATTATTTGAATTGCTGCAGAACATTTGTAGGTTGTAACCTATTAGTTGTTCTCTGAAGAAGGCCCATTTGTAATATTCTGAAATTTCTTTTTGTTTTCAGTTTTTGCTGACCTAAACTTTAAGCAGTTTACTTGCGTACCTTTCCACCATTTGAGGTCATTCATTGCATATCAGCTCATGAAATTTGAATGAAAACTGGAAAAACTGAGGTGTTCTAAAATGGTTGACCGGTAGTTTATACAGTATATATATACTGCGGTGGGTTGGCACCCTGCCCAGGATTGGTTCCTGCCTTGTGCCCTGTGTTGGCTGGGATTGGCTCCAGCAGACCGGCCATTTTCTAACCCGCTGAATCCGAATACAGGGTCACGGGGGTCTGCTGGAGCCAATCCCAGCCAACACAGGGCACAAGGCAGGAACCAATCCTGGGCAGGGTGCCAACCCACCGCAGATATATACTGTATACAGTATATATATATATATATATATACACACACAATATCAAGTGGATTCTCCCCTTTTGCAGCCTTATGCTAAAATCATTTTTAATTCATGTTTGCTCACATCAACAAACACTCAATACCCCAGAGTGCAAAGCAAAAACAGGAAATTAACTAAATATGGAATACTGAAATATCACATTGACACAAGTAATCAGACCCCGAGCTGTGGGACCCTCAATAAAGAGGTGAGTGCCTTTCCTAATCAGGCCAGCCAATTCAAGTGACCACATGTGGACTCCAAACCAGGCGTACAAACATCTCAATGATGACCAATAGAATGGGATACACCTGATTCAGATGACAAACATCACAGCAAAGGGTCTGAATGCTTGTGTCATTGTTATATTTCAGATTTTTTGAGTTTTGCTATATTTCCAAAAATTTCTAAAATCTTGATTTTTTTTTCTGAGGTATTGAGTGTTGCTTGATGAAGGAAAAAATGAAGTGAAATGATTTTAGCATAAAACAGCAGCGTAAGAAAATGTGAAACAAAGTGAAGGGGTCTGAATACTTTCTGAAGGCACTATATGACTTCACACAAATGTCACCTGACTAGAGCCCAAGTGGTGGATCTCTGGTCCGTGGGAGTTGAGGAAAACACTCAGCACTTGGTGATGTGACATGGGAAAATCACTACTTAGGTGGCCCCAGGAAACAGGTGGATTATTGATAGGAATTTTGTTATTTAGCTGGGCCATTACCAGTTACCACAAAGCATATAATAGCCATCAAGACCACCAGGAGGCAGTGTTGTAGGAACCTGCTATGGAATCTGGTAGTATGAGCGAGGGCACATGCCACAGTTACCTGGAGGAAGGTAAAGCAATGACTGAGAAAACTGAGAAAAGGCAGCTGTGATTGACATGAGAGTCAAGGGGTGACATACTGAACAAGCGCTTGTCTCCACCGACTAGCCAGAAGAAATTCCAATTGCTAAGAGCTAAGCTGTAATGCCCACTGCTTGTTATTATTATTTATTTGTTTATTTTTCTGTGTAAGGTTTGCTAGTACTTGTAATGAAAGACTTTTATTTTGCATATTTTTGTCTGGCAGTATTTACACTCTGAATTGTGTGTAGCCAGGAGTGGCTGTACGACATTCAGTATACTTAACCCCTAAAATATTCACAGTTGCTTGCACAATAGACATCTATTATGAGAAAGAGTTTTTGTTAAGTGCCATAAATCCATCCGCGGAATCCATTTTCTCTTACAGTATTCTAGGAAGTCAAATCCTATGTTGGCAACACCACATATGAGGTGACCCTGAATGGCACACGGAATTCACTTACGGCAGACACATTCATTGACTTTGCTACACCTGCGTGTGTTTTTAATGCAATGTCTGATACTACTTGGCAAGTCCAAAGGGTCCCCAGAGTGTGATACCGTATACTGTCAAGGAATCAAGAACAAATCAAGATAACTCATGCCGAAATGTCAAGAACGTAAAATCTCCACACAGATGAAGACCCGTGCCCCTTCAGCTGTGAGCCAGGGGCAAGAATCACTAACTAAAAATCTAAAAAAAAAAAAATAAAAAGTGCGTTCTCTTTCTCAGGCATGTTCCTGTAAAGCCTGCTTCTCAGACTCTGTCGTTATTTTCAAGGCGCCTTTCTCGTCTCCTGTCCAGTTTTATACTCTCCATCTTTGAAGGCGACTCACTCCTCGTGTGTTTCACACTCACACTTCCCCTTTCATCGTGTCGCCAAACTGACCAATCGCACCAAAGAGAAACTGACCAATCAGATTGCTTGTATACCCAAACCTTAGTGTTTTATTATGTAGAAGATCCATTCATTTCTTCCTATGTATTTCATTGTATTACTATCTCTTCATCACATATTATTTACTTATTTATCTGTTTATAGTACAGTTTAGTATAGTTCTTTAATTGTCTTACACTTTTCCTGTTTTTAAGTTTATTCCCAGAGCCGCCCCTTCCTATAGACACATCACATACTGCATGGAGGGGCCTGTGATCAAAGACCAGTGGGGTTTGGGGCCTGCTTAATGGTGTTATTACTGTTTCATGAATCGCCAAATGAAACGTCATTGACAGTAACCTGTTGTAATCATTTTCCATTAATAGCAGAGGGTCGGCATCACGTCAACACCAGTCAGGAGCTCAGAATGGAAAAAAAAAAACCACAAAAGCATGAAGAAGCAGCGTGTGCTGCCTTTGCAGTGTGTTTAGAAATCTAAATTTATTCAACTTCCAGTAAGCATGCTAACGTTACATCAATTGTCACTACACTAAAACAAGCGATTTACTGGGGTAACAATACAGTGACAATGGCATTATGTGTAACGTTTTTGATATTGAGTATTGATGTATTCTGATGTTAACGTACCCAGCTGACAAATGCATGTGGGTTACATATACCGTGGAGCTCAGGACCGAGTCATGATATTAAAGGCTTACATTAGTAAACACGTTTGTAAGTTTCACCAACACACAGGCGCCACTCCTGCTTACTAGTTACTAGTTAGTCATTACCTGAATTGTGGGCAAGCATTGTGCAAAAACCTTTGATGAATAAAAAGAACAATTAACTCAGATTAGCTTGTTGGTTAATTTTATTGGTAGCTAACACTACTGATTTAGTTAATGCCTTACTGCCGTCTGCTGTCACTGGAAGGAGAAAATTAAGTTTACTTAAATTCACAAGTGGGTGATACATTCACATGTTCATCTTTTTGAATATCTAAATATTCAACTTCATTTTGACCTTGTATTTACTATATTAAGTACTTTTATTAAGCATGTTCTGTAGTAATATTAATAGCTTTTATTATCATTGTTATTATAATTATTATCACTAGTAGTTGTAGTACAGTAGTAGTATTTTATAGGAGGTGCCGCACATGTGCGATTGGGAGGCAGCTAAAGGGCCTGAATGAGAGTAATTCCATGCCAGACCAGGAGGTGGCGGAGTGCAGACCAGTTAGGGGAAATCCTGCCTGGCCCAGATCAGTGGCGTAGCTCGAGTTCGTGCCGCTTGGGGCAGCGTGGTGCAGTCCTTCAATATATCTGAATATGTTAACCTATTTAAATAGAAAATGAAAATGACGTATAGAGAAAAATTAAGACAAATTTTGCATAGATTTATTCATATATAGAGAAACAGCAATAATAATCTATACTAATAAAAGGCAAAGCCCTCACTCACTCACTCACTCACTCACTCACTCACTCACTCATCACTAATTCTCCAACTTCCCGTGTAGGTAGAAGGCTGAAATTTGGCAGGCTTATTCCTTACAGCTTACTTACAAAAGTTGGACAGGTTTCATTTCGAAATTCTACGCATAAGGGTCATAACTGGAAGCTATTTTTCCCCATATAATGTAATGGAGTCTTGAGTTGGAGATGGCTGCGGGGGGCGGAGTTTCGTGTGACATCATCACGCCTCCTACGTAAGTACGTAGAGAATAAGGAAGAACTCCAAACAGCGATGAGCACAAAACGCCATTTCACAATTGAGAAGGCAGAAAAACATTATGAAGCAAATGATGCATACAAGCATATTCATAAGTACAGCTACTGCGGAAACAAAGCACGGCATGAACCGTAAGTTTATATTAAATTAAGTTCATAGACAGGCTGCCACTAGCGTTTGTAATTTAGTGCCTGCCCATATAAGGCCGTCCATCAGCGGCAATCCAATACAAACACTGCCGGTAAATATTCACGTGTGAAGGACTGTGCTTATGCAGAGGAAGATGAGATGGTCAGGGTGGTGTTTGGCACAAACTCATTGAAACTGCGAGAGAAACTTTTAAGTGCCGGGTCTTAGCTGACATTACACGAGATGGCACCAGTACAGCTGGGAACCTTCGATGCATGTACACCGAGTGGCTCACGTGAACTGACGCAGTGCACAGATAAAAAGCAACAGTTCCAAAGAGCGCTGAACAAAAACAGAATTACACAATTGAAAAGGCGGCAAAAAAATATGAAGCGTCTGATACATACACGGATATTCATAAGTGCAGCTACTGCGGAAACAAAGCACACGGTGGAAAAAGTCAATGTCCCGCTAAAGGAAGACAGTGTAAAAAAAAAACCCGTGCATGCAGTGTGTCACGTCTCAGATAAAGAGGAAGACGAGCTGTTTATTGATGCAGTAAGAAACGAATCGATGAATGAAACCTGTCATCTTTACAACGATTGACAAACACGGAATGTAACTTGAACACAACACATCCTACAAATACGAACCTGATTGAAAGAAATAATGATAATCAAATCCTTGATGACAGCAACACTCAGTAACACTCACAAAACAAATACTGTATATTGATAGTCATGTTACGTTATTTTTAAAATGTTCCCTTTTTTTTTTCATAACTTCTTTAACACACTACTTCTCTGCTGCAATATGCGGGTATATATATATATATATATATATATATATATATATATATATATATATATATATATATATATATATATATGTATATGTATATGTATATATATACCCCGATCTACATACTCTCAAATAGACAAGCCACACGCCGTGGCGCAATTGTAGAGACTTCACCTTTAGCGCCAACATCTGAGGTTCGATTCCTGAGAATGGGTGTACTGAGTAAGTATGCGCTTCCTGATTTATTTTAACCTCGCATCTCCTTGGTTTGGGACGTATGAAAAAATATGCAGTTAACGCAGAATCATGTTACGTTATTTTTAAAATTTTCCCTTTCTTAGCACAAGCACAGCTGAGAAGCTTCGATGCATGTACTCCATAACGCGTTAAAAAAATGACGCATTTAATCACACTTTCAATTCCAAGCAAAGGGGAATTTTTGTCAATGCATGATTTCCTGGTGGGCAGCACGGTGGCACAGTGGTAGCGCTGCTGCCTTGCAAGTTAGGAGACCCAGGTTCGCTTCCCGGGTCCTCCCTGCGTGGAGTTTGCATGTTCTCCCCGTGTCTGCGTGGGTTTCCTCCGGGTACTCCGGTTTCCTCCCACAGTTCAAAGACCTGCAGGTTAGGTGGATTGGTGACTCTAAATTGGCCCTAGTGTGTGCTTGGTGTGTGGGTGTGTTTGTGTGTGTCCTGCGGTGGGTTGGCACCCTGCCCAGGATTAGTTCCTGCCTTGTGCCCTGTGTTGGCTGGGATTGGCTCCAGCAGACCCCCGTGACCCTGTGTTCGGATTCAGCGGGTTGGATAATGGATGGATGGATGATTTCCTGGTACATTGATTACACTGCTGCACACATCACAGCTACAAAAATGTTAGAGTCGGAATAAAGCGCGCTGCTATGACTGATCGGAGGAAAATTTCATTTCAAAAAACTACCCAACCGAGGCCTTGATAAAAGCGTGGTTTTGTGCACACTGAAAAGCAAGCAAAATTAGATGAATTACAGAAAGTGGACTTTGTGGCTCTTACTGGGGATCATTGGACTTCCGTGACCGTTAGTAATTCTAATTACATCTAATTACAAAATGTTCAATGATCACACTGTTTTAGCCTAATGTACAAAATAATTTTGGCTAAGGTTACTCAGAGTTTAAAGATTGTTGGTCAAATTTACTTTTATGTTTCTGACTTATTTTTTTAAGAAGAAAAACTGCTTTATGTTGAAATTTTGGTTATTATTCTTTAAAGACAATGCTATTCTGAAAATGTACTTAAAGTACTTAAACTACCACTTTATTTTTAAGTCTGCCCAATTTTAGCCAGGGATGATATTTTTGTTTCTGTTTTGAATTGAAATGCAGTTTAAAAGCTTTTTTCAGAAATTAAACGATCTTGAGTTTACAATATTCATGTCCATGTCTATTATTTGATTCTGTCACTCACTAAAACCGTTTTAAATTAAAAAAAAAAAAAACATTTGCGATTTGAGGCAAATTTCATGTGTGATTACATACGATTAATCAAGATTAATTATTACACAGCCTCTAATTAATTGGATTAATTTTTTAATCGAGTCCCACCCCTATATAATATATATATATATATATATATATATATATATATATATATATATATATATATATATATATATATATGTAGATATATATGTAGATTTGTATATATATGTGTGTGTGTATATATATGTGTATATATATGTATATGTATATGTATATATATATGTATGTGTGTGTATATACACTCACCTAAAGGATTATTAGGAACACCTGTTCAATTTCTCATTAATGCAATTATCTAATCAACCAATCACATGGCAGTTGCTTCAATGCATTTCGGGGTGTGGTCCTGGTCAAGACAATCTCCTGAACTCCAAACTGAATGTCAGAATGGGAAAGAAAGGTGATTTAAGCAATTTTGAGCGTGGCATGGTTGTTGGTGCCAGACGGGCCGGTCTGAGTATTTCACAATCTGCTCAGTTACTGGGATTTTCACACACAACCATTTCTAGGGTTTACAAAGAATGGTGTGAAAAGGGAAAAACATCCAGTATGTGGCAGTCCTGTGTGCGAAAATGCCTTATTGATGCTAGAGGTCAGAGGAGAATGGGCCGACTGATTCAAGCTGATAGAAGAGCAACTTTGACTGAAATAACCACTCGTTACAACCGAGGTATGCAGCAAAGCATTTGTGAAGTCACAACACGCACAACCTTGAGGTGGATGGGCTACAACAGCAGAAGACCCCACTGGGTACCACTCATCTCCCCTACAAATAGGAAAAAGAGGCTACAATTTGCACGAGCTCACTGAAATTGGACAGTTGAAGACTGGAAAAATGTTGCCTGGTCTGATGAGTCTCGATTTCTGTTGAGACATTCAAATGGTAGAGTCAGAATTTGGTGTAAACAGAATGAGAACATGGATCCATCATGCCTTGTTACCACTGTGCAGGCTGGTGGTGGTGGTGTAATGGTGTGGGGGATGTTTTCTTGGCACACTTTAGGCCCCTTAGTGCCAATTGGGCATCGTTTAAATGCCACGGGCTACCTGAGCATTGTTTCTGACCATGTCTATACCTTCATGACCACCATGTAGCCATCCTCTGATGGCTACTTCCAGCAGGATAATGCACCATGTCACAAAGCTTGAATCATTTCAAATTGGTTTCTTGAACATGACAATGAGTTCACTGTACTAAAATGGCCCCCACAGTCACCAGATCTCAACCCAATAGAGCATCTTTGGGATGTGGTGGAACGGGAGCTTGTGCCCTGGATGTGCATCCCACAAATCTCCATCAACTGCAAGATGCTATCCTATTAATATGGGCCAACATTTCTAAAGAATGCTTTCAGCACCTTGTTGAATCAATGCCACGTAGAATTAAGGCAGTTCTGAAGGCGAAAGGGGATCAAACACCGTATTAGTATGGTGTTCCTAATAATCCTTTAGGTGAGTGTATATATATATATATATATATATATGCCAGCAACACTCATGACAATGACAACACAATTACATTGACAATCATGTTATGTTATTATTAAAATGTTTCCTTTTCTTTTTACTTCTCCGCTGCCAAGCGCAGGTATTTTGATATATATATATATATATATATATATATATATATATATATATATATATATATATATATATATATATATATATATATATATATATATATATATATATATATAGATATGACAACAACACTCATATCAATGACAAAACAATTACATTAACAATCATCTTACGTTATTTTTAAAATGTTTCCTTTTCTTTTTCATAACTTCTTTAACACACTACTCCTCTGCTGCAAAGCACGGGTATTCTGCTAGTGGTTTATAAAGCCTTAAATAATCTCGCTCCATCTTATATATCGGAATGTCTAACACCTTATATTCCAAATTGTAACCTCAGATCCTCAAATGAGTGTCTCCTTAGAATTCCAAAAACAAAACCTAAAAGAATTGGTGAGGCGGCCTTCTGCTGTTATGCACCTAAAATCTGGAATAGCCTGCCAATAGGAATTCGCCAGGCAAATACAGTGGAGCACTTTAAAAAACTGCTGAAAACACATTACTTTAACATGGCCTTTTCATAACTTCACTTTAACTTAATCCTGATACTCTGTATGTTCAATTCATCATAATAACTATTCATGGTGGCTCTAAAATTTGTACTGACCCCTACTCTCTCTTCTGTTTCTTTTTCCGGTTTCTTTGTGGTGGTAGCCTGCGCCACCTCCACCTACTCAAAGCTTCATGATGCTCCAACAATGATGGATGGATTAAAAGCCAGAAGTCTACGTGACCATCATCATCAAGTCCTTCTGTGAGAACCCTAAATCCAAAGAGGACTGTTTCATTTATGTTAGGTAGAATGCCCAGAGGGGACTGGGCGGTCTCATGGTCTGGAATCCCTACAGATTTTATTTTTTTCTCCAGCCGTCTGGAGTTTTTTTTTTTTGTTTTTTTTTCTGTCCACCTTGGCCATCAGACCTTACTCTTATTCTATGTTAATTAATGTTGACTTATTTTATTTTTCTTACTGTGTCTTTTATTCTTTCTTCATTATGTAAAGCACTTTGAGCTACTTTTTGTATAAAAATGTGCTATAGAAATAAATGTTGTTGTTGTTGTTGTTGAAACTAATCCCCCCTTCAACAAGTTGAATGCCTTCAACACAGAAGACCGATGGATTGCATTGTCTGCTGTTGCTTCATGTGCAATCATCACCTATTAATCTGCACGTTCCATTGAGCATGATGACCCGGGAAACAGTAAAGTTTTCACAAGATGGGCACCCAAACAGATTACTGATCTGCACAAGCCGTCATCCAGGATGACACATAAAACTCAGACCCTGACTCTCTGGGGTCATAAAAAATCCCTGGGCATCTTTTGAAAAGAGTGATGTGTTTGCTGATGCCCTGACTAAGTTGGCTACCATGTCCATTGTGGCCCCCTAATCATCCCGTGTTCCTAATTGGCTAACTATCTTCATCACCTAATAGCTAATGTGAGGTGAGCATACTGGTGTAAGAATGGCTGCCGCCATACCATCCAGGTGGATGCGACACATTGGGGGTGGTTTTAAGTACTTTAGAAAGCGCTATATAAATGCAATTAATTATTATTTAGTTACTAGCTGTGTAAGCCCGTGCTGTAAAAAGCCCGGGGTCCGAGAAACTATTGAAATCGTCAGAAAAAAAACTGAAATGTAAAGACGTCAGCAAATTGAAAGGAACTACTCTGGGTGTCTCTCTCCTAGGAGTTTTTGTTTTGCCAACATACTCACATCGCTTGTGCATTAGCGGCGGGAGGAAAAGTAAAAAGCGTTTTGCTGATGTTAGTGGCTAAATGACTTTATCTTTCTTCTGAGGTTCCGTTTTGTCGATTTGCTTGCCTTGCTTGTGTATTAGAGACTATGCGACTTTGTCATTCTTTGGAGGTTTTGTTTTGCCGATGTTAATGGCTAAGCAACTTTGTCTTTCTTCTGAGGTTTCGTTTTTTCGTGCTTGCCTCCCTTGTGTTATTAGTGGCTAAGCGGGTTTTCTGTTTCCTCAGAGACGGAGCCCTTACCCCGACTCCACCTCTCACTTCCGGGCCAGACAGACAGACAGACAGACACACTTCCATGCGTAGACGTTTATATATAAGATAGTTACGGACCTTTCAGAAAGTCCATGCGTTTGCTATATGGGCTTCTTTTCCTTTAATTGATTATCTTTGGGTGCTTTGTGTGCACATTATAACCCCAACCTGAGGCCATTCATCTCGCCAACAATACCAAAGTTATTTTTTTAATCTCACACGCTTGCCAGCTAAACAACAACACTAACCTATTTGTATTTCCACAAACACTGACTCTTGGGTTCATTTTCACAAGAAAATTCAATGTGTGAATTTGCCCTGCAAGGAACATTTGTCCGATGCTGAATTGCACCCCAGGTTGACGGGCGTCTGTTTGACTCAGGGTGGGAGAGCACTTTAACAGATGTCTCCGACGACATGTTAGGCCTCCCTCTTGTTTTCAGGCTGCACAATCCAGTAAGCTTTGGCAGACAATGGCCCTCCTGAGAGTATTGAAATACAGGTTCAAGATTCATGTGGGGGAAGGCGATGTTTTGGACCGTCATGTTACAGAGGCTGTCAAACACAGGGGCAGGCAGAGAAATGTAGCCATCTGGGGCCCCAGCTAATGGACTCCAGCTTTCAGCCTTGTAATTAATTATTCACGACAGGCAAAGTAATGCTCTCTGTTAGGCCGTCTAAAATCCAGCATAATCAATAAGGACACACTTAGGAGAGCTCTGCAATATCTGCACAACATGAGACTGACGTGCCGTTGTGTGATGAGATGGGGGTGTTTGTGAGAAAGAGAGTGTCGGCGCGAGAGTGGGCTTCAAAATGAGCAACAGTAAGCCTGACATCTGTAATTACACAGGCTATGGGGGCCCAAATGTTTTACAAAGTATGTTGATTCTAAAACCGAGTCTACAAGACCCCAGGACCTGGAGGAATCACATGAAGAGTAATCTAGTGTGACCTTGTGTGGAGACACTGAGGTCCCTAGAGTCGGTGAAGTGTTAGGGCTTTGAATTTCTCATACTATTTGCAAGCTCAAAGGGTCCGTGAATGTGTGACAGTGAGGTCATGAAAGTACAAGGTACTGGGGTCCTAAACGTGTCATATTGGGTGTAATTTAAGGAGGCCCCCATTGTGTGACATATTGCAAGAGGTGCAGAGATCCTGAAACCGAGATCAGGACACTGGGGTCCTAAATGTGTCAGACACAGTTCACACCATGAAAGATACTGAAGACTGAAGTTACTAGTGCTCTGCGTTGACTGGCAGCCAAAATGGGTCCACCTTATGATAGTTTCATGGAGCAATAGGACATTTGAAACTGCAATTGAAAGGCATGTAGTCTGACATCCACAAGGCAACGAGATCCAGAAACTGCGGTCAATAGTGTGACATTATTCTGCAGTGATGGCAAAAGGCAGCAGAGAATAAACAAAGACGACAGTGAGACAAAAACGTAGTGGAAAGAGACAACTAAAGTCAAAATAGGGAGACACAAAATAGAGAACAATCAAAGCCAAAACGCAAATACAAATCAAAGTCAGAAAAACACTCTAAAGTTTTGGCCCTGAAAAAGTTATTAAGCACTCAATGAAAGCACAGAAATGTTTAATTGTCATCCACCATCTTGGACAGCCTTCAGTTATGTCACTCTAATCTCAGTACTTTCGTCCAGAAGATACCCTCAAACTGTGACATCCAGGAAATGATGCCAGCAACGCGGCACAGCTTTACAAAATGGTGACTGATGTGACAAAAACCAAAAGGCGACACATTAAAATAATGACCTTTACAAAATCTTAATGAATTCAAAAAACAATATAATCAAATTCTACATAATTAAAAACTTCTAAAAAGAATAAAGATAATACATTGTAGAGAGCCAAAAAAAATTAAAGTGTCCAAAACCATGCACTTTGATTTGAAGTCGTGTAGTGTGATGCCAGCCTTGAAGGACAATCCACCTAAAAATTATATTTTTAATCTTTATTTATATTTATTCCTTTTTTTTTTTGGTTATGGCAAAAAATTGTTAATCTTTTGTGTTTATGGAGAACAAAGTTAACAAAATTACGGATATGATATGTGTCAATGCTGAAAATCAGCAAACAACATCAAAACATCCATGAAACAAATTTCAAGTTCCTCGTGTCGCATAATCCACACATCAGGTATTCAGTTGTACAGGGTGTGACGATTTAATTCTCAGAATGAACCTGTAGAAAAAATGTATGCATACCTGTGCATTAGCGGCTACTGTCACCTTCAAAGTAATCTCCTGTGCATTTAGTTAAATGACATGTTGATAGATAGATAGATAGATAGATAGATAGATAGATAGATAGATAGATAGATAGATAGATAGATAGATAGATAGATAGATAGTGTGAGATATGGCCGGCCGTTCATCCCGGCCAATACCCCCACACCGCTAGATGGAGCCCTTCCGGCAGCATGGAGGTGCCATGAATTTTATCTGGTGTCTGGCGTCTGATCAGAGGGTTCAAGGGGACGACAGCACCCCCTTACTGTCACGATAGATAGATAGATAGATAGATAGATAGATAGATAGATAGATAGATAGATAGATAGATAGATAGATAGATAGATATGAAGGGCACTATATAAGAGATAGATAGCTATGAAGGGCACTATATGATAGATAGATAGGACTTGATTTGTCCAGAAAAGGAAATTAAAATTTTACAAAAGCTCACAAACAGTAATGTCTGAAAAGTCCTTGTCCTGTCTTGGTAGTTTTTACTTTTGAAAAGAGCCAGACCTCCCTAAGTGGCTAAGTCAGGAGAAATTAGGGTGGATATGATCCAATTTGACAATTGATTTCTTAGCCAGGATCTCACAAACACTCAAGTGCATCAAGGTTGTGGGACATTGTCATGATAGATGCCCCCTTCTGGAGTCATCATTCACATCTTCTTGTCTCTCCTTGAACCTCTTATGTCACTCAAAGTCATTTGACTTTTTCATGGCATCCTCACCATACACCACTTTCAACAGCCCCATTTCAGTAACAGTTTGTAGCATGGATGACACTATAAGGCTGTTCCGTGTTTTAAATAGCTTCTGTAAAAAGCCAAAGTTTCCCTTGGGGACAAATAAAGTTCTATCATCATCATGTCATACCTCGTATGCTGCCACAATTGTACAACTAGAGAATGAAAAGTAAACAAAAGTGAGCGAAAATATTATCAGGAGGAAAATATATCCTCCCTTTTGTGCATATCCAAGATGTTTCAACAAACAGAAGGTGAATTCAGCACTGCAGTTTCACAAACAGCCAATGACTAACCCAGAAACTATGAATTTGAGGCAATGAACGAGGACAGAGGTGGGTCTTCACTTCAAAAGCTCAATTCCGTTTTAACACCTTCTCATTGTGTAGGAGCGAATTTTCTAAAAGTGGTTTATTTAACAATATTGTAGCCAATGTTTAGAGCATGTGACTGGATACCAAACACATGGAATTTAAGTTTTTTTGCAGTCTTTTTAATATTGTTTCCTCTTGTTCAGTGTTGATCCCCATCGCTACCAATTGCATTGGGAAATCTGTTATCTTTGTTCTCTATAAAAAACAATAGATTAACATTTTTTTTTCTCAGTCATAAGTACAATCAATACGAGAGAAGTAATACGACCATTTTTTGGGTGAAGTATTCCTTTAAATGTCCAATATGGTTAGTAAGTCTCAAACAGGTGAACCATGGTGTAAGACATTGTGTTGGAATCTCACGCCTTATTGAGAGATGTTTTGAAGCACTCTTCAAATTAGATGCACTCAGTCTTTCAATTTGTACATCACATTAATAGACACTTTCTGAAGCATCATTTGACATTCTTTTGGTGCCCAACTGTCCACTTCACTCTGAAGGTCAACGTTGATGAGCATTTTACCTAAATGACTGGTCATGCTGTCAATAGCCCCTGTAATCCAGAAGGACTTTTGTCCAACTTGTCCTCTGCAGAGACACTTCTATTTAGATGGTTCAGCCCACACAGGTTGGGAGCATGCGCTGATGGCACGTTGCCGCACCCACCACACACCGAAACACGTGGATTGGGAACCGAGTGCAGCGGGTGACACCTCAGCGCCACACTGGAACAGAGTGAGGTTTTTTACAGTCCTGATGCCAACCCTCAAGTTTTCCCTTCAAGCTGGAGTACCTGCTTGCAGGGCTGGATGCAAATTGACATCATACTCAGGACGAAGCACTTGCAGGTTAAGGGCCATGCTCAAGGGCCCAAGAGAGTAGAGTCACTTCTGGCGTTTGTGGGATTCGAACCTGCAACCTTCTGATTACCGGCACAGATCCCTAGCCTCAGAGCATACAGAGCCAAGAAAATCTCAATTGAAGGATCCAGGGAAAATTCAGTTGGCAAATGTTAAAAACGTTTAGTAAAAGTGAATGTCAAAACTTCTACATTAGAAGTGAAACTATACAATATAATTACAGAGTAAGAGATCTGGAGCTACAAAGTATGAGACTAATAGTAAGTGTCCTAATGGAGTCAGATAGTGGACAACAAAGCATGATTAAAAGGATTATAGCGCCCACCCAGTATGGAGTCTATGTTGAAAAACACACTTTTGAGACCTGGAATCATTGTGTTTGGTCTCAACATCATTAGAAGGACAAACTGTAACAGTGCTGGGCAAAGTCCACAGGACGTCAACTACACGTAAACCAGGACTCTTGGGTGTGAAATCTGAGTAAAGGCTGAAAGAGCTGAATCTTGTTTAAGTAAATGGAGATTTAGAGGTTACAGGGCCTACCAGCTTCTATTTGAAAATGAACGTGGGGACGACAGAGGGAAGTCGGTTAAGGGGAGGTTTCGTACAAATGTTAGCAGGTATTTCTTTGCGTTCACGACCATACATACAGTATGTGGAATAAGCTTAGGAATGCAGTTCAGAATAACACCTTGAAAACCTCAACTGGATAATACTGAGGATACATCAGGAGAATAGAAAGTGATGAAAGTTGGAATGAATGGTCAATTTTCTTCAAATACTGCTCGCTTCACTCACCAACCCCCCTGCCTGTGCTACACGCCAGCAACTTTGTGTCTCTGCCGCTCACGTATGTGGATTTCACTTTCACCAAACAATAAAACATTTAATTCTTGTGGATACACCTCTTCATTGGGAAGAAACATTACTTTTCCCTGATGGCAACACGAATTTGACGATCTACAAGTCTCCGACTTAAAGTTTAAAGCCAAACAATCTCTACATACTTCTGTCGTATCACCTATGTCCATATGTTTGATCTCTTTTCGCTTTTACCTTTTCATCAATATTGCACTGAATTTTGATTCCATGTTTGGAATTACATCATAACAATGCAACGTATAACTGCCTATGAGTGAATATCGTTTCTTTCTCTCTATACAAACTGTGTCTGACAATAGCATTCACACAAATGAGAAATGATTGAACTGTGTGCGTGGTTGTAAATGTTTTAGATGTGGGCAGGACTTTTCCAAATCTCTTTGCATGAAGTCTTGTGTCTCGCGGGATTTCACTTTCACCAAACAACAAATCTTTTAATTTTCGCAAATATGCCTCTTCATTGGGAAGGAACACTACTTTTTTTTCCCTGATGGCAACACAAGTTAGATGATCTACAAGTCTCCAACTTAAAGTTTAAATCCGAAAAATATATTCAATCTCTTTTCGCTGTTCCATTATTTCATCAAGTAATAATTTCCGTTTGTTTGCGCTAATGTGATCTTTACTATCTTTTTTTTTTGAGACATTCAAATTTTCGTACTTCCATTATCTCTAACCTGCTCTGTATGTGTATTGCACCAACATTTTTGAATTCTTTACGACGTTCTACTTTTTCTTCTACTCTTTGTATTGTATTTCCGGCCCCAGGTGTGGTTAAATCTCTTGGCACAAAGTCTCGTCTCGCAGGACGTGAAAGTGTCTCTCTGAGAAAGTCACATCTCATTTCTTTATTATAATAGAGAGATATTCTGATGTTCTTCAGAGAAGGTTGCTGAGAAAAATATTGGTTTGTGACTTCAACGTGTGTCTAATTTTTATAAACCGGCCCTCTGTTAGTATCCAAGCAGATTGATATGACAATAGTAACAGAACGTTACCTTTCAATCTGGCAGGGGGCCGAGGCTTTTTGGGTGTCCATGACTAACCAGTTCAAGCCAGTAATCCAGAGATTCACCTCCTCTTCACTGAATGCTGGGGAAACAGAAAAAGCAGCAACCAAGTGGTAAGAGACATAACTGAAGTATAACTGAAGCACATGATCATCATCCATTATTTTATAATGAGTGCCACGTCCTGTAGTGGTGCCTAAAATATGGGGTTCGGCTGGTATCGCCATTTTGGCCAGTCTCTTCTTGCCAAATTTTCACACATGGCTTTCTTTTTCACACTGACTACCAATACCTTAAGAACAATTTATCAGATGGTTACCCTTCTAGTCAACACTAAATAAAGGTTTCTGAGGAACTTATCAGTTGTCCTCACAGCTCTTGTTCCTTGGGTAAACTGAACCAGGTCATTTAGTAATCACGGTAAGCAGCCATTGACACACACTGGCACAGTCTGTTTTCTCTTACAAACTTAAATGCATGTTTATAAAAAGTGGGAACAAAGTTTTAAAAATCCCAGCTAGGACACCGTGAACGAGAGGACCATCAGAATGGCACATCTAACAGAATAGACTAGAGCTCATAGTGTCATGACTTTGTTACTAATGACAAGTCATCTAATGCAATTTACAGTAAATCTCTCTTCAAAATTAATTTAAAGTCCAAATTGGGGTAAAGAAATGGAAAGAAGGGGGCATCGGAGTAGCTTACAATAGAGCTACCTGATCTTCAGGCGCCAGCATGGGGCATCCAGAGCTAATTTCGTTTTAGCTCAAGACAGTTTTTTGTAGGATTTTAGTACTATGGTGTTGTACTGTGTTAGCCATTATGGATGAAGTGAGAAGTTAAGCAAAATGACCCCTTTTATTGGCTAACTAAAAAGATTACAATATGCAAGCTTTCGAGGCAACTCAGGCCCCTTCGTCAGGCAGGATTTAAAACATTTAGGTGGGGGTATGATGCAGTAAACTTGCAACAGCGCTCAACTGAGCCGTATTCTTGTTTTGTGGTCATAGGCCAACTCACCGGCAACACTCAGAGTCTTCAGCCGGAACTCCATTCCGTAGAGGATAATGAAGCAGAGAGAAGCATCCACCTTCCGGGCCTCTTCAGGGTAGCGCTCAAAATCCCGAGAATTCTTTCCTAGTCGGATCTCCTTGATTTCACGGATGTCAACTTTAAAAAGAGAGACAAAAACAAAGCGTAAGGATTGGGGCAAAATTACTTAATTTACAGTCTACTTAAGCATCGTGATTTTACTGAGTCTAACTGGGAGTCACCAGTTAACCCAACAACATGCATGTCTTTACAGTAATGTCCACATAATCCAAGTGCCGTCAGTGCTGGAGCCCGTCAAAGATGGGAGAAAAACCAGAGACACTACCTGGGCTGAAACACAGGACTCTGGGGCTGTGAGGGACACTGTGTGTGTGTATATACAGTGTATGTCTAGTCTAACCACTTCTCATTCCTCCAGGCACTCCGGTTACTTTTCTTGTCCCAAACACATGCACATGTTACTAACTGCAGATCCAAAATTAGCACTGTGTGAGTTAATGTGGGCATGTCTGAGTGTGCCATCCAGGACTGAAACTTGTGCCCAATGTTGTAGCTCACTGTGACCCAGTGATGAAAAAAATCATATCCATAAAATATATGGATTGATGAACTGGCATCTACTCTACTTGTATATTCTCTACATGGAGGCCATGATCCTCGACTCCTTTGCTGTTTTGTTAAATATTTCAGCAGAATGGCCTGTATCCAGCCAAGAGCACAAAAAGCTCTTCATCCTTAGTAGTATCAGAAGGAAAAAAACTTCCTCTTCTCTGGATGAAATCCACCCCATTCTTCATCAGGGAGAATGCACAGGACATAGGGCATAGAGAGGAGTGGTCAGCTAAAGCTCATCATCATGTTTATCATTAGTGACATTCATATAAAGTGCATCTCCTAGGACTGTGGTGACAACATAACACCCTTTGGTTCCTGTATGAGCAGCAGTTACACACACTGGGTAGCTACACCACCTTTGAAAGCAACTCTCAGAATGCCTTTACTCCTCCTTGTGTGTCTCACATTCGCACTTCCTCCTTTAATCCCATCAGCCAAAGTCACCAGTCATACAGCTTTCAGGGACTGTACACACATACACACACACACCGACTTTAGTGCTTTATTAAATAGTGGAATTATTTGCAACTATTGTTTGCATGTTGTTTCAGTTTAGTTAGTTACCTTTTCTATCTTGCCATTAATGTAATTAGGCTAATTCATTTTTGGAGAAAGGACTTCTATTTAGGCCTCAGCCCTCAGGTGTTGTGGTCATAACGGCTGCAGTCACCTGAAGACTGCTTAAATGAGCATTAATTACATTTATTTAGTGCTTTTCTTGATACTCAAAGCGCTTTATATGGACATAGGGGAACCACTTCAGCCACCACCTATGTGTAGCACCCACCTGGATGATGTGATGTGCCAGTACGCTAACAACACATTAGCTCTTAGGTAATGAAAGGGTGAGAGATAGTTAGGCAATTAAATAGAGGGGATGATTAGGGGGCAGAATGGACAAGGGTGTGATGGGCAGTTTAGCCAGGACATGGGGATACACCCTACTTTTCGAAAGATGCCCAGGGGCCTTTAATGAGAGTCCAGAATTTGGTTTTACGTCTCAGTCATGTTTACAGCACAGTGTTCCCTTCATTTACATTTTTATTTATTTGTCTGACTCCATTATCCAAGGCAACTTACAACATTAATGGTACAATTCCTTTGCTCCTGTTGGAGCACAGGCAGGTGTATAAGTGACTTGTTCACAATCACTGTAGTGGGATTAGAACCCAAAACCCTCAGGGCTTGAATTCCAAAGCCTTAACTGCACTGGGGCATTGGGCTACACGCACGTACCACAGGGTAGGTGCCCCATGCTGGCCTCACTAACACCTTTTCCTGCAGCAACCCAAGCTTTTCCCAGATGGTCTCCCATCCAAGTACTAGCCGGGCCTGAACATCCTTAGCTTCAGGTGGATGACCTGTTCTGAAGTGCATGCGGTTTGGCTGCTGATATGCTGACTTGTTGACTGAACCTTTTTGCTTTGGCACAAGGTGCTTGCAACTGGGTTCTTCTTTCAGCTTTTGATCTTCTCTTTTGTGAATTTTGCAGCTTTCTAACCATTTAAGTTTCAGATTCCTTTAGTTTTAATTTTTCGGATTCCTTTAGTTTTGCTTTTTGTTTTGAATTTAAGATTAGTTGATTTAATTGTTTAGTAATAAATTAACAGCTGATGTTACTATTGTTTAATATTCTACTGTTCTTCTGGAAATCTGTGTGAAAGAGAGGGAGGGTTGAGTAGAGTTGGGGAGTAGAGTTGGTGAAGGTGGAAACATTTGGGATCAACAATACAGAGTAACGGGGATTATGGGAGAGAGTTGAAGAAGAGATTGCAGGCAGGATAGAATGGGTAGAGAAGAGTGACAGGAGTGATTTGTGACAGACGGGTATCAGCAAGAGTGAAAGGGAAGGTCTACAGGACGGTACTGAGACCAGCTATGTAATATGGGTTGGAGACGGTGGCACTGACCAGAAGGCAGGAGACAGAGCTGGAGGTGGCAGCGTTAAAGAAGCTAAGTGGGTGTGATGAGGATGGATAGGATTAGAAATGAGTACATTAGAGGGTCTGCTCAGGTTGGACGGTTTGGAGATAAAGTCAGAGAGGTGAGATTGCGTTGGTTTGGACATGTGCAGAGGAGAGATGCTGGGTATATTGGGAAAAGGATGTTAAAGAGACAGCTGCCAGGGAAGAGGAAAAGATGAAGGCCTAAGAGAAGGTTTATGGATGTTATGAGAGAGGACATGAAGGTGGTGGGAGTAACTGAGAAAAATGTAGAAGACAGGAAGATATGGAAAAAGATTATCTGCTGTGGTGACCACTAATGGGAGCAGCCGAAAGAATAAGAAGAAAAATCGTTCTTCTATATTCTTTAGTTTTCAATTTCAAATGATTAATTAACAAAAAATAACTAAGGTTAGCAAGATACTAACAGAAATAAGGAAACTGAAGATTACAAAAGCAAGATCAGAGACTGAAGAGGTAAAGTTCTAAATTATTAAATAAAACCGTGCAGAACTCTAATAGCCGTCAAACAGACCAAAGCACTAAGCCAAAAGACAACATTAAGAGACGGTTCCAAATTTTAAAACACAGGGAGGAGAGCAAAGGAAAAGATACTCATAGCTTTGAGCGTAGTGGAGGACCACCAAAACAGTGTCCAGGGGTCGCCAAGTCTGGCCCTGGAGGACCACCGTGGCTGCAGGTTTTCATTCTAACCCTTTTTTTTTAAATGAGTGCCCTGTTTGTGGTGCTAATTAGCTTCTTGTGAATTCATTTTACATGAATTGCTTTTTTAAGATTTGTTCCTCTGAATTGCTTAATTTCTTTCCTTAAAAGGCACCCAAATAGAATTGAAATGTGAAGTGAGTGAGCCCCACAAAAGACCAACTAAGTCAGGGCCTCAAACTCCATCCAATTTCACTCCATGCAGCTGCTTCTTTAGGTGCCGAGTCTTTTAATTAAACCCGTTCTTTAATTCCATGGCTTGATGCTGCTCTCATTGTGTAATAGCAGACATTTTCGTAATTGTTGATTTTCTCTTTTCTAAGCACTCTTCAAATGTTTTGGGGACCTGAGCAGGTCAGCATTCCTGATCCCTTCATCTTTCTTTATTTTTAGATATTGTATGAAAGGTCACCGGTTGTTTTGGCTCATTTTGTATCTCATTATTGTTTGGCTGCTAATTAAGGAAAAAGAAACAATTAAGGGGTCGAAGTCTTCAAAGAGAAGTCAATTAAAACAAATTCAAACAAAGTTAATTAGCAGCAAAAACAGGCCACTAATTAAGAAAAGGGTTAGAATGAAAACCTGCAGCCACGGATGTCCTCCAGGACCGGAGCTGGCCACTCTGGGTGTAAACTGTTAATGTCGCTGGAGAGGCCCATCCGTTCCAAGCAGTTCCAAAAATGCACACTAAAGGGAGAAATATCATCAAAAATTCTGGCTAGTAACACAGAGGGCCACGCAGACTCTTTATGAGTAAAAAATGTATTAATACAAAACTACTCTGTAATAACAGGAAGCTCAGTGGAACACGACAGGCACAAAGGCAATCCAAGACAAACAAAAAACAAAGCAAATATCTAGGAAATCACAAAACACAGAAATCACAGTAATCAAGAGAACTCACAACCCCATGAGTGCATTCAGATGGACCCCAAGGAACTGTGGGTATCCCCCTGCCTTTATAGGGCTGAGGCCAGTCCCTTGTAGTGAAGGGCAGGAGACCCCCACCTGAGACATTAGCAATGATCAGAAGCTCCTACTATTTAGGAATAGGAAAGGAAAGTAATAAATGAAAAAAATAAAGGATATGGGGAACAAAAATGTAAGAAAGGCTAGAATATGCGTCAAATATCTAATTAAACAGTTAAAGTAGCAGATTGTAATAAACTATTTGTGCATTAAACTAGTGTGACTAATAAAAGGCATTGCAGCACCCTAAACCCCCAGAGACAACGTCACAAACTCAGAGACACAAGTCATGGGTGCAAATACAAGGTTTATTTTAATGAAATACCTTACAAATAATAATAATAAACCCCAGTACAACTATCTTTGTCTCTCTTTTTCATTCATCTTCCACTCCACTGCTCCTCCAGGCAAGCTTTGTCTGCCTTCTACCAACTCCAACTTGCCTGGATAAGGTTGTGCGGCTTCTATTCTCTTTGACCCGGGGGTACCTCTTTCCACTTCCAGGTCCCACAAAGTAGGGCTCATGCAGCACCCCCTAATGGCACCCACAGAACCTGATAAGGCTTTCCCATGGGACTACAGTTCCCAGCATGCCTTGCGGGAGGAGAGTGTAGCACTGACAGGTTGTCTCCCTTTGTCCTTCCATCACACTTGCCTCTCAGGCAGGTGTTATTCCTCAATCCAACCCTGCCAGTGTGCCCACTACCGCATTGGCATGTCCTGCTTGTCTCCTGGGCAAAGCAGAACAATCCTCACCTTTGTTCTTGTACCTCTGAAGTTTTGGCCTCCCATCCAGATAAGGAACCTTGTCCCATTTCGGCTGGGACATCCAGCACACTAGTTTGAAGTATTCTGAATTCATTTTACTCATTTTCTTTTCTTTTTAGTGTTTGTTTGGTCAGAGTTTGATAACGTAATCTAAAGTTGTGTTATACCACTTGCCATGAATGTGCTCCTGTGGCGTCCGGCAGCAAGTGTATGTATTTATTATTGTAAGTTGTGAATTCACTTAAAAGATTCTCTCTCTTTGTGTTGTAAGCTACTGGTGAAAAGTAGATGAAAACTGGTCAATTAGGGTTATGCTTTGGGTTTTTGATTTTTGTAATAATAATAATCCTTGGGGCCCTGGTTTGCTTCCCGGGTGCTCCCTGTGTGGAGTTTGCATGTTCTCCCCATGTCTGCATGGGTTTCCTCTGGGTTCTCTGGTTTCCTCCCCCAGTCCAAAGACATGCACGTTAGGTGCATTGGCGATCCTAAATTGTCCCTAGTGTGTGCTTGGTGTGTGCGTGTGTGTGTACGCGCGCCCTGTGGTGGGCTGGTACCCTGCCCGGGGTTTGTCTCCTGCCTTGCGCCCTGTGTTGGCTGGGATTGGCTCCAGCAGACCCCCGTGACCTTGTAGTTAGGATATAGCGGGTTGGATAATGGATGGATGGATAATAATCCTTGGGACATTGTCCACATCATTCATTAGTTCTTTAAGTAATTTTCAGGCTGTCTATATATGAGACTTTAAAAATAAAGAAACTATTCACAAATAAAAATGAAAAAATGTTTCCTTGATAAAAACATCAAATTCCTGAATTCAAGCCATCTCTCTTGACCTCGATTCTTGACTTGCACTTCTTTGCATGATTGTCCAGTCCTTGCTAGTCTTTTGGGTTGAATTTCTGGTTTACATCTTCAACCTCTGCCACTCGGATAATACACAAGATAAAGGTCGAGAAAAGTTACTTCTTTAAATATTCTTGTGGTCACCTGGATGAATGATTGGACTATTCCAAGGGATGGGCAAAGTCAGTCCCAGAGGGCCGCAGTGGCTGCAGGTTTTTGTTTCTACCCAATTGCTTAATTACAAAGCAATCCTTGGCAATAATTTAATTTAATGGCTTGTTTAAAAAAAAAATCTTTGCACTTATATAGCTCTTTTCTCACTACTCAAAGCACCCAGCAATTGCAGGTTAAGGGCAGAGTCCCTTTTGGCATTTACGGGATTCAAACCAGCAACCTTCCGATTGCCAGTACTGCTTTAACTCTGCCATGGCAGGTCATTCTCATATCCCAGATTTCCAAGGATGTCATCCAAATGATTTGAAGTCTTAAGCTGATGAGTAATTCTCAGTCCTTCACTTTTTGCTCTTCACTTTCCTTCCAAGTGTTCACTTAAACCAAATAGTGCACAATAAATACACACAAGTGTAAATGGAAACAAGCTTAATGGAGAAATGCTGGTGTCTTTTGTTATTTGCACCTTATTGCTAATAAGGAGCAATTAAAAACTGAGAATACATCTGTTTAAGACTATATAAGGAATTAGTGTTCAAAATCTTAATTAGCGAGACAACTAAAAAGAAGAAGAAGTCTTGCTTAAGCAATAAGGGCTTCTTATTCAAAAACTGGGTTACAGCAAAAACCTGCAGCTACTGCGGCCCACCAGGAATGACTTTGCCCACCCCGGGCTATTCTATACAACTCTCTGAAGAGATTTTTAGACTTCTCTGCAATTAAACTGGGCTTTTTGAGCTCAAGGAATTTGATTTTGGTATTTATTTTTTTGATTTTCACATTGGCCATTGTCTAGGTAATTTTCCCAGGATTCCCTGGTGTAAGAGCCATATGTTAATTAGTTTGTTGCTTAGCTTATGTTAAATTGATAGAAGTATTTTCTTAGTTATTTTAAAGTATTTGCCTATATATTAGTGCAAAGTCAATGACAAGTTCTATTATAACGCCCACTAAATGGAATATTGTAATTATTTCTTGTCGCTCTGAATACAGGTTAGTTTCAGTTTATGATCTGCCTTGCGGTGCAGTTGGTAAGGTAAGGAGTGCAAACAGTTTCAAACTACAGAACAGAATGTACCGAATGTACTAAAGTGAAGCCTATGTAAGTTTGCTATAGAGAAATAACACAACTTTAGATATAGAAAGTAACCAAAGTTTAATAAGAGAAAGCAAAGTTTGCAAAGAAACAAAGAAGAAGAAGAAGTTTTGCCTTTAATTCTGTTTCTGTAATAGCTTTTTTCTGAATTTTTGTGGGCGGCACGGTGGCGCAGTGGTAGCGCTGCTGCCTCGCAGTTAGGAGACCCGGGTTCACTTCCCGGGTCCTCCCTGTGTGGAGTTTGCATGTTCTCCCCGTGTCTGCGTGGGTTTCCTCCCACAATCCAAAGACATGTGGGTTAGGTGGATTGGCGATTCTGAATTGGCCCTAGTGTGTGCTTGGTGTGTGGGTGTGTTTGTGTGTGTCCTGTGGTGGGTTGGCACCCTGCTCAGGATTGGTTCCTGCCCTGTGTTGGCTGGGATTGGCTCCAGCAGACCCCCGTGACCCTGTGTTCGGATTCAGCGGGTTAGAAAATGGAAGGATGGATGGATGAATTTTTGTGATTTGTTCCTTTTTTAAATTTTCACTAAACTTTTATAACAAACTTTTTGGACTGAGAGATTTGTGTGTTATGCGTTTGGCTCATGCTGGCTCCTACCTCATCAACTCAGTAGCTGATCAATTTTGGGAACCTGGAAAAGAAAGGCGCAGCTACACCTGGGAATGGGTGAAAAATAATGTCGTCAGCGTGACCAGATAAAGGGCCATCATATGTGTTTCTTATTTACCCAGTTTTGGATTTATTTATTGTTTGGCGTGCAATTCTCTGTATACATTCTCTTAATCCAAAATGCTGCTGCAAGAATTATTACAAGAACAAGAAAATATGAACACATAACTCCAGTTCTTAAATCTTTACACTGGCTCCCAGTTAAGTTCAGGGCAGATTTCAAAATCCTCCTTTTAACATATAAAGCATTAAATGGCCAAGGTCCGCTTACTTGTCTGAACTTATCATGACTTACAAACCTGAGCGCACATTAAGATCTCAAGATGCCGGTCTGCTTAGGATTCCAAGGATTTATAAAACAACAGTGGGAGGTCAAGCTTTTAGTTACAGGGCCCCTAAACTGTGGAATGGTCTGCCTGCTACTATAAGAGATGCCCCTTCGGTCTCAGCTTTCAAATCCCAGCTGAAGACTCACTACTTCAGTTTAGCACACCCTGACTAGAGCTGCTGATTAACTGTGCAGACTGTATTCTCTGTTGTCAGTCATTAGCACTAAAACATAAGTAACATGATAGTTATAATTTGTTACTAACCCTCACCTATTCTGTTTCTCTTCTCGGTATTCAAATGTGGCACTTGGTGCCACAGCCCACCTGCCAAGTTGTTGTGCCTGCTTATGGTAAAGTCATCCCTGATGGAGGATCGCAGGAATCATGGGAAAGATGGGTCCTTTCATTGGATTGACTGGCCCAGCACTGTTTCAGCTGTGGAATGGCCAAATGGGGGAGGAAGCTTGATGGCCAAGGTCTCCAGGACTATAAACAAATCCAAATCATATTATGTGATGTCATCCATTGTTAAATTCTGCTACGTACTTCTAAAATTTTTATTTTTATACTGTATTGAGGATTTGTTCTGTTCTGTGTATTGTTTTGAATTGAACCCCTTCTTTTTGACACCCACTGCACGCCCAACCTACTTGGAAAGGGGTCTCTCTTTAAAACTGCCTTTCCCGAGGTTTCTTCCATTTTTTCCCTACTGGGGTTTTTTTGGGAGTTGTTCCTTGTCTTCTTAGACAGTCAAGGCTGGGGGGCTGTCAAAAGGCAGGCCCTGTTAAAGCCCATTGCGGCACTTCTTGTGTGATTTTGGGCTATACAAAAATAAATTGTATTATATTGTATTGTATTAAAGGTTCTCTGACTTTCAACGACATCTGTCGCTACTGCCATAAGATCAAACGTGACAAGACCTGGGACGTCATCACGCCATCATCATAAACATAATGCTGTGTTAAAACAAAGACAGAGATTTGCAGTTTGTCTAAGAGTCCTTCTTACAAAACAATTATTGTAGGGTTTAGACTTTGGAAAGAACCTTAGGTTTCAAATTTTGATTAGCTGTTTAGAAATTTGGACTTTTCATATTGTAGATGCCACACGGCCAGGAGAGGAAGCAGACTTGGAAGGAAGGACCGGAAAGGGTGGATGGACAGCCCATTAAAAAGAAAAGAAGTTCCTAGAGGTTTTTTATTCCCCCAACATGCTAGATGGCAGCAGCCCTGGAGGTTGGTGCACAGTAAGAAGCCAGCAGGGCATGCTGGGATATGTAGTCCGGCAGAGCATCCCTGCTGGGGTCACTGGGTGCCACGAGAGGGTGCTGTAGGGGTACAAGCTCCCTATTATGGACTTCCATGCGGACCGGAAGTGCTTTCATTGTGCAGTCGCCTTGGCAGCAGAAGTACTCCCGGGTCTGTAATAGAAGGGATTGCACTCCCTTATTCAAGCAAGTCGTAGCTGGGAGGTAGTGGAGCAATGCTTGGGTGGATGAAGGCAGTGCGGTAGTGAGAAAAGAGAGATATTGTGCGAGGAAGACCTGTATTAGCTTGTGCTTGTATCACATCTGGAGGTATTTAAAATAAAAACCTTCGATTCTTTGAACCCGGGACTGTACAAGTATGTTCGTGTTGGGGCTCACTGATGCCCCGGGGTTTATCACAATATCTTTGAGATGCAACACGCTACCCTGTAACTCTACCGAGAAACTCATTTAACTGAAATCATTTCCCTGTCACAATTAGTTGAAACGTTAGACTATTTAGACTTTCTAATTATTCAGACAATTACAGCGTATTACACCTGCTAGGGTGAATCGTGGTAGTTTTTATACATTGAAAAATAGAGAGAGACTTGTTCATTAGTTTCAGGTAGAACTGGTTCCTCTAACAATTTGCCCACAGGCTGTTCAAATTGTGAATTTAATCCTCATCCATGAATGCCATTTTTATAACGTTTCCATGAATGGGGGTCTTGGAGACCATTTTAACCTGTTTAAATCTGCCTAAAAAGCAATACAATAACTTCTGAATTTTTTATTACCTCTGAAATGAAGTAAATGTGATGTAAATTTTCAATGGTTTACATGTTACCTTTGAAATAGTAATGCGAGTTCAGTGTTCATACAGTCATAGTAGCACTAAAACAAGATGTCAGTTACACATCCCATTCGCATACAGAACAGTCACTCAGAATCTGCCTCAACTTCAACTTGTTTGCAGGCCAGACACACAAGGGAACGCTCTGAATGTTCCCGGCAAACTAGAAGTTTGCACTGGGAGCAAGCGGACTTTATCTTTCTCTCGTTTTCCCTTAGGCACATGTGACAGCGTCGCTTCTTAGCTACATTTGCTGCATCTCCATGGGGCTGTTTCATCATCAATTTTTGTTTCCTCATCACTTGACACAGTGTCACTTCCATCATCATAGCCTTCTTCATTTGAGTTGTCTGATCAAAATCCGACAACTCCTTCAGTATTTCAGCCTGGGCTTCACTTGCATCGAATTGTTTTGTTGGTCGTTGACTCGTTGTTCATAAACACATCAACTGGACTTGCCCCTCAACAAACTACACACCAGCAATGTCTCAGGCAGGACTAAGAAAATCTAAACTAAAGAAAATCCATCCATCCATCCATCATCCAACCCGCTATATCCTAACTAGACGGTCACGGGGGTCTACTGGAGCCAATCCCAGCCAACACACACACACACACACGCAGACACACACACACACACACACTAGGGACAATTTAGTATCACCAATGCACCTAACCTGCATGTCTTTGGACTGTGGGAGGAAACCCACGCAGACATGGGGAGTACATGCAAACTCCACACAGGGAGGACCCGGGAAGCGAACCCGGGTGTCCTAATTGCGAGGCAGCAGTGCTTCCCATTGCACCACCGTGCCGCCCCACTAAAGAAAATACAAATTTTAAATAGAAAATTCAAATATAAAATGAAGCAAAAATGCTCGTACAAAAATAGCAACGTTTCCATGAATGGGGTCTCCGAGACCCCCAACTACTTTGTGCAACTGTAGCACTTATTTGCACTAAGCTATTGAGAAGTGGATTTCTACACATTTTTCAAGACAACACAAAATGAAAAGTCAGAAAATTTCATGGCCGTCATATTATCTTGAAAGGACAATAATTAGAAAAATCAGTGACTGGGGGTCTTGGAGACCCCCCCATTCATTGGGTGAGGGTTAATTCAATGTGGTGCCATTAGGATTATAAAAATTGTGGCTTCTCCTAGAATGAATTGTTTTGGTGGGGTTACCACTGACTTGCTCTTGTTCAGCTGTGCTCATAGCTAATAACTTTATTTATTATAAATACATTTTCCCATGATGATGTTCTCTTCAATATGTGCATGCATAATGCTTTTGAATACATACATTGAGACATCATGCAAGATACAACATGAATGATGCACACCAAGCAAGTAATAAGCTAGCATGTAGCACATGTGCAGAGTCTGACTGATATGGAGGTACCAGACAAACTTACTTACCGACCCAGTAAAACTCACAATTAAAGGAATGGAGTGGAAAAGTCAGACATAAAACTGTTGTTCTTACATCTAAATATTAGACACCTACTTCATTTTGAAATTATCCATGTAACATATAGTCCATAGTGTCCGGGGGTGTCCTGCAGGTATTAGTCACTTCAGAGATTTACGTCATACTGAGAAGCCATTAATCTACTAACACTACTACCTACTAACAACGAACAAACGCAAGACATTTTACATTTTATTGTACCTTCCTTTTAGAGTACCCATGATAAGTAAAATGATTCACGCATCGCTGAATTGGCAGCAAAGCTCTCTGTTTTACTTCACAAAACAGTTCCAGAGAAATGCATGCCATTGATACAAGTAGAAAGGCCTGTAGTCCTGCCTGGAAGTATTCACATGCATTAATTCTGCATGTGTCAGCCCCTCATTTAGTATTTAAATAAAGATTTCTAGAGAAAAAAAAAATCAACTGACTCATTTCCTAATGTGTTGTAAGAAATGCGGCCTTCAAATTATGATGAGGGTCTTGGTGATCACAATCCTAAAGGTGCATCAGAGCCAGAAAAGAAATGTGAAGCTCCACAGTAGTTGGAGTGCGTCGATCATCAAATTCATCAGCTGGAATCAAGAAAAAGGCAAGCAGGGTTGCTGATTTTGGTGGTGGTGGTGGTGGTGGGTACCGTTAGGGATAGGGTTAACGGGGAGTTTGGTGGCTTCCTGTGAGATTTTCATGTCAAGGAAACACAGTAATTTGTACAACGGTGTATTTTAGTAGGCCTTCATCTTGAAATTGGCAACACATCACCATTTTTTAATTGCACTGCTGATGTCAACGTGAAGTATAAATAGAGTTCATTTTAGTAGTGTGTGACAGATTACTTCCATTAGACAGCTGCAGAAAAGAACACACGTAAACACAGAAGTGTGACCAAGGCTTTGGGGAGCAGAATTTCTTGTTTTCCACATCTAAAAAACCCTTCAAACCTCAAAAAAAACATTTAAAGAGGCTCACATGTTGCAGATGTGTAATTGAATGCAAAAATAATTTTTGTGTACAATTTATGAAACTGTATGTGAATCGAAATTGGATTCTCTCATCAATACTGAGCACAATCATAAGCTGCTGTACAGGTATAGAGGTGTGCTGCAATGGTTTCCTTGTACGTCATTTTTAAAACACAGGCAGGTTAACTGACTTGCTCAGAGTCACACAGCCAGTGGCAGAAACTAAACCGCCACTGTCACAGGAGGCTGGGGGACAAACCCAACCAGAATGCCTGGAAATACAGGGAGGTAGCTTATATGTCCCCCGGGTCACGAGGGGGAATCTGCCCTGGATCTTGAGGGGACCACGGGAAAGGAGCAAGGAGACTCAAGCCCATTGGGGCCCAAGGCCACAGCCAGGGGTGCCCCAAACCTCAGAGAGCCCAGGAAACATTCACTTCCGCCACACCCGGGAAGATGGAGGAAGATCCTTCCAGGGACGACCAGAGTGCTTCCGGGTGCAAGAGTAGCACTTCCGCCACACCAGGAGGTGCTGCCAGAAGGACATCATCAGGCACCTGGAGCACATCTGGGTGGGAATAAAAGGGGCCGCCTCCCTACAATCAGGGAGCTAGAGTCAGGAGTGGGAGCAGGACGAAGAGGAAAAGGCGGCCCACAGACAGTGAGAGAAAGGCCCGTATTTGGGGTGCACTGTGTGCTGTGTTAGACTGTGTGTTTATTGAATAAAGCGTGTGTATTTTATAAAGAAGTGGTGTTTGTCTGGTGGTGTTCGGACCCAGGTCTCACACCACCTTAACCTCCAGAAAAGGCTGCCTGGCTCTCCTTCTGCCAGAGTGGCTCCTCCTTTAGGGTGGTCTCTGTTTTGGACCATCCTTTGTCATTTCGTTATCAGCTAGGTAAACCTTTATATTGTACTAGCTGTGTAAGCCCATGCTGTGAAACTATTGAAATCGTCAGAAAAAAAATTGAAATGTAGAGATGTCAGGCAATTGAAATGAACTACTCTGGGCATCTCTCTCTCCTAGGAGGATTCAATTTGCCGATGTGCTCTCATCGCTTGTGCATTAGCACCGGGAGGAAAAGTTAAAGGGATACCGGTTTGCCGATGTTAGCGGCTAAGCGACTATGGAGGAATATTTCGGACAAAATGAAATAAATAAATAAATGCGTAAATAAATAAAAGTACTGTAAAATGTGAGCATAAATAAATAAATGTGTCATGAAATGAGAGCCTTAATAAATAAATATGTCATGAAATGAGAGCATAAATAAATGTGTCACGAAATATGTTTTTCGTTGCTTATTTATTTATTTCATTTTGTCCGTAACATTCCTGCAAACTGTCATGAAATACGGCTTGAAATAAAACTGTCACTTTCACTCGTCAAAGTTGAGAGGGTGGGCTCTAACACGCCCTCTAGTTACTGATTGGTGAATCGATAGCACAAGAATTAATTAGAAAAATGCTTACTACTGCAGATGAAATGGATTCTACCGAAGATATTACGTATTTCAGAGAGAGAATTGAAGATTTATCGGAAGAAATTACAATGTTGGCGGCCTCGCTTGTGTTATTAGCTGAGTCTATAGCACCTTCTGTTAGTTTTCTGTTTCCTTGGAGGCAGAGCCCTTACCCCAACTCCACCTTTCACCTCTCACAGACAGACACACACACTTCCACGTGTAGACATTTATATATAAGATAACTTAATTGTTAACATTATTGTCACCTACAGTCAGATCTGGCAGTGTTCATCTATAGCATCTGTGTGAATAAGAAAGCACGTGCTATGGCATTTCTGCTTATTAGTGCTGCTTGAAATTAACAGCTGAGCCTCAACAATTACGATGAGGAAGAAAAGCCTTCTTCCTCTTTTGTGGACAGTGAGAAATGACATTATCAGCCACAGGACCACACTGCACTGCAATTAATGATATCAGCATACAATAAATTCATTACATTAGGCTCCATTTCCATTTTCTCATGCAGTAACTTCTCAGGTCAGACGTTGTACCAGTTACCGGTGGGTCAATATTTCCAAACATGTCTGAATTGCATGGACAGAGCATAAAATTGGGATTAATAAAGTATCTATCTATCTATCTATCTATCTATCTATCTATCTATCTATCTATCTATCTATCTATCTATCTATCTATCTATCTATCTAAAAAAGCTCCCTTTATAGCCCATTTGGACCACCATTCTAGAATAACAGATAACAACTGTAATAATTAACTGTTTATAGCTGTGGCTAATTTAACAAATGGAAATTCTGAACTCTAATGCAAAATGTCAATGTCAATTTGTTTATACAGTATAGCACATTTAAAACAACATAGGAATGCTGTGGCCAAAGTGCTTTACAATAATAGAATAAAAGAAAAACATGCAATTAACACGAATAACATAAATAGAAATAAAATATATGAACAAATAAAATAAATAATAAATAGAAGTAATGTTATATAATCACAATGAGGAAAACATCCGTATTACTGAAGGTGACGGAATGCAAGTGAATAGAAGTGTCTTTAATCTCGTTTTGAACAGTTCAATTGTAGACGACTCCTTCATGTGATGAGGTAAAGAGTTCCACAGGCGAGGAGCAGCAGCTTCAAAAGCCCTGTCTGTCCCCCTTAGTTTGACATTTGGTACGAGGGACAACAAGAGACAACTGACCAGAAGATCTCAGCACTCTGGATGGCTGGTGTAAAGCACACAATTCAGATAAATAGGCAGGAGCCGAGCCTATGTAAAGATTTAAAAACTAGCAACAAGATTTTAAAATCAATTCAAAAACTGACAGGCAACCAGTGTAAAGAAGCTAATATTGGAGAAACAGAATCAGACTTTCTTGCCCCAACCAGAAAGTGAGCGGCAGCATTTTGGACCAACTGTAACCTGCGTATCACTGATTTGCTAATCCCAGAATACAGCAAGTTGCAGTAATCAAGGCAAGAAAAAATAAAAGCATGAGTAGCTTTCTCAAGATTCCTAGAAGATAAAAAAGACTTGATCTTATACCTTCAAACATCAGCAGTGCAGAATTTATGAACCGCTTTATTGAGAAAATTGACAACAAAAGATTCCAGATTTCAGCGTCACCTCACAAACTAAATACTATATTGTCAAAACCTGGTTCACCTTGCACAGACCACTTTAGTAATTTTAATTTGGTAACAGGGTAGGAAATCATAATTTCAATTAGACCCATTCCCAACTAAACTAGTGGATAGCTAGTCTATTATATAACTGTGTATTAGTGTATACAGTAGTGTATCTGGCAGTGCCCATTTTAAGTAGTATCAATAGTTAATTGCTGAATGGTGCAGTTCCTGATACACTAAAACAGTCACTTTTCAGACCATTCCTTAAAAAGCCAGAGCTGGACCCACACATTCTTAATAACTATGGACCCATTTCAAATGTACCCCTTCTCCCTAAAATACATGAAAAAGTAGTCACCAATCATTTTCAGTCACACCTTACACATCAAAATATGTTTGAGAAATTCCAGTCCGGCTTCCACTCTGTTCATAGTACAGAAACGGCACTAACCCGTGTTGTAAACAACATTCTGTTATCTTCTGATGATGGAAATCTCACAGTAATTATGTTGTTAGACTGAAGTGCAGCTTTTGCTAACCATTCTTGTTTTACAACACAGACCAGGAAATTAATGTTGGGCTCACAGGCACTGTGCTGGCCTAGCTTACTTCTTATTTCTCAAATCGATTCCAGTATGTACAGAAATGTACTAACAGTGCTCCATCATTATACACAGAAGTTAAATATGGTGTCCTGCAGGACTTACTACTGGGAAATTTACTTTTTTCACTTTTCATACTTCCAGTGGGAACTGTCATTACAAAACATAACGTTCATTTTCACTCGCATACAGACAACACCCAATTATACCTTCCTTTTAGACCAAATGACATTTCTCAGATGCTGTCCTTACTTAGTTGTGTCAGTGAGTTAAAGGAGTGGATGAATGAGAACTACTTGTTACTGAATACAGAAAAAAAAACAGACAAATTTATTTATTGGATGGAATGATGCAGACAGCAATAACATTCAGTCACTGTTTAACTCAGCTGGACTCACTATTAGCTTTAATGAATTAGTGCAGAATTTTAGATGTTATGTTTGACACTAGCATGTCATTTAAAAACACACATCACAAAACTTTCCAAAACATGGCTTTTCCATCTCACAAATGTTGGAAAATTAAGACGTTTTCTAAATATGCAGGATACTGAGAAATTAATTCATGCACTTATTTCTAGTAGGATTGACTACTGCAATGGATTATTCACTGACAGGTCACATTGTTCTCCATGCAGCTTACAGTTAATTTGAAATGCTGCAGAAAGAATTATCACAAAAACTAGAAAGTATGAACACAAAACTCCAGTTCAGAGGTCCTTACACTGGCTCCCAGTTAAGCTTTCGGCTGATTTTAAAATCCTCCTTTTAACTTATAAAGACTTAAATGGCAGAGACCCTCCTTACTTATCTGAACTCGTCATTACTTACAAAGCAGAGCACGCATTAAGTTCTCAAGATGCCGGCCTGTTTATGATTACAAGGATTAATAAAATTACAGTGGGAGGCTGTAGGCCCCAAAACTATGGAACGGTCTGTTTGCTGCTATAAGAGGCTACTATATCAGCTTTTGAATCAGATTGAAGACTGTCAGGGATGCCAGGGGCCATGACCCGGCCGGGACGCCAGGAGGGACCGGAAGAGGGTCAGAGCCCTGCCTGGACCACGTGGGGTTTGCCTTCCGGGTTGCTTTGGGGGCCACGGGTCAAGGGCATGGAAGCCCTTCCCTGTAGGGGCCCGTGGTCACCGCCAGGAGGCGCCCCAATGCCTTGGGGACTTGTTTCCCCAGCACTCCTGCCACACCAGGAAGTGCTGGGGAAGATTATGACGGCGCCGGAGAGCAGCCGGGAGGACAGCGGCACTTCCGCCACGCTGGGGCGTAAGGTATGCCGGGAACACCAGGTGCTCATCCGGGTCAGCTATAAAAGGGGCCGCCTCCCTTCATTCAGGGCTGGAGTCGGGTGGAAGGAGGACGAAGCAGTGGAGAGTGGAGGCGGCCCGAAGAAAGGCATTGTGGCCAGGACTTTGGGTGATTTGGGGTTTGTGCACTGAACTGGGTCTTTGTGACCAGTATTTGGGGGTCTTTGTGACCATAGTTTGTAAATACTGTAAATAAGCGTGTGGTGGTTTGAGAAACAACATGTCCGCCTGTCTGTGCCCGGGTGCCGTTCACATCTGGCGTAGTCGGCAGGATGCTCCGCCTGTTTCAAGGCGGAGACCTGTTCAAAAAAATATTGTTGTGGACGGCCCGGTGCAGCAGGGGACCCCACCCACGTACCGCGGGTGCTGCGTGCACACAGCCCCGCGGGGTAAAGGAACCCCACGGACCGCCAGGGGTCCGCAGGAGGGCCATTATTCCCTGAAGCGGGCGGGCGGCGTGCATTGGAGGAGTGCAGCGGGCTCCCGCGATCGCGCGCGTTGCTGGAGGCGCCGGGGCGGCATGGCGTCCAGAGGCCACGCCGAGGACGTTTCCTCGGTTAGACGGGACCTGGGAGGTGAGTTCCCTGCCTATCGGCAGCGGCCCTTGGGGCCGGGCGTGTTTTGTTTTCCGGGCGGGGCCCTCCCGGATCCGCGTCAGTGGCGGGCGATGCTGGTTTGCGGGGCTCCGGTAAGACGGCGGCAGCCGAGAGGGCTGCGGAGGAAGAGACGCTGCAGCTCGAAGGTGCTTGCAACGACAAGGCTGCCGGCAAGCGCGCCGCCGCCGCAGAAGGGGAGCCAAGATGGCCGCGGACCAGAAGTCCCTCCCCCTGACAGGCACGCGATTGGGCGGTGTGTCTTGTGTGCCCGCCGATGACTGCAGAGAGGCGGACCAAGGAATGTCCATCACGGGCAGGGGAGACCCGATTGGGCGGAGGAAAGGCCCACAGGAAGTGGCCGGGCGCCGGAGGCTGACAGACAGGTAGGCTCAGCGCCGGTTAACTTCCTGTCTTTGCCGGCTGCTCTGGCGGAGCTGGAGGCGTCCCTTCAGCCCGTGGAGCAGCGTGTTTACAGATGCTACGTGCCCTCCGGGCTGAGGTGCTGGAACTGGAGAGGAAGGCGCTCGCGGCGCTGCAAACGTTTCGATCGACAACGGGGCGGCGCGACGCTGGAATCTCCAGCCGGAGGTACGGCGGAGACGGTGAGTACAGCCGACTCCGTACAGCATGCGGGAGGGTCTGTTGAAAAGGCTGTGATGATAACGATCAGTTCCGAGTAAGCAGCCCTCCGACAGGAGGTGCGGCGCCGGCTGTATGCTGGGCGAGGGGAGTCCGAGGACGCTGAATGGACACGGGCTGCTAAGTGCCCGGGTCCTAGCGCCCGCCGCCCGAGTCGGCGCGGTCTTGCGCCGCACTATAGGGACGCAGACGGGACAGAGGCGTCTTCTTATTCCATAAGGAGTCTCAAACCGTCATGGCGTCCCAGAGTGAACGGAGGAATAAAGGGCTGGGTGCCGATTCCTCCGATATGTTACGGACGCAGACGGAAAGGGGCTCGTGTTGGTTAATACGGAGTCGCATATCGCCAAGGCGTCCGAAAGTGAAGGGAGGATTAAGCGGCTGGGTGCCGCCTCCTCCAATACAGTGAGACGCGTTGCTGGGTGCACGCGTACGGCTGGCCCCTCTGGGGGAGCAGAGGGAATCCCTGAGGCCGGCGGTGAGAGAGCAGGCGGTGCCGACAGTTCCACTATCGAGAGGGACACGGAAGCCGCGGAGAGGGTGCCGATCAGGCAAGTGCCGGGTGCCGGTTGGGGGGGGGCCCGCTGCCCGTGCGTGGCACGAGCTGGGTGCTTTGGCAGCGGTTCTGCCCCTGTGTTCTCTTTTGTAGGGACGGACCCCGGGCGAGCTGAAGGAGCCCCTTCGTGGCGGAGCAGCCCTCTGATGTCGGGCCGCCTGCGAATAATCTCTGCGGTGCGCAGCTGCGCCACAGCTGGAGGAGCCTACGGGGGAACGAGTGGCTCGGAACAAAGGGGCGCGGAGGTCTCGGAGGGGGTGCCTACCGAGGAGGCCCCGGGGTGCCGGTAAAAGGGGGGAGCACAACCTGTGCGAGGCGCAGGGATGCACCATGGGTTGGTGCTCAGATTGTGTCTCCGCCCTGTCCCTGCTAGGAGTGCGGGGCCGGACCCCGGCTATCCTCGAGTGGGTCCCGTTTCGGGGCTCTGCTGCCCTCGCGGGACGGGTCGCTCTTTCCCACGAGTGGTCTTCGCTGGCTGTGGGGCACTGTCAGGGATGCCAGGGGCCATGACCCGGCCGGGACGCCAGGAGGGACCGGGAGAGGGTCAGAGCCCTGCCTGGACCACGGGGGTTTGCCTTCCGGGTTGCTTTGGGGCCACGGGTCAAGGGCATGGAAGCCCTTCCCTGTAGGGGCCCGTGGTCACCGCCAGGAGGCGCCCAATGCCTTGGGACTTGTTTCCCCAGCACTCCTGCCACACCAGGAAGTGCTGGGGAAGATTTATGACGGCGCCGGAGAGCAGCGGGAGGACAGCCGGCACTTCCGCCACGCTGGGGCGTGGCCAACGAAGGTATGCCGGGAACACCAGGTGCTCATCCGGGTCAGCTATAAAAGGGGCCGCCTCCCTTCATTCAGGGCTGGAGTCGGGTGGAAGGAGGACGAAGCAGTGGAGAGTGGAGGCGGCGAAGAAAGGCATTGTGGCCAGGACTTTGGGTGATTTGGGGTTTGTGCACTGAACTGGGTCTTTGTGACCAGTATTTGGGGGTCTTTGTGACCATAGTTTGTAAATACTGTAAATAAACGTGTGGTGGTTTGAGAAACAACATGTCCGCCTGTCTGTGCCCGGGTGCCGTTCACAAGACTTAATACTTCAGCTTAGCATACCCTGAATAGAGCTGCGGATTAGTTGTGCGTACTGACTCTCTGTTTGTTAGCCATTTGTAGAGAAATATAAGTAATTCAAGTCAAGTCAAGTTGGGGAGCATGCACTGGTACAGTGCGTTGCTGCACTCACTACAAGATGAAACAGCTTGGGATCCCGGGTAACAACCCCCCAGGCAGACATGCAGTCCAGTCCCACCATCCGGAAATGACCCTCTATCTGCCGCAGCCAGGTGTTATGTGGGCGACCCCTTGGTCTGGTCCAGCCACTCGGGTCCCCAACAATGAGGATCTTACGAGCCAGATCACCCTCGGGGAACGCACCACATGGCCGTAGTGCCGTAACTGATGCATTTGGGACACCATGAGCAACCGCTCATTCGGCACAGTCAAACCAACGGTACCCAAGGATTTTCCAGAAAGACACAGTACCAAAGAAGTCCAGTGTTCGTCTCAGGTCACTGGATAGCGTCCACGTCTCACAACCATATAGCAAGACAGGAAGCACCAGGACACTAAAGACTTGGACCTTTGTCCTTTTGCATAGATATCAGGAGCGCCACAGACCCCTTTCTAGTGACCTCATGAGCCCCCATGCTCTCCCAATCCATTTACTGACTTCATAGGAAGAGTCACCAGAGACATGAATGTCACTGCCAAGGTAAGTAAACCTCTCACTAAGGTCGACACTCTCTCCACAAACAGACACACTGCTGATGGCTGTGCCTAGATCTTGGTTTTTATCAGGACACTCTCAAGCCCAGACACTCAGACTCCTCACTCAGTCTCTCGAGTGCCCCGATCAGAGCCTCCATTGACTCCACAAAGATCACAGCATCTTTATTTACTTTGCTGACGATAAGTAATTCAATATTTATAAAGTGTTACTAGCCCTCCCCTATTCTGTTTTTCTTCTTGATGTGGTACTTGGTGCCACTGCTGTACTCCCAAGCTGTTCTCCTGCATATGGAAAAGTCATCTCAGATAAAGGAGCTTAGGAATCATCAGACAGAAAGACTTCATCTGATTGGACAGCCAGCACAGGCTCTACTATAGTATGCATGGGAGTGGATAGTTAGCTGGTTGTCCAAGGTCTCTAGGACTCTGATTTTGTCTTTGACATTCTTTCTTACAGATTTTTACCTCCTCTGTTGCCTACTGGCCATAGTTTAACAACTAATGAACAAATATCATTGGTTTCCATTTATTTTATTCAAAATATATGAATATGGTTGAGAGGAAGGTGTGACTTGAAAAAATCTCATGGCCAAGGTCTTATCTCGCGGGAATTGAAATTACCTCTTTAAAAAAGTCTTGTCTCAGGATTTCCTTTTATTATATATATATATATATATATATATATATATATATATATATACCATAAATCCCTCTGTACAGTAATTAATGACATGTAATGGCTCAGTACTGACTTGGATGTTACTTTCAGGGAGGGTCCAGGCACAGCCTCAATTCACATCTCTCATCTAACTTGGGGGTCCAAAACCAGATTTGTGGCAGTTTTTAGGGCAGTTATGACCACTGGGCAATTGTTGACCCATTGTTACATCTGAGATTATAATGTTATTCATTTGAATTATTTGCCATTTAATTTGTAAATATAATTGTGGTGTGCTGCTGAGGCATTGAGTGTACTCACATATGGCATGTTACACTGACCCTGTTCTCTAGGCCATGGCTCATAGATGACTGGCTGACCGATTGTCATCACAAGGGGTTCAGAGGAGGAGGCTGGATGTGCTCTTGTCTGATCAGGCTCCATAAATTCTAGTCTGGCACTCATTTAGATTTCAAGAAGCAGATGCTAGACGCAGCATTAAATCACAAGTCTACTTGATCTCTTCAGTTATTTAAGAATGAATACTGCCAGGACAGTACACAAGCTGACAGACAGATTGCACCTTGCTTCAAGCACATGACTGGCATTCCAACATTATCTCAAGATCAGTCTTGCAAACAAACTACTGAAACAGCTTGCCAAGCTTGTTTGGATGAACAATGTTGCGTGATCTCTACAAGCCATAATTATTTAAATAACCAGAACACAGAGATGAAACGTGGAGTGGCAAAGAAGGCAGCTGAAATGCAGAGAGTGACTTTTTTTCTCTTCTGTTCCTCAGGGTCACTTCAGAAGCGCAGCAGTCAGCCTTCCGAAGGACTCCACCCTGAGCCAGAAATACAACAAACTGACATCAAGAAGCAGACTAAAACAGGACAGGCTGGCAAACAGAAGCCGATAGAACAGAAAAGTCCTACTGCTATAACGGAGAAATGAACTGATGCCCACAAGCACCGTTCATAAACACGTCTTCAAATTTGTACAGTAAACATTGGAATTTCAGAACAGGGAGAAAGATAGAATTGACTGGCACCTACTTGTTAAGAGAAAAGGCAGCCTGTCCAATATTGATAAGATAATGGACACTGCAGTGTAGTTGGAGATGACAGCAGACATCACTGAGTTGACAGGTGTCATGGTTGAGAGCACATTTATTTTAAGAGCACTGCAGTGCTGGCCATTAGTCCTGCTGATATCTCAAATGCAGTCGTCAGTCATCCAACATGTGTACCTTATGTTCTACTTAACTACTGCATGTGGGCATCAGATGCAAATGTCTGAGCACATGCCAAAGGCGTTGCGTTCTGGGTGTTGGCCCACCAGTGCACACCTCGCCTGTGACTTACAGTGAGACCCTAATTGTGTCTCTTGACCGTCCAAGGCTCCAATTGTACAAGATATTTGTGACAAGCGATACAGTAGCTCAGTACTTCTAAAGAACCTTGGAATGAAAGGCACTATATAATTAATTTTGTCCAAAAAAATGGGTTGGGGTATAAACTGTCAGAACCTTCAGGCTGCAGACCCAATGAGCACAACTGTTTATAATGCACCTTGAGATACGCAGGGTTTGGTGCAGGAGGGCAGTATAAAAAATTAAGTTTGCATATCTTGCAATCTATCTGAAATTTGGAGCTATTAGACCCAATGTAAACAAATGTACAATATGGAGTTTAGCCAGAAAAGATAGCCTTTATTCCATAGTCACACACCCTCCCCACAAGCTTCTCTCCATAACGGAGAGTTATAATGGATGAGACGGTGGATAGTGTCCTGAGGGATCTCCTCCCAGATCTGGACCAGGGCATCACTGAGCTCCTGGAGAGTCTCAGGTGCATCCTGGCGGCATCGGATTGACCGAAACATAATGTCCCTGAGGTGTTCTATTGGATTTAGGTCAGGCGAGTGAGCATGGGGGCCAGTCAATGGTACCAATTCCTTCATGCTCCAGGAACTGCCTGCAAACTCTCGCCACATGAGACCGGGCATTGTTGTGCACCAGGAAGAACCCAGGACCCACTGCACCAACATAGGGTCTGACAATGGGTCCAAGGATTTCATCCCGATATCTAACGGCAGTCAAGGTGCCGTTGTCTAGCCTGTAGAGGTCTCTGCGTCCCTCCATAGATATGCCTCCTCAGACAATCACTGACCCACCACCAAACTGGTCATGCTGAACAATGTTACAGCCAGCATAATGTTCTCCACGGCTTCTCCAGACCCTTTCACGTCTGTTACATGTGCTTAGGGTGAACCTGCTCTCATCTATGAAAAGCACAGGGCGCCAGTGGTGGACCTGCCAATTCTGGTATTCTATGGCAAATGCCAGTCGAGCTCCATGGAACCGCGCAGCGAGCACAGGGCCCACTAGAGAACATCGGACCCTCAGGCCACCCTCACAAAGTCTGTTTCTGACTGTTTGGTCAGAGACATTCACAACAGTGGCCTGCTGGAGGTCATTTTGTAGGCTCTGGCAGTGCTCATCCTGTTCTTTCTTTCCCAAAGGAGCAGATACCGGTCCTACTAATGGAATAAGGACCTTCTGCGGCCCTGTCCAGCTCTCCTAGAGTAACTGCCTGTATCCTGGGATCTCCTCCATGCCATTGAGACTGTGCTGGAACACACAGCAAACCTTCTGGCAATGGCATGTATTGATGTGCCATCCTGAAGAAATTGGACTACCTGTGCAACCTCTGTAGGGTCCAGGTATCGCCTCATGCTACCACTAGTGACACTGACTGTAGCCAAATGCAAAACTAGTGAAAAAACAGATGAGGAGGGAAAAATATCAGTGGCCTCCACCCGTTAAACTGCTCATTCCTGTTTTGGGGGTCGCCTCAGTGTTGCCCCTCTAGTGCACCTGTTGTTAATTTCATTAATACCAAAGCAGCTGAAACTGATTAACAACCTCCTCTGCTACTTGACTGACCAGATCGATATCCCAGAAGGTTCATTGACTTGACGCTATACTCTCATTCCTGTTCCTTTATTTGTTTGAGCAGTATATACATACATACATTTATACATACATACAGTATATTCTTTTTTAGGTCTGAGATGCAATCTGATTATTAGGTGGTTACCTACCAGGCACACTTGAGGTTGGTCAGCTAGTTGGTAAACATCTGCCATGTCCTCTCAGTTGCGATATACACACCCACCCTCGCACCGGGGCTAATTTGGAAAGCCGCTAACCTAACCTGCACAGACTGAACATTCTGTGTGCCTGTTAATGACAAATATGGTCTGAAATTTTATACAGAAGGAAAACAGAATTTTCAGGGTAAGTTTCCTATAATCAGTGACCCCGGCACCGGGGAGTTGTAGCAGGTTGCATGTTGGTTAGCATATGTAACTAAGAATTTCACTGTACTTTGTACAAGTGTCAATATGGACCATAAAAAACTTAGAAACAGGCTTGTCTTCTAGAATCACAAGTGTAAAGTGGGAGGAAGAGCAGTGAGGAGCTTCATCACCTTTGGGGTTTGTTGTTGGTTTTAATTCTCTTGCTCTTACTTGCTACTCTAAGATTCCTACCTCTACACTGCAGCTCTGAACGTCTGGAACCTTAATGGAAATACAAATCAACCAATTGTAGTCTTTAGAGCTTCAAAGGCTTAAGAGATGACAGCCAAATGTGCACAGCAGGTCTGCAGTCTGGAATGCATCAGCCTGGAGTTGGCGAGAGAACGGCCTGGTACAGGGAGCTGGGGGCTTACAGAGCACTTGGTGGGCTGACATTAATTTTCACCTGCTGACAGCCACGGTAAATGCAACACACATTTTGTGCAGTTCACTCTTCATAGCAGTGCCTTTCAACCATCTCTATGCCCCACAACCCTAGAAAATGTCTGATTTATAGTTGTATGCCCTACAAAAGTAATATCACTATGACAAAGTCACATTTCGAAGATCTGAATCACAGAGTGAACAAACTCAACTCAAAAAATAAGCCATTAATTGCATAAAATTTAAATATAAATTAAGCAATAGACCCTTCTAAATTTCAATAATGTTCATTTGTCCCCCCATGAAGCTTAGACACTCGATGATCCAGGGATTGGGGTATCCCATGAAGCATTAAGTTCAGTGAGGAAATGACACGTGATCAAAGATTAAGGGGTTTGGGAGATATGAGACCCCCGGTGCACCACTAAGCAATGAAACACAGTTGACGAGCTTTGTACCCCCACAACACAAAACAAATGCGCCGCACAGCTGAAATTGCTGCTCTACTGCCAGGACCGCCAGCAGGAAAGATGGGCTGAATGTAAGCCTTGCATTTGCACATGTACCACCAATGACTTTTCACAATCAGCGCTTGCACTCAAATCAATACTAGACCTCACCCTTCAATACAGATCATTGCAAGGTCCAAATTCCATTCTTGTAATAAAACAAAATTGATTTTGTGAACGCTCCACTGACAGCAAGGAACCCAGAAGAACCCACATTTCTGTGGCCCATTCACAGGTGACAATTGTGCACAAAATGCTTAACTCTTTTCTTAGCACTAACTAACAGAGCACCTACAAGTGACGGCATCACGATAGAGTCGGACAATGCACCTCACTCAATTTTGTCAAATTGAGATGCGGCCTTCCTTGTTGTTGCACCCCCTGAAATGCCATCTCACACCCTCTGGGGGCGTAGGTACTCCAGGTTGGGAGCCCCTCCTTAACAGTACCAAAACATTCACTGAGGGTTAGCAATCTGCTTAGTAGAATCACGACTGGAAGGATCAACTGCCTTGGAGCTCCCACAGTTTGGAACAAGTTAGACAATGTGCGCATGGCGTAACGTTCAGGTGCGTTTGGCGACTAAGTTAACTGGTTTACTGCATCCAAGCATGTTTTTAGTTTGTTAATTAGTTTTGTAGCAACGAGTCAAATTAAAAAAAAATAGTGATAATAGAATGCAATTCCAAGTCCATAAAGACTTTCAGCCAACAAAGTATTCAGAAGTGTGTCATGAAACGGGGGCTCCTTTACAACAACAGCAATACGTCTGTAAGGCACCTCACTGTGAAAGGACTGCCACGTCAGACATTGTCTTTCTTTCTTACTTTTTAGTCATTCTGCTTTGTGTTCAGACCAAAGTATGTGTATGTATTGTTTGATTTATCTACCTATTTATGTAATTATTTATTTAAAAAGCCTCTGTAAATAGCCAAATTTCCCCATGGGGACAAAAAAAGTTCTATCTTTCTATCTGTCTATTGATCATACAGTGCCTTTCATATCTATCTATCTATTATATAGTGCCTTTCATATCTATCTATCTATCATATAGTGCTTTTCATATCTTTCTATCATATAGTGCTTTTCATATCTATCTATTATATACTGCCTTTCATATCTATCTATCTATCTGTCATATAGTGCCTTTCATATATATCTATTATGTAGGGCTTTTCATATCTTTCTATTATATAGTGCTTTTCATATCTATCTATCTATCTATATACAGTATCTATCTATCATTGCATGCATGTCTTTGTGAGACAGCTTAAAGGCTCACATGATAATAATTACCCACCACACCAGGGGTTGGCGCTGTGTTCTAATGCCTTCTTTCTTCCTCCCTCTGCAGAACAGAAGATTGACATCCTTTCAACAGCTGACATCACTTCCGTTATTCCGTGTCCCGTCCCCGGCCCTTCCTGCCTGGGACTTATATGACCGGAAGTTCTGTCATTTTAAGTCAGTTCAGTTCTGAGCTCCGGTCTGAAAGGATGTTATGTCCAACTTGTTGCGTGTTTTTCATTGTTCACATATGCATGTCCTGACGTAAGTCATATGACTGAATGTAGAACAGAGAACACGTAAGAGAAACTTCAAAAAATGTAGCAAGATCTGTAACCCTTAAACAGAAACATCTTAGGTAAGAGCTTTTTCCTCTTTGGTGTAATATACATTTTTCTCTTTACAGTATTTTCTTGTGAACTGTTTTTGTTTTGAATTTTACTAAATCACAGGGGGTGGCACAGAGGTGACACTGCTGTCTCGCTGTTAGGAGACCAGGGTTTGCTTCCCCTGCGTGGAGTTTGCATGTTCTCCCCGTGTCTGTGTGGGTTTGCTCCGGTGTTTTCTCCCACAATCCACAGACGTGCAAATTAGTGAACTGGCGACACTAAATTGGCGATAGTGTATGGCTTTGTTTGCTCTGTGATAGACTGGCGCCCTGTCCAGGGTTTGTTCCTGCCTTCTGCGTTATGCTTGCTGGGATTGGCTTCAGCACCACAACGAAAACATGACCCCGGTGTGGGTTAGGTGGGTTAGAAAATGACATGACTTTTAAACCAAAGATACTCAGACTGTGGAATTATTTACATGTGTGCCTCACTTATTGACTGGATCTTCCTATGAAGCAAGAAGAAGTGGCAGAATTTTTGGAAACCCTAGACAAACGTAACTCCAGTGAAGAAATAATTTTGACTAAAAAGTCGTCCATCAAAAGGTCAGGCTCAACCCTTTTTTTATCATTTGTTATACAGTACAGTGTACTTTAGTGCAGTATAGTATAGTATAGTGTGGCGCTGTGATTGTAGACTGAAGGGTCTGAAATCATGAGACATATGTGCAATCCATTTGTAATTTACAAGTTGATTTAGCTAAAAGTTTGCTCAGGGTTCACGTCACAGGGCCTCCCTGCGTGGAGTTTGCATGTTCTCCTCGTGTCTGGGTGGGTTTCCTCTCACTGTCCAAAGACATGCAAGTTAGGTGGGACTGGTGAGGCTAAAATCTGTCCTAGTGTATGGCTGGTGTGTGTGTGTGTGTGTGCCCTCCTGTCCAGGGTTTGTTCCTGCCTTGCGCTCAATGCTAGCTGGGACAGGCTCCATTACCCACCATGACCCTGATCAGAGCTAAGTAGTAGGCAAGACTGATCTGATTGCTCTTATTAAGTTCTAAATAATTTAAATACTGTAATAATGTATCATAGGGCAGCAAGGTGGTGCAGTAGGTAGCGCTGCTGCCTCACAGTTAGGAGACCCAGGTTTGCTTCCCAGATCCTCCCTGCGTGGAGTCTGCATGTTCTCCCTGTGTCTGTGTGGGTTTCCTCCCACGTCCAAAGACATGCAGGCTAGGTGCATTGGTGATTCTAAATTGTCCCTATTGTGTGCTTGGTGTGTGTGTGTGCCCTGTGGTGGGCTGGCACCCTGCCTGGGGTTTGTTCCTGCCTTGCGCCCTGTGCTGGCTGGGATTGGCTCCAGCAGACCCTCGTGACCCTGTGTTAGGATATAGCGGGTTGGAGAATGACTGACTGACTGATAATGTATCATATAACATACACTCACATGCAGTATAATGTTGTGTATTAAGGACATTCATCCTGCTTAAAAAAATCCCCCTAAATTTAGACAACTGGGAGTGAGTGAGACAGAGAACGTGGCATCCATGCAGCACACACTCACAGCTATGCCAACTCATGAAACACCCACGTTTGGGAGTCTCGTATCCCGAGGCCTTCTGTGGGGGATCCTCGGCACACCACTCTGCACACAGACTGCCAACATCAGGAAGACAGACAGAGTAACACCTGGCAGGCAGGTGTGTGCACTTGAGAGGGCTGTCGGCTGAGAGGAAGCACAGACTTACTGTGTGCCAGCTGAGTCATAAAACAGTGTAGCCGCTGGCGTTTAGGTGTACTGAGCGGGTTGGCACAGTCTGGAGGCTTCAGAGAAGCAGCAGCTCTCTCATATGTTAACCCAGCTGTGAGTGGGCCACACAAGAACCCGTGGACTGCCAGCCAGGACATTAAAAATGGCTACACACCAAAGTCCTAGTCAGTCTTTTTAGGCAAACCTGAACATGTGGGGCTCTGCATTTTACACACCTTAGCAAGTACCGGCGGAAAGCCCAAAGTGAATCTGCTGAGGGAGGTCTGCTACAAGTGCGTTCAAGACTCGGTTTTCTAGAAAGTGTTTCTTATCTTTCACGAAAACTTTCTTCTGTTGTTGCAGGATAAGGAGCCACCTTAAAAGAGCAGCCCAGTCCTCCATTACTAATGTATAATTACAAAGCGATGTGGAAATCACTTCACAGCATTGGTGCACTGGGGTCAAATTTCAGGCATTCCTCCAGAAATCCGAGTGCACTTTGACTGACAGTCACGCTGCGCTGCTACAGGGCGCGGACAAGACTCGGCCGCATACTTTCCTTTCTCTCGGGTGTAGTGACAGAGGGCAGCCCTGAGGTTTGAACTTCACTGGAGCTCTTTAGGTTAATAGGTTTGTATTCTGACTCCTTCACCCTTTGTGCCAGTAACTTCAAAACACATTAGAATGATTGGTATAAATTACACAGTGCCCTCCATAAAGTCTGGGGCAAAGACACATTTCTACTTGATTTACCCCTCGAGTCCATGGTTTAAAATTACAAATCAAACAATTCAGACGTGATTAGAGTGCTCTTTGCTGACGTTCATTTAAGGGGATTTGCATACATTTGGGTCTCACTATGTAGAAATGACAACACATTTTCTACATGGTCTCCCCTCATTTCAGGGAGCCATAATGTTTGGGACATATTGTGGTCATGTTTAAGACTTTGTTGTGTACCCCTCACATGCAATGACTGCTTGAAGTGTGTGATTCATCGACATCACCAGGTGCTGAGGGTCTTCTCTGGTGATGTTCTGGCAGGCCTCTAAAGCAGCCATCTTCAGCTCCTGCTTGTCTCCTTAAGTTTCCTCCTCAGCGTATGGGAGGGCTGCTCAACTGGATTTAAATCAGGTGACTGGCTTGGCCATTCAAGAATTTTTCATTTTTTAGCTTTGATAAACTCCCGTGTTGCCTCGGCAGTATGTTTGGGGTCATTAACTTGTTGTAGGATGAAGCCCCATCCAGTGAGTTTGGAGTTATTTACTTGAACTTGAGCAGATCAGATGTTTCTGTTCACCTCAGAATTCATTGTACAGCTGCCATCAGCAGTTCCATCATCAATGAAGAGAAGTGTGCCAGGACCTTTGGCAGCCATACATGCCCAAGCCATAACACCTCCAGCATCACGATTAACAGATGAGGTGGTCTGCTTTTGATCTTGGGCAGTTCCTTCTCATCTCCACACTTTGCTCTCTCCATCACTCGGCTCAGCTTCAATTTTGTCTCGTCTGTCCACAGGACCTTTTCCCAGAATTCCGCAGGCTCTTTTAAATCCTTTGTCACAAACTGTAATCTGGTCATCCTGTTTTTGTGGCTCACTAGTGGTTTACATCCTGCACTGTGGCCTCTGTGATCACAGAGCCCACCAGTGTGTTCTTCCTTCTTAATGATATTCCAGTCAGTTGATTTAGATCGTCCTAAGGTTCTAGTCTAATTTTTTTATTCTCGTTTTACAGCCTCATAATGGCTCCTTTGACTTTCATTGGCATAGCTCTTGTCCTCATGTTGAACAAAGGCAACCACAGACTCCAAAGGGTAGAAACAAGATGAGGTATCTTATGATGAAGCAATGAAGCCCACCTGAGGAATCACAAACACATGTGACACCAAGTGTCCCAAACATTATGGTGCCCTGAAATTGGTGGACCATGTAGAACAAGTGTTGTCATTTCTACACGGTGTGACTGTAATGTATGCAGATACCCTTAAATGAAAGTCTGCCATGTGCACTTTAATCACAATGTCTGAGTTGTTTGACCTGTTTTTAAACATTGGAGCAGAGGGGGAAATCGAGGACAAGTGTGTCTTTGTCCCAAACATTATGGAGGCTACTGTAGAGTGTGTGTTGTTGTTCCAAGTGTGGTAGAGAGGAGCTTCACCCTTTTACATTATACTAAATTACATTTAAAAATCATAAAACATCATGAAGAAAAAAACAGCTGTCAAACTCAGTCGAACTGCCCATTGTCGTCTGGTTGTTACCATCAAGTCTAACCGACAGCCGATCCTGTTTGTAGAGTATTTTGTTGTATGTTCTGTATATGTCTGCGCTTGTGTTAAGAGTCCATTCATCCGTCCATCCATCAAGTACACGCAGAAGAGAACAAGTGCATCAGCACCTCAGGCCTCCCGATGCTTTGCTTTGTAACAGGAAAGTTAAATAAACTTCCTAACTATAAAAGCATAAAATGCAAGCACAGAAAACAAAAAGTTTTCTATGTGTTGTCACACACGTACGCATGGGAAACAGCTAAAAGGCCTAAATAATAGTAATTCTACACCAGACCAGAGGGCGGCAGTGTGTGTTGACTGTCTCTCTCAGTCTCTTACAGACCTTCTAATTACATCTTGCCTGAAGAAGGGGCCTGAGTTGCCTCGAAAGCTTGCATATTGTAATCTTTTTAGTTAGCCAATAAAAGGGGTCATTTTGATTGGCTTTTCTCTACATTCATAATGGCTAACACAGTACAACACTCTAGCACTATTTACTGCTCATTACACTAAACCAGTGCTTCTCAAATAGTGGGATGCGCCCAAGGAGGGAACATGCTTTTTTATTTTTCTATTTTGATTTTTTTTACTGTTCTAGAATAAAGTGCAATACCACTCCACTACATTAAGGGGCAGTGGCGCTCTCATTGGCAGAGTGTGCGCAGGGAGCATTCGCTCGGTGGTGTAAGGGGTTTTGTTTGCACTGAGCATGCGCGCTTTGCACACAGTACAAAGTATGAGTATGAAGTGTAGACACGAAGTGTAGCAGACCCTCAAGTGACATCATGAAAACATTTTTAACAGGGATGAGAAGACAGGCGGAGAAAGAAGAAGATAAAGAGACAAACGAAAGTCTCCCAAAAGCTAAGACGAGGAAATATGACGAAGCGTATGTAGCGCTTGGCTTCACTGTGACTACGGTGGGAGACGAGGAAAGACCGGTGTGCTTACTGTGTCTAAAAATGTTGGCAGCGGACAGCATGAAGCCAAATAAATTAAGGCGTCACTTAAAGACATTACACCCTAATCACGCTGATAAGCCGCTTTTGTTTTTTCTGCGAAAACGTGTTGAATATTGCCAGCAATCATCCCGCTTTTTGACTGCTACTTCAGTAAACCAGCGAGCGTTGTTGGCATCATATAAGGTGGCGTACCAAATTGCACTTTAAATCTTATCTGTTACATTTAATAAAGCTATACTTTGTTGTAAATTGGTCCATATTTCTTTCTTTTTTTATTCTCTTATACGTTAATAAGGATACAGTGTTATGCAGAGGTGTACTTATAACAATTTTATAGACAAATGATACTATTTATAGTCGCGGGGGGCGCGAGATGTTTTCTTCTTCCTAGGGGGGGCATGACAGAAAATAATTGAGAAGCACTGCACTAAACCAACCTCACAGCCCCATTATCTGCAGTTTATAACGATTCATTATTTCACTGTCACTACAATAGGGCGGTCAGATGTCCAGGTTACAGGGACAGTTCCGATTTCAGGATACACATTCCAATAAACAACTGAAGAATATCAAAATGTCCCACTTTGCACAGGCGGCCCATCTAATAAAACACAGCACAAATGAAATGCCAAGGTGGAAGCCCATACCCGACCCTTAAACTCCCGGCCCTCCACCCTCTCCTTGAAGTACAGGTAAAATTCCATTACAACGAATATCTTTACAAAGAAATTTTCATTTCAACAAAGTATTTTTAGGGTCCCGACAGCTTCCCCATATGACATGAGTCTATAGAAATCTTGTTGCTACGAAGTACATTCAGCAGATATTTTCATTACAACGAAGTGCCCAAAAGACCTTGAAATGCCTGAATGCATCATCCTCAGAGCAGCTAGTTCTGTGGCTGCAGCTCAGTTGTGCACAACGATCCCCAAACAGAAACACTGTAATTTTTTTTTCTTTCTTTGAACTTTCCTCGTACTGTTTTTTTTTTTTTTTTTGCCATGTTTGTTTTCGGTGGTTTTCAGCGATACCTTCTGCTTATTGCTTGTCAACATTTGAAAAACATCCATTGGAATTTAACTCATTGTCACCCTCCTATAGAAACGGCAGACACGAAAAGACGATAATAGTTCATATTAGAAAAAAAAACTTTACATTTTTGCAGCTCTCGATTGCAGCAAAAAGTAAAAAGACGTTGCCAGTGAATTTGGAATTTTGCCATCAACACTGTCAACTTTCTTGAAAGACTGAGCAAAAAAAAGAAGAAAAATCTCGGCTTGCAAATGTATGTGAACTGCTGCATTTGAAGACGTTGAAAAAGCAGTTTATGTGGTTCAGTGATGCTCATTCAAGAAACATTCCTATTAATACGGAACTCATTCAAGAAAATATGAGGTTTGTAAACACTCTTGGGACCTCCCCCAGCTGGACAACACGCCAAAGAGCAACTCGAAGTCCGATGTCCACGTCTATGGAAGACTGTTTATCTGTTACCGGGGTAACAGCAGGCACACAGCTATGCTGCGTCTCTCCAGCAAAGCAAACAGAAAAGATCTTGATGGGTGGTGCAAGGTACACTGTAAATGCAGATAACAGGATTACTTGGCCACTAACCTGACCACAACCCTGTCTGTATGCTGTGTCTGTGTATATAGCAGAGTGGCAGATCACGCTACAATAAATAAGTGTGCTATTCCTGTTTCAAGCTGAATAAAGAGCTGGTTTTGCTAAAGTACTGAGACTAAGCCTTGTGCTTTGGGGTGCAAGACAGGGACTTATAGTACGACTATGATCTTTTATGATTTGCTTCTGTGGCGCTTCACTGCAGCGCTATGAGCCTGCGGTTGCCCTGCCCTGACAAACAATCTTTAACAGACGCCGCAATCGCGCTTCGGGACGCACGTCAGCGTGTCATTCCTGTTGGGTGAGGAGTGGGGGATCCCAAAAGTGTGATGATTTGGCTTCTGATTGATAACTGTGCTGCACACAACATGCTTCCACATTTAGATAATGTTCGCCTTGAATTCCTCCCACCCAATTGCACAACAGTGCTTCAGCCATTGGGTTTGGGCATCATTCGCACCCTGAAAGTGTATTATGGCAAGGAAATGCTGAGAAAAATTCTCGTCAGCAAAACTTGTAGGCAGGAGGAGATTAAAATTAATGTGAAAGAAGCTATTCAAATGATTGCAAAGGCCTGGACGTAAGTTAAAGAAAGCACTATAGTAACAAATCCAGAATCTCATTACAACAAAATTTTCGTTACAACAAAATATTTTTTAGGTCCCTGGGAGTTCGATGTAACGGAATGTTACCTGTAATATAAGTATAATAGTGTGGTCAAAACTCCAGATGGTGGGAAAGCTTGAACAAGAACTTGTGTTAAATTTGAACAGCAACATGATGAGGACCAAGAACCGGACAAAAACAAAGACCTGACATTGATTTTGTTTCCACTTCATCCACTGTGGGGAATCCTACAGTATGTGTACATTGTGTTTTTCACGCGCCCTGGACCCTCGCTGTTGATGATGTTATAAAGCAGGCATTAAACAAATAATGACCGGCTTTATGTGTGGGCATACAGTTTGGGCCTTTGAAGATCTGGTCACCCTGTGATTTAGCATCAAAGTGCCACATTCACTTGATATCCATCATGGTCACTCGTTGTAGTAAAGTTTGCTTTTCACTTCTGTTGTTCCCTAACATTTGTTATAACTGAATAGTCCCATTTCATGAAAATTAGAATGGTGAGACATGCTCAAGTGAAGGAGGAATTAATTATGGAAGTTTTGTTTTTTAAAATTACGTTAATTGGCAATTGTAACTTGATTTTGATTTTTTCGTTTGATATACTTTATTCTCCTCAGAGGGGAAACTGTTTTTTCGCATAAGCTTTGGTGGGGTCAAAGTGCAGGTTCAGCCAGTGTACAGCTCCCCTGGTGCAATTTTCACGTTAAAGGCCTTGCTCAAGTGCCCATTACAGTAGGCTCCCTTCAGTAATGGGATTTGAACTGGCAACCTTCTTGAGACCACTGTAGATCATTAGCCTCAGAGCCACCACACTTGTGGGGTGTGTGTGTGAGACAGAGTGGTCCCTGTGCTCAACTAGAGTCCTGTCCAGGGTGGTTTTCAGCCTTTGGCCTAATCCTGGCGAGAAAGCCTTTGGCCCCCACAACCCTAAATTGAATTGAGAAGTTTCTAGAACAGGGTTGTCCAGCTCCGGTCCTGGTGGGCTGCAGTGGCTGCAGGTTTTCATTCTAACCGTCTTCCGTCTTCTTCATTAGTGAGCCGCTTTTACTGCTGATTAACTTGTTTTGCCTTTGTTTTAATTGACGTGACTCAGACCCCTTAGTTGTTTCTTTTTCCGTAATGAGCAGCCAAACAATAATGAGACACAAAACAAGCCATCACATGACCAGCTAATGTGAAAATAAAGAAAGGTGAAGGTCTCGGTTATGTTGGTCTGCTCAGGTCACCAAGACATCTTGACGGTGGTCTTAGAAAAAACAGAAAATCAACAGTCTGCTGTGGTGGAATGAGAGCAGCAACAAGTCGGGATATTCAATTAACAGCAAGAATTGGCTTCTGATTAAGAAACTGGTTGGAGTGAAATTGGCAGGAGTTTGACGTTCCAATTTAGTTTGTCATCCTTTGGCTCGTTTCACTTCTCATTTCTGTTTGGCTGTCATTTAATGAAGAAAAAAATCAATTCAGAGGACCGAATCCTTAAAAACAGGGTTAGTAAAATGAAGGGAAGAGGAGTTAATTAGCAATGAAAACTGCTCACTGATTAGGAAAAGGGTTAGAATGAAAACCTGCAGCGACTGCAGCCCACCAGGACCGGAATTGGATACCACTGTTCTAGAACTTACCTATTGAACTCAGTCCATTGAGGGCCACAGAGCCTGCACAGTTCTTGAACGCACCTGAATGTTATTCTAGGTGTATATTTTCTACCTTAATTGTTTATGCAAACTACATGTATAAATTAAATGGCAGGACTGGGGTCAAAGCTTATAACGTACATAATAAATCTGAACAATAATATAATCAACGCCTGGTCTGCCCAAGATCAAAGTTTGAGCTCCAACTGCTCACGAGTTCCAGCAAGTTGCCAGTCTGCACATGCTTGACTCTTACCAGATGCCCTGGCTCACATTCTTCTTCAGCTTCTGCAATTTGCTTCACGCTCAGTAAATGTTGCTGTGATTCTTTCTCTGTCTGCCATGTCATGTTCTTGATCAGTTTCCTTATACAGTTTATCACAGGAAAATCACGGACCCCAATAACATTGCAGAGATCGCCACTAGCCAAATGTTTTGCTTCAGAAGTGCACATCACATCATAAGATTTAGATTAGCACCAAAATTAAAGTTGTAGTGATTCGCGAGTAAACACGTGACAGGAAGAAACCATTCTTGGCATTTTATATATGTCTATAAGCTGGTTAAGTTTGCAAATTGATAACAAAAATATGCATAAGAGCAGATAATGTAGAATCAGGTGAATTGTTACAGAGGGACTTGGACAACATATGAGTTTGGGCAGATTTGTGGCAGATGAAATTTAATATAAGCAAATGTAAAGTATTACATGTAGTGGAAGTAGAAATGTTAGATTTGAATACACAATGAGAGGTATGAAAATAGAATGTATCCCTTATTCGAAGGACCTTGCAGTCTTAGTGGACTTGTCACTATCAACATCTAGACAGTGTACAGAAGTGATCAAGAAGACTATTAGGAGGTTAGGTTGTATAGCACGATGTGCGTAGTACAAGTCAAGGGAGGTTATGCTTAAATTGTATGCAGTAACTGACTAGGGAGGCCCACCTGGACTCCAGTTTGCAGATTTTGTCTCCAGAGTACAGAAATAGACATAGCAGTGCTGGAGAAAACCCAGAGCAGAGCAACCAGGCTGATTCCAGGACTGAGAGGTATGACTATGATGAGAAACTGAAGGAGCTGAACCATTTCAGCTTAAGCAAACCGAGACCAAGAGAGGACTTGACTAAAGTGTTTAAAACTAGGAAAAGAATTAGCACAGTTATTCCCAGCTGCTACTTTAAAAAGAGTCGCGAAGGTGGGAATTCTTTAAGGGTAAATTTCACACAAACATTAGAAAGACATGTGACAAATGGAAAAAGACACCAAGCACTGCGGCAGGCAGAAGGACGTTAGGCACCTAAAAGTGAGACTTGACGCTATTGTGTAAAACTCGGAACAATAGGAATGATGAACTTGTTGGGCTGGATGTCTTCTTTGCGTCATAGCTGTATTGTTATAGGAAAAAGCATCAGCATGTGAACTATGGAGGAACTGATTATCTTTAGATACAAATGGTCAGGCCACTATCTATTCGAGGTGGGATCACCAATAGCCCTCGAGTCTGTTATGATGACTTGAAGAGTTATTCATCTGTTCACAACTGGGTCCACACACCCCTAACCTGGATGGAAATGATGGGTGGATGGATAGATGGATGGATGGATGGATGGATAGAATTCACCTTTATGGTTATTTTCAATTTTAGCCTTCAAACTAAATTTGGGTTATAAAAAGTCTATCTGTGCCATTCAGTCCATCAGGAGACCATTCAGTCCATCAGACTAGTTTGTTTAGCTAACTGCTTTGCTGTCCCAATATCTCATCCAGGTTCTTCTTAAAGCTTGTCAAGGTTTCTGCTTCAACTACATGTCTTGGTAGTTGGTTCCAGTTTCCCACAATTTTTTGCATGAGGAAGTGAGTCCTGCCTTCAGTCCTAATTGCACAGAAAGGAAAACTGGCAGCACTGGGGTCAAGGTAAGTTATCATGTATTAAGTGGGCTGAGGCCTGATTCAAGTATCAGGTGGGCTGAGGCCTGTCCCACCACTAGCATGTAAGGCAGAAACCAACCCTGCACTGAGTGCTGGGCCATCATAAGGCACACTCACATGCACATCCACAGTGGGCCTCTTAGATGAATGTGGGTGTACACTTGAGTGTGGCTTGTGATGGCCCAGCACTCAGTGCAGGGTTGGTTTCTATCTTACATGCTGTGGTGGAACAGGCCTCAGCCCACCTGATACTTGAATCATAGTAAGGTGGTGTGGAAAACCATGGAGGCAGCGATAAGACATTTCAAAAGGTATGTTTCATACAAACATTACAAAGTTTTTCTTTATACTGAGAACAGTAGACACATAGAATATGTGTAGCAGACAACAAAACTTTAGAAAGCACCAAGCTTTGACTGACTGGCTTTTTAAGGAGTTAGTGTAGGCAAATGGAAACTGATGAAGTACTTTGGCCTAAATGTCCTGTTCTCATCAAATCATTTTTAATGGAATTATGAATAAGTGAATGAATAAATAAATGAATGAATGGGAGGATGGACTGTAGATCTGGATGGGTGTTGGGATGGAGCGGTGAGTAGTACTGCTACCTCATCACCCTACACATTCAATTGCACTGTGTGGAGTTTGATTTGGTGAGTAGGAAATGTCTAAATTCTCATTATAATTAGGGTAATAGTAGAAAAATGTCTTTGATGGAGTTTAGACAGAGAAGATGGACAATCCAAATAACTTCTGTTCTTCTAGTTATCGGTATGCTTTAAATAAACTGACCAAAGGAAAGATGTGGAAATTACTCCTGATTTGTCGCAGTGTCAATAAAATTACCCAACGAGTAGTGATAAATTCCTCATGCGAACCAACGAGGTGAATAATGGTGCAGGATTTTGTAACTAAAAGGGGAGACATGACCAGAGCCACACTGAGTAGAAAACATTTAACAAAGACATGGAGCAGAAGAAGAATTCATAACTGGAATAAACTAATAAGAATGACGACTAAAGGTTTTTCTTAAGAGCAATCTGAAATGGCGGCACGGTGGTGCAGTGGTAGCGCTGCTGCCTTGCAGTTAGGAGACCCGGGTTCGCTTCCCGGGTCCTCCCTGTGTGGAGTTTGCATGTTCTCCCCGTGTCTGCGTGGGTTTCCTCCCACAACCCAAAGACATGCAGGTTAGGTGGATTGACGATTCTGAATTGGGCTTGGTGTGTGGGTGTGTTTGTGTGTGTCCTGCCCAGGATTGGTTCCTGCCTTGTGCCCTGTGTTGGCTGGGATTGGCTCCAGCAGACCCCCGTGACCCTGTATTCGGATTCAGCGGGTTAGAAACTGGATGGATGGATGGAATTCTTGGTCTTCAAAATCCCACAAATGTAAAATGTAAAAGACCAAGAAACAGACAGAAAAAATGAAAGTTTGCAGCCACTCCATGACAGACTGATGCCACGCCCAGGGTTGGTTCCGTGGTTGCTGGATTGGTGCCTTGTGCCTGATACTTTTGGGTTCACAGGTCAGGTTAGGTCAGGTTGGGGTGCAGGCACTGTTACAAAACTTTATGGTACCCACCACATGATGAAACAGCTCGTGATCCCAGTTGGCATCCCCCCAGGCAGACACGCAGTCCAGTCCCACCATCTGGAAATGACCCTCTATCTGCTGCAGCCAGGTGTAACGTGGATGTCCCCTTGGCCTGGTCCAGCCACTTGGGTCCTCAATAATAAGAATCCTGTAAGCTGGACCACCTTTGGGGAATCGCGGCACATGGCTGTATTGCTGTAATTAACTCTCCCTCACAATGCAGGTAATGTGCCTCATTTGGGAGCCCATGAGCAACACAAGGTCAAACCAGCAGGATTCTCTGAAGAGACATAGTACCAAAGGAGTCCAGTCTTCGTCTCAGGTCACTGGATAGCGTCCATGTCTCACAACCATATAGCAAAAAAGGAAGTACTAGTTTTTTGCTATATGGTTGTTGGGTCCGCATTATTGTTACTTTTTTTTTCTGAAATTTTAGTTTTCCTTCGACATCCTCCAGACAGGAAGAAGAGGGCTTGTGTGGTAGGCCAGATCATGGGCTTAGTCTGAGTCAGGGAAACAAGAAACTGAGTGCAGCATTTTGCCTTCTTTTTAAAATTATTTTTAGCACTTACTTCAATGGAAGGAGGATGTACAACATCTCCCGTGAGTGTGGGTAATGATGCAGCAGGGGTACCAGCAAAGAATGCTGGAGCGCTGCATGGGTGCAGAGTGGGGTGCCAGCATGAGTTGCTGGACAGCTGCATGGGGGTGAAACATGAGTGAAGGTTGCAGATGAGTGTATGAGCTCACAAGACCTATCAAGCCATGTGGGAATTCCTACGAGGAGACCCCGAAATCCTGACATTACTCGGTAACCTGCAGACACTGAATGACAGGGTAGTTGCCAGCTAGAAAAGATCTGTGCAAGAAAGTGAAAGGGCCCAGAGAGCGAGAGTGTGATCAGGGAGTGGTGTGGGATGCCAGCATAAGTGGCTGGACAGATGTCATGGGGTTGTACCATGGGTGCATCTTGCGGATGAGTGTGTGGGCTGAAGAGTCTCATCGACCTACATGCGAGTTCTTGGGAGGATGTGCCAACATCCCAGTGCTTGAAAGGTTTGTTACTAGCTAGGAGTCATCTGTGTGAGAAAGTGAAAGGGCCCGGAGAGCGAGAGTGTGATCATGAGAGAGTTACCTGAGCGGTGTACAGGAAAAGTGACTGAACTATGGATCTGTTTTGTGTGTTGGCATGCGTACCTGTGCAGGACCACTGCCATGTATTATAGGAGTTGTGATTAGGTGGATGTATGCAGCGTATGCAAACGTGTCATCGTGTGAGGCTATAAGTGGAGCTGTGAGATAATCAACTAGGATTGGCTGCAAACATCTAGCGAGAGTATGTAACGGCACTATGGTGGCTGGCTAGACAGAAGAGTGTTCATCATTTGTCTGTTGATTGAGCCGTGTGTCAGGGTCTGGCAGCCGTCTTCACGTTCCATCTACCGGTGGTAGAGTCTTCTGATTTATTACTGAAGTGGAGGCAGAAGCGACGGTAGAAACGATGCTGCAGCTGCTGGAAGAAATTCAACTCATCTATTTGTGACCTTCTGACAGCTCCGCATTGGGACTGAAGGTATTGCCATGACTGCGACAAGAAGTCCTTCGAATGACTACAGAAGGTGGGGAGCAGTGTGAATCAGTGTGGAGAGCCAGCGGTCGGGTGAAGTTATTACTTAATTGTTTTCATCATGTATGAGGAAACAGCTGTTCATCTTTATTTATTCTTTCCAAATCACCTCATCTTTTGATAGATAGATAGATAGATAGATAGATAGATAGATAGATAGATAGATAGATAGATAGATAGATAGATAGGAAAGGCACTATATAATAGATAGATAGATAGATAGATAGATAGATAGATAGATAGATAGATAGATAGATAGATAGATACTTTATTAACCATTTATTATTATTATTATAACAGTGATTGTGTCAGTGCCCAAGAATTGATTTCATTGACAATGTATTGCTTGGCATAAGACCGTGATTTGACACTTTGTAATAAACAGCTTTTGTATGTTTCTGTAAATTCTGTGCCCGTGTCTCTCCATTCTGGTCACTCACTGGTCTGGTATGGCTCCTGATGCCTGGAGTTCCTGCTTTGTGCAAACAAGCCATTACACTGGGCATCGCAGTCAGTTCCAGCCTTGACCTCAGTGCTGCCTGGATATGCACTGGCACACTGAGGCCCTGCTTTGGAATAAATGGGCTTGAAAAATGAATGAATGCTACATTAAAATGGGCTTCTTGTTCTCAGGCTCCATGTCACTGCAGTGTGTAGCCATCCTGCTGCCATGTCTCAGCCGCACCACCCGGCTTATCTGTTTGTAGTCACGCGACAGGACTGACGGTGTGGCTCTGGCAGTGTGTGGGGCTTTACGTTACATTCTCTTCAGCTGGCGCAGTGTTGCTCTTTGTGACATGGCCAAGTTTACAAAACACTGATGCTTACCCACTCGCAAATCACCATTTAACCTGAGAGGCGAGTGAGAATTTTCACCTTTGATGGAGGGCCTTGACCTCAGCTTCAAGCTGGTGTGTGTTTTCAGTCACATGCTGAACAAGTACAGCTGAGTTATCTGCTCAGCTTCCATTCAACAGCAACAAAAGAAGCCAGGGAATAGAAAACACCACACCTTTGTATACAGGTACTCAACGAACAAGTTCTGTCAGCCTTGGGCGGCCTTGTGGCTTTAAGCAACAGCTGAACTGAGTCAGGGTCAACATGGAGCTCGAAAGCCTTCCAACAAACCCTATCAGCTACAGCCGGCACATGTCTGTGGTCCGCAGCCACTTAACCTCACCGTGGGCCACGGGCAGGCAGTGCAATAATGCGCCACAGACACAACCTGCTGCGCTGCCATCTGCAAACACCCTGTGCATAATGAAGAACAGGGGAAAGGAAACGGTCGACATCTGCGTCCCATACCGATCTTTTATCAATTTAGGTTTCCATTCTAGTAAACGCCACATGAAGTCAGCAGGCAGCACTTCTAGTTCAGGTTCTGCTACTCGCTGCATTAAAATTTCTGAGCACCTCAGGCGCTCGCTAAATAACTACGCATGCAATGCCAAGTGTACCGGGCAGGAAACTCCTTTTAAAATCCAGTAAAATTACGCCGTGGCATGCCAAGTGCCAACACAGTAACTTCTTACTTGACCTACTGTGCTGAATAACACGGAGGACCAAGCCAAGTGTGCCAAACTGCAACCAAAATGAATTCTTCAAGAGACAAACCTCAGGAGGATGGCAATTTCACCACATATTGTCTTCTTTCAGTATAAAATATAACATATGCTGCGACATGCTGAGTGTGATATAGAGTTAGATCTCGCTAACAATTACTCCAGGTAGCCTAATTTAGACCATATTAAACGTTCTGCCATGTGTGCCACACGATAATTTAATTACAAAACGAACAATTAACATGCCTGATGTGGAATATCATTTTTGATATCATTCCTAAATAACATATCACAACATGGTGTTCTCATTTATATTTCTAAATAACTCAATGCACTGTCTGTGTGTCCAAGTGTGTCCTCTGCATTTATTATTTGTCAGTGTACACAGAGATTCACACGAAAGATGCCTTGAATATTCTGTTGTAACTCCCGTTAGCATGAAGCAATCTGAACCAAAGAAATACGCTCTATACCATGACATCTGTGTAATCGATTGCATTAAATGCAATGCTGGAAGTGGTTTCCGTTTCCTGCCAGACACATTTCGATGTGGCACTCCGTGTTCCTGAACGTATCGGCAAGCGTCTCGGGGGAGGGGAATAGCAGCAATTTCACATTGGACGTTTTCCTTCAAATCTTTCACAGCGCGAATCTTGTTCCGACCCCAAAGGAAGGAGTCTGGTGGTGTCAGATCGGGCGACCGTGGTGACCAAAGCCCCTTTGAAATTACCCTGTTGCCAAACAAGGACTCCATTTCTGCCATGCTCCTTGCCGATGTGTGACACGTTGCTCCATCTTGCTGGAAGTAACCTTCCATTGACTCATGGTCATCCAGTTGATTCTGACATCCCTTAAATGAACTGGTGACCCAATAGGTTCGCACCACGAAGACGCGCTGCTCAATACTGTACACCTTCATCCTGACGAGAAGTCGAGTGACTGAGTGAAGGAGTACAGACGATATGCACCCTGAAGTTGCAAACAGAGGTTAAATGTCACAATGGTTGTCCGACACAGGGGCTCCATATACCGAGGAGCACATTGCACATTGGATTCATTCTAATTGCTCTGTCCTAGCAAGAGTTATTACAGAATATTCAGGGCCTCTTTCGAGTGAATCTCCATGTAGTATTATTGGATATGAATGCTTTTGCTCAGCTTTGTGACTACAATTTGCAATTTGACTCGGGTTGCATGTTCCTTTATATTTTTGGGTATTAATGGGTTTTGTCCACTGTACAACTAGTTTTTACTCCATTTTTACATTTACATTTATTTGTTTAGCAGATGCTTTTATTCCAAAGTGACTTACAAAAGAGGTCAAAATTAGAAGATTAGAACAATCTGGACGAGAATAGGCCATTCAGCCCAACAAGGCACGCCAGTCCTATTGGCTTAATTCTTCTAAAAAACATCAAGTCGAGTTTTGAAAGTTCCTAAGGTCCTACTGTCTGTCACACTACTTGGTCACTTATTCCATGTGTCTGTGGTTCTCTGTGTGAAGACAAACTTCCAAATGTTTGTGTGAAATTTGCCCTTAAAAAGTTTCCAACTGTGTCCCCGTGTTCTTGATGAACTCATTTTAAAGTCACAGTCTCGATCCACTGGACTAATTCCCTTCATAATTTTAAACACCTCAATCATGTCTCAATCTTCTTTTGCTTAAACTGTAAAGGCTCAGCTCTTTTAATCTTCCCTCATAACTCAACCCCTGAAGACCTGGAATCAGCCTAGTCACTCTTCTCTGGACCTTTTCTAGCGCTGCTATGTCCTTTTTGTAGCCGGGAGACCAAAACTGCACACAGGACTCCAGATGAGACCTTATTACTGTGTTATAAAAGCTTGAACATCACCTCCTTGGACTTGAACTCTACGCATCAAGGTGCTATATAACTTAACATTCTGTTTGCCCTCTTAATGGCTTCTGAACACTGTCTAGAAGTCCACTATGACTCCTAAATCCTTCTTATAAGGTGTACTCTCGATTTTCCTACCGCCCAACATTTTTACTTCCTATGTGTAATACTTTACATTTACTGACATTAAATTTCATATTCCACAAATCTGCCCAAGCCGGCATGCTGTCCAAGTCCCTCTGTAACGACTCAACAGATTCCAGATTATCTGCCAATCCACCTATCTAGGCATCATCTGCAAACTTAACCAGCTTGTTATTTAAATTCCTATCCAAATCATAAATATTAAAAATAGCAGCGGCTCTAGCACTGACCCCTGTGAACCACCACTCCTAACATCACCAATTCCGACCATTTTCCTCCCACCATCACCCTCTGTTTCCTGTGTTTTTGCCACTTTTGAACCCATTTACAAACATCACTCCCACTTCTTTTAGTTTGATGCCCAACCTTTCATAATCAGTTTGGGTATTGTCTGGGAAGAAGTGTTACAGGACAACGGAAACAAAGCTGATTTCCTCAAGTGAAATGCTCAAAACAAAACATCAGTGAGTTGCAATTCCCAGATTTATAAAACAGCTCATATCAGTTAGATCCTGATACAGTAGACGTTCACCAAACAAGACAGTCTTCAAACACTTCTTGAATAAAGTGAGGGAGTCCGAGTTTTAAATGGAGTTGAACTGCGCGTTCCACCAGCCAGGAGCTACACATGAAAAGAGTCCAGACTGAGATTTGATACCACACAGAGGTGGCATAACCAGACAGTGTTCATCAACAGATCTGAGTAATCGAGAAGCAGCTTAGGACCTCACAAGTGTCTTCATATAAGCAGATGCAGACCCACTGACTACTCTTAAGGATCTCAACTTGATATGTGCCATTACAGGCAGGCAGTGTAGTGATCTGAAGAGAGGTGTGACTTGTGTCTGCCATGGCAAATTGAACAACAGATGTGCCACTGCATTCAGCTTTTTGGTGACACATGCCAGCAGGGAGCAGCAGTAGTCCAGATGTGACAAGATCAGAGCCTCAACATGAACTTGTTTGCATACTCTTGTGGATAATGTGCAGTGAATCAAAAAGACCAAGCAACCACAGCAACATGGTCATGGTCAACAGTTTTATGATTACATTAGATTTTGATAACAGTCTGAAATGTTAATGTCATTTTTGTTTACCATTTCAAGTTAGTTGATTGTTTCTGACTATGGCTGCCATTTTGAGTGTCGTATGACATTAAACATGTCATTATGATCTGGAATTTGCTACTGTGTAACCATCCCAATCACCCATTGTGTAAGTGACAACCCACGTTAGACATGTTTGTGTATCAGACAACTTCCGTCACTAATGCTGTAATCAGTGGCACCTCCAGGAGGTGGCAAAGGGTGGCCAAGGCCACCACACAAAAATACTGGCCACCCAACTTGCCACCATAGTTTGCAACCTTTATGCTGTAAAGTCTTCTAAAGTGAGTGAGGTGAAGCTTGTGAGGCATTGGCCAAGGTATTACCGGTGACATCTGCCGATTACTCGTTTCATAGCGCTGTGGTAATCTTCTGTGACGATGACTGTGCTGAAGTGATTTTGTTTGAATGGTGGCATGTTCACCAACACTCAGGGTTTCTGAGATTTCCATATTCTTGGAAAATGAGAGTCAGAAGACTTGAACAATAAGGATCGGGGGATTAACTGAATCTTGAGGGGGTAACCCAGCAGGATCGTCACAACGAGGAAGTCAATAACACCAGCGTCAAACCAAAATGACAGCCATTAGTCAATAGTCAAGGAAACAAAGCAGAGGGCTGCACCTAACTAAATAGCCTTACCCAAACAAAGAGTCACTCGAATACTCAGCGATCATTTTTGTAATAATAGAACCTTCAGAAAGTATTCATTACATCACAGGATGCAACGTTTTAATGGTCAGGCAGCAGCCTCATTGTTAGAAATAAAATAATAATTAAGTAGACAACAGAGCAAACAAAACATTGCTTTAGTCTGTAACCTTCTAGTCTTACGAAGGCCAGATATGATCCTCTAATGAGGACACACGAGTGGGGACAACTTGATAAAAAGCTGGTAGTGAATAACAAGGCCCCGAAAAGGCTCCGCCCACATAGTTTCCTTCCTGAAATCTGCCCTCAGTTCCCTCCAGTCCGTGCACTTTAAACGCTTGGGATTGTAGCTTTGCGTTTATCCTCAGACACAAATATATATAAAATAAATATATAAAAAAGAGAAAAGGAAACTGAACTAGAAACCTGACACGGAGACAAAAAAATAAAAAGGTAAGACTGATGTTTCAGGTGTTTGGTACCCAAAGCTTACTGACTAATTTATTTGACTATTCCATCACCACGTGGCATAATAAATAGTATTTAGAGAAGCACTGTGATATATATTTATATAGATAGAAATAGAAATGACCCCGTGACCCTGTAGTTAGGATATGGCAGGTTGGATAATGGATGGATGGATGGATGGATAAATAGAAATAGAAATTTCCTGGCCAGGAGACCACCATAGTGGAAGGACTGGGGCCAGATATACACAGGGCACTGCCTTCCCCAAAGTGCTACATGGCAGCCTCCCTGCATTGCAGTGGCACCTCAGATGCCTTCAGGGCTTCATGGGAGTTGGAGTTTGGCACAGCCCTGTTGGGTGTCATGGCAGCCAGCAAGGGGAGCTGCAGAGCCTTACTTTAGGCTCTCACCCCACTTGGATCACAGAGTGATTCCAGACCTCCCTAACAAAGTACCTATATATATAAGGCTAATAAAAGTTCCAGAGAACTGACTGAATCGAGGCTATCAAACGAAAATGCCATTAACAGATACTTGGACATGAGCCCAGCATATGCAGGCTTAAAAAAAAGAACATCCACATAATGAATAAGACTTTATGACCAACACCCTCTGAACCCCACCTTACTGATCCCCTAACATTACACCCACCTAAACCCCCCCCCAACAACGCCACTTTCTATATATCGATTCCTGTATGTCTAATTATTTACTTCTAATGATGACCCCTGATAGGGGTTTAAAATTCAGGAATAAAAAACAATTTTAAGATATGCTCATTTTCTCCCTTTGTGGCTTTCTAGCTACAAATATATATATATATATATATATATATATATATATATATATATATATATATATATATATATATATATATATATATATATACAGTAAAACCTCGATTACTAGTCACTCGATTATCCATCAAGTCTCCATGAACCATCAGGGCAAAAAAAAAACCATTGTGCACACCGGTGTCTACCTATTACTACTGACGCACAATACGCTGCAAGCTCTGCACATTGGAACAGCTCTCCCTTCTGCTAGCGCGTAGAGTTCTTCCCAGCACCACATGTCCTGCTGCCTTTTGAAATCACAGTGTCAGTTACATACCTTCAGCTTTAAGAGCATTTCATAGCTTTTCTCTTTTGTTATAATGAAACTACTATACATTGTTATGGCCGATTAACATATGTGTGTGGTGTTGGTATTGTCACAAAAATTTAAATTATTAAACATTTACGAAATGGCAAAAGTACTGCAAGTATTCCTTCAATTTACGGAGTAGGAAGAACAACAGTAAATAATACAAAATATGATGCTGACAAAATTGAAAAATGTGTTTGTTGAAAATGGAAACCACTGAGGGTAATGTTATTCTGTATTAATGATAATGTTGTTCTGTATTGTAATTTTCTTTTTAAATTCTGCTATATTATGTTTTGTTAATATATTGTGACGTGCAGGCAGCTTGTGCGGGAGCAGAAAGGGCAGAATGCTGTGTAAGTGAGAGGACAGGCTGAAGGGCCTCTTAGGAGATGAGTGACAGGAGCACTTGGGAGAAAAAGGAAGGTGCGGTGGAAGGAAGTTTTGAGTAGGGAGTCAGGAGACAATAAGCAGAAGTGTTTGCGGTATAGAAAAAAAAAGAATATAAGTGGCAGAAGATTAACTGTTTGGTAGGGAAAGCTTTCTTTTATTGTTTTGGAGTTGTGCTCTCTAACCCAGAAAACGGAGTATCAGACAGAGAACCGTTTGTTATGGAAAGAAGACTCCAAATAAAACATAGAAAACTCCCGTACCTCTGAGTTGTATTACGCTGGTCATTATAATATTAAATACATTAATTTTGTTAATACTATATTATATTTTGTTAATATAGTTTTTTTTTTATAAATAAACACTATTCGCTAAACTAATCTACTTTATATCATTTTTAAAGTAGCTGTTCTGTTATCCATATGTTCTCTTATCTGTTATGGCCTCAGTCCCAATCCCTGATGGATAATCAAGGTTTTCCTGTATGTACAGTCTATGTATATATAGACAGAGGGCGGCATAGTGGCGCAGTGGGTAAGCGCTGCCACCTCGCAGTTAGGAGACAGGGTTCGCTTCCTGGGTCCTCCCTGCATGGAGTTTGCATGTTCTCCCTGTGTCTCCTGCGTGGGTTTCCTCCCACAGTCCAAAAACATGCAGGTTAGGTGCATTGGCGATTCTAAATTGTCCCTAGTGTGTGCTTGGTGTGTGTATGTGTGTGTGTCCTGCGGTGGGCTGGCGCCCTGCCTGGGGTTTGTTTCCTGCCTTGCGCCCTGTGTTGGTCGGGATTGGCTCCAGCAGACCCCCATGACCCTGTAGTTAGGATATAGCAGATTGGCTAAAGGATGGATTGATGGATGGATGGATATACTGTATATAGACACACAAACACACACATTGCATGTTACAACGCTGTGGCTCTATTCAGGTGTGACTTGTTTCTCATTAGACAGTACTGGCAACTTACTTAAGTTATTCTTTTACACGTGCAGTGAGACATTAAGCGCCATGCAGCCTTATGTGTGGTCCTGCTGGACTCGTGTCAGCGTCATTAGGCCCAGTTACTGTTTCAGGCGTACTGAGGACTGAAAATGACATCTCCTTTGCCTTTTCTTTAGCAGCTCTCTTAATGGCTATTCTTTTCAGTGTTTCACCCATTGAGTCCATCCATCCATGATCTTAACCCACTTACCCAGGGCAGCTTCGTGGGGCGGGTGGAGTTTATCTCAGCAATCACTGGGTGCAAGTCACCTGCACAGGATGCCAGTGAGACTGTTTAGTTTGAATGCAGATTTCACAGTCCATCTTTTTGTGGAAGTAGCTGCCATTTCTTAAAACCTCCCATTGATTTCCAGCAGTATCGTCATAACTGAGTGCCACACACGACCACATACAGCTGGCGGCACTACTGTACATCATTCACTTTTACCATTAACCCAGTGATGTCTTTGAATGCCAAAATATCCCCTAGTGTTACACAAATGCTTTTTCTTTGCAACAGCGTATGTTAATCTTTAACACGTCTAAAGTGTCCGTCGCACACACGACACACATATATGTTCAACGGGGGTCTGTTTAGGGGACTTTTTAGCCATATGTGTTTATCCATCGTTACCACAGGCTTGCTGTCTATCAGGCCACGTTACTCTTTGCTGTTTAAATCCACGCCCCCCTACTCTGAGCTCCGCCCTCATGAGCCGTTGGATTGGATCACACATTTTAAACTGAGTAAACTAATCGTTCCCACCCACTTTTTTAAGTCAAATTCACTCATGACTGCCTTTGCATGTTTTATGCGTCTGGTCACCTCCAAGATCACTTCATTTTTTGCTTGTGGGCCTCACTTTGAGAAGCTTCATAACTTGACCCTCCAGGTCCTCTTTGGCAGTACATCTGTCATCCTATTGCGTTCAAGTAAGCTGCTAGCCGTATAACGTCCAGGCCGAGATCATTTCAGAACTATGTTGTTCCCTCACCAAACACTGGCCTACAAATTACTCTTGAATTCCTGAGCTCTCCTTCCCTTACACCACTTGTGTGTCCTGAGATTTGATCCATTGTGCCATACATCATTCCTCGCTTTCCTTGTATTTGCACTTCTTTTCCCTTTACTTAGCTTGACAGCTCCCTTGCAGAACATTTCTTAATGACTACTCTCATAACTGTCATTGATCATTTAGATCATCATAAACATATGTTATCTCATGCCTGCCACAAGCTTTTAGCTATGCAGTGTCAGACTCGTTACTGCCCTAATGTTTAATCGCCTTTCACTTCATTCCCATTCTGTACTTATCTCTGGTTAGCTAACCTTTGGCTACTTTGGGTTCAGTACTGATCAAGGACAAGCTGAAGTGCACAGTGGAAATGGTGAGGCACGCAGTAGAAGAAAGCGGGTGTGTGTGTATTTAAAATCTATATGCTCTTCTGTCACAGTAAAGTAAATTCCTGTGTCACAATGGAATTCGGCAAATTCTGCTCTGGGTCTGCTTAGAATTTTTTGAACAAAAAGCAAAAGGCAGGATGCAAAGGATTAACGCAACAGCATACCACACCGACGCCTGATAAAATATCTCCCAACATGCCCCACTACTACCCAGTCAGTACCCAGCCTGCTGAATGTCATCCCTTAACGTTGAGAGATGTAACAAAAAAGGGCAATAAACAATTGGGAGAGTTCAGACGGAGAAACATTCCCAAATTCCTGTGCCCTGGCATAAGTGAGCATTTCCCCAGGAAATGAAACAACGAGGGGCAGTAGACTGGGCAGGATGAGTGAACGTTATCACATCACCCAGACTCGGATAAGGTGAAGGGTGATCAGCTCCGGATCTGCCACTCACTGAGGGGGACGCGACACAGACTGGGCAGTGGGATAACAGGCATCATTCTCTCACATTCACAACAGGGCACCCGTGTGCCCGCTTTCTCATCAATGCCCCATATTTATCAAGCATCTCAGAGTAGAAGAATGGTCCTGACTGGCTCAAATATCTCAGAGCAATGCAAATTTGGTCCTCCTCTTAGGTGTTCAAGTAAAAGCCTTTTGTCAATTTCTTAATTTAGGAAACCAGTATTAAGTTCACCAGAATTTAAGAGAGGTCATCAGCGGTCATAACTCGCCAGCAGCTGCCAGAAAATGGCGTTGAGGCAGAGATCAGCATGCACAATTTGGGAAAGCTGGAAAGTTTTGGAAATGCTTGACAATAATGAACTTGTAAAAAGATACCGACTTCTCAGAGATAATAATAATAATATTCGTACCAAACGGTGTATGTTACATGATTGCTCCATCTGTGCATCTCCATCTACACTACTGGTCAAAAGTTTTTCCAGTTTCTCTTCAAATGTAATCTGCTGAAATGCAATGAGTGACCCAGAAATGGTGAAAAAGTAAGCAGTAAACTGCCAGTGCATTAAATTTAAAGTTTAGGTTCACAAAAATTGAACAAAAAGGAAATGTCAGAATATTACAAATGGGCCTTATTCAGGGAATAACTAATAGATTACAACCTACAGATGTTCTGCTGCAATTAAAGTAAATTAAGTCAGGCAAGTTGAAGCAAACAGTTGTCACAGGTGTCCCAACTTAAAAGCCCCTCTGTGTGTTTCAAAGAAGAGTTGGAACAGACTGTGTCACTACACCCTGGACAATATTACACTGTAGAAAGTTGATTTAAAGAAAGAAAGGTGATTTAAGTGACTTTGAACGTGGCATGGCTGTTGGTGCCAGTCTGGCTGGTCTGAGAATTTCAGAACCTGCTGATTTTAACACACAACCATCTCTGGGGTTTACAGAGAATGGTCTAAAAAAAGTAAAATATCCAGCGAGTGATAGTTCTCTGTGCGAAAATGCCCTGGTAATTTTAGAGGTCAGAGGAGATTGGCCAGACTGGTAGAAAGGCAACAGTAACTCAAATAAGCACTCGTTACAACCGAGATATACAGAAGGACATCTCTGAATTCTCAACACGTCGAACCTTGAAGCAGATGGGCTACAGCAGCAGGAGACCCCACCAGGGGGCCACTCCTGTCAGCTAAGAACAGGCAACTAAGGCTACGATTCACACGGGCTCACCAAAATTGGACAACAGAAGATTGGAAAAACGTTGCCTGGTCTGATGAGTCTCGATTACTGCTGTGACATTGAGATGGCAGGGTCAGAATTTCCCGTTAACAACATGAAAGCATGGATCCATCCTGCCTTGTATCAACAGTTCAGGCTACTGGTGGTGGTGTAATGGTGTGGGGGATATTTGCTTGGCACACTTTGGACCCCTTAATGCCAATTGAGCATTGTTTCAATGACACAGCCTACCTGAGTATTGTTGCTGACCATGCCCATCCCTTTATGACCTCTTTATGGCTACTTTAAGCAGGATAATACACCATGTCACAAATCTCAAATCATCTGAAACTGATCTCTTGAACATGATGATGAGTTCACTGGACTCAAATGGCCTCCACAGTCACCAGATCTCAATCCAGTAGAGCACCTTTGGGATGTGGTGGAAGAGGAGATTCACATCTTGGAGGTGCAGTCAACAATTCTGCAGCGACTGTGTGATGCTATCATGTCAATATGGACCAAAATCCCTGAGGAATGTGTCCAGCACGCTGTTGAATCAATGGCACGAAGAATTCCAGAATTTCTGAAGGCAAAAGGGGGTCCAACCTGGGACTAGCAACATGTACGTAATAAAGTGGCCAGTGAGTGCATAATAACAATAGCTAATGCACAACAAATGTTTCTTTCCCAGTGATGACTGCCAAGTTTTACTCAAATGCAGGAGCCCTGATAAACTCTTCCAATGGCCTGACACCACCAAAAACATCATAGCGACACTTGTTTCTTGTGCTCTCTGCGGAAGGGCGGGTTTTTCCAGAGTGTCATACTTTTTCCTTCCATACCAGCACTTCTCATAACTTCTTGGTACTCTTATGCCAAACATGTCGACATGTTGATTGCCATGATCTCTACGGATGGCAGGCTGGAAGTTTAGCCCTCACTAAATTTCATTACCCAGAATACACTACGTCAGCTTGAGTTTAGTATTGTGTTTTTCCCATCACTCTCTTATTCTTCTGGTGTTAAGTAGAATAAGAATGCATGTGATGATGTTAGCCTGGTTAGAAGAGGGCAACAGTTATGATTCGTGGTTTTCATTGTATTGTAGGTTTTCCTGGATGAATATTTAATAAGTAGATGTGTTCATTTAGGGGCATTGGAAACCAAGAATTATGAATATGAAATTTGTTTTTTGTTTCAAGACATTCTAACAGAGTTAATTTTTTTTTAGAGTTAGGGTTAGATGTACTTAGCAGTGAGCAATGGCCGTCCCTCGGTCTCAGTCCGTAGATATGCCCCTCGTCCCCACTCACAATCTCCACCCAGTCTTTACTTTCTCCTCTCGGCTTCTCTCCACTCGCTCTTTTACTTTTCATATCATTCTGAAGACAAGTTATTGTAACTTGGGATGCTGGCCTATTTGTTGTTCTCTAAAAAAACGTATTTGGTACCAAACGTCCAACCCCTACCATGAGAAGGAAGAATGCTGTAGGGGTCTCCTAACCTTCTTTACTAAGGTTTTTGTATCAATGCCTTCAACTTGGGACTGTAATTCAGATTGCTTATTATTCAGTCGTGCTTGGATACTTTATATATATTTTATGTTGTCTTATTTTGTTCTTAAGGAGTCACAGGTTTAGTGATTTTGTTATAAATTGTTTTCTACTGCCCAATTCTTTAATTTTGTGTTTTAATCGTTTTTATTTTTGTATTGTTTTGGGGACTGCCATTTACTGTATTTAGCATCTTGGTTAACATGGCAATTTTTCCCAGAAGGCACCAGGGCCATGCTGCTAACATGTGATAATAACAGAGTAACCATATAAAGGGTGGCACCTGCATCCCTTACATTTTAGATAAAGAAACAGGGTTGGTGTGCAATTCATTAGACCTGTGATTTTGTATCTTGAATGTTTTTTGAATTTGCACGGTTTGATGATGACTTTCAAGAACATTTAGTTTCCTGATCCCTTTCATAAAACTTCTTTACTGTTTCTGAGTTACTACAGCATCAAACGAATAAGAGCTTCCCATCAACACAATTTTTCCACTATTTCCAAATTAGAAACTTTGCTAAACAATATCTGTCCAATTTTCCTCACCTACCACCTATTTCTGTTCTAGAGGAAATATTGATCAGTCTTGAGGACTCAGACAGCATCTCTATAATATATAAAAACATTTTGAAGTCCCTCCCTTTCAAAGATCCCAGAATGCAATGGGAAATGGATCTCTTACTCAACATCTCAGAAAAGGAGTGGAAAGCAGCCATGCACAGGATTCAATCGAGCTCCATATGCGCAAAGCATACAATTATTCAACTTAGAATCTTTTATTGAGCACATCTGTCTCATTTAAAATTTACAGTTTGTCCCGTTTTTACCAACTGAGGCAAATTTCTAAACTAAAATCCTTTCTATCACAGAAGGACTTGGAAACAGTCATTCATGCCTTTATTACATCTCGCCTAGATTATTGTAATTCCTTATATGTTGGTCTGCCAAAATCTGCTCTGTCGTGCCTTCAGCTGGTACAAAATGCTGCAGCGAAATTCCTAATTGGGTCAAGAAAAAAGAATCACATCTCCTCCATTTTAGCTTCACTTCACTGGCTACCGGTGAGGTGTCACATTGATTTTAAAATCTTCTTGTTTGTTTTTAAAGCCTTGCATGGTCTCACTCCAAAACATATCTGTGACCTCCTTCACCCCTATGTGGCACCAAGAGCACTGAGGTCATCTGGACAACTTCTCCTTTTCCAAGATCTTGGCTCAAGTCGAGGGGAGACCGAGCTTTCTCAGTTGTTGCTCCTAGGCTTTGGAATGACTTGCCTTTTCATATCAGGCCTTCATCCTCCATCGAGGTTTTTAAAAGACCTACTTGTTTTCTTCCACCTTTCACTATGTATAATGGGATTGTGGTGGATGTTATATTTGGTTGTTTTATTAATCTGTTTCTGCATGATTGTTTGCATTGTGTTTACTTTAATGTTTCTTTGTACAGCACTTTGGCACAACCTCTGTTGTTTTAAATGTGATTTTATGAATAAATAATCTAATCAAATCAAAAATTATCCAAAATGTTTCCAGGGCAAGATCCAACCTGTTAACGTTGCGATCGAGCTCCAGCCTCACTGGGCCACATGTTTTGGGCCTGCACCAAATTAACATCATTCTGGACCAAAATCTTTATGCCTGTGAGATAGCCTTGGAGTCACAATCAGAAATCCATTGACAGCTGTGTCTGGTGGACTCCCAGATGGGCTTAAAGTGGAGAAGGACAAACAAACTGTGATCTCCTTTACTTCACTATTGGACGTAGACTTATCTTGCTCAACTGGAAGAATCCTAACTCACCTCTTTGAAGTCAGTGGGTAACTGATGTTCTATACTCTTTGAAATTGGAAAAAATCTAATTCTAACTTAAAGGATCTGTACAAAACTTTTTTTTAAAACCTGGCAGGATCTAATCAGTAACATTTTAGAATAAGCACTTATATTGGGGGAAAGGATTCACTCCCCTCTTTTCTACTCTGAAAGTTTTTCACTTGCTGTTGGCCTTCCTCTCTTCCTCGTGGGTAGGGGTTGAATTGAATTTAGTTTTGTTAAGTTTGACTTGTTTGTATGGAATGTTACTTGCTTTTAATAAATTAAAAAAAGAGAGAATAAGGGCTGAGACAGAAGAAAAAGCTCTCCTTCAAAGTCAAAGTGAGTCGAAACATACCCTGGTGGTCAGCAGGATCAGTAAGCGAGTGCCTCCCTATCAGACACTGTTAGTAAAGAGTCTGCCGATGCAGCTAATGATAACAACAACATGAGTGCTGATGAATGACAAAGGAGCAAATGAGCTGTAGTTTTATTCACAGAATGAATGGATAGTCATTAAATACAAAAAGCTAGGGTGCAATCGATTTTGATACACCAAAGCTGTAGACAGACTTTCGTTTGAGTAGCAGAATATGTGCTCGTCCGTTAGAATTGATGATTTTAAAGAGTGTCCTCACTCTGTGATGGACTGGTACCCCTGACCACGGATTATACCTGCCTTGCACCTTAGGTCCTTAGTGATAGGCTCCAGCTTGCCCTCAACCTTGCTGAGGATAAAACAGGTGTGGGAAATGAATAGATAGATGAACAGATGGATGTTACGAGCATTGGAAGTGTCTCCTGCTATTTTCACTAAAAGTAGAATTTCAAAATGTCTTATAATTTGGTTTGGTGCTATCAGCCGACATGCATGCCAACATGTGGAGTTCTTATTTTTACTTTCTCGTATACAAAGTATAGGGTGGTCCAGATCTAATTATGCAATTTTCATTACGCTATAACTTATTAAGTTTATTACATAGAAAATCACCCGAACAATCCCAGACCATCGAGAAGTGTGCGAACTGACGACACGAAGAATCGTATTCACGCCGAACTGGAATCGTCCCTGCATAAATCAAAGTCATCCAGACGATCTGGATCTGCATATTTAGATCTGGACCACCCTGTATAGGGAAAGTATTGTAATTGTCCTAAAATTTGATGTTGAGATTTTGATGAATCTCAATGTTTTAGACTTCCGTGACTTTCTTGTACATGAAGTATAGGAAAAGTATTGGAATCCTCCAAAAATTCCATTTCAATATTTTGATGAATCTCGATGTTTTAGACCTCCCTAAATCTGAAAATATCATTTTAAAAATTATGTCTGTGTGTCAGTCTGTGTGTGAGTGTGAACACAATAACTTGAGTACGCTTTCACATAGGTCAACCATATTTTGCATACAAGTATTAGGTACAAAACACAGATTTCAATCAATGTTTGGGCTATTTCCATTAACCGGAAGTGGTATTTTACCTTTTAATTATTTACCTTTAATTCATGCAGTTTAGAAGAACTGCATTTTCATGTTGTGGCCCTTTTGGGTCCCTCCTTCATTCTTTCACATGCATAGAGCTCTCCGTGTTGGTTTTGTGAGCACATTACCAAATTATTTTGATGATGATTCTATGAAGAGACCAACCCAACACGGTGAGTACCGCCATTTACTTTCTTCTACTTCAGTCACTGGTTAAGACACAATGTTACTACAGTGGCGTGAAAAAAGAAATAATTCACTTTCTGACTTCCTGTATGAAAAAAAATTGGAATGTTTTTAGGTGTTCAACCATAACCTAATATTAGTCAATGGTCACCGGAGAGAAGAAATTACCACAACCTGTGCTCTAAACGTTCAATATTGACAGCAAACAGGCATCTGGTAATCGGAAACGAGACCAATGAAGATGTGAAGGCGGCAGGTTTCTGAGGTGGAATTAATAACAAAAAAAATACTGTGCAAATAAATACTTAAATCCATAAAACAGTTCAAAGTCCATGTTTTAATGATCAGCTCAATAAATAACGCATTAATGATAAAAAGTGTTCCTGAAAAGTACCATAAATATCAATGACAATCTGTCCATTAACTGTTAATCTTCCTTAATAAATGTCCCATGCAAAATAAGACACTACATGTCTGGTTTAGACTCCTCATGAAGCTCCAAGTAACAGGTAACCTTAATAATGATCTCTCTTTTCTTTTAAAAACTTTCAAAGACAGTTAATTCTTAAAAGAACTCGTCTGTCGAAAATCTACAATTTCTTCTGAACACACTGACCTTCTCAATTCCTGTGGAACTGACCACTGCCTAGTAAGACTTTCTGATCTGATCCATGCAAGCTGCTTTTACGTCTTTTTGGTGCATCACCTGACCAAGTGGTGGAGCTAAGCCCTCGTCACATGAACCCCATGCATTACAAGTTCCTGGACAGACGCATAAGAGGTAATACAAACAGATCTGAGCGTGTGCTGCTGTCCTAAATAACCTAACTGCAAACCTCCAGAGCTCTGTTCCTTTAATGAGCCAATCAAATTGCACCCATCCAAAGACGTTTAGCAGCCTTTGAATTTCATGAAAGTGATGTTATGTCACATGCCCAATCATTTGCATCTTTCTCAACAATGCGTACCCCGCACAACCGTTCTCCTAAGCGCCCTCCCGCTGTGCTTAAGCTTAGGGTTGTGGAAGGGACTATCGAGTAGGCGTGACTTGCAGTGGGCGTGTCCCATAGTTGCAGTGTTGTGTAGCATGGCAGGTGGCAGGCAGACCCTTCTCAAGAGTTTCCAGTGTGTTAACCATGAGATATAAAATTTCAATCCAATTGGCTGAACAGAAGAGCTCCTGAATCATGGAGCACCAGTCACTCTTGTCATACTCTCATGTATGGCACAAAACCATGCTCGCCACATGCTACCACTGTGACACGGTATTTCCACAGCTAGTCTTAGTGTTAACTACCAGTTAGTATGAGTTTCTACAAGGCTACCAGTAAGATGATGCTTATCTGTCTATACTTTTCTAACAAGAATAAAAATAAGAATAAAATAACAGTAAACAAGTTACCCAGAGGTAGCTGTCAATCACAAATAAACCAAAAAAAATTATTGTCTAATATATGTAGTTATTCAGTACTAAAGCTATTTGAAAAAGTCTTTGTCTCCCTAATTAAAGCCATCCCTGTTTAAAATAAACCTCAATGTCGAGTTGTCAGCACATTATCAATGGGGGCAATTACTTTTTCACACAGCACCAGTTGCTGCTAGATCATTTTATTCATTCAAAAAAACTATTTAAGTTTTTTAAAAAAATGTGCTACTGATTCACTCAGGGTCCTCCTCTTTAATATTACATTTTAGTTGATGACCTGACAACATTCAGCGTCAAAAATTTGAAAGGAGATTACAGAGGGGGCAAATACTTTTTCACAGCAAGTTTTAACCTCATAACAGGACTGATCTTTTGCTGTGACTTCTGGATTTTTACAATTGTGTTACTGATCTGCTGGTTTCTTTCCCCATTTCAGTTGAACACATCTGTAATTATATTCCAAATAGAAATGGTGATGTATCATAATGACACCTTAACAAACGAAACCTGCCTCTTATATCCTTACTAAATTCATCCACTGTCTAAATCCATGTTTCCTATTCAGGATTGGACAGCACCAAGTCAGTCCCAATGGGGGAAACTGCTACCAAGTCTTTGGTGGGCCATGCAAGTTCACACAATTAAGAATTTCAGTTTACTCTGTACATGTCACCATAGCGGCCCTATCCAGTGTGGAATATGGCCAGCCATTCATCCTGGCCAATACCCCCAGGCCGCCAGGTGGAGCCCTCCCTGCAGCATGGAGGTGCCCCAAATGCCAGCAGGGAATTATGGACATTGGAGTTTTCCTTTGCAGCCTTGCTGGATACCACAGGGGCCGCTAGAAGGCGCTGCAAAGAGGAACAGTGTTTATTTACCCTACGCCCCGGAAGTACGTCCGAGTCACATGGACCAGGGGAATGACGTCTTCCGGGGTGAAGAAAGGACTTTTGATCTGACCCGGAAGTGATAGGAGATCACATGGACTGGGGATTGGAACACTTCCGGGTCAGGAAGGATAAAAGGATTGTGGGAGCTCCCAGACGGCGAGCTGAGCTGGGTGGTAGGAGGGCAACGTGTCTGGGAGTGGTGGAGAGTTTATTAGTGTGATTATTGTGTATTTAATGAGTATTGTGGAGGAGAGGGTGCTTTGTGCACTGTTGTTAATAAATATAGTCTACTTTTGGACTTTTACTTGGTGTCTGGAGTCTTGGACAGGGGTTCAAGGGAGCGATAGCGCCCCCTATCTGTCACACCAGATAAATAAAATCACTATACTCTCTGTCTGTCTTTTGAATTTTCTGGCTTCTTTTAATGTTATTTATGTGTTTTGCACACTAAGGACTGCATTTCAACTCTCAGATCGTATCGTGTCTATTTGTTTGCTTATCACTCCAAGACAATGCAACGATTTTCACAAAATTTTACATGAAGCTTGTCGATAGCCATTGACCCAACTTCCCAAACTGTTGTGAGGATTGTTCAGGATGTGTATAAGGGAGTGAGGACTCGGGTTAGTACCGTGTTTCCCTGAAAATAAGACCTACTCCAAAAATAAGCCCTAGCATGATTTTCAGGCTGCTCTGTAATATAAGCCCTACCCCAAAAATAAGCCCTAGTCAAGATCGTCAGCTGAAAAGTAAGGCGCCTAAGGCCAGGTTTATACTTCACGCAATGCGACGCACGTGCCCGAAACATCCATTAAATTCCGAAGACACCTTGCCACAATATCTATGAAAAAGATGTTTAATGATCACATCCATCAATTTGGGGATGCGCCCATTCCAGCAGCATCGGCGCAAGACAGAAACAAAATCCCTGGGCGGCTCATTGCAAGGTGAACACAAGCACACACATACACTAACGTCATTGTAGCTTCACCAAATCCCCAAACCTTCATGTCTTTGGATGAACACTGTGGACACCCACCAGGAAAACATGCAAACTCCAGGCAGGGAACACAAGGGACGTGACTCCCTGCGAGACAGCAGCGCTACCGCTCTGCAACCGTGCCACCCCATATGTGTAACTATTAGCAGTATTCATTATTTAAACAACGTTAACGATTTATCTGTAAAATGTAACATACATATTTTAATGCATTTCATCATGAAAGTGATATCAAGTATAAATCTAAGAATTCTAAATGTGCTGGAATATCATAAATGTAATGTGGTCTGTGGGGCGATGCTGCAGTCAGTTCAGGAGGAATCCTTGGAAGCGCATAGCAATTTAACAACTGGGTCGGTTTTAAGATGACGTTTACGACAGTCTGCTTTAATGATAAAGTAAACTACAAGGTTAAAGCCGAAATATTCACTTTAATCACAAAATAGACATTTTCATTATGTCCTTATTTTTTTTTTCTGTGGCACAAATAAGCTGGCGGACATTCTGATGGTATATTGTAAAGGCGCAAAAAAAAAGACGGCACAGAAGATGGTATGTGAGACTTTAAAATGTATTGTGTCATTACTTTGGGGAATATGCGAGTCTTGAATATAAAAGCACCATGAATGCATTTGTATGTTGCCATTTTGCTTCACCACATCGAACCATTCATCAAACGCACAACGATCCTGGAGGATCCTAAAAGCAGCTGGAGTAGCAAGAAATTCAGGCTGAAATTCAGGGTTTGAATGTGGAGAGTTACGACGATATTCCAGAAGAAGATGACATGACTGTATTTGGATAAATGTATATTTTGTACATGAATAAATATAAGACATCCCCTGAAAATAAGCTCTACTGCATCTTTTGGAGCAAAAATTAATATAAGACCCCGTCTTATTTATGGGGAAACACGGTAGCAAGTCTTGCGGTAGCAGACAAGATCCCCTTTAGAGTTGCTTCACACCGGGGGTCTTCTTTAAGTCCTTATCTCTTTGATCTGTCTATGGATGTGTTGACTCAAAGGGTAAACGACAAATCCCCCTACCATAGGCTTTTTGTGAGGAAGTTGTATTGTATAACACCAGAAAGGAAGAAGTGAAGAGGGAGTTGGAAGAATGGAGAAGGGCTTTGGAAGATAGAGGGATGAAGATAAAAAGGAAGAAGAAGGCAGAATATCTGAGGGTTAATGATGATCAGAATTCAGAAGTTAGCCTGCAGGGAGTTCTATTGAAAAGTGTGGATGCATTTATTGTACATATCTAGGATCAGTGGTAGCCAGAGAAGGGGAATCAGATGCAGCGATAACTCACAGAGTGCAGTGTGAATGTAACAATTGGAAGAAGGTATCCGGAGTATTGTGTGATCAAAAAATGAAGGCGAAGGTTAAAGATAAGGTTTGGAAGACCAGCAGTGACATATGGAATGAGACATGGGCAGTAAAGGGAGCTCAGGAGAAGAAGTTAGATGTGAAAGAAATGAGAATATTGAGATGGACGTGTGGAGTTACAAAAATGGACAGTAGAAGAAATGAGACAATCAGAGGTACAAGGACAGTGAGAGAGATGTTTAACAAAGTACAGGAGAATAGATTGAAGCGGTATGGACATGTGAGGAGGAGAGACAATGAATATGTTGCCAAAAGAGTGATAGACATGGAAGTACAGACGAGGGAGTCCAAAGCAGAGGTGGATGGGTAAAGTTAAAGAAGATCTGAAGGAAAAGGGCTTGACTGGTGAGGAGGTGCAGGACCGAGGGGTTGATCAGGTGCATCGACCCCACATAAAAGTGTGAAAAAAAAAATCAGGACTGGTCTCCCCTCGACTTTCTCATATACTCAGATATGGGAGATGGATATTTGAGGAGTAAACCGCAAGACAATGATTATATTTTATTATGATGTATATAAAAGAGCCATCAACAACAAATCAAATCAAATTAATAATATATTGAACAATTATTAAAAAAGTAAAGTTGAACAAATTGGACTCTGCAGCTTCATGAATAAAAAAAGTATGGTTAGTGGAAATAGCTCAAAAGTTGATAGAAATCTAAGTTTCGTTACCTAATACTTGTATGCAAAATTTGGTTAACCTAAGTGAAAGCATCCTCCAGTTATCGTGTTTTTAAACACACACACACACACACACACAGACGGACAGACACAGACAATTATAATTCCAAAATGGTATTTTCAGACTCAGGGAGACCTAAAACATCGAGATTCATTAAAATCTCGAGGTCGAATTTTTGGACGATTACAATACTTATACTTCATACACAAGAAAGTAAAAAAACTTCAAATATTGTATACACAAAAGCACTTAGTTATGTGGTACTTCTGATTCACCCGATTAACACTATGAGGTCCATTGTCTTTCAAAAGCCAATGGGAGAATGACAGAGCCCAGAAATAACAAAAGTTGGGATGCCAGTTGGGTCGTCGTTCTGTTTAATTCCAATTAAACTAAAACAAAAACAACGCACTATGACATGGACTCAACAATGATTCTTAAATGAAACAAAAATAGCCTCAACAGGCAAAAGTTATTCGTCCTTGGGGCACGTCTGTCAAAAACGGGAGCTCTGTCTTGTGGTTAGCTCAGTCCAATAACAGATGCTCTCTTTATGGGGAGCCCGGGCTCAATAGCACTCCGGACAGAAAGGATGGAGTTATCTGTACAAAGGGCAGGTCTTTTCAGAGCTGTAGGAGGAAAAAGGAGACAACATGTTTAGAGACAGCAGCCCCTCTCTTCCTGGGAAGGAACCCAGAAGGTCCTCCTCTGACACGCATATGTGACAGTTACATTCTTAGGTCTTAATCAGTCTGATTATTTAGGTGGTTACACTTGTGGTTGGTCGGCCAGTCGGCAAACGTCAAGATTCATCAAAATCTCGAAATGGGATTTTCTGATGATTACGATACTTTCCCTACGAGAGAGTAAATCAGGCTCAGGGAGGTCTAAAACATCAAGATTCATCAAAATCTCAAGGTCGAATTTTTGGACGATTACGACACTTTCCCTATATTTCGTATACGAGAAAATAAAAATGAAGAAGAAGATACTGCAGCATTAAATCTACCATCCACTGGAACCAAGGGGCCTAGAAAAAACCCAGGAAAACAGCCCCAGACCATTACGCATCCTCCACCAAACTCTGCAGCAGGCACGATGCCACCTGGAAGATAGCATTCTCCTGGCATCCCCCCAAACCCACATTCGTCCATCAGACTGCCAGAGTCTGAAGTGTGATTCATCATTCCAGAGAACACATTTCCACTACTTCAGAGTCCAATGGCGGAGTGCTTCACACCCCTCCAGTCAATTCTTGGTCTACTACCTCGTGGCTGGCCTGTTGTTGCCCTTTGACATTTCAACTTCACAATAATTGCACTTACAGTTGACCAGAGCGGATCTAGCAGGACAGAAATGTCAGAGAAATACTGACTTATGGCACAGGTGGCATATTGTGACAGTGCCATGTTTGAAGTCACTGAGCTCTTCAATATGACCCTTTCCACTGTCAGTGTTTGTCACTGGAGACTGCATGGCCATGTGCTTGATTGTTTGAACCTGTTAACAAACAAACAGCTGAACTTGGTATTTTGGATGGGTGCCCACATACCTTTGGCCATAAAATGTATGTGTGGAGTTTTCTGTATGCATGGGCCTGTGAGCTGCTGGGTGCCACCTTACCCATGTCTGACTGATCCAATCCCTATTTGGCTGCGGGCTTATTGAGCTAATTGGCTGTACTGTGTTGTTGCCTGCATGCATTCTCTGCTATATTATTGTAAATGAAAAATTCTTATGGGTTTTATTTACATTGTAAATATGCATCAGCCCCTAAGTAAAATGCCAATGCCCCCTCATGTTAAATTTATTCTGGTCTTGGCCTCCCTGACAAGAGTAAAATGACAAAAACTCCCACTTGATTATGACACGAGTTATCCTGGCGTGTCATTATGCCAAACTGCTACTTGCAATGTATTTGCCAGTCAGCAGTCTGGCAGATGACACAGAGTGCTGCGGCACCAGCTGCCAGCGCAAGTCAGGCTCGCCAAGCTGGATTCCAGCTGTTCCATATTCAGGCACAGCTGGGACAGGCAGCAGCTCTGCACTTTACTCATAAGCTTCCCCGCCTTCACTTCATTCATGTACCCACCACTGTGTGAGCAGCCTGAAGCACTTTTTGGCACAAGGTGGCATTCTCTGAAAGGCGAAAATCACCAAAAATATTCATTACATTCTCAAAAAGAAAGGGTGAGGCCTCCCCTGGTGTTGCATCTCACTACCAGCAGGCTCCAATGTAGGTTTCGAGATGCATGCCAGCTACAACCACCAGTGTATTTTTAAATATGTGCGTGCGGTCGGTCATTGGGGTGGGTGTGCATGTGTCTCTTTGTACTGCGCTGGCCCTGCTTAGTTAGCACGACACATATTGGAATTTCTCCACAGGCACATCCGTACTACCCTGTAGGAAAGTCGCAGCCAGCCAGCTCCACGCCACTCCCACAACGCACTGATGCCTTAGGTCACTCTGAGTAACAGGCAGGCGGAAATTCTTAAGGCATGTGGGGTTAAAGAAAGACCACTCCAGTGCAACATCCTACCCAGAATAAAAAAAATTAAAAAAAAACACTTCCCAGCCGCAGTGCTCTGGTCTTCCTGGTGGCATGTATTCCAGCACTCACTGTGGAGTCTGCCAGCACGGCCCAAGAAAAGCACATAAGACATACGGGGCAGGATAAACTCGCTGCCCCTACATTCAAAAAAAGATGACACTTGTTAGGATATGAAGAAGGCTCATGTCCACTCCAGACCCTCTCAGCACTAAAACAGACAGCTCTGTCTGTATAATCAGGTCCCAACTGTCAGACTCGCTCAATCACGGGCTGCAGCTACAGTAGTCTAATGGACACATGCAGTGTTCACCTCCCATGGACATTTTCCTATTTTATTTTATTTGCCTTTTTGAGTCTGATCAACAGAAAAAGACTCTTTAGTGTCAAAGTGGAAACAGATCTCTGCAATGTGCTCCACATTAATTGCAAACATAAAACACCAAAGAGTTGATTGCATGACTAGAATTTCTAGGTCGCTAAAGTTCAAAGGAGATCAGAGGTGATTAACAATTGTAGTAGCAAGAAGAGGTGAGAATAGGAGCTATATATATAGTGTATATATATACTGACCACATTCCATGTCAGCCAGCTTCTTCACTTCCAGCGCTGATATCAAAACGGACTCGCTACCGCTACAGTGTTTATCACCCAATCACTTCAAGACGTGCTCAGAATTACGGTAAACGACGCAGGTCGCATGATTCAAACGGTGTGACAAACATCAGGAGCTAAAAATAGGAGAAGGGCTTCAACTTTATATTTCAAGCTACATCCTCAATTACGAGGGTAAGTTCCAGACGTATTAAAAACTTGTGTCTACTATGACCTTACATGGGACAAATACGTGATTACATTAGGCTTCTTTAAAACACACAATTACAGATGAAAGAGCCAAATTGGCTCCCCATATGCTATAAAGGTGCCTCTTCAACTGCTTTTTTAAATATATATATCAGGTGTATCAGCAGCCCGCAAAGCAGGAGGAATTCTAATCCACCATTTTGATGCAACAAACTGAAAAGACCAATTCCAACAAGCCTTTAGCTGAGTTAAGAAGGCCTAGGTAAGATGACCTAAGTGGGTGACTGGTAGTATAATGTTGTAAAAAATGTGAAATATATTGTGGTGTTTAACCATCCAGAGCTCTAGAGAGCTGTTTACTAAAATATTATAACAGATTCTAAATTCCACCAGGAGCCAATAAAGTGAAGATCAAATCAAAGTAATATGTGACCACTTTCTGGAGCGAGTTGACAATCTAAGAGCACCATTCTGAATAGATTGAAGACACAGCAGTGATGTCTTGTTTAAACATGTAAATAAAGAATTACAATAATCAAGATGCAAACAAAATAAAAGCATACATTAACGTCTTTGAGCCTTTGACACTATTATCCTTAGTTTTGATTTATGGTTGCACTCAAAATTACCGTATATACTGTGGTGAGCGGCTGGGGGTGTGGGGACCAGGGGAACAGAGCTTGGAAGCTCAACCCTATAGGGGCCCGTGGTCACCGCCAGGGGGCGCCCCAATGCCTGAGGAGCCCTGGCCCTCAGCACTTCCGCCTGGGAGGAAGAAGACCAGGGACACCCGGAGTGCTTCCGGGTGCGTGGCCGGTGTATAATAAATGTGTGTGGGTTCAACCATCGCTGTCCGCCTGTCTGTGTCCAGGCCGCTTTCCACAATACTCACCTATTAGTCGGGTCTTGAAACCCGAAAAATCGATCATAAAATCAGACCCCGACTTATGCACCCGTTCAAAAATGCGACACTTACATTTTCTTTTTACATCTTGTTTCAGGAGTACAGTTACCAATTTCTTTCACCCTTCAGCGACTTTTAATTCAAAAACAGCTTCATATTTTCTTCTGATCGAACACTCCATTGTAGATAAGGCATGCTCTTACGATAAAGGTGTACGAGGGTGTGAGATACAAAAAACACAAATCTGTGCAAAGGTCACTTCGGAATAGTTCGGATATTACCGTGTGGTCACGTAGGCACAATACATAGAAAAAAAAGGCAGTATGCTCCATAGTTACTCTCTCAGGTGAGCGTTAGCATATCATAATCTCTTGGACCAATAGCGTGAGTTTTCCGCATTCAACTTATATGACTGACATTATAAAACACTGGAAATTATACTGTAAAATCAATCCCCGACTTATATGCAGGAGTATACAGTACACGGTATTCAACTCCCTATTGCAAATTAGGATTATTGGCAAAATGGATAAACTTTCAGCTGTTTGCAATAAACAAATCAAACAAGAACAATTTAAATAGCTCAACACAACTGATATTCCGAGTGGCTTCTGCACATTCAACACAAAATGCCACTTGTAATAACTACCTCAAGTCAGACTATAAAAGCTCCAAGTCCTTTCACCCAGTATTAGATCAGCCAGTCTCAGCTTCAGACGCATGTCCCCTTTTAATGACACAAAATATCAACACGGTATGGCAGCTTAACCAAAGCCACACAAGTCCAGCCGCATGACATCACCCCCCTGAGGGATTCTCCAGAGCTGCTAAAATGTCATCACTTACAGTTACACGCCACCACAGTACTGTATGGAGCTAGAAATGAAATTTCTGAATTTCACAATGTCACATGTGTGTCCAGGAGACGACCTCGGGGCTCATTTAATAACTGTTATACTCCGAGCCAGAGGGTGGCGCTGTTGTCTAATGCCTTCTCTCTTCTTCCCGCTGAAGAAAGGATGATTAACAGCCCCCTCCCCCCCAACATTACTTCATATTCCTACCCTCCAAAACCCGCCCTTTCCGGTTTGCAGACGTCAAAACCAACTCTAACAGTATCTGAAGAAGGCTCAGGTCTGAACAATTTATCACATTTAAAACTTTTTTTTGTGTGTGGACATTGTGACGATGTGGGTTCTTGCTCCATACTCCCACTTCCTTTTTGGGAGCTCTTGAACCCGACACCGCGGGTAATGTAACCGGATGAGGTGGACAATGAGGACACCATCGAAGCAAGGGGAAAGGTGCAAAAGTGCTTTTATTACAAACAACAAAACCAGTGTCCATATAAATTGTGCTGTGCTTCTAAAAGTCAATAAATAACTAATCCAATAAAAACAGTAAAAAGGTGGAGGTTAAAAATCCAATAAATAAATCCTTTAAAAACGAGGTTAAAATAAACGAGGTTAAAATACTAGCTGGATGCAGTCCCTTCTTTATGGTGCGACACGATGCCTTCTTCAGCTGGCGGATCCCCTGTTTCTCCCATCTGGGCCCTACACCAGGGGAGTCACCCTACCTGCAGCTGACCTTCTCTTCCTGTTGGTCTGCTAGCTTCCCGATCCCTGGCTTCGTTCAGCTGATCTAGACCGAGATTTGGGTTCTCCAACGACCAGGGCACTGATGCTGGGGCTCAAGCCTCCAACTCCTGCTGCCTTCCACGGCCTTATGCGGCGAACCAACCTCCTTCTGGTCACTGCTGCTCCTTACAAGTGCTCAGCAGGAGCAACCACTACTTTCTGCCCCCGGGTGCCAGCCAAACACTCTACTAAGGGGCTCTTCTCCCAGTTGCCTATCGTTAATACTGCAAGCCTGCTCTCGCTTGCTCGCTCACGTCTCTGTTTTCTTTCTTTTTTGTTTTTTCTCCCCTCCGCACTCACGCTTCTCCTATTTATAATGGTGATGTGGCACAGGTGTTGCGATTAGCAGCTCCTGGCATTGATTACAGATACAGACGATTCCTCACCTGTTCACTTAAGCAAGGAAACGCCCACATCACATAGCGTCCGAGATCTGCTCCAGCCACACTACCACGCCCCCTCTATAAGCCACGAGTGCTGGCCTTTTATTCTGAGCCGCGGACCCGCTATTTCACAGCCATGCGATATATATACGGAGATGACTACGGTGGCCCAACTGTTTCTGACATTTCTTGTGTCTTACTGCACAGTCCATGCCAGCGTAAAATCACTAGAAAGACAGTTCGAAGTTGTCACTGCTAGGAATCCTACGGGAACTAAACAAATCCCAGCTGGTCAAGCCGTAATATGTCCCAAAAGCACAGATGGTGTGGTGTGAATGCGTGAAAAAGTGTGTCACTGTCATGTTGGGAGCATTAGTCTGACGTGATATAGTCTAAAAAAGTAATGGCTGCTCTGTTTCTGCTCCATTGACCAGTAAGAATGCATCTTATTAATTAATTAAAATACTAAAGGAACAGCCACAAAAGTTCATTTTTGCTTGCCGTCGTCCCCAACCATAACCTATCGTCTATGGCGGCGGTTCTCAACCTGCGGGGCGCGCCCCCCTAGAAGTAACAAAAAGGGGGTGCAAAGATGTGAAAAAAAGAAAACGAATCGAAAATATGAAGAATACATCTATTGAAACCAAAACAAATTAACTTGAACTACATTCTGATACTAGAAAAATAAATATAGAGTTAGATAAATGTCGATAAAAGTTAAGTAGGTATAATAAAACCTGTTTCGGCAGCAAAAAATATAGGAATAAATTTTATTAGGGTTTCAAAAAAACATTAGTGGGGCACGATTAAAACCGTTATGAAAACTCGGGTCGCAAATACTTAAAGGTTGAGAATGGGCTTGGCAAAAGCTTTAGATTCGTCAAAAATGTCAATCTCCAGTTCTTGACAGATCTTGATATTTTAGGGTACCCTGATACCGAAAATACTGATATCTCGATGATGGGTGTATATGTGTGTGTGTCACAGTTTCTTGAGGACAGTCGAGAGCTAAAACGGCTGGACGGAAAAATACTGAACTCAAAAACTTAAGCCTGTTATGAAATGACGACGTACTGATTAGTTTTTGAGGCAAATCGTGCAAGAGAAAGAGGCACTATAGAGGAGCTCTCAAATACCGTAATTCTGCAATTAATTATGAATACTTTTCATCAGTTGCTATCGTAATGACCTGAACTATGATCAGAAAGATCAGCATCAGATCAGTAAATAATGACTGAAATGTTACAGAATAGTTCAGGTATCTTGGTTCCTATAGGACGCAAAGCCTACTGACACTCACACCCAAAGTTTTCAAACCAGAAGTCCATTTTTACAAGTCTGGTAACAAAGAGACATCAAGATCACCATTAACCCATTACTGTGTTGCCTCAATTCCCTTATTACCCAAGTACAGCAAGGCACTGAGTCCCCTATTGCAACAGTACATTGAGACACCCATTCAAAGTGGGTCATCCTGTTAGAGTGGTGCATCAGCCCCCCCCATTACTATGGTGTCCCGAGTTCTTCAGTTACAGCGGACTGATGAAACCCCGAAATTTGCCCCAAGTTTTTGAAAACAGAAGTGCCTGCGCTACCCCATCACAGCCACTCACTGTAGAGGTGCACTGAGCTCCCAGTCACATTAGTGCATTGCGAGAAGCACTTCTTTATACAAATACTTGGTGTGATGATGCCGGTCCCCTACAGACTCTCTCTTCCAACATGGGAGTCTGCTGAACCAACAACGTCGATAACTTTGACCGAGATGAGCTGACAAATGAGGAGAAATCTCAGATGGAGCCAGGGGATGGTGGAAAGAGCTCATGTGCTTTTACTAAACAGTTAAAAACAATCCAAAACAACAGTAAAATCAAGAGTGTCCATTGTGTAGTGTTAAAAAAAACCCAAATCCATAAAATCATTGAAACGTGGAGATAAAATCAAGAAATAAATCCGTTAAAATAGAGGTTAAAATGCAGTCTCTCTTCATCCGATTGCAGCCCACCACCTTCTGTCTCCCCGGCTCACCCATCACAGGCGTTGCCAGCAGAGCCTCTGCAGCACAAACTCCTTTCTGCCGACTCCCGACTTGGCTGCTGCCACACTGCGCTGCCAGACCGTCTGAGGTCGGCACACCTCCCGTCTTCCTTCGCGCTTACGCAGTTGCTCCTCGGATCCACTAGGAGGTCTATACGCTTAGTCAGTGGGGCGAACTAGCCTCTATAGCGCCTCAGCCTGTGCTCCCTTTCGGAGCCCCAGCTCGAGCTGCCTTCTCCTTCATGTTGTCTGGATCATCTCCCATGACTACCTTTTCCATCCTTTAACCTCCTTCCTTTCTTTTCTTTCCTCTTTTATGTCCTTCCATCCCTCTGTGCTGGCCCGTATATATACACTCACACACGTCTCCATGGGCGCAGTGCCTTAATCACACGCCGCAAGAAGCCAATGAAGCAATTGAGAACAATCGCAACCACACGTGCAGGTTTGCCCCAACTACCTCATTAACTCCCCGCGATCGTGTAATCACGCCCACGGAGAGCGACATGGCCTTATGGATTTAAAACCTGGCCATTTTGTTGTAGCCACAGACCTGCTATACCACACTCCGCACTCTCACAAGTGTGAGATGTGTGCGTATCAAAGCAGTGAAGAGGTAAGGGATCAGGTGGATCAGGTGAAGGGATCAAGTGAAGAGCAAAGGTCAAAACCGATAATTCTGAGAGTGAACAATAAACGCAATTCACAAAACGGGCACCAAAGTAATGGGAAGAAGATCAGTAGAAAACAAAAACAAACATAAATCAGCGAGGGGTTGTAGCACAGAACCATGGGCCCTATACAGAAGCAGTCTCTGTGGGTCCCTTCGTCTCAAAAACAAACTTTTCATTCCAGGTTTCGAACCCCCCACCAGTGGGCCCTGGGTAATCATTATACTATTTCCCCTAATTATGATGCCCATGCCTAGCAAATTGAATACAGAGTTTTGTGATTACAAGAGTTTGGCAAGTGACCCCTAACTCGGGCGACCGAGTGCCTCCAGAATTTTGAGACCGTTTGTTCCCTAAAGACAAACCGGTAGGATTTGGTATACTGTATTAATCTCCTGAGGGGAAATTCTCTTTTTTGCATGCCCCAATTTAGGGGCAGAGGTCAGGGTCAGTATTAGTACAGCGCCTACAGAGCAACTGCAGGTTAAGGGCCTTGCTCAAGGGCTCAACAGAGTAGCATTCCTTCTGTCACTGGCAGGATTCGAACCGTCAACATTTGAGTTACCAGCCCAGATTTTTTTGCCACAGAGTCACCACTCTGGATTTTGGGGTCACTTCACCCTCGACAGTGCACAAAATAATTAAAAGATTCAAGGAATCCAGTAAAATCTACCAAGTGTAAAGGGCTAGGCTGAAAACCACTTCTGAATGTGCGTGATCTCTGATCCCCTCAGACGTCACCATCTTAAAAACCATCACACGTCTGTAATAGATATGAGGACATGGGCTTATGGTGTCTATCAGCACCATTTACCATTCAGACGCCAGTTCAGGATTTACTGTGCAAAGCAGATGCCACACATCCACACTAACCTTCTCTGAGCTCAGACTCATCTGAGCTGGAAAGCAGCACAGTGGAATTGTGTTTTGTGGTCCGTTGAGTTAACATTTCTAATTGACTTTTGGCAAAAAAAAAAACAGCCATTGTGTTCCCTGGGCAAACGAGGAAAAGGGCCATTCAAGCTGTTAGCAGCTTCTGAAATGGTATGGGAGGGGTTTGTCAGTGCCCATGGCATCTGTGAGGGCATCGTTATTGCAGAATTCAGGAGCAACATATGCAGCCATCCAGATGCTGCTGTCTTTTCCAGCAGGACAATGCCAAACCGTGAGGGCGGGTACGAGATTGGCCTGCCTACTGTCTGGCACATTATGAAGAGTAAAATATGAAAATGAAGGCCCTCTACAATTACAGAGCTGGAGACCAGTAGAACGGATGAATATGATAAACTTAACCAACTTGTGTCTTCAGTGCCCGAACACTTAAGAAGTGTTGTGGCGGACGGTTGGGGGTGGTATCCAGCCGGGATGCCCAGGAGGACCGGAGGAGGGCTTGCACCTTCTCCAGACCACGAGGGGGCAACCGCCCTGGTTGTGTTGGGGGCCACAGGTAGAGGGCTTGGAAGCCCAACCCTGTAGGGGCCTGTGGTCACCGCCAGGGGGCGCCCCAATGCCTTGAGAGCCCTGGACCTCAGCACTTCCACCACACCAGGAAGTACTGGCGGGAAGAGAGGCAGGGACACCCGGAGTGCTTCCGGGAGTACAGCAGGCACTTCCGCCACACTGGGGCGTTTCGCGGGAGATTGCCGGGAAGCACCTGGAGCACATCCTGGTGTGGATAAAAGGGGCCGCCTCCCTTCATTCGAGGCTGAAGTCGGGTGAGGAGAGGGCCGAAGCAGGAGAAGCGAGAGTGGAGGCAGTCTGAAGCAGTGGAAAGGCAGAGTGTGAGCGGCCTGGACTTTGGGGACTTGCGGGGTTTGTGTGAACGTGAACTTGTATATATTGTAAATAAACGTATGGTGGTGGAATTACAACATGTCTGCCTGTCTGTGCCCGGGGCTCGTTCCACAGTGTGATTAGAAGAAATGGCGCTGTTACACCATGGCAAACACACGACTGTCCTAGCATTTTTGCAGCATGTCACAGTCTAACAGTTTGACATGTTTGTATATTTTCAGAAAACAATACAATTAAATTCAGAAGGTAGGACATCAAGTAATGTGTTCTGTTTTCAGCATATTGTATTACAGGGTGACTAGAACTTACACATCCCTCCTTTTTGTTTTTATTAGCATTTTTCCATACTGTCCCAACTTTGGAATGGAGCTGTGCATATTTAGGTGGCCATTTGTTGAGCCACTGTGACACTGTAATTGTCATCTCAGAGTTGCCATACTGGATGGTTATGCCGACATGGAAAGGCTTACAATCACACACATGCTCATGCTGCACAAGAGTTTGAAACATGGAGCACTTTGACGGTCTCGTCACGCTTTGCTCCCTGCCCTGGGCCCCCTTTATGACAGGCAAAAGCCGCACAAAATAAACAGAAAGTGTAAAAGCCCTCAGTCTGATCTTCACTTTAGCAGGCCCATGAAATGACGACGAGTCTCTGCAGCTGATGTTGTCTGTTTTAAGGACCCCCGCGGTGAGAGGACTGCCCCGAGGGACGGAATGCCACAAAGAAATGAGACATCTGCTACTCGACCATCGCGGGCAGCTCTGGGTGACCAAGATAATCCAGATAGTTTCGACAAGCAGGCTTAAAAAAAAAAAAAAGTTAGCTGTGCAAATCCAAATTTATTTAGGAGGTTGTGAATCCAGGCTGGAAGCATAAGCCATATGGGATTTCTCCAAGCAACTCGTCCAAAAGATTGTGACTTTTGATAGAAGTTTTTCATTCTTTCCTTATTCAATAAAGCAACAACAGCGCCATATTGTAGAATCAACATTTAAAGCACAGCTGAAAAACAGAGAGAAACATGGCAAGGAATTGCATCGCAGCTGAGTGATTGAGTCCTCAGGTGGTCTGAGTCCCACCTCTTGGGCAGATCCTGTCATAGGTCCAGGTGAGGAGAGATGTGGACCAGGCAAGCACTTTTTTAGTGCTGGGTCCTCTCCTCTTCTCTGCACACATCTCCTAACTAGGCCCAATCATCCGTCCCCACGGTTTTTCCTATCAGTGCTATGCTGATGATACACAGCTATACCTGGCATTCCCTCCAGAGGACCCCACGGTATCAGCTCGAATCCCTGTATGTCTCACTGATTTTGCAACCTGGATGAAGGAACACCGTTTCCAGCTCAGCTTGGCAAAGATGGATCTTCTTGTCATTCCAGCTTGACCGTCTACTCAGCACCCTACCTCTGTTCAGCTCACCTCATTATCGCTAACACCTGTCAAGAAGGTACACCCCCTTTTGGGTGGTTATTGATGACCAGTTGTCCTTCAGGGACCATCTTGCTACAATCTCTTGGTCTTGCAGATTCACTCTATACACTATCCACAAGATCAGACCATATCTGGCAGAACATGCAGCACAACTGCTGGTCCAGGCTCTGGTCTTGTTACATCTGGACTTCTGCAACTCTCTACTGTGAGGAGCACCGGTGCATGTCACCAGGCTGCTACAGAAGATTCAAAAAGCTGAGGCACACCTGGTGTTCAACCAGCTGAGGAGGGCAGATGTCACTCCCCTACACTGGCTTAATTTAGTGGCACATATTAAATTCATATTCTCCATGTTTGTCTATACAGGGTGGTCCAGATCTAGTTATGCAAATCCAGATCACCTGGATGACTTTAATTTATGAAGAGACGATTCCAGTTCGGCACAAAGACGATTCTTCATGTTGTCAGTTTGCACACTTCTCGATGATCTGGGATTTTTCGGGTGATTTTCTATGTAATAAACCTAATAAGTTATAGCGTAATGAAAATAGCATAATTAGATCTGGACCACCCTATAGAGCAGTCAATGGGTCAGCACCCCAATATATATACAGTATATGGAGACACTTGTGAGGTCCTGGGCTCCTTGTCAACAACTCAGACCTGCTGATGAATGCTGTGTGGTGATGCCTCTTCTGTGTGGCATTAAATTGTAATTCAGGCTCTTTTCATGTGCAGCGTCTAGCTGGTAGAATGAGCTGCCCACCTCATGTTGAACTTCTGAGGCCCTCCTGTTTGGTGACTTTCTGTCTGACTGATTTTAGCCATTAGGTTTTTATAATCTAGGAATTGTAACTCACTTGCATTTTGTTCTGAGCTCTTCACTTGTTTTGTAACCTTCTCGTGTCACATTTATTCCTATAAGCAGTCCCCCAGACTGATGTTTACTTGCTTACGATGACCTCTTTTGTAAGTCGCTTTGGATAAAAACATCTGCTAAGCAAATAAAAGTAAACGTAAAAGTAATGTGACATGTAATTTAATGTGCTTGCCGTGGAAGGCACTATAAAGGCTGGCTGATCACCAGATAGCATTAACATCAAACAATCCTGCCATCTGGTGATGTCAAGTTCAAGTTATACACCACGACTCAGTGTAGCTCACTATAAGGAAGGTGCAATTTCATGATCACTCATTGAATATTAAAGGGTAGTACTACTCCAGATGAAGTTCATCCCACGTTATGAATTATAAAAAAGTGTTTTATTGGGATATGCTAAATTCAGTGGACACATTACTTTAACATGGCCTTCTCATAACTACTTCACTTTAACTTAATCCTAATACTCTGTATGTTCAATTCTTCATAATAACTATTCATGGTGGCTCTAAAATCCGTACTGACCCCAACTCTCTCTTCTGTTTCTTTTTCCGGTTTCTCTGTGGTGGCGACCTGTGCCACCACCACCTACTCAAAGCATCATGATGCCCCAGCATTGATGGACTAAAAGCCAGAAGTCCACGTGATCATAATCATCATCATCAAATCCTTCCGTGAAAACCATAAATACAAAGAGGACTGTTTCATTTATGTTAGGTAGATTGCCCAGAGGGGACTGGGTGGTCTCATGGCCTGGAATCCCTGCAGATTTAATTTTTTTTTTTCTCCGGCCGTCTGGAGTTTTTTTTTGTTTTGTTTTGTTTTTTCTGTCCCCCCTGGCCATTCGACCTTACTCTTATTCTATGTTAATTAATGTTGACTTGTTTTATTTTCTTACTGTGTCTCTTATTTTTCTATTCTTCATTATGTAAAGCACTTTGAGCTACATTTTTTTGTATGAATACGTGCTATATAAATAAATGTTGTTGTTGTTGTTGTATTTAAACTTAAAACACATCCCATCGCAAAACGTGCTAATTTGCAGATGCGAAAGGAAAACAAAAAATATGATTTTCTGTCGGTGTGTGTTGGCGTCCGTCTTAAACGTAGTGCTGTGTGTGCACCTTAGGTGAACTAAAAGCTGGTGGGATTGGCTTTTTGAACTGAAGACCTGCCTCTCCTCCTCATTCATTGGTCAACAGTCCTGCCTTCAATTCAAAATGTCATTCCCATGAAACTTTAGTTTTGTGCTTACGATGTGCTCCTGATTATTCCAAAAGTTAACTATTTAACAGTATTTTAGCATAAAAGCAGGCATTTTGCATTTTTTTCAACAGATGGGTTGCGGGGGGAACACAAAATTCCTTGAAATTGTTAAAAAAAACAAAAACTTGATTATACAAGTTACCGTAATTCTCTGTTAGTCAACATCAAAAAACACATTTACCACAGCCTTTCCTCCATTCCTAGAAACATTTCCCGTGTTCACCTTTTGTTACCGTGTCTAGCGTCTCTTTCCTGAAATTTCAATACAGGAGCAAATAATCTGCCCTTCCATCTCCATTTTAATTTTGGGGAACAAAAAAAGTCACAGGGAGTGAGATCTGAAAAACTCTTTGACTCACAACACTGTTTGTGCTGTCACGGTATAAAATACAGCTTTGCGTACGGCACTGCTCCAAATGATTATTTTTCCTGATGTTTTCCCACAGATGCCCCAGCAGTTCCGTGTAATGTCACTGATCAACTGCCTGTTCACTTTGGGAACTCTTTGTGAGCAAGTCCATTAATGTTTCGAAAAACACAATTATCGTTGTCTTAATGTTCAATATGACCGGTCGTGCTAGGAATACAAAAATTGCTGAAGTCACTTATAGGATAAATTTCAGACTATTGTCATGTAGATAATTCTAGGCCACCCCTTTTAAGTCAGTGGGTAGCTGATGTTATATACTATTTGAAATTGGAAAAAATCAAATTCTCTCTTAAAGAATCTGTCAAAAACATTTTTAAAAACCTGGCAGAATGTAATAAATAACATTTTAGAATAAGCATTCATATTGGAAAGAAGGACTCCTTTCCCTCTTTACTACTCTCAAAAGTTTTACTCTGGCTGTTGGCCTTTCTCTCTTAGTCATGGGTGAGGGTTGAATTAAATTTAGTTTTGTGAAGTTTGACTTGATTGTATGGAATGTTACATGCTTTAAATATAGAAAAAATCAAAAAGAAAAAAAAATACATTTTAGCCACACGCATTTCAATCACCTCAGCACAATGCCACCTGTCACACTTTAGGCTTGTCATACCTAGTGGAATACCTGATAACTTACACTCTATTCCCGAGCGATTGACCAATTCTGGAAATTTTTTAACCCCAAAGAGCAACTGGAAAACTGACATGTGGATTGTGTTGTGAAACGAGCCAGGAGGGGTATGTTAATTGTTTTAATTGGTTAATTTATTTTTTTCCATCTTTATGATTTTAGCACAACCCGATTTAAGTCATGACTAGGCAAGGAGCGCACTAGAATACATGCATCTGCTTAACAAGGCAATTACCATTAAAGTGCTCTGATAATCAGCAGGGCACCAGCTTGAGTTAAGATGAGGCGGAGCAAAGGAGGTGGGGTTAACCTGCAAGACACCAGCTGTAAGTTAAGAGGAGGTGGAGAAATGGGGGCGGAGTTAATCAGTAGGACATCAGCTGTGAGTCAAGATGAGGTGGAGAAAAGGGGCGGAGTTAATCAGCAGGACACCAGATGTAAGTCAAGATGAGGTGGAGAAAAGGGGCGGAGTTAACCAGCAGGACACCAGCTTGAGTTAAGATGAGGTGGAGAAAAGGGGGCGGGGTTAATCAGCAGGACATCAGCTGTGAGTTTAGATGAGGTGGACAAAAGGGGGTGGGGTAAACCAGTAGGACACCAGGTGTGAGTCAAGCTTAGGTGGATAAGAGGGGGCAGGGTTAGCACAAGAAGCAGAGGAAAAGAACAAAACCTCAAGAGAGAAAGTGATCGCTCGATCTGAGACTTTTGGACAGGACAAGCATTCTGTGGAGGGAACAAGACACACCGCATCTGTTCAAATGAGCAGTATTAATGGAAACAGGGATGATGGCTGAGAAGAGGCTCCACTGTGTGGTGAAATCTATGCAGACAGAACGACGATCGATGGAGCAGACATGCAATGAGTGTTGCTCCACAGCACGGTGGCATCCAGTGAGAGGGCAAGGTGCTCTGGAGGAGCAGCAGTGATTGGCAGAGGTGGCAGCCCCATCAACTGTGGTGACTAAATGAGGTGGCAGTTCGGATCGGTGGAGAGGGGGGGAGTTTGAGGGGGACCTAGCATGATGTCCTATGAAAAGAAATACTGTTATGCAGTAGAACAGGGATTTTAAATGTATTTATATACTTATTTAATTTCATTTATTGTGAATCACTCAAGGGCACTGACTTTGATAGCACGGTTTTATGGGATTTATGTACAGAACTACTTCATGATTTTCCTGCATTATTTGGCATCTGCTTGGAAGCTCATGGTTTTAATCAACTTCTTCACAAATAGCACATGCCAGATGAACTTACAACATGCCATACTACACGCATTTCAGAACAGCATGCCTGGGCCCCATCATTACTTGGATGGGAGACCATTTAGGAAAAGCTTGGGTTGCTGCAGGAAGAGATGTTGGTGAGGCCAGAAGGGGGCGCTTACCCTGTGGCCTGTGTGTAGATCCCAATTCCCCAGTGCAGTGACTGGGACACTGTGCTGTAAAAATAGGTGGCATCCTTCAAATGAGACATAAAACCGAGGTCCTGACTCTCTGTGGTCATTAAAGATTCCCTGGGCATTTGTCGTAAAGAGTAGGGTGTATCCCAATGTCCTGACTCAATTGCCCACCACGGCCTAGTCATTCTGGACCCCTAATCATCCCCTGTATCCAATTGGTTATCTCTTTCTCACCACTTCACCACCTTACAGCTCATGTGTGGCGAGCATACTGGTGTAATAATGGCCATCGTCACATCACCCAGGTGGATACTACGTATCAGTGGTGGTTGAAATGGCTTCCCACTCATTATGAAAAGCGCTTTGAGTAGCAAGAAAAGTGCATATAAATGAAAAGAATTAAAAATATCATTATTATTGCCTGCTCACTTGCCCTGGTCCGTCTTCAGTTCATGACTATTTATGCCCTGAATAAAGGACGGTGGCCATGGCTGGGGGTCTGAGGTGCCACAGATTACGCAACATGAGTAACGTGAGATTTTGGTTTTCTCATTGACCTTTTTCACTCTTGTATAGCATTACTCATTATTTGCTTCTATTACATCCAACTTTTCTCTCTCCATTCTTCCACAAATACATGAGATTAAAACTTTTTTTAGCCACCACTGCAAACACCGCAGGATAAGCAACATATCAAAAAATATCTGTCATTTTTGGGTGACGTATTCCTTTAAGATGGCCCTGAAGAGAGGCGGCATTGGAATGATTCTGTTTTGTTTTTAATTTGTCGTGACTCTGAAATTATGCTTTTTCAGGCAGGCTTCCCTTCCTATGAGGGTTTTGAATTTGAATGTTGCAACACCTTGCAGTTTACATTGTTAATAGAATTTTGCATTGTTTTGGATGGCACCTTTGTTTTTCATGTGTGTACAGTCAATGTGGAGTTTCACAAGTAGGGAGTAGAAATGTTAGGTTTGAATACACAATGGGAGGTCTGAAACATGAAAGTACCCCTTTAAGAGAAGCACTCGTCACTATCTACACACAAACAGTGCACACAGAAGCCATCGTCAAGGCCAATGGAGTCTTAGGTTATGTAGCCGATGTGTGGAGTGCAAGTCGAAGGAGGTTCTAATTAACTCTTTGAGTGAGGGCTGAATATTTCGCTCTATTAGAATAAAAAAATCTTGGGTCAAGACGTGATCTTCTCGGAAGACACTTGGATGTCCCGTGAGAGACGCTTTAACGTCCCACAAGACAAGGCAGAGAGACAAAAGGACAGCTTTTAAATGATCGACGCGCAGTGCGACAAGCAGAACACGCAGCTCGCCAGCAGCAAGCCAGCAGCTGATCCACCCACATCTCCTTAGCATGTGTTCAGCCCCCCCTTCAGAAAGCATAGCGGCAGAGACGTGAACTGGCTGACACGTAGCGCTCCCCTGGGAGGGGGCGGGTGAGCAAAGTGAGCTGGGGGCAATGCAGCAACAGACGTTTTATGTTGATTTCTGTGTGAAACCATCGCTTTTCAGAAACTTATGTTTTTTTGGAAAACTCTTTTTTGGAAAACTAAGGGAGTTTTCCAAAAAAACATAAGTTTCTGAAAAGCGATGGTTTCACACAGAAATCAACATAAAACGTCTGTTGCTGCATGCTGTGGCTGCCAGTTTGCCAAGAATGTGCGGCAGGATTGCGGCCAGGTTGTCTTTGCGTAGCTGGGATACGATCACAGTGCATTGCAATCTGGTTTCTACCTCTTATCATTGTTAAGTGGCAGTCCTCCCTGGCAAACATTGTCAGTACAACGATTAGCTGAGGACCAGTCAACTGAAGCTGGAACCTCACATTCGTTTTCAATCACTTGTATCAAAATCTGAGTCTGACAAGTCATAGTCCAGTTCAGAGATAATATGCAAAATGTCGCCCATGGATTATTTTGCTTTACGCATTCGCTTTGATCTCTCTCCAGATGTCGGTGCCATTTTTGCCGTTGTTTGTGCCCTGCTACTCATGCAAGCGCAGGAAATCTCGGTCAGACCAATGAATCTAACTTTCCTTCTGGCAATGAGAGACCAACTAAAACATAACGGTTGGTTTTGTCACAGTTTATAGTCGATTACCATCGCCAACGCCTCCTTTTGACAAAAGTCGACATCAGCCCTGAAAGAGTTAAGTTAGATAACACACTGGTGAGGCCTCATCTGGTGTGCTGTGTTCAGTTTTGGTCTCCACATTACAAAAAAGACACAGCAGCACTAGAGAAAGTCCAGAGAAGGACTGAGAGGTACGAGAGGTGAGGAGACACTGAAGGAGTGGAGCCTTCTTACTTGAAGCAAACAGAAGTTAAGAGGAGACATGACTGAAGTGTTTCAAATTATGAAGGGCATTAGCCCAGTGGATCCTGGCTGTTACTGTAAAATGAACACGGGACATATGTGTAGGGCAGATTTCACACAAATATTTTGATTTTTTCTTCACCCAAAGAGCCATACACACAATGGAACAAATCACCAGGTAGCGTGGTAGAGAGCAGGGCATTAAGGTTCTTCAGATCTCGCCGCGATGGCGTTGTGGACAATCACATTAACAGGATGGATGAGCTTGGTTGGCCTGAATGGCCTGTTCTCATCACAGTTGTCCTGATGTTCAATGTCAACTCACATATGGCATGTGTTAAAGAAAGAGAAGAAAGTGATGTATTCTGGGATAGCAATAGGGTGGAAACCATGAGGTCAAATGGAAAACACCACAAAACATTTACGATTTTAGAAGCTACTGATGGCTTGCCCAGAACACTTGTTTCTAGGACCCCCAAAACTTTCCAATTTCTGGCTTCACGGCTGGTGAGGGGAGAGCAGAGCAGGATGGTGAGCACTTTATACAGGGTTACCATTAGAGGAGAGAGATACAGAGGGAGGAGTGCGATCCCACTAAGGCATGAAGGTAACTGGCGAAGTTAAAGGAGTGGTCCAGGGGGCAAGTGTGTAAAGATGGAGATGTGTACAAAAACCGAGAGAAGCTGCTGCTGTGTGTGAGGCTTGAAGTAACGGTGGTCTGGTGGTCATGGGTGAATCCCCCCATGTGTGACACAAACTCCCAGGAAGGACTGAACTGTATGAGACGTCAACCAAAGAGCTGAGGTTAACAGACAGAAGTACAACATTAACTGAAGTTCAATAAACATGGTGTGAGGGCTGACATTACGAGAAGAGACTCCACAGGTAGACATCTGATCAGCATGAGCAACAATAGTCAAACAAACCAAACATGTCACTCGTGACTACATATTGACAAAGCAGGCCTACACGTGTGAGCTCCTCAGCTTGGACTCACATACAGAAAAGCACAAAAGCTCAAGGCACCGCAAGAGAAGACGTCCACAAACAGAAAGTGAATATCCTGGAAACTTGTGCAAATGCAGACCAAAGGGTAAGATGAAGAAAGAAAACACAAGCGCCGAGATGGACCTTTAGAACAAGCGCCTGCGATTATACAGCTCAGCTACTTTAAGGTCCATCATAGGCAAAGAAACAAACTGGGATACCAGGATTATTATGGATGTCAGGTAAGGATGCCATTGACGTTAGGGAGAGACAAGTGAACAGCCGTCCATCGCAGGAGGTAGCAGGTGAAGTCCTGCAAAAGGTTTGTCTTTATAAAATGAAGGGAATCACCAAAAATACACCAGTGGGAAGTCAAAGTGGCACACCGGCAGAAAGGTGGATGGAACTGAAAAAAAATCATAACAGAAAAGAAGAAGAATCTGAAAAAAAAGTGATAGATATGAAAGACACTGTACGAAATATAGATAGATAGATAGATAGATAGATAGATAGATAGATAGATAGATAGATAGATAGATAGATAGATAGATAGATGGTGGTCCAGATCTAATTATGCAGATCCAGATCATCTGGATGACTCTGATTTATGTGGGGACGATTCCAGTTCGGCACAAAGATGATTCTTCATGTTGTCAGTTCACACACTTCTCAATGGTCCGGGATTTTTCATGTGATTTTCTATGTAATAAACTGAATAAGTTTTAGCGTAATGAAAATTGCATAATTAGATCTGGACCACCCGATAGATAGATAGATAGATAGATAGATAGATAGATAGATAGATAGATAGATAGATAGATAGATAGATAGATAGATAGATAGATAGAAGGCACCATATGATGGGCACATATCAAAGGTACTATAAAACAGATAAGATACCTGTATATGAAAAACACTATGTAATAGATAGCTATTAAAGACACTATATCAAAGATAGAGATATGAAAGGCAGTATATGATGGATGGATTTCAAAGCTAGTATATGACAGCTAAGGCCCTAGTTATGAAAGGTAACATATAATGGAAAGATTGGAAAGGCACTATATGATAGATAGATAGATAGATAGATAGATAGATAGATAGATAGATAGATAGATAGATAGATAGATAGATAGATAGATAATAAAAGACCCTCACTAATACATAGATTGACAGATATGAAAGGCACTGTATAAAAGACAGACACCATCCTGATACCGGAGATCACACAGACATTCCACTAGGGTGCACATCCATCCACACTCCCACTTTAGGGGGTCACTCTTTCTGAGCCGATCCTATCACAGTCTACCTGCACTTTTCCTCTTTTCCGTACCCCTTGATTTTCTCCCACAGGACACGACACTGAATACAGTTTATCATAAGCGGATTTTTTGTGCAGCGCCTAGGGCTCCGTACCGTATCTCACAAATAGTGGCCCTGAAAGGCGCTATACGCGGTGCAGGACCCCGTCGAGGTTCGCGGCGCGCTTCACTTACTCTCTCCTTCGATCTTGTCCGCGTTGCGGCTCCAGATGATCTGCCGCGTGTCTTGTTTCACTTGGAAAGTCCGCCGCTCCGGCCGCTGCGACTTCTTCTGATGAAAGAGCATCATAACGGTGCCCAGGTCCAAACTCCGCAACACTCGACCCCCCGCTTCTCCCCAGTCCAGCATCCTGAGTGAGCAGCCGGGCCCCAGGCCTGGACTCTGTGCGGGGCCATTGGAGGGGTGTTCGGGACACCCGTTGAGATTAGTGCCCAGTCTGATGAGGGCCATCTTCAGAACATGACAGCGCCAGGTAGAGTCGTGTTAACAATCCGAAGGTGTAATGGCAGCAGTCCAGCTCCGAAAGTTGAAGTGTACAGTTAGAAGACGTCTTAGTTTGAACGGTGCCGCATGACGGTAAGAGGATGGGGCTGATGGGGGTAAAGAACCTTGAAATAATAATGATGAAGTCGGCCGCTGATTGCGGTCAGCGAGCCGACGGTGGGCTTGTCTTCAGCGTCTCCCTGTCAAACATTTGGTGAATTAGGAAGGAGACAGAAAAAAAAGTTGGACTGAAATAATAAAACAGGGAGGGTAAGGTTTTCTCACGCGTCTTAAAATAAGCGCACAATGAAGACAAAAAATAAATTACTAATAGGTGATTATATTGCCTAAAAGGACGGAGGTAAATAAGAACGACTTCTGAAAAAATACAAGTTAAAAAGAAGATAAGGATATATTAAAAAAACGCTGAGTGATTGAAGCACCAGAAATAGAATCCTTAAAAAATACACATAAACTAAGAATAAAAAACGGAATTGAAAATGGAGCTCCTTATAAAAGAAATTAGGAATGTATAAATCCTCGCGACTTTTTGGGAAAATCCGTACATCAATCCGCAGACGGCTCTTTTTTAAGGTTGCATCGGGTGCAGTAAATAACTGGTGTTACGGGAATGTTAAGGTTCTTCAAAAAATACATCCAAAAGTGAGCAGCAAAAATCCATAGAGAGACACGGCGAGTGAGAGACAAGAAACAACTGATGTGTGTAAACTTCCGACGTGGCTGAAAGCAAGTGTGAGCGTCAGTTCGCCGATCGCAGTCTCCCTGGCCACAGATGCGACGCTTTCCCCTCAAGGCAGCCCGCCTCCACCGGCACAAGCATCGCAATCCATACTGCGTCTTTCTCCCAGTAACAACTGGAAGCAGCCACCGCAGCGATCCACGCTGATGAGCGCTACAATCCTGCCGTCTGTGCCGATCCGAGTCGAGCCGAGCCCCACTGCTCTCCGAGCCGGTTTCCACGCTGCCTTCTCCGCTAGTGATAGGTCTGCCAACCCCCGGGCTCGGCTGTGCACCCTCTGCGCTCCGCGCTTCTATGGACTGCGCCCAGAAAGGAAACTGACACACTGGGCCGGAAAGAGATCAGAAAGGAGGGTTTTAAAAAATATATATTACAGGATCTGGGAGAAAAATACAGTGGAAGAGCGAGCGAGCGAGAGAGAGAGGGGAGGGGAGGGAAGTGCGGCGCCTGTAGTGCTCGCGTGGGAAAACAGCGGCACCGGCCGGCAGAGACAGGCAAAGGAACCGACCAGGCTGCTGGCAAACTGCGCATCTCCAGAGCTGGCCCTGGCACCACTTAAAAGAGTCTGGCAAGGGAAGGGCAGAGTCCGATAACGCGACAGGGGACGCAGCTGTCTAGACGAGGCTGTGTGAAGGAGGCTAACTGGATGGGGCCGCGGGCGGCGAGTGTAAAGGGGCATGGCGGGGACGTGGCCTAGCCGGCAGTTTGTGGGGCTAACAATAATATGGATAAGAATATTTGGGGGGGCCTGAAGTTTGAACTGTGATGGGGGTCCCTTCTCAGCTAGCAACGAGGTCTGGGTAACCACTCTTACCTTCTTCAGTGGAATTGGTCCATGGCAGGCCACCAGTTTTATTTTTTTTATGTTAACCACTACAGCCCAGATTTCCATTTTAACAGCTCTGCAGGATGACCTTTCATGCCAGCCATAGGTGTGAATAAAATGTTTCTACAATGCCTTATAGTTTTTTAGTAATGGGGACGAACGATAAAAATCGGGAGTGGTCTCCCCTCGACTTTCTCCTTTACTCAGATATGGGGGATGGATATTTGAGGAGTAAACTGCAAGACAATGATTATATTTTTATATTTTGCACATTAAAGAACCATCAACAACAAAAGATACAAAATTAATAAGAGATTGAACAATTATTATAAAAGTAAAGTTGAATAAATCGGAGTCTGCAGCTGCATGAATAAAAGGTAAAGTAGCACTTCCGGTTAACGGAAATAGCCCAACAGTTGAGAGAAATCTCGGTTTTGTATCTAATACTTGTTTGGAAAATTTTGTTGACCAAAGTGACAGTGTCCTCAAATACACACATACATAAAAACTTTCAAAGTTCTAAAACGCCGAGATTCTTCAAAATCTCAAGGTCGATTACAACACTCTCCTAATACTTCATATACAAGAAAGTAAAAACCACCCAAATATGCAGCGGCCGAGCTGCGAGTTCTGTGTGTTGCGCTGCGCGTCGATCATTTAAAAGTCTGTAAAGCAGCCTGTCCTTTTGTCTCACTGCCTTGTCTCTTACGGGATGTCCAAGTGTCTTCCGAGAAGATCGCATCTCGACCCAAGATTTTTTTTATTATAACAGAAAGAAATATTCAGCCCTCAGAGAATTAAAGCAGAGTTGGAACAGGCTGTGTTACTACACCCTCTGAAGTCCTACTTGGACAATATTACACTGTAAAGCGTCGTCAATTCCAGTGACAATGGCATTTAACAAATGAAATGAGACAGGACGGCATTACCCTAAGAAGTGTAGGCCTTTCATTTAGAGATATCAAAGTGCCAGTGAGTCCGGTGGTGTCCTACACAATCTAAAGGCAACTGGAAGAAACTGTGAAAGGAAGAGATGTGGCAGACCCAACGTCACAACCAGAAGACGAGTTTCTGAGAGTCACCAGCTTGCGTGATCACAGCACAACAGCGTCAAGCACAGCTTAATGGTGCAGGTCGTGAAAAGCAAATGTCAGCTTGTACTGTGAAGAGGAGACTTTGTGCTGCAGGTTTGACCGGGCAGGTGGCAGCAAGAAAGCCATTCCTTAAAGGGCAAAACAGGGTCTTGAAATACCGACTGTGGACGACTGCAGCCTGGAAGAAAGTTTCATGGTTCAATGAATCCAAATTTTGAAGTCTTCGGTTCATCACACAGGGTGTTTATACAGCGCCGAGTTGGTGAAAGGATGGACCCTCAGTGTGTGCCACCAACTGTCAGACATGGAGGAGGAAGTGTGATGGTCTTGGGGGTCTTTTACTGAAGACAGAGTTGGTGACTGGCATTCTGAATCCTAAGGGTAACTACAGTTTGGCTGTTAAATCAGCAAAGGTGGCTGTTTGGAGGAATCAAAAAATTGAATAAAACTGAGTACACTTAATGATTCCTTGACTTATTTATTTTCAATTTGCCGTCGTTTATTTGCTCGATGCCTTTATTTCATTCAACATTAAGACATTAAACTGCCTGCATTTCAATAAAAACTCAAAACATTTCATTTCGATTTGGACGACATTGTAATTTTATATTATGAACAATCTGATTTGATATATGATGTTAATGTATATCAGTACAGTTGTCACTCTTCAAAAAATGACCCTCCCCAACCTTAAACATCAACCTCTGCCCCATTGTAGGGTCTTGGAGTGTGAACTGCCCACCACAACATCTTGATGGGATTCCATGATGGGCCTGGACATGGCCACTCGAAAACCTTCATTCTGTTTGTCTGTTTGTTTTCAGGCATTGAGCGGCGGGCCTGCTCTTATGCTTCAGATCGTCGTCCTGCTGCGTAATCACACTCTTAAAATTAAAGGGTCTTTAATGACACTTTATGCTTCTTTACTGGCTTGTGTGATTCCTCACAGAACTGTTGCTTGACAAAGCGCCATCTCATTCTGGGACGGGTTCTTGACATATGAAGTTGGTTCTTTGTGCTTTGAAAAACCTCCTAATATGTGGAAACAAACTGAAATCTTGAATGTATGGTGGGCTTCCTAGCAGGGCACTAACAGATTAAGAAAACCTGGACTTAGCCCCCTGTGTTATCGTATGCAGCGAGAGTCCTTTTCAAATCATGAGCCACTGGTATTTCACAAATCCATTAGCATCTATTTATAATTATTTACTTTATGGTTATAGATCTAAATAAATAAAAGTTTCGTTCTGGAACATTCATGTGGATGGGTCTTTTGGGAATTAAAAATGGTTCCCCTCTGGCAGGGGTGTTGGACTCCAGGCCTGGTGGGCCGCAGTGGCTGCAGGTTTTCATTCTCACCATCTTCCTAATCAGGGATCAGTTTTCACTGCTAATGAACTCCTTTTCTCTTCATTTTCGTAGCCCTGTTTTTAAGGATTCAGTCCTCTGAGTTGATTTGTTTCTTCATTAAATGACAGCCAAACAGAAATGAGCCAACAGATGACCAGCTATACTGGGATTTCAAACTCCAACCAATTTCACTCCAACCAGTTCCTTAATGAGAAGCCGATTAAACCCGCTATGTAATTCCATGGCTTGTTGCTGCTCTCTTTCTGACACAGCAGACATTTCCAAAACTTGTTCATTTTTCTTGTTTTTTCTAAGAGCATCGTCAAAATGTTTTGGTGACCTGAGTGATCAACCTTACTGAGACCTTCACCTTTCTTTATTTTCAGATATAGTGTGGTGGACAAAGGTGAGCTGCTCATGTGGCGGCTCGTTTTGTGTCTCATTATTGTTGGGCTGCTAATTAAGGAAAAAGAGACAACTAAGGAGCCTGAGTCAAGTGAATTAAAACTAAAGCAAAGGAAGTTAATTAGCAGCAAAACTGGTCACTAATGAAGAAGAAGGTTAGAATGAAAGCTGCAGCCACTGTGGCCCTCCAGGACTGGAGTTTGTCACCCCTGCCCTATGGCACTGCTCTGAAGAACCGCTCTGGCACCTTTTTTTTTTTAAGAGTGCAGTTGCAGTTGAGCTTCATTTCACAGACTGATGACCAGACATTCGCCTTCAGTTCTTTCTGAATTCCTGCTTCCCTCAATTATAGCAAATCACCCAGACCCTTAAGCAACAAAGCATCCCCACACCCTCACAAGACCACCACAATGTTGGACTACGTGCATGTCGTTCTTATTGTGGAAAGCCATGTTAGCTTTAGGTCATGGGATCCGTGCCTTCCTAAAAGATCTACTTTTGACTTTTCAGTCCCCAGAATGATATCCCAAATGTTTTGAGGGGTGAGCAAAGTGTTTCTTTGGCAAATTTGAGATGAGAATTTATGTTCTTCTTGTTTAGCTGTTGCTATTGTCTTGCAACTCTCCCTTGCCCAGTGTCTTTCTAATGGTGGATTCATGAACGTTGACATTAACTGAGCTGAGAGAGGCCCACAGTTCCTTAGATGTTCTTGTGGATTCTTCCAGAATGAGTTTTCTGGAACAGTTACCACTGTTGCACTTTTTCTCCATTTGGAGATGATGGCTGTCACAGTGGTTCTCTGGAGATTGCATTGTAGCCCTTTCCTGATGGATATGTCTCAGTAACTTTCTTTCTCATGTCTTGTAGAATTTCTTTGGATCGAGGCGTGTGTGGTGTGCGGCTTGTTGAGTCCCTTTAGCTAAATGCTGGAAAGCTTCTGTTGATGTGATGTTCAGATTCAGTAGGACTGGCAGCAATCAAATGTGGGTGGGTCTGCCCTGATTTTATCATTGGATCATTTTTTTTGATTGAGTGACAAAGGGGGCAATTACTTTTTCACATAGGTGGAATAGGAGCAGGTGAAGTTTTTTTACTTTCACGTATATGGAAAGTATTGTAATTGTCTAAAAATTCAACCTTGAGATTTTTTTTTAAATTTTATTAATATCAAAAAATATTCCATACATGCAAAACCTCCCTGACTTTCTCGTATACGAAGTATAGGGAAAGTATTGGACTCCACCAAAAATTCCATTTCGAGATTTTGATGAATCTCGATATTTTAGACCTCGCTGGGTCCGAAAAGGGAAACACCTTTATGTCGCAGCAGACTATACATTTGCGTTCGACTGTGTGGTAAACAGGAACGATACGTTGTCGTAGGGGCCATGTGTGATCTCATAGTGTTGGAGTCGATATAAGCTTGAAAGAACTGGCAGCCATGTTTGTGAAAAATATCAACTGCTAAATATGTATTTGAAGTAACGCTGTCGCACTCCATCTGAAGGACTGCTGTTTAGAGAGCTGATGACAAAGAACTTAAAATTAAGTCTGTGTGTGTGTGTGTGTGTGTGTGTGTGTGTGTGTGTGTGTGTGTGTAAACATGATAACTTGAGGACGCTTTCACTTAGGTCAACCAAATTTTTCATACAAGTATTAGATACAAAACGTAGATTTCTATCAACTGTTTGGCTATTTCCGCTATTTACCTTTTATTCATGCAGCTGCAGAGTCCGATTTATTCAACTTTACTTTTATAATAATTGTTCAGTATATTATTAATTTGATTTGTTGCTGATGGTTCTTTAATGTACATAATATAAAAATATAGTCATTGTCTTGTGGTTTACTCCTCAAACATCCATCCCCATATCTGAGTATACGTGAAAGTCGAGGGGAGACCACTCCAGATTTTTCCTTCAATAAATCAGGTGATGATCTAAAAACTGTGTATTGTATTTACTCAGGTTGCCTTCAGTATTATTCTAAAATTGTTTAGAGGTCAGAAATGAAAAATTAGCAAAAATAAAGGAAAGCAGGAAGGGGGTGAATACTTTTTCACAGAACTGCAAGTAAATGTTAATAATAATAATAAATCCAGCAGAGAAGGAGACAGGCGAGGATAGGTGCTGGGCTAGGAAATCAATGCATCTGGAAAAAGAGAGTAGAACACTAAGGAGAGCCATGACATTAAAGAGCCTGGAAAAAAGGAGGGTCCGGTGGGAGAGGAAATCAGTGTGCGAGTCTAGAGAGGGCAGGACAAGAGGAACTACGCAGGAAGAGTCAGGCAGGGGAGAGTCTGGAAAGAGGAGTGTAGGAAAGAGATTAGAAAAGGCAAAGAAAGATCAGCAAAGTCTGGCAGAGACTGTAAAGGAGAGCCTAGAAAAGGTCAATAATGACAACGTCCGGCAGAGCCCGAAAAGAGGAGCCCAGGAAACACTGGGAATAAAAAAAAAGAAGTCTGACTGCAGATGAGGATAGGAACGAGAAAATCTGGCAGAATTTGAAAAGACGAGTCTAGAACAGACTGGAAACAAAAAAAGGTTTGGCCGAGACAGAAATATGGATAAGGACAGGAATGAGGCCATCCAAAAGAATAGGAAAGAGGAATCTAGAAAAGGCTAAGAATGACACAGTCTGGGAGAGTCTAAAAGAAAATCGTAATAATATTTACATCTTTACATTTACTTCAATCACCACCAATGTGCAGCATCCACCTGCATGATGCGGTAGCAGCCATTATTACGCCAGTAGGCTCACCACACATGAGCTGTTAGGTGGTGAAGAGGTTGAGCCAGATAGATAGCCAATAAGGAATGGGAGATGATTAGGGGGTGAATGACCAGGACATGAAGGGCATGACATCAGGGTACACCCTACTCTTTATTAAAGATGCCCAGGGATCCTTTATGACCACACAGAGTCGGGACCTCACTTTCTATGTCTCATCAGAAGGACGGCACCAATTTTTACAGCACACAGAGCACAGGGTAAGCGGCCCCCCGATGGCCTCATCAACACCTCTTCCAAGCAGCCTTTCATGGTTAAGGAGTTGAGCAAGGCCAAGAGCAGCAAAATCTGGCAGAGACTAAAAAAAGGAGTGCAGGGACAGAGAAGAGAACGGTCTGGTAGATTAAGAACGGGGAGCCGAGAAAAGATCACAAATGAGAAGGTGTGACAGAGGTTGAAAAGAACAGTCTAGAAAAAGAAGAGGTTGACAACGTCTGGCAGGCTGAAAAGAAGAGTGCCAGAAAGACCAAGAGTGACAACATTTGTCAGAATCTAAAAGTAGGAGACTATAAAAGGTCAACACGGACAAGGTCCAGCAGACCCTGAAAAGAGGAGTGGAGGAAAGATTGTGAACAGCAAAGTCTGTCCAGCAACTGAAAGAGAACTGTGGAGAAGGAGAGGAATGAGAAAGTCTGGCAGAGTGTGAAAGAAGAGTCCAGAGAAGACTGGAGACAACAAAACTTTTGTCAGAGGCCGAAGAAAGAATATGGATAAGGACAGGAAGGGAAGCATCCAGCAGATTATGAAAAAGGAATTTAGAAAAGGCCAATATGACAAAGTCTAGCAGAGTATGAAGGAGGAATCTAGAAAAGACTGGGAACAAAAATTAAGTTCAGTAGAGGCCAAGGCAGGAATATGGATAAGGACAGGAAGGGAAACATCCAGCAGATTATGAGTTTAGATTATGAGTTTAGAAAAGGCCAAGAATGACAAAGTCTGACAGCAGGCTTTCCTAGTTAAGGAGTGTAGAAGGCCAAGAGAGACAAAATCTGGCAGAGAATATAAAGAAGAGTTCAGTAAAGCCGGAGAACAAAAATGTTTGGTAGAGATTGAAGAGGACTACAGATAAGGGCCGAGAACAGGGCTGGAAGAGGAGGGTAGTAAAGACCAAGAACAAAGTCTGGCAGAATTACAAAATATAAAGGAAAGAACAGAAAGAAAACCATCAGTCAGACACAGAGACGTGCTTTCTAGGAAAACCAAGAATGAGGAAGTCTGGTAGAAACTTCAAAGAGGAGGACAGAAAAGCCAAGAATAACAAAAATCTGACAGAGACTGAAAAGAGGAGTCCAGGAAAAATCGGGAACAAAAAGGTTTGGCAGAGTTTGAAAGAGGACTATAGCTACGAGCAGGGACTGAGAAGGTCTGGAGAAGAATGAAGGAGGAGTCTGGAAAAGGCCAAGAACAAGACGCTCTGGCAGAGTCTGAAAACAGGGCACACGTGGTGCGACTATAAGCAACTGGTAGAGCAGGAGTCGAGAAGTATGTGCCTGTGGAGCCGCAATGCCTTGATGGCAGGGCACTTTTAGGGCAGAAGTTTATATGGGAAGGATAGACCTTTTATACATTTGGATAGAAAAGAAAACATCTAACAGCCAGGAGACAACAGAACAAAAAAATAGTTAAACTGTAAGCTATGCACATGCTGAACCAAAAGTCATATGTCAGGTGTAAAGATTATGGGATTAGATCACACTAAACTCTGACCACACCAGTCCCCCTAGTCTCGTGGGGCCAGAATGAGAATGAACATCTGGGGAAAACCTGTTAAAACATGTGTAGTGAACCGCAGCAACAGCGCTTCGTCCTGAAACATCGGCCCCCCACTTCCTCCAGTCTATGCATTTTAAACTGCCGCCGGGGTTTAGAAAGAGAAACAGGGCAAAAGATTAAGAAACAAAAGACTTGACGCTGAGAGAAAATAAGAAGTTAAAATTGCTGTTACCCATTAAGAAGTTCAGTAACAGAAGGTAACTGAAGTTTAATAATTAATGTGCACGTTGTAATGAGAGCTGCAACATTGGAGACAGACAAACAGAAAGACATGTAGACCACCGCAGCTACTGGGCTCTATATGATAGATAGATAGATATGAAAGGCACTATATGATAGATAGATAGATAGATAGATAGATAGATAGATAGATAGATAGATATGAAAGGCACTATATGATAGATAGATAGATAGATAGATAGATAGATAGATAGATAGATAGATAGATATGAAAGGCACTATATGATAGATAGATAGATATGAAAGGCAGTGATAGATAGATAGATAGATAGATAGATAGATAGATAGATAGATAGATAGATAGATAGATAGATAGATAGATAGATAGATAGATAGATAGATAGATAGAAAAGGCACTATATGATAGATAGATAGATAGATAGATAAATAGATAGATATGAAAGTCACTATATGATAGATAGATCGATAGATAGAATGAATGAACATGATGCCATTCTAATGCTCTAATGCACACACACACACACACATGCACACACACACTTTGGGTCAATCAAGAGTAATTTTTGGGCAGAAGATGGCGTATCTGGAGACGATCCACACAGATACTACAGACAGCAATCAAGCTGATATTTAAAACCAGGGCCACTGTGCTGTTGTTCTAACCCTCCACAAAATGTGCAGCAAATAGTGTGTTAAGTTGAATGTAGATTGACCATAAAAATAAATATTAAGTAACTTGATAATATTTAACTTCGTATTAAAACTCAATAAAATGTTACTGATTGTGTAGTCAGTTTAGATACTTTACTAAAAACTGAAGAAATGTCTTCCAACCTAAAGATGTGAAAAGATAAGAGAACAGGGTCAGAGAAAGCCAGTCTGGGTGGACAGAGACCACCAGGAAGCAGGAAATCCTGTGCATGCAGAGGGAGCCCCCAAAAAGAAATTCTACAGGGACAATAGGGTGTAGCAGACCAGGAGGAAGTCAACAGCATTTCATTAGCATCCTGTGGGGCAGCAGCCCAGCCTCATGAGGCCTCTTATGATGTCCTGCTGGAACTGGCAATGGCAGGCAGGTTAGATGTCACAATTGGCATCTGCTCTTTCACAGAAATTGTGTTGTAGTTCCTGTGGAGGTTACTGGGGATAAGCAGCCCTTTTGTTTTATCAGTCACCTCTTTCCTCAAAAATGATTCGGAAGTGGTCCAGAAGTAACTCAAAGATGGAGTATAAAAGCCCACCCGTTTCTGGTAAGAACATCAGAAGGAGAACTGGAGGCTGAGTAGTCAGGAGGTACAGAGACCACATTTTGAGAAAGAGGGTAAGACGGATCAGGACATGAAAGATGGACGTTTAGTGGCGAGAGAGTGATGAAGCTGTCCCACATGCTTAGTTAGTGTTCCAAAGCCGCAGGACCTCTCAGTATATTCTGTGACACCAAGGACAGAAAGTGGGCAGGGTGAAATCTTTGGTAGATGGCAAGTGGACCACCAGGGTATATAGAAGCCTTTTGCTGTTTAGTTAGGCCATGAAGGTTTGAATTTTGTCTTTACCATCTTTTACTTTATAAACTTTACCTTGAGGTGTTATTACTTTTCTTGTTAATAAATTACTTTTGTTTTGTTATTTTGGTTTCCAGAGGAGCACACGGTATGTCTCACTGATATTGTAACCTGAATGAAGCAGCACCATCTCCAGCTCAACCTGGCAAAGATGGATCTTCTTGTTATCTCAGCACCCCATCTCTGTTCAGTTCAGCTCATTGTGTCTAATGGCCACCAAGTCAGTATGCCACCTTGGGGTGGTGATCGATGACCAGCTGTCCTTCTGAGCCTATGATGCTGCTGTCTCTCGGTCCTGCAGATTGATTCTATACAACAGACGGCATCTAACAGAGTATGTAGGATTACTCCTGGTGCAGGCTTTGGTCTTGTCACATCTAGACTACTGCACAGGAGGACCAACATGTGTCACCAAGCCACTGCAGATGATTCAAAATTTAGCAGATCCATCAGGTGTTCAAACAGCCGAGGTGGGCACATGTCACCCCTCTTTCCAGATCAAACTGGGCACCAAACCTCAAGGTCGTTGCTTCAGGTGTCCCCACTGACACACTGTAATGGCACAAGTTAAGGTCAAATCCTTAATGGCTTTTTTAGAGAATAATCGGTGTGTCAGTGTCGCCAACTGCAATCTGTCGTTCTCTGCATTGTACAAACGACAGTCAAGTCAGAGGCACGTAGGGTGAAACAGATGTTTTGGACCAGGGCGTCACATAAGCGGCTACTCCTCTATGCCTGTTAAATAATAAATTAAATCAATTGCTAATTATTGTAAACAAACATATTAATAGAAAATAAATAAAATAAAAATCAAAAAAAGCTTGGGGAGAGCTGAAAACTTACCCACAACAGCATGTACCGTGCGTCTGTGTACTTTTTAGAATTTGAAATTTCATTTCAGAAAATATCATTTAAAAAATGAAAAAAAGACATTTATTTGATTTTCAACTTAAAAGGGAAAAATGAAAAATGCAAAACAATTACTTTTATCCTTTTGTTCTTTCACACATCAGAAAAGAAAAATGCAAGAAACGAGAATGAGAAAACGCTCTTTATTTATTTCGACTGAACCGAATGTTTTTGTAGGTCAACAACCTGGTCAGGTAATACGCCACTTGCAGCAAACACTGGTCACTGGTGTGTAGACTGGACGATCATCATGACGTTGGAACAGCACTCGGACGTGATTTTAGAGATGGCAAAACAAGGCCTGGCGTCGAAAATGATATCTGAGCGTCTGCCATATGAACACAGAGAAGTGAGAGGGTTTTCTGCGAGAAATGTTAGAAAGATTTGTGCTGAGCAAATCTCGGGCTGTCGACTCTCTGACACACATTTGAAGACAGAGGTGACAAAAGCTATAAATGTGTGTGTTTTGTTGTTTTTGAGCTATTGGTGGCTTTGAGGCTAGGGATCTGCACTGGCAATTGGAGGGTTGCCGGTTCGAATCCCGTAAATGCCAAAAGGGACTCTGCTTTGTTGGGCCCTTGAGCAACGCCCTTAACCTGCAATTGCTGAGCGCTTTGAGTAGTGAGAAAAAGTGCTATATAAATGTGAACAATTTATTTATTTGAGCTATTACACTTTCATTATTTGAATCACAAATAAATCCAGAACAGTTTGTGTAATTTTAAGCTTATGACTGCTATTTGTTACCATAGAATTAAAAAATACCTTACTTTCCCTCATTTTATTCTTTAATCAAAAATCTAAATCTGAAAATTCCTTTCATTTTCATTTTTGATCTAAAATCAAATTTCAATTACCAAAAAAATACACGGACCAAAACACAACAGCATGTACTGCGCGTCCGTCTACTTTTTGGTATTTGAAATTTCGTTTCAGGAAATATCATTTAAAAAAGAAAAAGAGATACTTATTTTATTTTCAACTTAAAAGGGAAAAATGAAAAACGCAAAACAATTACTTTTTTCCTTCTGTTCTTTCACACATCAGAAAAGAAAAATGCAAGAAATGAGAACAAGAAAACGCCCTTTATTCCAGGTCTGTGTACTTTTTGATATTTGAAATTTCATTTTAGAAGCAAAAACGAAAATGAAAGGAATTTTCAGATTTTGATTTTTGATTAAAGAATAAAATGAGAGAAAATAAGGTATTTTGTAATTCTGTGGTAACAAATAGCAGTCATAAACTTAAAATTACACACACTTTTCTGGATTTATTTGTGATTCAAATAATGAAAGCGGCCGGTCGGCACGGTGGCGCAGTGGTAGCGCTGCTGCCTCGCAGTTAGGAGACCCGGGTTCGCTTCCCGGGTCCTCCCTGCGTGGAGTTTGCATGTTCTCCCGTGTCTGTGTGGGTTTCCTCCGGGCAACTCCGGTTTCCTCCCACAATCCAAAGACATGCAGGTTAGGTGGATTGGTGATTCTAACTTGGCCCTAGTGTGTGTGTGTGTGTCCTGCGGTGGGTTGGCACCCTGCCCAGGATTGGTTCCTGCCCTGTGTTGGCTGGGATTGGCTCCAGCAGACCCCCGTGACCCTGTATTCGGATTCAGCGGGTTAGAAAATGGATGGATGGATAATGAAAGTGTAATAGCTCAAAAACAACAAAACAGATGCATTTTCGTTGTCTGAAACCGTAAGTACTTCTTCTTCTGCATGATTTTTGACGACACGTGTGAACCTCCCAACGTCCTCCTCACAAGACATCGACCGACGGCCTTGAGGTTACACTGGCATTAGCAGAGGATGGACCATCACGTTGTTTTTCAGAACAGTAAAAGAGTGACACTCTGGGACGAGGACATGACTGCAGAAAAGCGAGTCGCATCTTTCCGGTAAAAATACAAACTTTGCTTCATTGATGTAGCAGTTGTTTTATGAACATTATTGTTATTACTTACTGTGAAACAGCGAACATTTGGTGATTTCATTTACTAACACTAAGTCTGTCAATTTTTATACTGCTAGCATTTTGAATGTGTGTAAATGTGTGAATGGTTCCTCATTGACAAATGTAACACATGTTAAGAAAACTTTCTGTAAATCACGTCGCTCTACTAACGTGTTACACTTTTGCGCACTGTTAATACTCGAAACGTTTACTAGCTATAGTAGCCGGGAAAAGTCAATGAGCAACCATTCAAAATGCTAGCACTCTAAAACTTGCCAGACTTATTATTAGTAAATGAAATCACCAAATGTTAGCTGTTTCACAGTAAGTAACAACAATAACGTTCATAAAAGAACTGTTACATCAATGAAGCAAAGTTTGCAAAGCTTGTATTTTTACCTGAAAGATGCGACTCAGTGTCCTCGTCCTGGAGTGTCACTCTTTTACTGTTCTGAAAAACAACGTAACGGTCCATCCTCTGCTGATGCCATGCAGTGTAACTTCAAGGCTGTTGATCGATGTCTTGTGAGGAATACGTTGGGAGGTTCGCGCGTGTCTTCAAAAATCGCGAAAGAAGAAGTACCTCCGTTTTCAGACAACGAAAATGCGTCGGTTTTGTTCTTTTTGAGCTATAACACTTTCATTATTTGAATCACAAATAAATCCAGAAAAGTATGTGTAATTTTAAGCTTATGACTGTTATTTGTTACCATAGAATTAAAAAATACCTTACTTTCCCTCATTTTATTCTTTAATCAAAAATCTAAATCTGAAAATTCCTTTCATTTTCGTTTTTTTGTTTTTGCTTCTAAAATGAAAATTCAAATACCAAAAAGTACACGGACCAACCGTGCCTGTGGCGGCAGAGCCAAGAAACGTGGTGCATGGAGGTTGTGAGGTGTAAGACTAATTAACGCCCGTACTACAACATATTATGCAATCGGTATACTACTATTTGCAAGAATTAATTAATTTTGGGGAAGTTCACAACCAAAACAAAACAAAATTATAAGTAACATATTACACTATGCACATGGAGGCAAACGTGAGGTCCTTTGTTCCTTCTTGCCCACTCAAGTCTAGAGATGAATGGAGTATGATGATGTCACCTCCACTCAAATCTCCGTCCAGACTCTTTTCACGTGTAGCTCCTAGCTGGTGGAGAGACTTGGCCACCTCAATTCCAAGTTGTGACTTCCTCAAAGTGTTTAAGAAGCGTTTGAAGGTGAATTTCAGTCTCGATAATTATAACCGAGGAATCGAAATATTTTGCTCTGAGCTCTTCACTTGTAGTAATCAAATTTGTCCCCTTGTCCTGTCACGCAAGTTCCCAAACAAATCCCCCAGAATGATGTGTACTCGATTATGTTGACCTCTTCTGTAAGACTCTTTGGATAAAAGCATCTACTCAGCAAAAAAATGTTTGGGTTCGTGGCAATCTCTCAGTGCCCTCTGAAGTTGAAAATGTGTGTAAATTTGAGAGAAGAACTTCCATGGTCCTACTACAGAGACCCTACAACGGCCTCCTCGTCACTTTCTACAGCTCAGGCACGAGCCAATCTTGTGTAAATCACTCTTCCTCCAGCAGTGCCAGCTTTAACATTCATTCATGATTCTAGCGGCCAATCTATAGGAACGTCTCTCTGAGAGATCAGGGCTGAGGCGGGCAGGTCCGCTGGGGGGTTGACATCACCCTAATACAATGTGCTGATTAGACACAGATGTTTGCCGAGGGCGAGCACTGGGCTCTGAAAACCACTGGACAAGCCACATCCAATCAGGGACCTCACAGGAGTGCGCGTGTGAGGGTGAGCGTGCGTCCGCAGCCAGCCGGCCAGCTTTGATGAAGAAACGCTGCGGCCTGCTCTGTTTCCACTTAGGGAGTCAAGCGAGAGGAGCATTACTTCACTGTGCAGGTGGCCAGCGTGCAACGCGCTGATTTCTAGGAGGGAATGAAAGAGACGGCCTCTGACAGAATCCAAACAAATGTGGATTAGTCAGGAATCTGGAAATCAAAACGTTATATTAGATAACTCGGGATCAAACATTTCAGTCGTTGAAGTCTTCCATCTCTACTGTACCTCGTCTTTAAATCTCACCTAACCAATAGGAGCTTCTATTCACTTGGGTGGGCTTTCTGTCCTCTTTAGCCCCTCTTACTTGCGGGGTTCTGGAGGGTTCCATCCTTGGGCCAGTTCTCTTTTTGATGCACATCTTACTTTTAGACTCCATTGTTAAGAAGTGTGGCTTCACCTTTCAACTGCTATGCTGATGACTTTCAAATCCATCTGCCACTAAAAGCAAAGCAGAGAGAGACAATACAGACCCTCCATGTGTGCTTGAGTGATATTAAAACCTGGATGGCAATGAGTTTTCTTAAATTAAATGATATTAAAAATGAAATTGTGGGGTTCAAAAGCTCATATACTCGCAGTATCTCTGATTGGACCCCTTGCCATATATCAGTCATTCCTGGAGGGCCGCAGTGGCTGCAGGTTTTTGTTCCAACCCAATTGTTTAATAAGAAGCACTTATTGCTCTAGAAACACTTCTGCTTCATTTTAGTTCTCTCCCTCATTAAGATTTTGAACCCTTATTGCTTATTTACGTCTTAAACAGCTGCATTCTCGGTTTTTTATTGACAATAAGATGCAAATGACAAAAGAAACCAGCAGTTATCCATTTTGCTGGTTACCCTTTACGCCTACAGTACTTGGAAGGAAAAGAGAAGAGAAAAAAGTGAAGGAATGAGAATTACCCATCCATTTTATACTTCAGAGTATTTGGATGATATCCTTAGAATGGAAAAAAAATCTAGGATATGAGAATGACTTGACATAGCAGAGTTAAAGCACTAACAAGCCATGAAAAGTAATTATTGGCTGGATTGGTTGGAACAAAAACCCGCAGCCACTGCGGCCCTCCAGGAATGACTTTGCCCACCCCTGCCATATAACCTAACAGTTCACTGTCGTAAGTTAGGGCCCACTGGTAGTTCACAACCCCAAAACACAGATAAAGCACAAAGTACTTAGACACCACAGTCATAGACATTTATCGTAGAAGAGTCATAATCCGGTTATTTGTTGGTGAGAAAAAGAACAAAAAATATCAACAAGAAAAATGTGCCATAAACAGGTAACAATCCATACAAATAATAGGTAGCAATCAAGCAAGAACGAAATAGTTGTATGCAAGAAAAAGGAAAACTGCAATAAATAACCAAAACGTTCATTCACTGCGTTTTACAGGCAAGGGTTCTGAAAATGCAGAAAGTCCAAAGATGACAAAAAAAAAATCTGGTAAATCTGTAGCAGCCAAAATCTAGGAGACCCCGCGGCTTAACAAGGTTAAAACATCCCTTTAAAACAGCCAAGAGAGCGGGAAAACAAAATACACAGGATCCTGAACGAATAGCACAGGGGCTTTTTAACCATATCTTCCAAACTAGCTTAAAGATGATCGACTCACCCAATTCTGAAAAATCGGGAGACGTGATCTTCTCGGAAGTTCTTGGAAGACACTTAAAAGACCCGTGAGACGATAAAGACTGGCCATGGAGCGTCTCGCGGGGACCGTAAACATGAGACTTGGTGCCAAGAGATTGTCTCAGGACCGTCTCGTGGGGACGTGGAAGATGAGATTCTGGCAAGACACGCTCTACTTACAACCGATATCAAATTAGAGCACGGCCAGCAAAACACTCAGTCATGTAAAGGCACGTAGCACTCACAGGTCCTGTGCTCTCAGCACATATAAAGCGTATAAGGACAATACGTTCTAGAGGAAAGCAAAGAAGAAAGAGCAGCGCGGAGAAAAGAGGCCCAAAAGCATTGGAGAGAAAAAAAGGCAGAGAAGCGATTATGAAATCAGTGGAATTCGAAAGGCTCAAACAAACTATGGCGTGATACACATGCAGAGAAAGGTAAAGAATATAAAAGCAGTAAAATTCGAAAGTATTGTAGCGTCCCAGCCAGGCTGAAGTTTTTTTTTGTTTTAAGGGACTGTTAGGTCCGATTGAGGGAGGGGTACAGCTTGGAAGACTGATAGCTTTGTATTGATTGATGCGGTAAACGAGACCCGGGGGATGAGGGGTTGGAGAGGGTGCTAGAAAGTTGTGTTTGGGATTACAAAGTTGACGATTGTTCAAGTAAAACTTTTGTGACACTGTATTACGTCAGTCTGTTTTTCTTACTTCTCTTTTCGAGCCGGACGCGGAGGTCGCTATAGTATCAATAAAAAGATAGTAAAGATCGCATTAGCGCAAACAAAAGGAAATTAATCATCAGGACCAGGTATAATTGGAAAAATAGCAGGACAAAGCGAGGTCAGAAATAAAAGGCAAAGAGTAGAAAACAAAGTAAAACATCATAAAGAGGTTTAAAAACGAGGGGGCGAAATACATGCATAGCAGGTTAGAGATAATGAAAACTGGGATTCAAAACACAAAAAAACGTAGGCACGATATTCATAAAGAGCAAGTTACAGAATATAAAAGCAGAAAAATTCGAAAGTATCAAAACAAGATAAAGATCGCATTAGCTCTAAAAAAGAGAAATTATGGACCATACGCTATGAGAATCTGTGGTCCTGCAACAGTTAAAGCAACGGCAAGTTGAATTTCAAAGAAAACACAATTCGGTCAGGTGTATATTTATGATCATGGAGAAGCGATGCACATTTAAACAGGCGAAAAGAAAGGTAACGTAGTACTTTGTATATCTTCCGCAAATAACATTAGACACCGAAGGAGATCTTGTTATGCCGTTCGTATTAAGGTGTTTACAGTTTCCCGTGAGAACAGCTATTGCTATGACAAATCACAGGGACAAACATTAGAAAAAGTTGGATTATTTATTAGAGAAAAAGAAACGACATTCACTCACGGGCAGTTATACGTTGTGTTGTCACAATGTATCTCTAGAAACGGAATCAAAATTCAATGCGATCCTGAAGAAAAGGTAATTCCAAATATTGTTTTTAATGAAGCTTGTAAAAGTGCAAATAATGAAACTGAAACAATTCCAAAGAAAAAAACTGTATATCCGATTAACCAAACACAGGGGTTGTCAAGTGACGCGAGCAGGGGCCGGAGCCCCCTAGTATTTTTATATAATGTACATTACAGAGCCATCAACAACAAATCAAATCAAATTAATAATATACAGAACAAATGTTATAAAAGTAATGTTTGAATAAATCGGACTCTGCAGCTGCATGAATAAAAGAGCACCACTTCCGGTTAGTGGAAATAGCTCAAAAGTTGATAGAAATCTACGATTTGTACCTAATACCTGTATGCAAAATTTGGTTGACCTAAGTGAAAGCGTCCTCAAGTTATCGTGTTTACACACACACAGACACAGACTTAATTCCAAAAATGATATTTCCGACAGAGGGAGGTCTAAAACATCGAGATTCATCAAAACCTCGAGGTCGAATTTTTGGACGATTACAATACTTTCCCTATACTTCCTTTACGAGAAAGTAAAAAGGGGGATCCACCCCGTTATAATCATTTTAGTCCTACAGATAAACTCACTTACATTCATTTCACACATCCCCAGGATTTACTTCTAAAACCTTAACAAAAAAAAAAGTACACAAAATCGAAGAAAAAAATGAAGTAAAACTTCTACCACTCCTGCAGTGCGACTGCGCTCCCCCCTTTCCCGTTTCGCTGCTCTTGACTAATGTGAAATCAGCTGCTTGCAGGACTTTAGCAGCATAAAGACAGGAGTGTCAAGTGCAAGATGGAAACTGCCTGTCAACTGAACACAACAGCAGCAAGTCTGCCAAAGAAGAGGACTCCGCCAAGCCAGTAAGTGAAGGCATATCACGAAATCTAAAAATCTGATTCCTGCTAGAATTATTCACTAACATTGTCTCGTGAGGATTCATTTAAAGTTACTGCTTTTCAGGACTGCACCTGTCAACTCCACCCTATAATATATTTGGTTTAATTGTGGCCGCTACTGGTTCTTCCAGTTCACTGGAGCTGGCAAAGGTCCCAGTGACAGCACTAATACCATCACACTTAAAGCTTCAGTTAGGTACCTAGGCCTGATTTTTGACAGTTTATTCAAACTTGACAACCAGATAAATTTGGTGAATAAATGCAGCTTTTTCCAGCGGAGACTTTTAGCTAAGGCAAAGACTTTTCTTTCTTTTAGTGATCTTGAAGAGGCCAACCATGTTTTTATATATAACATCTTGTTTGGACTATTGCAATTCTTTTTATGTAAGTGTTCATCAGGCCTTGTTACGATGCTTACAACTAGTCCAGAATGCTGCTGCTCGCTTACTGAATGGTTCACATAAGGGTGACCTTATACTGACCTCGCTTTATTGGCGGCTCGTCCACTTCAGAATTGATTTTAAAATTCTATTCCTTACAGTTAAATGTTTGAATGGAATAGCGCCATCTTACTGTACCTCTTGGAATGTCTTCACTTGTATGTGCCAACAAGCACACTGCGGTCTACTAGACAAATGCTCTTAGTTGTGCTGAGGTCGAGGTTGAAGCAAATTGGGACGGGACTGTGCTTTTGTGGTAGTTGCTCCTTTTCTCCAGAATGACTTGCCTTATTATATTAGATCTGCCACAACATTGGAAATTTTTAAGTCATTATTAAAGTATTCTCTCTTCTCACTCACATTTGACCCTGCCAGAGATTGACATTGGATAGATAGATAGATAGATAGATAGATAGATAGATAGATAGATAGATAGATAGATAGATAGATAGATAGATAGATAGATAGATAGATAGATAAGGCACTATATGATAGATAGATAGATAGATAGTAAAGGCACTATATGATAGATAGATAGATAGATAGATAGATAGATAGATAGATAGATACTTTATTCATCCCAAGGGGAAACATTATGTTTGTATATGTTTGTATATGTTGACTCATGTGCTTTCATGATTATACATACGGAGGTAGATCATTTTGACCTGGTCATTTTAAAAGTAGCTCGCAAGCTGAAAAAGTGTGGGCATCCCTGAAGCGTATATATGAGGGGGGACCCAAAAATAACCGGAAATATTTTTAAAACGTGTTTAATTTAATTTTCTGTACAAACTACAATTAGTCTCCTTCAAAGTACTCTCCATTGGCGGAAATACACTTATCTAACCGTTTGTTCCATTGTTCGAAACATTTTTTAAATTCGTCTGAAGTAATGGCCATTAATGCTCTGGTCGTTTCTTGTTTTACCTTTTCGACGTCAGCAAAACACCTTCCTTTCAAGTCTTTTTTCATCCGAGGGAACAAAAAGAAATCACACGGAGCTAAATCCAGTGAGTAGGGTGGGTGGTTCAGGGTTGTCATACCGTTTCAATAACAATAGTTTCTGCAACACTTTTTTCAAGTAGAAAACAAAATTTCACTGCCGCACGTTGCTCACGATAATCGGCCATTGTAAAAAAACGACGCTTGCACAAAACTACTTTTACAAAATTCACTGAACACAAGCACAACCTTCCAGACTGATGGTACTTGGCAGACTGACTTGTGAGGAGTGTAACTAGATCGCCCTAGCGGCCCAACCATGTACTACAAGTACCAACCTAACAACAACAAAATTCTGATTATTTTTGGGTCCCCCCCTTGTATATATCTATACTAATAAAAGGCAAAGCCCTCACTCACTCACTACTCACTGACTCATCACTAATTCTCCAAGTCCCCGTGTAGGTAGAAGGCTGAAATTTGGCAGGCTCATTCCTTACAGCTTCCTTACAAAAGTTGGGCAGGTTTCATTTCGAAATTCTACGCGTAATGGTCATAACTGGAAGCTATTTTTTTCCATATAATGTAATGGAGTTGAGTTTGAAAGCCGTGGGGGGGGGGCGGAGTTTCGTGTGACATCATCACGTCTCCCACTTAATCACATGAACTGACTGTCAACGCAAAGCGTAGAAAACCAGGAAGAGCTCCAAAAAGCGCTGAAGAAAACATGCATTATATAATTGAGAAGGCAGCGAAACAATAAGAAGCGAGCGAGTGACATATACAACCATATTCATGAGTGCTGCTACTTCGGTAACAAAGCACGGTGTAAACCTAAAGTTTAAATTAAGTTCATAGACAGGCTGCCGCTGGCGTTTCACATGCCCAAGTTTAATGAGAGGACGCAGGATATAAACAACAGTTTTGATCACTTTGTAACTAAGTTAAAATTGCAGGTGAAGGACTGTGCTTATGCAAATTCCGAGAGACTGTGTTTGTGGGGGATTGACAGTTAAGGCAGGCACTACTTACAAAAGGTCACATTGACAATCGTGTTACGTTATTTTTAAAATGTTTCCTTTTCTTAGCACAAGCACAGCTGAGAATCTTCGATGCATGTGCTCCATAACGCGTTAAAAAATAATGCATTTAATCACACTTTGCATTCCAAGCAAAGGGGAGCTTTTGTCAATGCATGATTTCCTGGTACACCGATTACATTGATCAGCGCTTCCCGATTCATTTTACCCTCGCACCACCTTAGTTTGAGAAGAAGTATGAAAAAATATGAGGTTAACACAGAAAAACAGATCACCAATTGAAGCTTTATGAATAATCGATACTTTATTCGCCATCAATAATTGTTTTGGTAAAGCCATACTCAGTGTAATCCTCCTTCCATTTTATAAATTTTCCGCCACTAGCCATGATTAAATGAACGTAAAAAAGTAAGAGCGAAGCGAGGGTGACTTATTCAGGCAGGCAGGCGACAGCTCAATAGCTCGATTTTGAAGTTAAATTTGGAAGTTGAATTTAGTCTTTAAATTTATGGTAAAAAAAAAGTTATGCAATGATGACTAAATTTAACTATATAAAGTCAAAACTTGTATATATAAAGTCATTCCCGAATATATAAAGTCAAAACTTGATTATATAAAGTCACTGTTGGAATAAATAAAGTCAAAAGTTGAACATATAAAGTCAACGTCGGTATATATAAAGTCAAAACTTGTTTCTGAATATATAAAGTCAAAACTTGAATATACAAAGTCAGTGCTGGAATATCCATCCATTTCCCAACCCGTTGAATCCGACCACAGGGTCACAGGGGTCTGCTGGAGCCAATCTCAGCCAACACTGGGTGCAAGGCAGGAACCAATCCTGGGCAGGGCACATGCATCATTTTCAAAACATTAACCGAACAGTGTTTTTTAAATTTATTTTTCTGAATACATTTTTGTTAACTTAGTTCAGTTCAGAGTCATTTCAATCAATATATTTTGACTTTGACTTTATATAATCAGGAATGACTTTATATATTCCGACGCTGACTTTACATATTCAAGTTTTGACTTTATATATTCAGAAAAAAGTTTTGACTTTATATATACCAACACTGACTTTATATATTCAAGTTTTGACTTTATATATTCCGACAGTGACTTTATATATACCCCCGTGACCCTGTGTTTGGATTCAGCGGGTTAGAAAATGGATGGATGGGTGGACTTTATATATTCAAGTTTTGACTTTATATATTCGGGAATGACTTTATATATTCCAAGTTTTGACTTTATATATTTTGACGCCAACTTTATATATTAACTGCAAGCATAATCAACAATAGATAGATAGATAGATAGATAGATAGATAGATAGATAGATAGATAGATAGATAGATAGATAGATAGATAGATAGTGTAAGAAAAGGCGCTATATAGTTGCCTGACCTAACACAGATGGACACTGGAGGCACTGTATAAAAGCAAAGACTTTTATTTTTCTTCAGCTAGAGGGCATGTCTTCCCCGTAATCCCTCCAGCCACAACACAGTCTCACGCACCAACACACAACGTGAAACAAAGCAAAACACTCTTCTCTTCCTCCACCACTCCTCCCTGGAAACCTTGTCCTCTTCGTCCTGATTCTGGCTGCCGAGTGGTGGTCGCTGCCTCCCTTTTATTGGGTACCCAGAAGTGGTACAGGTGCTTGCACTTCCGGGTAAGGTGAAACCAGTGCCCAAAAGTGGCCAGCAGCTCCTGCTGCAGCACCCCCTGGCGGCGCGTGCGGAACTTCACAGAGTTGCACAGAACTCCAACCCCCATGAGGCCCTGGGGGAGTCCGAGGCACCACTGCAGCCCAGGGAGGCTGCCATCTAGCGTCCAGGGGGAGATACTGGGATTCCCACCCTTGTCCCCCTGGCAGATGTGGTGAAGGGGCGTCCTGGCCAGGCATGGGCCCCGGCCATCCGTCACAATAGATAGATAGATAGATAGATTTTAACTTCTTGTTTTACCCTTTCTTGTTCAGTTCTTTTTGGCTGTTGTAAGTGTGCTTCGTAAAAAAGTTTGCCTTGCCCTTCTTCTTTCATTTTCTTTTATACTAAACTTTCTTCTGTTTTAAAGCAAGTTGCACTCCAGTCTTATCAAGAGTTACTCCTATGAAGGGCGCTACAAGTCAGACTAGAATAAAAACCCAGAGTAGAATTCAAAAGTATTTATGAAGTGTCCTATACACACTCCCAGCTAGGAGTGAGAGTTCACGTTTGAGAATGAATAACGTCACAACTTCACGAAACCCAGAGCCATAAACCACAACTCATGGTGATGTTTTGTACTTTTCTGATACTAACGCTAAGGCTGCACCACAAATGTAATAATAATAATAATAATAATAATTTTAATTGAGGTAGGCTGGCGCCCTGCCCGGGGTTTGTTTCCTGCCTTGCGCCCTGTGTTGGCTGGGATTGGCTCCAGCTGACCCCCGTGACCCTGTAGTTAGGATATAGTGGGTTGAATAATGGATGGATGGATAATATTCAAAGTTGTGACTGAAGAAGAAGGAAACATAATAAGGTAGGATGTTGCTCTAAGCTGCCCATGATTTTTGCCACTTTGCAACAACACAAAGAACAATACTGTAGCAATCGATACGGACAGGCCAAGGTGCAAACTCTGATAACAGGCCCGTCTGTTTAATAATGAATGCTTTGAGGATTGTTCCTGTCTTGCACCCTATGGGTTTTAGCTTCCCCGCAATCCTACTTAGGATAAAGTGAGTTTAGAAAATGGATGGATGGATGATCCACAGCCATACTTTCAGCTGAATCAACCAGAGAAATGAGAAATGCCTTGTAAGGTAACAATTTTACTGAAAATAGCCACAGCTATTCTCTCACCCTTCCAGTGTCCCAATCATCTTTCACTGTGTCATGCTACGTCTTCCTCCATGATCTCCACTTATCTTCTCCAAGGCTCCATTTATGCCCTGGGAGTCTCTGCCTGCCTTTGTGAGCCTTCCCAGGCTTGTAAAATGTAAAACGAATCCTCAAGGGGATCATGAAATGCAGAGCTCAACATACCTGTGTGACATTTCTCTATCAACCTCCCATTCTTCCCCGATTATCTTCAGAGTAATACGCTGGATACTACAGTCCAGTTTGCTTCCATAAGCACCTGTGTGTTGACGTGTGTGATATCATTTGTGATTTACATATGCGTATAAATCGTATATCACACACTTGGGCCAATGATCTTTATATGTGCACCAATTTGCATGAATGCAGCTTGCCTTAATATTAACACCAGTGGAGTTGTGGGGGGAAATATAAATCTGTGGGTTACCTAACGTGTTGTAAGGACATTCAAAGTTGGTGCAGAATTTGAGAAAAAACGGTTTGTTATGACATACCAAATAGTATCTACTGCGATGCTAAGTTTGCCACGTGATGTTAACAACACTTGCATTTCAGCTAACAGCGAATGGCTACTCCCCGTGGAGATGGGGTGATCCCGTCATGTAAAAGATTTTTAAGAGTTCATTGTTGTCCAGAGTTTCCAAAATATTCCGCCTTTACAGTTCATGAGCTGTCCTAAATCCTGGTGAAGTTATGTGTAGTTTCCTAAATTAGGAACACTGATGAAATGCTTTTACTTGTACTCCTAAGAGTAGGACCAAATTTGCATCACTTACAGATTTCTGTGAGCCAGTTAGTCATTTTCCTACTCTGAGACGTTTGATAAATATGGACACTGGTCTTGCATCCGACCCTTTACATATGCTAATCCCATCTTTTACAAAGCATCTCATCACTCATTACCAATACTGGCCTGGAAACAGGATCTCCCATTTATCTCTTGTATTGCATGGAGTTTATTTTATAAAAATATTTCTTTAGCGTCAATTGAGTTTATTTTTGTACAGCTTTCTCCGGTGAGTGTAGGCTCAGAATGCTCTTAAGAAATTCACAGGTAAAATGTAATTACACACTTTACTGACTACTAATTACATACAGCATACATACAGTATAATGATTTGTTTAAATGTGGTCGCACAAGCGCGCATAGGGAGCATCAGGACACCGGGCTGCTACTGCCTCCACGGACACTCCTATGAGTTCTGAGACGAGCTTTGACGTCACTTAGGATTTTTGCCATGAACATCTCACTGTGTCTTTCACAGAGTGATGGCACAAGAACCCGGTTGCTTACAAACTAATCCATTGCTGATAAAGATGCAGATCTCAGAGGAGAAAAAACAACAATTTGGAGGAGCGGGCAACGCCCAGGCAGGTTAGAAAAAGGATGACAGATATCAAATTATTTCTTTTGTATTTTACTTTTTTTGTTTATATTAAATGGATTGCCTGAATGGACCCCAAAACTTTTACATTCTCATTTTTAATTATTATATTACAACACACAGTAAAACAAAGTAGTTGCAGATTGATATACATAAATGGAAGCTAACGATATCTGTTCATTTAACAATTCTGTTAACTATGGTCATTTGAAAACTGATGGCAACACTACAACCTTTTTATTGAAAAAGGCAGATATTAGCCTCCATTTTCACCTTTCATTTACACTAGGGAAGTGTGGTCAGGGGAAATGTGTCCACTGGTCTGTGCTATAAATTTGTTTTCTGTATGATACCAATAATTTTGATCATTTTTATAGTCAAAATCACTAAATGTTTGCATTTCCTGCTCAAATACAGGAGAGAAATGTGAGGTGTGGCAGCGACAAGCCTCACCTCACCTCGGACTGCTCTCTCCCTCACACACTGGGTTGATGCATGGAATTGGCACGTGCCAATTGCTGTCTCTCTGTATGTTGCCAATATAAGGTTTGCAGACACATTTATTATATACCTGACTTTCCACAGTCTGGCTAATATCTTTAATGAATGTGTGTGACATATTTAGTCTTGCTGATCGGGCATAAAACTGTAAGGAAAAGGCACAAGGTGAGGCAGACAGTACCGTGCCGCACTGAAGGGGGCGCATGAGAGCCGAACAGGTCCTTGTTGTTGCTGTTCTTCTACGCAGAGGCTCGTGACACCAATAAGTTGGCAATATCAGAAAGTCAAGTGCACTGTAAAGGTCAGTTTATTTTTATTTTTTATTCCGATTGACTACCAAAATGGAAGATTTAAGATTTTTAAAACTAAAGGAAAATAAGGAGGACTTTTAAAAGAAAGTGACGGAGATTTTCGTGGAGAAGAATAGGCGCATGGACTTAATTTACAAATAAAAGTAAGACCATAAACGGTATTCAATTTTATAAAAATGGGATCAGACTAAGAAAAAAACAATCCAATATTTAAAAACTACATTTTGACCTTAAATAAAATATTCTTTTGTTTTTCTTGTTATCCCTTTGTTGAACAGTCTTTGTTAAAATTGATTAAAGCATTAGAATTAAAAGCTCTGCCTCAACATGCCATGAACCTCACTACACGTCACTGATCCCACACTACCCTGCCATTTTTAACCCACGAAACTGGGACTTTTGAAAATGCTCTCTGGAGTCATTTGCATCTGAAAATGGCAGCTCACCATTGCAATGTGGATGGGTGAAAATGTAGACTTTTTAAAAATGCAGACTCTAATAACGTTCTGATTTGGTCATGCTTATTACGCAGCTCTTCCCTGATTGGACCCTGCTAATTATAATATTTCATTCACTGATTGGTCACCCTCCACAACAAACTAAAAATCTTATTCTCACATAGTGGACATAGAACCTTCTATGACGCTTGTTGTATTGCTTACCTGTACACTGTGTACACAATCATTAGGCAAGTTGTATTTTTGAGGATTAATTTTAATATGGAACAAACACAGTGCTATCAGTCAATCCAAAATGTTAATAAACCTGAAACCTGAATGTTTCACAACGGAAATGTGAGTGTGAACATCATCAGGGGAATACATATGTGCGCACAATTATTAGGCAACTATTAGTGTGCAGATTTATTATGCAACTAAAGGAAAAATGAAAATTTTCCCATCTCACTTGTTTATTTTCATCTGTTATAGTGAGAATAATAAACAAACACCTCAAAATTTACAAATAAACATCTCTGACATTTCAAAAAAATAAATCAATCAATCAATGACCAATATAGCCACCCTTCTTTCCAATAACAGTCATAAGCCTTTCCATTCATGGAGTCTGTCAGTTTCTTGATCTGTTGACGATCAGCTTTTTGTGGAGCAGTGACTACAGCCTCCCAGACACTCTTCAGAGAGGTGTATTGTTTTTCTCCCCCGTAAATCTAGCGTTTAAGAAGTGCCCACAAGTTCTCGATAGGGTTTAGGTCAGATGAGGAAGGGGGCCATGTCATTATTCCTTCATCTTTAAGGCCTTTACTGGCTGGCCACGCAGTGGAGAACTTCGATGCAAGTGATGGAGCATTGGCCTGCATAAAAATCATGGTCTTTTTTCCTGTATCACTGTTTGAAGAAAGTGTCTTCGAAAACCTGGCAGTAGGTTTGGGAGTTGATTTTGAGTTCATCTTCAATGCAAAAAGGTCCAACTAGCTCATCTTTAAAAATACCAGCTCATACCAGTACCCCACCTCCACGTTGGAGTGGAGCTCTGTGCCATTACTGATCCACAGGTCCATCCATCTGGTCCATCAAGAGTCACTCTCATCTCATCGGTCCATAAAACCTTTGAAAAAAATCTGTCTTCAGATATTTCTTGGCCCAGTTTTGACGTTTCAACTTATGTTTCTTGTTCAGTGGTGGTTGGGTTTCAGCCCTCCTTACCTTGGCCATGTCTTTGAGCACTGAACACCTTGTACTTCTGGGCACTCCAGGTAGGTTGCAGCTCTGGAATATGAAAGTACTGGAGGATAATGGGTTCCTGGTAGCTTCACGTTTGATTCTTCTCAAATCTTTGGCAGCTAATTTGCGTCTTTTGTTCTCAACACGTTTCTTGAGACCCTGTTGACTATTTGCAACAAAATGTTTGATGGTTCTGTGATCACACACCAATATCTTAGCAATTCCAAAAGTGCTGCATCCCTCTGAAAGACTTTTTACAATTTTTGACTTTTCAGAGTCAGTTAAATCTCTTTTTTGGCCCATTTTGCCCGAGGAAAACTAGCTGCCTAATAATTCTGCACACCTTGATATAGGGTGTTGATCTCCTTAGGCCACACCCTCCCTCATTACACAAATACACATCACCTGACGTGCTTAAATCCAATAAGCATTCAAGTTAATACAGCTTGGAGTTGGAATATACGCATTAAAAATGATGATATGGTCAAAATACTCACTTGCCTAATAATTGTGCACACAGTGTATGCATTTATATTGAATTTTGTACAGACTGAAATCTGCATACATGAAGAAAATGCAAATAAATTTATAGATCGTTACAGTTTTGCAATAAATCTCCCAGTTGACGGCATTGCCATCCTTTGAAGGATGTTTCTGCTGATACACACATGCCCAGTGTGGGCTAATATGCCGTAAAAAATGCAGTTTTTAAATGAAAATGCAGCAGCGTGCACGCAGTGTAAGGAGATAAAAACAAAAACTCTGATAAAATAAGGATGACTTGACAGATTTATAAATGATTCAGAGTAGACATTAAAAGTGACACACAAAGTGGAAATGTTTACCGGATCATGAGACCCCACCATTAAGGAACATGTTTACATCATATGTAATCTAATCTAGCAACCATATGGAAAAAAGCAGGAACTTACTCCTCAGAGTGCCCCGAAATAATACTGCACACGGTTGAAATGAAAAGGTAAAAACATCTTTACACCTAAACTGTTATCATACTTTTGTAAGTTTTTGCTCTACTAAATCATTTTTACTTTTAATAAATGTATTTTTCTTTAAAAGTTTGAACCGTTTATCATTCAGTTTCACTTTCTTTTTGACGTACTTTGTTTTGTGACTTTTAGTTTATTTTACTCTTTTTAGGTGTGTTGCCATATAATGGGAAAAGCAAGCACTGTGGTTTTCATGTCTCTCTTTCTATCCATCTGTCACTCCTCATGAAAAACCACGTGTACCTAAAATCTAGCACACTTCACTGCAAGGAAATTTATTCACTGAGATACTTTAAAAAAGAGCTTTACAAACCTTTTAAAATTTGCAATATTATAACGTGAAGTTTATTTTTTATTTTCTTACTGTTTTCCTTTGTTTCTACAAATAACAGCAGACTTTGGGAGTTTTAGAGGTCAAGGAATCTGGTTGTCACATTTTTAATGATGTAAAATTAAATATGTCCCACCGCAGCACCGTCTAGTTATCATTATAGATGGCAATGTCTTGTGTGCCTTTGGTTAGGGATGTATTTATGGGTTGCCATGTGATGTCTCCCTGACATTGTGCTGAGCGAGATGACTCATAAGGCAGCAGCAAACAGCGTTCATCGTCCAAGTTTGTCTATACATCCTATCACCTCACGTTTCTGTTTGAGCATTTAAAAGACTTTCTGGCTTTTCTAACCCACAACTATGTCGTGAAGTACCAAGCCGCATAAATCCCAGCAAGTTCCTAAAGCACATCCAAAAATGCCAACTAGAGGAGGATATCACCGTCAAACCCTGACAAGTAATAAGGGAAAGCACTGAATCTTTATAAAGTAAAAAGTTTATTTTTACAAAGTTCTCTTCAATAACAATGATGCTTCGTGGAGCACAAAAAGCAAAGGGATTCCCCAAACACGCTAAGCAAATCCAAAGGAAACAAGACCCAAAACAGTAATCCAGAAACATAGTCAAACATGGAGCAATAATATTTAGAGATCAATGAATCAAAGAAACACAAGTAAACTCACCAACTCATTAGCACATTCAAAATGAACCACCAGGAGCTGCGGGAGACCCTCTGGATATATAGGGCAGACGACAGTTCCTGCTAATGACTGGCAGCTGGCCTTGCCTTTTGGGGAACCACCCATAAAGCACACAGAGCATTGAAAAGGCAACTGATATACAAAGACCAAAAATAACAAATGATGTACATAACCAACATAAATAAAGCAATTCAAAATGAACAAAAGAGGCACAAAACATGAACTTGAACCCCAGTCTGGGGAGGAATCTTAGATGAGACATGACAAACTAAGATTTAAGACTAATGTTTTGACATTGGTTATATAAATTATTTTTGATTTCTGACATTCTCGCTATGAATTAGTGAGGCTTCTCCTAGGAGAAAGAAGAACATCGGCTCCATCTACTGAATCTCAGGTACGTGATACAGAATGCACAACGGGCAGACATGGACAAACGTCTGTGTAAACTAACCTATGCTCCTATCCTCACACCAAAATGATTATGTGCAAAAAAAAAAAAGTGCTGCACAAAGTGATGGTGCGAAAAACAAGTTCAGTTGCAACATCTCTCGACCTTCAAGCCAAACACAGGAGGTGCTTCAGTGATGAAGAACAAGAAGAGGTAAGCCTAAATACACAGCCATTCAGAAGTTGGCTAATACAATGGCTCATCAACGTGGCACACATATTCCACAATACAGAAAGCAAGAACAACGATAGAGACATTAATGCCAACAAACGAGATCATCAAATGCTCACAAATTCCACCCATATGCAAATACAGCTTTTACATTCTTACGTCAATGTTTGCTTGAGGAGAACACCTTTTCAAAGTTAGTTCAGTGATGTGCTCACTGCGGGGTCAGCATTTTTTTCCATACTTAAAACAAAAAAACGTGTGGCCAAAATGGAAATGTTCAGCTTGATCCATATGAACTAACTTTTATTTGAAAACCAGACGTCTGCTCGTTTCTTTAGTGTAAGAGAATGATAATCAACACCATTCACGTTTATGAAGATGGCTCAAGTTCAAAAGTGGCCTTCTTTCACATCAAACAGGAGGGCAGTCCAGCATATGTTCAGATGTATGCTGTGCTCCTTGCATTAAAATCTGGATGCAGATGTTTCCACTCAGCTACAGCTACTGCTGCACGGCCGCCAAGTTCATAATTTAAACCTTGTGTATTCCGTCGCCTCAGGTTTTCAGATGCTCTAAAGCCTCCCACCAAGTCCTTGTCACGACTGTGAGCACATAACGCACGAGGCAGCTCATTCAGTGTGACTTGTTAACGTCTTGAAGAATCGGCCACTGGGAATGAGTAGGCCAGGAATTCAAGCCCTTTATTCCAAAAAGTCAACTTCAAATGGGATTGGAGATGATGGGAACAGTCAGATTGCAATTAAAGGTGTACATTGCACTATACAGCCCAATATGAAGGACCTAAAAGGAGACTGGCAAAGTGGTCTTGTATTCACCATCAGTTTGAACTCTACATGCTCTCCCTTTGTCCTCAAGGGTTTTTCTACAGGGGTGTTATTTTTCTCCCTCAGGTTAGGCATATTCTCTCTCTCTCTCTCTCTCTCTGACATGTCTGATGCAGACGTTGGTGATCATGGCCTTCCACTTGTCTCTTTACCTTGCCATACTAAAAATCTCACTGCAACCCATGTTGTTCCTGAACCATTTCACAGCATCTCCACTGATGGTGTTTCTCTGCCTTCCCTTCCTCTTTGCTCTCTTCCAGTTGTTTTTTCCTTATTTTCCAGAAAAATACAGTGAAAGTGCTTGATTGGCCACTAAAACAAAAAATGCTGTTCTGTTCCCCAGTTGAGTTGGGCAGCCATTACTCGTACATTCAGTCTTTAGCACATCATTTGTATTCCACCAGTTCTTCAGGTTTAAAGCACAAGCTGATCTCTTTCTTGGCACTTACCACAGAATCACTGCCATGGATGATGTTTGGGTGCAGAAATCGTCATGGATGGTACCAGTCTCCGTTTCTGCTGGACTGGTCTCACCCATCATGACTCTGCCAGTCTTGATTACATTTAGGCCTTCTCATACCATTGCCAAAACCGGCCCTGAATGCATGAGCTTCACCGGGTCACTGCAGAAGGGTTGCTCTCATAGATCAGTAGACCAATGCTCATTCAACAGATCTTTAGAGGCGTGCATGAACTTTATGGCTACCAGGAAGAAGCCCTTCTGCTCGAAATGTTTGATGGTCTTACACATCTATCCCCTCTGGATCCTGTCTGGCTTGACCTTGACAAAAGTGCACTCCTTGGTTCTGGCCAAGATACTGAAATTAAAGGAAGCTTTCCAAGACTGGCCAGTAAATCAAAACTGCTGAGCACTTTGGTGTCCATCAGGAAACAAGCTCTTCCCATTGAGTTAATCCAGCAATTTAACACTTTCAATGCCTTCAATGTCCCAAATATTTCAGTTTGTCTTTTCAATTGTGCTCTCTTTGGTACTCCTGGATTTTTTACTTTATCTTTTCATAAAGTTTTTAGAATTTATCACAATGTGCATCGGAGGATCTCCACACAGGGCTCAATCGAGGTATGTTATAACCTGCCAGGGCAAGAGGGGGTGCTGTTGCTAACATTCTCTTCTCCTTCTCTCCCCACAGCAAAGAGAAACCACCCAGTGATGGCACTTAGCCCCACCCTTTCCTGTTCATGTGATACAAGAAGTCCGGCTTTTCAGAAGGAGGTTTCTTTTGCACTCAGAGCATCCTGCTGGTTGGAGCTCCAGTGACCGAACCCTTACTCTGCATCAAAGAGCCAAATACTTTTATTGTTTGGTCTGAGAGGCTTACAGTGACATCAAGAGGCGTGATGCTTGTTTGGACTAATTAAACGGGATGACCCACTTGGTGTCCCAACTTTTCATTTGTTTTTGGCGACCTGTCATTCCTGCACCCGGCCACACATTCTTATAAAAAAACGCATCTAAAAACTTCTCTAGTCTACCTGCCATTGATTTTGTCTGGGCTTTGGATTCGGAGTTGGCAGCAACTACTAGGTTACTGGAGTCAGGGTTGGTAAAAATGTACCGAATCTAACTAAATGTAAATTGTAATGTAATGTGTTAAAATTTCCAATTTCATCTCTCTCTATATATATATAAAATGCAATGTCTGTTCTCTTTCATGACAGAACTACTTAACGGATTTAGATCTGGTTTTTTTTTCTATAATTTGCTTGAACATTCTGGTTGATTTTGTGACTTCTCTCATTGCGCTATGTATCATAGTTCACTAGCGGTGCCGATTTATATGCGCAAATCCAAGAGACACACAGCGGCCCGAGGGGAGCGGGAACCTACTCACTCACAAGCCAGCATCAGGGCGTACCTTACCTCTACTTATGTTGCGAATTAGAGAACTACTTAATGGATTTAGATTGGGTTTTTTCCTATAATTTGCTTGAACATTCCGGTTGATTTTGTGACTTCTCTCATCGTACTAAGAATCATAGTTCACTTGGAGGAGTGATATATTCGCGCTAATCCGAGATAGAGGCCGTGAGCCGGGGGTGGATTGGAAGCGTGACGTCGGGAGTAGGGAGCCGGGCAGGGCACTCCTCACTGTGGAGCCACAGGGGATGGCTAGAATATTATAGATTCAATGGAACTATGAATTTACATTAAAGACTTATTTCTAGTTTATTGCAAATTTCTAAATATTACATGCTGCCTTAAACTACCGGACATTGCCCGGTCTTCTTATACTGGGAACATCAGTATTTGTGGAAACGTGAAAATGAAACAATAACATAATCAAATTAATTCAGTGATATTTAATTTACAAATGCATATACTGTATCATTTTGATCTTCTATGTCAAGTACATGTGACCCGACATTTGTGCAATAGACATATGCGCACCCACAAAATAGCGCCGATTAAAACAAGCCGTCAAAATCGCCCCAACAAAATCGCTAAAGTTTCATTAAATATGAATTACTAGTTTAAAGCATATATAATAATGTTTATTTTAGAAGTCAATATTATGAGACGTGGCATGCCATCAGCACGGCACGCAGATAGTCCTTAAGATCACGCCCTGCATATGTAGGAAGAATTGCAGCAAGGGCGTCCCACTCTCTTGGCCTCTCTTGCGATTTTGTCGGCGCGCATTTGTCGTAAACCAGTTAGCGGGTTTGTTGGCGCTCAATTGTCCATCGCGGTTTTGTCGGGGCGCATATGTCTATCGCGCTTTTGTCGGTGAACCCAAGTACATACATATATTATTGCCATATGGCTAATTAATTAATCTGATGCTTTGCAATACATTACTTTTTGGTTTTCACCCCCAGTGCGTAAACGTATAAAATGTTTTGCTGTGCCCACTCTGGAGGAAGCCACATATCATTGACAACATGAAAAGCGTGGGCATTCTAAGTTAATAAATTCCACCTTGAGTGACTGTCCTTACGCCTTATGTATAAACATGGCAAAAGCAAGTCACACTGGGTATTGCTGTAACTTAAAATGGAAAGGCATGTCAGTGGATATCAGAGGCATGCGTGGAATGAACACATCTCCTTTAGCACTGCCAGTTAAAATTGTCACTCCTATCACTATTGGCATGAGTTTCTTTACACATAGCATTGTTCTACTGCACAATTGTGGTGGGTCAATATAACACAATAGCATTACTGGTGATCTGATTTTCGAAATTAAACTATGTGGTGGTATTCAAACTGGTAGCAAAGAATTTAGGAACTGAATGGGATAAAATACAGCTTGCTCACTACAAATGACAGTATCGATAGATTTGTATGGACCAGGATATCCTGAATTTTGAAAAAATAAATATCAAGGTTTGTAATCTGATGCCCAGAAAACCCAACACTTTGGCAGAAATCGGTTCATAAAGAAACAGTACCTACATTTTTCATGTGTCAAGGGGATGATATTGGGGTGGCTGGATGTGGGTGTGCTGGTTTTATGATAGCCTGGCATAGTCTGGATGGTTCTAGAGAGTAACTATGCAAAATTTGGTTCAGATCTGTCAAAGAGTTTAGGATTGTATGGGGTACATACATGCATTGTATTTTACATAAACTAATAAATTGAAACAGTATAAAAATCAAATACAAATTCATATTGGCAAGAATGGTTTTAACAAAATTGTCTGTTTTTTTTAAACATTTTAAAATCGCAACAGATTATTTGTATCAATGCTGTAGAATTATAGCATCCTGGGATAGGCTGAGGCTTCTCATGACTTTTATGCCAAATGCGGACTGTTGGGATTACTCATCTCCAGACCCTTCTTCTTTGTTCCCTGCCTCACTCTTAATTCTGTTTCACTGTTTGTAGCTCCCTGTTTCATAACCGCAGCTGGAGACGTCTTCAGCTGATGTGCGCGTTACCTTCTAGATTTGTGCTACTTTCCCGTCAATTCCTTACTTGTAAAAGCTTTTTTAATAGGCCGCAAAGGCCTGGAGACTTCTGCCCAGAGCACTGATCCAAGAACCTTCCCAATGTGCTCTCCACACTGCATTATTTATGCCAAAGAAAGGCACAGGCACAAGGGATCCAGTAATTTCGAAGCTTGTTTCTCAGGAACACACAATGTTTTACTCATTTAAAAACATCTCGAGAATAAATGTTTGCAGGTTTTTTGGATGGCACAGTGGTGCTGTGGTTACTGCTGCCACATCACAGTTTTAACTCCTACCCAATCGGACCTGATATAGAGTTTTCATGTTAAATGCGTGTCTGTGTGGGCTGCCCCAGATTTCCACACATATCCCAAAAGATGTGCAGGTAAGCTTTGGGTACTTGACTACTGCCATTCAGTTCAGTGTGAACGTGTGCCCTGTGATAGACTGGCACCCAACTTGGCTTTCAGCAGATTCTGCACAACTAAGACACAGATTGAGAGTATACGAGGTGGAGCAACAAAATTCCTGGAATCTGTCATTTGCGCGGGAGTAGGGTGTAGAGACTGAATACACCATTAGATATTGTCTACCTAGAGTCTAGTTAATCAGTCTCCTTAGTGGAACTGTGCGGAGTTGATTGTGTATTTCTGGTGTTTATTCTACCATCGCACAGGTGACTTGGGCAATTTTTTTTTCTCCAAGCAATTATGGCAGATTTTTCTTTAAAAGACAATGATGGTTGCGAAGAATTTTTGGAGAAGAATTTTGATAACAAAACTCCTTATACAAAAAGTAAAAAATTCCCATTAAAAAATCCCAAATTACCAGAGTCTCAAAATCCAGATCAGATATCCAGTCAAGTGCTTACAAAGTCCCAAACTTAGGTATTTTTGCTAAAATACTATAAAAAAGCATTTCTGGAAAATATTCTCCTGAATGAAAGTAAAACATGCAGTAATGAGAACAAGCTTTTGAACTAAAAAGAAGCAATAACTTCTTCATTGGCTACAATCCACTTCACATGATACCATATGATATCATCACCGAGGACTGGGGTCTGAGAGACGAATACAAATAGAGGTTACAAGTTAAAGAAAAGCTTGTGAAATTTTTATCAAGTGGAAAATATGCCTGGCATTTGTACAAATCTGAGATGCAAGTCTTCATTTCAAAAAGATCAATTCTGTTTCAACACACTATCGTTGCACATAAGCAAACTTTCCAGAACTGGTTTATTTATAAAATATTTTTTCCAACTTACACATTGGGAACACATGACTAGATTCCTGACAGGTTCATTATACGACACAAGTGGCAATTTTTATCATGATGCCTACTGTATAAAAAATTTTGTTACCTCCATACTCCATAAAAAGATTAACTTCATTTTTCTCAGGCATCACAGCAAACATGAGGTAACAGGTAAAAAAATAATTTTGAGTGGAATATTCCTTTAATTTCTGTAAATTAAGAAGTATACAGATTTAAGAAATGTGGTAGTTGCATCCTAATGACTTGTACCAATACTAATTTGGTGGACCATTAAAGTAAGAGCTAGGTAAAACTGTCATGTCAAATATCCTGGAATATAGAAAGGCAGAATTATTTAGGAATGAAGAACCTTGCAAAAAAGGAGAACAGAACATTGCGTACACTGTAACTGTCGAAAAAGATGGAAGATAGTTTCTGAAGTAAATGTTTGACTCCATTTAATGCTGTCCTTCCTGCTTAATTCCCCGACATCTCTTACTCTGTCCAGTCTTTCCTATTTTTGAGGTCCTTCAGAAGAGAAGCAAAACGCTCCGACACAGCTACCTGCAAAATGAGATAATAAGAACACTGAATATGCTATGTAAGAGAGAACAATAAAAGAGAGAATAGCTACAACCTAAGTTGACAAACGTATATAAAATTATACACAATAGACATTTGCAAGTATATTTTGTATATGCACTACCATTCAATTTGGGAATCCCCAGAAATGCCCATGCTTATGAGAGGAATTGATACTTTTTATGAAGGTATCATTACATTGATTTAAAGGTATAGCCAAGACATTACTAATTTTGCAAATGGCTGTTACTGCTTGAAATGATTTAGAATTTATCATTCCTACATGACTGCAAAGACTCATTTTCAGTAATCATTCCTCCAGTGCCCCAATAGTAAACTCTCTTAGCTCATCCTGAATTAACCATGTTTAAAATCTAATTGATTATCAGAGAAATGTTTGTAATTGTGTTAGCATAGCATAGTTGAAGCTTATTATACTGTGTAATAAAGCAAGTAAATTGTCTTTTCTTTGATTGCAAGGTACTAGTATGTCTAAAGATCAATTCTGGCTTCAAAATGGCCATAACAAAACAACTTTCTCAAGCAGCACATCAGTTTATTGTTTTTTTTAGCAAAATGAAAGTATTAAATGTGACAGATAAACTGTCAGAGGATAAGTAAGTTTGCGAAACTGACAGCTTACAGATCCATATCTGGTTGGTTTCTTAAACAGTAAATTCAGATTCTTGTGTCACTTGTAACCTTTTCACTGTTGCAATGGGCAAAAGCACACAGACATTGAACGGTGGGTTTTTGTCATGAGTGCATTGTCTTCAAAAAGCGCTACAGGAGATGCTGAAGTCAGCTCATAATATTATTAGATGCACCTCCTTCTACTCAGATTAAATATAGTATATCACTTGCTAGCTTAGAAAGGTACTGTAAATTACATCCATTACATGCACCTTTCTCTTCATCCTCCATTCCTAAAAATGTGCAGGATCACTAGGACGTTCTGTTAATTTTTTTATCTTCAAGTCAGAAGGCTCCTCAATGCCAACTTGAACTGACTACTATATGAACATATCTGATGTGTATGTATTGTCGTCTGTTTGTATTATACTGTGCCACCACTCCGTACGGTGAAAATATAACAATGGGATTGATCATGAAAAATTAATTTATGAGCAAATGCTGCAGATGAAATAAACCTAAACAAAAATTACAAACAAACACACGGCCCAACCCCAGTTTCTTCAAGACAGTCTTCATTCCGCATGAACCTATCAGCAAAGTCTCCACTTCGCCAAAACAATCAAAATCCTGAAAACTGTGTTCTCTGGAAATTTAAATCAATGTGTCTACTTTTTCACCTTATATCTGTCGGGCTGCTGTAGTCTCTTTAGACCTGGATTAAGAAGGATTAGTGAAGTCTGGACTCTATTTCTGATCTCTGTTGCACTCAAGAAAGGCTGAGTCGGCTGAAAAAAAGACAAATAGTGAAGATGGACATATAATTAAAATGGCAAACGTTCCATAGAGAATTTAAAACAGTCAGTGGAAAAATCTATTGTGAAAGCTGTGCAGAGTAAACAAACATAATACACAAATATAAAATGCTTATGTTTTACAAAAGGACTATTATTTATGCAGTGGTACATCTGAATTCATAGAATATAGAACATGCTATTTTAGTCTTTTTCATATTTGAGAAGAATTTCATTTATGAACTTATAAAATATTAAGAAAAATTCTAATATGCACATTATGCATAGGTGTGCATATTAGTTAAATAATTTAAAAACGCCACCAGTCACACTTCAAGGTACTATATAATTTTATAAAAATAAATAAATAAAACTTAACTCTGATGGTTTTTAAACATTAATAAAACCAATAATCAATACCTGGCCCAGAGAAAAAAAATCCTGATGAAGGAGCTCAACTCTTGCTGCCTTCACAGTCTCCATCTGCCCACCTAACATACAACAGTGCACTTCTTGGCCATCTGTGGGAACTGGTTCTTCCTTTAGAGTCATCAAGTCAAGGAAAGGATGACCTGCATAGGCAGACGTTATTGCTTAAATGCCATAAATTACAGATTTTAAAACACTCTTAATAGCTAAGGTTGTGAATTCTGTTCAGTTTACCTTGTCACTAAGAAGTTATCAAGAAAATTAATAAGGCCTGATTATAGACTCAAGGACAAATGAGGGAACAGAGTTCTGCATCAGTCCTGAGACAGTGTCATGCTATCTAGAAGTGCATTTGCAGATACACTTTGCAGTTTCAGCGACGTTGAATAAACAGAAAATCATTATTGTGTGAAAGAAGTGAATGAAACCATGGACCAAAATAATTATTAAGGATTCAATAGCTTACCTCTGGTTTTTAAAATAATTTATACGAAACCCTGAACTGCACTGAAAAGTTTAATACAAACAGGGAGAAGTGAACATGACAATTAGACCTAATTCAAAACCAAAATAAATCTTGTTCAGCACTTTGTGCATTGATCCCCTAAAAACAAAAAAAATAAAGAAAAAGGTACTTCTTACATCATATACTAATAAATGACTAAGCAGTGTGAATGAGCTGCTAAAAATAATAATGTGGAAGGACAAACTTGCATGAAGATGGCTTACAGTGTTAAATTACATCCATCAGCTTTAACAAAATAATAGGTATCATATCTTTGTGACATAATGATCATATAAAAAGCTTTGGGATTATAATCTGTGAAAGAAATGCACTTTATAAAATTAAAACTGACTGGAAACTGGAACTGAAGGAGTTTATACTACTCGCATGGATGCCCAGTTTTGATACATTTTTCCCAAGCATCACTATATTAAATACATTTTTAAATGTACAAATTTAAATGTCCCTGTTTCACAAAGCCAATTTACAGATGAAGCTTCTCCACTACAAGGCTTATCTAAAGCCTATTATGGAAACACTGGAAGCAAGCCAGGTACTATCCACAGATGGAGCAGACTACCACAGGGCACAATCATGCAAGACCCTCATGCAGACTCATACCAGGCCATTTTATGCACTACTGTTCCCAAAAAATGCATGTATGTGGGATATAGGTGGACAGGTGTATATCTGTAGAAAACTGACAAAGCCATGAGGAGAATGTAACATCCAGTTTACCAGAGCAGTGTTATTTTATTAAACACTAGCAAAATACCCGCGCTTCGCAGTGGAGAAGTAGTGTGTTAAAGAAGTTATGAAAAAGAAAAGGAAACATTTTGAAAATAACGTAACATGATTGTCAAAGTAATTGTTTTGTCACTGTTATGGGTGATGCTGTCATATAGATATATATATATATATTTTTATATAAACACACACACACGCACGCACGCACACACACACACACATCCACATATATACATATATATACTAGCAGAATACCCGCACTTCACAGAGGAGAAGTAGTGTGTTAAAGAAGTTATGAAAAAGAAAAGGAAAAATTTTAAAAATAACGTAACATGATTGTTAATGTAATTGTTTTGTCATTGATATGAGTGTTGTTCTCATATCTACATATATACATGTATATCTATATCTATATATATCTATATATCTATATATCTATATATACACTGCTCACAAAAATTAAAGGAACACTTTTTTATTGGGCCTGGCATGAAATCAATTAAACCTGTCTGATAATTTTCTGGTTGGTTAAGCAGCTGAGGTCATTGTTAATCACTTTCAGCTGTATTGGTGTTCATGGACTTAACGACAGGTGCACTAAAGTGGCAACAATTAGAAAACCCTCAAAACAGGACTGGTTTTACATGTGGAGGTCATTTCAAGTTTCTCCCTCTTGATCTTTTTGGCTGGTTTTTCATTCGTGCTAGTTTTGACTTGAGTAATTATCTCTACTGGCAGTATGAGGCGATTCCTTAACCCTACAGAAGTTGCACAGGTTGTCCAACTTCTCCAGGATGGCACATCCACACGTGCTGCAGCAAGAAGGTTTAATGTGTCTCCCAGCACAATCTCCAGAACATGGAGGAGATTTCAGGAGACTGGCTGTTATTCTCGGAGAGCTGGACAGGGCCGTAGAAGGTCCTCAACCCATCAGCAGGACCGATACCTGCTCCTTTGTGCAAGGCGGAACAGGCTGAGCACTGCTCGTGCCCTACAGAATGACCTCCAGAGGGCCACTGGTGTGAATGTCTCTACCCAAACAATCAGGAACAGACTTCATGAAGATGGCCTGAGGGCCCAACGTCCTGTAGTGGGCCCTGTGCTCACTGCCCAGCACCGTGGAGCTCGACTGGCATTTGCTCAAGAACACCAGAATTGGCAAGTCCGCCACTGGCACCCTGTACTTTTACAGACGAGCAGGTTCACCCTGAGCAGCTGTGATAGGCGTGAAAGAGTCTGGAGAAGACAAGGAGAACGATATGCTGCCTGCAACGTTGTTCAACATGACAGGTTTGGTGGTGGGTCAGTGATGGTCTGGGGAGGCATATCCATGGAGGGACGCACAGACATCTACTGCGTAGGAAATGGTGCTCTGACTGCCATAAGGTATCGAGATGAAATCCTTGAACCCATTGTCAGACCCTACGCTGGTGCAGTAGGTCCTGGTTTCCTCCTAATGCACGACAATGCCGCCTCATGTGGCAAGAGTATGCAGGCAGTACCTGGAGGATGAAGGAATTGAAACAATTGAATGGCCTTCACGATCCCCTGACTTAAACCCAATAGAACATCTGTGGGACATTATGTTTCGGTCCATTAGGCGCCGCCAGGTTGCTCCTCAGACTGTACAACAGCTCAGGGATGCCCTCATACAGATCTGGGAGGAAATGCCACAAGACACCATCCGTCGTCTCATTAGGAGCATGCCCCGATGTTGTCAAGCATGCATACAAGCTCGTGGGGGCCACACAAGATACTGAAAAGCATTTTGAGTAGCAGAAATTAAGTTTTTGAAAAAATGGACTAGCCTGCCACATCTTCATTTCACTCTGATTTTAGGGTGTCTACACAATTGAGCCCTCTGTAGGCAGAAAACTTTTATTTCCATTAAAAGACTTGGCATCCTTTTGTTCCTAAGACATTGCCCTGTCGTTATTTGTATAGATATCCAACTTCATATTGAGATCTGATGTATCTAATGTGTTTCTTTAAAGTGTTCCTTTAATTTTTGTGAGCAGTATATATATATATATATATATATATATATATATATAAAAATACCGCTTAGCAGGAGAAGTAAAAAGAAAAGGAATCATTTTAATAATAACGTAACATAATTGACAATGTAATTGTTTTGTCATTGTCATGAGTGTTGCTGGTATATTATATATATACATACATACATGTGTACATATATACACACACACATATACTATGGGATGCCAAACAGGCAAATACATTGATTTTGTGAATAAGTCGGCGTCAGAATATATAAAGTCAAAACTTGAATATATAAAGTCACTGTCGGAATATATAAAGTCAAAACCTGAATATATAAAGTCAGCGTCGGTATACATAAAGTCAAAACTTTTTTCTGAATATATAAAGTCAAAACTTGAATATATAAAGTCAGCGTCGGAATTTATAAAGTCATTCCTGATTATATAAAGTCAACATCGGAGTATATAAACTCACTCCTGAATATATAAAGTGAAAGTCAAAATCTATTGATTGAAACGACTCTGAACTGAACTAAGTTAACAAAAACGTATTCATATAAATAAATTAAAAAAACAGTGTTCGGTTAATGTTTTGAAAATGATGCATGTGCCCTGCCCAGGATTGGTTCCTGCCTCGCGCCCAGTGTTGGCTGAGATTGGCTCCAGCAGACCCCTGTGACCCTGTGGTCGGATTCAACGGGTTGGGAAATAGATGGATATTCCAGAGCTGACTTTGTATATTCCGACTCTGACTTTAAATATTCAAGATTTGACTTTATATATTCCAGCGCATACTTTATATAATCCGAAATATTCCAACGCCGTCTTTATATACTCAGGTTTTGACTTTATATACTGTATTTGGGAATGACTTTATATATTCAAGTTTTGACTTTATATATTCAGAAACAAGTTCTGACTTTATATATACCGACGATGACTTTATATATTCAAGGTTTGACTTTATATATACAAGTTTTGACTTTATATAGTTAAATTTAGTCATCATTGCATAACTTTTTTTTTACCATAGAAATTTAAAGACTAAATTCAACTTCCATTCCTAGCAAAGATATTTCTGTTGACTAAATAAAACCTACTTATATCCAAATTCGAGCTATTGAGCTGTCGCCTGCCTGCCGAACAAGTCACCCTCGCTTCGCTCTTACTTTTTTACCGTTCATTTAATCATGGCTAGTGGCGGAAAAATTCTAAAATGGAAGGAGGATTACACTGAGTATGCCTTTACCAAAACAATTATTGATGGAGAATCGATCATTCATAAAGCTTCAATTGGTGATCTGTTTTTCTGTGTTAACCTCATATTTTTTCATGCTTCTTCTCAAACCAAGGGGATGCGAGGGTAAAATGAATCGGGAAGCGCTGATCAATGTAATCAGTGTACCAGGAAATCATGCATTGACAGAAGTTGCCTTTGATTGTAATGCAAAGTGTGATCAAATGCGTGATTTTTAACGCGTTATGGAGAACATGCATCGAAGCTTCTCAGCTGTTCTTGTGCTAAGAAAAGGAAACATTTAAAAAATAACGTAACACAATTGTCAATGTAACCTTTTGTAAGTAGTGCCTGGAGGATTTAGTGTGGAGAAACTGTAGAGACAGTGTGTGTATTAACTTGTGGATTTTTCTGTGAGTATTTGGTGGCAGCGTCACAAACTCGCTTCCGTAACACTGCATTAGCTGCGGAGCTCAGCTCAGAGCGAAATGAGGTGAATGGGAGGGGAGATGATGACCTGACTACCCCACTCGTCTTAACTGTCAATCCCCCACAAACACAGTCTCTCGGAATTTGCATAAGCACAGCCCTTCACCTGCAATTTTAACTTAGTTACAAAGTGATCAAAACTCTTGTTTATATCCTGTGTCCTCTCATTAAACTTGCATCCTACATTACCCGTGGGCATGACAAACGCCAGCGGCAGCCTGTCTATGAACTTAAAGTAGCAGCACTCATGAATATGGTTGTATATGTCACTCGCTCGCTTGTCATTGTTTCGCTGCCTTCTCAATTATATAATGCATTTTATCTTCAGTGCGTTTTGGAGCTCTTCCTGGTTTTCTATGTACTGCGTTGACAGTCAGTTCACGTGATTACGTGGGAGGCGTGATGATGTCACACGAAATTCCGCCCCCCACGGCTTTTGAGCTCAACTCCATTACAGTAAATGAAAAAAAAATAGCTTCCAGTTATGACCATTACGCGTAGAATTTCGAAATGAAACCTGGCCAACTTTTGTAAGGAAGCTGTAAGGAATGAGCCTGCCAAATTTCAACCTTCCACCCACACGGGGACTTGGAGAATTAGTGATGAGTCAGTGAGTGAGTGAGTGAGTGAGTCAGTCAGTCAGTGAGGGCTTTGCCTTTTATTAGTATAGATCTACACACACATATACAGTATATATATATATATATATATATATATATATATATATATATATATATATATATATATATATATATATATATATATATATATATATATACACATATATATACACACACACATATATATATACACTAGCAGAATACCAAGCTTCAGCGGAGAAGTAGTGTGTTAAAGAAGGTACAAAAAGAAAAGGAAAAATTTTAAAAATAACGTAACATGGTTGTTAATGTAATTGTTTTGTCATTGAAATGAGTGTTGTTCTCATATCTATCTCTCTCTATATATATATATATCTATATATATATATATATGTTGTTCTCATATCTATATATATATATATCTCTATCTATCTATATATATATATACCCGCGCTAAGCAGCGGAGAAGTAGTGTGTTAAAGAAGGAAAGAGAAAGAAAAGGAAACATTTTGAAAATAACGTAACATGATTGTCAATGTAATTGTTTTGTCACTGTTATGAGTGTCGCTGTGATATATATATATATATATATATATATATATATATAGCAAAATACCCGCTTCACAGCGATGTCATGTGTTAAAGAAGTTATGAAAAAGAAAAGGAAACATTTTAAAAATAATGTAACATGATTGTCAAAGTAATTGTTTTGTGTATTTGGCAGCAGCGTCACGAAGTTGTTTTCGGCAGCTGCATCAGAAAATATACCACAACGTCTGACACACCTCCTTTTTACTGTTTTCTCACAGCTTGGATTGCTGCTGTCATATACACACACACACAAATTATATATATGTGTGTATGTATGTATGTGTGTGTGTGTGTGTGTGTGTGTGTGTGTGTGTGTATATATATATATACACATACATATACTTGTGTGTATGTTTGTATGTGTCTATATGTGTGTGTATAGGTTTGGTCACTGAGTGCAAGGGAAAAATAATAAATTATAGTCTATAAGTTATTAAACAGTAAAACATTAACGTTTTAAGAAGTACAGGTACATTGAAATTACATTTTCTATGTGAACGTTCAAATTTGTGCCTCTGGTAATGTGCCTTACCAGCATTTAAAGAAAATTAGTTTTGTGTCCTCTGCAGTGTTAAGAGAGAAAGGCTTTGGTTTGGGATAAAAGGAAAAAAGGTGTAAAGAAAGGAAAGTTGCCTTTTTCTTTTATATAGTATAGAGAGATGTGTTCGCTGACGTTATGATCGCCTTTTGGGGACAGTCGCGGTGGGTCTTGTGTAGACTGGTGAGACGTCCCCGCCATTAATCGGCTGTGATGGCACTGTCAGTCCTCCACTCGTGTGCGTGTCTTCATAATTCGAGGTGATAATCGTATACGTGCAAAAGAAAGTGTGAATCGCCTTAATATTATTTTGCCGTGGTGTTGAAAAGGGGTCCCGTGTTTGCACTTGTCTGGGCTATAGCGCAGGGGGAGGATGAAAAAAATTAAAAGTGCTCACTTTGACTTAAGGCAGAAGCGCAGTCAGCGTCTCAAAGGCCGGCACAGCTATGCCACGCGCTGGCTACTCGACTTTTGCTGGGCAGGAGACCCCAGTTTTTGCAGACACGCTCATGATATCAAAAGTCTCAGCCTTTGAGGTCATTCATATATATATAGCAAAATACCTGCGCCTCGCAGCGGAGAAGTAGTGTGTTAAAGAAGTAATGAAAATGAAAGGGAAACATTTTAATAATAACGTAACATGATTGACATTGTCATGAGTGTTGCTGTCATATATACATATATATATATATATATATATATATATATATATATACATATATATATATATATATATATATATATATATATATATATATATATATATATATATATATATATATATATATATATATACATATATACATATATATATACATATATACATATATACATATATATACATATATACATACATATATACATATATATATACATATATATATATATATATATATACAGGGTGGGCCATTTATATGGATACACCTTAATAAAATGGGAATGGTTGGTGATATTAACTTCCTGTTTGTGGCACATTAGTATATGTGAGGGGGAAACTTTTCAAGATGGGTGGTGACCATGGTGGCCATTTGAAGTCGGCCATTTTGGATCCAACTTTTGTTTTTTCAATAGGAAGAGGGTCATGTGACACATCAAACTTATTGGGAATTTCACAAGAAAAACAATGGTGTGCTTGGTTTTAACGTAACTTTATTCTTTCATGAGTTATTTACAAGTTTCTGACCACTTATAAAATGTGTTCAATGTGCTGCCCATTGTGTTGGATTGTCAATGCAACCCTCTTCTCCCACTCTTCACACACTGATAGCAACACCGCAGGAGAAATGCTAGCACAGGCTTCCAGTATCCGTAGTTTCAGGTGCTGCACATCTGTATCTTCACAGCATAGACAATTGCCTTCAGATGACCCCAAAGATAAAAGTCTAAGGGGGTCAGATCGGGAGACCTTGGGGGCCATTCAACTGGCCCACGACGACCAATCCACTTTCCAGGAAACTGTTCATCTAGGAATGCTCGGACCTGACACCCATAATGTGGTGGTGCACCATCTTGCTGGAAAAACTCAGGGAACATGCCAGCTTCAGTGCATAAAGAGGGAAACACATCATCATGTAGCAATTTCGCATATCCAGTGGCCTTGAGGTTTCCATTGATGAAGAATGGCCCCACTATCTTTGTACCCCATATACCACACCATACCATCAATTTTTTGTTCCAACAGTCTTGGAGGGATCTATCCAATGTGGGTTAGTGTCAGACCAATAGCGGTGGTTTTGTTTGTTAACTTCACCATTCACATAAAAGTTTGCCTCATCACTGAACAAAATCTTCTGCGTAAACTGAGGGTCCTGTTCCAATTTTGTTTTGCCCATTCTGCAAATTCAGTGCGCCGATCTGGGTCATCCTCGTTGAGATGCTGCAGTAGCTGGAGTTTGTAAGGGTGCCATTTGTGAGTAGCTAATATCCACCGAAGGGATGTTCGACTAATGCCACTCTCCAGTGACATGCGGCGAGTGCTACGCTGTGGGCTCTTGCTGAATGAAGCTAGGACAGCCACTGATGTTTCTTCATTAGTGACAGTTTTCATGCGTCCACATTTTGGCAAATCCAACACTGAACCAGTTTCACGAAACTTAGCAAGCAGTTTGCTAACTGTAGCATGGGAGATGGGTGGTCTCATAGGGTGTCTTGCATTGAAATCTGCTGCAATGACCCGGTTACTGCGTTCACCAGACATCAACACAATTTCTATCCGCTCCTCACGTGTTAACCTCTGCGACATGTCAATGGCTGTAAACAAAGAGAAACTTGTAAATAACTCATGAAAGAATAAAGTTACGTTAAAACCAAGCACACCATTGTTTTTCTTGTGAAATTCCCAATAAGTTTGATGTGTCACATGACCCTCTTCCTATTGAAAAAAGTTGGATCCAAAATGGCTGACTTCAAAATGGCCACCATGGTCACCACCCATCTTGAAGTTTCCCCCATTACATATACTAATATGCCACAAATATCACCAACCATTCCCATTTTATTAAGGTGTATCAATATAAATGGCCCACCCTGTATATATATCCTAAAGGATTATTAGGAACACCATACTAATACGGTGTTTGACCCCCTTTTGCCTTCAGAACTGCCTTTATTCTACGTGGCATTGATTCAACAAGGTGCTGAAAGCATTCTTTAGAAATGTTGGCCCATATTGATAGGATAGCATCTTGCAGTTGATGGAGATTTGTGGGATGCACATCCAGGGCACTAAGCTCCTGTTCCACCACATCCCAAAGATGCTCTATTGGGTTGAGATCTGGTGACTATGGGGGCCATTTTAGTACAGTGAACTCATTGTCATGTTCAAGAAACCAATTTGAAATGATTCAAGCTTTGTGACATGGTGCATTATCCTGCTGGAAGTAGCCATCAGAGGATGGGTACATGGTGGTCATGAAGGGATGGACATGGTCAGAAACAATGCTCAGGTAGCCTGTGGCATGTAAACGATGCCCAATTGGCACTAAGGGGCCTAAAGTGTGCCAAGAAAACATCCCCCACACCATTACACCACCACCACCACCAGCCTGCACAGTGGTAACAAGGCATGATGGATCCATGTTCTCATTCTGTTTACACCAAATTCTGACTCTACCATTTGAATGTCTCAACAGAAATCGAGACTCATCAGACCAGGCAACATTTTTCCAGTCTTCAACTGTCCAATTTCGGTGAGCTCGTGCAAATTGTAGCCTCTTTTTCCTATTTGAAGTGGAGATGAGTGGTACCCGGTGGGGTCTTCTGCTGTTGTAGCCCATCCACCTCAAGGTTGTGCATGTTGTGGCTTCACAAATGCTTTGCTGCATACCTCGGTTGTAACGAGTGGTTATTTCAGTCAAAGTTGCTCTTCTATCAGCTTGAATCAGTCGGCCCATTCTCCTCTGACCTCTAGCATCAAAAAGGCATTTTCGCCCACAGGACTGCCACATACTGGATGTTTTTCCCTTTTCACACCATTCTTTGTAAACCATACAAATGGTTGTGTGTGAAAATCCCAGTAACTGAGCAGATTGTGAAATACTCCGACCGGCCCGTCTGGCACCAACAACCATGCCACACTCAAAATTGCTTAAATCACCTTTCTTTCACATTCTGACATTCAGTTTGGAGTTCAGGAGATTGTCTTGACCAGGACCATACCCCTAAATGCATTGAAGCAACTGCCATGTGATTGGTTTATTAGATAATTGCATTAATGAGAAATTGAACAGGTGTTCCTAATAATCCTTTAGGTGAGTGTATATCTATACTAATAAAAGGCAAAGCCCTCACTCACTCACTCACTCACTCACTGACTTATCACTAATTCTCCAACTTCCCGTGTGGGTGGAAGGCTGAAATTTGGCAGGTTCATTCCTTACAGCTTCCTTACAAAAGTTGGGCAGGTTTTATATCGAAATTCTACGCGTAATGGTCATAACTGGAAGCAGTTTTTCTCCATTTACTGTAATGGAGATGAGCTTCAACGCCGTGGGGGCGGAGTTTCGTGTGACATCATCACGCCTCCCACGTAATCACGCAGTACATAGAAAACCAGGAAGACCTCAAAAGCGCCAAGAAAACATGCATTATATAATTGAGAAGGCAGCGAAACAATAAGAAGCGGCGAGTGACATATACAACCATATTCATGAGTTCTGCTACTTCGGAAACAAAGCACGATGTAAACCTACACTTTAAATTAAGTTCATAGACAGGCTGCGCTGGCGTTTGTAATTTAGTGCCTGCCCATATAAGGCCGTCCGTCAGCGGCAATCCAATAGCAAACTGCCACAGGTAAATATTCACGGGTGAAGGACTGTGCTTATGGAGAGGAAGATGAGATGGTCAGGGTGGTGTTTGACACAAACTCAGCGAAACTGCGAGAGAAAGTTTTAAGTGCCAGGACTAAGGTAACATTAAATACAGCCATGGACATAGCACGAGATGGCACCAGCACAGCTGGGAACCTTCGATGCATGTACACCGAGTGGCTCACGTGAACTGGCGCAGTGCACAGATAAAAGCAACAGTTCCAAAGAGCACTGAACAAAACCAATTACACAATTGAAAAGGCAGCAAAAATATGAAGCGCCTGATAAGCATATTCATAAATGCAGCTACTGTGGAAACAAAGCACACGGTGGAAAAGTCAATGTCCCGCTAAAGGAAGACAGTGTAAAAAAAACCCGTGCATGCAGTGTGTCAGGTCTCAGATAAAGAAGAAGATGAGCTGTTTATTGATGCAGTAAGAAACGAATCGATGAATGAAACCTGTCATCTTTACAACGATTGACAAACACGGAATGTAACTTGAACACAACACATCCTACAAATACGAACCTGATTGAAAGAAATAATGATAATCAAATCCTTGATGACAGCAACACTCAGTAACACTCACAAAACAAATACTGTATATTGACAGTCATGTTACGTTATTTTTAAAATGTTCCCTTTTCTTTTCTACCTTTTTAACACACTACTTCTCGCTGCGATACGCTGGTATATATATATGTATATATATATACCGATCTACATACTCGAATAATGGATACTTTATTCGCCATCAATGATTGTTTTGGTAAAGCCATACTCAGTGTATTCATTAGATGAACGGTAAAAAGTAAGAGCGAGGGAGGATGACTCATTGAGGCATGCAGGCTGTAGTGCGTCAACTCTATCTGAATTGCGCGATCACATTTGAAAAATATATCTTTTCAAGTTCTATTTAGTCCATATGTGTCAAACTCAAGGGTCATGGGCCACATCCGCCCGGCGTGTATTTATATCCGCCCGAGATCATTTTATATACTGTATTATTGTTATTAAAGCCGGGTATATGAAGCGCTGGTAACACAATAAACTACAGATCCCATAATGCAGCGCTTCAGCTGCCTTGCCGAACACTTACCGCTTACTAGAGTTATTGCGCACTGAGTTTGCACGGCGCTCTGGTGACTTTGAAGAACAAAAAAAGTCCGTCTACATGCGGCTCGAACCTTGTGCATGTTTGGTAGCACATATCTGTGTGAGAAGCTCTTCTCAGTGATAAAGACTAACAAAACAGCACACAGGAGTCGCCTCACTGATGAGCACCTGCAATCCATCCTGAGAATCTCCACAACACAGAACCTCACACCAAACAGAAACGAACTTGTGGCCAAAAAAGATGCCAGGCGTCCAGCTCTAAAATGACATATGAGCAAAGACAACTGAATGATTTGATTTGTTATTGCACGTAAGAGCGGGAGTCAACCGTTTTAACAAACAGCGTATTGCACTGATACGAAATAGCTGTGTGTGTATATATGTATGTATATGTATATATATGTTTATATATGTGTGTGTGTATGTATGTATATATATATATATATGTATTTGTGTGTATATATGTGTGTGTATGTATGTATATGTGTGTATATATGTGTGTGTATATATATATATATATATATATATATATATATATGACAACAACACTCATCACTCACAACAGTGACAAAACAATTACATTGACAATCAGGTTACGTTATTTTCAAAATGTTTCCTTTTCTTTTCATTGCTTCTTTAACACACTACTTCTCCTCTGGCTGGTATTTTGCTAGTATATATATATATATATATATATATATATATACACACACACACAGTGTATATACTGTATATGTATATATATATATATATATATATATATATATACATGTGTGTGTGTATATATATATATATATATATATATACACATACATACACACACACATATATATACAGTATATTATATATATATACAGTATACATATTGTAATAAAATAAAGAGTCCTTTCAAATAGAAAAAGATTTGGGGTTTTATCCCCGTATATTGTCGTCCAGAGAGCAATGAAAAGTATGATTCAAAAATGACGTTTCAGTACACAATGAATGAAATACTGTTACAAAATGGCGTTTATATAGCAGATGGAATGATGGGAGGAAGTGGTTGGCAGGAAGTGACGATTGGAGGCGGGACCACGGAACCAACGTCACCAGGAGTAGACTGGAGTAATCAAGTGGGAACCGGAAGTGACTTCATCAGATGGAAACCGGAAGTGACGTCATCGTGGCCATTTTGGATTTGTGAGTTTGGAAATGATTTATTTGTCTTCCAGTTTTCTGTAGATAGAAAGAGATTCAGGTAAGTACCACGTGATAAACCCTTGTCTCTCGAGATTTTACTCACCTTTAGGCTCTTTGACTGCCTCCAACTCGCACGCAGTGTGACATGACCCCCTCAGCCCAGACCCATCCGGTCGGGCGACCTGCACCGAGAGGTCGTGAACCCGGGAGAGAGCATCTGCGTTGGCCTGCAAGGAACCTCTACGATAAGTAACGCTAAACGGTATGGTTGAAGATCCAAAAACCACCTAGTGACGCGAGGATTTGACTCCCGATGAAGGGACATCCACTGTAAAGCGGCATGGTCCGTCACCAGAGTAAACTCTCGCCCCAATAGGTAGTACCTTAATGATGTGATAGCCCACTTAATCGCCAAGGCCTCTCGCTCCACCACAGCATACTCCGCCTCACGGTCCAGCAGTTTCCGGCTCAGATACATAACGGGGTGTTCAGCACCGTCGATACATTGGCTCAACACGGCACCCAGTCCTGTGGCCGATGCATCGGTCTGGAGAACAAAAGGAAGAGAAAAGTCAGGAGATTTTAAAACAGGTGCTGACGTAAGGGCCAATTTTAAGTCACTAAATGCTTTATCTACTGTATCATCCCATACCACTTTTATAGGTGCCCGTTTCTTTGTCAAATTAGATAAGGGCGTAGCAATTTCTGAGAAATGTGGCACAAAGCGACGATAGTAACCAGCTAATCCCAAAAATGCTTGTACTTGCCGCTTATTTATCAGACGGGGCCAATTCATGATGGCATCAATTTTAAGACATTGTGGTTTCACGACACCTCCCCCCACCAGATAGCCCAAATATTTGGCTTCTCTCAATCCAAAGAAACATTTCTTTGGATTAATACGAAGCCCTGCTGCTGCTAGTGTGGAAAGTACCATTTTCCCCTGCCATACATGATCCTTCCATGTGCTGGAATAGATGATGACGTCATCTAGGTAGGCGGCACAATAGGAATTGTGGGGCCGTAGCAGTGTGTCTACCAGACGTTGGAAAGTAGCTGGCGCCCCGTGCAAACCAAATGGAAGGACCCTGTACTGCCAATGTCCACTGTGAGTGCTAAATGCGTTTTTTTCTTTTGCAGAATCCGTTAAGGGAATTTGCCAATACCCTTTTGTCATGTCAAGGGTAGTTAGGAATTGAGCGCTTCCTAGTCGATCGAGCAGGTCATCCATTTGTGGTATCGGATACGCATCAAACTTAGAAACCTGATTGAGTCGTCAGAAGTCATTACAAAACCTCCAAGACCCATCGGGTTTAGAAACTAGAACAATTGGACTAGACCAAGGGCTATAACTTTCTTCGATAACCCCTAAATCCAGCATTCGTCTAATTTCCAACTCTACTTCCGCTTTCTTTGCCTCCGGGAGTCTGTAAGGTCTCTCCCTGACAATCACTCCAGGGTCCGTAATAATATCATGCTCAATCAATGCAGTACGTCCAGGTAATTCATCCACCACCTCAGGTACAGACAAGATAGCCTTTTCGAGATCTTGTCTTTGTTCTGATGTCAAATCAGAACCAAAATTAAGTTTGGCACAGGACATAAAAAGTGAACTAGGCTGTCCGGAGGAGGGGTCGGGTTCTCTTTCCTTCCACGGTTTCAGCAAGTTAATATGATATACTCTTTCACTCGGTCGACAATTCGGTTGTTTAACTAAATAGTCGACGAGACCTTTTCTTTCTTTAATTTCATAAGGTCCTTGCCAATGGGCTAACAATTTATAATGGGATGTTGGGACTAATACCATAACACGATCACCCGGGACAAATTCCCGAATGGTGGTGTTTCTATTATAGTAACGTGACTGTGCTGCTTGCGCTTTTTCTAAATTCTCTTTTAGGATAGGCCTGATTTTCTCTAGTCTATCGCGTAATTGCGCGATATATTCAAGAATATTTGAGGTAGGGAGTACCTCCTCCTCCCAACCCTCTTTTAACATGTCCAAAATCCCCCTGGGTTGTCTTCCATATAATAATTCAAAAGGAGAAAACCCGGTTGAGGTTTGCGGAACTTCCCGGTAGGCAAACAAAACGAGAGGAAGCAACTGATCCCAGTTTTTTCTTAGTCCACTGTTGCGGTAATACGTAACGGGTAGCAACAATGGAAATGTTACTCCCGGAGTCAAACATTGCCCTTACCTTTCTGCCATTTATAATAACTGCACCTGTATATGGAAGAGACAGAGGGTTATTCACTGTGGCACAGTACCTTTCTCCCCTTACTATCGAGCAATCCATAGGCTCGTAGGCACAGCTCGGGGACAGATGTCCGATCTCCCCGTACTTGAAACAGCGAGGGGGTCCGGCTGGTCTGTCCCTTCTACGAACGGCAGGTCCGGGAGTTTGTCTGTTGGGTTCGGCGAGAAGTCCGTTCCGACCGCCCCGATTTATAGGCTGCCCAATTACGCTTTGCTATTTGAATCAGGGTGTCCATATCCTCGAAGGTATGCTTTCTTATTTGTTGGGCGATGTGGTCAGGGAGGGCATGTACGAAGGTTTCGCATGCAAGAAGCTCAGCTATTTTATGGGAGGAGTTAATGTCGGGCCGTAGCCAGCGACACACCTTTCCCCAACCTTCAAAGCCCTGCGTTCTTAGCGGCCTTTCAGGATTAAATTGCCACTCCCTCCACTCTCTCGCCTGTTGTTCCGGTGAAACGCCGTAGCGCTTCAACACCTCAGTCTTCAGAGCGTCATAATTGGCTGCCTGTTCCTCGGTTAAGTCGTAATAGACCCTCTGCGCTGTTCCCTTCAAATAGGGAGCCAGTAGGTACGCCCACTCCGACCTCGGCCAAGCGTTCCGCTTCGCGGTCCGTTCAAAAATCAAAAAATAGGACTCGATGTCATCTTCTTCAGTTAAAGGTGTTAACTGAATTGGCTGTGACCGAGCCACCTCCGTCCGTGCATCAGCACGGGAACGAGCCTCGGCTTCTGCTAACTGGGTCCTGGTCTCCCCCATCTGGATCTTCAGGGTTTGGAGATCTCCCATGATCGTATTAAGTACTGTATTTAGGTCTTGTTCTTCGCTCATGATGAACAATGGATCCTGCCGACTACGCCAATTGTAATAAAATAAAGAGTCCTTTCAAATAGAAAAAGATTTGGGGTTTTATCCCCGTATATTGTCGTCCAGACAGCAATGAAAAGAATGATTCAAAAATGACTTTTCAGTACACAATGAATGAAATACTGTTACAAAATGGCGTTTATATAGCAGATGGAATGATGGGAGGAAGTGGTTGGCAAGAAGTGACGATTGGAGGCGGGACCACGGAACCAACGTCACCAGGAGTAGACTGGAGTAATCGAGTGGGAACCGGAAGTGACTTCATCAGATGGAAACCGGAAGTGACGTCATCGTGGCCATTTTGGATTTGTGAGTTTGGAAATGATTTATTTGTCTTCCGGTTTTCTGTAGATAGAAAGAGATTCAGGTAATTACCACGTGATAAACCCTTGTCTCGCGAGATTTTACTCACCTTTAGGCTCTTTGACTGCCTCCAACTCGCACGTGTGTGACAATATATACACACACACATATATATATATATATATATATATATATATATATACATATATATATACATACATACATACATACATACATACATACATACATATATACATACATATATATATATACACATATACATATACACATATACATATACATATACTAGCAAAATACCCGTGCTTCGCAGTGGCGAACCACTGCATTAAAATTTTTATTAAGAAGAAAATTAAACCTTTTTAAACTGAGGGAAAATATGCTAATAATTATTTGTTAAGGATCTCTTTGTATACCATGTTGTCAGTTCAGCCCTCCGGCTGTAACATGACCAAGCTGTGCGCTGAGCTTACTCTTGAGCATGTAACTTACAGTTGGCCATGTGAACAGTAATCTTGTCTCAAATCTCACAGCTTGGATTGCTGCTGTCATAATCGGTTTGAGTTTCATGGTTTGTTTCAATTACGACAGTATTTGTAGGACTTGTGTTGAAGAGACATTCGGCATCAGTTAAGCGTTGTAAGCACACAACCGGTTTCATCGATAACTTCACATCCAGCTTTTGAGAGTTTAAACATTCATAAACATCAAAGTGTGCACTACTGAAATTGTCACCTGTCAATCTAAGATGTTTAAGAGGTGTTGGCGGTTTCGAAAGGTGTAAAATATTTGGCCATTTCGGTACACTTGAAAGCGACAACCGAACAATTCAGCGGCAGCCATCAACTCACATGCAGAACCATAGGTGAAGGGCTTAAGCATTTCACTCTTGTAGTGCTCCTGTGTAGTATAATTATCTCCTGTACCGTCATCAGTCCACACCTTGAACCTGTCCCTGTCATTCAATACATAAGACAGAATGTTCCTCCGGATATCAAAAGTGAGCCTGATATGGCCGTGCAATATGTAACAAAGAGAATGGAAAAGGTAGGTGCTATTTCCGGGCATGGAAACCACTCAGTAAGTGACAGTTCTTTGATCGATGGTGATCATCTCAATAGACATGGTAATAGGGGTTGGAATGATAAAGGAAATGGGTACCTTAGCAATGTAAAGTAAGTCTAAAATACCTACACAATAATTATAATTGTAATAAACAAACAATAAAACAGCGAAGAAGCTGTGGATTAAACAAAAAGGCTGTGGTTATCATTAGGGAGATGTGAATCCCGTGGCGAAGCAAGGAAGGGAATGTAGAGACCGGAGCAACGGGCGGCCTTATATAGGCAGGCAGCCAACAAAGTGGGAGGCGTTGGGATGGGGGACCCAACGCCACCTCACACGGTGACCGAGGTGCAGGCTATGGACGTATATATGTACGTAAGTAGGATTCAGTTAGCGTTGGGAACCCGTGTACCAAATTTCTTGAAGATGGGCCCATAAGTAACAAAGACTGTTGAAAAGTTCAATATGGTGGCCGACAGTGGCATCATACCACCGAAACAAGTACGTACATTGGTTTCGGTTAGTGCAGGGAAGCCGCCTACCAAATTTCAAGAAGATGGGGCCATAAATAAGAAAGTTAAATATGGCGGATGTTGTTGACCGTTATGACCGTTATGCATAGAATTTCGAAATGAAACCTGCTTAACTTTTGTAAGTAAGCTGTAAGGAATGGAAATGCCAAAAATTTCAGCCTTCTACCAACACGGGAAGTTGGAGAATTAGTGACGTTTGGAAAATTAAATATGGCGGCCGACAGTGGCGTCATATCACCAAAATAAGTACTTGCATCGGTTTTGGTTAGCGCAGGGAAGCCAGCTACCAAATTTCGTGAAGATGGGGTCAGCCTTCTTTGTACACGAGAATTTTGAAAATTGGTGACGTTGGAAAGTTCAATATGGCGGCCGACAGTGGTGTCATACCATCGAAATAAGTAAGTATATCGTTATCGACCGTTATGACCGTTATGTGTCTCTCTTGCGAGCCTGCAAGAGAGTGTGTCTCTCGCGTGTGTGTGTCTCTTAAACGCGCGCCTCTGTGTTTGTGTGTGTGTCTGTCTCTTGCCTGTGTGAGTGTGTCTGTCTGTCTCTCGCCTGTGTGTGTGTGTGTGACTCGTACATACATACATACATATATATACATACATATACACACACATATACACATATCTACATATACACACAAATATATATATATATATTTATATACATACATATATATTATATATTATATATATATTATACAGTAATCCCTCGCTATATCGCGCTTCGACTTTCGCGGCTTCATTCTATCACGGATTTTAAATGTAAGCACATCTAAATATATATCATGGATTTTTAAGCTGGTTCAAGGGCTTTCTGGACAATGGGTCTTTTAATTTATGGTACAAGCTTCCTCAGTTTGTTTGCCCAGTTGATTTCATACAAGGGACGCTATTGGCGGATGGCTTAGAAGCTACCCAATCAGAGCGTGTATTACATATTAACTAAAACTCCTCAATGATATAAGTTATGCTTCCCGCGCGGTGCTTGATTGTTTGCTTCTCTCTATCTCTCTCACTCTCTCTGCCTGACGGAGGGGGTGTGAGCAGAGGGGCTGTTTGCACAGAGGCTGCCTAGAGGAAATGGATGCTCCTCTACAAAATGCCGCTTTATCGCGGTGCTTCGGAATACTTAAAAGCATGTATTGATTTTTTGATTGTTTGCTTTTCTTAGCGAGCGCTCTATCTGACATTCTCTGCTCCTGACGGTGCTCCTTTGAGGAGAAGATATGTTTGCATTCTTTTAATTGTTTAAAAGCACTGCCATCTCAGTCTTGTCATGGAGCACAGTTTAAACTTTTGACTAAAGGGTGTTATTTCATGTCTAGAGGGCTCTAATAATGTTAACAGTGTGGGAGAGTTTATAAGGGCTTAAAATATATAAAAATAACCTTACAAACATATAGTTTCTACTTCGCAGATTTTCACCTGTTGCGTTCCAGACCCCCCCGCGATCGAGGAGGGATCACTGTGTATATATATATATATATATATATATATATATATATCCTTTCGGGTGCGAGCAGCTGTTGCTGGGGGTGCCAGAATCCATCGAGGAAGAAAAATTAAAAACATTATTTGTACAAAATCTTCATTTATCTATCCATTCCTAAATAATTAAATGGGCAGGCTATTTCATATCAGTGCAATATGCTGCTTGTTAAAACAGATGACTTCCGCTCTTATGTGCACTTAGTGCTGCGTGGGTATTATGAACTATAGTATCTGTTCAAGTTCTATTTAAATTTTAAATATAAGTAATTTTTATTTAGTCGACAGAAATATCTTTGGTAGGAATGAATTGAATTGAATTTAGTCATCACTGCATAAATTTTTCTTCACCATAGAAATTTAAAGACTAAATTCAACTTACTGTACGTTCCTACCAAAGATATTTCTTCAAATATCTTCAAATAAAGATATTTTTTCAAATCTGATAGCGCATTTTTGATCAACTTGACACGCACCACATCGAGCTTGCGTGCTATTGTACTCTCGTCTGCCTGTGTCAATAAGAAAACATAAGGAGGATTACACTGAGTATGGCTTTACCAAAACATTTATTGATGGCGAATAAAGTATCCATTATTCATAAAGCTTCAACTGGTGATCTGTTTTTCTGCGTTAACCTCATATTTATTCATACTTCTTCTCAAACCAAGGGGGTGCAAGGGTAAAATGAATTCGGGAAGCGCTGATATATATGTATGTGTGTGTGTATATATATATATATATATATATATATATATATATATATATATATATATATATATATATATATATATACTGCTCAAAAGAATTAAAGGAACACTTTTTAATCAGAGTATAGCATAAAGTCACTGAAACTTATGGGATATTAATCTGGTCAGTTAAGTAGCAGAGGGGGTTGTTAATCAGTTTCAGCTGCTGTGGTGTTAATGAAATTAACAACAGATGCACTAGAGGGGCAACAATGAGATGACCCCCAAAACAGGAATGGTTTAACAAGTGGAGGCCACTGACATTTTCCCTCCTCATCTTTTCTGACTGTTTCTTCACTAGTTTTGCATTTGGCTACAGTCAGTGTCACTACTGGTAGCATGAGGCGATACCTGGACCCTACAGAGGTTGCACAGGTAGTTCAACTTCTCCAGGATGGCACATCAATACGTATCATTGCCAGAAGGTTTGCTGTGTCTCCCTGCACAGTCTCAAGGGCATGGAGGAGATTCTAGGAGACAAGCAGTTACTCTAGGAGAGCTGGAGAGGGCCATAGAAGGTCCATAACCCATCAGCAGGACCAGTATCTGCTCCTTTGGGCAAGGAGGAACAGGATGAGCACTGCCAGAGCCCTACAAAATGACCTCCAGCAGGCCACTGGTGTGAATGTCTCTGACCAAACAACCAGAAAGACTTCATGAGGGTGACCCAAGGGCCCCATGTCCTCTAATGGGCCCTGAGCTCACTGCACAGCAGCATGCAGCTCGATTGACATTCGCCATAGAATACCAGAATTGGCAGATGCACCACTGGTGTCCTGTGCTTTTTACAGATGAGAGCAGGTTCACCCTGAGCACGTGACAGAAGTGAAAGAGTCTGGAGAAGCCATGGAGGACATTATGCTGCCTGTAACATCATTCAGCATGAGCAGTTTGGTTGTGGGTTAATGATTGTCTGGGGAGGCATATCCATGGAGGGTCACACAGACCGCTACAGGCTTGACAAAGGCACCTTGGCTGCCATTAGGTATCAGGATGAAATCCTTGGACCCATTGTCAGACCCTATGCTGGTACAGTGGCTCCTGGTGCACGACAATTCCTGGCCTCATGTGGTGAGAGTATGCAGGCAGTTCCTGGAGGATGAAGGAATTGATACCATTGACTGGCCACCACACTTTGCTGACCTAAACCCAATAGAACACCTCTGGGACATTATGTTTTGGTCCATCCAATGCCACCAGGTTGCACCTCAGACTGTCCAGGAGCTCAGTGATGCCCTGGTCCAGATCTGGGAGGAGATCCCCCACAACACCATCTGTCATCTCATTAGAAGCATGCACCGATGTTGTCAGGCATGTATACAAGAACACAGGGGCCATACAAAGTGCTGCGTACAATTTTGAGTTGCTGCAGTTAAATTTTGGCAAAATGGACTAGCCTGCCACATAATTTTTTCACTCTGATTTTTAGGGCGTCTTTGAATTCAGGGCTCTGTAGGTTGATCATTTTCATTTCCATCAAACGATGTGGCATCCTTTTCGTTCCTAACACATTACCCAGTCTATATCAGTATAGACATCCAGGAGGATTTCTTTTTCCTATTGAGATCTGATGTGTTTTCAAAGTGTTCCTTTAATTTTTTTGAGCAGTTTATATATTATATAAAGTTATATATATAGTTTTACTGTCAAATAATGCAAAGAGTATGCAACACGTGTTTCGCCCTAATTCTGGGCTCATCAGGCGTACACACTCACTGCACCCCCTCTCGGGAATCGAACCTCGGACGTCAGTGCCTCTTGCATTGCGCCACAGCGTGTGATTTGTTTATTTGACAGTATGTAGATCGGGATATATATATATATATATATATATATATATATATATATATATATATATATATCAATCAAAATACCTGCACTTCGCAGCGGAGAAGTAGTGTGTTAAAGAAGTTATGAAAAAGAAAAGGGATCATTTTAAAAATAACGTAACATGATTGTCAATGTAATTGTTTTGTGACTGTTATAAGTGTTGCTGTCATCAAGGATTTTATTATCATTATTTCTTTCAATCAAATGCGTATTTGGAGGATGTATTGTGTTCTAGTTACATTCTGTGTTTGTCAACCGTTGTAAAGATATCAGGTTTCATTCATCGATTCCTTTCTTACTGCATCAATAAACAGCTCATCATACACTGCATGCACAGGTTTTTTTTAACACCGTCTTCCTTTAGCTGACAATTGACTTTTTCCACCGTGTGCTTTGTTTCCGCAGTAGCTGCACTTATAAGCTTATATGCGTCACTCGCTTCAGATTCTTTTGCTGCCTTCTCAATTGTGTAATTCTTTTTTGTTCAGCGCTCTTTGGAGCTCTTGCTTTTTGTCTGCGTACTGCGTTCACAGTAAGTTCACGTGAGCCGCTCGGACTACATGCATCAAAGGTTCTCAGCTGTGCTTGTGCTATCTCGTGCAATGTCCACGGCTTTATTTAATGTTAGCTAAAACCCTGTACTTAAAAGTTTCTTTCGCAGTTTCGACGATTTTGTGCCAAACACCACATTGACCATCTCATCTTCGTTTCCATAAACACAGCCCTAAACCCGCGAATATTTAGCGGTAGAGTGTTTCTATTGGATTGCTGCTGACGGACGGCCTTATATGGGCAGGCACTCAATTACGTGGGAGGCGTGACGATGAGAGACGCAACTCTGCCTCACACGGTGACCGAGCTGCAGGCTATGGCCGGTATATATGTATATAAGTATGTTCCAGTTATGACTGTTACGCGTAGAATTTCGAAATGAAACCTGTCTAACTTTTGTAAATAAGCTGTAAGGAATGAGCCTGCCATATTTCAGCCTTCTACCTACACGGGAAGTTGGAGAATTAGTGATGAGTGAGTCAGTCTGTCAGTCAGTGAGGGCTTTGCCTTTTATTAGTATAGATTTTGCTACTGGATTAACCCATCTTTGTTTCATTTTTTGCTCGCTCTTTAATATTGAGGACATAGTGCAAGAAATGTTACCATCATTGTTGTATAGTCTGTAAACAGCTTTCCTTCCTGGTAAAGTTGCCTTCTCAGGGTCTTCACAGAACTTCATTCGAGGTTTCCCATTCACCTGCACCAGCTATGGGGATAAAAACAGCATAAATATTATACTGCAATTCCCCAGTAAAGGCCTATCGACAGACGTTCAGTTAATTCACATAATTGCATATAGATGCAAGTGAAAATTTCTGTAATTTAATAGGAACTCAGAAAACAAATTATTGCAATTATTCAGATAATGAGATCTCCAGTTACGGATGTTTTATAAGAATCTTGTTTATTTGTCAAAAGTTACTTGCTTACCAAGTGGTATATCTATAGAAATACAAAAAGGAAAAGAAGTATTACCTTGTAAACATGACCCAGTGTTGGCTGGAGAGGACATGTTACCAAGTTTGTTCCCACTGCTATAATGTCAATCTCATTCTTCTACAACAGGAAAAAAAATCCCAGACAGACATATTATAATATATATATATATATATATATATATATATATATATATATATATATATATATATATATATATATATATATACAAACAATTAATTACTTTTCACAGCTGAATTAAACATAATGAGAAAAAAAGTGCCGTAAAAGCCAATCACATAGGATAAGGGAAGCCTTACGAAGCAGCAGCCCCTTCAAAACTTAACAAAATTATATTAAAACATTCAACAACAACAATTTATTTCTTTAGTACATTTTCATTATTTATTTCTTTAGTACATTTTCATACAAACAATGTAGCTCAAAGTGCTTTACATGTTGAAGAGAAAAAAGACAAAATAAATAACTAAAATTAGGGAACACTAGTTAACACAGAATAAAAGTAAGGTCTGATAGCCAGGGAGGACAGAAGAAAAAAATAAAATAAAATATTCACTTTGTATACTGCTGACATTATTATATTTGATGAGTCTTATTACCTGTTCCTTCATTTCCATTACAGATTGCTCAGAGATGCTGTTGCTTCCAATAATAACTAAAGACTTGAAGCCAGGAACCTGAAATCTACAGTATAATTAAATTAGATTTTTACCATTGGTGAGGGTACAGCCAAAAAATAAATACATGTAAATAAAAAAAATGTCCTAGATATATTTGCACTTGTGTAAAAATACTTAGCTCTTACTGTAGACCTATTAGTGATGAAAACAGTGAAAAGATAACTATGCTTTTTTAATTTTAATTTTAATACAGACGATTTTTTAAATCATTTAACATAATAAAAACAACACTAATAGTATACATAGAAAAAACTTTCTAATAACAAATAAATGATTAATTTTCAATAAGAACAAAAAAACAAAAATAAGTACTCACTCAGTGCTACAGGAATGAAAGATTCTGCGCAAGTCAACAGACTGCCTGCAGAGGTCTCCACTGTCAAGGCGAACACCAACCGGCTGATAATTAAGCTGACACAAAGCCAAAGCAACTGTGCAAAAGTTTACAGCCCCACTCCTGAGTACAAAACAGTAGGCAAGTAAGGGATTATGTGATAACCAGTTAAGAGGACAGAAGCGTCTAGCAAGAGGTGGTTATTACCACTTAACCAAATAAATAAAAGGCATGAACAATTTAAAACCACAAACCAATTTGCTGTAATTCAGATTAATATTTAGTGATTAAAACATTTTATGTGAATAAAAACAACCCATTTCATATTGTATAATATCAAAAACCACAATATACTTAGCCTTAACTACTTTAACTCAACTAACCTTATCTCCTCATCTGGTTCACCGTTATGAAATAAATCTTAACTCCTTTACAGTATATTTTAAACCTGTAAGATTTATATTGCCTTAACAGATCTCTGCAATATGGCATAGTTTGATAAAGGACTACATATATGAGATATTTTACAAAAGCATTAGAAAAGAGATCATGCATGAAGGAAACTGAAATAAAGTCACTACCCCACTAGATTAAGAGGACCCAGTTAAAGTGTCTCAGGAATATATTTGTAGTTAGAACAACACACTGCAAGAGAACTCTGATGCACATACAGGTGATGCTGGAAGAGTTGAATATATCCAAGATATTTTTCAGTAGGTGCTTTAGACTGCTAAAGTACTGTGCTTTAGTTCTGTACTTTAGATTGCTAAAGATAATAGGCTTGGTCTTCCTTGCTCAGTTTGTTTCTAACTAACTAATAATCACCAGAACAGACAGGCAGATAATGAATGAGCAATTGGCCATGTAAAAGAATTCCAATCTTTTGTATAATGAAGAAGCACTTTTAGGCAATGCAGATAACATTTTGAAAAATATTTGACTGTAAAACTATATTTTTCAGGAATAATGGTATTTCTACTGTTAACAAACTGTAGTTGAAAATCTAAGAGGGAAAAAAAGTGTCAAGATCCACAATGCTTGACCTCACCTGATAACACTGTAGGTATCCAGAAGTGCCAAAAAATTCCTAGGAAAAGCAATGGCATATGAGATGAAAGCAGCTAGTTCTCCCTTGTTCGCCTCTTCAGGGGTCATGTGCAAATGACTACAGACTCGGTTCAGCCAGAATACACTCAGCTTCACCAGATCTACTGGTGGGCCCTCTCCATTTTCCGAAATGAGGGTCTTGAGAAGCAATGAACAGAAATCTGTTCAAATAAAATATTCTGCAACGTTTAACAGGTTATAAGAGAAGCAGATACAGAAAGTTAAAGAATAGTAAACAAACCAAAAGGATTCAGGAGAATTTGTTTTTAATAACTGATAGAATCTGCTTCCAAGATATTTACAGAATCTACAAGAGCAGATTTATTCCTAACAACTGACATCTTGTAAAAGCATCAGAGGGTGATTTGTACACGCTATACTCTCCTGGTCATTGATTCCTGTATATTTAAACTTTCTCCAAGACTCTTATGTTACCTAAGTAAATCAAAATGGTCAGAATTTCCTATTCTTGCTCCTCTATGTGCTGCAAATTTTGATAGTAAGAAGAGTACAACATGTAGGAAGGCAGTGCTTTATTCTAACATTAAATATCAAAACCTACAACATAAGTCCCAACAACACAGCTACTGAAAGTTTTCTTTGACCAGCACATGCAGATAAAAAACATACTGCTTTACATCATTTGTTAGTGACTTTGACACATGCAAGGTTATTTCTTAAATGAAATGAATCCTCCAAATTCTGCGAGACCATTACTAATGTAAATGACTTACTGAAGGATGCACCTCTTTCAAAGAGGAGAAGGAAGTGATGAATGAGTGAGCCATTGTCCCAACAACTGGAATGTTAAAATACTTCCCAGCAAGTACATTGCTACTACCATGAAACCCTGTGCATAAGAGAGAGAAGAAAGGGATATCATTGGATATCTTTGTTCAAGGGGGCACATGGCATCTTATCTTTATTTGTAATAGAAAAATCAGTGGCACATTTAACAGTTCTGAAGGGTGAACTAGGGAAATGTTTATTAGTGTACAAAGAAGTAGTTTTAAATGGCATCAGGTAATTTATTTGCAAAGAGAGCCCAGAAAAGCAAATGCTTCAGAGTATTTAAAAGTAACATCCAGGTCTTTTCTCAACGTAACTACTTAAGAGAAGAATTTATTTACAGATACTTTATATAATAGTAGCGTTTGTGTGTCTGCACATAACGTATTTGCAATTCTGCAAACACACAGCTCAGAAAAAACAAATCATATCCACATACCCATAAGATGTTTTTTGGAAAAGTGCTATGAGAGCAAAACTTGTACAGATGTCATTTCATATACAGAGTCCTCAGTAGGATTGCAAAATAAAAAATAAAAAAATAAAAACACACAATGGAGCTCTAGATATACTTGAGTAGAAAAGAGCTACTCTAAACTCACTAGACAAAAGGTGGTCCATTTTATTGATTACAATAGTAGCTAGTTAAACTATTTTTATTGATTTTCCCTATTTTGCTGTAGGTGCTACTGGAGTCAGAAAAATGTTATTTCTCTCCTGTATCATGTGCAGCACTACCAGTTATGTGTTTCTCCAAATGAACAACTGAGTATGTATTCTGATGATCAGTGAGTGGATGATCATTATTACAAGTATTTATTTAAGAAACATCTTCATTTAAAGTGACTGAAAAAATAAATAAAACATATCTGACTGATTAGGCCAACAAAATGATTGAATGCTACACACCAAAACTTTTAAGTACTGCAAAATGAGCATAGCGCTATAGTTACTGTAATTCCACGGCAACATATTCACAGTATGAGAAAACCACAGAAGGATGATAGTTAATAGGGCCACTGCATCTGTAAATCCAGTGCAAATGCAGGGAGTGCAAACTCAGTTCCAAGATACATTGTGAATGCAAACAACAAAAGAATTATAAACATGTCATGTGAAGCTTTTGCCCCATAACAAACAGTCAAAGTGTAAAACATTCTATAGATGGAATGAAAGTCTGTGAACAAAACAAAACATTGTGCAAGAAAGAAAAACTCAAGAGTGAATGCTGATCATTATGTAACACTTTCTTTTTTCCTTAATAGCACATTTACATGGACCTTATAAGAACCAAAATGTGTACTTTTTGCTTGTTAATATCAATTATATAACTTAAAAATTATTTTGTCAAAAGTACATAAATGAGTATACTTCAGACAGAAATGTACAGGTAGCCCTGAAATTGTTAACCTACACTTGAATATGTCTATTCTAACAATACATTTTCAAAATAAAGCATTCCAAAATCCATTTCTGTCTCTGACCACATCCCGACCTGTCGTCACATCCAAGGTGATTATGGGAGGAAGAGGAGTTGGATTATACTATAGGCAGATAGTCAGACATAACACATGAAGTGAGTTAAGTGGGAGATTCTTAAGCCGGAGAAAAGACAAAGGCAGAAAGACTGAACAGGTCAATATAAGCACAATTGTGTTTTTTTGAAGATTTTTCTGTTTTATGTAGCCTTACTTTCCAAATATTTTACACTTGTTTGATTACATATCTGCTACATTCAATATTAATAATTATACTTTATTAAAATAATGACACCAAACTCATATTCTGTTACCGCTAATTAACTAGCAATACAAACACTTAAGACTTAGTGCTATTTGTCAATCGTGCAGTAACTTGAAAAGTTAAAAAAAAAGTTATAAACTGTGCAGATGTTTCTCACATCTGTATCATAAACTAAATCTCATAAAAAAGGCACTCACCTCCAATGTAAGAATAGCGTGAGGCTGAGAGCCCACCATCAGGACCCTGGGCTCGCCTTAGTCCAAACTCCAGCAACTTCTTGTTTGAGCCAGCAGCCAAGCAGAAGCGTGCAGCATTGGTGGAAACCAAACTGGAGTACACGGAAAAAAATGCATAATCTGTCACAAGATGTTGCCAAAATTAACAATAAAATCATTGCTCAAGGTAAAATGTGGGAAAAATAACTACATTCTTCTTCTTGCTTTTACTTAAATATATTAAACCACAAGTAATCTAAAAATAATAATGTTTATGTTATGGAAAAGTATACTTCTAAAATTTTGGTATGAAATTTTCTAGATCACAATAACAATAAAAATAGAGTAAAAGAAATTTATTGTTAAAAAAAGGGTTTGTCAAAAGAGATCAATTATAATTTTGGTGCATTAATGACACGGTGTAGTTGAGTTTAGAGCACAGGGTAAAAATAATATGAATTAAAAAAGGCCTTTTTCTACAAAACGTTTAGTTAAATGTGAACAAACTTCACGGTACTCCACTCTAGCATATACTATAAAGCTTTTTAACAGCTTTTAAAAAGTGCTGTGAAACTTATAGTTGCTCAGATCATTGGCTCAAAGTTTAGAAAAAAAAAAATACAAAACTACTCACAGCCATTAATCTTTAACTATGAATATACAGAATTGCAAGAAATATAAAATACAGCAAGCTTCTATTTGGATATGGATATTCCTGTTGTTTAAATGTAAGGGTAATTAAACCATTTTTGGCCCAGTAAGACAAAAAGGCCGGTACTGGTAACCCAAACAAATTTTTATATCAGTTGACTGGAATTTTAGTAATTTGTACTTTTTCTTGAAAATATTTATGTTAGATATGGTCAAAATATTAATTTACTGTGCAGTTAATGTAGATGGAATATCAACATTACATTATTACATTTCCATCATGGTAAGCAATGGTTAGTGCTACTACCTCAAAGGTCCAGGAGACTGGGACTCAAATCCTGCAGGGTCATGGTCTGTTTGAATGTTCTCCACACTTTCTTCACATACACTAAAGACAATTGGGGGCTGTAAATCAAAGACTCTAAACAGCCACTGTGCGAGTTATGAATGCCTGTGCCATAGGACAGAGTGATGTCCCAACTAAGATTGGTTCCTATCTGGAACTGCATCACTGCATGCTTCTGGGATGGGCTTTTGCAATCTTTTGCAAATTAACAGACAGATCAATGGATGAGAGGATGATTCTTAAATGTGATGGGTTGAAAAATAAAAAAAAACACACAAAGACTCTCATTTAACAGAATCTACTGCATTTTTGTCTGCATTATTTCATGCTCATTGGAGGCAAGGCAATGCAGTCTATTGTTTTTTAAAATAAGAAATAAAAGGTCACTCACTAAAGTGCAACATGATAAGGTAGTACTTACATATGCAAAAGACATGTCCAATTAGGAAACCGCATATTGAAATTGTTAATCAATACATATAAAGAATGAAAAGTAAAAACTATAAACTAGGTCCACACTATAGAAAGAGTTCACAGTTTCAATCCCAGGGCAGGACAATGTCTGTTCGGAATTTGCCTATTTAACTTCTCCTACTAGTGGAGTACCAGATCTCTCCCAGATACAGTATTTTACATACACACTAGATATATTAAAAACATGAAATTCAACACAAAGCCATCTTTACTTACAAACAACTATCATATTTAATAAAGAATTTAAAAATACTAAATTCTAATCATCCTTGCAAATAATGTGCTCAATATAGCAAGAGAACAAAAAAAAAATACTTTTTAAAATACTTACCAATTGGTTTTGCATCCTTGATTTTTCTTAGCTGGGGATGACGGCAGTTCAATCATTATATCAAAAATATTAGCTCCAGTGGTCTTAATATTTTCTTCTGAAACACTAGTTGTCATTAGCATCTTTTTAAATAGATGCTGAATAAATTCAAGTTCTTTTTTTAAGCTGACAATCTCTGCCCCATGCTCATAAACTTAATCTCATTTATATGAACGTGAATCCCTTTTTAGGGACCCCACCACTTTGTTCACTTACTGGTCAGAACACTAACACATAAAAAAAATAACACTCATGGTGTGTACTGAAACAAAGGAGTGAGCTTCACACTCCAGCAGAAATTTAGGTAGAACCACAACATACTTCTCTATCAAGGGGACAAAATAGATAGTTTTCTCATATTTGAGAACCACTATTATTTTTCACGTTCATTGCTTATTTTCAGGAAAAAAAAATCAAATAATGAAATTTTCAGTACAAAAAAAAAAAAAACACACAGGTTTTTGTAAGAAAAGATAATCAATTGAGCATAGCACCACATTTAATAAATAAAACTGTTATAATTCATGAAGAAATGTACAGTGATGTAAAGCGATGGAACATGTGCACTAACAATTCTCTGCTTAAGAACCAATAAAATATTATTGGTAAATTTTTGAATGTTAAAAAAAGAAAATATTAAATTATTCTATGATCATGGTTAGAACTAATTCAAACAGAAGTACTGCATACCAAAAGAAACTAAAATTGATGCAATGATTAATATTCTCTTAACAGAATCTATATATGCAAATAGACAAATGGATAATAATAAGGAAAGCATTTGAATTATAAATACAACAATTACCTGGCATAGTTTACCATGCACAATAAACTTGTCTCCAGTAACTGAACCACTGGCAATGGGCCTCGTACTTCCATCAATGGCACCTATGATGGCATGACAGAGAAGGTAAAAAAAAACAAAACAAACACAAAATAAAAAATAAACACCACATACAATCTGGATCAGGAATGGACGTTCAGAACAAACATAACTACATATCAAAGCAGCAGTAAACAATAAAATAGTCAATACTCAATAATTAAGTTACTATTGCCTTTATAAGTTTACATATGAAGATTGAAAATGATTTATTTCTAAGCTCAGTAGGTAATGAATTCCAGAGCTTTGGAGCAGAACAGCTGAATGCTCTGCTCCCCATGGAGGTTAGACGGGCGAGAGTGATGGTCAGGTGGATGAAGGAAGAGGATCTACGCTTATGGGAATGGCAACATGAAGAAGGTTGGACAGATATGGAGGGGCAAGATTATGAATGGCCTTAAATGTAAATAGCAGAATTTTAAAACCAATTCAAAACTTAATCGGGAGCCAATGAAGCTGCTGCAAGACCGAAGTAATATGGTGAAAAGAGGAGGTTCGAGTAATGATGCGAGCTGCAGAATTCTGGACTAGCTGAAGCTTACGGAAAGATTTATTAGAGAAACCAAAGAGGAGTGAATTGCAATAGTCCAGACGAGAAGTAACAAGACTGTCAAGAAGAATGGCAGTGGTATGGGGAGTGAGGGAGGGGTGGATGCGATTAATATTACGTAGGTGGAAGCAAGCAGAGCGGGTGATGTTATTAATGTGAGATTGGAAAGATAGAGTACTGTCGAGGATGACACCCAGACTCTTGACCTGAGGTGATTGGGGAAACAACAAAGTTATCAATAACAACAGAAAGATTATCAGCTTTGGATAATGATTATTTTGAGCCAATGAGGAGAACCTCAGTTTTGTCACTGTTTAATTTAAGAAAATTCAAAGAAAACCAGGATTTAATTTCAGCAATGCAGTCAATAAGTGAAGATGGTGGAAAGGAAGAGGTGGGTTTACTAACAAGGTAGAGCTGAGTGTCATCAGCATAACAGTGAAAGTTAATGTTATATTTAAGAAAGATATTGCCAAGGGATAGAAGGTAAATAATAAAAAGAAGAGGCCCCAGGACAGAGCCCTGGGGAACACCTGAAGTAACAGCGGTGGGTTGGAATGTGAAAGTTTTAAGCTGAATGAACTGAGTGCGGCCTGAGAGGTAGGATCTGAACCAATCAAGTGGAGTGTGGGTAATTCCAATCAAAGATAATCTATTAAAGAGAGTGGTATGACAAATAGCATCAAAGGCTGCACTCAAATCAAGGAGGATGAGAATAGTAATTAAACCGGAGTCAGCAACCATAAGGAGGCCACTGGTGATTTTAAGTGCCATTTCTGTACTGTGAAGGGGGCGAAAACCAGAGTGGAACTTTTCATACAGATTATTATGAGATAAGTGGGAGTTAAGTTGGATAGCTACTATTTTTTCAAGAATTTTGGAAATGAAGGGCAAATTAGAAATAGGGCGAAAATTATTGAAGTTAGTAGGATCAGCACCAGGTTTTACCAGTATTGGGGTAATTGCATCAGTTTTAAAAGATGAAGGAAAAGTACCAGTAGTGAGAGAAGAGTGAATTATGGCAGAAATGAACTAATTACTGAAGATGTTTTAACATACTTATTTTAATACACTGGCAGCCAAACCTCTTTTAATGAGGTTTTAGTTTTCCATTATTAAAAAAATAAAGACTCAAAAGCTTGTTGGCCAATTTTCATAAATCGCTTACTTTGGAAAGCACTTTCTCATAAGCCAATAAATGTACACAATTGAACTTTTTATCTATTTTAAATATTTTTTTCTATTTTAGAACAGTGATTGACACTACTGTCTTACATGCATGCATCATTCTTAATGACTTGACTGAGAAGAGAAACTACAACTCCATCTATACAACATAAATATGTATATGTCAGGGATACAATGCCAGGATAAAGCATTCAATTTTATACTGAACAATATCTGAAGCAAACAGCAGTAAAAAAAAAAAAACATGCTACATCCATATCTGTGGGAACAAAGCAGGTTAGCATGATGGTCTGTAGATTCACAAGGCCTTTTTTGTAATAAAACATCACAAACCTTTATACTGTAAGTAGTTGATTTAATGGCATCAATTAAATATGAGAGATTTACTGTATGTAAATGACGGGCCAGTTATTTACTACTGACATGTGTACTTAGGTTAGCATCAGATTTATTTTAATTTATTGTAGCAATTCGAGATGGCATCACAAATCTGTCTTACTATATATATATATATATATATATATATATATATACTGTAATGACAATAAGCTGCCTCAAAATATGAAGACAATGCAGCAGAAACACATTGTCATTTCAATCACATGCATATCATCTCATAAAAAAGTGCTTCTTCTTTCTTTGTGCTTTTATACTTTTAATTTTTATTCTTTTCATTCCATATTGTGAATCCTTTTATTCTTATGGAAGAAGATGATCCGCTGTGGCAACCCCTAACGGGAGCAGCCGAAAGAAGAAGAAGACGACTGTGAATCCTTTTATTCCAATAGGGGTCATGGAGGAGCAAAAGAAGATTAAGAGGCAACACGACTGAAGTGTTTAAAAATTAAGAGTTCATCAAGAACACGGGGACAGAGTCGGAAACTTGTTAAGGGTAAATTTCGCACAAACATTAAGAAGTTTTTCTTTACACAGAGAACTAATATTCTAATGGAAGAAATCTATCCTGGCAAAAACCCAAAGAATCAGGCAATCCACTGCCTGGCACACAACCGCACTTAATTATACAGTACATTGGTTGGAGAGCCAATTCAAAAATCATAAATTAACATAACCTTAACTTCTTTGAGAGGAAACTTAAGTATCTAGAAGAAAAGTCCAGGCAGTAAAATTGAAAACATATAAATTAAATACAGATACTACACAGGGCAGAATGTGAGTAAAGAACTTTAAGTCTAATACTGCACCAACCTTGCTTCTGCTTGCAACAAGAAGCAATACCCATCACGTTACCTTTATTGTTTGTGCCACTTTTCAGCAGCTTTCACTATTGCCTTCACTTTTTTTTCCTCCTTCAACAAAATAAACATACACTTAAACTTCCAGACCAAGGAATTCTATCATCATAAAGTTTAGTACATTCCCAATCCATTGCCCTCAGGGATTTGCATGCAATCCAAGTTATTTTTTCTGTGTTTAACTGTAAATCCCGGGGATGTTTCCTTGTATAATTTACCTGTAGATATATGTATTATTATTGACATGTTGACAGTTTATCTCATCTTGGTCACTGTCCCCTGCTAACCATTTAGAGTGGTCATTGGGCTCCTGTTAGTGATCATAAGAATGTATTATAGTTGTTGATGGTCACAACTATGAAAATAATGTAACACATCTATTATTGCATATGTATTCTAACATGAAAAACTACATCTGCAGGACTTACATACTTTTGGAAATACTACTGAACCTTCCGGGATAGCGGCTACGGAGACACTGCTAGAATCCACTTCCCTAAGGAAGTCAAAAAATCCTTCATCAATCGTGCTGGGCATAACACTCTTCAAATAAGTCACATCTGTAAAAAAATAAGCACAGTTAGTAATCAAAGCATTATGCACATAAGCTCACAGTATTTAAGGGTTACAAACCATACAACCATATAATCACTTATGAATGGATTGTGGCTAAACATACATTGTGCATAGATTATATTAATCCTGCTTTCCCTTCAACTTCTGGAAACAGAAAGAGTTTAATAGCTAGATTCCAGTTGTTTTTCCATTACAAGGAAAAAAAACTCTATAAAAGTCATTACATATACATTAATTATGTAAAATTTAGTTATAAATATAATTACATTACATAAATTACTTCCCCATATAGGAGACATGGTGGAATCTACTACAGTGTTTGTTATTTTGGCTTTATTATAACATTTTTTCTCAGCAGTGTTTTATACTGCACAGGATGTCTATTTCTGCCAACCTCAAAAAAGCAAAATTAAATCTACTATGACTCGGTGTTCTTATGGACTCTATACATAGAACATATATAAGGAGATACTGTGGTGATAATTTTCCTTTTCCCAAAGTTATTGTTTTGCCATGGTAATCCACCTTACAAGTTATATGGTACTTTGGGACTGATTAACATTTTCAAGACACGTTCGCATGTCATGTGCAATTAAGTACACTTGTTGGTCGCTACTGTATGTATTAAAAAAACAAGTACAGCATTGCACATAAAAGATACAGTATAAACAACAGAGCTGTGTGTTTAATAATGGCACTCAAAGAACAAGAAATAATGTTTCGAGCTAAGACTTGACTTGTGTATAATGACATGAGCTGTAACCAGTTAGCCTTGTTCTACATACAAAACAGGAACCAACCATGCTGAGAAATGCAATGGCTTCTTCCAGGAACCTTAAGGAAAATATAATCCACCTTAATAAAACGATAAGTGTCTGTGTGTCTGCCTAATTGCTATATCTTTGTCATTCCAAATGATGGCGCATCACAAATATTTTTACTAATAAAATGCATTGCATGTTTCATTCTAACAGATGGTGCATCACAAACATTAACACTGCTTTTACAAATCCCAGACCAAATGGCATATAACAGAGACATATGCATTGTATGGTGCACTGCGAATGTTAACGCTGAGGTCTACATTGGTTACTTAGAATTCAACCCCACTTAAACAGGGAGAACAGCTAGTCCGTATATAAAAAATTCTTAGATCTACTCCAGTCTGTCTCTTATGTGATTACTTGCAAACAATGGGGATAAAACTTTGAACTTAATGGAAAGCTTATTTAACACATTCTGGAAATTAAAAAAAAAACTGAGGGAACAACAACTACGGTAAAGTGACCTGTGCTCATGGATTTATAATGGCAAAGTGAAAACAAAACTAAGTAACAAGGCAGAAAGAAAAAAAAAAGAGCAGCAACATGAATGAGTGCTGAGCAAATTGCAGAGGCCAACTACACAACAGGAAACACCACAGTAGGAAAAAAAAAAAGATAAGAGCAGTGCCATCTGCTGAGCATGAAATGCGGGATACAAAATGCAAGGATGACAAAGACGGAAAAAATGCATACCGATTGTCAAACATGTTCAGAATTCATAATTAACTGTGATTTTAAGTGTGTAAAGAGCAGCACCATCCTTTGCCCCCAAACAATAACTGCTTTGACATCAACACTCACATCAAATTCAAGATAATAGAACACGATGAAAAGATTTACTTCAGTACAGTCAGTATTACTTCTGAAGATGAAAATGATCGACTTAAATTACCTGTTGAATTCATCAACTCTTTAACACTTTCATGGCTGACAACTCCCAAGCTTACTCTCAGAAAAGGGATTATATTCACAGTTCTTAGAAACTGTAATGGCAATAAAGGAATATTCAATGCCACCAGATGTGTGATCACGAATCAGCTTTAAAACGTTACTGAAGCCTACATCATCATTGGATCTTTCAGTGAAGAGAAGGTTTTTTTTCTGCTGCATGGATCTGTCTATTGAAGACCAAGCAATGCCCTTTGAAAACTGAAAGAAGGAAGTTTCTGATTTACCCAGCCTTTGCAATAACCATTAATAAAGTCCAAGGAAAAACATTTAACAAGGTCAGACTTTTTTTGGAGGGTGGTATGGAGATACAGTAGTAACACTGTTATCTCGCATTAAGGAGACAAGGGTTCAAATCCCAGTCCTCCCTGTGTGGTGTCTGCATATTCTCCCTGTGTCTGTGTGGGTTTCCTCTGGGTGCTCCGGTTTCCTCCCACAGTTCAAAGACATGCTGGTTAGGTGAACTGGCAATGCTAAATCGGCCTTGGTATGTAGTTGGTGCAGATGTGTGTGTGTGTTCACCCTGCGATGGGTTGGCACCCTGTCCAGGGTTTGTTCCTGCATTGCACTCTGTGTTAGCTGGGATAGGTATCAGCACCCCTCGCAACCGTTTACAGGACTAAGTGGGTTAGAAAATGACAGACAGACTGGCTGACTTTTTTTTGGATTTTCATGTTTCTTTAATTTTTATTTTTAACCTGCTTAGGCCCTTATCCTGCAATTGCTCCGTCCTGGGTATGATACTAATCTGCATCCATCCCTGCATGTAGGCCCTCCAACCCAATAGGGAAACACTTGCCGGGTTGGTGGTGGAATTGGCACTCCAGCCACCACAAAAAAAACTCACACTGTTCCACTCCATCTGAACTAGTGTGATGCTGAGCTGTCACCCACTGCACGGCTGCACTCGGGTTCTAATCTAGACCCCAAGTTGGTTTGTGGTGGGTGCGGCAATGCACTTTATCAGTGCGTGCTCCTAACCTCTTAGTGATTCACAAGCCAATATTCAGCTTATTCTTTATACAATTCATACAATACAGTTTATTTTTGTATTGCCCAAAAATCACATAGGAAGTGCCGCAATGGGCTTCAACAGGCCCTGCCTCTTGACAGCCAAGCCTTGACTCTCCCAAAAAAACCTTGTAGGGAAAAATGGAAGAAACCTTGGGAAAGGCAGTTCAAAGAGAGACCCCTTTCCAGGTAGGTTGGGTGTCAAAAGAAGGGGGTCAATACAATACAATACACAGAACTGAACAAATCCTCAATACAGTATAAAAATAAAAATTTTAGAAGTACGGAGCAGAATTTAACAGTAGATGATGAGCCACCACAAGTAATAAAATACATTATAACTACAAAAGGAACTAAAAGAGCAATTATTTAGGAAACTTAACAAGTACTGGCAGCTCCTTATACTGAACTAGGTTTTGATTTGCATTTTATTTTATGACGGCAGGTCTGCACAGGCGTGTTTCCAAGTTTTTATTTCTTTAGGTTTCTAGGCATAAATGAAGAGTGGGGGGGTGGGGGTCCCACTTGGTGCTTAAAGGACCTTGATATTCACATACAACAAGAAGCAGCATGGTCGTTTATACATTTAGATATATTTTGGAGGGATTTCCAGCATTTTAATTTACATATAGAGCACTGAAGAGCAGGCAGTTGCATTTGTATGTCTGGGTAAAAATAAAAGAATGGAAAGATCACGGGTTTAGCTCAACAGTGCAGGGGCGTAAGCCTCTAAAACCAAACCTATCCCTGAAGCCACTGAGTCCTTGTGTCTAGTATAAAAATATCAAGCACCAGATTTTGTTACATTCTCAATGCTTCCTAGAACTGGTAGAAAAGATGGGAAAATAGATTTTATAAAAAGAAGAAAACCAAAGATAACAGTTCTGAATTCTGATTTACCCCAGACTGATAATGCAAATTCGGATCCATCCATCTATTTTCCAACCAGTTTATCCAGGTCAGGTCGCTGAGAGTTGGTGTATATAATGACAGCGCAGGACTCAATGGGGTAAAAAGTCCGTCATGGGGTGCCAATACACTTACATTGGGCTAGTTACCCTGTCCTCCACGTCTATGGGAGAAACACTCAGGCACACGCTGGCAGAACGCCGAGTGCGTGCTGCACTGGAGCACTGACTTCTGTAATTTTGGCTGCGAGCTTGTCAGCTGGTTTTTAGAACAATTTTTCTGAAACGCTCCACGTAAACACACACAAGACGACTATTCTAGATTTGGCTTGCCTAGCCTCGCTAAGGATGATCAAGACCAAAAGTCAATGTTATCGATTACTTGAACCTGCAGAACGACACAATCAGTCAAACCTGTTACATGAATAAAAAAAGAGTGCTAATGTAAATGTTAAACTGTACAGTTCACGGTGCAGATTTGCAAAAACACCTGTAAGATTTAAATAGTTCAAAACTGGCTGAGGCATATTGAATGACGTACCTTCTGGCTTAATTCTGAAGTTGCGTATGAAGTGTAAACAGTCCTGAAGTCCGCAGAAGAGAGAGAAGCCACCCCCGAAAGGAAGGTCACGAAAAAAGAGCTCGAACACTGCCTCCTCAGCTTGTCGCCCACATTTCCAGTACCCGTAAGCCATAGTGAAATGGTACAGGTCTGTGAGCAGCGGCGGAACTCGCTGCAAAAGAGCAGAGTCCCAGCTGGTGGACCGAACCGAACCGCACAGTACTTCCATCTTCGCCAAACACGCGCACGCGCGGGGACGCCTGGGAATGGAGGCGGGACACTTGTCAGCATCCCCGAGAATAAGGCGGGATCGTTGACAGTTGTGATCATAATGTGATATACAGGAGAATGTTCTGGCATGGTGAAGCAATCTAACTATACGTGAATAATAAAAATAAGGAAAAAATGTGGTGTGTGGAAGAAAGGCGGAATATCAGATCAGTTTAGATATAGTTTCATTCCACCGCATGTTCAAGTTTGAGGGGAGTGGACAGCCAGAATCTTATCAACTTTTGACAGGGTGCCAAACTACAAAGAGGTTAAAGATAGCCCGTTAATCTATAGCTACAGATTCAGCTTCGACTGTCAATCATAGAGCGCGGAAAGCCTCAAATTCATTCGACAATTGACTAAATGTGTACGCTGGGGCTGAGGACGGGGTGGATGTGCACCTGTTCAACCCCTCTCCCTCAAATCCTCGATCGTGTCCGGTTATTGTCGATTAAGAGTTTGCCCTTTCAGCTCACTCTGTTCGAGAATTTAATTTCGACATCCCCAATGACGCGCAGGTCATGTGTGTGATTATGCATGTGTCCTTAGATCACCCTTAGCCCGGCCCTTTTAGTGTTGTCAGGTGCTGCAGTTAAAATGCCACATCAGCAAACCAATGTCAATCCCCCAACAAAATCTGAGAACAACAACTAACAAAACTAAAATTACTGTATAACGTGTAATTATCTACATGCCTAATAAACGCTGTTTAAAAAAACGGAACACTGCTGTATTGTAAAGAAAGGCTTTGTGAAAACGTGTATAAAATGTAAATAAAACAGAATGCGGGGAGCTGTAAATCATAAACCCATACAAAACTGAAAATAAAAAGACAACGTAGTAAAGGTTGACACTAATCAATTTTATTGGTTTATTAAAAATATATGCTCATTTTGAATTTGATGCCAGCAACCTATTTCTAAGTAATTGGGACTGAGACAACAGAAGACAAAAAAAAAAAAAAAACCCTGATGAAACATCTCTCAACTCTTGAGATTCATTGGCAACGTGTCGGTCACGTGAGTGGGTTTAAAAGGGGCATCCCAGAGAGTCTCTCAGAAGTAAACATGGTGAGGGGTACACCACTCTGTGAAAGGCTGCGCAGGCAAATTTAAGAATAACGTCCCTCGATGTAAAATTGCAAAGATTTTGAGGATTTTCGCAAAATCATTAAAAGACTAAAAGAATCTGCAGAAATCTCTGTACGTGAGGGACAGAAACCAGTACTGGATGGATGTGATCTTCAGACCCTTTAGGTGGCACGATTTTTAAAACATCAGCCATTCTGTAGTGGAGATCACTGCGTGGGCTCAGGAACACTACAGAAAAACATCGCCTGTGAACACAGCTCATCACTGCATACACAAATGCAAGATAAACGCTCTGTCATGTAAAGGAGATGCCATATATAAACATGATCCAGAAATACTACCGCCATTTCTCCAAGCCAATTTAAGATGGAGAGAGAATAAGTGGAAAACTGTCCTGTGCTCTGACAAATCAAAATTTAAAATTCTTTACTTGCGACAAAGGTGGCATCCTATGAAACTAAGGCAGATTTAGCAGAGCAGAAATTCCACATACAAACTAGTGACAAAGGTGGCATTCTATGACAGTGCCACGTTTAAAGTCACTGAACTCTTCAGTACAACCCATCCAACATCCAAGGTTTGTCAATTGCTTGGTTATGTGCTTGAGTTTAGGTATCTGTTAACAGTTGATGCAGCGGAAACATCTGAACTCAATAATTTGGAGGGCTGTCAACACACTTTTGGCCATACAGTGTATAATGACAGCTGATGTTTGGGGGTGTCCATGAAGATGTGTAGAACACCGGGTGCCTGAAGAATCGATTGTTCACATCTGTACATTCCCTCTCTGACACACTTGGATTGAGAATGTTTTGCCATCAGGTTCAATGAAAAAAATCTGTTTCACATCATATTTTTCAATGAAAGCTCACATCTCCTGTAATGAAGAATTATGTTAAATCATGAAAGAGATTACATTTTAATTATGATCCTTTTTAATTTGTGTGAACCAGTTGATGGTGTATACAACCTGGTCACACTGTGATGGTTTTGAAAACACAATCAGCCATTAGTTTTGTTTTCATTCTTTCCTCCACTACTACCTCTGGTAGGTCCAGAGTGCATGCCATAACTGAGCCTGCCTTCTTAATTAGCTTGATGATTCAGTGGGCCTCTCTTGAAGTGATGTTACCAGCCCTTTGCTAGTTGTAGAACATGTAAAGGATGTCACTACACACAAAAAAGAGTCAACTCTGCCCTTTCTTATATACTGTAGATCCTCTGTTACAAGACTAGTCCAGCATGTCATTAATGTGGACTACCTCTACGTCCACTCCTTGAATTGTAATTGGACACAGAGGCTTTTTGGTGTAGCAATGGTTTTGCTGATGTTAAGCTGCAGACAATTCTCAAAGTTCTCCACCTGACTCCTCTCCTCTATCTCCTCCCCCTTATTAATACACCCCATAAGTACAGAATCATCTGAGAATTTTCACAAGTGACAGGACCTGCTGTTAATATTTATAGTCCGAGGTGTAGAGAGTAAAGAGAAAAGGAGACAGGACTGTTCCTTGTGGTCCTCCAGTGTTGCTCACATCTGTATTAAAAACATAGTTCTGGGGCCTCATGTATCACGCCTTGCGTAGAATTCACACTAAAACATAGTGTATGGACAAAACTGGAAATGTGTGCGTGCAGAAAAAAAAAATCAGATGCATAAAACTATGCGTAAGCAAAGTTCCAAGCACTTCCCCTTTATAAATCTCAATCAATGTGAATTTTAATACACATGCAGTGCCAATAGCCCCACCCTGACCACTCCCAAAATTTTGCATATTTGAAAATGCAAATCAATTTAAATCACCCCTTCCATTTGGTGTTTTGTTAAAAGACAATAACAAAAGTATTTGGAAAAATTGAAGAATTTCACCAAATGCAAAATAGAGGTCAGCTGTTCAGTGATGTGGAAGCAGGAAAAAACATGCTAAGCAGGCTTAAGCAGTGGTATAAACAACAAAAGGAAATTAATGGCGTGGTACAGCGTGGTAGAGGCACTCAAAAGTTCAAGTTTAGAAAGTCACACAGCGCCCAAAATAAAAAAATGGTCAGATATCAAAATCGACATGAAAAGCTGAGTTGCAGCCCACCATCTGGAAAAAAAGTTCTATATCAAGATTAAAGTCGAAATGTTAAAATTAATCTTAAAATTTCCATTTTAATCTCGTAGTTTATTTTGTCATTAAAATAGAATGTTTTAAAGTCAGTGTTTAATTTAATAGAGTTTCTCGGACCCCATCATAACTAAAGTAGCATGAAAAATGCTTTGTATTCTGTGTTCCCTAATTCATCTGTTTATTTGCTATGTGCTTCTTAAATGGCCTTTCTTTTACGCCTACAGGAGCACGCAGGCAGTGATCTCCACACAGAATACATTACATTCATGGTATTACAGCTCTCTGAACATTTTAGAACACTAAGATGTATGCTTGATATACTTTTCATGATGAAATGTATTAAAGCATGTATTAAACATGTGGGGGAACAGTGGTGCAGCGGTAGCAATGAGCTGGCACTCTGTCCAGAGATTGTTCCTGCCTATTGCAAGATGCTTGGTGGGACAGATGCGACCTTGAATGGAATAATTTATTGCAGCAGTACAGTCTCTATCAAATATACCAACTACCAATTCCTGTCCTTCTGTTTTCATTCCCCGTGTAACCAATCGCAACATAAAGCATCTGTAATAAATGAAACACCATCTGTAAGCTTAGAATGTCGATTCTTCAAAACTTTTAAGGAACATTGAAAAATTTTCATTATACATGTTTAACTATTCCATTCATACATCCAGGGCTGTGCCAGTCCCAGCAAACATCAAGGCGAGAAGAATTCCTGGACGGGGCATCAGCTCATTGCTACCGCTGTGCCACTGCGTCTCCACATGTTTAACTATCTCTATATATAATCTTCATTTGGATCTTGATCTTTGTTTGTCCACGAATTAATTAGAAGAAGAAGCACTAGATGGCAGTAGAGAGACAGCTAAAACATAGGCATTGCATTAAGAATCTCCTCCAGGCTTATACTACTGAAGACTGTAGTACGCCAGTCACACCTCAAAACACAGACATTCAAACTAAACAAATTGTTGAGCTTTAAATTAACTAAAGAGATCTTCATTTAAATCTTGATCTTTGTTTGTCCACGATTTCCACGCATGTGTAGACCACCTTCCAGATTAGTACGGTGTTGTTACTCACGGATGTCAACAATGTGCCGGAATAACGAAAGGGGTGGTGGACAGTGTTACGCTGGTTAGCTCCTGAGGCCTGGTTAGAGAATGAGATTGCCGAAGATAAAAGGTACGTGCCTACGTAACATATGAATGAAAGAAAGACAGTGTGTAAAATGAATGACAACGTAACAGCACGTTCCGGAAATTATTATTGTTACGTGTAGCCGGCGAGTGCTGCGTCTCACAGTTGTACCGTGGATTGCTCACATGTCAGTGAAGTGATCCCTATTTATGCTTTAAAGAGCCTGGATACATATGTGTCCCCCTTTTATAACCATTGCTCCGTGTATATTGCCTTACTCTTTGGATTGCCACAAAGCAAACTGTGAGATTGGAGAAAGGTTGAGAAGACATCATGAGAGGAAACGATACCGTCGTGAAAACGAGACGGACTGTGAACAGACAGAAGCAGAAATGCTCCTACACCACCACATAATTATTATTCGGACAGTGATTCCGAGTAGGCCGTTCCTGTCGAATCAATATCCAAGGGTTTTCTTTTGTAATTTTGTTTTCCTTATAAAAAATCGTAATGCTGTGCGACGAAGGGCCCAGTTCACGACTGGCAGTCACGTTTAAACAGGGAGCGCTTCACAGACAACTTTAACACGCTCAACGTAGTTGGGCGCACATGGCTAGTTAACAGTATAAAATGGTTAACAATTTATTTGTAAAATGTAATACACATACTTTAATGCATTTCATAATAAAAATGATATCAAGTATACATCCCAGTATTCTAACAGCACACAGCTCAAAAAGGATAGCTCTTGGAAATCTAAATCAACTTAGAAGCCAGTTATCATCTATAAATATGCGCTCTCTTCTAATTCATCCATTTGCGAGTTCTTCTAACAACACTAAAGCAGCCGTTGTATTTGGAATAGTTTGGCCATTCCATGCACCATTATATTCTTAGAGATTGATTCCAATCAAGTGCCTTAAATTTGTAAACGATATGCAATTAATTTGGTGTATTTCATAAAGCCCACATCATGGATGTGAATCTAAAAAAGAAAGGGAACTGTCAAAGAAACAGTAGCACTGCTTTGACACTGGGTGCCACCCCTTTGCAAAACCGAGCAGAAATGTGCGTTTGCATGGTGTGAGGCTGCTGTGAAATGTGCATGGTGTAAAAAAGAGCAACAGACAGTATAAAGGGTTGGGGTTTTCCAGCCCCGTATATTGCAGACAATTCCACAAATTTTCAAAAAGAACAGGTCAAAATATAAACAAAACAGTTCATATGCGCGCCCGCCTTTCAGAGGCGTTGGCAGCCATTTTTTAGAGGCGTGGCCGGAAGTGGAGGAATGCTGGGAAGGAACCGTGAGGGAGGATGGGACTACTGACGTCAGGAAAGATGGCGGAGGAAGGGCGGAAGTGGACATACTGCGGGCAGGCTATGATGGTGGAGCGTCTCTTTTTCTGGAAGACAAAGGAGAAAGGTTAGTACCCCTCCACTCCCCGCCGGCGAACGTCTTTCGAAGCGGTTTAAGATCCGTCCGCGGCCTCCTACTCGCGCATGCGTGACACGACCCCCCCATTAGCCCAAGACTGTCAGGTCGGGCGGACCTAACCGAGAGGTCGTGGATGCGAGAGAGGGCATCGGCATTGGCGTGAAGGCCACCGCGGCGATAAGTGACCGCGAACGTATAGGGCTGTAAGTCCAGAAACCACCTAGTGACCCGCGGATTCGACTCTTTGTGGAGGGACATCCACTGAAGCGCAGCGTGATCAGTCACCAGAGTGAATTCGCGACCCAACAGGTAGTACCGGAGATAAGTCACGGCCCACTTAATGGCCAGGGCTTCCCTCTCCACTGCTGCGTACCTGGCCTCTCGGTCCAGCAGTTTCCGGCTTAGGTACATCATGGGGTGTTTGACACCATCGACGCTTTGGCTCAACACGGCGCCCAGGCCTGTGTCTGAAGCATCGGTCTGGAGGATAAAAGGCCACCCAAAATCAGGGGTTCTTAATACAGGTGCCGACGTTAGGGCCTTTTTCAGGTCATTGAATGCGTGTTCCACCTTGTCATTCCATACCACATGCAGGGGAGCGCCCTTCTTTGTGAGATTAGTCAAGGGTGCTGCCCTTTCGGAGAAACGGGGTACGAACCGGCAGTAGTACCCCGCCAGCCCCAAGAAAGCCTGTACCTGTCTCTTGGTATTCGGACGCGGCCATTCCAGGATGTCTTTGACTTTGGAACATTGGGGTCTCCCCTGTCCTCGTCCCACAAGGTAGCCTAAATACTTGGCCTCCTTTAAGTCAAAAAAACACTTACGGGGGTTAATGCGGAGGCCGGCTTTAGCCAGGGTCGTGAGGACAGCAGAGACCTGCAATAGATGCTCCTCCCAGGTGCCGGAATAGATGACGACGTCATCCAGGTAGGCGGCACTATAGAACTGGTGGGGCTTCAGCACTCTATCCACCAGACGCTGAAAGGTCGCTGGGGCCCCGTGCAGCCCAAATGGGAGGACCTTGTATTGCCAATGTCCGCTAGGGGTGCTAAAGGCCATCTTTTCTTTTGCAGATGCCGTTAAGGGAATTTGCCAATACCCTTTCGTCATATCAAGAGTAGTCAAGTACCGAGCCGCACCCAGCCGCTCGAGCAGGTCGTCAATGCGGGCATCGGGTAGGCGTCGAACTTGGAGGCCTGGTTTAGACGTCTAAAGTCATTGCAGAACCTCCAGGAGCCGTCCGGCTTGGAAACGAGGATGATTGGGCTGGACCAAGGGCTATGGCTTTCTTCGATAATGTCCATATCCAACATTCGTTGCACCTCCAGTTCCACTTCGGCACGTTTTGCCTCCGGGAGTCTATAGGGCCTCTCCCGGACGATCACTCCGGGGTCCGTGACTATATCGTGTGCAATCAGCGAGGTCCGGCCCAGTGACTCGCTCACTACTTCGGGGATGGCGTGGATAGCCTGGGTTATCTCTCGCCGCTGTAGGGGTGTCAGCTCATCACCGAGGTTAAGGGCAGACGTGCTAACGAAAAGGGAGAGGGATCTACGGGTGTCGGGAGGCTTGTCCCTGTCCTTCCAGGGTTTTAACAAATTGACATGGTAGATCCTCTTGCTAGGTCGACGATTAGGTTGCTTAACTAAATAGTCGACGAGCCCCTTTCTTTCCTTAACCTCGTATGGCCCCTGCCAGTGAGCTAGCAACTTGGAGTGGGAGGTAGGAACGAGCACCATCACCCGATCCCCCAGGTGGAACTCCCGGAGGACGGAGTTGCGGTTGTAACACCAGGCCTGCGCTGCGTCACGTGGTCCTTTAGGAGCGGCCTGATTTTAGCGAGCCTGTCGCGCAGTTGCGCCACATACTCCTATATATTGGAGGAGGGAAGGGCCTCAGCCTCCCAGCCCTCTTTTAGTATGTCTAAAAGTCCCCGGGGTTGTCGGCCGTACATTAATTCAAAAGGGGAGAAGCCTGTAGAGGCCTGGGGCACCTCCCGGTAGGCAAAAAGCATGAGTGGTAGGAGCTGGTCCCAATTTCTGCCATCGGCGCTGACTACCTTGCGGAGCATCTGTTTAAGCGTCTGGTTAAAACGTTCTACCAGCCCATCTGTTTGGGGGTGGTAGACAGACGTCTTCAGGTGCTTTATTCTCAGTAATTTGGCAACCTCCCTGAACGTATCCGAGGTGAAGGGAGTACCCTGGTCCGTGAGGACTTCTTTGGGGATACTCACTCTCGAAAATAGGTTGACTTAATTCCCGTGCGATATTCTTGGTGTTAGCGGAGCGCAGGGGAACCGCCTCTGGGTATCGGGTTGCATAATCCACCATGACCAATATGTACTTGTGGCCACGGTTCGAGGGTTCCAGGGGTCCTACTAAGTCCACCCCTATTCGGTCAAACGGGATGTCTATCAGGGGTATTGGAACAAGAGGAGCGCGGTCCCTCCAAGGAATCTGGCTTCTTTAGGGTGTTGAGGGGACAGGTCGGCAGTAAATGGCCGGTCTCGCCGCACTTGTAACAGCGCGGTGAGGCCAGCTTTTCCTTAGGCCTCTGCGGTGCTTCCACAGCGCGTCGAGAGGGCTCGGGGATGGCCGCCCATCCCTGTCGGTTCCCACGAGCGTGTCTTTCCGTCCCCCCGGCTTGGTAGACCGCAAGCTGACGCTCCAGGACTTCCAGGAGGCCTGGCATATCCTTATAAGGATGGCACCGGACCTGCTGGGCGAGGGAGCTTGGCAAGGCGTTTACCAGGCCCTCACAGGCCACTTGCTCTACGACCTTCCGGGCTTGGGGACCTTCGGGCCGTAACCAGCGTCCCATTTTGCCCCAGAAGTCGAAGGCCTGTGCACGGGCCGGCTTCTCCGGGTCGAACTGCTAACTCCGCCATTCGGTCGCCTGCTGGCCCGGCGTGATGCCGTAGCGTGCCAGGATCTCCTGTTTTAGGAGGTCATAACTCGCGGCCTCCTCCTCGGGGAGGTCGTAATAAGCCTGCTGCGCGGGTCCCTCCAGGTAGGGCGCCAGAATGGACACCCACTCGGACCGCTGCCACTCGTTCCGGGTGGCCGTCTGTTCGAAGATGCCCAGGTAGGACTCGATGTCCAGGCGTTGGACGAGGCAGATCAGGTCTTAACCTTCGGGCTTCTGCCAACCTGGCCTTCGTTTCCTCCAACTCGCGGGTGGTTGCGGCTTATGCCTGCTGCAGGGCAAGGATCTGGGTATTCATCCCCTGCAGCACTGTGTTAAGGTCTTGCCCTTCAGTCATCTCTCTCGGGCTCTAAATCCTGCCAACTACACCACTGTAAAAAAGAGCAACAGACAGTATAAAGGGTTGGGGTTTTCCGGCCCCGTATATTGCAGACAATTCCACAAATTTTCAAAAAGAACAGGTCAAAATATAAACAAAACAGTTCATATGCGCGACGCCTTTCAGAGGCGTCGGCGGCCATTTTATAGAGGCGGGGCCGGAAGTGGAGGAATGCTGGGAAGGAACCGTGAGGGAGGATGGGACTGCTGACGTCAGGAAAGATGGCGGAGGAAGGGCGGAAGTGGACATACTGCAGGCAGGCTATGATGGCGGAACATCTCTTTTTCTGGAAGACAAAGAAGAAAGGTTAGTACCCCACCACTCCCCGCCGGCGAACGTCTTTCGAAGCGGTTTAAGATCCGTCCGCGGCCTCCTACTCGCGCATGTGTGACAATGGCTTTACGCCAATTTTAGTTTTTATACATCATGAAGTGAGTGTGGAAACAGGCGTATGCAACGTTTTTATGCATACACACCGTTTATACATGAACCACCTGAAGCCAAACAAACTGTGGTCTGTCCGACAGACAGTCCATTATCCAGGACTTTACTGATGTTGAGTTCCAAAATGAAGCAAAATGTGATAAGTGCCAGAGAGTGTACGTTATTGTGGCAATACCAGAAACCTGAAAATATGTTAGTTATAAACCGATGTAGGCTTGTTGTAATTGTTTGAATAGAAAATAATCAATGTCTGTTTTTAGTGAGGAATATACCACATTTATAGTGTGATGAATGGACATACCTTAGAACACATTTTCAAACTTTATATATTTGTTACTAGGGGCTTTGCTCACCAACCCCAAACACCAATGCTACGTAACGCTGTGAAGAGGGTGGTGAACACACCCCAAGGAGACGCGTCCGCTCCTCCATAAACCCTCTTAAACTGTGATACAATGGGAAACAAGTTTTTTTTTACCTCCTCTTTGCTCGATCTGCTGCTGGCTTTCTCCTGCTGCCGTTATCTGCATTTTGTGCAGCATTTCAAACATTTAAAAGCCTGTACAGCAGCTGTCCTTTCGTCTCACTGCCTTGTCTCTCTTCTCCCCCTGACATCCTCAAACACTATGTGATCTCTTTTTGCTGTTCCATTATTTCACAGAGTAATATTTTCCGTTTGTTTGCTCTATTGCAATCTTTATTCTCATTTTCTTGAGACTTTCAAATTTTCCTACTTCCATTATTTCTAACCTGCTCTGATGGGTATCACGGGTATTGCTTCCAAAGGTTGTAAGTATGACGTGACTTGACCATCTTGCGGGATGTGAAAGTGACTCTCTTTAAAAGATCATGTCTCGTCGCAAGATTTTTTTTCATAATAGAGAGATGTCCATTTTATAAAAAATGATTACTCGATATTAGCTTTACTTTCCATTGCCTAGCAGCAACGTGCTATTAGCGCATGCTCCCAACTTCCTCCTCTTACCAGGTTGTAAAAACAATGCTAAAAGCAGTAGTCTCGAACGTTACCCAAGCAATGGTATAGGTGTGCCTAGTAATAATGGTGTTGCCTGAAAAACGTTTTTCACAGTCCAAGTTCTGCACTCTCTTGACATCGATACGAGCAGTGATGACGAAAGGAATCCATCTTCAGGCAGTGAAAATGAAACGGACAGTGAAACCGAAAGTGATGCTCGCTTGGTATTTGCATCATCATTATACCTTTTACACTTCTGACACTAAATACTTTGTGTTTTACACGTTTTACAGTAAAAAAATGTCAGAGCCAAAAATGCAACGCTTTTTACGTTTTTAAGAAAAAATGTAACGCTGACGCTTGCTGCTCCTCCACAGATAATTTCCAAGAGCTGAACATGTTTAGTAATTTTAGTACTAATTTAGTATATTAGTAATTTAATAATAAAGCAAAGACATCTGATGTTTGGCACTGTATGTTGCAGCAGTCTACTAATGCAAAGTCTTTATAAAATGTGATTTTTTCACATGGTGTATCTGTACATCATTCTACAATCGTTCTACAATTTGCACAAAGAACATCTGTATGGCAGAGTGATGAGAAAGAAGCCCTTTCTGCACTCACGCCACATACAGAGTCGCTTGTTGTATGCAAATGCTCATTTAGACAAGCCAGATTCATTTTGGAACAAAATGCTTTGGACTGATGAGACAGAAATTGAGTTATTTGGTCATAACAAAAAGAGCTTTGCATGGCGGAAGAAGAACACCGCATTCGAAGAAAAACATCAGCTACCTACTGTCAAATGTGGTGAAGGTTCCATCATGCTGTGGGGCCGTGTGGCTAGTTCAGGGACTGGGGCCCTTGTTAAAGTCGAGGGTCAGATGAATTCTTCAGGATAATGTTCAAGCATCAGTCACAAAGTTGAAGTTACGCAGGGGTTGGATATTCCAACAAGACAATGACCCAAAACACAGTTCGAAATCTACAAAGGCATTCATGCAGAGGGAGAAGTACAATGTTCTGGAATGGCCGTCTGTGGTAATGTGCCTCACTGGCATTACAAGCAATTAAATAAAATTAGTTTAGTGTCCTCTGCAGTGTTAAGAGAGAGGCATTTTGGGAAATTTGGGAAAAAAGGACAAAAAAGTATAAAGAAAGGAAATTTGCCTTTTTCTTTTCTTTTATATAGTGCAGAGAGACATCTTCGCTGACCATATTAGCGCCTTTTGGGGAGTGTCACGGTGGGTCTCGTGTAGACTGGAGAGACGGCCCTGCCATTGACCGGCCGGGATGGTATTGTCGGTCTTCCACTCCTGCGCGTGCCTCCCGTGACCTCATAATACTATAAGAGCAAAAGAAAGTGTGAAGCACCTTAGTATTTGTTTGCCGTGGTTTAGAAAAGGGATCCTGTATGGGCAGTCGTCTGGGCAGTAGCTTGGGGAAGAAAATGAAAAAATGCTTACTTACACTTTTGGGAGAAGCGCAGTTGCACGCGCCGGCTGCTCAAACTTTTATAGTAATTGTGTGGGACAGGAGATGCCACTTTTCACAGACGCTTTCACGTCATCGCATGCCCACGGAGGGATGACGCAGAACAATTTGATTGGTTGCCGCAGGGGTGTCAAATACAAAAAGGAATTACCACCTCTAGAGGGGGTCTTCTGGCTAGATCTTGGTAACAGAAAGGAACTTGGTAGAACTCCGCTTTGACTTTACCAAGCACTACGGCTTGTGCCTTGATTATTGTATTTTTTTTCTTGTATACTAGAGGGCTCCGCCCCCTGCTCGCTTCGCTCGCCCACCCCTGTGTTTGGTTTACCAGATATACAATACAATTTATTTTTTGTATAGCCAAAATCACACAAGAAGTGCCGCAATGGGCTTTAACAGGCCCTGCCTCCTGATAGCCCCCCAGCCTTGACCATCGAAGACCAGAAAAAACTCCCAAATAAAAAAGCCTTGTAGGGAAAAAATCGAAGAAACCTTAGGAAAGGCAGTTCAAAGAGAGACCCCTCTCCATGTACGTAGGGCGTGCAGTGGGTGTCAAAGAGAAGGGGGTCAATACAATACAATACAGTACAGTACACAGAACAGAATAAATCCTCAATCTATACTAATAAAAGGCAAAGCCTTCACTCACTTACTCACTCACTGACTCACTCATCACTAATTCTCAAACTTCCCGTGTAGGTAGAAAGCTGAAATTTGGCAGGCTTATTCCTTACAGCTTACTTACAAAAGTTAAGTAGGTTTCATTTCGAAATTCGACACGTAACGGTCATAACGGACGATAACGGTGGACAACATCCACCATGTTGAACTTTCTTATTTACGGTCCCATCTTCACAAAATTTGGTAGGTGGCTTCCCTGCGCTAACCAAAACTGATGTACATACTTGTTTCGGTGGTATGACGCCACTGTCAGCCGCCATATTGAACTTTCCAACCTCACTAATTCTCCAACTTCCCGTGTAGGTAGAAGGCTGAAATTTGGCAGGCTCATTCCTTACAGCTTACTTACCAAAGTTAAGCAGGTTTCATTTCAAAATTCTACGCGCTACAGTCATAACGGTCGACAACGTCTGCCATGTTGAAGTTTCTTATTTATGGCCCAATCTTCAGGAAATTTTGTAGGCGGCTTCCCTGCGCTAACCGAAACCAATGTACGTACTTATTTCGGCCGCCATATTGAACTTTTCAACGGTCTTTGTTACTTATGGGCCCATCTTTAAGAAATTTGGTACACGGGTTCCCAACGCTAACTGAATCCTACTTACGTACATATATATGTCCATAGCCTGCAGCTCGGTCACCGTGTGAGGCGTCATTGGGTCCTCCATCCCAACGCCTCCCACATTGTTGGCTGCCTGCCTATATAAGGCCATCCGTCTCTCCATTCTCTACATTCCCTTCCTTGCTTCGCCACGGGATTCACGTCTCCCTGCTGATAACTACAGCCTTTTTATTTAATCCACGGCTTCTCCGCTGTTTTATTGGTTGTTTATTACGATTATAGTTATTGTGTAGGTATTTTAGACTTACTTTACATTGTTCAGGTACCCATTTCCATTATCATTCCAACCGTACCCCCATTAACATGTCTATCGAGGTGATCACCATCGATCAAAAAACTGTCACTTACCGAGTGGTTTCCATGCCCGGAGATGGCACCTGCCTTTTCCATTCTCTGTGTTACATATTGTATGGCCATATCAGGCTCACTCTTGATATCTGGAGGAACATTGTGTCTTATGTATTGAATGACTGGGACAGGTTCAAGGTGTTGACTGATGACGGTACAGGAGATAATTATACTACACAGGAGCACTAGAAGAGTGAAATGCTTAAGCCCTTCACCTATGCATCTGCATGTGAGTTGATGGCTGCCGCTGATTTGTTCGGTTGTCGCTTTCAAGTGTACCGAAATGGCCAAATATTTTACACCTTTGGACAACCGCCAATGCCTCTTCAACATCTTAGATTGACAGGTGACGATTTCAGTAGTGGACACTTTGATGTTTATGAATGTTTAAACTCTCAAAAGCTGGATGTGAAGTTATCGATGAAACTGGTTGTATGCTTACAACGCTTGACAGATGGCGAATGTCACTTCAACACAAGTCCTGCAAATACTGTCGTAATTGAAACAAACCATGAAACTCAAACTGATTATGACAGCAGAAATCCAAGCTGTGAGATTTGAAACAAGAATACTGTTCACATGTCCAATTGTACGTTGCATGCTCAAGAGTAAGTTCAGCGTACAGCTTGGTCATATTACAACCGGAGGGCTGAACTCACAATGTGGTATACAAAGAGATCCTTAACAAATAATTATTGGTATATTTTCCCTCAGTTTAAAAAGGTTTAATTTTCTTCTTAATAAATATTTTAAGGCAGTACTTCGCCGCTGCGAAGCGCGGGTATTTTGCTAGTACAGTATAAAAATAAAAATTCTAGAAGTACGGAGTAGAATTTCACATTACATGATATCACATAATATGATTTGGATTTGTTTTAAGTCCTGGAGACTTCATTCGTCAAGCTGCCTCCCCCATTTTGCCATTCCACATCTGAAATACCGGTAATCCGATGAAAGGACCCCTCTTTCCCACGATTCCTGCGATCCTCCATCAGGGATGACTTTACCTTAGGCAGGCAATATACAATTTAAAGAGATTGTTATTTTCTTGGGAATTATTACATATGCATTATTTTCACTTTTAGTTTAAAAACTTTCGTAAAAACAATACTTGTCCTTTATTTCCGGCCCCATGTGTGGTTACATCTCTTTCTTGCCAGACGTATAATGCTTCTCGTGTTGTGAAGGAGAGCGGCTGAACGAATGCATTTGCTGTCTTTTTGCTGCTTGTGAGCTGCCTCTTGTTGCATGTCGTCGTTTTATCATGGGAGCACATGATGCTTGTCTGCCACAAGCAATCCAACAACTGCTAGGTTAGATGTCTGTGGACTTCTTTTAAATGATGGCTCACTGCCTGGTCTCGCACGACATTGTAAAAACAATACTTGACCTTTATTTCCGGCCCCGGGTATGGTTAAATTCTTTCTTGCAGGACGTGCAACGCTGCTCGCGTTGTGGGGGGGGGTATGGGGTTTGCAACAGCTGCCCTTCTATCTTTTTAAAGCCTATACAGCCACTGTCCTTTTTGCTACTTTGTGTCTCTTCTGCTTGCGTTGTGATCGATTCTCCGTGATCATAAATATACACCTGACCGAATTGTGTTTTCTTTGAAATTAAATGTATTGCTTTAACTGTTGCAGGTCCACAGATTCTCATAGCATATGTTCCATTATTGTGTAAATCTACGTTTCGTGCATTGAATGTTGTGAATGTGAAAAGACTTTTCCTGCTCTTTTCCTTTTATTTCTGACCTCGTTTTGTCCTGCTGTTTTTTTCAATTGATTTCTTTTTTGCGCTAATGCAATCTTTTATTCGTTGACGTTTCATTTATAACGTATTGTCCTTTATATGCTTTATATGCACTGAGACGCCTGATTTTGTTTGAACAATTATTGCACACTTTCTGTAAATTCAATAAACTTCATTTCACTTTTTAAATATCACTGTGTGTGTCTCCTATATGATATATTTAACTGACATTTTTTATCGTAACAACCAACGATTTATACAGGAAAATAATGACTATTAACAATGGGCAAATTCGGATATGGGGAAATCAACGACAACGTAGTACGCCTTTTATCTTTCGCAGCGTCAAACAACTTGACTGTCGGCAACAGCATCTTTTGTCACCCCCTCAAACATCAACTCACGTGGCGAAATCCATCTGGCAACGATGCAGCGATGTTGGACTATGTTTTGGTCAATACTAGATTCAGATCAACGCTCAAAGACGTACGTGCAATGCGTGGACCCGACTGTGGATCAGACCATTATCTTATCCGAGCGAAATTGCGAATGAAATTACAAAGAGTGAAGAAAAAGGCGTCACCACCAACTAGGAGGAACTGGGCCTGTCTACGAGACCCAGCAACCAGACGAGAATTCCAAATTGCGTTATCCAACAAATTCGCAGCACTCACAATACCGGGCGATAACGAGGCAGAAGAAAAACAACTATCGGAGTCCATTGTAGGGTGTACAATGGAACTGTGCACACCCATCCGTCAACGGACGCAGCAATGGATTCTGATGATTGTATCGACCTCATCGACCAGTGAAAACGAATGAAACACGTCGATTTCGAGCAGTACCGACGATTAAACAAAGAAGTTCGACAGAAAATGAAATCAGAACGTGAAGCGCACTGGAATAGTGTTGCGGCCGACATGGAAGAAGCAGTGTCGAGACACGAATACCGGGCGCTGTACCAGACAATCCGACGGTTAGGCGGCAAAACTACATCAACGAATGACAATAGTAAAAAGTCGTATGGAACTTTTGTGAACTCTCCTCATGAGCGCCTGCAGTGGTGGAGAGAATTCTTTCACCAGTTGTACAACCATGATCCGCCACAAGGTCCAGTGCCTGAACTACCGATTATCGAGCAACCGATGAATCAGTTTCCCGATACCGAACCAACAATCAACGAGGTGAAGACAGCAATAAAATCTCTGAGAAATGGTAAAGCACCGGGAGGAGATCAAGTAACAGCCGAGATGATCAAAGCCGGAGTAGACGTCTTATTACAACAACTCCACGTTCTCGCAACACATATATGGCATTCGGATCGTGTTCCATCGGCGTGGAAGAAAGCAATCGTTGTGTCCATTTCGAAAAAAGGTGACAGTCGTGAATACAAGAATTATCGCGGTATTAGCCTCCTCTCAATCGTCAGCAAAGTTTTTATGAAAATCATACAATCGAGGCTACAGAAACATTGAGAGCAAACAAGTCGGGAAGAACAAGCTGGATTTAGACCACATCTAAGATGCATCGACCAGATATTCGCTCTCCGTCAGATAACGGAAGAAAGAATTCGATGCGGTAAATGAACTGTCATCGTCTTCATCAATTTCAAATCTGCTTTCGATTGCATCGATTGGACCAGTTTGTGGAGAGCCCTAGAAATCGAATATGTGCCGCTGAAAATCATTCATCTTCTTCAAGCATTATACGACGGCTCAACCAGCAGTGTCCATATCCGGAATGATATGTCTGAGGAGTTCCTGATTCGAACTGGAGTCCGGCAAGGAGACGTTGCCTCGCCGCTTCTTTTCAACATTGTGATCGACGCGATTATGCGAAAAGCATTCGATGGGCGACACGGAGTTCAATACGACGACACAAACTTCTTAACCGATCTAATGTTTGCCGATGACAGTGCTGTTTTCGCCGACACGGATACTGAAGCAACGAACACTTTGTATGACATTTCCCGCATTGCACAGTCATACGGATTGAGAATCAACGTGGATAAGACCAAAGTACTTACAACAGATGGATCGGAAGCCAGAGTTTACCTTGATGAAACTCAAATCGAGCAGGTACCACAGTTCAAGTACTTGGGATCACTGGTCACGGAAAAGAAAGCAACATCGGCAGCCGAAGTTCACAGCCAGATTGGCCAGGCAACAGCAGCATTCGCTTCACTCAAGTGGTGCATATGGAAGCGGGCGAATATTACAATCAAAACCAAAATACGCCTATATAGGACGCTGATCCTTCCAATTCTTCTTTATGGATTGGAAACATGGACATTACTCAAGCTGGACCTCAACAAGCTCGAGGCCTTCCAAATGCGATGCTTGAGACAGATTCTCAGTGTCTCACTCCGCGACCGCCTCCGAAACGAGACAATCAGAGAATGGTGCATTCAACAGGCACCAATCGCGGAGGAAATTCAAAAACGTCGATTAAGATGGTTCGGCCACGTCTGTAGGATGGATGAAAATCGACTACCGCACAAACTCCTATGGAGAAAATGCCCTCCTGTTTGGAGGATACAACAAGCAACACCGAAGATGACATGGTTGAAACACGTAGAGAACGACCTAAAGAACCAGCGACTGACAGCAATCGAAGCAAGAACCGTCTCAACCGATCGACTACAATGGAAGAGTGTGGTGAATAGACCACGGAATCCAGCGGCACCAACAGCAGCATATTGGCTAAGAGGTCGACCCCCTTTCCAAGTGCCAGCTATGGAATAAAGAAGTCACCTGAAATGGTTTTCACTTCACAGGTGTGCCTTATCAGGGTTATTTAGTGGAATTTCTTGCTTTATCAATGGGGTTGGGACCAGAAGTTGTGTTGTGCAGAAGTCAGGTTAGTTGGACGATCATTTATTTTTCAACAGGACAATGACCCCAAACACACCTCCAGGCTGTGTAAGGGCTATTTGACCAAGAAAGAGAGTGATGGAGTGCTGTAAATGGTCATGAAAATAAAGAAAACATGGTGTGTCCAAACTTTTGGCCTGTACTGTATATATAGATGTCTTCAAATTTACTTTATTAGAGGGATTTATTGGGTTGTGGTTATTGGTGCACAGTTTATGTTTGAATATACACTTTTTCTGTATTTTATTTTTATTGTTTGTTTTTGTTGAATCCTGTACTATACCCTATTTGAAGGATCAGCTTCCTGACTTGGAGCACTGTGGAGGAAGACAGCTTCATATTGGTTTGTGTATATATGGGTTTCACTAGTTTGTGTGCATTATTCTTTTTCATTTGGGACTTTCAGTCAGCACTATAAATACTGTATATAGTCACTATTTTTGGGCTCCATTTAATTACTGTTTTTGTGTGTTCTTTGTGGTATTGGACTGTGTATTGATATATAAATTCTGCAGGACATTTTTGTTTTTAAGTGCACCTATAAATAAAACCTCACTTTATTCATGTCTCACACCATCATCCTGGTCACACTCGTATTAACTAAGCATTGATGTAATATCTCTGTTGGGGTGCCCAAATGTATGCACCTGTCTAATTTTGTCATGATGCATATTGCAAATTTTCTGTTAATCCAACAAACAAATATCACTGCTGAAATACTACTGCTTCCATAAGGCATGTCATATATTAAAAGAGAGTTGCTACTTTGAAAGCTCAGCCAATGATAAACACAAATCCAAAGAATTAAGAGGGGTTCCCAAACTTTTTCATATGACTCTATATGCAAAAGTTAGCCAATATATAACAAAGAGATCCATCATCATAATGAAAAGAAAATAACTTGGTGCTGCACATATCAAGCAATTGGCACAACAGGCCATTGAAAAACTACCAAAGACAACATCACTGCTCAAAGCATCAGTAGAGGAAGGAATTGGTGAAATGCTGACCATATCATAAACAGTAGATGATTATACTGTACATCAAATGAATCAAGCATCAAGGCAAGCAACAGAAGAGGCTTCTTCTTGTCCTCCTTGCCCATCTCTTCCAATTGCAGATGACCTCAAAACAAAGGGATGTCAGTTCCCTCCCCATCCCCTCTAAAAGTTTAACCATTTAAGAACTGGACTGTTTTCCTTTGTACTGTCTTTGTGGACTTTATATTCATTTTACATGTGTATGGGTGGTGGGGTATACAATTTTTTCATTGCTTACGGTCTCTTGTAGTCTGCTTATGTGAATGCTTGTTTTTATACACTCACTGAGCCAATTACTTGGGACACCCCCATACTAATGCTGGGAAGGGGCTCCTTTTGCTGTTAAATCACCCTAATTTCTTCATGGTAAAGACTCCACAGTTCCTTTGAAATTTTGGTTCATGATGACATGACTGCATTGCTCAGCTTCTTAAGATGCACATTCATGCTGTGAATCTCCCAAAGATGTTCTAAATGATTCAGATCCTATGGCAGGGTCATTGAAGAATACTAAACTCTTTGTCGTGTTCTTGTGACATGGTGCTTTATCATGCTGAAAGTAACCTTTAGAAGACGGGTAAATTGTGGCCATTAAGGGATACATTAGTATTCAAACTGCCAGCGACACTCAAGCAACGATTGATTGGTATTAATGGGCCCGAAGTGTCCACCACCTTGGACTGTTGACTCAAGGCAGGTTGGGTACATGGATTCATGCAGTGCCACCTTCTGACCATCAGCAGCGTGCCTCAGCAGAAATCCGAGATTCACCAAACCAGTCTACGTTTTTCTAGTCTTCTAGGCTGACTGCAGCCTCAGGTTTTTTTTTTGGCTGACAAGAGTGGAACCTAACATGGTCTTCTGCTGTTGTAGCCCATCCACCTCAAGGTTTGATGTGTGCATTCTAAAATGTTTTTCTGTTCACCACAGTTGTACAGAGTAGTTATCGGAGTTACCATAGCCTTTCTGTCAGCTCAAACTAGTGTGGCCAGTCTCCTCTGACCTCACTCATCAACAAGGCAGTTCTGTGTACCAACATTTTTCACAGCATTCTAAGTAAACTCTACAGACTGTTGAGAGTGAAAATCCCAGGAGATCAGAAGTCACAGAAATACTCAAACCAAACTTGTCTGGCACCAACAATTATGCCACTGTCATTCAAAATACTTCTATAGCTAGATTCACAACGTGCCAGTACGTTGTTTGAGTCAGACCCATGAGCTTGAGGATTTTAGACCAGCTGTAGGCAAGTAAAAGTAGTAGCTATACATGTGGGCTTTGAAACCATTACTTAAACTCCTGAGAGCAATCTACAAACAAAATAAAAACATAAATTAATAACTAAAAAATTCTGTGTGTTAAGAATTAACATTACAATTGCTTACAGCAGACAGTATACTAGAGAAACCATTAATCCATTTTCTTCTCGCCTGAGAAGTGGCAGACAGCGCTACAAGCAATGATGCCGAGTTTCGGAGCTACATTTTCATCAATGGAACACCACAAAATCAACAAACTAAAAGTTTAAAAAAAAAAAAAAAAAAGATTAAAGTTGCCTGTTTCCTATAAAGAAGGTATGGAGGTGGAGTGGTAGAAAAACAATAAACATCTCATTTAATATAGCAGATAATCTGTGGGCCAGCACTACTCCATTACGACCACTCTTACTTTGTACAGTCACCATTGCAGCACTAACACCACATACTAGAATATGAGCAAAACAAACTTCCACTATGATACTACAATACATTCCTAAAATAACTTTTCTCACTGAAATTATTTTAATCAATTGTAGAACACTAGTTCTTTTAAATAAATATTGTTTGCATGAAGATGTTTCAGTTAAAGACAAAATTGCCAATTCTGCAAAAAACTGTACGCAGAACTCTACACTCTTCATACAGTCATAAGTAATTGTTAATGAAAATAACACATACGTTCACTAACTTAATTCCCTAATAAAATATTTTATCAAATCACAGTAGTCTTGAGTTGCTTTATAACTAGGGTAAAATCTCTATAGTCAAGTCATTTTACTTTGCTTCTGTGTTGAGTGAGACACATTAAGGAAAATTCATTTACAGAATGCTGTTACAACACATGAACAGAAGCTTGTTTTGGAATTCTACTTTGTTGTCTGGAGTCATAGATATAAAAGAAAGAGGCAAGTACTTGGCAACAGCAAAAGTCAACTATGACAGTGAAGCAACATCTTTGTGACAGACTGGTAACATACAACAGCTGAAGTGGGGATTTAGGACACTCAGGTCTATGTTCAGGTCTACAACATAGAGTCAGAAAGTGACAATAGGGCCGCCCTAGGACCCTTTAACAATAAAGCACTACATAAATCAAGTATAATGTTTGTACAAATTATCAACCTCCCAGCTCTTGCCACTATTTACAAAGTTCCCAGGTTTTCCCACCATCTTTAAATAATAATAAAATATCACAAAATTACTTCTGCATTCAAAAACAGTTCAACTTTTATTAACGGTTTCAATCAGGGAATTTTCACAGATTACATCAGATCTTGTTGAAGGCAGCAACATCAACACTCTGCACCTGCAACAGGAGATAAAAAGAACCTCTTATCAGATTGTAACAAATAAATGATCTAAACCTAGAAAACCAAGTCTCAATGAAGAAAACTCCATGCAAGTTGTTAAAAAATCTGCTTCCACAGACAACAGAAGCAAAAACTATTAGACAAAGGCTTCATTATTCAGTGTTCTAATCACTACTGTGCAACAAAAGGCTCCTCCAAATTCAACATTTTAATAAAAATCTTAATTCGTAGCAATGGGTAGCTAGAAAGTAGTCAGGTATAACCTTAACATTTAAACAAAAAAGTCGAAAGCAGGAATCTAGTATACGTTTGGCATTAGCACAATAACACTGATAAATATTACCACAGTATTTAATACAAAATATGGAAAAAAAGCTGCATCAAAGATAAATGTAGAGTAAACTGTAAAGTGTTAACTTACATAGTCCTCAAATTTTGTGATCTCCTCTTCTAGCATGTCAGTGCCCACTTTGTCATCTTCTACCACACACTGAATCTGCAATTTTTTTATCCCATAGCCTACTGGCACAAGTTTGGAAGTGCCCCAAAGAAGACCATCTGCCTGTACAGATCGCACACATTCCTCCAACTTTACCATGTCTGTCTCATCATCCCACTAAAGAGAAGAAACAATTAATGTGCATTTCAATTTTAAAGACACAATAGTAAACCATGCAAAGGGAGGAAACTCAGCTTTGCTCACTTGTAAATGTTGCATTTGATCATACAAGCCTTGAAAGTATTTTAGTGTTAATATTATGCTGTTTAGCATAGAAAATACTAAAATTATTAGAATGTGAACAACACACACAATGGGCAAAAACACATTAAAGATGCTGAATCCTAGGACAAAGGGAAAAAAAAGAGTAGCAGAACTAGGAGTCTAGGATATTTTTTAGTGGTGCATAAAACAGGGGTTGCATGAAAAAATACTGATGTTAAATTTACAAAAAAAATTCATTTGGACAGGGTGAGAACTCCTACCGGTTTAACATCTAGCAGAATGGAAGACTTTGCAATAAGAGCAGGTTTTTTGGATTTCTTTTCTGCATACTGTTTTAACCGTTCTTCTCGAATGCGTGCAGCTTCAGTGTCCTCCTCTTCATCATCACTACCAAAGAGATCGATATCATCATCATCCTCCTCCTCCTCTTTAGCTGGTTCCTTAGCTTCATTTTGTCTTGCAGGAATAGTCTACATAAATATACAAGCAAAAGGATAAGTGCTGTATATGTATGTACTAATTATACAAAATACTATTTTTATATGTGTGTATATATATATATATATATATATATATATATATATATATATATATATATAAAATATTTTGTAGAAGAAACTTTAGTCCTTTATAAGGAACTTAGTAAATACATATTTATTTTAATTAACACAGGCTTTGTCGTCTTCCACTAAAAAAAATAAATAAATAAAGTGTTGTTACATTCTTATGCGACATGGGGAAAAGCACTTTGGAGGAAAAAAAAGGCATTCAAATATATATGAATGCAAAAATAACCAGTTTTCATTGGGTAAATAATTAATTTGAATCTCACCTCGCGCCAGCATATAACCTGTGATAAGCAAGTCATCAATTAGGTAAGCCAGTCTTTGAGACCGTGGCACAGTTTTCATTTAACTACACTAGTATATTTCCTGGGATGGTGCCATCGATTAGCATCCATTTTGGTACACCAACGTACACATTTTTTTCCTTACGTTTTAGAAATGGCACATTTCTCATTCAAGTACCTTTTGTAAGCATTATTCTGTGCATACTGTTGAACTTACAACCTTGCTAGATGTGTGCTAGTGCACCATGCTTTTAAAGTGTACTCCAGTGTAGATCTAGCCAATCTGTTCCTCTTCTAATTCAAAATGTGAGTTGCTATACTCCGCTCCCATACTGTCCACACACATACGACGAGTCCTTTTAAAATCTTAATAATTCAAGTACAAACTAAAAAGGCCCCACATTAAAGCATCTTCTCTTTCAATTTATGAGGAAGATGTTGTCGGCTCCCTTTTCTTTGAATTAAAGTATAGCCAGACAGTACATTTGTTTATCTATTCCTCTTCATGAACAAAACAACATCTCAGATTCCTGGTTCTCATTTATTGCTCCTCTTTCTGTAATGTGAAAGGCAGTTATTTCAGATCTTCTCCTTCCTATACTTTGTCCAGCCATTCTCTTTTTACAACAAATCAACACTTGGACTTCCACAACTACTGATACACGTAGAGGAGCACTTCAACTTCATTATCAAAATTTGATTTCCGAGCTCGGCCTATTTCTGAGACTAACAATCAAATCATCTGGAGAGAAAAATCAGCCTATTTACATCAGTAGTGATGGAAGCATCACTAATGATGGTAGATTCCTTTCTTTCCTTGTGTACCTACATAAAGAGTTATTGCCATTAATGGTTACTAGAGAGTATTCACATTTTCTTATGTACTGTTTCTTGATACTAATTAATATGAAATAAAATATCTAAGATATAACACATTCTTCTAATATTAGCAGAAGCATAAACAAAACCTTTAAAATTTATTAATTTAACTTTTTTTAATCATATTCTGCAAAAGCCATTGGAAAACAAAAAACAATAATAGACCTACCTTAGGCTGAGGAGCTGGTAAAGTTGTGGGAGCTGAACCACTGGCTGCTGGTGATTTTTCCAGTGTTGTCAACCGTATTTCTAACTTTGAAATGGCAAGCCGAAGGTCTTCAACCACTAAAGGGGCAAAAAGAAAAAGACATGTCTATATGTTTGTTTGAAAAGTAACACTTTTTATCTGCTTCACTGTTGTTAGAATGTTTTAATAACGGGCAGCACAGCCCACTCCTTTCACTCAGGAAAACATGCACTACTACTACATCTTCTCTTTCAATTAATGTGGAAGATGCATGGCTTTCAGATAAGTACATCTATCAAATAGACAACATTATTTCAGTATTTGGAGGAGCATACAGGAAATACTGTTAAGTTTTTCTGCTTGAAATTCTTCAAACATCAAGTTTTTTGTGAACAGAACCAAAATAACAGCAGTACACCAAACAGACTCAAAATGTCACCATGTAGATAAAGTTATTATAAACAGCAGTAATCCAACAGAGCAACCGCATATAAATTTTGGTGCTCATGTTACATATTTCAAATCAATTGCCTGAGTAGCAAATTATGCAAGATTTGTCCTTGACACATACACACTTCTGAAAAATGGTGAATTTATATAATAAAATTAACAGTAAGAGACATATGCCATTGTTTCAACAAAATACTTATTCTATGCTTGCTTTATAGTTATGATCATGTTTAAAAGGAAGCCACAGCCTATCACAGATGAAACAGACAAAAGGAGTCGGCATTAGTACCAGTATATTGCTGGGAATGCTCATACACTGGCATGTAATCAATTATACAGACAAAAATATCAAGAGTCATTTAACATGACTTTGGACCCTAGGAATATACCCATAAAATTAAATGGGAAAATATAACAAATGCACAAAAGCAACCCAGTCAGGATCCATTTCATGGCTCAAGCATTTTAAGGTAACAACACTAACATGCTACTCCTCTCACAGAATAATTCATATTCAACTTATACCTGCACGCAGATGCTTGTTCTCATGCTCAAGGCTGCTGATTCTAGTAACCAACTCACTCTGTTCTCCAGCTGGCCCAACAGGGCTCTGTGAAAAGAGAACACATGGAAAACAAAAGTCACAACCTTAATAATTAGGTATCACTTAGTCATAGAAAGGTAAGTCCCAAAGCCACAATGTTAATTAGCTGTATTTTAATAGAATCATAAGTCAAAGAATAACAGCAGTAAAAGACAGAAAATGAAGCAAGCAGGTCAAATGAAGCTCAAATGCGAGTGCCGTCCATCAGATCATGTGTGTTTTCTTGCCTTCAACAGAGCAGTCACATTGCACAAATACTGTTAAACTCTAAAATCTCTTTAATATTTAAAATATTTGATTGTACTGTCGTGACTGGAAAAAATATGCAGTTTCAAGGGAGGATGGAGTTGGTTATGCCAACTGTATTTTGGTCAAAATCTTTCTGGGAACTCAGAAATGAAAATTATGCTAATGTCTATGGTAATCTACTGTGCAACCCAGAAGAAAGCAGGTGAACCAGATAGCTTTTTAACAAGTTTTTGGATACTTGCTTACCGTAACTGCAGGATTGCTAGCGTTACTTCAATGCTAATTGTCTCCTTTTCAGTCAGCTGTGCAATATGCATTAATACAGTGATTAAGGTATCCTCTCAATGCAAGAATTACTGCTGCATTTCTTAAAACTTTCATTCAGAAAAAGCTGAAGATTTTAAAATAAGCAGTAAGCAGAATGAATCCTACTTCTGATCTAGGTTGCATATTTCTAGTAATTGTTTCCACTGAAATCAACAAAAAATCATCAAATACATTACAGTATCTTCTGTAGGTGGTGGAAAAAACAGAACAGAGTTTTCTGGGTTTTTAGGCTACAAGTGGACCTTGTTTAATCAAACAAAACATCATGTCATTAGCGCAAAGATTAACCTATAATGTTATTTGCTTGGCAGATAAAAAAATAAGTAAAAAAAATCCCTTAAACTCTGCACATATTTCTAAAGGTAAATCGGTAATTTTACCTCAGTCTTAAGAATTATTACCCAAGCAAATAGCATTAATAAAAATATTAATTATTAAATAACAGAGATATGTTATTTGGTAAAAAAAAAAATTATATGCGCATGGTGAAACTGTCAAATTTAAACATGCTGCAAGAACAACAAAATATAGTTTACCAGTACTGTACTTCCTGCCACCTGCATACTACACTTAATTCATAATAGTCATGCCACAAATGTGTGTCCTCTCTTGTCAAGTGAAGGGACACTTACAGATTGTGATGGCTGGTTTGGGCTCTGCGTGATGGGAGGGTTCCCACAGGGCAACAGGATGGTCTTCATCTAGAAAGTGGAGGTGTTTTTGAGGAGGAACAGAGTTGCTTAAAGTTTTTAAATGTCAAGGAACAGACAGAAACATGCAAAAGAACTGGAAAGTAGCACATTACAAAGGCACAGCAAGCTGACAGACACATGCTGACTTAAGACCAAATACAACAGAATAATTATTCCTCAAGGAATAAGCTCCCTCTCAATAAACTCTTTAAACATTCAAAACTGAAATGGCAAAAAAGTAGTTAAAATTAAAACAAACGTGTTAACGTATCATCTTTGGCAACTTTTCCAACCAACATGCACTAATTTGAAGATCTGTAAATCTGAGCAATACTTCTTGCCCACCAAAACAAACAGCACTATTCATACACACACATTTTTTTTTATAATAATTAAAAAGTAGCAAATTGCCTGTAGGAACATGTTATTCATGTTACTCATTACCTGATCTTGATTTTCTACACTTAAAAACATTCTTAAATGCATTGATTACTACATTTCAGGGGTGTGAACAACCACTGCTTAAAACACGCAACTGATCTGAAGATGGAAACTGTTTCAGCAATTTCAAAAATTGGTTAGCACCTAATTCCAACCACAACATGCTTTATAGAGAAAACAATATTTCAATATAGCATCCTTGCATATGCATATCAATTCAAGATTAAAAACCTGAATTGAGCATTACAAAGCATGTAGTATGAGCATACTAAGAAAATAAGTGTCCGTTTTCTTGGATTCAGGACACAGCGCAATAAGCAATGTTTATTATCATATAAACCAGTTGTCAAGATCAGTAAGCTGTTACTGCTTTAATAATTATAACCTTTGATGGCGTAGCTTTCGGCTGGGCTGCTTCATCTGAATACAAAAAGGTTGGTAGTATGCAGATGCATATTTTTTTTATGGAGTTAAAAGGTGACACATGAGTTTAAAAGGGTTTCTCTACCTTTGTTCCTCGCCAAGCTGCAACAGGATCGCACTTCAAGGGCTATAAGCATCCAGAAGTATATGAGTACTTTTAGTTTTTTTTTTTCTTTAATTTTATTTTACAGATCAATGTGAATCTACACTTTATTTGACTGCAATCAAAATCTCTGCATTCTGTCTACTTAAAAAGGTGGTATTTTAGGTAGAGATAAAGTAAGAAAAATATATTTTGCAAGTCGTTTGTTTTAAAGGTTTGATCTAAAGTTTTGCATTTTAGAGGACTATGTATTCTTTGCCACTGAGGATTAGCCTTGGTTTGATAAGTATTTTTTAGGTGTAGCTCTCTTTTTACATAGGCAACTTACTTCTTGGCGTTTGCTTTAAATGGAAAAGAGTATTGCGTATATAAACAAAAAAAAAAAGGGTGTACCTTGCATTGTGTAAATAGGTCTTATCTAGTTTATTAAAGTTTACCCAAACCACCATTCAAATTTTTTTTCTCCTTATCCTCTAACAAACAGAACTGGAAGACTCCATAAGCAGCTTGCAAGTCAGTTACAAGATGCCCCCTTCATGCTCACTTTGCTTCTGCCTTTGGCACACATCGAATATGGGTGGATGGGAAAAATAGAATGGCTGTCCAGTTAGGCATCAACTAGCTATACTAAAATAAAACATGGAATAATTAGCAGAGTCTTCCTGTACTCCAAGTATAATATGCAAAAAAAGGCTAAAAATTAAATGTGAAAATTTTGAGCTAATGTAATTTGGCATTAAGTAACAGAATTATGTGAACTTTTATGTGCCGACTGTTTAGTAAACATTTACGAAATTTCTTGGATTTCAAAAATTCTTATATTTAATGCTAAAACATTCCGTTTCTGATCCAATAGATGGTTTCCATACTGTACTGATGTCACTGGCAAGAATTTTAAAAGTGTAGGAGTTTTACCCCCAAAAAAATACACGGTACTGAAACTGTCTTGTAACACCAGACTTTCCTGTTAAATGTCCACATTTTGTTGAGCTATCAGACATGCGTTGCGTTTCTACTGCTGAGAAAGCGGCCACTTGCCAATTATGAAGACAATGCTGGTGACCAAAATTCTAAGAATGCATCAAAGACGGAAATAAAATGAGACTTGAAGCCCCACGGAGCATACAAACTTTTTGTGTGCATTAATCAAGAAATAGAAAAGGGTGGTTGCTAGGCAAGGTGGGGAAAACCTAGTAATGTACCCAATGGTGCCTCTTTTTTGTAGAAAATGTGCAGAAAGACATAAAAAAGCACTCCACCTCTACAAAAAAAAGGTGTAAACTAGTATTTGCTTTATTGTTGTGCAGGCAACTACCTGCATCATGCAGCTGTGGAAAGAAACACAGGTAAACATCAAAGAATAAGCAATTTGTATGGAGCAATACTTGACTTCTACTCCAGAAAAACCTTTTAAACCTACACAATAACTCTTTAGAGCTTCACATTTTGCAATTGCAAAATCACCAGCTAAATTAATTTTGGTGTCATTTTTTTCAAAACTATGTGAACTTAATCTTCCCTGTTACACTCATCACTAATCTTGGAATATGTTAACCAGGCCAAAATCTCTGTAGGAGTACTGTGCTAAAATGCTAGAAATTTATCTCCTCACAATACTTAATTTTGCATATTTCAGTATCCATGTCAAATTGAATTGATTCTTATACAAGAATCATTCACCATAAACCACTAATGCTAGAAACAGGTCATTCAAATATTTTAATACACAGAAACCAATCTTTGGGCATTTACAAAATCAGTACTGTAAATACCCATTTCAGTTTCAAAATGTTTAAAATACTACTTGTACGTGCTGGTCCTGCCTTTTCATCAGAGTACAAAAAAAAAGGCCACCTGTCATACAAACTTTGTCTTTTTTCTATTTTTATTTAGTTATTGTTACTCTAGGCATGTAGATGATAGAACATTTAAAGGAAGCAGCACACTGTCTCAAGGTTGTCTACACTGTTTTGTTTCTCTGATGTATTCAATTTCTCTAAATTGTCTATTCTGCCTTTCCAGCATTTGCTATCCTTCCAAAACTCACATCATACCTGAACTTTTTATACATTTAACCATTACATCTGAATGTGTGAAGTAAAGGAGATATCCCTAAGGGGGCACACACAATGTCACACTTCATGCAAAGCATCCTGGTCTTGAACATTTCTTAATAAAACGTTTTGAAGTACTTTTCGATATAATGATATCCTATTTTAGAATCAATCTTAATGTAATTTTGGGACCGGAATTTTGAAAATAAAACTGTTGTAAGCTAACCTTTTGTCTACTAATGCAACTATTTTTTCAATAAAGTCTAAATCTTAATTTTCCATAGCTTTCCACTACTAGAGTCCTTTTGGATATAATGATATCCTATTTTAGAATCAATCTTAATGTAATTTTGGGACCGGAGTTTTGAAAATAAAACTGATGTAAGCTAACCTTTTGTCTACTAATGCAACTATTTTTTCAATAAAGTCTAAATCTTAATTTTCCATAGCTTTCCACTACTAGAGTCTAACAAGACTTGTTTTATTTTAGATTATTTAGATTAAATTCTGCAACATATTTTAATGCATTTATTCCGTTTTTATTTGGCCAAAGTCAAAATCATATCTTTAATGGCAAAAACGTGTCAACCTGCTGCACTAAATAAGAAAATAGCCAAACTCAGTTCAACCTGATGAAATCTTTAGTTGTAAAAACTGATTTCAAGTAGTTTTGTAGTCTGCACATCCTACCCTTGTGAGAGGAGCCTTATGTATGTTCGATATGTACTGACACATATCAAATAACCCTTCTTTAAAATGTACTTCATGGCATAGAAATGAACAAAAATATTTATTTTTAAGGGGTTAGGCTGATGGGATAAAATAGGACCACCCACATTTGGATGAGAGGGGTATATAAACAGAAAAGAATATTCATGCTTGAGAACTAAATACTGCACCACGAATTTTAATCAAATATAAGCATGCAGACAACAACAACCAAGCACTTGGTGTGTGTGTGTGTGCATGAGTTGGAAAAAAAAAAAAAATCACTGGAAAACACCAAATGGCAACAAAAAAAAAGGTTATAGTTAAGCAGGAGAGCCCAGAATTCCATAACCAGTACAATGTAGTAACATTTTCTATTATGACTATTTAATAATGCATACTAAGAGTGACGAATAAAACATTGAAATAAACTTTTCCGGATTGAATAAGACTACAAGTCTGTATAATGCTGATGGCTATAGAAATGTGGGCTATCTGAAGATGCAGAGGTTAGTTATATGATTGTACAAGATGAACAAATGAAACAATGGGTAAGCCTGAACTTAAGCCAGTCCATGGTTTTAGTTCATCCACACTCGCTTTGTATGATGAGTGAGTTAATCACACTACTGATGATGTGGTCAAGCTGGGTGAGAGAACGCAGTACTCACTCCGGCTAGTGATTTCTGGATATTCTCTCTGGCTCTTGCAATGTCTCGCAGGATCGTATTTGCTCCATTCTCCTGCGGGGAGAGGGGCAGAAAGAAGCAAGTCAAACATACAAGAGCAGATCATTTCTGCCTTTATATTTTATTATGTGATGTTTATGAAAATTACAAGACTCAAGACCCGAATTCAACTTCTGATGCCGCATTTGACAATCATTAAAACCAATGTAAAAGATAATCTGTCTTAGATTTTCTCTGCACTACTTATGAAAATTACACAATTATATTCATGTTTGCTGGAACAATGTGGTAAATAGCCAAATATTTTTTTTTCTCAAAGTGTAACTACAGTACTTTAAAAGCTTCATGTCTCTTTTCTCTAACAATAAAATGACTTGCCCACATTTAATGAATCAGTTACTATGGATGCCAAAGTCTCTTGAGTTTTTAAAATGTAAAAACTACCATTTGGAATAAACATAGGTACTGTCCCTATGAACAAAGAGTTTAGTTTGATCAAAACAATAATATAAACACTAATACGGAAAAATAAAGGATATTTTCTACTACTGCTTTGTATAAAAGGTACTCTTCTGCAGATGACAATAAAGTTCACTTTGACTTTTTGACTTTTGGTAATTTAACATCATACTGGCCTCAAATTTATATTTTACCTACCTCTCTTATAATAATAATAATAAAAAAAAAGTAATTACCGGAAACAAATAATAAACTGAAAAGATGCCAGAAGTCACAAAGGGCAAAACTACAGAGAATGCAGTAGTAACTGAAGCACTAGCAGCAGTATTGATATGTGAAAAGAGTCCATTGGCAAAGTTTCTCCAATTACCACAAACAAATAATAAACTAAAAAGATATCAGACGTGACAGAGAGAAAAACTATAGAGAATGTAGTAGCAGCAGTCCTTCCAGCTGTAGCAGCAGTATTGTTATGTACAATTGTTATTGTACAGAGTACAATGGAATTCTTAAAGTGTAACTGTGTTCTACAGGAATAAACATTTAACTTTAAAATACAGATCACATTTTTTAAACTCAAAATATTCTCTCAATACTGCAAAAGTACTTCACTAATCACTTTTAACAAATACTAAAGGTATATGAATTATTGATAGATCTATTACCTGTAACAGCTGTAAAGTAACATGCCTTGCATTCTAAAACCACTATCTGTATTAAAATGTACTATTTCACAGCACTGCATCTAATGTTCTGTATTTCAAATAAAATGCTCTTTTAAACACGTGCAAACTTCTTGTCACTTTCATGTGTTGTTTTGGTGATCAGAGTTAGATGGATGTATTGGTTGTGCTTTGCTTTCCAACACCCCGGCCTGCGCTACGCACCAGCCACTTTGCGTCTCTGCCGCTTTCAAATGTGGATTTCACTTTCTCCAAACAACAAATCATAATTCTCACGGATACGCCTCTTCATTAGGAAGAAACACTACTTTTTCCTGATGGCAACACGAATTAGATGATCTACAAGTCTCCGACTTAAAAGTTTAAATCCAAACAATATATTCGATCTCTTTTCGATATTCCATTATTTCACCGAGTAATAATTTCCGTTTGTTTGCGCTAATGCAATCTTTACTATTGTTTTTTGGAGACTTTCAAATTTTAGTACTTTCATTATCTCTAACCTGCTCTGCATGTGTATCATGCCAACGTTTTTGAACCAAACAAGATGTTCTACTTTGTCATCTACTCTTTGTCTTTTATTTCTGGCCTCAGGCATGGTTAAAGCTCTTGGCACAAAGTCTCATCTTGCAGGGCTTAAAAGTATCTCTAAGAAAAAGTCACATCTCGTCCCAGGCTAAAAAGTCTTTTCTCGTCCCAGGATTTGTTTTATATAAGAGAGATTTCTTATTCAAAATTTCTGTTCTGTCCCACAAGATTGCTCAAAATGCAGTTTTGTATTGTTGTGGGCAAGAATTTATGCTAATTGCTAATTTGTAAAAGCTGCAGTGTTTCCATGCTGCTTTTTGGCCAGATTTTCTTTGTCAGGTCATATCTGACACAAGCCATATGTTGCAAATTCCCAGATTAAGTCTGATTCTGTTTATTTGTAATATTACCTCAGTGACAGCCATTATAACAATAAATTTGAAATTCACCCTAAACCCACAAAAAATATAATTAAAAATTAACACTATGCAGCTGTCCATTTTAATTATGTTGATTTGTTTTAAAGGCTAATATTTCAAAGAAAAAAGACAACAGAAGCTATAAAGATGAAGATTTAACTTCAGTTTCAGATAATCCATAAAATTACGATTTTTTAGTATCGTTTTTGATCTGTTATGTAAAAGAAATTCTACAACTGATTATTACTGAAGCAACATCTCTGCTGAAGCAAATGCCTCAAGAATACAGATCAAGGGCAGATCTGCAGCTTATTGCCAAACTGCCAAAGCCGTATTTGTAAGCATTCATATGATCTCTATCATGTAGATCGCTTCAAGGATCTGAAAAACCATGACAATTTTTAGACTAAACAACAATCAGAATCACAAAATTAAATAGCAAAAGAACACAATTTATAGAGTCAAACAATAAGCAACCTCAGCGTTTTACAAACACTTCAGCTACTAAATCGACTGATGAATGGATAGTAAAAAAAAAAAGAAAGAAAACACTTGGCGTAATATGATTTGCAAAAAAGGGGCTCACTTCATAGATGTTAATATTTTGACAAATATACCAACAGCACATATGTTATACCATCAACGGACTAAATTCTCACTAGGTGTAAAAGCTGGGGCCAAAAGGTCAATTTAAGGCATGGCTAAGGAGAGGATTTCTAAAACAAGGCCAGAACTCTGCCATCTAACAACTAGAGGTTGCACATTTTCCTTAACCAATTACGATGGCCTTTTAATGGCTGCTGAATGATGCAGAGGTGAAGGCAATGGGAATCAAATGTACCTGTAAAAATGTAAAGCCATCCATGTGCACAGAATAACCTAAAGTGATGAGAAAAACAAGCTAAAGGGCAGATTTTAGAGTTAGGACAATGTGCTCCGGTTATGACAGATACAGGAGTAACTAGTTGTGGTGACTGGAATTTGTTAGGTTAGATGTCCCATGCAATAAATGGCTGAGTTATACATGGCCTTTCGTTTACTAGAAACATGAATAGTCAAATAATTTACCCCTTTCTTTTGTGCTTCATAAACAAAATGTAAACTTTTTCAGACATTTGGCCGATAATAGCTTCATTACACATGTGGACCGATACTACAAGGTGCTTTCACCTATTACGATTAGGGGAGCAAATGCTTTGCATATGTACAAATCAAGGAATGGTGGTCAACACAAGACAGTCAATTAAGGCCCAATTCAATGTTTTCCCAAATTTATAATCTTACGTGAGAAACTGCTCAAACCAAGTTTGACCCAAACAAGTTTTTAAATAAGCATCTGAGGCGATAAGACTCTGATAATTAAATTTTAACGAAAATTATATGTTCAATATAAGTCATTAATTTTACATTGATTTTTTTGGTTAACAGATGCCTTTATTTTTGCTAATACTTTCCAAAAAATCAACAGGACTGTCCTAGGGGAAAAACATATTTCATTTCAAAAATATTCCAGCATTTCAAGGAAGTTGCATTTATAACACACATTTAAATGAAGACAGTTTATAACTAGTTTTTAATTATGGTCAATTGATAAACATAAAATGTATTCTTTAAAACCTTCCTATGTACCCAACCCAACAATTGTACCTGAGCTGCTTTTGAACAAACAGCAGGAGAAACTGGGCCATTCATCTGTTCGTAGTATTGCCTCTCTGCGTCATCGTAACGGTACTTGTCGAACCAGATCTTTTCTTGAGAGAGGTATTCAGTACTCATGGTGCTGTAAAGAAATGATGTCTTAATTAGAACCATAGTTATAATTTAACATCAATAAAAAAAGCTTTTTTTCCAGAATAAACTTGAATCCTCAAAACTGTCAATTTTCATGAAAAAAATCTACATTTTTATATAGTTTGATGAAAAAAATTAATTTCTGAAAGGGACCACCAAAATTATACACAAGATATCTGAACCGAGACAATAGTTTCTCAATGTGTAGATTAAGCACTGTTTGTAAATGTGTACAGTACTTGGACATACTGGAAAAAGCTAAACTAATGTTTTAATTAAACTATTTTGTTTTTAATAAAAAAACAAGGTCTTTTGCATTGAACTTGAATTGGCACTGCAGTTGCTGCAAGAAACTCACATTATTTTTACATAGAATTTTACTCCATGATTATCACTGCTCAATAACTAGCCAGCATTTTTGTCTGTTGACACTGCTAATAAATCTTTCAATTAATAAAAAGGCGAAGATATTTTAAAACTTCAGAAAAATGGAGTACAAATGTGTAACATTTAGTCAAAATTAGTAACATAAGGAAATCTTTTGACTTATACATTTACCTTAAAACAAAAAAAAAAAATGTATAAAAATTTGTTCTTAAACTACAGTTGATAACACAAAAACGAGGAGGCCTTATAGTCCAATCAAGACTGTATATTCAACTACTTGCGAAGCTATCCCAATAATTCCTTCAGACACTTTTTAAAGGTTGTCAAGTTTTCTGGTTTAACTAAATGACTCCGTAGTCTGTTGCAGATACCCTTTATAGAGATGCGATTCCTGGCTTCAGTTCTAAAAACACTTCCCCTTAACTTCCACCATTGTTTTTCAATATGTTACACTCTTTTTACTTTATCAATGCCTTAGACGGTTCTTTAGACCTTGATTTGGTTCCCAAGTGGCGTTCTCAGCTCTAAAGATATCTAATTCCCCGAGACTGTAAGAGAAGGACATGCCCGTTAGTATAGGAAAGTAGAGATTAAACCAATCTCATATAAAGTATGGTGCTGGGACAACAGCAAAAAAAATTTTTAGCAGACATTGTGGAAAAGGAAACGAAATAATCCAATTGGAATTCTGCAACAAATACAGTCATTACATTTGTGAAAAACTCAGTGTTTCAATTTGTATAAAAGAGACAGGCAGTTAATCTACATCTACTTCTAGAAACAAAAAGCAGCATAACTGGAAAACATATATGACTGATGACTGTGCTTGATGTGTTTGAACCACCACAAGCAATTTTGCCTGGGCTTCTTCTGTGAACAGAGAAAATCCTGTTTTTATAAAAGGCTGCGTTTTAAGGTATCACATGCATTCAAGTGTTCATGTCCTTCTTTAACCTCCTTAGCGTTAAATTTTATTACAAAAAAACAAAGTATAATGATACAAATAATAGTAACGATGAATAAAAACAATAACAGTAATAATAATATGACTAATGATGCCAAAACAGTATGTAATCTCATAATGAGTCCTATTGTCAGTCAGGACAATAGCAGCGTCATCATCAAATCCTTCCATGAGAACCCTGAATACAATGAGGACTGATCATTTATGTTAGGTAGAATGCCTAGAGCATTCTAGGACCTAGAACCCCTGCAGATTTAATTTTTTCTCCAGCCGTCTGGAGTTTTTTTTTTGTTTTTCTGTCCTCCCTGGTCATCGGACCTTTCTTTTACTCTAAGTTAATTAGTGTTCTCGGATTTTAATTCTTACTTTGTCTCTTTCTCTTTCTTCATCATGTAAAGCACTTTGCGCTACATTATTTGTATGAAAATGTGCCATATAAATAAATGATGTGCTTCTTTTCAGATCTTCTTTCCAGATTTATCAGTTTTTGAACAGCACACAGCACAGGTGTGAGTTGGATTTTTTTTTTGTTGGAGGTATGTAATCAATAAAATGTCTACCAATAAGGCACTCTGGATTGATCCATGATGTGCTGGGCTGACCACGGGTGGATGTGCAGCAATGATTTGTTCTACAAGCTGGCATGTCAAGTTTGCATGAGATACAGTTTTGCCAGTTTTTTTGTTTGTATAACACAAATGCATTCTAGATGCACTATTCCCCCAGATGATGAAATAACTTTTGTAGTATTTCTTTTGTTAATAATAATAATTCCTTGCATTTATATAGTGTTTTTCTCACTAGTCAAAGCGCTCAGCAATTGCAGGTTAAGGGCGTTGCTCAAGGGCTCAACAGAGCAGAGTCCCTTTTGGCATTTACGGGATTTGAACCGCCAACCTTCTGATTGCCAGTGCAGATCCCTATCCTCAGAGCCACCACTCCGCCTGTTTTTGCCTCCACATAACAGGATAGAAAGTCAATTCTTGATCCACACAATCTACACTATTGTAGTTGACCACAGCACAAGGCTTTGTAACCTGCTTGTTCCCTTTTGCCTGCACAGTGACTGTAGCTGCATTATGGACAGTGCTAAGACAACAAGCATCTTTCTTCTCCTTCCATTTTAGCGTGAGAACTACTGCCAAACTACTAGCGCAACACATTGTAATTTAGCTCTGCCAAAGTCTTCAGGCATGCCATGATGGTTAGGATGCACTGTTCCAAAGTTTTGATCTTTCTTTGCAGCAAGATGTGAAACAGCTCTGGCTAAACATAAAAACTGCCCATGGTTATACAGTATCCTTGATCCAAAAGAGCATCTTATCAAAGTCAGCACAAATGAGTAGTGTACTGATTGCATTTCAGATCAAACATTATGCCTTTCCCTGTGTATAGAACCAAATTTTAAATGTATTCAGTTTAAGATTCACAAAGCTCGTAAAGCTTTATGCCAAATCTTGCTCTTTTTGATGTGATGTACTGTATCCATGACACTTTCATCAATGCCGACATCGTGGTCCGGAATGTAAACAATCCAAAGTTTTACTATCAATAAATAAAGCACTGACATGTTCACTCTATAATAGTATGTATTTGGTTGCACTCCTCAGTACCGAATTGAGTGCTGCTGTGTCTTTTTCACAGCATGGCAGCTAGAATTGTAGACAATATTCCATGTGCAGACATACTAGGCATCATATTGTGCAAAAATATTTAGTGCCTTCATTTATATTCAGCACTTCTTACAACATAACTTAATATTTGATTTACCTTTATAAAGGTTTCTGCACAATGTTTAGTGATAGAAACGTTGAATCAGCATAAAACCCTAAATCCTCTTCTGAGGTTGCTTCATGTAAAACAATTTCTACCATCCTCTATTTATAACGTTAATTTTTCTTATGTGCCCTTTGCACTTTTCTACATTAAACTACATTTTCTAAGTGCTCATCGCATCTTGGAAGATTGTTTAGATTTAGACAGAACCTTGTGGGAATAAATTTATGAGCGGTCCTCACTGCATGTGAAGCTTTCACCTCTTATCTGTACTCTTGGTCATCTGATGGCTAACCAAACTGATAAACAGTTTTGTAGGTTACTTCTGGGGCCAATAGCATCTACTTTCAAAATTAATCTTTATTGTAGGAAAATATCAAAAGCATTTCAAAAATCCAAGTGTGTCTCTTTCCTCAAGTCTAGCAGATGGAGAAATATAATCTAAATACACAGAGAGGAGACTTCATTCTGCCGATAGTGCTCACTGTTCAAAATAAAAAGCCCAAAGCATTTTTTTCAAGTGAGATAATAAGCGCATGTAGGAATGTTACGATACCAGAATTTCAGCATTTGACACCAATACCTGTGAAATTTCACAATACCTTTCAATAACTGGAAACAAAAATCTCCATTAAAGTGAACAATATTGTGCCATTTTCTGTAATAGAACATAAAATATATAAATACGAATACATTTACTTATTTGGCTGATGTCATGTGAGAGAACTATTTCCTTTTTTTTTCTTCCCCCAATTAGAGCACAGATAGATGAAGTGACCTGCTCATGGTCACAAAGTGTCAGTAGCAGGATTTGAACCCAGAACCTCAGGGATGGATGTCTAAAGCCTTAATCACTATACCTCACTGCCTGCCAAAAACTTTACCACAGAAGTAACAGCAACATCAAGAAGTTACCCAAGTATCATTAAATGAATATATTGGCATTCATAAATATCAAATTACAAATTAGTGCTTGACATTTAATGTGTGATGGACACGGTGATCCCCCATGTTTTTAACGAAAACTGTGGGAAATTTTATAATCTTGAAGGGATTACAGCATAGGGGTTATAAAGGATAATATCCACATGAACTATCCTGATCTTACCATGTGCACATTAAAGATTTATTCTCTTGATATTTTCATTCCAGGAACTGAAAAACACTACTTAATAAACGTGAAAATTTAAACATTACTAAGTCTGTACTGTTGAATTAGTGCATTTCAAGATAATTTCAGGTATTTAAATTTTAAAAACTCTTTAAAAAATGTTTTTAACATGGTTTTAATATCTAGTTTGTCAGAGCATCTCCGCTTTTAGGTTTGTAATAGCTGAAATTATATTTGCATCATTAGCTTGGTAAAAATAAGCTAAAGATTAATGCATGAGTCAAATTGATTCAATTTTTAAATGTCACAAAATCCAATACAATGTTTCCCTCATGACTGCAAACTGTACAAAACCAGATAGAAACCATTTTTATATGTAGTTCTTATTCATGTTTTTCTTGAGCATTACTTTGCCTTCTTGAGTAATTTGTCTACGTGCAGTGACACATGAATGCAGTACCAACTGTCATTCAAAACTGAAACAAAGATTGTGGTTTTGGAACGTTACTATAGACTGGAACTGAAAGTATGAGTTCCTTTAACATTCCTAGCTGCACGTACTGCAGTTGCGTTAAATCAAAAATGCTTCCATTGCATGAACTTACTGGGGTATAGTTATTCAAATCACAAAAGATTTTCAGACAAAACTTTTAACGTCTCTACAAAATATTTATCAAAAATTACAGTTTATAACAAACATAACCTCTCTCTGTAAAAAGTGTGAAGGAAATGTTATTAATGCTTTTGCTACAACTGTCAATTATATTACAGTGGCTGAAGGTTTTCACTGTAACAAATCAGATATTCAGAGACTGATTCCAGACTTTCAGTGTACTCCTGGTAAAATGCCCTCCTACATCTCCTAGGTAGAATTAAAATGCTATAATGGTGTATAATTTGGTTTCCCATCTAGATGCAAACACCACAAGGCAAGAATTTTTACAATTTTGCGAACAAAATAGATACATTTAAGGGTTCCAAAATCATTTAAACTCTCTCAAAACATTATTTACTCTTTAACACCGCTTTGCTGATGAACAGGTTTTGTTTCATTTATATCTCAGAGGAATAGACAGATCAGTCTAATATGTAACTCTTATGTGATCTGTAGAAGAGCCACTCCATTGTTCCTGAACAAACATTGAAAAAGTCCCTACTATGGATCAATTTATCTATAAAACTGAGTAGAGGGGAATGGAAAAAAGGAGCTAAGACAGTTCAAAAATATTGCCTGAATAACCATGCAATGTAAACCTATAGCCATTACTTTAAGAAAAGTGTATGACTGCAATGCAGTATATACAGTGGTCCTTGAAAGTTATTGAACCCGTAAGAATTGTCCATATTACTGAATATATATTTAAACTAAAATAGACTAGCATAGAATAGAATAGCACATAGACTTAAAGCATCATCAGGTTTTCACACAAGTCCAAGAAGTAGGAGAACCCAGCTAAACAAATGAGACCAAAATATCATACTTGGTCATTTATTGAGGAAAATCACCCAATATTACATATCTGTGAGTGGCAAAAGCATGTGAAATACGTATGTATGTATGTGAAGCTAGCAGGTAATTTGAATGTGAGATCAGAGTCAGGTGTGAATGGTCACCCTGTTCATATTAAAAGAACAGGGTAATATGCTTCATCACCAAACAGGTTTGTGCAGTATCACTATTTCATGCCACGGACAAAGGACACTTCAGAGGAAACAAGGAAAAAAGAATTGTTAATGCTCAACATGCTGGGAAAGGCTAAAAAATCATCTCTATGAAGAGTTTGGATTGCACCAATCCAGTTAAACAGATTTTGTAAAATGGAAGTTTAAGAGTATTTTTAACTCTACCCAGGAGTGGTCCACCAACAAATATCACTCCAAAGGCAAGGGATATAAAAGGTCAAAAAAGAATCAAGGGTAACTTCTAAGCAACTAAAAGCCTCTCTCACATTGGTTAATGTTAATAAGTCCAAAAACACTGCTGCCTGTTTGCTGAAGAGCAGGTGGACAAGCTTAAAAGCTACAGGATTTATATTTTATGGACAGATGATATCAAAATAGAAGTTTTTGGTTCAAATGAGAAGTGTTGCATATGGAGAAAGAAAAACGCTACATTCCAGCATGAGAACCTCATCACATCTGTGTTGTGTGGTGGTAGTATCATGCTTTGGGCTGGTTTTGCTGCTTCTGGGCAAGAACAGCTTGCCATTGTGGATGAAAAAATTAATTTTAAATTATATCAGCGAATTCTAAGGAAAATGTCAGGACATCTGTCTGTGGACTAAATCTCAAGAGAAATTGGGTTATGCAGCAAGACAACTATCAAAGAGAGGCTGAAGAACAATAAAATAAAGGTTTTGGAATGGCCAAATCAAAGTTCTGACCTTCACAATAGAAATGTTGTGGAAGGATATGAAGTGTGCAGTTCATTTCAGGAAACCCAGCAACATCTGAGTTGAGGCAGTTCTGTATGGAGGAAAGGGCTAAAATTCCTCCAAGCCATTATGCAGGACTGATCAAGACCTGCCAGAAATGTTTAGCTGCAGTTTTTCCAACAACAGGGGGGTCGCATTGTTTTGCTACTCACAGACAAGTAATACTGGGTGATTTTCCTAAATAAATAAATGAATGATCAAGTATGGTACTTTTGTCTCATTTTTTTCAGCTGGGTTCTCCATATCTACTCTTAGTCATATTTATGCAGGAATATGGAAAATTCTGAAGGGTTCACAAACTTTCAAGCACCGCTGTATTTACAATTCACAATTTTTTAATAACATTCAACGTTTGGCTGAAAAGATTTCTTACTAAACCCAAATTATAAAAAACATAAAACTGCCCTACTTTGTCATCTGACAATGTGCAGCTGGAGGTGTCCTAGATGTTGCTGAAGCTTTCTTGCTTGAATTATCCACAACAGCCTCGTAAAAATTCTTCTCTGCGGCATCAAATTGAGATTTCCTCAGCCAAATATACTCACTATCTGAATGTAGGAAACACTGAACTGTGGAAGGAAAGTCCTCCTGTGAAAAAGGTACAGCACTACATGAGCCTCCACTCCGGTCTTGTGTGGGTTTCTCCTCTTCAAATGAAACCTTTTTACTGCCCTTTTTCTTTCCTACCGACTGGTCTGGTAAACTGTTACAACAGCTATCAGATTTTACTGATTTGTGCTTTATATTAGAAATACTGCATTCCATTCCAATAGTTCCGCCAAAAAAATCACTGCTTCCTCCAGCCTCATTTAAATCCATTTCCATGTTAGTCTCATGACTTTTGGCAGTTTTGCTTTTTTTCTTCCCAACTTGCTTAGATGATAGGGATGGTGGTCCATCATACAGGTTTTCGTAGAAAGTCTTTTCTGCAAGATCATATACTGGTTTATCTATCCAGACACCAGAGAGAAGCTCTTGAAGACAAACAGAGAAATGTGGGAGGCCATTAATTGGATGACTTGGCCCTACTGCATTTAAGTTTGAATTAGCAGTCAAAGGAAATCCTTGCATTATTGGGGTTGGCACTCCAGACATGTACCCTTCATCAGGAGTTCTTTCTACAGATGGCAAGTTAACAGGAAAAGATTCAACTGGTAAATAATCTGGAATGGATAGTGTTCTTTCCATAAAACTGCACTCCGCATCATCAAATATTTGCTTATTAATCCAGACAGTTTTAACAACATGATGACAGGCAACCAAATCACTATGGTTGCATGCTGCGGCTTGGGGAACATAATTTAATATATTCCGGTCGTGCAAATCTGAGTTAGGAGACAGATGAAAAGCAGAAGCAAGTCTTTTCTGAAACACACTCTCAGCTGCATCATACTGCGATTTTTTAAACCAAACAGTGTCTTCACGCATGCCAAGCAGCATTAGCTCCTGTTGATCCAACTGGCTTTTTATTCTCTGTGACATCTTCCTTCTTTTCTGTTTCTTGATTACCTTTTTATATTCCCCATCTGGACTGCTGCTTTCGGTGGAAGAAACTAAGGAACTGTCGTCTACCTTTTCCAAGTTTTTCGCAGAATTAGTCAGGTTTTGTGGTTGCTCTATCACGGCTGCCAAAGATGCAAGTCCCTCATAATAAAGCTTTTCAGCTTCGTCATACTTTAGCTTGTCCATCCATACAGTTTCCAATAGAAATGGGTGTTTTTGCATCTTCATCTTCCAAATTGCAGCATTAAAGAGAAAAAATGAAAACCAAAGAGAACACAAGCACAGTGACAGGATATGGCTACAACCAAGTAACATGCACATACAGTACTTTTTTTGGGTTTGATCTAAAAGAAATGTAAGAATGCAAATTCATTCCTATAAATCAGATTTATATCACAAGTAATAAGCATTTGTGAATTTAACTTTGAGATTAATAAAGTATCTATCTATTCTCATATCAATAAATATACAGTTATATTAAAAGTTTCAAATCCAATTTTTCCTTACACATAAAAATGCACAAAAGAATTTACCACAAATAATATATTTATATTGTGTACTAGAATAAATTGCTCTATCAATTTTCATTCAAAGGTTTGTAGGAAGCTGGAAACATCTCATCACCAAATATTACTGAGCTCTTTCCCAGACATTCCTAAAATAGGCCAATTGGGAACTGCCAATTCACCTAACATGCAAGCCTTTGAGATGCAGGAGAGAACTGCAGTCTAGGAGAAAACCAACCCGAAATAAAAATGTACAAAAATCCCTATAACCGGGGGGCCAGGTTGGAACCAGACTCACCTACCGCAGTTTCACCATGATGTCAAAGTCAGAACTCTGGGAAATGTTACATTTTTTTAAACCAAAATGTAAGATCCTGTATGAGCTATGTTTTTAAGAATATAATCTCATTTACAGAGATAGAACTTGCATTCTTTATTTAATTGTGTGATTAGGTTTTGGACATTTATCCTGTGGCACTGAATAAATTATCAGCAAACCAAAAAATCAAATCAACTGGAAAAAAATAAATACATCCTTTACTCTAGGTCTGCAATACCCTCCCACTGGGTATTTTAAAAAGCTTTGTTTAAGTAAATGAATAAATGTCTAAAGTAAATGTATAAAGGTGCATGGCATGGAGGAAGTGCATTTAAAATCTACATCAGTAACAAAAGAAAAACTGAAAAAGAAAGCAAGGCTTTCAGCCAACTTCATATTTAATTTAAAATGTGTAGTTTGATGCACACTTTTTCAGATCATTTTTGATCTAACATATAGCATGATGGTATCTATTTAAGGAGTACATATACCAATTCTCAGCAGCTCTGGAAGTAACATATGTTCATGTTATAGCTTATATCTCCTTCTTAATCCTAATTTGCAATAGTAAGATATTGCAATGTACAACATAAGTGTATGAAGGGAATATGCATGTGCAATACAGGTGTATAAACTGCATAAAAAAGTATGTGTAAATAAATAAAGCCATGCACATTTCTACTGTAGGACACCTACACCATTAGCTCCAATATTTTTAATCAGGAAGAACAAGATTTTGTTCACTACATGAAGATTTAGTAAAATGTGAGATTTAACAAGAATCTTGAGCAAAATCGCTTTAATAATTGTTAACAAATAAAATTGTTTACATCCAAAACAACTGAACAAAAACATCATCTGGTCTAAGAAAAGATTTAAACAATTGTAAAGTTTTACATACACAAAAATCAGGATCAGAAACTCAAAAGAAAATGGGCATGATACAATACTATATATGAAGCCATACAGGTTCAGCATCCCTAATCTAAATCCTTTTGAGCTCTGAAATGATGCTACAAGTTGAAAATTCCTCTTGCTTCTGTGGGGCTCTGACCAATGTTCACACTATTTTTTTTAAAAAACTGATAAGCAGATGTGAACACCACAAGAGCTGGTATGTACTGTTTACAATCAATATGAATTTCAAAGGGCATGATGCACCACTACATAAACGGGAGTTGGGGCGGTTCACCCATGAAGTATCAAGGAACACTAAGCACCACTCGGTTGAAGGATGAAAGGCGTAATAACAATTGCATAGCAGTTCATGACAGCAGCATGGCACACACAAAAAAAAAAAAAACCTTAAAACACTGGCTCTGATACTCTGCTAGTGCAGGTTTATTATCAGCCATTGTCACTGCCAGATCTACTGTAAAATCTAACATATAATGCGTATGTTGATTTATTCCAAAATTTTCAGGTAAAAAAAGAAATTTCTATCTAATGTGAAACCTTAACTTTCAAGATTTTAGGGTTTGGGCAGATGTTGACTTTGGTCAACAGGAGGGGTGAGGGCGATAATCAGCTGTAAACGTTTAGAAAACTAACTGTTATGGTAAAGGTAGACTGTCTTTGCTTAGAGGAATATTAGGCCTTGTTGACTTGTGTCGTCTAATCCCTGGGTGTACATGAGTAGTGAAGAGCAAAGAATGGCAAAAATGGTGACAATTGGCGAGAAAGTGAGGCAAATGTGCAAAGAAAAATATTCAGTGGACAACTTTTTGCATGTATTTTATTATTCTGAATTGGAATCTGACTTGTCAGACTCTGATTTGGGTGCAAGTAACCTGGACATTGAGATTAAAAATGAAAGTGAGGTACCAGCATACCAACATCAGCTGACTTGTCCCCAGCTGATCATGGTGCCGAACACCTTTGTGCAGCTGATGCACCTACGGCAACATCTGCCTAGAAGGGCCGCCAATTACACTTCCAAGAGGTAGAAACCAGAATGTGTCGGTCGCTGCCCATCCGCTGCAGCCAGATATGGGGAATATGCAGCAAGAGTGGCCACAGAACCAGCAACAGATATTTTTTTTGTCGAGTTATATGTGAAACCATAGCTTTGTGTGCTTTTCAGAAAACAGCCTGGCAGCCGCTCACCCCACACCAAACAGCGTGCACTGCCGCTGCAGCCAGAGACACTGAATGCACAGTGACAGCAGACTGCATACAGCAACAGACATTTTATGTTGATTTATTTGAGAAACTATTACTTTAAGATTATGTGTTGTGTATCATGCACACCCCAATTTTTAATGAACTAAAATGAGTTGAATTTGTGTGCATTACTCATTGTGATATTTGCTTATTCTCTGCATACAGTGGCCTTTTAATTACAGCACAGCATTGCAGGTGGAGAGGGAAACCCTGATGTTTATTGTTTTTGTTGTTTAACAGCTGATAAAGGTATTCAGCTTATGCTACTCTGCACAAACATTGTTTCATGCACAAAATTATTACAAATATTGTACAAAATTAACGTGTATACAAAACATAAATGTGGTGTTTAGACTTAGGTTCAAATCCAAACATTTTATTATATGTATTCAGATATTCCAAATGATGAAAATATTCAAAAGTACTTCTGGTCCCAGATATTTCAAATTAGGGATGCTCAACATGTATCAATTGCTCAAACCATTGATGAAATAAAAGATCTTCAAAACACTTAGATCAAACCCAATGTAATATAATGAAAGTAATGAAAGATGTCAATATAAAAATGTAGCATATACGATTTGATAACAAGAACTTTGGATTAAATGGGCACCAAACTACCATTTCAACAATGGAAGGCAGTTTCTTAAAATGTAACACACAATACAGAGACGTTTTATGTTTACAGACAAACAAAAATAAAAATGAAATGAACAGTCAAAACAAAATAATATGGTGCATGATGTTGGATTGAAGCATGCAAAATGACATTCAGCTTTTAGCCCTTTCAGTAAAAAAAAGATGTAACTGTAATTGATTGTTGCAAAGAAAACAAAAATCAAACCTCAGTAATAATCAACTAGTTTAGAAAAAGGAAGCAATGCTATATTAAAGTTACCATAGCTTCTAACAATGAAATAATGCATCCTAGCGATGAAATATATAAAATCAAAACCTTGCAAACACAAGAGATACTCAAAAAAATGCTGAAGCATTACTACAATCGAAAGACTTAATGAAAAAGTAAAAACAATTAAAATTACTTTAAGGTGATTAAATGTTTGACTCCACTTCTTTGCAACAACAAACTTAGTCAACAGTTTAAATCCTCATACAGTAAGAAATAAAACTTCTGTATACACTACACCTTATGTAGCTAACATATTAAACTGTTAATTTAATAAGATCTACCCATCACTCACTGACTCTTTAGAGCTGCACTAATGCATTTCACTCTAATAATGCATCTCAGCGTAGAGCTACTTAAAATATAAAGGAGTGTTCTTTCAGAGTATTATGGCAAGTGCATACCTTACCTTGGATCTTCCTTGAAAGCAGAAGAAAAAAGATGTACAAATATGATTAGAAAGGATACAAAATTTAAGGACAGAATTACAGTAATTGTTTTCTATGCATGAAATAAACTTGTGCAAACTGGTACAGACTATATGTGCTATTTAAGAAATGCAGACAATATGTGCCATGCAGGAAATGCACCTTTGAGACCTTGCCTTTTAGCAGGTCAGTACAACATCTTAAAAATAAATTTGCAAAATCCCATTTCAATTCTTCACACTATATATTGCTTAACTAAGTGAACTCTTCTATAATGACAACCGATATGTAAACTGCAAAAAGTCATTACCTTTTCACTGCACTAGAATATGAATGTTTCATGTACATTTAAATCTTTAACAAAATGAATTACAAAAAGACTGCAACGATCAACAGAGAGCCTGCAATTATTTAAAAAAAAAAAAAAAACTCAAAGCAAAAATGCAGTCTGACTACCACATGAAACATCAATAATTCAAACCAAGCAATTTCAAAATGTGCTCCACTTACAAACACGTTTCAAGCTTTAAGAGGTAGATGCCAAAAGTAACCATATCCTGTAAAAATTCCACGTTAAAATACTATTAGGTATAAGAGGTAATGTCAATATACTGTAGTCACTGTTAACTAAAGATGATATAAATGGGCCCTTAATGCTCAATTCAACATTACTATTTATGAAAGAAGTGGGTAAAAAGAGACACCATGTATGATCAACAATTTACAAACATTTAATGAGGTTCTTCATGATGTATATTTAAAACCACAATGAATGTGCACTTTCATAATGCTTTATAAATTACTTAATACTAAATGCATCATGCCCATCAGTGTAGAGAATAGCCTACTGTCAAGAACAAACCTTCTCTTAAGATTTTGGTCATATACAAAAAGAATAAAGATATATTCTGCGTCCCAATCCATGGTGCTCCCATTTCTGTCCAAAATGTACTCTGTTTGATGTATTTAGGGACATTTCCTCTTTCCAAGCAATTTTTTAGTGCCAGTACTCATCTTCAAGTGTTTATACATACACATATACACTCACTGATAGACATTCATATAAATGCACACAGCTGTCAGTTTATTAGGTATAGATCCTACCTTCAAATTAATTCTACATTGCATAATGTCATATGTTGAGAAATAGCAGTCTATAGTATACAAAAAATCTGCCAGACCAGCAATTTTATCATCTGTAATAACTTGGTTGTAAGGGGAAAATGTTAAAAAAGGAGTTACACCTTTGGAACTTTGAACATAGCATGACAGATGGTGCTAGAGGTGTCAGTTCTAACATCTTCCAAAAGGCTGTGCATCACGGGTTATGCACAACCATTTCAAGAGTTACTGAGTGATAGTCAATCTGGATTAAGATTATAACTGCCTGTGAACCAATGAGCTCAAAGATAAATGGAAATTATCATTCAAGGAAACAGACTGGCCTCAATTAGGCAAATCCCATGGAATTTCAAGACTAATATAGAGAATGTCCTTTTAGAAAGCACCATGTATTCAGATCATGTACAGTACCAATTCTGTCGACAAGAAATCAACAAAGCACATTCCCAGCAGGCACCAAAACATCAAAAGTGGACAATCCTTGAAGCATGCCTACAAAGCAGTCAATGAATATATGTGTATATACATAAATAAATGACGCTCATAACGCAATACGCTTTCTCGACCACTCAGGTCTACTGATAAATGGTGTCTGGTTACATCAAATCTCAATCCAGCTCTTTTCATGTGTAGCTCCTTGCTGGCGGAACAAGGTGTCCACCTCCATTTGAAATTCTGACTCACTCATTGTGTATAAAAAGCATTTGAAGACCCTCATGGTTGGTGAATCTCTGTGTAACTGATGTCAGTGGCTAGGTTTTTGTAACTAAGAACTGTATCAAGCTTGCATTATTTTCTGAGCTCTCCAATAGAGAAGATCAAGTTTGTAATCTTGGGTACTTGTGCACTAAACGGACGGACGGCATGATAAAGGAAAACAGAAGTGTTTTGGAGGTTGCATAAGGTTTTCTCCCTACCCATTCTAGTGTTGGGGTCCGTGGGGGAGGCTTCACTGCCGTCTGTTTAGGACACGAGTATCAAATCTTGTCCTGTAACACTTGATACCAAACAGTCCCCCAAGGCTGATGGTTACTTGATTATGATAACCTGTTTTGGATAAAAGCATCTAAGGAAATAAATGTAAGAATCCAGGATTATTTTACATCTTGCTAATGAAAAGATGAGAATCTGGAGCTAGCAGCGTAAGTCCATGCAGCCACCCCTTTTGGAGTCAGCAATACAGGCTTGTGGTGGCAGTGCAAATGATGTTAGGAAAATGTTTTCCTGGCACACATCTGGGCCCCCAATAACCACTAAAGGGCACATGAACGGCAAGGCATATCTGAACACCATTGCTGCCCAACTAAATCCCATAACAGGTAAAGTTTATTCCATATTCAGATGGATTGTTTCAGGATAACAATGTATCATGTCACTAGGCTCCTATTGATAATGAATGTTCGCGGGGACGTGACAAGAAGATTTCATTGCTTCAATAGCCCTCATGTTTGTGGGATCTCAACTCTGTCAAGTAGCTTTACAATGTACTGGAAAAGGGCCGTCTGTAGCATGCCTACAAAAAGAAAGTCCTCTAATAACCATTTATTACCTTTAACTCAAAAGGTTTTTCTGTGTTACATAAATATTGTTCCAAGAGATTCAGCAGTGTGAACTGATAGTTTAAGGGGTCCCATTAGATTACCATTATAGCAAAGGTGTTTTACACAGACTTGTGTCTATCAGCTTTAAAGCATGCAGAAACAATCTAGGAAGCAGCCTCTGACCCAAAGCCTCTGTACCACTAAAATATTCCATTATTCATGTCCAGATCTTTCTCTCCTTTACCTTTTTATGTTAATGTTCTTTCCTACAATTTGCAAGTTATATATGCTAAAGATGCCCTTGTAAATTCAGATCTAGAAAAGCTTTGTCTTAAAAAAAGAATTGTTAGCATGTCTGGGATGACACAGCAAGAAAAGCACCTGGCTTGGTATGCTTCTCAAGCAACTTTGATCAAGACATTTATTTATTTATAGAATCCTGATTGCAACTGTATTCGATCAACAAAGTGAACCTGGGATCAAAAGAAATTTGAGATCAACAGTTTTTCCCCGTCAGCCGCAGTACAATTTTGTAGCGCAATCTTTTTTGCTTGGTGCAGCATGCCTACATTTTTCAAAATCGGGTCCTGACGAATTCTTCCTGCTCTGAAAGCCAAAGGCAACACTACTAGGTTTGTGTACCAAATAAACTGGAATAGTCACGATTTAAGCAAAAATATCGCGTCAGTACGCGAAAAAGGTTTACATTAAGGAGCAACTTTATTCCAAATTAATACTTATCTCGAGTCCCTAATTCTTAAAATCTGAAACTCGGGAATCTTAGTGAAATAAGTGGTCGTACTTACACACACAAGACTGTGTGCTCGGGTGACGCTTATGCTATGAATCGCTTCTTATTAATATTGTCAAATCGACTTTACACGCAAAAATTAAATAGTAAATATACGGCATTTAAGGGCAACAGACTGCTGACTGTTTCAAGTGGGGCCAATAACAGGTACGATTAGCAATATCACCTTGTCGAACTTCACACAAAACACTTGAACGAGGTGTCTGCTGGATGTGACTAGGCACCTTCTGCCAACATTACTGTGCTAACCCCTCACTCCGTTACTATTTAGCCACATGATACTGCCTGTCATCGGCTGCAAAATCAGACCAGGCCTAACCGTGACGCTCCAGGCCTAGTTCTGCTCAAAGACATACTAGGAGAAATAGACACAAGTTTAGCCATAGGGGTAAAGGCACAATACCACGTCTCACCGCGTTAAATTTGCCGTGTCTTCAGACCTCAGCCTGCCTCGTGCTGCCTGGAGAGTGGAAAGAGAACAAGCTGGGCCGGACGACGCTTCTCATTCACGCTGGGGGGGAGTCGAAAGTGCATCGCTTTATCTGCGGTTGAGTAAGAAAATATTTTAAGAGTATTAAAGAAACGATAGAATGTTATTAAGAATACGTGTCCAGTAATAAAGCACAAGATATAGAAACAAACGAAACTGTGTACTGTGATATTGAATTCGTATCCCTCTGATGAGTGAGCTGTTGGTACAGTCCAAAATGGAGGGTCGATAAATTTAAAGAGACCAGGCAGGCGCGATCTATTTACTCTCCCAAGGAAGAAAAAAAAAGAAGTGGGAGTGATTCATAGTAAATTTATAATTAGCGATTACGACATTTTTAAATTCGTTAAAACACGATGTGTTACGGAAAAAAAGTATTAGGATTACAAGTAGAGATGGAAAGCTAAATAGATTTTTATTATTTTTAAACAATTACAATTATGAGTGGCTAAAATCATTTCAAAATCATATTTGTGATAACCCACATTATATATTATTTACTCTTGTGCTATTTAATTATTAATAATCTGCCATGAGCAGAGTGTATAGAATAAGTTAAGTTCTTGTTTGCAAATAATGGAACCATCTAGAAGCAGATTTTGATTTTGTTGCCCCAATGTCAGAATTAAAACCACAGGTATGATATATTGAAAAATTGTTTTGATTGTTTCTTGTAATTCCTATATATTTTATGGAATATTACCTATATATTTTATGGGCCAAATTAAAAAATGAAAACCATTTTTTTCTATCAGCTAACAATTTTTCAACAAAAGTTACTTTAATTGAACACCGATGAGTTATAGCAGAAGATAGTAGCATGTATTGTAAAGATGTTCAATAGAATGATCAAAACTTACTACCATCCAGACACAACTTTCTTTTAATGCCAAGATAGAGAAGAAGACTTTGCAGCACAATCCAGTAAAGATGGATCTTTTGTTTACTGCACTGGCATAAGTACAGTTAACTCAGCAGAGATTGGAAGGTTAGGGTGACTCGTCTAAAAGAAGCTTCTTTATAATGTAATTCAAAAACATCAATACCTGTTGCCCACTCTGTGCTTTTGAAAGAAACCTACCAGATCTCTGAAAAACTTCTTGAGAGAATGAACTACAATGAGCAACACTGGTTCATATGTGAGGAGCTGATCATTATGCGTATCTTACTTACTATGTTAACAGTCTGGGCATGCAAAATTTCCCCATTTCTTTTGTGAGTGGGGCAGCAGAGCCAAGAATTTACTTTGGGTTTAGAAGGAATGGCCAGCTAGGAAAGAAGTTAGAGCTTGGTGCCAAAAACTTACCTATCTTGGAGGACCAGATAATGTGTTGCTACCACCTCTTCAAATTACGCTTGGTTTAATGAAGCAGTTGTCAAAGACATTTCAAAAGATTGAGTCTGTTTAATGTATTTGTGACAAAAGTTTCTGGGTTTGTTTGAGGTTAAATTAAAGGAGGACATTTTTGCTGGACCTGATATTAGAAAACTATTTTCTGATGTAGAATTTGATGAAGCAATGAAAGACATGGAATGAAAGGCTTGGATTGTATTTAAGAAAGTCATTTCTACAATTTTTAGGTAACATTAAAGTTCCAAATTATAAAGAAATTGTGAAAAATGTATTAGTTAAATTTAAGGAATTAGGTAGCAACATGAGTCTCAAAGTTCACTCTTTGAATTCACATTTGGAATTTTTCCCCTGAACAATATTTGTGTGGGTAAAAGAGTCCATTATAAAGTCATGGAAAGAAGGTACCAAGGTTGTTGGGATGTCAGACTACTGCTGGGCAATTCATAGAGAAAATCAAACAAACAACAGGCCACCAAACAAAGTTTTAAACAAAATAAACCATGGAGTGACAAAAACTAGAGAAGGTTATATGCAATCAATTAATATGCATTGATGTTTTCTGTACATATGTTTACAAATATTAAATTGTCCAAGTATTTTAATGTTAAATTGATTTAGAACGATATTAAATATACAGTGTTTATCTGATAAATTTAATTACATTTCTTTTCAGTTTTGCACTTAATTGTGACGTGATGTAAACATTCTAATCGTGTTTTTTATGGTACCCTTAATAACAAATAAAAATAACTATTTACAATTAAAACATTTTTATTAGTTTAAATTTGAAGACCTGTGTAATGACCATACAAAGGTTGTTTTTTTGATCCTTTAAAAACAGTACAACTCACCCAGCAAAAGAAGTTCAGAATTTAAAAATGTTCCAATTTTTTATAACAGACTAGATCTGAAAATAGTAGCAATAAGGAATTGTAAGATAACATTACACTTGAAAGTATTTAGCGCATCCATCCATCCATCCATTATCCAACCCGCTATATCCTAACTACATGGTCACGGGGGTCTGCTGGAGCCAATCCCAGCTAACACAGGGCGCAAGGCAGGAAACAAACCCCGGGCAGGGCGCCAGCCCACCACAGGGCACACCAAGCACACACTAGGGACAATTTAGGATCACCAATCCACCTAACCTGCATGTCTTGGACTGTGGGAGGAAACCGGAGAAAAAGGAGGAAACCCACGCAGACACGGGGAGAACATGCAAACTCCACGCAGGGAGGACCTGGGAAGCGAACCTGGGTCTCCTAACTGCAAGACAGCAGTGCTACCACTGCGCCACCATGTATTTATGGCAGAGAAACATAATTTGTTTAAAGGAGCCATGTCTCTGAATTGGGGTTGTACTGAGCAGGAATCTATCCTGGCATCAACTACTACACCTCAGGAGTCAACCAGCAGTAAGCAAGGCATTTCAGGTCATATTAACACACATGCATATTCACCTGTTGGGTTAACACAGATCTTTGAGATGTGCGGGCAAAATTAGAGCACACAAAGTAAAAAAAATAAAATAAAAAAACACACACACACAGATATGGGGAGACATTGCAATCTATAGCAGCCAGGCTTACATTTGAACCCAGATTTCCTCTCGGCATTGAAGTAGCAGAATTAAGCACCACCATACTGCTGCTGCTCATTTTATAGATATGTTTTTTAATGAGACTGGTATTGAGTAATACGAATCAAATTTGAGATTTCAGCATCACTGAGTGCAGTCCTATAATTCCACTACAACTAACTCTTTCCTAGTAAAAACAGAGCTGCATGAGCTTAATTATTAAATGAAAACTGACATCAAGGAAAAACAAGCAAACCTGAAGTAAATATGAGAGTGGAATCTAAGAAAGGGCAACATACCTAGCTAAATGAAGAGTTTTTAAGCAAAGTGAATACTGTCATCTGTGGCTCTGTCTGTTGTATCCATCGATAAAGGTTTATTTTCTTCAGGAATGCCATAAACTGTCAACTAGCCGTATTTTAATTGTTTTGTTAATGGGAATTTATATTTGTGTGACTTTAGTGTGCTTCAGTGTATTCAACTATTGAGTTATATTTTTATTTAACTGTTTATCTGTGCAAGATTGTTACAGTATATGTAAGGTTTTATTTTGTAGTGTTGAAAAGATTTGACACCCTAGGACACACTGTGACATTGCATTAAAACAAAACTAGACTTTTATGCAACACAAGTAGTGTGAGATTTTTTATGAACATTTCTGTATTGTTTGATGTTGTTCAGCATTTGTCACCACTGAAACTTTGTTATGTTCATTTTCTATGAAATAATGAGATTAAACATTTTTCTTGTCCATCACCACAAACTACATAGGCAAGTAACATATACAAAGTTTAAGATATTAAAAATTCTAGAACTATTGTTAATTTTTCTTTTCATAATTGACATTTTGGTCACTGCAATAGCAGCTTGCTGAAATCACACAAAACAGGAAGTGTTAGTGAAGAAGGAATTTTTCATTTGTTTTTGCAGTTTATTGGTAGGCAAAACTACATTTTAAGAAAAGTCCAGTTTTAAACATATTGAAAAGGTCATTTTCTAGACTTTTTATGTGTGTAAAAAGCAAGGCTCTCAAATTCAATTCAATTCAAATTCTCAAACCACTGGATAACTTTGCACATCATCTCATGAACATTTGCTGATATGTTCTATCAAAATGACACCAGACAGAGAGGGGCTAGAGGTCTTCACCTTGGGCTTTGACAAGCTTTAAATAGTCATCAGCTTCAAGTGGAAAAGAGCAACAGTGAAGAACCATCACCAGAAGACCCATTTGCTTTGCTTCTGTTTTTGGTACATTAAGAACATTAATGCTTGTCTTATTGCTGTCTTTCCACATGGGGTTTGGAAATTAGGCATCGAGGGAGATGGAGTCACAGTAGCAATCAGATCCAGCCAAGTGAGTGTAAAGATAAAGAGTATAAGAGTTGGGTGGAGGACGTATCTGTGAAACTACATAAAGTCTCCATCTTTCCACAATAAAACATCACATTCTCTCTGTATCTGCATTGTATTTTCTTTAGATTCTCAGGCTTTCCTTCCATAACCCAAATACATACATGCTAGGTTAAATGAAGACTCTAAAATTATCCCAGTATGGGTATGATGAGTATGTGTCCTGTGATGGTCTGGCATCACAAGATAATGTCTGACTCAAATTTACCATGAACTGAATTAAAATATGTTTGAAAATGGATGAATGGTTATAACAGATGAAACAACAATCATGCAGCATATAGTCAGTTATTTATGCCAGGGTACCCTGACATGAAACATAATTAGTGACATATTGACAGGCACAAGACCCCCCAAAACACTGTACAAATATATTATCATATTGATATTGTTCCTGTCACAAGTGGAAAAAACAAACCAAACCAAAATAATATCAAGAACATTCATTTGTAAAAAATACACATCCCACAAAAAGCAGCAAGAGCATTGCTTTAAATAAATAAATCACAAAATACTTAAGTATACATAATAGATGAACATGTACTAGAAATGTGTCCTTTTTATACATGCAAAAGTGATAAGCGAGAAAGCAATTAAAATAAAACCTACCAGTTACTTGTGTCAAGGGTAGATGAAAAAGTCCTGCCATGAATCTGGCCTTTTCATCAGTCAGGACCTACCAAATGGATTCTTCTCCGGGGGGGTTGGGGTACAATGTTTAGTCAATCTGTCACAAGGTGGCTGGGCAGTAATTCAACTCTAAATCAGTTAGTTAGTTAACTAATATTACAAATTTTTAAGTGGTGCCAAGAATTAGATTTAAAGATGTAGCACAAAAAAATGCTTTATTTTATTTAAAATATTAGATAGATAGATAGATAGATAGATAGATAGATAGATAGATAGATACTGGGTTCTCAGAGGTTTATTTTCTCTAGAATGTATTAGAGTTACTTTCCCTGCTTTCACTGGCTGCTGGCCTTAACATATGTATTGGGGCCTGCCATACTGGTGTCCCATTCCCCCAAAACTGGACTAAGCAGGTTTGAGTGTTAGGAGATTTATGAACATAAACCTAAATAAAGCACAGATATACTGTAATAGCAGATGGCATAAACGGTAAAGATACATGAAAGGGAATGGACCTGTTAGCATAAGTTCTTCATAAAGATGATCAGAAAGATGACTGGAGAGGCTGTTGAAGTACAAGTAGGTGAACACTGCAAGAAGACTGGATACATGTGATACCTGTGAGGGACCAACCAGCGTCCCTGCCAGGATGGATCCCTCTCCTTTGCCTGGCAAGGAGGTCATGGGAAAGGGAGGTCAGAGGGGCAGCATCAATACTCTTCTGTGCAGAAGCTACACTGAGGCTGGTGTCCCAGCAACCACAGAGGGGCACACTGGTTGGGCTTGGGTACTTGGAAGGACGGGACAATGGGTGACTGCTTGCTGTGGGCAGAGTGTCTCCCTGTACATTGGATGGCAGCATCCCATCTGGTGGGCCTTGGACAGACATCTGCAAGGCATCATGGGAGTTGTAGTCCCATAGGCCTTCCTTGTCGGGTTCTGTAGGAGCCACCAGGGGAAAGATGTTGCATACTGATGGCACAAGAATCATTGGGGTTCTGACTGACCTGGAAGTGTTTTTCGGAGGCAGTAGATTAAGCACAAGAAGTACTCCTGGGTCCAGAAATAAAAGAGAGCCCCTCCAACTGACTCAGAGACAACACTTACCTGAGTGGAGTAAGTAAAGGAAGGACTTAAGAGTTTGCTGTGCTGCAATTTGAGACATTGAAACACCTGCTGCAATGTGTAGAAGAAACCTGTCATAAGTATGCTAGTTGTAAATAGAAAAAACTAGTTTTGAGTTCAGGACTATGTCTGGTGTTTTGGGGCTTGGTGCACCCCTGCTCTGGACCTCAGACTGGGCCGAATGGTTTCCCTCCAATAGGTCAATGAAGCTAAACACAAAGCAAATATAACGCAGAGTGACTTAGAGAAAAGCCTGTGAATCTTCTTGAATGGCCCAGGTACAGCCCATATGTGAACTGTACTGAACATCTCTGAAGAGATCTAAAAATGGCTGTCCACCGACGGCCTCCATCCAACCTGACAGAGGTCAGTCGAGAGGATCTTCAGAAAAGAATGGAAGAAAATACCCAAATCTCGATGTGTGAAGGTTGTCACGTTCCACCAAAGAACATTCCACGCTAGAATCGTTGCTAAAAGTGCTTCAACGAATTACTGAGTCTGAAAACTTGTGTCAATGTATGATTTTAGTTTCTTTGTATTTTAATTAATTACACAAACACTCTAAAACCCCATTTTTCGTTGTGAAGTGTAGAACAAATGAATTTAAATGATTTTAGCACAAGGCTGCAAGATAAAATGTGTAAAAAGTGAAGGGGTCTGAATACTTTCTGAAGGCACTGTATGTTTGCTTGATGGTATTGTATGACTACCATTGTTTCAAGGAGACATGCAAGTAAAATGATCACATATTATGTCTACATGACAAAAAACTTGAAGTCGTCCAATAAACAGACCCTGGGGATTGTTCAAAAGTCACTCCTTGTCAGTGTACTACTGAACTTGGAGTCAGAGATCAATATGATGACCAGGAAGGTTGTTGTGAAGCTAGAGAAACCTGCTAATGTAAGATGGACGGTGGACTATCTATTCACATCTTGTTTATTTTTTTCCATGCAGACAGCAAAATCTTGTTGACAAAGAGCTTTATATTTGCTTGTGATATTTACTCCTAGATATTTAAACTGATATGCTAAGATAAATGGGCTATATAAAGAAAACCAGGGATGTGGGAATATTAATACACAGAACTATCCCATTTGTAGCATCAGACATAATATTTGATCCTGAAAGGTGATATGTCATAGTGATTGGCAATTTGTTTAATACTGAAGTGATTCTAATAAATATTTATGCACCTAACGTGGATGATAGAGATTTTATACAAAATGTATCTGCATCCATTCTCAATGTGATACTCATAAAATGATAATGGCCAGTCCTTTAATTGTGTTTTAAATCCAGATCTCGATAGGTGTTCAGCTACAGCTGCAATAACATCTAATACTGCAAAAATAATGACACAGTTTATAAAGGATCAGTACTTACCAGACCCAGTGAGGTTTTTAAATCCTAACCTTAGAGCATATTCTTTCTCACAAGTTCATCGTTACTCAAGAATAGATTATTTCTTCATAGACAATAATTTTTTTGTCCAAAAGCAAATCATTTAAGTATGACACTATTTATCTCTGACCACGCACCTCAGATCATGGAGCTTAACTTACTATGTCCTACACACTCATCTTGTAGCTGGTGTTTTAAATCCCTGTCATTAGCGGATGAGCACTGTACAGAATTCATATTTACGCAAATTGATAATTTTGTGGAGACAAATGCATCCCCAGAGGTCTCTGCAGGTATATTCTGGGAAACTCTAAAGGCATTTTTAAGAGGACACATTATTTCATACCTTTCTCACAAAAATAAATTGGAAACCAAAAAGGCGTCTGAGTTAATCAGCGAAATTACCATAATTGATCTAAAATACGCAAGGTCTCCAAATGAGGCTCTTTATAGGGAAAGACAGGTTTGGCAATCAGAATTTAACCTCTTCACTACTAAAGAAACGGAACAGTTCATCATTAAATCGTGGCATCATTATTATGAACATGGAGAGAAGGCCAATAAGATTTTAACTCAACAAATCCACAACCAGGAAGTTGACAATGCAATAACAGTAATCACCAACATAGATGGGGATAAACATAAAAATATAACCCACACATTTAGAGAGTACTATAAGTCCTTATATTCCACTCAGTCTAAAGAAGATAAGACACAAGTCTGAAGTAGTTCTTTGACTCATTACAGATGCCACAGTTAGATACTCTTAATGTTATGGAACTGGATAGACCCCTGACACTCTCAGAATTACTAAATGCTATAAACTCACTTCAAAGTGGGAAAACAGCCAGCCCTGATGACTAACCAGTGGAATTTTCTAAACATTTTTAAATAAGTTACGTCCACTATTATTAGTAACATTTACAGAATCTGAAGGCAACAAAGATTTTTGCCAAGCATTCATTTCCGTCTTTTCTAAGAAAAATGAGGACTTACTAAACTAAATACTGCATACACTTTTTCCATTCCAAGAACATAGAGGGCTTTAGCCAAATGCAGCAGCACTCGGCAACATGGCAAAAACCAACCTACCATATGGCACACTCACAAATACGCACCAATGCTACAATCTAACCTGCAAGTCTTTGCATAATGGAATAACCCAGCTCTTCTTTGTCAGTTTGTTTGTTCTTTCTAGAAACTTTCGCAGTAAACACCAACATATGTCTTAAAATGCATCACCATTTTAAAGTTCACACAAAAAAAAAACATAATCTGGTTGTGTCATGCTATGGGTTACAAAATGAAACATGGGTTCTGGGATTTCAAACTTCAATCTTGTGTTTTTAATACTCAAAAAAGCTAGCTACTTGGATAAATATAAAATCAAGAAAAACATTGATTTCCTTAGGGACTTTCAAAAATTAATTAAAAAGTAAACATCTCTCTAGATGTGCATTTCACAGCTTTTCATAACCACAGAACTTTGTATGCAGCCCATGTAAGGCATTTTTTACAATTAATTTATTCGATACCCAAACATTGTTTTGCTATCTTTAATAACTATCATAGTTTGGTTGAATTTGATACTCTAGGCTGTAAACATCATAAGTGAACCTTCATTAGAAAAAACATACACTGCTATATCAATTAGACATACTGCATGTTGTACATGTGATTTATAACAACATTCTCAAACCTACTTAATCCAGCATTGGATAAAAGGAAGAAACCAAACCTGGAGTGGGCACCAGTCCATCTCAGGACTCTCACATTGAGCCACTTTGGAATTAACGATTAACCTAGCCTGCATATCTAGGAGGAAACTCATTGAGACCCTGGAGAACATAGGATCCACAATAATTTACCATTTTTAATCTAATTTAATTTGAAACTTTTAATTTTAAGTTATGGAGAACAATAACAAAGAACAAGTTCTTCATAATGCATACTCTAAACACTCAAACTGAAAGAATAAATCAAAATTCACTGGATAGAATGACAAAATAACACTGAAAATACTTTTCAAGGGCATCTATTAATCAGAAATTGGGTTTTAACTTATGTTGTAAGAAAATCAGCTTGAATAAGCACAATGTAACTTGTTTTTATTTTCCCAGCAACATTCCCGGTCAACAGGAACATGTTTTTCCTTTAAATTAACATTTTTTTTTCTCTTTTGGAATTAAATAAATACTGTCAAAGAGTTAAACAGAACATGAATTTTGGAACAGCTAATTTCTGCTTGTGGAATTTGACCAAAATTTCAGGAACACAGTGCCTACTGACTGTGGTCTAGGTATAAGTTATTGGCAGTATTCTTTGGAATTTCAGTCAGGACACTGGACCTATGGCTTCCGCATAGTCCTCGTTTATTTCCTTCCCAGCTCTCTAGCTCTTTCAGTTGCTGCCTCAACTGCATCCATTGTTGTGGAGCGCAAGCCTCCTCGCTCTAGTGCATGTAAACCAAAGATGGTGGTACCACCTGGTGTGCAGACATCAGCCCGTAATTGAGCTGGGTGTTGGCCAGAGTCCCGTAACAGCTTCCCTGCACCCTACAGTTTAAAAAAAGCAAAAAAAAAGAAAAAAAGAAAAACTCATGGTTACAAATAAAACCTTAAGTGTTACACAACCAAAAAGCATCCAACATACAGCACATAAGTTTTACATATTTGTGGAAAATACGTCATGCACAACATCTAATCTTGGACTTCTGTACAACTAAGAAGTAAGTACTTTGCTGGTTACACTTAGGCTATGTTCACACTTCTAAGTTTTTGTTTAAAAACACATATATTAATCTCGGTTTTTGCCTTTTGCCCACAATACCTCAGTGTTGATAACCCCCGAAAATGGACACTTTTGATGGCTCTCTCCAGAACCTTATACATCTGAAAATATTATATTGTGGAGTATGTGGATGGGTGAAAACGCAAGACTCTAATCACACTCTGATTGGTTTCTGCTTATTTCGTGGCCCTTTCCTGATTGGATCCAGCTCATTATAATGTTTCACTCCCTACTTGGTCACCGTTCACGGGAACATAGAGCTGGAGTTACTTTCAATGATGCTTGTTCTGTTGCTGACTTTTATGCATCTAAATGTCATTTTGTACCCTTTGAATGATGCATACATGCACAAACGTCCAATAATTTATCAGTCATTACAGTTTTGTAATAACTCCTGTGGCCGATGGCGTAACGATCCCTTCAAGCAGAACACTTGCTCTTCTTGTTTCTTATGATGTCTAGTGTAGGCAAACTTCTATGTTATATGCGTTTTTGGTTGTTTTAATGAGGGTGGAGATATTGTGATAAACAATGTGAAAAACCCTAGTGTGGACGGAGAATGTTTTTGTTTAAAAATGCCTGTTTTAAAATGAAAATGGAGCAGTGTGGATGTTGAATTGGATGACATACCAATTAACACATAAGAGGTAAAATTGTTAAAAAAGTAAATCCTGTTTCTAAAGATATACAGTAGTAATGAATGAAAAAGGTTTAGACATACTTTACTCTAAAAGGGGGTTTTAAGGCTTGGAAAAGAAAACCAGCTTGAAAAATGCTTCAGGCTCACATAGTGGCAAAAAAAAGTTCATCCTTAAAAGGTGTGAAAGGCAATATATAGGCGAATGACCCGACACAGACTGACAACGGAGGCACATGAAAACTAAACAAAAAGATTTATTTTTCTTCACCTGTGGGGCCCATCATTCCCGTGTCCCACAGGCAGTACATAGTCCCAAAAGCAGACCAAACAAAATAAAGCAAAACACCAAAACAAGACACATTCTTCACCACCACTCCTCCCGGCAAGCGTTGTCCTCCTCCTCCCGACTCTGGCTTCTGGAGTGGTGACTGCTGGCTTCTTATATAGCCCACCTGGAAGTGCTTCAGGTGATAATTAACCTAATTTGGGCTGCACTTATGGGTGTAGCTGCTTTCCAGCCCACACAGGCTCTTTAAGCCGCGCAGCTCCCCCTGGCGGTGGCCACAAAGCCCAACAGGGATGAGCTCTGGAATCCAGCCTGTGGTGAACCTTTCTGTTTTATTGGTGTTTTCTTCTTTATGAAGAACCACTTCAGATGGGGCTCTCTTGTCAAATGCTGTAATTACCTGAGTCAGGCTGGTGTGGAGTACTGTACATTGTTTTTATGGATTGTCTTTTAAATATATTATTGTATTTGCTATATTTTATTCTTTTATCTGACTGGTTCATGTGTTGTCATTGCATTGTACTCTTCAAATAAAATATAAAAAAATGAATTAATGAATTAAATAAATAAATATATGCCAGTAGACTAAAGCTCATACACAGTGATTGCAACTGTATATAACATCTTCAGATCTCTGCTTCTTCAATTACAGTAGATTCAGAAAGTATTCTGACCCCTTCACTTTCTGCACATTTTATTGTACTGTAGATTTATTTTAAATGGGTACATTTGCCATTTTTACCCATCAATCTGCACTCAGAACCCATAATGACAAAGTGAAAACACACTTTCAGAAATGTTTGCAAATTGAATTGAAAATCACAACCTGAACACTCTCTAGCATGTAAGTATTCATATCCTTGAAACTTAAAAGTTAGCTTGAAGAAATTCCCTTAAGTTTCTGTTCAAAATCACTCAATTTCTCTGGAATTATTCTGTTGATGTTCACTTGTTTATTTACATTGAACCCATCAAAGTAACAATAAAAAAAAGAAACAAAGCATGACAGCTGGAAGTAGAAAACCCTTCTACTGTAGAAGACTCTTTGGCAGCAATTCCAGTTTCATGTCTTCTTAGGTAAGTCTCTACTGGCTTCACATATGACTCAGGCGCCGCCGTGAGTGGCAGCCTTTCCAGCAGTTCCGTGTATGACTTATCTTTCTACTTTTTTATCTATTTTTCTCTATTTCACTGATCACTTCTACCACTTTCTTTTATGTGGACTCGATCCCTGGACACTTTTTACTATGTGAATTTCCCCTTGGGATTAATAAAGTATCTATCTGTCTTCCCACACCTGGATTTGGCCGGTTTATCTCATTCTTCCTGGCAGATCCTCTCAAAGTCTGTTAGATTGTAAGGGAAGCATCTGTAAACTGTCATCTTTAGGTCTCTCCACAGATGTTCTGTTGGGTTTAATTTATTAAAAAACAGCAACTGAACTCTCGCTCATTCATGTAAATATGCAGAGTCTTTGCTGTGGTACTCCAAATTGTGCCCAAGTACATCCTGTTTCATTTAATTATCTGAGGGATGTAGCTAGAAGTTGACAAGAGTCCACCTGTGGCAAAATTAATTGATTGGACATCATTTACAAAGGCACACACCTGTGTATTTAAGGTCCCACAATTCACACTCCATGTTAGGACAAAAACCAAGCACCTCCACCACCAAACTGTGATGACACACAGATCAGGGCAAGGGTATAAAACCATTTCTAAACCTTTGAGTGCTCCCAGCAACACAGTGGCCTCAATAATTGTAAAACAGAAGAGGTTTGTAACCACCAGGACTCTCCCTAGAGTTGGCCATCTGGCCAAACGGAATAACCAGGCAAGAAGAGCCTTGGTTAGGGAAGTGGTCTAAAAACCAATTGTCACTCTGCTCAGATGGGAGAACCTATCGGAAGGATGAGCATCTCAGCAGCACTTCATCAATTAGGCATCTGTGGAAGAGTGGCTAGGCAAAAGCTACTCCTGAGTAAAACATATATGGTACTCTAAAGGGATCTGAGAAAATGAGGAAAAAGATTCTCTGCTCTGATGAGACAAAAATTGAACACTTTGAGTGAGATTACAAGAAGTATATCTAGCCAAGACAGGGCACTGCTTGTCACTGTTTAAGAGAATCTTCTAGGAAAAGTAGGATAAATTGGCCAAATCCAGGTGTGGAAAGCCTACACCCACAAAAACTCAAAGCTGTAATTGCAGCCAAGGGGGCTCCTACAAAGTACTAAATTAAGGGTCTGAATAAGAGATTTAAATTTTTAACGTTTAATAAACTTGCAAACCTTTTTGAAAGCATGTTTTCACTTTGATATTATGGGTTATTGAGCATAGATTGATGAGCAAAAAAATGGTAGGTTTATCCATTTAACATTACATCTACAAGACAATAAAATGTGCAGAAAGTGAAGGTGTCTGAATACTTTCTGAATCTACTATACAAGTAAAAATAAAAAAAAGAGTTACAGTTAAACATTGACATTAGCTTGATGAAATATTAAAGCATCCCAAGGAAAGAAAATATATTCATGACCATTATAAAAGTCCCAGCTTGCAACTCACTCTCAGTCACTAAAATTAGACTAAAGTCTGTAATATAGTGCATTTCAGATCTACCTATTTGTTATGACAAATTTGTTCTGAGATTTTACAGGTAAGGATGTCAGAAATTTTGAAGAAAGGTAATGATAACTCACTAATCATGATGCTGGACAGTGGTGACATGTTTTAGGTTTATTAGAACAGGCAAGCAAGAATATCCCAGTACCATGTACATGTAACAATAACGACCCTCTAAACTAAACTTGGCTTATCAAGCAACATTTCACTGAGCAACATCAGAATTAATTCTACATTATTAGCTTTTCACACTATTATTTGCTTGAGAAATAATAACTGCAAATAAATAACGTTAACATTTTTCAGAAATATCTATATATACTTCAGCAACTGCTCACCAGTATTGTCTGTGCAGCAATCCTATTGGCGAGTGAACTGGGCATCCCCATCTTAACAGCCCCATCTGCCATAGCCTCTGCAAACATGTAAACCTAAGAAATAATCAGATTCCATAGTTACTCAATGGTCCAGCAATACTTAGCTTGCAGAAATTCCCTTAAGTTTCTATTCAGAATTACTCAAATACTTTTCTCTGGAATTATGCTGTTGATATTCACTTGTTTATTTACATCAAGCCCATCAAGTTCACAGAATAAAATATATATAAATATATATATATATTTATATATTATTCTCTGCATAAACAAACCAATTCAGCCCATTCCTCCTCAACACATGACTTACAGTATACACACTCCAAACACATCCTTTCTTTAAAACATTGTCACAGATGTTCTGATGTCCTAGCTGGAATGCCAGGTGTTCCCTTAACAGAATGGACAGCCATGAAGACACATGATGCAAAATGATGGAAAAGCATCCCGAGGAAGAGATGTAGCATTCTTTCTTGATGCCATGAGGATGATATTGAAGGACAATATAATGGATGGACAGACCTTCCATCTGGCTTGAATAGTATTCCTTTGGCTAACTGTGAGAAAATATCAAAAGAGGTTCAATGGTAGAGATGGATGGGCATCCTGACCTGGATAGGTGCTACTCCCTGCCTCAAATAGGGGTCAGGAATAGTGGATAGACAAAATGGGGGTGTACTTCCAAAGACAGCTGTTTCCTCATATGCTAGGTGGTAACGCCATGCTTTGGATACTCATAGGGCTGCATGGGAGCCCTGGAGGGAAGCCCTGTTGGGTTGCTCTGAAGCTGCCATACTTTGTGGCAATTACGCCATTACCCAGAAGTGCTTCCTGAGTGCAATGTTCTGGCACTGGAAGTACATCATGGTCCAGCATAAAATGAGCTGATTCACCCTACCCAGAAGAGTTGGAATCAGGAGAGGAAGAGGACAAAGCTGGCCTTGGAAGAGTGGAGTGGAGAAAGAAGGGAAAAAATGTCAGAGAATTGTGCAGTGTCTGTTTGAAGAAGCCTGTAACAAATGCATTTTGTCTAATAAAAGGTGTGATTTTAACCTGGGGCCTGAGACTTTGTAGTTTTGTAAGGGGTTTGGGACTTTACAAATTTAAATGTGCCTCCAGGGTCAGCATCCTGACCAGAGAGACAACACACTGTGATCTCATTGATGGCCGACCTATACCTGGCAAGATGATGACTTTGATCTTTGGTGTCTTTGCTTGGCTCAGCATGGAGTGTTGCTATTTATTTCTCATCACCTTTGATTTGATCAAATCAATCACAAGTTAATTCAGATCTTTTCTTTAATGTGGTCAGTCACTCAGCCTGATAAATTACTAGGACTGAGGCAAGCTGTGTTTTCCAAAATGCATTAGATTTGTGTGTATGTGTGGTTCTATTTAGATATTTTATCATTTAAATGTCTACTTTGTGTGCTTTTTTCATATTTGTTTTCATATAAAGTACATTTTTCTTTCAATATTTTTCCAAAAATAATCCATATATATTTTGTTTTGTACTGTGCTTATTTTCCACTTTATTAATAACTTCTATTATGGAGTTTTGTGCATCAATGCCAAATTATTCAAGACGGAGAATCTTGGGGCACATGAGAGTCTTTTTTTTTTGTTTATTTTGTTCACACTTCATACACAAGATTAAAACAGACAGGCTGACAATGCATTACACTGGCATATTGGTTTGTCCTTCCAGTAATCTGAGCTGGGATTTTTTTCTGCTTGGAAAGAGACAAAGTGTTTCTAAAAGTCAAGAAGCATTTGAATGTCTTTGTAGGCTGTGTGTTATTTTCATATTTTAAGTTAGACATTTTGGGGATGCTCGAGCTCCAAGGCACTCAAGGAATTGGCTCCTGTGCTTGTATTCTATAAAATAGCTTTGTACAAATATACCTGAATGCTTCTCTATTACTTACATAAGCAATTCCGCTACCACTTAGTCCAGTGTGAATATCAATGAAAGATTCAGGACCTTCCTCCACCAGACCACAAGATGACAGCAAGGATCTGAGCAGTTCTGCTTCCTTCTCTGATGCATGTGTGCCACGAGAGAACAATAATGCTCCTTCTTGAACCACACACGGCAAATTTGGCATCAATCGAAGCACTACAGACTTAGGTGGAAGTAACTGTGGAATGTAATTAAAAAAAAACCTTGCGATTAAAATTGTACATAACATCTTCAGATCTTTACATTTTTACTTACAGTACTTTCAGGAAGTATTCACACCCTTTCGCTTTCTGCACAGTCTATTGCATTGTAGATTTAATGTAAAATCAATCTACACTCAGTAACACATAATGACAAAGTGAAAACGTTTTCAGAAAGGTTTAATTAAAAACTAAAAGCTGTTTTTTATGTACATAACATATAGTAATTCTAAATATTGTGCCGGATGGCCGGAACACCCCTTTGACACTTTGATCCGGGGGAGCAGCCATGGGATGCACACTACGTCCCCTGGAACGCGTGGTGGCAGCCCTCCTGGGTTACATTGGGGCCTCAGGGCTCAGCTCTGTTGGGGTCTGTGGCCACCACCGAAAGGAGCTGCACGGCTTAACGGAAGTGCAGTCTGAATTAGGTTAATTATCACCTTAAGCACTTCCGGGTGGGCTATAAGAACAGCCTGCAGCCACTACTCGAGTCGGGAGGAGGAGGAGGAAGAAGCTGCCTGGAAGGAGTGTTTTTAAGGACTGTGTAGGGCCTGTGGGACACGGGGAAGACGTGCCCCATGGCTGAAGACAAAATACATCTTTTTTTTTATTTTAATGTGCCTCCAGTATCAGTCTGTGTCGGGTCGGTGCCAACCAAGCGCTTCTGCCACAATATATTTCAACTTTATAAATTAGTTTTACAAATCACTTCAATACATAACTAATGCCTTCTGAAATCTTAGCAGCTCTACCAGATGCCACTCCCAAGCTCTCTGCAGCAGAGAAGCCCAAATGATTGGGGTCTACATCTGTCTCGTCATTAATCTGTGACAGGCCATGATGCAGCAGTTAGGCTTCAATGTCTCTTCAAAAGTTTTTTTTTCCCTTTTATTCTCATGACATGGTGGTCTATACAAAAAACTGCTATATGCATTCTCCTGCTGATCTTGCAGTATAATATACTGAAAGATTACATTGTTCTGACAGACATATTTCATATACATTTACTGTACCTCTTCCAGTTTAGCTATGGTGATTCCTGCAGCTACTGAAATGATGATTTGTTGTGAAGTGATTAATGAAGAGACTTCATTAAGAACTGTGGAGATCAGATGTGGTTTCACTACCAGGAATATAATGTGAGAAGACTGTACAACAGTAGTATTGGAATGTGTTGTTGCAATTCCAAAGTCCTAAAAGAAAAAACAGGAATTCATTTCTTTAGTAAGAAAAAAAAAAATTCAACATTTCCCTGCAAATTCCAGTTACAAATGTTAGGGTAATTTTCTTAGCATTCATTCATAGTTAAAGGTTTTAGACAAAATGAAATAAACAGTGTGTGCAATAAGGTTAGTTTATAGTAAAAAAGTATAGTAGTCAGGTAGGCTAATCTGGCTAAAAGGTTTGTATTAATTGAGCATGTTCACTAATGAGGGGCTGCTATATCTCCTGAGATGAGACTTTCTCAGATATAATTTCATGTCCCGCGAGATGAGACTTTTTGCCAAGAGATTTTGACAAATCCCACCCTCCTCTCAAACATTTACAACCACACCCACAGTCCACTCACTTCTCATTCGTGTGAATGCTATTGTCAGACACAGTTCCTGCACTCTCAGCTCCAAGCGGGGTCGGAAATAAAAGACAAAGAGTAGAAGACAAAGTGGAAAGTCGTAACGAGGTTCAAAAACGTTAGCACGATACACATGCAGAGCAGGTTAGAGATTATGAAAATACTCAAATTTGAAAGTCTCAAAAAACTGATAGAAAAGATCGCATTAGCGCTAACAAATGGAAATTATTGCTCTGTGAAATAACGGAACAGTAAAAAGAGATCGAATATATGGACATAGGTGATATGACAGAAGTATGTAGATATTGTTCGGCTTTAAGCTTTAAGTCGGTGACTTGAGGATCGTCGAATTTGTGTTGCCATCAGGAAAAAGTAGTGTTTCTTCCCAATGAAGAGGCGTATCCATGAGAATTAAAAGATTAGTTATTTGGTGAAAGTGAAATTCATATACATGAGCGGCACAGCCGCAAAGTGGCTGGTGAGCAAAGTGAGCAGGGGGCAGAGCCCCTTAGTACTGAAACATTTTTATTCAATTCACATAATGTAATTTAATTTTCTCTTATTTTAAGGAATATTGAACATAACCACCCATTGCACTATAACAGGCAGCTCAATATTCCGCTGGTTAGGCAAAATGACACCGTGTTGACGTGTTGTGTTTCATTCAGTGTTAACTCAAAAGACGCTATTAAAGGATAAGGTTTATGGTGATTTAGTAGATACATCAAAATGGAAGCCCAACGGAGTTAAAGTAGATGACTAAAACAAAACAAGCAGCTGAAGGAGGCAAATTGGATCTAATGCTGGAAGTGATTTTAGACAGCGTAAGTCACAAGAAACACAGGTGAAGCACGATTTTAAGATAAATTAAACCCTATCTTGTTTAGATCAAGGATAAATTCATTTTTCTAGGTCTGACATCCTAAAAACTAATTAGAAGGCTCTGTTCCCAGTTTCGCATTATCTACAGAAAAAAAACTCCCATTGCCCTGTTATGCTTACTTAACCGACATTACTACACCATAGTAAAATCACTGTAATAGATAAAAGAGAGAAATATTTGGCAAGTGAGTGAAAGTAACTTCCATATTGTTATGGTATAGCCATGATGGTTGTCCTAGTTCAAATTTATTTGTAGTTAATTTAACCCTTTTTCATTATTTAAAAATACATTTGTCATATTATGTTATTGTTTCATCTTTGTATTTAAGTAATATTATGAATTGCATTTGATATACTATATACTTTATTAATTCCAGAGGGGAAATTGTCTTTTTGCATGACCTATGGGGTTCAGGGCACAGCGTCAGCCATTGTACAGCATCCCTGGAGCAATTTTCAGGATAAGGGTCTTGCTCAAGAGCCCAATGGAGTAGGATCTCTTCTGGCAGTAACGAGATTTGAACCAGCAACCTTGATATGGTGTTTATTAATTTTGTTGTTACCTCTCAAGCTGCCTGTATGTCAAGCCTAAAGAGGCGGGCCCCCGAATACTGGTCCCAGCATTATTTTATCCGAAGCTGTTGAAGGCTTAAAAGCTTAGACATTGCTTACTTGTTTGAAAACCTGTTCTTGTTAGTGTTTCTTTTTTATTTTTGGATTATCTGGTTTGGACTCCTGGTTTACTTAAGGTATGGTTTAACATTGGAGCTTGCTTTTAAGTATTGGATATTAGGCAAAACCTATCTTTGTTCTTTTACTGCCTTGCCTTTTGTTATTCTCATTTTGCTTACCAAATTGTTAGATATTAAAGATTTGTTTTGTTTGTTTGTTGCATGGTCTTTCATTTTATGTGCTTTTTGATGACTGCTTCCCCTTTTTTAGGCTTCTTTGTGACAGATAAACATCACACATATAATGAAAGAAATGTTTTAGTCATGAAATAATATTTGTAGTAAAGCTGTTTAAATGCCACAATTATATTATTAGTATAGAAGTCTTGAAAGGTTTCATCTTCTTGAACTTTACATATAATAAATACTGGGGATTCTTACACGGAAGGGCACATTTAATTTTTGGTGGTGTGACTAACAGAAGTATCTTTGTTAAAGAGTATACATAAATAGTAGTGTAAGGTCTTTTTTCAATTGCTAGAATTATGGGTATGTTTCCAGTGCTCTATGACAGATACAGAAGTCACAAAGTATGTTTGCAAGTTGCAACCCAATTTAACAAAAAAAAACCAAAAAAACACACAATTACGTTGATCCTCACCTTCTTGTGATTTTGGCTTTACACAGGTCTTTATGTGCTCCTCAAAAAAACTGTTATAGCTGCATTATTTTTTCAAAGAATAGCTTGCTCAAATATACAGAAATATAGTGGACAAGGCAGTGAAAGTCGGGTAAGAAAATAATTGTGCTTATGTTAATTCTAATGTTATGTGAATATGAGGCCAGTTAGTAAAAGCTTGCATAACACACTATATATTAAAGATATGAGAAACACATTAAACATCAACTACAATGGTGTTTTTTTTTTGTTCAAGTCTATCCTTCAGAATTCCTTAAATTTAGAATGATTTTGCAAGTAAACAGGAACTCGCTCAAATGTAAAACTGAAAAGAATTGGCGATAGAAAGCATTTCTGATGGATGTTATGTTGCACAACCTGAGAAAGGAGTTCATATCGTTTCTATAAATGAAGGCTTTAGTGTTTGAGTGTACAAATTTTATCCTTATACATTCATATTAGATCCTAAACTAGACCTATGTACGCCATGTCACATTATACAATCTTTCCAGCTATTTTCAGTTGTAGAGAAGAGGAGATGCCAGACTTGACAACTGCAGTTGCTGATCACATTGCCGAACAATGTTAGATTATAAGTAAAAACAATCCATCAAAATATACTGCTCAAAAGAATTAAAGGAACACTTTTTAATCAGAGTATAGCATAAAGTCAATGAAACTTATGGGATATTAATCTGGTCAGTTAAGTAGCAGAGGGGGTTGTTAATCAGTTTCAGCTGCTGTGGTGTTAATGAAATTAACAACAGATGCACTAGAGGGGCAACAATGAGATGACCCCCAAAACAGGAATGGTTTAACAGGTGGAGGCCACTGACATTTTTCCCTCCTCATCTTTTCTGACTGTTTCTTCACTAGTTTTGCATTTGGCTACAGTCAGTGTCACTACTGGTAGCATGAGGCGATACCTGGACCCTACAGAGGTTGCACAGGTAGTCCAACTTCTCCAGGATGGCACATCAATATGTGTCATTGCCAGAAGGTTTGCTGTGTCTCCCTGCACAGTCTCAAGGGCATGGAGGAGATTCTAGGAGACAAGCAGTTACTCTAGGAGAGCTGGAGAGGGCCATAGAAGGTCCATAACCCATCAGCAGGACCAGTATCTGCTCCTTTGGGCAAGGAGGAACAGGATGAGCACTGCCAGAGCCCTACAAAATGACCTCCAGCAGGCCACTGGTGTGAATGTCTCTGACCAAACAACCAGAAAGACTTCATGAGGTTGACCCAAGGGCCCCATGTCCTCTAATGGGCCCTGAGCTCACTGCCCAGCAGCATGCAGCTCGATTGGCATTCGCCATAGAATACCAGAATTGGCAGATGCACCACTGGTGCCCTGTGCTTTACAGATGAGAGCAGGTTCACCCTGAGCACGTGACAGAAGTGAAAGGGTCTGGAGAAGCCATGGAGAACATTATGCTGCCTGTAACATCATTCAGCATGAGCAGTTTGGTGGTGGGTTAATGATTGTCTGGGGAGGCATATCCATGGAGGGTCACACAGAACGCTACAGGCTTGAGAAAGGCACCTTGGCTGCCATTAGGTATCAGGATGAAATCCTTGGACCCATTGTCAGACCCTATGCTGGTACAGTGGCTCCTGGTGCACGACAATTCCTGGCCTCATGTGGTGAGAGTATGCAGGCAGTTCCTGGAGGATGAAGGAATTGATACCATTGACTGGCCACCACACTTTCCTGACCTAAATCCAATAGAACACCTCTGGGACATTATGTTTTGGTCCATCCAATGCCACCAGGTTGCACCTCACACTGTCCAGGAGCTCAGTGATGCCCTGGGCCAGATCTGGGAGGAGATCCCCCACAACACCATCTGTCATCTCATTAGAAGCATGTACCGATGTTGTCAGGCATGTATACAAGAACACAGGGGCCATACAAAGTGCTGCGTACAATTTTGAGTTGCTGCAATTAAATTTTGGCAAAATGGACTAGCCTGACACATAATTTTTTCACTCTGATTTTTGGGGCGTCTTTGAATTCAGGGCTCTGTAGGTTGATCATTTTCATTTCCATCAAACGATGTGGCATCCTTTCGTTCCTAACACATTACCCAGTCTATATCAGTATAGATATCCAGGAGGATTTCTTTTTCCCATTGAGATCCTTTAATTTTTTTTGAGCAGTTTATAATTAAAACAATATTTCCAAAGGTATACTGACTCAAAAAACAGAGAGACATTCTTTTAAAGAGATGGACCAGGATAAGAGATGTCATCAAATACACACAAAGATTGTAGCTCAGAAAACAATCAGCTCTTTCGCCAAAAGCAAATACAAAACTAAAACTTTTAGTCAATAATGATGCCAAACATTTCATATGCCAGGGAGTTAAAAGTAAACAGAGATGTGTGGTAGTCTTTTAGAGGTTTATCTGCAAACTCAGATCATTGTGGAAGTGAGCCGTTTGGCCTTTATGTGGTCATATCTCTGATGTCACATGCTGTTTGTTTCTTAGTAATGCTATTATAATAAGGGGAAAATGGCTGTGTCCATGACAAACAACAGGACATCATAGGAAGATGCAAAAATATTTCATCTCTATCTATCTATCTATCTATCGATCTATTCATGTCAAATAAATTTTTATGACAAAAATGAACTAAAAATGTGAAATCCTCATATTTAAAAACTTCACATCAGACAAACAAATGATTACAAAAAACATAAATGAAGGTTAAGAAATTTTTAAATTAAAATGGATTATAACAAAAAGAAAGTAAGATGTTGGGAGGATTATATCATACTAGGGGGGCCTAGTCCCGCTGACGCCTTTGGCACCCAACACCAAGTTGTGGCCGGAATATTAGTAAAATTGTTAAATGTAAAAAAGAAAAATTATTATTTATTGGAGTCAAACTCACAAAATTCTATAAATATGTAAAAGAATAATTAATTATTATTATTTAACAGAGTAAAAATCATGAAAAGAGAATAAAATATAATACTCTCTTACCAATTCCCGTTAAACTGAAGTCCACTATGCTCAAAGAGTATTTATAAGAGACTAAATAAACAATCCATTCATTTTAACTGACATTCTTATAGATAAAAAAAAAAACTTTTTTTTTAAAAATTACTCATTTAAATAACAGGAAAAAAATCACATGAAAACTAAAGTGGTATGCAATGGGTCATCGTAACTCGACCTTCTTGATATTTTAGTTTGTAATTTAAAAACAAAATAAGAATCTGAAAATCTAACAATATCACATTAAAGTTCGATAGATTCTGAAAAGAATGATAACAAACATATATGTAGGTTTTAAAATAAGCCCAATTTAAAGCATGGCAAAAAACGTTGCACTTTTAGTCTTAGGATTTTATATATATATGTACTGTGTATATATATATATATATATATATATATATATATATAGAATAGATGCAACACTTAAAGCCCCACCCTTCCCTGTTTGGAAAGCTATGTGAATAAAACATCCCTTATAAAGCAATTCCTCACATATATTATTATATCAAAAAGAAAACAAAAGAGGCAGAGGCCTGGAAGTCTTATTTTAGAAAAACATTCCAAAGAAAATTTTTTCCTAGTTTTAGATAATGAAAAAAATTGATTTTCCATTGAGTTATTGAGTTTTGGATAAGATACAGTACCTCCAGTTGAACATGATAAGTTGACATGCAAGCAATGTAGGGGCGGAAATCACAATGAATTTATCTTTATATACGCTTATCCCGCTTGTTATTCCTAATTATTCAATGGCACTGTGTGGAGGTATTGTATGTCAAACACTATCTGACAAACAAAGACAAAATTTACACCTGGTGATGCTTTATCTTAAGTATAAGTTCATCAAATACATCAGAGGGCAGGAATTACTGCATACTGCCTATAAAACACATTCACAAATAATTAGGATGAATGGTGGCTTGGTGGCTAAGGATCTGTGCTGCAATCTGGAAGGTTGCTGGTTTAAATCCTGTTACTACCCCCAAAGTGTCAAGCGAAAAGACAATTACCCCCTTGAGGATTAATAAAGTATAATTCCATGCTCAAAAATGAACACTTCAACATTATGGTTTTAAACTTTACAGCAAAGAATTAAGTTTAATCTATTTTTTGATTTTTACAAAATGCAGTGCATGTTGCCTTATTATTCAGTTACTTTCAAAAGCTAACTTACCAGGAAGAATCCATGGTTTTTAGAAGAAGGTGCACTTACAATCACAGAATTAGGCTGGACTTTGCCTGTTAAAAATAAAACATATGCAAAATTACACAATTACAAGTGAAAGACGGCATGACTTTGTTTAAAAGTAATTATTAATAAAGCCTCTAGTTTGACATGTAAGGTATGTCATTGTAATAGCCAACCGCATGCTTTTTCTGCCACATCTATCCTTGATCTCCCACATTTTTCAAATCTTACTCTCTTTCATAAATACTGATGAGACATTCTCCACTCTGTCTGTAAAACACTTACAGTATCTTGTATAATTCTAAGAGCTGTACTGGAAGGGAGTTTATGAATGAGCATCCATCCAATGGGAGTAAATGCTAACATTACTCAGTTATTGTCTGCTTTTTTTTTTTTCTTTTTTATCACTATTTAATTTAATTTTTTTTTATTTTTTTTGTATCAGTATACTGCTGCTGGAGTATGTGAATTTCCCCTTGGGATTAATAAAGTATCTATCTATCTATCTATCTATCTATCCATCCATCCATCCATCCATTACCCAACCCGCAAATTTGTCACAAAAGTAAAAGAAATAATTAACAGTATAATCACTGTAAAATGTACAACTTGAACTGTGTTTACATTTGGATTAACAAGATTAATACAGTACAGGATTGAGATAATGATTATTTTTCAGAAATGTGAGACACTTTATTTGTACACGAATGTGGGTTAATAAATGTTATGCTGCATTCTCCGTCTGAGAAGTCTAACTGACAATATTCACAATTTAATCAACATATTATACCTGAAAATATTTTCCTAACCATCCTAAATTAGTCATTTAATCTATAACAACCACAAAACTAGACAGTTAGATAGAAAGATATGAAAGACTATATGATAGATAGATAAACAATTTAAAATAAAACTTTACTTGTCTAGGAGGGAAAATTGCCTCTTTACAGAAGCTCTTTAAATAAATAAATACACAAATAGGTAGACAAATAAATAAATACAAACACACACAGAGATTGTAACTAACATACAGAATGCTTATACAGGGTCAGAGTCAAAATTATGTTAACATTTAAATAGTGGAAACAATTTATTCACAAAACATACTTCATATGTGCAAGATGATGTTGTCTCAGCCTGTTCGCTATCATGTTCAACACGTGTACCATATGTGGCACATAAATTGTCCATAAAAATGTTATATACGTATATACATAGTAGTACCATTGCGTGCCGTAGTGGAAAGCAATCTTTCGTTTCGATGAGATCTTCTTAATCATGACACGATAACATTAAATGCACCGCGGCCATATACATTTCATTGCAATGTAGTTACTGGCTGAATTGCATTTAATATTAGCACAAATAATCTTCCATATACAGTGCTTTTTTCCACCCAACTGGCCATTTTAGATCGGACAAGTTGGGCTTTCAAAGGTTACGGTGCTTTTTTAATAACGCAGTAATTTGGGGGACAAGATCCTCGCCCCCCAGACCGGTTTTCGATGTGTCACTTTGTCTCCTTTGGATGTTTTTTGCGCCACTACGCGACTTTAGAGCTGTCCCTGGACTATACATTTTTTAACTTTTTGGCAACCCTGGCTCAGTGCCACGACAGAGTTAGCTTTAAAACGGACACCGGACTCGGACTTGTCCTTGTCCACACGTGGAGATCGCAGTCTCGCTGGAGTGGACACTGAAACGACCTGATCAGCGGAGCTCAACAGCATTGGGGCGCCTAGTGATGAGCCCAGCTGCTACCGGATAATGAACGTTACAATCATTTTATTATGTCCAGGTTAAGTCACAATGACAATGAACGTTACAATTATTATAGTATGTCCAGGTCAAGTCAGGATTTGCACATTGTATGTGGCTATACTGAAAAATGCAAAAAAAAAAAAAAAAAGTATAGAAATCACAGGCACCTACCCGATGACAGAAGACCCCGGGCGATGCCCTGTGCCATCTTCCCCGCCCCAATAAACCCCACTTTAAGGTTGGTGATATCAACAGACATTGTGTACTTCAATACAATAAGTCTTATTCTATGGCAGTTGTAAAGCTGTTCAATCCCAATTAATGTATTTTTGACGTATGTGAATAAAAAAACCTAATAAGAATTGGCAAACAGTAACTCGTGTGTCTACTTCTGTTAGCAGAGCGGCCCGCCTCCTTTCATAGTGTTGACGTTGACCAATATGTCCACCTATCTAAGTGCTCCCCGCGTCACCACTAGGATCGTATTTTTGGTTCCGCAAGGACTACAGAACAATGAGAAGGAACACAGGCAAGCGATTTACAATTTAAGATCCAGTCATTGTTTAACTTGAAGGAAGCTCAGCATCTATAATAAAGTGTGAAGTACTTTTACGAAATTTGAATGTACAATATATTTTTTTGAAACAGAATTACTTTTTTCTGAGGATGAGAAATCTATTTCCTTTCTATCAATCATTCAAGACTAGTCTTGCTTAAAGGCTCATTACAATTGTTTATTCATCAAGGATCATTGACATGTATCTAATTTAAAGTAAATTAAAACAGTGTAATTTTGAATTGCTGTTAATTTTATTACTCATTTTCCATTTTCAGAACAGATTCTATTAAATGTTAAACTTGTATCAGAAATCATAGCTTAAAACATCCATGGTCTGTGATGCACAGTATAATTATTCTCTGGCCATAGAAGTGAAACACTGACTGTTTCAGAGTGGAACAGTGTCAGCTCTCAGATCTCTGGCTCCAGACCCCATCAAGACAATCATCTACAGTGGATTCAGAAAAGTTTCTGATTCCCTCACCTTCTGCATGCTTTATTGTGTTGTAGATGTAATTGTAAAGTACTTTCATTATTTTGTTTTCACCAAACAACATATCTTTTAATTCTCACAGATTTGCCTCTTCATTGGGAAGAAACACTACTTTCCCTGATGGCAACACTAATTAGATGATCTACAAGTCTCCAACTTAAAGTTTTATTCTGAAAAATATATTCAATCTCTTTTCTCTGTTCCATTATTTCGCTGAGTAATAATTTCCGTTTGTTTGCACTAATGCGATCTTTACTGTCATTTTTTGAGACTTTTGAATTTTAGTACTTTCATTATCTAACCTGCACTGCATTTGTATCATGCCTCTTTACAATGTTCTACTTTGTCATCTACTCTTTGTCTTTTATGGATGCATATCCTTCCTCGTGGGCAACCACAAAATGGTCTGTACATTTTAAGTCCATGGGGTACTGGGCAGAAACCTTGTAACATTTTACACACACACGCGCACGCACACACACACACACACACACACACATACACACACACCTCCATTTCAAAGGGTCATGGCAGAGCTGCAAGGAAAGTCAAGGGAGGATTGTACCAATACAGGTACAGTGGTTTTCACAATGGTAATTAATAAAAAAATATACACTTTAATAAACTATCACAGTTATGCAGTAAACGTATATTCTGAATGTTGTCTGTCATGGGTTGTCTATGGGAGTCACTTCTAAGGAGGGGACACCACTTGCTTGCACCCCACATTATACTAATTTAATTTAGAGTTTCCAATACATCTAACCTGCATCTGGTTGGTATGTGAAAGGATATCAGAATCAAACCTATGAAGACACATGGTCGGAAAATGAATACATTACAGACAGGCAGAGGCCAGACCAGTATCAGAAAACAAAATTCTGAAGCTACAACTCTATGAACTCTATTTGTAATCATTCCATTGGTACTCTTATTCATTCATTCATATGTTCTGTAATGGACAACACGCATGGGATGGCATCCCTGCCGAGATTGGCCTCATTCCCTTAACTGGCCAGAAAGCCAATACAAGATCAGGGGTGGCTCCATATTAAGGCTAGACCCACTAGATGGCAGCATCCTTGCACTTTGGTACCTATTCAGACACCCACAGGGAATGCTGGGAGCTGTAGTCCAGTGGGGCAGCATCTGCTGGAGTCCATGGGTGTGGCCAGGGGGGATGCTGCAGGGTGTTACACTCCCTATTTTCTAGGACTCCCACTTCACTCAGAAGTGCTTCCAATGGGCAATGCCCAGGCACCAGAAGTACTCCCGGGTCTTCAACAAAAAGGAGCACACTGCTTTATCCAGACGAGTCACAGCTGGTTGAGGAGACAGGCAACACTGATCTGGGAGGAGTAGCAAAGCAAATAGAGAAGCAGAAGAAAAAGAAGAGAGGTTATTATTGTTGTAAGGACATACATATCTCTCTATTATAATAAAAAAAAAAACTTGGGTTGAGGCGTGATCTTCTCGGAAGACACTTTGATGTCTACTTGCACGTCAAGCCAAACTTACAAACAATTTCTCTGAGACACTTTAACGTCCTGCGAGATAAGGAAGTGAGACAAAAGGACAGCTGATCACGCAACTCGGCATGAGCAGCAGCTGGCTTAAAGGACATAACTCATTCACTACAGCTTTATTACTGGCAAATATTAAGAAATAAAAAATAAATGAAAATGAATGAAATGAAAAAAAAACTTTAATTTGTATATCTGATTAAACCAAACTCGGGGGTTGGTGAGCGAAGCAAGCAGGGGGCGGAGCCCCCTAGTTTCTTTAAAATAGAAACCTTGATTTTGAAGTTGGGACTTGTCTGTGCATACCTGTGTTGGGGTTTGGGGGTTTATGGTCCACCCTGTTGATTACACTTCATTTTCCAAACCTGCTTATCCTAAGCAGAGCTGTGGAGAAAGCAGGAGGCTATCCGAGGAAGCATCAGGAGCAAGGCAGGAACAATCCATAGGCAACTGGAGCACATGGAGGAAACCCATGTAGAGAGACAGGCAGAACCAGGGACATGAACCCCAGTCATCTTGTCTACCCCGCTACCACTGTACCACCGTTCCGCCTTGGAGAAATCATGTGAATTTTCAATGTAAGGCATTGAGTATTCACACCAACTCATACCACGCTAATGTGAGTCACCAGTTAAACTAAAAAGTACCACCTTGGGATATGGGAGGAAAAAAGGAGTCCAAACTTATGCAAACATTACACTGGAAGTTACCAGGCAAGGATTTAAACCCAGTCTTCTGGAGCGGTGAGGCAGTGCACCACAGTGCCTCTCCAATCAATTACTGGCTTGAGGTGCATACCTTCCTAACTAAAGAACATTTCATTTTTCATTCACAAGTGCTGTCCTTCATGTTGCTTTTCTTCAGAATGGTTAACATGACAATAAGACAAAAACCAAGGTGGAAAAGAAAAACTAGAAAAAAGGAAATGAGCCTAAGGGTCATGGAAATCGTTCTGCAGAGGATGGGGCAGCTTTCCGTATTTACCACTAACTAATCATACAGGGAAGACTATCAGAGTTATGGTGACGCAGCATTCTTACAGTAGTTCTGGATTATTACTGACATTGAAATGCAAATAAATACGTAAATGGAAATGGAGATTCATGAGTAATGGTGGGCGTCACAGTCAACCACAGCTTCATAAATAAAGAAACACAGAAGAAAGCCTGCCAAGCCAAGCTACACAGATGCCAAGGAACATTACTGCAAGCACAGTGTTTCCATTTGAATAAGCCTTTCTCTGCAAAGAAATCCCTTATCGTAATATGTCACTATTCATTTTCATCAGTATTCATCAGGCTGCTGCAAAACAAGCAGCCAGACTTCTTCTCCCTCATAAAGCCAATTCTAATTGTCTGCCTTTGACAGTCAGAGTGTGGCCTATATATCATTAAAATGTAGTACATGTCAGCATCAGGCTTGCGCTGGTTACAAAATAAAAGACTTTGCTCTTGTGGACTGTGCTGCTGCCAGGTCTGTGATTTCTTTATCATAAAGATCATGTAGTAGATTTGACATCTTTCATAACTGTTTCTAAGAAAGAGCCTTATGACTGTTTTATTATACTATTTTTATAGTAATGTGTACATGAAACTTTTTGTAGAAAAAAAATAAATTACATGGCTGAGATAACATGTAAAATGCAATTACATATTTTTGTTGGAAAGGAAGAAAATGTGAACATTTAAGTAGGTGCCAAAATGACAAGTCTAAGTAGTTTTTAAAATCCAGTAATAATTTTTAGCACTTCTGTGAATTCATGAAAAACCCATCATGAGTAAATAATGCTGTATGTGTCCCAGTAGCAGGCTGCCAGTCCTGCTGATTACATTAGCTGTTTCAAGAGACTCCTGATCATAAAAAAAAATACAAAATAAGACAGTTCAGTATTCCAAGATCATCATCCCTCAGAAGCCCATAGGAAAGTAGAGTCTGCTAGGCTACAACACTTCACTATGACACTGGATCCTGGACATCCTAAGAGAGACCCCAGACAGCCCATGTCAGAAACCCCATCTATAGCCCCATCATGCGGACTACTGGCACCCCTCGCTCATGGCTGCATATTCAGCCCATTTCTGTTCACTCTGATGACCCATAACTGTATGACGGCATACAGCTCTAATACCATCATTAAGTCTGCTGCTGACACAACGGTGGTGGGTTTCATCTGCAATGGGGATGATTCACCTTACAGAATGGAGATACAGCAATTGGCAAAATGGTGCAAGTGCAACATTCTGTCTCTCTTAATGTAGACAAGACAAAACAGAAGACTGCTGATGTCAGGAAGGTCCATGCTGTCCACACTCCTCTACAGTGGAATTGGTTAAGAGCACCCACTTCCTTTGGTAACTGACCTTACTTTTTATCCAAGAAGGTGCAGCAGCATCTCAGCTTCTTTCAGCAACTGAGGAAGGCAAGCCTACCTCACCCCATTTTCACCACATTCTACAGAGGAACCATCGAGAATGTTCTGAACAGCTGCATCAACATCTGGATTGGGATCCACAGTGTCACTGACCATAAGGTTCTACAACAAATAGTACACGCAGCAGAGAAGATCAATGGGACCTCTTTACATTCCATCAACGACATCTTTATCAGGTGATATCTCCAAAGCCTACAGCATTGTGGAGGACCATTCCCACCTTTCTCATGGTCTTGTTGTCCTACCTCCATCTAGCAGAAGGTACCAGAGCATCCAAACCAGCTCTGCCAGGATCTGTGATAGCTTCTACCTCTTGTATGTCCAGACTCTGAACTCTCTGTTGCCCACCTCCCCTCAGATCTGCTTCTAGTAGTTTATTTATATACAGTACACCTATTACTAGTGTTGTCTTTAGTATTAGTAGTTGCTGTGATTAATAGTATAGTATAGTATAGTTCTCCACTTGTCTTATACTTATCCTGTATTTATGTATATGTTGCACTGCGGTCCTGTAGGATGTTATTTCATACAATTGTATGCTGCAATGAGAAGTATGGATGGTGCGACAATAAAGCCACTTGATTTCACCTGACATGACTAAATAATTTTTCAGCACAAAATGTGTTGCTGAGTTGTCCAGAATTCTGGCATGCAGAGAACAGCACACACTGCACAATAAAATGTGCAGACAGAAATAAGATGTGTGACTACTTTCTAAACCCACTCTATATCTATTGTGGTGAACGGCCGGCATTTCAGTCCAGTCGGGACGTCCCTCCGTGGAAGAAAACAGCCTTTTCAGGACACTACATCCCCCGGAACGCTAGATAGCAGCTCTCCTGGATGGAAATGGCTCATTGGATTCTCACAGGGCAGTATGGGACATGGAGTTCGTATCCTCAGCCCTGTTGGGTGCCGTGGGTGCTGCCAGGGGGAGCTCACCAAGAACCAAGGGGATATTACGAGGATGTCAACCTGGAAGTACTTCGGGGTCACGAGGACAGAAGCCCGCAGTACTTCCGGGAAGTTTGATAAAGGAAGATGTGATGGTGACCTGGAGATGAAATACTTCCGGGTCACGAAGTATAAAAGGACTATGGGAAACCCCAGCAGACCGAGACGGAGTTGGGTGGTAGAGGACGGAGCTGCTGGGAGTGGAGGATTGGATTATTGTTGTATTGAATTATTATTGTGTTTATTAGTGAGAATTGTGGAGAGTGTGGTGCTTCGGGCACTTTATTTCAAGAATTATTAAAGATTATTCTTCTGTGCTTTTACACATGTGTCTGGGACGTCTGTCTAATGGGTTCAACGAGACAACAGCGACCCCTAGCATCCACACTATGTAATATACTTAAGAATAAGGAAAAGGTAAGTACTGAAGATGATCATAAAGTTACACTACAAAAGAAGGTATTTGTTCAGAAAATAATGCAAATTGGTAAAAAAAAACTGACTGAATTGGGTGTACCATTTTCCAGAAAAGAAGAGAAGGGTAGAATTCCTGCATCAGTGTTACCAGACCATAAGGCCTTCCCTTTTCTTTATTACTTCTAATTGTTATAGTGTTTATATGTTAGATAGGAAATGGTAGCTCATCATATTTGATACTACTTGCATTTCTTCTTCTTTTACTATATTTTGCATTTTTGTGTTATTAAATAACATAAAACCTTTTAGCATGATTTTGGCCTAGATTGTTATATTTGTTTAGTTTGATAGGTTTAGGTGGGGATATCAATCTAGGGGTTTTATTGAAATATCAAGTAAGACCACCAGGTGCTGTGAAGTGTCTTGCATTAGCACACTGTTATACTCGTACAGTTGGTGTACTTTTGTGCATTTTAGTTTTTCACATGAAGATTCTGTTTCTGTGGTTTTGTCATGATCAGGCTATTGTCTGTGATTTTTTATAAATTCTCCTTGACTATAAAAAATATTTAGATATTGTTTTAGTGGTTTTAGAGGTCAGGAAATTTCATGGTTACATTATTTTGGTGTTTGATACATTTTTAACAATGTTGAAAATAAATGGCATACTCTCACAACGTCATTTTGTTCTTTTTATAGGAGCCAACATTTGAGTATTTGTGCATGGTTCGTAAGCAGTGAACCTGACGTGCATTATACTCTTCAGGTCAAGAGTGTAAAGGTCATGTCACAGACTTTCCAGTTGTCTGTAACTGAATTCAACCAAAACAAAACAAATTTTAATTCCTTTCTTGTTTTGAAAAATGTATGGTTAAGAAAATATGTTTTTTTTTTAAACTATGATATAAGGTTAACATTTTGCCTCTGGTTATTTCTGTGTCTATTGGTTTTCAAATTCGTACACTCCTTACTTGACAAGGATTTTTGTCACACATACTGAGCTTTGGTTATTTTATTTATTTATTTTCTTTGACTTTCCAGTTATGACCCACCACTTGTTGCTTTGATTGTGATTGGCCTCCCAGTTCCTTTTCCAAATAAATTCTACTGCTGTCCTGTGCTATTAGCAAAAGGATATTATTATTATTTTTTATTTTTACTTAATTTGGGAAGTGTATTATTGCTTGTGTCTTGTTTTCTTTGTTTATGTGACGCCATTTGGAGACATCATGTGTTCACAATTGTCGCACCGATGGCATCATAGAACTGACACAATGTAAACACGCTGGTTCACTTCAGCTCAGTTCAGTTCAGTTTATTTTTGTATAGTATTATTCACTGAGTGCAGGCACAGAGCTCTGTGACAAGTTCTCAGGTAAAATGCTATCATTTTACAAATTACTAAACACACAATTAGTACAAGTAAAGTCACAGATTTGTTAAAACACACAGAAATCAAAGTTGAAACGGATTAACATAAATGGAAACCACAACAACTGTCTATTAATTACTTGATTAAACTATGGCTAGTTGACAAAATAGAAAAGGAAAACAAAAATTCCTGTCAGCAGCATCCCTGGACAAAGTAAACCTCTGGGGGGTACACAGCCAATTGTAAGCGAGAAAGTCAAAGACAAAGTTGGACACAGTTACAGCCCTGAAGACCCCTGTTAAGTGGCCGCCCACTCCCTCCTGGACATTCTATAGCAGAATCTGTGTGTTTTGTAGTGTGGTTAGTTTTTGAATTCTAGTAGTGCTAGATATGTAGCTCCCGACTTCAACTTCAACATCTTGCCCATTTTGTTTGAGTTTTTGGTTATTTCTGATCTCCTGGCTTTGACCGTTTGCTTTGCCTGACCAGGTCTTGTTCTTAGTTAACCATCTCCCAGTCAACTGTTACCTCACAATAATTCACAGCCAAGCCTTGTGCTCCTACAAGATGAACCTTATAGGCCCAAAGTTCAACACTGCCTCCAAATCTCTCATCCCCTATGCCTAGGAAAGGCAGATGGATAACCTGGATGCCTTTCCACTCAGGCATAACTCTAGACAGGTGGGATGTGAGAAGGAAGTCGACTCACCATTCTTAATATGGTTAACTGGCTAAAGTTCTGGACTGTGTAAATTAAAGATGTCATTTCAGCCCCAACATATGTTCCTGTCTGGACCTACTATAGACCACTATTGATCCACTTGTAGAAGGAAGTAAATGAAAGCACTTTATGCCATGTGATTTGACAATCATATTGGTTAAAAAAATCACATAAATCAATAAAAACTATAATCTAGGTCATAACTAATGAAAATATTTGATTTTGTAAAGGATCCAGAAATGAGATTGCTGATGAAATGAGAAATTAATGCTTTGCTGGATTAATGGGACCCTTCTGTGCATTTTCCGTCTTCGTTTGCAGATCTGGCTCAGCTCAGTGGTTATGGAAGCACTGGCTCACTCGTAAGAGTGCAGATGGAGACACAGATGAATTTAAGCTGCTAGTCATATACAATAAGAGCAGCGATTAAGGAGACAAACTGCTGCAGCCCATAATCCTTGTCTCCATGGAGAGTGGGAGGCTGTTAAAAAAAAAATCAAGCAGGAGGCAGCAACTGGATTAAACATAACACATTAGTCAACGGGTCTGAATCCTTCCCATTGGTGTACTCCAATAGTTAACTTTTCATGTCTCTCCTAGAAGGTCTCTCTGATCAGCCTGCACTTCAGGTGTTAAAAAGCAAGGAGACATCAGAGTTGGCTGGAAACAGGCATCTGGAGCACACATTAATATTCTCCTGATTAAACATGTGAGGCACTGGTAGAAGAAGATGCAGTTTCATACTGTTTAGCCCTGTTGCTATCTCTCACCTCTCGAAACACAGTTTTCTTGTTATTATGGGGTATCCCACTCCTTGAGTGTTTCTCAGTGTCATCTACCTTCTTGTGATATTTTCACTAGAGTGGGCAGCATGATGGTCTCTTCACTTGTAAATGTGCAGCCAGCATGCATAAAATTTGCTGCCAGATTTAATTTAAGGCTATGGTAGTTAAAGAGCACTCTGACAGTGGAGCTCGGACTATACAAGATCATGAATGGCGTGAGGAATGTGAAGAAGCAGAAACCTGAAGACAAGAGACTGGGAAGGAGCACACAGTAGCTAAAGCTTAACAAACCGAGTGTGTAACAAGACTCCTATGCAGCGGCTCATTTATTAGAACAGAGAAGTGCCTCAGGTAATGTTGTTTAATGTTTTGTGTTTCTTTCTTCCCTAAAAAATAATCAGCTGTTGGGATTTATTTATGCTCCAATTTATTTTTGTCTCACTTTATATGGATAATCTGTCCTTTACCTTGAATTGTGAGTGCCACATCCAGTGCCCTCCTGGATAAATCACTCTGCTTAATCTAGGAAGTCCGAATTCTGGTGAACTCTTCAAATGTAATCAAATTATTTACTGTGTCCAATCTGTTTTATCTTATTGCACTGCTTTTCTGATTCAATCTACCTACTGGAGGTTGTCACGTGTATTGAATGTGTGTAATTGCACAATACCTCCAGACTCTACAGTATAGTATTTAAAATGGACAACTGAGAATTATTCTTTTTTAGTTTTTTAATCTGTTTATCAGTTTTAGGGTGATGGGGCAGGAACAATTACATCAACATTGAGGCACAGAAAGGATAGCGCACCTGTCCATCGCAGGACACATACATACACTTACATGTTAATATTGGACACAGTCTGGTAATTCATTCCATTGTTTCAGTGATGCATTTCAAAATGGCAGTCTAGACACCATTAGAGGGTCAGGGATGGTTTCTTGTTGTTGTCCATACTGGCACACTAACACATTACAGTTACTGTAATGTGGAAAGACATTTGGGGCTTCTATTTTTCACTATGGATTCACATGATTGGATGCCCAGATGTCATTTATGTGGCCTTTTTTAGATTGACCAGGTTATGCAGATGGCTCAGCCACTAAACACTCCCAGGCCAGGCTACAGGACAGCTTGCTAGATCTGAACAGCATTCTCCTTTTCTTTTTCTATAACTATTCTGTGATATGTGTCTGACTGTCATCCTTAGATATGTTTATCAAGATCACAAACTGCACTACAAAACAATATCAGGCATCAAAAGATGTAATTTTGATCATCCAGCCCATCAAAGATATGATTATTGGAAGTTGTAGTTCAGGGGTTGGCAACCTACGGGAATGATTTTCAGTGGTACTCTGATTGAATTGAAATATAGTAAAAAATATATTTTAATTACAGCTCACGCGTTCGCGCCATCACTTACGTTTTGCATATGCGACTCACATGTAAATGGAAACCATGTGTTCAGTGCAGGCCGTGGTACGTTAAAAACAAACCTCATTATTATATTTTAATCAGAGTGCGTGCATTCACAATCTATGTTTGGTGCATGCGACTCAAATGTAAAGGGAACCCATGTGTTCAGTGCAGGCTGTGGTACATTAAAACAAACCTCCTGTTATTGTTAAGTAACTAGATGTGTAAGCCCATGCTGTAAAAACCCTGGGGCCATAGAAACCATTGAAATCATCAGAAAAAACATTGAAATGTAGAGATGTCAGGTAATTGCCAGGAATTACTCTGGGCATCTCTCTCCTAGGAGGATTCGTACTCGCCCTGCTTGTGCATTAACTGCAGGAGGAAAAGTAAAAGGGATACCGTTTTGCCGATGTTAGCGACTAAGTGACTTTGTCTTTCATCTGTGGTTTCATTTTGCCGATGTGCTCGCCTCACTTGTGTTATTAGCAGCTAACTGAGTTTCTTTATCCTCAGAGGGCGATCCCTTACCCTGACTCCACCTCTTACTTCAGGGCCAGACAGACACACACATATACTTCCATAGACATATATAGATAGACGCTGCATTCACTGTGTTGACCAGTCGACACGATACGTCATCGCGTCCGCTATACTGCGAGTGGCAAAAGTGCCATTTAACCTAATACAGGTAGACGTGGAAACCGGGTTTTCTGATGAAAAAACAATAACGTTTAAAACAGTATCGTTTACATACAACAGATTTTGGTGAATCGTTTACATGCAATTATTTATATCCATTTATACACTAATAATGGCAATTATTAAATAATAGTAATAATAATAATTATTATTAAATAATTCATCCCATATAAGTAACATTTCTTGGACTGCCTTCTTCCATCTCCAAAACATTTCTAGACCTCGTCCTGTTCTTACGCAACACAATACAGAAGTATTGGTTAATGCCCAAGTCACCTCACGTATAGATTACTGTAATGCTATTCTATCTGGCATCCCACAAAAACATATCCATCGCTTGCAACTTCTTCAGAATTCTGCTGCCAGGATAATAACCTGCTGTTTTAAATCCACTGAACATATTACACCGATTCTCTCTCAACTTCACTGGCTCCCTGTTAACTACAGATTACAATACAAAATACCGCTCTTAACATTTAAAGCTCTCTACAGCCTCATTGATCTCCTCCAGACTTGCACTCCTCTCTCTCACTCAGATCCTCATCTGCAGCTCTACTTTCTGTACCACACATCAAACTCAGTGCTATGGCTGCTCGAGCGTCTCTCATTGTGCTCCTTAACTCGGGAATTCTCTTCCCTCTCATATTCGTCAACTCGATTTAATAACACATTTTAAAACTGCCCTCAAAAATTTTCCTTTTAAACTGGCATACCAATTGTGAATTTTGCATTGTTACTGCCAGTTATCTTTGTTTATTTGCTAATTATTGCTTTTTGATTTATCATTCTCTTATTTTAATTTTACTAATGTTGTTTAATTTTATTGTAAGGTGACCTTGCGTGCTAAGATTATAAAATGGGATTTTCTAATGGCCAAATATAACCAAAACAATTGTTCAGCCTTGCCTATGAAATGTAATCCCCTTGGATCTGGTTTGGAGCGTACAGCGGTTTGTACAATCCCAAGCAGCACATGCGTGAGGCATCTTTATACATTACTTCACTCCACAGCAATGCCACTCGCAATATGGCAGTGACGTTGACATACGATGCTGCTGGTCATGCTTTTTCTAGTAATTCTATATCTATGTGTGGAAGTATGCATAGACATAGAATTACTAGACGCTGCATGAACAGCAGCATCGTATGTCTATGTCACCGCCATATTGTGAGTGGCACTGCAATGAAGTGAATTAATGAATAATGTGCTTCTTAAACAATTTGTCAAAATCTGTTGCATGTAAACGATTCTGTTTTAAAAGTTATTGTTTTCTCATCAGCAAACCCGGTTTCCACCTCTACCTGTATTAGTTTAAATGGCACTTTTGCCACTCCCAATATGGCAGACGCGCTGACATATCATGTCGACTGGGAATGTGGCGTCTACCTATATATGTCTACGCTTCCACACGTAGACATTTAGTTTTCTGTTTCCTCGGAGGTGGATCCCCTACCCCGACTTCACCTCTCAATTCCAGACAGACAGACAGACAGACACACTTCCACGCGTAGACGTTTATATATAAGACTAGCAAAATACCCGCACTTCGCAGAGGAGAAGTTGTGTGTTAAAGAAGTTATGAAAAAGAAAAGGAAGCATTTTAAAAATAACGCAACATGATTGTCAATGTAATTGTTTTGTCACTTTTATGAGTGTTGCTGTCATCAAGGATTTGATTATCATTATTTCTTTCAATCAGGTTCGTATTTGGATGATGTGTTGTGTTCAAGTTACATTCCGTGTTTGTCAACCGTTGTAAAGATAACAGGTTTCATTCATCGAAGTGTTTACTACCCAAATCGCTACTCGTGAATCTAAGATGTTTAACAGGCATTCCCGGTATTACCTTGTGGATTTTTCTGCAAGTATTTGGCGGCAGCGTCACAAAGTTGTTTCCGTCTAGCTGTATCAGAAAATGTAGCACAATGTCTGACACGCCTCCTTTTTACTGTTTTCTCACAGCTTGGATTGCTGCTGTCATAATCGGGTTGAGTTTCATGGTTTGTTTCAATTACGTTGGTATTTGCAGGACTTGTTGTGTTGAGGTGACATTCAGCATCTGTCAAGCGTTGTAAGCATGCAACCGGCTTCATCGATAACTTCACATCCAGCTTTTGAGAGTTTAAACATTCATAAACATCAAAGTGACCACTACTTAAATCGTCACCTGTGAATCTAAGATGTTTAAGAGGCATTGGCGGTTGTCCAAAGGTGTAAAATATTTTCCAATTTCGGTACTGTTGAAAGCGACAACTGAACAATTCAGCTTAACCATTTCACTCTTATAGTCCTCCTGTGTAGTATAATCATCTCCTGTACCGTCATCAGTCCACACCTTGAACCTGTCCCAGTCATTCAATACATAAGACACAATGTTCCTCCAGATATCAAGAGTGAGCCTGATATGGCCATACAATATGTAACAAAGAGAATGGAAAAGGAAGGTGCCATCTCCGGGCATGGAAACCACTCGGTAAGTGACAGTTCTTTAATCGATGGTGATCACCTCGATAGACATGTTAATGGGGGTTGGAATGATAAAGGAAATGGGTACCTGAACAATAAGTAAGTCTAAAATACCTACACAATAACTATAATCATAATAAACGAACAATAAAACAGCGGACAAGCCGTGGATTAAATAAAAAGGCTGCAATTATCAGCAGGGAGACGTGAACCCCGTGGCGAAGCAAGGAAGGGAATGTAGAGACCGGAGTGACGGACGGCCTTATATTGGCAAGCAGCCAACAACGTGGGAGGCGTTGGGATGGGGGACCCAACGCCGCCTCACACGGTTACCGAGCTGCAGGCTATGGATGTACATATGTATGTAAGTAGGATTCAGTTAGCGTTGGGAACTCGCGTACAAAATTTCTTGAAGATGGGCCCATAAGGAACAAAAACCGTTGGAAAGTTCAATATGGCGGCCGACAGTGGCATCATACCACTGAAATAAGTACGTACATCGGTTTCGGTTAGCGCAGGGAAGCTGCCTACCAAATTCCTTGAAGATTGGGCAATAAATAAGAAAGTTCAACATGGCGGACATTGTCGACCGTTATGACTGTTACGTGTAGAATTTCGAAATGAAACCTGCTTAAACTTTTTTAAGTAAACTGTAAGAAATAAGCCTGCTAAATTTCAGCCTTCTACCTACACGGAAAGTTGGAGAATTAGTGATGAGTGAGTGAGTGAGTCAGTCAGTCAGTCAGTGAGGGCTTTGCCTTTTATTAGTATAGATATACTGCCCTAAAATGACTGATAAAAGACCAAAACTTGATGTTCGCTCTTTTCATGACTCTTGGACGAATGATTGTGGATTTGTACAACAACATGAATTGTACTGTGTGTGCATTATGATGTGAAAGAGTCGCATGTTGTATGTCAAGTGTACAAAGACATTATCAAACTAAACATCAGTCCACATTTAAAAACTCTGATGAGACAAGTGAAGCTATAAAAAGGGCTGTTTCTGGCTTTAAGAAAAAAAAAACTACTTATTTTACTCAAATAATTGGAACCAAAAATAAAGCCACCGAATGTAGTTATACATTTGCTTTGATTAATTACTCTGATTGATAATAAAGAATGATTAATCATATATATGTATTGTTGAAAAATTTTTCATATTCAAACTATGAATTTTGTATTGAAAAAACTTGTACATTTATAATTTGTAATAAAATTTTTAATAAATGTAATGAAAATTAAAATTTGACAAAACATTCTTTTCACATATGATCCTATGTATTTTAAAAATATTGAATGACCAATAATATAAGATCCAGTTATAATGGGCATAAATCTCATTTTAATGGGCTTCAAAAGTATGCCCATTATAGCTGGACCAATGTTGATATTATACAGTATATAACAAAATTGGTAGAGTTATGTCAGTGACATGCAGTGAGATTCATGGCTGGTGAGACACTGACTCCTTCAGAGTCAGATTTACAAATATACAAACCCAAAAGAGTAGCTTATTCACTATTCAACTGGCAGCCTACACACACATAGGTAAGGTACATATTTGGCTAAGAAAGAACCTTACATTTCTAGTGGCGAGACAAAGTGGAGAGAGTGCATTTGCTGTGCACCCTCCATGTCTTCTAAATTTGCTGCTGCAATTCCAGAATTCATACTCATTCAATAAAAACAAGTATACAGAGGTGTACAAAAAAACGGATTTCAATTTTGACCTTAATTGAAATATTTGGTTGTTTTAACAGCTTTTAATTCTGATCATTTAATCAGTTTTAATAGAGACTGTTCAACAAAAGGATAACAAGAAAAACAAAAAAAAATTATTTAAGGTCAAAATTTAGTTTTTAAATATTGAATTGTTTTTTTCTTAGTCTGATCCCATTTTTTATAAAACTGAAAACTATTTATGGTGTTTCCTTTATTTGTAAATGAAGTCTATGCGCCTATCCTTCTGCACGAAAATCTCCGTCAATATTTTATAAAAGTCCTCCTTATTTTCCTTTAGTTTTAAATATCTTAATCTTCCATTTTGGCAGTCAGTTGGAACAAAAAATAAAAATAAACGGACCACTGCAGTGCACATGACTTTCTGATATCGCAAACTTATTGGCGCCGAGAGCCTCTACGTAGAAGAACAGCTGCAAAGAGTACCTGTTGTGCTCTCGTGCCTCACCTTGTGCCTTTTCACTGCGGTTTTATGTCCAATCAGCGAGACTAAATATGTCACACACATTCATTAAAGATATTAGCCAGACTGTGGGAAATCAGGCTGTATAATAAACGTGTCCGCAAACCTTATTTTGGCAACGTACTGAGAGACAGCAACAGGCACACACCAATTGTACGCATCAACCCCGTGTGTGAGGGACAGTGCAGTCCGAGGTGAGGTTAGGCTCATCTTGTTGCTTCTGCACCTCGCGTTTCTCCTATGTATTTGAACATAAAATGTGCCAATTCAGCAATTTTGACTATAAAAATGATCAAAGTTATTGGAATCGTACACAAAATAAATTTATAGCACAGACCAGTGGACAAATTTAGTTTATATTATCATTATTAGTTTTTTCACTTTTCATGATAACAGGTGAGGCTCTGCCTCCACTGAACACATATCCCTGAGTTATGTTGGCACATGGAATAACATTGTAACATATTCGGCACGATGCCTGTTCTAGTTCATATTGAACGGGGAAAAAACCTACCATGAAGTATCAGACAGGAATCAACCCCATACAGGGTGTGTCCATTAACATGACACCTCAATGCTTGCAGTCACATCGCCCCATATTTCAACATTTTAGATTCTACAATATATCAAACATGTTTTTGAGAGGTTGAAGGAAAGCTAAACTATCCAGAAAAAGTAACTCATTTCTCATTGATAAAGTAGATCCAGCAACATTCTTTCAGTTTAAGGGTGAATCACGTACTCGAGGACATCAGTGGAAATTAAGGGGAAGTGAATTTAAAACCAAAGCAAGGTCTTTACACAGAGTTGTAGGACTCTGAAACAAACTACCGAGACAATCTTGACAACCTTTAAGAAGAATCTGGATGAGATATTATGACAGCTTAGCTATTAGCTAAACAAATGGGCTTGATGGTCTGAATGGTCTCCTCTCATTTGTTAGATTTCTTAGGTTTCATGCAGGCATGGACTTAATGTGCAAAAACCAGGGACACTGGGGCAGCAAGGCATCAGCACTCACCACAATGACATCCTATAATATAATATAATATAATATAATATAATATAATATAATATAATATAATATAATATAATATAATATAATATAATATAATATAATATAATATAATATAATGCTAATAAAAAAGGCAAAGCCCTCACTCACTCACTCACTCACTCACTCACTCACTCATTCACTCACTCACTCACTCACTCACTCACTCACACTCACTCACTCACTAATTCTCCAACTTCCCGTAGGTAGAAGGCTGAAATTTGGCAGGCTCATTCCTTACAGCTTACTTACAAAAGTTGGGCAGGTTTCATTTCGAAATTCTATGCCTAATGGTCATAACTGGAAGGTATTTTTCTCCATTAACTGTAATGGAGTTGAGCTGGAATGACATGGGGGGCGGAGTTTCGTGTGACATCATCACGCCTCCCACGTAATCACGTGAACTGACTGTCAACGCAGTGCGTAGAAAACCAGGAAGACCTCCAAAAGCGCTTAAGAAAACATGCATTATATAATTGAGAAGGCAGCAAAACAATAAGAAGCGGCGAGTGACATATACTACCATATTCATGAGTGCTGCTACCTCGGAAAGAAAGCAAGGTGTAAACCTAAACTTTAAATTAAGTTCATAGACAGGCTACGCTGGCGTTTCACATGCCCACAGGTAATGCGGGATACAAGTTTAATGAGAGGACGAGGATATAAACGAGAGTTTTGATCACTTTGTAACTAAGTTAAAATTGTAGGTGAAGGGGTGTGCTTATGCAAATTCCGAGACTGTGTTTGTGGGGATTGACAGTTAAAGGCGGGTGGGGAGTCATCATCATCTCCCCCCATTCATCTCATTTCACTCTGAGCTGAGCTCAGCGCTAACGCCGTCTTCGAAGCAACTTCGTCAGACTGCCACCAAATACTCACAGAAAAATCCACAAGTTAATACACACGCTCTCTAGAGTTTCTCCACATTGAATCCTCCAGGCACTACTTACAAAAGGTTACATTGACAATCGTGTTACGTTATTTTTAAAATCTTTCCTTTTCTTAGCACAAGCACAGCTGAGAAGCTTGATGCATGTGCTCCATAACGCGTTAAAAATAATGCATTTAATCACACTTTGCATTACAAGCAAAGGGAGCTTTTGTCAATGCATGATTTCCTGGTACACGATTACATTGATCAGCGCATCCCGATTCATTTTACCCTCGCACCACCTTAGTTTGAGAAGAAGTATGAAAAATATGAGGTTAACACAGAAAAACAGATCCCCAATTCAATCTTTATGAATAATCGATTCGCCATCAATAATTGTTTTGGTAAAGCCATCCTCCTTCCATTTTATAATTTTTCCGCCTTTAGCCATGATTAAATGAACGGTAAATAAAGTAAGAGCAAAGCGAGGTGACTTATTTAGGCAGGCATATATATGACAGCAACACTCATGACAATGTCAATCATGTTACGTTATTATTAAAATGTTTCCTTTTCTTTTCATTACTTCTTTAACACACTACTTCTCCGCTCAGGCGCGGGTATTTTGCTATATATATAATATATGAATGACCTCCAAAGAGCGCTGAGACTTTTGATATCATGAGCGTGTGTACAAAAGGGTCTCCTGCCCAGCAAAAGTCGAGCAGCCAGCGCGTGCATAGCTGTGCCGGCCTTTGAGACGCTGACTGCGCTTCTGCCTTAAGTCAAAGTGAGCACTTTTAATTTTTTTCATCCTCCCCTGCCTATAGCCCAGACAAGTGCAAACACGGGACCCCTTTTCTACACCACGGCAAAATAATATTAAGGCGATTCACACTTTCTTTTGCGATACATTATGAGGTCCTACTCGGATTATGAAGACACGCACAGAGTGGAGGACTGACAGTGCCATCACAGCCGATTAATGGCGGGGCGTCTCACCAGTCTACACAAGACCCACGCGACTGTCCCCAAAAGGCGATCATAACGTCAGCGAACACATCTCTCTATACTATATAAAAGAAAAGGCAACTTTCCTTTCTTTACACCTTTTTCCTTTTATCCCAAACCAAAGCCTTTCTCTCTTAACACTGCAGAGGACACAAAACTAATTTTCTTTAAATGCCGGTAAGGCACATTACCAGAGGCACAAATTTGAGCGTTCACATAGAAAATGTAATTTCTATACCACAGCCGTCGTGTAGCGCCTTTCAAAAGGGATCTACTACCGAGAGATGATCCATATACATTTTAGCTGCTGTTAGTTACTTACCTGTTGTGTTACACAGTCTTTAAAATGTAGTTTACCCAACCACTCCAGTAGTGCTCAATGTACCTGTACTTCTTAAAACGTTAATGTTTTACTGTTTAATAACTTATAGACTATATTTTATTATTTTTCCCTTGCACTCAGTGACCAAAGCTATACACACACATATAGACACATACAAACATACACACAAGTATATGTATGTGTATATATATGTATGTATGTGTATATATATATATATCACACACACACCTATCTAGATTATATATATATATATATATATATATATATATATATATATATATACACACACACACACATACATACATACATATATATAATTTGTGTGTGTGTATGTATGTGTGTGTATATATGATGTAGATAGGTATGTATATATATATATGTGTATATGTAGATATGTATATAGATATGTAGATATGAAGATATGTATGTGTATATATATATATATATGTATGTATGTGTATGTATGTATGTATGTATGTATGTGTGTGTGTGTGTGTGTGTATATATGACAGCAGCAATCCAAGCTGTGAGAAAACAGTAAAAAGGAGGCGTGTCAGGCGTTGTGGTACATTTTCTGATGCAGCTACGAAAACAACTTTGTGTTACGCTGCCAAATACACAAAACAATTACTTTGACAATCATGTTACATTATTTTAAAATGTTTCCTTTTCTTTTCATAACTTCTTTAACACATGACATATTCTGCTGGTATTTTGCTATATATATATATATATCACAGCGACACTCATAACAGTGACAAAACAATTACATTGACAATCATGTTACGTTATTTTCAAAATGTTTCCTTTTCTTTTTCATTACTTCTTTAACACACTACTTCTCCGCTGCGAAGTGCGGGTATTTTGCTAGTATAATATAATAAACAAAAGACCTGTTTGTGTATCTGTGATGTGTAATAGCAATCTGCTCTGTGAACTCTCAACCACAGCCACAGCCACAGCCACTAGATGGCCTATGCATGCACTTTTAAATTTCGCTTGCAAACACTTCAGTTCTCACTTCGAAAGATGTGTGTGTGTGTGAGTGTGCATGTGTGTGTGTGATGCAGTCCCCTCTGCTCATGCTCAACAATAGCCACAGGAGTTGGTGTGAATTCTACAGAAGATGTAGAAGCTTATACAAGTGTGAGTTGCACTTGGTGAGATGGCGCATTCACCTCAGTTCTCATTCAACCAAAGCAGACAAATTCAGCTTTGTGGTCCATGCATGTTGTTTGTTCACACAATGAGCTACCATACATTTGTTTGAGATAGCTTCCAGCCTGTCCCACTCAATTTGTGCCACAGCTGCACTCAACTACACATCCATCTCTGAGAAGATGCAACCTGTCCCGCCTGGCCTATTTACCTGACGCCTCTGCCATTTCACCAATATAGTAAAACTGTTAGGGAGTTGTCTGGTTGTTTTTTGTCCCGAAGATGTCACAAGGCTAGTAATATTTAAATGAAAGACCTGTGTGTGTATGGCGCAGTCCACTCTGCTCACACTCAACCACATCCACTAGATGGCGCATGAATGCACTTTCACATTTTTTGGGCGCTTGCATGCACCTCACTTCTCACTACGTGCAGCAAATGCCACCAAGCAATAACGATATCATACTAATGACGCAGATTAGGAGACATCACGTTGAAATGAAGTAAATACTGCGACTCAACAACGTGCAAGTGAAACACCTCAGCAATGGAGGGCATTGCTTGATATTTTCACTACAAACACTGCCTATCTTGAAGTATTTTCTCAAGACAGAGATTAATAGGACTCATATACCAGAGATATGGCTAAGATGTGATTCTTCTTATGAAAGCCAGTGGGGCAGCAAGAACAGGTGGGTCCAAGTCCTCTGTACTGGATCATTCTTAAGAGTAGTAAGCCAACACTTCTCCAAGTTCACAAGTAAAGTAAAACTGCTAGAGTTTTGGGTAGGTTTTTGCCGCGAAGACCACATGCAGCTAGTAAAATAAAAATTAGTGAAAAGTACATGATTTGTGCGAAATTGAATTTACAGCAAAAATTTGTGAAATAAATGCATTTTGCCTTCAGCAACCTTTTTGCCCTTCACATAAAAAGAAAGACGTTTTTGTTTCTATCTGCAAGTGTTTACATGCATTAATTCCACATGAGATAGCCTGCCATTTAATACTGAAATAAAGATCTCTAGTGAATAGAAATTCCCGTCCCATTTTCTGTCACTTGCTGACAATTTCTTGAGCTGCCAGACGTGTTCTAGCAGTACAATCCCAATTTCATTAATTATGATGACAGTCTTGACGATCTCAATCCTACAGATGCATCACAGACAGTAAATGAACTTTCCATACAGGATTTGGAGTATGAAAATGGGTGGCGCATTTAGTCTCAAGAGATTTTCCTGCGGAGAAAGTATTGGTATGTGCACAATGGTGTGTTTTAGTGTGTGTGTTGTGTGGAGAATATGCAGTATGCCAGTCACATTTAAAAAAAAAAAAACATACTGCGCCTTAAACGAGCAGAGAAACCATCTGCACGGATTACGAAGTTACGGATTACTTTTCTGTTTTAAATGAAGCTTTAGAGAGGTCATTTCAACTTGTATATTTTGTAATGGTGTTTTATTTTTTTACATTTCAGACAGCCGATTCTGTCACTGTACAAACAGTGGTGTGGCAGGCCGAGGAAACCTCAGTCGCACATCACACACAATATTTAATAAACAAACACGTCTCTTTGATTAAGTAAATAAAAATTAAAAATGCTTCCACTTTTCATCAATTCATCCATTTTCTAAACCCTAGGTGCAAGGCAGGAACAATTAATGGGCAGGATGCCAGCTCATAGTAGGGCAAGCCAACACACACACACACACACACCTATCAAGGGACAATTTAGCATCACCAATTCATCTACCCTGCATGTTAAAAAACAGTCAAAATAGTTAACCAAATCCCAGAACACCAAATGTCATGCATACATTATCTAACTTGTTTAAAAAATAAGAACATCTTTATTTTACCACAAGCAAAATAAGCAGACAAACACACACAAAAAAAAAACCTTTTCCTGTCATTTTAATATCATTAACAGAACTTATGTGCTTTTCAGAATTTTAAACATGTACGTGTAAGTGAGATTTTTGGTTATTTTGTAACTTTATATTATAAACAATTTATGATATGTGACTTAAGATATGATGTAAATAAGTCAGTCAGTCATTTTCCAACCCGCTATATCCTAACTACAGGGTCATTGGGGTTCTGCTTGAGTCAATCCCAGCCAACACAGGGCACAAGGCAGGAACAAATCCCCGGGCAGGGTGCCAGCCCACCGCAGGGCGCACACACACACACACACACACACACACCAAGCACACACTAGGGACAATGTAGGATCGCCAATGCACCTAACCTGCATGTCTTTGGACTGTGGGAGGAAACACACGCAGACCCGGGGAGATCATGCAAACTCCACGCAAGGAGGACCCAGGAAGCGAACCCGGGTCTCCTTACTGCGAGGCAGCAGCGCTACCACTATGTAAATGCCCATTATGTAAATAAGCACTGAAAAAAATCATTTGTTGGATTTACTCAAAACATAAGTAAAGCAATATCCATTGTAATAAGTAGAGACCAGAGGCGTGGAAAGGTTTGGGGCAGCCACCCGTTTAATGCGGTTTCCTGGCTGCAAATGTACTTGATACATTTTCATAAGTTTACACAACAGAGTCCAAAACAGAACTGCCTGCCAGAGCAAAGGCAGTGGGCTTTATAGGACAGAGGGCGGAAGTGATGTCGTCCTCTGGGCCGGAACTGGAAGTGACATCATCCTTGGGGTCGGAACCGGAAGTGATGTGTCCTTCTTGGAAATGGCGGCTCCTGGTGGGATTTCCCAGGTAAGACCTGTAGAGAACTCAGAAAGAGCGTCAGCATACCCCGCCCCTCCGGGCAGATGTATAATCAGTTTTTTCTAAGCCCTTCAGCTGCCTCCCATGCACACGTGTGTGACACCATCCATCCATCCATTTTCCAACCTGTTGAATCTGAACACAGGGTCACAGGGGTCTACTGGAGCCAATCCCAGCCACACAGGGTGCAAGGCAGGGTCCAATCCTGGGCAGGGCGCCAACCCACCGCAGAGTAAAGCAATATTATTGAGAAATTCAACTACTTGCATTTTTAAATAATGACAAATAATAATTGATTAGTAAAATTACTCATTACTAATTTGAAAGTTGAAAGTTGAAAATAACAACACTGAAAACAATTGTTGGATGTATTTAATAAAATGAAGACATGTTCCATTTCATGAAATTAAGTTAACCTAATTTAAAAGATAGATAGATAGATAGATAGATAGATAGATAGATAGATAGATAGATAGATAGATAGATAGATAGATAGGAACGGTGCTATATGATAGATAGATAGATAGATAGGAACGGTGCTATATGATAGATAGATAGATATGAAAAGTGCTATATGATAGATAGATAGATAGATAGATAGATAGATAGATAGATAGATAGATAGATATTACACTCAAAAATATGAGTATAAGGGTGCTTTCACACCTACAGCATTTGGTGCGCACCAAACGTGTTTGGTCCCTTGGTTCGGTTCGTTTGCGTTGATGTGAATGCAATCTCGGTACTTTGGTGCGCACCAAATCAATCGATCCGAGACCTGCCTGAAGGGGTGGTCTCGGATAGCTTTATCCGCTCTACTTTGGTACGGTTCTTTGGGTATAAGAGATACGGGGTTGTGGGTAAAATTCTTTTCACTTCCTGTTGACTCCATTACATTTTTCAAGCTATCGACTCGCGATGAAATCAAACCGTGCAGAAACGTGGAGTGCCGAAGAAATTAAGTGCCTCATAGATATATGGTCGGATGAGCATATCCAAAAGCAACTGTCCACGACACATAAAACAGCTGCATCTACGCGCTGTTCAGTAAGCAGCTAAGGGAGAAAGGCTATCCTCGGACAGTTGAACAATGCCGTATTAAGACAAAAAAACTTCGGGCGAAGTATATACAAGTGCGTGATGCACTTAGCAAGACGGGAAGTTCTGGAAAAGAGAAAGAATTTGCGGTCTGTTTTGGTTCGTTTAGAACTCGGCATATGTGAAAGCAAACCGTACCCACGTCTGTTTACTACATTGTAACATTTTTCTGACTGGTGCGGACTAAAGCAATCGAACTATAGGTGTGAAAGCACCCTAAGTCTTTAGTTTTCTTTCCAACAGTACAATGGTGGAGATGATCCCTTGGAACAACTGCAACAGAAGGGGCAGATCTTTATGCAAATATATGATAATCACGTACATAAAACCTGGATATTTTAAGATAAATCAACTTAATTCAACTGTATATAATGGAAATGGCCATTTCACGTTTTGTCTTTGGAAAAAAAGTGTTCATTTCAAATAAGTTCAACATAAAATAGGTGAGGAAAGACAACAATCCCCAGTGCTGATTCCTCCTCTGTTAAAAGAAAGTAATTTAATGGTTTTGTGTCAACCTTATTTAATTGTGTTAATGTGATATCTGAGAGAATTATGTCAATATAATTAGAAAAGCTACATTATATTAACATGATTATTTTATATTATATTAACCTAAAAAAGATAAAATGAACAACCCTGCCAAAAGGATTCCATAGGGGAACCATCCACATGAATATTGCAGAAAGAACATTTAATTTAAATCCATAAGAGGCTGAATAAATAACCACATATAGATTTGAACAGATTTTGTGAAATATCTAAGTTCCTGCAGGTATTAAAAGGATTTCACACACTCGAGTTTATTTTTTCTTAATCTTATATATCCTGCTACGCAATAAATATCTCTGTTTTGTCCTCACATTAGGAACCTTTTCAAAGCCCAAATAACCAGATTAATATGCAAAGAACCCTCCACAGAACTAAATGGTTCTCGGTAAAGCAATACGTCTTGAACCACACAAATCAATAAAATGCCATTAGAGTTGCTAGTAATATCAGCCTGCGTGTTTTTGTGATGTGGGACGAAATCGAAGCACCTGTAGATAACATACTTAGAAAACAAACAAATAAACAAACAACCAAATAAATAATTAATAACGACCGCGCCAGCTCCACTCGGGAGTTGACTGAGCTGTGATTTGAACCCACGCCCCTGTGAGGCAGCAGTGTCGCCACTACAACACCGGTCAGTAAGGCAGACTGGTTGAAGCAGTGTCACCTTAAATCTATTTTCAAAATACTCAATCCTGCCATTTAATCGGCGCATCAGACTCGCAGGTAAATTCAGATACTCTGTTGATAATCCCGTAACGCGGTAGCGGTGAAATGATCGTGTATTTAGTTTTTCAAATGACACTTTCCTCAACCAAACATCGGTTTGCACATGCATGGTAAAAACACTTCAGCATCTCACCCTGGAACAAATGCCACCGGTGAATGGCTTGAAGGTGGCGCTACTGAAGCAAATTCAAGAAATAAATTAATCCGAGGAGCCCTGGCTGTGATTCGGCGGCTGCGCCAGATGCGAGCTGATGTCATACCTCGTCATCGATCAAGGAAAAGAGGGAGCCGCAGAATCCGAATTTAAAGCCCTCAGTGTACAGAAGCAAAGGAGGAAGGGAGAGCTCGAACACCCCGACAAACCCATCCATCTGGAGAGACAGGATAGGAATGGGGGGCTGCGGTGCACCGACGTGCCAGTGGTAGGGCTGGAGGGAAGTAGATTGAGTCAAGCAGGTGGTAGTGTAACCCAACGCATCATCGCAAACAGGAGAATGGAGGGAGAATGAAAAGTGGCGCTGATGTGCCCGTTGAAGTGAACCATCAAACCATTCAGTGCCTCGCCGAGCCGGGGCTGACCTCGGGGCGAGCTCAGCATTCACGGCGACTCCCTGTCAAATCAGATCCCCGTCTTTCTCTACAGGTAGGATTGAAAATACGTGCCTTCTTCTTGTCTCTGTATCGCCGATTGGTGCTGCCATCCCGTCTCGGGCAGATCAGGCTTGGCTTGGTGAACACTCGCCCGATGTCACTGGTTGCCTTCTTTGGTGGCGGTTTGAAACCAAAATGTTTTTCACACGCCGTAATTTATATGAATGACAAATTCTTCTGCAAGCAGACTGATGAAAAGTAACACAAGTAATAAATGACCTTGATTTTACAATGCGCAGGTATAGTTTGCATTATGTATCGCTGATTTCATTTCAACGAATACAAAACAAGGTAACTTCGTAAGAAGAACATCCAAAAAATATGATCCGCTGTATATATAGTCTATGCCGTCACGGGGTGACTGATTAAAATCAGGGAGAAAACACAATCAAGGAGGAAGATAAACAGAGAAAAACTCTCAGCACAAGGCGATTTATTACAAGTGAAGGCAGCGGGCTGTAACTTGACAGATAAATGACAAGAAGCTGCTTTTTAAAACCAGACAAATAAGTGTATTATTTGTTAAAAATTAAACAACATCTACTCTTAAAAATAATGACCCTTTAAAGGCACTATATGGTTTTTGACTAAGTCGGGTGGTTCTTCATAGCTCCTTTGCCAGACCAAGCACCATTTCATTCTGTGAGGGGTTCTTTGCATATAAACTTGATTCTTTTTGCTTTGCACTCTAAAAACAATTCGTTTGGGCCAACAAAAAAAAATTGACGCAACGCTCTGAATCAAGCTTTTTGAGTTACTACATCTTCTGGTTACAATTACGTAGAACCAATCCACAACATTGAGTAACTGGAAAAGGTTTTTCCTTCAGATCTTAAATTACTTTTAAGTACCATCTACTTAAAACAAATATAGGATACACACAACTTTTTAAATTCACTGCACATAAAAATTAAGTTGTCCCAACTAATTTATGCTACATTTTTAAAGACACTTTTAAGTTCTAAATACTTAATTATTAATATATTTTAAAGTTGTGATGATGTAAATGAAGTTTGTGTAATTATTGTTTTATGCCTATAATTTTAAGCTTTATCAAGTTTAATTACTTATTAAATTATTAAAACTACAGCCACTTAAAGAATGAAAGTGTTGCAAAATTTACTTTTACTTACATTTTTATATTTTTCAACATCTTTCAAAAAGTTTGTCTAACAAATAGCCATACTACAGCAGCAAAGATATAGACCTCAATGTAATATCAATTGCCAAATATGTCAAACCTGACTTCTGTTGCAAGATGCAAAAACATTTTACATTACAGCTTCGGAGTATATTCATCCATCAGTATATTCTAAACCTTACAACTGGAAAATAAGTGAAGTCAAAGAAAGATTATTACAATTAATCAAGTATCTTCTCACTATAAAATTAGGCTTACATCCAGTAAAGCAATATTACGTCTAAAATCCTTAACCAACATACAAACGCACGTGAGAAATCATTAGCAGCTGGAACAAAAAAAGTAATGTTGAGAAAACATGGTAAGATGGACGGCACTAAATTTCACTAGAGCTATTCATACTGTTATGTAAAATAAGTAAATGATATTTACTATATTAGAGCAATGTAAATAATTATTAGCTTGAAATTGCTCCTCTATCACTAAAATATCTGTTCTATCACTCACTGTAGTTGTTTTTTTCACTTGCAGTATGGCGTTCTGATCTTGTCACAGAACGTTAAGTGGGAGGAGTTTCACACTCATGAAGCAGAGAAATTAAATAGCCATAGAGTTAGATTAGGTTAGACAAACTTAAATTTTGTTTTTCAATAAATGAAAAAAGGAATTTGAGTTTAGATTACTTGCAAGTCTAAGCTAAAGTACAGTGCATCCAGAAAGTATTCACAGCTCATCACTTTTTCCACATTTTGTTATGTTATACAGCCTTATTCCAAAATGGATTAAATTCATTTTTTTCCTCAGAATTCTACACACAACACCCCATAATGACAATGTGAAAAAAGTTTACTTGAGGTTTTTGCAAATTTATTAAAAAGAAGCAAGCTGCCCCTCTTCCATCTATCCATCCATTTTCCAACCCATGGTCTGGGCTGCATGGAGACGGTGACAACCTCAACAGCACTGGATGCAGGATGGAACTAACACAGAATTGGAAGCCTTTCCATCTTTGCAGAACACTTTCCTCACACATACACACAGAAATCCAGCCAGTTTAGAGATGGCAGTTAACCTAAACAACAGGCTTCTTTGGTATGTGGGAAGAAACCAGAATACTCCTTAGGGGAACCCTCATGGACAAACAGAGAAGACGCACACTCAGTGTAGAAAGCGGGCAGCTTCAGAGCTGAATTTAGAACCCTGATGCTCTGAGGCTTTGCACATATAACTTGATACAATTTTAATATAACTGTCTTCACAAAGTTGTCACATAGCACTACACGGGATACCATAATTCAGATATAACATTTGGTAAATATTAATAACATGTATTCGTATTAACAAACAGATTAACTTACTGTATAACATATGGTAAAGGCCAGATGGTAGTGGAGGAGAGAGAGCTAAAACTGTAGTGTGTTGGAAATGCCGGAGGAAATGAACTCCTAGTCATCCATAGTTTTCATCAAAAACAAAGCTGTCTAAGGCCTCGGCCAGATGGACGCAAAGGCCTTCTATATTCAGTCTTAAACTGCTTACATGTACAGTATAAAGTTTTTAAAAATTCTGATAAAAATTCAAAAATTTTGAACAATGTCATATTATGCTCATGGGTTATGGCAGTGTTTCTCTACCAGTGGTGTGCCATGAGAGCTACCCAGTTGTTCTAAGGAAAGAGTAGTGTAGCACACCTGGGTCTGAACCAGAGAGGGTCAAGCTCCACGGGTGGTCAAGACCTGTCTGAGGAGGACAGGACTAAGTGGAGGAGTTGACATAAAAGTAGCTCCACCATCGCTATGTTGCAGACACAGCACTTAGAACACTTCAGATGCATCTGCTGGCTGCTAGAGTTCATCTTCCTGGTTGTCAGTGAGTCTCATTGAGAGTTCAGCCTTCCATAAACACCTCAAAAACTCCATCTATTTGAAAAGACAGGGTAGGAATAGGAGGCTGTGGTGCACTGAAGTGCCAGTGGCAGGGCTGGAGGGAAGCAGATCAAGTCGAGCAGTGTAACCCAACGCATCATCGCAACCAGGAGAATGTATAGTGGTGCTGCGCCTGTTGAAATGAACCATCAAACCAGTAGGTGACTCTCTGATGTAGCTGACCCAGCCGGGGTTGGCCGTGGGACGAGTTCATCATTCATGGCAATTCCTTTGTCAAATCAGATCCTCATCTTTCTCTACAGGTGGAATTGAAAATGTGAGCCTTCTTCTTGTCTCTGTGTTGCTGATTGGCGCTGCAAGAGTTTATCTTCCTGGGTGTGTGGTTGCCGTTGAGTCCCACAGGACTGGTGGGCAGTGGGCATACGAGTTGGCTCTGAGACAGAAAGGGTCGGGCAAAGGGATGAAGCAGCTGGGAGATGCCAGCAAACTGGTCACTAAGTGTCATGTCTGTGAACACTGATCTCGAAGCTGCTACTTAACTGGTTTCTCAGGTAGTCCCACCACTCTGGACAGCCGAACACGTGTATGAGATATAATATGTTGGTGGTTAGTAAAATAGGGAAATGTTTTTGGTTATAAATAGTGTGCCACCACAGAAAAAAGGTTGGGAAACACCAGGTTGTGGAACCGTAATCTGCAACCTTGAAGGAGGATGTCCAAATTCTAGTGATAGATTTGTCTTTAGAATTTTTAATGGGAACAGCTTTTTTTTGTAAATATACCTTTCTAATACCTTGCTATTTGTCCTGGTATTGTGTGTTAATTTCTGCTGTGTTGTTGTGCAATGTGAAGTGCTGCTTTCTATTAAAGGTGCTCGCTGTCTGTTCCTTTGTAAGATGGAGGTTTTATTTCCATTTTCTAAAGTATGTCAACTGTGAAGTACTTTTGTTTAACGGTATCTTTAGCAGAACCATCACACATATTTAACATACAGACATACGCGTACATACATTTTCAAACTCACCTTATCCAATTTAGAGCCAAGCATGGCAACACAGGGCACAAGGCTGGTATGTTCCGTGGATGGGGCAACAGTCCCCACAGGATACCTTCACACAGGGTCAATTTGGAGTCACTTAACTTAACCTGCACATCTTTAGGGATGTTGGATTATTGCACTCCTACAAATAAAAAACACAAAATGTGACGCAAGTTTTTCTCTTCTCTCCTGAGATCCACTCTTAAAACATGCCACTAAATAAGATTAGGCACAAAATCCAGGGCGATATCTATCTGCTAATCTGCGGAAGTCAGACTCTCCCCTCTTTAGACAAACCCTTTGGGAGCTGGACTCTCTGCCCAGGACTTTTAATCATGGCTTCAATTCAGATTCTCTTTGAACTTCTTGCACTCTACTACAGTAGAAATAATGTTTAAAAAAAGGCTATTTTCTAAGCAGTTATCTTTAAGATACAGTAAGAAGGCATAGCCAGCATGACACATATGGGAGGGAAGAGTGTGCATCAGATTTTACCACAACCACTGTCTAAAGCAAAGGGACAAAAACAGCTTATTTCTTTAATGAAAGTATTTTTGGACAAATGAGTAATATCAGCAAACAAAAGTCTGAATTACAGTAGGACTCCCTAATTCAGGGTGTACATAAGAAATTATTTACTTCATGATGTAGAATTGCATAATAAACAAGACTAGTTGTGCCATATATTTGAAATATTCAAATGTATGCCTCAATTTAAATGTTTAAACTCTAAATATTCCTGATTGTTATATAAATTTGTCATATGAACAATACTGGAAAGCACTACAAGAAACACTCCAGTTTCCTTTTCTCGTCACTCTGTACACCTCAGACCAGGGCTGGATTAAGATGAAATTGGGCCTGATGCTGCAGCTCAAAAAAGGCCTATTTTTTCTCGCCATTGGTGCAAGTGCATTCGACACTCACCGTACATGCGCACTCAGACCGACCAAGGAGCCTTAATTGTTTGCGACACAACCAGCCAGGCTTTATTGAACATGAATAATAATGACGTAGTATCGTAACAACTCGAGATTAACATCAAACTATGTAACATCAACATTCAATAGCAATTGTCTGAAAAGTGCACTTAATACAGAAAACCTAACAATGAAATACACAAAATTTCACAATTCTCTTACAAAACAGAGTAAGAAAAAATGAATTTGCAGAGACATTGGGTCAAAGTGACTCAGTTCAGGCTCTTGAGGGTAAAAATTTGTCCACAATTTAAATTTCATAATAGACCAGAATCCTGTCGAGGATTTAAAAAATTCTGAACATCCATGCTGAGCCTGCGGGACGGCTTTTAGTTTTACCTTTACAGATAACTATTTAAATAGCCATCGATTTTTACTGTATAACTAACTTTCAAGGTGAAAAATTTACTATGTGACACTTACCGAACAATAATGAAGTAGCAAGAATCCCCAAGATATTGCAAAAAACGCAGCTAAATTACTAAGTAAACTGTTTAACGTAAAATTGATAGCATTAACTTGAAATCTTTGGTTAACAATAAACACAACAGCGTTATAGTTGTGTCACAGTGCAAAGAACAATAGTAACAGTATAATAAGTAACGTAGTGTCTAGGCGTCTGAAAGTCGGACTCCAAATTTCATTCTAAGAATTATTTTGAGGTTAATATAGCAAAGGAAAACTGTTCAGCTTCCGGAAAAATCTCGTCTGTTTTCATCTGGGCCTATTTCAAGAATGGGCCTAATGCTGCAGCATCAATCACACCCACCTTAATCCGGCCCTGCCTCAGACTATAAATATAACACAAGGTCATATCCCTTGCAGAAATTCTCAGATGATTCTGCACTTATGGGGTGTATTGATAAGAGGATGAGACAGAGGAGAGGAGTCAGGTGGAAAAGTTTGTTTCTTGATACAAAGAGAATTGTCTGCATCTTAACATGAGCAAAACCAAAGAACTGGTTATTGAGTTTTGCCACACCAAAGAGCCTCTACGCCCAGTCACTATTCTGGGAGTGGATATAGAGGTGGTCCACATTAATGGCAGGTTAGACTGGTCTTGGAACACAGAGGAGCTATATAAGAAAGGGCAGAGCAGGCTCTTTATTTCTTTGCAGACTGTATTCCTTTAATCTGGAAAGTGACATCCGTCACATCTTCTATAACTGTGTTCAGGGCCGTCTTAACAGTATCATATGCCCCCGGGCAAAGTAGAGCACTGGGGCCCCTGTTTTAATAGCAAAATAGAAACATAGGCATCAGAAAAAATGTGGGCCTCTATGCTAGTGGGACACCCGGGCAACTGCTCCGCATGCCCATGCGTTATGACAGCCCTGACTGTGTGAAGGCCAGTGTAATTTTCTACACTGTGGTGTGCTGGGCTGGTGACATCACTTCAAGAGAGGCCCACTGAATCAACAAGATAATTAAAAGGACAGGCTCAGTTACTGTATGTGGATTCCCTGGAGGTAGCAGTGAAGGAGAGAATGAAAACAAAACTGAGTGCCATTATGAACAATGCTACACATCCTCTGTATGACACACTAACACCGAGGACTTTCAGCCAACAAGTGGCTCAGCAGAAGTCCATCAAGAAGCAGTACAGGGTCTCCTATATACCAACAGCAATATGTCTGCATAACGCCTCACTAAAACTGGGACAGCCAAGTCAGAACCTTTCTTGTTTTCAATTTTCTTGCGTTATAGTCATTCCAGTGTGTGTTCAGACCAAAGTGTGTATATTTATTTACATACTGTATATGCTCGCGGATAAGTTATCCCACAGATAAGTCGGGCCATGATTTTACCATATAATTTCTGATATCTTATGATGTCTGTCGTATAAGTCGAATGTGGAAAACTCACGCTATTGGTAGAATGGATTACGATATGCTAACGCCCACCTGAGAGAGTAACCACGGAGCACACTGCCTTTTTGTCTGTGAATTGTGCCTATGTGACCACACGGTAATACCCTAACTATTCCAAAGCGACGTTTGCACTAATTTGTGTTTTTTGACATCTCACACCCTCCTAACACCTTTATCGTAAGAGCATCCCTTATCTACGATGGAGCGTTCGGTCATAAGAAAATATGAAGCTGGTTTTAAATTAAACATCGTTGAGGTAGCAAAAGAAATTGGTAACTGCGCTGCTGCAACAAAATCCAATGCATCTGAGAAACTGGTGCGAAATTGGAGGAAGAAAGAAGATGTAAAAAAAATAAAATTAAGTGCCGCATTTTTGAATGGGCGTTTAAGTCGGGGTCTGATTTTATGGTTGATTTTTCATTTTTCATGAGCGACTTATACATGAGCATATACGATAGTTACTTACCTATTAATTTATTTAAAGAGCTTCTATAAAAAGCCACATTTCCCCCTAGGGTCAAATGAAGTTCTATCTAGTCTAGTCTAGTTTTACTTTTTGATAGAGGTCCATAGTGAGCCAGAAAAGGATCCAAAATAATATCTGTGATAAGAATGAGTCGGAGACATCATAAAGATTTGGGGCAGCCACCCGTATAATTGAATTGGCTGCAAAAGTAGTTGTAAATAGCACAATGTGCTTAGTTCAGAGTCCAGAACAGAACTGCCTGTACTGAGGCAAGATGGCAGTTTTAAAGGGCTGGAAGGGAAGTGACATCATCTATGCCAGAACTGCGAGTGGTGTCCTTGTGCCCGGAAGTGACGTCATCCTTGGGGCCGGCAACAGGCAGGATTTCCCGGGAAAGGTCTGCAAGGGACTGAGAGAGATAGTCAGTACACTCCGCCACCCCCTGGCCTGGCGTAGAATTACTAGTGTTTAGGCCCTTCAGCTGGTTCCCATTCGCACGTGTGTGACACATCATATTCATAATCAATGACCTTGAAATTTTCTACAATTTTAACCCACATGCTCATTTTTGAAATGTGTCCTTTTTAACCTTCTGGGAGTGGCATTTAGAAGTCTAGGACCACCGGTAAAAAATCAAATATCAAAAATATGATCGTGTTTGTGATCGGCACCATTGAAATAGCAAAAAACAATATTCTGCATGTCTATATAATTCACGGGTGGGCAAAGTCAGTCCTTGAAGGCCGCAGTGGTCGCAGGTTTTTGTTCCAACCCAGTTGCTTAATTAAAAACAAATCCATCCATCCATCCCTCCATTTTCTAACCTGCTGAATCCGAATACAGGGTCACGGGGGTCTGCTGGAGCCAATCCTTGCCAGTTATTTCATGGCTTGCTAGTGCTTTAACTCTGCCATGTCAAGTCATTCTCATATCCTACATTTTTTTTCCTTTCTAAGGATTATCATCCAAATGATTTGAAGTCTAAAACAGACGAGTTATTCTCAGTGTTTCACTTTTTTTCTCTTCACTTTCCTTCCAAGTATTTAATTAAACCCAATAGTGCATGATAAATACATGCAGAGGTGTAAATAGAAACAAGCTAAATGGAGAAATGCTGGTTTCTTTTGCCATTTGCATGTTACTGCTAATAAGGAACAATTTAAAACTGAGAATCCAGCTGTTTAAGACTAAAATAAGCAATAAGGGTTCAAAATCTTAGTGAGCGAGACAACTAAAATGAAGCAGAAGTGTTACTTGAGCAAGAAGTGCTTCTTATTAAGCAACTGGGTTGGAAGAAAAACCTGCCCTCCAGGACTGAATCTGCCCACCCCTTATATAACAGATCCTAATTTTTCAGAATTTTGTGACTGGAGTAATTTTGACCCCTCACATTCCATAAGAAGGTGAACCCATGGGATCAATTGATGTGGCAAGCACAACTTCCTTCCTGTCATTTCTGCCAAAGATGCCTATTTGTATACTCCTTATCATAACTTACTTTACAAAATCTGGTCTAAAAATGAGAGTTTTTCTAATGTAGAGGGTCAAAAAAACAAGAGGATCCCCAAAAAACTAGATGTCTTGTGTGACGCTATAGTCTCACCAGGGCACCACCACAGCACAGTACAACCTGACAGAAAGAAGCAAGATACGGCGAAAGCGTGAGCGGCAATACATAAATATCTGCACAAAGACCTTTGAGCTCTTTAAAAAAAAAAGTTATCGGGGAATAAAAATCTACCCTTTTTTTGTACATCTGCCTCTCTTATTACACCCTCAGTCCCAAATACTAGCAGGCCATCTGCCCTCTGGAAGGCTTGTGGTGTCTTATATAAGCAGACATCAAGATGAGCTGCATGGTATATCATATGTGGCGTTTTTCTCATACCAGTAAGTTAGGAAGCAACAGATAAAAAAAAGCAATTTTAAAGTGTTCATTATGAACCCGAAATACCAATTTTGCTCCATTATATTTCATAGTTCCTCCTTTGAAGTTTTAAATTAGTTTTTTTTTTTTTTTACTTGTGACCTTAAATTTAGGCGGAGGAAGTGATCTTCCCTCCTCAATAACACTTTAAAATATGAATGAGCAGGATGTTTTTGCTTCCTTTTTTCCTATGATCAGAATCAGAACAGATGTCCAAGAAAGACAGGAAGTTATTAATAAAAAATGTTTAGATGGCAACTGTCATATCTTTTGCATCTCAGACAAATACAAATTTCACAGCTCAAGTCAGAAGTACAGAAATCAATTGATTAGGAACGGAGGTCAATGCAAGGTGGGAGTCAGCAGCAGAGACTTACTGCAATTAAAACAATACCTAAAACACACCAGGGGTCTGCAGCGTCAGTTCTGGAGGGCCGTAGTGGCTGCAGGTTTTTGTTCCATCCCGATTGCTTAAGAGCTTATTTAATTTTAGGGTGTGTTAGTGTTTAAATTCAGCCATGTCGGTTCATTTTTATATTGTAGATTTTTTTCTTTTCAAGGATGCCATCCAAATGATTTATGCCTGAAGTGGATGAGAAATTCTCAGTCCTTCACTCTTTTCCTTTTAAATATTTTTTATACCAGGCAGTTCATGATGGATACACACAGTTGTGTGAAATGGAGAACTGTTTTTTGTTTCTGGCCTTTGGATCTTATCTCTGTAATAAACGCCAAGATAAGGATTTTTTTCTAGAATAGGCACTTTCATTTTTGAATTTGTGACCTCAGAATTTTAATAATAATAATAATTCATTACATTTATATAGCGCTTTTAACTAAAAAATTCTTAATATTTTTGGCCAGAACCATCTGTCCACCATTTGATCCCCTTTCAAAATTGTAGCCAATTGAAAAAACACATTTCTTTTGTCCTCTTTCTGCACATAATGTCTGTGCGTGCAAACATTAGTGAATGAAATCTTAGAGGCACAAAGCCAGACACCTGCTGAATCGATTCAGGGCAGCCCCAAGTCTCTTACCCTTATAGGGCTGCAGATGTGAATTATTTCTCAGTCACACCAATGAATGGGTCTGACCCACATATATTGTCAATAATTAATTTTTTTCAACAACAGAAACATTTATTTCTGTAGCACAGTTTCATACAACAATGTAGCTCAAAGTGTTTTACAAGATGGCAAGGAGAAAGGCATAACAAAGGAAAAACAATTAAGATAAGGAAATAAAATTAGACAATAAGTAGCAACAAAACAAGGTAAGGTCAGATGGCTGGGAAGGCAGAAAAAACAAAAACAAAATTCCAGTCAGACTGGAGGAAAAAACAAAATCTTCAGGGGTTCCAAGGCCAAAACACCATCCAGCCCCCATCGGGTAATTCGACAGGACATTTTTTTCCAACAAAACTAAATCAATAAAAGATTGGACTGAGCAGGGTCAAATCAACTTTCCTGTTCAATTCCTCAAATGGAATGCCAATACATGGATTTAAATCAAAAACAGGAGCCATTATTGTTCTATTGTGGAACATCAATATTAAAAAACGATTATGTAATGGAATAAGACTTATTGTTGCACAAATAAAACCTAATCTCATATTAAAAGAAGTTCTTACTGGACCTGCTAAAAGACAAACAATTTGTATAGCACAGATTGTTTGGGATGACCAAAGTCCAGATAACCCTTTTCAACTTAAACGATGACAATTTCTAATAAGAGTTGCATTTGCTATGACAATTAACAAGTCACAGGGACAAACCCTCCAAAAGTTGGAATTTACTAACCTAATTCAATGTTCTCACATGCTTTCTCATGACTAACTTCACGTGAAAATGTCAAAGTTCAAATTGACAAAGCTGTGATTCGAGGAAAACTAATATTAAGGAGCTTCAAATTTTTTTACTCAAAATAGAATGTTATTTATCCAGAAGTCTTGTAACTTTGAAGTTCAATATAACGAAAAACATTTTCTAATAATTGACTTCCTTATTTCCTATTACCATAACTAGAGGATGTGTGGTTGGTTTGGGAACATAGTTCTGAACATTAAAATTAAAAAAAACATTTCCACACATAGCGCAGGCTAAATACTAGTTGCTAATAAGGAGCCATTTCAAAACGGTGAATGCAGCTGTGTAAGACGGAAATAAGCAATTAAGGGTCAAATCAAGTCAAGTTAAGTTGGGGAGCATGCACTGGTACAGTGCCGCATCCACTACACGATGAAACAACTCGGGATCCCAGTTGGCAACCCCCCAAGGCAGACACGCGGTCCAGTCCCACTCTCCGGAAATGACCCTCTATCTGCCGCAGCCGGGTGTTACGTGGGTGACCACTTGGCCTGGTCCAGCCACTTGGGTCCCCAACAATGAGGATTTCCTGAGCTGGATCACCCTCGGAGAAAACGCACCACATGGCCGTAGTGCCATAACTGACTCTCCTTCACAATGCAGGTAATTTGCCTCATTCGGGACTGCATGAGCAACTGCTCATTCGACACAAAGTCAAATCAACGGTACCCAAGGATTTTCCGGAGAGACACAGTACCAAAGCAGTCCAGTCTTCATCTCAGGTTACTGGATAGCATCCATGACTCACAACCGTATAGCAAGACAGGAAGAACCAGGACTCTTAAGACTTGGACCTTCATCCTTTTGTATAGATATTGGGAGCGCCACACACCCCTTTCCGGCGTCTCCATGACCCCATGCTCTCCCAATCCGTCTACTGACTTCATAGGAAGAGTCACCAGAGACATGAATGTCACTGTCAAGCTAAGTAAACCTCTCGACAAGGTCGACACTCTCTCCGCAGACAGACACACTGCTGATGGCCGTGCCCAAGAGATCATTAAAGGGTGAGACCACTAAAATGAGGCATAACAATGTCGCTTGAGCAGTAAGTGCTTCAACAGCAATAACTGACAGCTCATTAAGAAATTGTGTTGGAACGAAAGCCTGAAGCCACTACAGCCGTCCAGCACTGACTTTGTGGACGCCTGTTTTACACAATCTGTATAGGTTTAATCCAAGCATGGATAAGAGATGCTTTGAATTTGTTTTGGACAGTGTAACTATGTAACAGCTGCCCAGATGTTTCCATACATATACAGTGAGTGATCAAAATAACAGAAACATCACTTGCAGAGAGGAGTTCACTTTTTAAGTAGCTAAATTCCAATTACAAATGCAGTGGCAAGTTATTTTAGGCTGATTGGGAAGCAATAGGTGTCAACTACTAAAAAATGTCTGATGAGTAGCAATTGGTTAAATGGGCCATTAAAGCAACAAGAGGCACCTAACAGAGGGAGGTCAGTGCTCAAATCGCATGTCACAGAAACTGCAAAATTATGTCATAGGTCAGGGAGAACATTCTCAAAAATAAAGAGCAAAGAGAAAGAGTGGTTGCAAGTCAAAGTTCACCAACAGGTACAGATGGACACTTCAGTGGATATATTAGACAAACAGCAAAAAAGTACAGACAAAAAGTGACCACAGAATTGCATCTCTTTGGGTTTGTCTCAACAAAACTTTATGTTGTAAGCTTCAAAAACTTGGACTTTATAGCAGGGCTGTCATTCAGAAACCACCTGTACTCAAGGCCAACACACCAAGGCACATAACCTGGTAAAGATTTGAATTTCCCCTTGGGATTAATAAAGTATCTATCTATCTATCTATCTATCTATCTATCTATCTATCTATCTATCTATCTATCTATCTATCTATCTATCTATCTATCTATCTATCTATCTATCTATCTAAAACGAGCAGAAAATCTGAACTCCTATGCAATGAAAAAAAAAGACATATGGCGTTGATGAGTCATCTTCACCTCATTTCCATCATCAGGGTAGGTTTACAGTTGAAGAAGGTCAATTGACGCCTACATCCCACAATATTTGTTCCTAACTGTTAAATATTTTGGGGGATCTGTAATGCGGTGGGCCAAAAATCTAGTGGAGCTCTGACTCTTAGCTCCAGGACTCGTGGAAATGAGCTCTTTGTGTCTCTGACAGGAAATCTTTCTTTTTCAAATAAATACATTAATAAAAATAATAGTAATCTTCTTATATAATACACTACCGTGGCTGTCCATTTGTCTGTCCAGGATTTTTAAACACCTGTAGCTCGCAAACCGTTCGAACTATTGACCTGAAATTTGGTACACATATACTATGTGATATCTACTATCCATTTCAGGGTGATGCTTGACCTACAAGGTTATTCCTCTTTTTACTTTTATTTTATTCTATTGTAAAATCAACTTTCAGCAGCAGCCAGCAAGGCGGCTGTGCGATGCATGTGTATGGGCGCCGTTCTCATCCCTACCACCTTCACCATCACTTCCCCTACCTCTTCATGTTTTAAATCATTCTTGAGGCAGATTAAAGACTTAAGTGCCAGCTTAAGTGAAAAATTAAAGAAAACGTACTAAGTAATTGCAACACAAACACTGACAATCAGGTTTAATGCAAAAAGATGCCAACGAAAGAAAAGAAGCGGGCTGCTAGAATGGAGAAAAGAAAAGCTGCTCAGGAAGCAGCAAGCACATCAACCTCTGATCAAACGAATGCTAAATGTACAGAGAAAGAGTATGAAAAATAGGAATGCTCAAGTCAAGTGTAAGCGCTGTTACTGGTAATAATCTATTATATAAAAAAAATATGGTACGAGATGTGATCATCTCGGAGAGACACTTTGAAGTCCCGCAAGACTACTTGCATGACACGCCCTACTTACAAACAATTTCTCAGAGACACTTTAATGTCCCACGAAACAAGGAAGTGAGACAAAAGGACAGCTGCTGTACAGGCTTTTAAATGATTGACGCGCAGTGCGACATGCAGATCACGCAGCTCGGCAGCAGCTAGCAGACAGCTAGCAGCTTCACAACGCGACTGGCAGAGATGTGAAGTGGCTAGCGTGAAGTGAGCCCCCTGGGGTTTGGGGTTGTGGGGTGAACGAGCGAAGTGAGTAGGGGGCACAGCCCCTAGTAATAATAATAATAATAATAATAATAATAATAATAAAATAATTATTTATATAGCACTTTTCCTGTGCTCAAAGTGCCTCACAGAAATTCAAATGAACAGCCAGTAAAAATGATCAAACACACAACACTGGATGCAAAATAACATCAGCATAAAACAGTAAATAAATACAGGAAACACAAAGCTTTGAATTAGAATAAGAGAAAATAAACCAAAATAAAAAAAACACTAATACTACAAAAAAAACTCTTAACAGAAATTTGTTACAAATTACATTTGTGTTACAAATGTAAATCGCCCTGAGCAACTGATCAGAATGAAAAGATCAGAAGGTCTGGTAAGTGAAAGGCCTTAAAGTGCCAATGAGTGTTAGATTTGTTTTTTTAAGGAGTGAATTGAGTCAGCTGATCTAATTCATTTAGGAGTCTTCTTGCTGATATGAAGACTTAACCCTGGTTGTATAATTCTCTCTATTGCTTATACTTGCTGCTATTGGATTCAATGCAAATAAATACATTTTGTAAGGGAAACCTACAATCTACAAACCTACAATGCCTCAGTCCAATGGCAATTGAGCTGAGAAGTTACGATAGATAGATAGATAGATAGATAGATAGATAGATAGATAGATAGATAGATAGATAGATAGATAGATAGATAGATAGATAGATACTTTATTAATCCCAAGGGGAAATTCACATAATTTGATCATTCCTTGTCTACTTGTGGTCCCTTAAGGGCACAAAAAGTTGATCTTTTAATGTGTTCAATTGGTGGTAAACTGGGTTGAAGTAAAGGGGTGAAAATAAAGACAGCCCCAGTCAGCAAGAGGCCTGCCATTAGAGGTCCTCAGTGTTGAATATGCAGGGCACAAAAAGGACAGTGAGGCAAGTAAGATGCTGCAGGTAACAGTTGTACAGCGGCTTTTGACATTTCTTCCTATCCTTCTTTAAGAAAAGAGCCTAAGAGATTAGTTGGTACACTATGTGGTAGGTGCATTTCACGGGTGATCTGAAACCTCGATTAAACACTAACTGTATATCCATCCATTCGATTTCTTATTCCATTTCTCTTTCTTGTGCAGCTTCTGAATCTCAAGGCCGATTGTAGTAGCAGCAGACATAAGATGGGATCTCATTGTATATAATGATGCCGGAAATTCACAGTGCAAATACACAATACAAGCTGTGGTTTAATTGGACCAAGAACACGTAAATAACAATAGAACTCTAGTAAAAACAATGCATGTTATAGAAGAACATCTATCCCCGGCTATTTAAAGCGATTTACTCTTGTCTCTCATTTCGGCTCATGCTATTAGTATTTCTATCAAATTTTGCTATTCAGTTCACCTTACTGATTTAGTACATACCAAACTGAAATTCTGTCTCTGTCAGGTTTTTAACAACAGTACATATTATATAGTATATAATATATATATAAAATAAACCACAAAAAACTATCCATCCATTAATCCATCCATTTTATAAACCTTCTTATTCAGGGCGAGGCTGCACCAGGCAGGAATAATCCATGGTCAGGATGCCAACCCATCACAGTGTAAACGCACAAATATGGGTCCAGTTTAGCATTGCCAATTCATCTAAACTGCATGTCACTGCAGTAAATACAATACAATACAATACAATTTATTTTTGTATAGCTAAAAATCATACAAGAAGTGACGTAATGTCTAAGAAGACAAAGAAAACCTCCCAAAAAAATGGAAGAAACCTTCGGAAAGGAAGTTCAAAGGGAGACCCCTTTTCCAGGTAGGTTGGGCGTGCAGTGGAGGTCACAGAGAAAGGGGTCAATACAATACAATACACAGAACAGAGCACAAGTAATCCTCAATACAGTATAAAAATAAAAATAGTACAAGTACAGAGCAGAATTTAACAGTAGATGATATCACATAATATGATTTGGATTTGTTTAGAGTCCTGGAGAACTCAGCCATCAAACTGCCTCCCCAAATTGGCCATTCCACAGCTGGGATAGTGCTGGGCCATCCAATCTGATGAAAGGACCCCTCTACCCAATGATTCCTTCGATCCTCCATCAGGGATGACTTTACCTTAGGCATGCAAAACAACTTGGCAGGTGGGCCGTGGCACCAAGTGCCACATTTGAGTACTGTGAAGAGAAACAGAATAGGTGAGGGTTAGTAACAACTTATAACTATCATGTTACTTATGTTTTAGTGCTAATGACTAACAACAGAGATGCAGTCTGTACAGTTAATCAGCAGCTCTAGTCTGGATATGCTAAACTGAAGTAGTGAGTCTTCAGCCGGGATTTAAAAGCTGAGACCGAAGGGGCATCTCTTATAGTAGCAGGCAGACCACTCCACAGTTTAGGGGTCCTGTAACTAAAAGCTCGACCTCCCACTGTTATTTTATTAATCCTTGGAATCATAAGCAGACCGGCATCTTGAGATCTTAATGTGCACTCTGGTTTGTAAGTCATGATAAGTTCAGACAAGTAAGCCGGACCTTGGCCATTTAATGCTTTATATGTTAAAAGGAGGATTTTGAAATCTGCCCTAAACTTAACCGGGAGCCAATGAATGAAGACCCTCTTTCTTTCTCTCCATTAACAGTCATTATGCTAAGAAGATGATGAAAAGGCATAGTGAACTCTATGCTATACTCTTCCAGAAGTTTTTCAGAAGCCATTAAGAAGGTTAACAGCACGTCAGGTTATATAGCGGCCTGATGTGTAGGGCACAAGTCTAAGGAGCTAATACTCAAGCTTTATAAAGCACTGGTGAGGCCTCATCTGGAGTGCTGTGTAAAGTTTTGGCCTCCAGGCTACAAAAAAGCAGAGGTGGAAAAAGTACTAAAAAAATCTGCTCATGTATTATTATGTAGACAAAAAACTGATTCAAGTAAAAGTAAAAGTAACTGACATGGAAACTACTCAAGAAAAAGTAAAAAAGTTGGCATGGAAAAATTACTCAAATAAAAATACAACTTGGAAATGTAACAAAGTAGGAATGTTACTAAATAACTATTTTTGTAAAGAGTAAAAGTATTTAAATTTAAAAATACTTTGAAAAGTAAGATTCCCTACAAAATCTACTCAAGTATAGTAACAAAAGTAAATGTAATTCGTGCCATGCATGGGTGCCTGAGGATCACCTTCCAGGCTCGGAGAAAGGTATGCAATAACCCACCAGGACAGGAGGGGGCACCAAAGCTAACTATATCTTCTATTTTCTCTTCCCTACTTCAGAGAAACTACCCATGGAGGGCAACTCAGCCATGCCCCCATGCACGTAACTCACGCCTCTTAAGGTCGGGCAGTAAAAAGCTGAGGGCTCATGAAGGATGGCGTCTCAGTTGATGTAACTTCGTCCCACATGCACAAGATTCCCGAGACAGAAAAGCCATTGAGGCTGAAAGGGCAGATATTACACCTATTTTCAGTTGAGCCACTGCACACTTATTCCCATTCTGTTTTTGGACAATTGCACTAAATGGGGTGGCTAAGTTTGCATCCCAAATTATCTTTGGCTCTCCTGACTCTTACTTGCCGCCTCCACCCTGTACATTCTCTGCAAAAAAAAAGACATAGCAGCACTAGAAAAAGTCCAGAGAAGAGCAACTAGGCTGATTCCAGGGCTACAGGGGTTGCATTATGAGGAAAGATTAAAAGAGCTGAGCCTATACAGTTTAAGCAAAAGAAGATTAAGAGGAGACATGATTGAAATGTTTAAAATTATGAAGTGAATTAGTCTAGTGGATTGAGACTGTGAGTTTAAGATTTACAGTAAGTGAAGTAGGCCAAAGCTAACACATTACAAACACACAGCTGAGCTCCATCTTTTGCAGTAAAATCCTAGAAACAGTAGGACTAAACAGCTCAGGGATGCCATGTAGCTCAATTATAATTCATTCACCACTTGCTGATAAAATGTAGCGTGCCAACACCAATAAATTGCGAAGTCTTATACTAAGAAACTATTTGGTATATTTGATCACTACATAAAACACAGCAGAAACAAATCAAGTCCTTCAAGATATTCAGTATATTCAATCATTAAAAAAGCAACCAACTACAAGGCCTCACAATTGAGCACCATTTATTATATTTAACCACTAACAGCAGGAAAAATTGGCACAGTGTTGCCGTTGTGCTTACTTAAGGGCCATGTGCCATTTGATACATTGAACCTTGAGGGTGGAAAATTGCAGCAGCTTTCAAGGACTCACATTACTGCTACATAAGGCTTTAACAGCTAAATGCAGCAGACCAAAACCAGGCAATTACAGTGTTCCAAAGATGTGCTCTCCTGCCATGATGAATTCCAAAATAAAGCACTAAATAAGAATTTCAGGACAATAAACTTGACCAGACTTCAATACGACTTATTTCTGACCATTTCTTCCATAATCTGCTGCAAGGTTCTTTATGTGCTGCAAAGCTTAGTGCAACTGATGAGACATAAAAGGTTGTAAGAACTTAAAGGAATAAATGAAGTTACGGTCACTCAGCTAGATCATATATAAATGGTACAGTTTTGACAGATCTTCATCTCTGGCTAAAGCCCTACCCATTCTTTAATTTTTGTTATTTTGTGTTTGTGCTCTTTAAATTCATGCCATCCACTATGTACCATTAAAGCTATCTGGGCAAGATGATGGGCCACAGTGTTAGCGAGCTGCTCAATGCCTCTATATTCAGGCTGATCTCTCCCTATGATATGCACAGCAATGTCCTGCCACCTCATCATTTGTTTTTTTGTCATTAGTGCTTTTGGATTGACACTAAGGTGAGCTTACAGATCTTCTTGCTTTTCATGGTATAACGGTGAGGATAATTGTTTTGTGATCGGAATGTATAACTTCTGTTTGTGATGGAAAATGACCAGTCCATTGTTCTTTTCCTGTTTGCCATGATGCCCAGTTCTATGGCCAGGATAGTCCATACCTCCAGTTCATGGATTGTGTTGGGAGTATCATGTCATAAGCTGTTGATTAACACCAAGACTAAGATTCAAGGCTCAGTAGTTCACAAAGTCTTGCATGACAGATGGACAACTCTTAGCATTTTATATGTGGACTAGATGTTTGACCTGTCGAAGATGGGTTCAAATTGAAGTCATCAACGAGGACCTCAGTGTTAAAGTTTGCAGTGCATCATATATTGGAATGTATTTTGTAATGAATGTATTAATAAATTACAGTACATTGCATGTTTCATTCGAACAGATAGTGCATCACAAACATTTGTAGTAATAACATGCATTTTGGTTTTTACAATACCAGTATGTAACAGGTTAAAAGCTTTCCATCCTGACCAATATCAGAGTTCTAGCTTCAATTGTTTGTGAGAGACAGACCATAGTGTTTCATATTTATACATTTACATAGCTCTGCTGTGGTATCTTATCACAAGCATTTTGGAAACTGAGACAAATAATACTATATGCACCGTTTTGATCAAAGTCTTTTATTTTTAACGCATACATTTCTACAATATGTGTGAGATGCAATGTCTAAATTAATGCTGGCTGTTCACTAATGCACCTGTACAAGATATGTATTACTCAATTTTATCTTTAATAATTGCTTCTGTTCATTTGTCAGTGATACATGTTAAGCTACTTGGCTTAAGCCGATGTCACATCACATGACTTTTTGTTTTCGACTGTGTCAGATGTGCCAACTGAATGCCGATCCTTTAGCGCAGCCAAAGCTTCATGAACTGTTAAAAGCCACAGTAATTTCAACAGCAGTCTCTGCCCTTTATTTCGTTTTTTCCATTCTGTTATGGTATGTAAAATATGAGAAATCAGACAGACGGGCCTATGTTCTGTTTGTGAGGTCTGTAGCCTCCGTGCTGCTTGATGGAACCGATGCTGTACCAGTGCTTTGTGCTTCTGGAAGCACAGAAGCCTCATTAACTAATATTGCATTGTTTAATTCGATATCTCTTAATGGCAAAGCATTGGTGCTGTCAGAATTCATCATTGACACCAAACTTGATATACTGTGTTTAACAGAGACTTGGTAAAAAACAAATTAATTTACGTCTCTCACGGAGGCGACACCACCTGGTTACACTTTCCTCACAGACCCTAGTAGCTCAAGACAAGGTGGTGGACTTGCAGTAATTGTCAGAGTGGATTTAAACATCAAAAGAATCCCACTTGACTGTCCACTGTCTTTCGAGTGTCTGGTTCTTAAACTAATAATGGAATGGAATGGAATCTTTCTCTGACCACCAAAGAACTTACAGAGAAGCACTAACTGCTGCCAAGAACACCCATTATGGCAGAATAATAGAAAGTAGCCATGACAACCCAAGGGTTTTGTTCTCTGTAATTAATAAACTGCTTGAACCCGCATCTGGCTCAACTACCTCTTCTACTGAAGTCTGTGAGGAATTCCTCCACTTTTTCCATAACAAAATTAAAGATCTAAATAATTCAACTAACATAAATCCATCCTTCCATCCATTATCCAACCCGCTATATCCTAACTGCAGGGTCACGGGGGTCTGCTGGAGCCAATCCTATTCATCATCTGTTTATATCACTCCCTGTTTTCCCACTCCATCCAGTTCCTTCTCTAAGTTCTCACCAGTCACATCTGCTTTTGTTAATAACCTGCTTTGTAAGATGAGGCCGACTACTTGTGTACTGGACCCCATTACCAGCACACTACTTAAATCCTGCCCTCATGCCGCAATCCCGACTATTACAACAATAATAAACTCATCCCCTTGACACTGGCTCTGTGCCGCTCACTTTTAAAACCGCTTCTGTAACCCCAATATTAAAGTCTAGTCTTGATGCTGACAATCTTAAAGGCCCAACAGAGCAGAGTCCCCATTGGTATTTACGGGATTTGAACCGGCAACATTCTGATTGCCAATGCAGATCCCTAGCCTCAGAGCTACCAAAGTGTGGAGGGAAATGAAAATAATTATTTCTTTTCATAGAAGAGGATCCCAGGCAAAACCAGGTGATGAGGACCTGTTTAATCCATTTTACAATAGATTTGACAAAGCATCCAGCACTGGCTCAGTGTCACCGAATGGGTCACCTGTTGCCTCTCTTCACCATTGCAGAGGCAGTCTTTGCTCTTCCAAGTTGCTGCACCCCTGACATCATTGCTGCAACATCTGCTACATCAGCTTCCACTTCCCTGCTCTTCATAGCAGATGAGGTGAGGGTGGAGCAGAGGAAGTACTCTCTGTTTTAGGGTGCAGCACAGCTGTGAAACTGCTCTGCTATGGGTAACCAGTGATTTGCTTATGGCAGCAGACTCTGGACATACCAGCATATTAATTCTGTTAGACCTCAGCGCAGCATTTGACACTCAGGTCAGACATGACATTCTACTGTCCAGAATGGAGAACATGCTGGGTATCTCTGGCACTGCCCTCCAGTGATTCATGTCCTATCTTACTGATAGGCAAGAGTTTGTTAGTCTTGGCAACAGCAGATCCAGCTCAGTGCCAGACACACAAGGAGTTCCTAAGTTCCTTTTACAGGAGCTCTCTCTCTCTTCTTTTTGTGGGACAACTTTGTTTTTTAATTGTTTATTTATATATTTCTCTTTCTATCTTTCTAGCTTCCATAAAGTTCTAATTTCCCATTGGGGACAAATAAAGTACATCTATCTATCTATCTATCTATCTATCTATCTATCTAATACAAGAATGAAGCCAATTAGTAAACCAGTCACCGAGACTAACAGTGTTTAACTTCTCTTTTACAGCAAGATGGGCCAAATACTAAAATCAATAAACCCAGCCAGGAAAATGCCATATGATAAGTTAACGCATATTCATTATTTACAGGATATTGATGGCTTTATTCCGTGAGCTGAAAATATGCCCAAATGTGCCTCCTCACAATAAAAGGAAAAGCACAGATGATCAGTAACATGGCATTCCCATTAAGAACACCATAAAGTTGGTTGAAGAAAATATTGCATCCTCTTTGAAATGTTCTATATTCTTACATGCTGATATAAATTAAAACATTGTAATTACGTTATGAATGTCCTGTATTTGATAGTATACTACATTTTCCATAACCTTATGGTCTGCCTGTTTCTATCCTGAGGTTTTGCTTTATGGTCTCTAATAGTAATGAGCTTACTGACCTATGGAACTCAATTCTAGTGCAGTGATCAATCCAATGACACATAATTGTCTTAAATGATCTTTTCTAGGTTGTTGTCTCTTCAGAAGAATAAACCCACCCAGTGTTTTCAAGCAGAACTAAGCTAAATGGATAACTATGGACACGCTTGTCTAATCTAATCATTACTTCGTCTCTTTCTCAAACTTCAGATTGCTTGCTTATGCACTGCATACTAAGTGGGCACATACTGAAAGAGCTACAGCCACCCACTCTGTCTTTGGCTGCAGGTCTTTTAGATTTTGTAGAACATCAAACACTTTCAAGTAACTCTAGGGCAGTAAATTACAGTTAATTATGTTTTAAATTTGACCGGGTTGGTTGGCATGGTGGCACAATGTTTAATGTTACTGTAACACCAGTCCTGTAATGTGGATTTGATTCCACTGTGTGTAAAATCTGTATGTTCCCCTTTGGTTCACATGGGTGTCTCCATTACCTTCCACAGTCTAGATGTATGTAACATCAATTGGTGTCTTAAGATTTTTCCTGTCTCAATGTGTATGGGTGATGGTTTGAACACACTTTGGGAAGGACTGGCATGGAGCCGAGTGTGCCACTGGTTTAAACCCCAAGCCTAAAATGCTGACCAAGATAAATGAGTTGGCAAATGGGTAGCTAGATAAATGAGAAGAATTTAACTGCAGAGCCGCATCTCATGTCTACACCAACAGTTTCACAGTGGAAGTGATGTCACCTCATGTCCGTACTCCATGCTGACATTAATCCCTAACCTTAACTTACCCCTAATCTAAATTGTTTTTCTACATGCTAACCACACTATCCCCTAAACTTAACAAAACTAACCCCTAACCTTACGTTACCCCTAATCTTACCCATTTATGCTAGATGGTAACCAAACTAACCTCTAAGGTTATCTTCTATCATGAAACTGCTGGTGTAGACATGAGGTGATATATGGTGCTGCAGCTCTTGTGGTTCTGCAGTTAGATATTATTGTAGATAAATGGCTGTGTTATGATGCAAGTTCCAAAGCACATGAGTCCCAAGGGTACTTCTAAAAATTCTGAATAAAGGGGAAAATCCCTTCAAAAACCCAAGTTAGATACAAAATTTAGGATCTTAAAAAAAAATTGCATTTTTCACAAAAATGTTCTTTAATAGCAAAAAGGCAAAACAATAAGGCAATCAAATACAAGTAAAAATCCTAATACAGAAAGACAGTCAAAAACAGAGCATGAACTCAAAATCTCAATAAACGTAGAAGATCACAGTAACTCATCACTCGTCAGTGCATTCAAATGAACAGCTAAGAATTGTGGGAATCCCTCATCTTTAAAGGGCTGAGGACAGTCCCTGGCAGTGATGGGCATGTGATCCCACCTCCTAGGGAACCACGCACATAACAAAAGCAGCTGATACACAATACTCCGAGTTAATAAAATACACAAGTAATATCATATTTCTAATATAACTTTATATTACCATACATGAATCAAACATGAACAATGAAGGCATAAAACAAAGATCTGAAGCCCATCCAGGGGAGGAACCCTGACTGAAATATAATGGGCTGGGAGGCTGTCAAGTCAAGTCATGGTTATTTATATAATACTTTGAAAACAACTAAAAGTTGGCCAAAGTACTTTACATCAATAAAATAAGAGATAAGAAAAAGCCTATAAAACAATACATTTGTTATGAACTAAAGAATTCAAAAGCTCACAGAGCCCAAAATGACTCAAAATGCACACTAGAACAGGGAAAATATCAAATCCAGGCTAGACTCAAAAATGACAATGCAGTATCTTCATAAATAAAAGATTCTTTTGTACAAAAGAATGCTATGTAACAAAGCTCCATGGAGGCCAAGATGCAAAAGGAGTTGGAAAAGGCAATCCAGAGACCAACAAGTCCCAATACACAATTCAGTAGGCAAAGGTAAAAAAACAAATCCAAAAAATCACAAAAAGTACAGAATAAACACCAGCGAAACTCACCCCACCACGAGTGCATTCAATGAACCACAAGGGACTGTGGGTTTTCTTTTTTAGCCTTAACAGAGCTGAGGGCAGCCCCTTGTGGTGATGAACAGGTGGTACTACCTCTTGGGGGACCATCCACAAAACAAAGGGAACATCAAAGAAGATACTTGGACCCACAGAAACTAAATAATCAATGAATTTAACAGAAAGTAAACCTAAATGAGAGTCTCCTTCACAAATGTAATTCAGAATGGCCGTCTTTATTTCTTCAAGCTTGAAAGAATTGGTCAAAGTGTGCTCTACCAGTTAACTTCAGCCAATTGAGCAAAAATGACAGAATTAGGATATTATACAATAAGTTCATTTACATATCATCTGAATTATTTAAATGTACATCAATCAGCACACAGACATTCGGTATGTCTTAATGTCATAACTGCATTTTTCTTATAATTTGAAGGTATAGTTTACATGTTAAAAGTCTTTGACGCATTTATTTCTAAAGATAAACTTCTTATTTATAAAATCTTAAAATATACTTAATAATAATGATCTCATTGTTCCCTTAGTTACAAGTTCAGGGCAGGATAAATTGGGCACAAAATATCTTGGCATCACACGAAAGACACACCAAACCCATAACACTTATAAGATAATAAAACACAATGGATATATTTATGTCCTTTTCTCCTAAACACGTCAACGCACACTATAATAACGGCTCGGCGATATGAATTATTATATGCGTGAGTCGCCATGTAGCTAGTTTGACTACAATTCAATACTTGATTTAGGGTGTCGTCATTTCCCAGTTTCTCTAAAATGTTGCATGCGGATGGGTCATAGTTGCTGTAACTATACACAAGTTCTCCCTTCAAGTTTTCTTTGATAAATCCTGAGGAAAGCTGCATACCCACATTTCAAGCCTCCTTTTATAATTCTGATATTATTATTATTATTATTATTATTACTACTACTACACACGGAATACGTTACCCAGTAGTGTGGTATACAGTGGGACTTTAAGGACCTTGCAAACTCAACTTAATGTTTGTTGGGCCTGTTCTTGTCTAAATCTGTCTAACGTTTAAAGTTCTAATGGACCCTAATGTGTGGAGTTAGTGGACCAGGGTTGCTTTTGGTACTATTACTGGAAGAGGAAAGGCCAAAAAGAATAATCTGTGTGTTTGATTTGTTTGCTTGATGAAAGTTCAATACCATCTAACACTTAATATAGGAATGAGAGAGTGGATGACTAGATGATACACGTCATCACTTCTGTGATATATTTCTAAAGGTTTATCCTTCCCAATAATGCAGTTGGCACAAGTTTTTGTTTTTCCTGTTTCCCACTGCACTGATACTGTCATTACTTGTTTATGTTAATCTTGAATATTGCTTCTGTTTTATAAATTGCGTGTTTTATGGTTGACTGCTAATGCATTGCAGTTTCTGCATGCCCTCTAAGCCTGTGCTCAGTAATGATGCCTTTCATATTAAATTGAACTGAACTAAGTAAAATGCTAAGAGATATTACTATTAAAAATGAATTCATACTTGATGAGCTATACTGTATGGAGCTTAAACATTCTGTTTCTGTAATGTGAGGGTGGTCAATTGACTCAGGCTCATCGCACAAAGAGTGATTAACTCCCATGAAGTAAAGGCAGATGGTGAGTTCAGAGATTTCATTTTTATAAAGCAGGTTGTAGACTTCTAAAAAGTGTAATGCTCATTGGTAGCCCGTTCTGGGAGTGCCTTTCTTAACCTGGTTGGTTTCCATTAGCCTTTATACTATGTCCTCAAGTGGGGGAATGACACAGCCCAGAGATGCGAAAATTTGGGACACCAGCTGGGTCATCCCTTCTAATTCTAACAAAGCGAAAATAATAATGGTTCTCAATGGCACAAGCAAAACAGCATGTATTAGGTGCAAAGAAATCAGCCTTGGAAGGCAACATTTACCCATCTTTTGGCGGCTATCTTGGGAGAGATTATTGTCTTTCAGTCAGCTTGGTCTGGTAATTGATGCCCTCTCTCCAGGGAGCCTGACATTTACAGCGTTCTGACCTGGAGGGGTGCAGTCATTTGCCCTCACAGGGAATCATCTCAGAGATGTGGAGAGAGAGAGATGACACAGTTTGTGACAGCGGCCCCTCACATTCCGGAGTGGCATGACAAACGTCTGATGAGTCTGGAAGGTACGCCTCCGATGCACATGCAACTATTATTACTGTTCTTGAGCTGACACCCCATCTTAGATAGAGTTCCTACAAAAAACTGCGCCCTGTCTCATTTTCCATTCCTTCTCCTTTGACTCCTTCTTCATACTAGGTAAGTTTTTGCCAGCCACTTTCCCCCTCACTCCATACTCCCTGGACTATTGGCTATGCAGTTGGTTTAGCCCCGCTCTCTGAACTATTTCCAGGTTAGATGTTGCTTCTGGGGTTGGGCAGGTTGGACACCTGCAGGACAGACACAGAGCTAAAGCATTACCTAGTACCACTAAATTAACTAATGTAATGCAAAAACAAGGCACTGCACTTTTGCCTAAAAATTTAATTCTTTAATGGTTAACTTTCCTTAACTAAGTGTTGATCATCATTATCATTTTCAGTCTTGGTAAGTAATATCTTCCAACACCTTCTGAGGAATTCCAGGTGATTCCAGGACAGCTATGAGATATACTGTACTTCCTCCAGCATGTCTAAGATCTTGCACCTAGTCTTCTGTGTCTGGTACTCTTTCTGTAGTAGGTTCCCCAGTTGCATTCTTTATGTGCCCAATTGGTGCGTTTTGATCATGGGAAGCAGTGCTTCTACTATGAGGTACTACTGTATTGCTGAGTAACTTATTACAGAAAGTGACTCTTAATTTCAGCTACTTGTAAATCCAACCCCATTCATTTGGTCCATCCACAGAGCTATTGACCATAGGTGAGAATGTAGATGCTCTGGTAAACTGAAAATTTTGTCTTAGGAATTAATTCCTGCTTCACCATCACAGTCTGAAGCCATGTCTGCTAAAGAGCAGCTGCTGCAGCGATTTGTTGATATTGGGCCAATAATGGGAGCTCAAAAGCAGCTTGGGTGGACTACACCCCAGCTAGGCTTACCGGTTTAGGATTTCTAACCAGCCCTTTCATCTTATATACTGGCACAGTATTCACTGAGCAACCATAACTGCTAAGTTATTACTAGAAATGCACCAGGAGATGAGTGTCTTCTTAAAATGCTGCCACTGAAATAGTTTACTAAGTACCAAGGTTTTATTTCTCAAAAGCAAAAATGAAAACACAAACATCTAACTGTAAGCACAGGACTGGTCAGAGATGTTTATCAAAAAAGCTTGAGGGTGTAACCAGAACCAAAGTGCCAAGGCTAAAAATGCAATCAAGAGACAAAACAGTGAATTGTTAACAGAATATCAAATGCTGCGCACTCTAAGATCTTTTCAGAATTAAATTCATGACCTCGGACAAAGGACTAAGGCGTTGTGCAGAGATTTATAGCAGAAGTTTTGCATAGTCAGTCCCACATGGGATGCAATCCCTAGCAACTGTGATGGGCACCCTAGCAATGTGTTAACTAAGTGCAAGGACTCAAAAATTCTGTTGTGACACAATTAAAATAAAACAGCAAAAACATAATTATTTATAAAAATGTATAAAAAAATATCTTCCTCAAACTATAAAGTTAATTCAAAAAGCGCAAAAAAAGTGTATTCCTTGAAAATAAATAGATAGATAGATACTTCATTAATCCTAAGGGGAAATTCACATAATCCAGCAGCATACTGATACAAAAAACAATATTAAATTAAAGAGTAATAAAAATGCAGGTAAAAACAGACAATAACGTTGTATAATATTAACGTTTACCCCCCTGGGTGGAATTGAAGAGTCGCATAATGTGGGGGAGGAACGATCTCCTCAATCTGTCAGTGGAGCAGGACGGTGACAGCACAAGTTTGTCCAGGCGTGAGGCGTCTTTCATCTTTATGCTGCCTCCCCAGCACACCAACGCGTAGAAGAGGGCACTCGCCACAACCGTCTGATAGAACATCTGCAGCATCTTACTGCAGATGTTGAAGGACGCCAACCTTCTAAGGAAGTATAGTCGGCTCTGACCTTTCTTACACAGAGCATCAGTATTGGCAGTCCAGTCCAATTTATCATCCAGCTGCACTCCCAGGTATTTATAGGTCTGCACCCTCTGCACACGGTCACCTCTGATAATCAAGCGGTCCATGAGGGGCCTGGGCCTCCTAAAATCCACCACCAGCTCCTTGGTTTTGCTAGTGTTCAGGTGTAAGTGGATAGAGTCGCACCATTTAACAAAGTCCTTGATTAGCTTCCTATACTCCTTCTCCTGCCCACTCCTGATGCAGCCCACGATGAAAATAGAGTTTTATAAAAATGCACAACTAGGCCATTACAAATAAATGATCAAAAACAACAAAATAAGGTAACAATGATTTACTGATTCATAACAGTTGGTCGTTCTCATGATCATTTTTACTCTCACTTGAAGAACTTGAATTTTTGCAATCTCAAAATTGCAATCTCATGTTTAGCGGTGCTAATTCTCATCCCAACTCCATCACAATCAGCTGCAAACCTTTTCGAGTGCATACTGGCAGTCACAGTCTGATGAGGCCAATAAGACGAAACCGATAAACAGCATAAAGCAACCCTTAGGCTTTCAAACTGTATAATCTGTAATCCTCAACTGCAACCTGACATCCTCTGCATGAAAATAACAAAAGACAGGCTGCATTCTTGGTGTAATTCAACACCGACAATGAACACACCCGACTTCAGCATCAAATATGTGAGCACAACTCTACGTCTAGAAACACCGAGCTTGAAAACCTTACAGCAGCAGCCCCGCAGAACTCCACACTATTGAAGAACTTCCATAAGTCACCATGGTGTACACGATGAAATCCACAAAGCACATGTAGTCAGAATCAGCAAAGGTCTATGCAAGGATAAAGATCTGATTTACTGTTCCATGGTTGGGACAGCAACCTACATTCAGAGCTATCTAGGGGAGAGCAGAATTGGCAAACCCTGCTCTGGCATACAAAAAGGAAACAGAATGGATGATTAGAAAAGAAGGAAGGTGGTTGCAATAGTGGCACTAGATGGGTATTTGGAAAGATTTGTTCTAAAAACCAGTAGCAAAGGTGGTGATCTCAACAATGAAGATGCTACTGAGACACCTGAAAGCACCAAACAGCAGTAGCAACAACTATGCAGACCTGTTAGATATCTGTTACATCACTGCTACCCCCTGCATCCACCACCAAGGATCCTGCAATAGATATCCCCCACCCTAGCCCATCTCATCTCTTCTCATCAATCTCAAATTCTTAAACAGCTTTTCCTGGTAAGGGCGGGAGTGGCAGCAGGCCAAGTAAGTCACCCTAGACTTCCCTGTCTCCAGCAACAGAATTCCCAGGCATTCCCAAACCAGTTAAGAGATATAATCCATCCAGCTGGTCTGCTACAGGGTCTCCATCTGGTGGGACCTTCCCATAGGAGCCCTACGGGAGCCGCCCAGTGGATATCCTTATGCCATGCCCAATGCACCTCAACTGGCTCATTTTGATCTTGAGGAACAACAACTCTACTCTGATTCGAATAAAAATATCCCAACTAATGATGTCATGCTTTAACAACAGAGCATCCATAGAGATCCAATAAATGAAACAGAATGTCATTGTAACAGCATTGTAAGCAGTCACATTACACTATTAATTTTGTAATTAATTAATTATTTTTAAAGTATTTCAATAATTATTATTTATATGATGTATATATTATATTAAGGTTAGGTTAGGTTAGCTTAGGTTAGGGTCCATCAGATCAGGTGCATACTTGACATGTCACTGGTGAAAATGACATAAAGGCATGTCCCCATAGGATAGGTTTTTGCCACACACTGCACAGAGAATGCAGAGATGCAGATGTGGCATCTTGTATCCTAAGTCAGTGTGGCAAAAATTACATCAGACATGGAGGCACACCTGAACCCCAACAACAAGCTTAAGAACAACACCAACTAATGACACACTGGTCAGAACAATAAGCCATCACTAAGGAAGACACGGTAATACAGTTCATGTTTTTCTCAATGGCTGCAAATTTTCCAGGTCTTATGACCCGGGAAATAAATCTTTACCTCTTCACCACCGCACTTGACAGTTGGAATAAGGTGTTAACACAGTGTTTGGTTCTCACATGATGACAAAACATCTCCAGCTTGGTCTCATCAGTCCAGAATTGTTCCAGAATTTTTCTGCTTTGTTCAGATGTGATTTGGCAATCTTAAACCTTACAGCCATATTCATTATGGAGAGGAGATTTCACCTTGCCATCCTTCCATGAAAGCCATACTTGTTCAGTCTTTTTCTAATTGTATTGTCATGAATGTGAGCAGTTAATATCCTCACCAAAGTCTGTAGGTGACATAATGTAGTTCTTGAGTTTTCCTTGATTTCTCTGAGCATTTGATTAATAACAACTGGCAGCTAAATACTGTGTTAAAATTATCATGAAACTTGAAAGGGTCAGTTTATTTTTTACCACATGGTTTCTGAATATTGCTTACTTTTTTGAAAAAAAAATTAAATAACAATATATTGAAATCCTGCTGAGGGCTGGTGCCCTGCTCGAGGTTTGTTTCCTGCCTTGTGCCCTGTGTTGGCTGGGATTGGCTCCAGCAGACCCCCGTGACCCTGTAGTTAGGATATAGCACGTTCGATAATGGATGGATGGATATATTGAAGGGTGGCACGGTGGCTCAGTGGTAGCGCTGCTGCCTCGCAGTTAGGAGACCTCCCTGCGTGGAGTTTGCATGTCCTCCCCGTGTCTGCGTGGGTTTCTTCCTAGCGCTCTGGTTTCCTCCCACAGTCCAAAGACATGCAGGTTAGGTGGATTGGCGATTCTAAATTGGCCCTAGTGTGTGCTTGGTGTGTGTGTGTGTGTCCTGGTTGGCTGGCACCCTGCCTGGGATTGATTCCTGCCTTGTGCCCTGTGTTGGCTGGGATTGGCTCCAGCAGACCCCCGTGACCCTGTGTTCGGATTCAGCGGGTTGGAAAATGGATGGATGGATATATTGAAATCTGTTGTGTTTCATTTGTTACCTGAGATTAAATTTCTCTTGTTTATTAGATAGATAGATAGATAGATAGATAGATAGATAGATAGATAGATAGATAGATAGATAGATAGATAGATAGATAGATAGATAGATAAACCTTTGACTATTATTAATATTAGTGATGACAACACAATTATTATTCAGACCCTGATTAATAAAAATTTCCTTGTAATCCCTTCTATTAATGTGACAATCTATATACTGTATTATATGGTGGGCAGGCCATTCTTTTTACTTTCTCGGTTACAAAATATAGGGATAGTGTTGTAATTGTCCAAAGATTCGATGTCGAGATTTTGATGAATCTTGATGTTTTAGACCTCCCTGACTTTCTTGTATACAAAATATAGGGAAACTATTGTAATCCTCCAAAAATTCCATTTCGAGAATTTGTCGACGTTTTAGACGTCCCTGAGTCTGAAAATACCATTTTAGGAATTACATTTGTGTGTGTGTTTTGAAACCTATTCCCGACACACCAGACACAGAGGCACAAGTCCTAGCACTATACAGGCTTCATTTACAGTTTCAAATCACCACTCAGTACACAGTTCCTTTCTCTGCTTGTCTCTTCTGCCTCCTCCACTCCACTTCCGTAAGCTTCGTCTTCTTCCTCCTCCCGACTCCAGCTTTCTGATTTGTGGCAGCTGTCCCCTTTTATAGAGCCCCCAGAAGTGCTCCAGCTGTTCCATGATCTCCTTCCTGCTGCACTTCAGGTGTGATGGCAGCCCTGCAGAGGAGGGCTCAACTGTTCCTCATATGCTCCCTGGCGGTGGCCACGTGCCCCAGCAGGGTTGAGCTTCCCTGCTCCGTGGCACTGTAGCAAGCCAGGGGGGCTGCCCTCTGTCGTCCCGGGGGAGGTATTGCTGGAGGTGTCCTGGCTGGATAAGAATCCCAGCTGCCTGTTACAGTGTATGCGTGTAAACATGATAACTTGAGTACGCTTTCACTTAGGTCAACCAAATTTTGCATACAAATATTAGGCACAAAATGTTGATTTCTATCAACTTTTGGGCTATTTCCACTAACCGGAAGTGGTACTTTACCTTTTATTCGTGCAGCTGCAGAGTCCGATTTATTCAATGTTACTTTTATAATAATTTTTTGTTGATGGTTCTTTAATGTACATAATATAAAAATATAATCATTGACTACTCCTCAAATATCCATCCCCATATCTGAGTATACGAGAAAGTCTAGGGGAGACCACTCCCGATTTTTTATTTCATTGACAGAAGGTGTTGCGTTGTTGTTCTGAACCTGCCTACATCTGACAGCCACAATCCTGTTTCATTTCTCTTTTGAAACATTCCAGCTGCTTGTATCTTAATTGTTAGGCAACAGTTTTCCTTAATCTAATTGAAACTTGAAATTGGATCGGTTCAGCAGAAAACAAATTACTTAGTAGACCTCAGAGGGAAAGACGTGATTGAGATGGTAGAGATGGAAATACGTGGGCAGATTAGCAGGTAGGGTTTTTTAATGAAGGGGCTTTCTACAAGCTCAGCTTACCTTAATGCTTTGTGATGGTGGTTTCTGTCGAAGGTGTACTTCTATTCTAACAAGGCCTCCCTTCTTTTTTTTTTTCTTGTTCCTCCCTTGCAGCTCCAGCATGACGGACATGATGTTTATCATCGCTGTCATTCTCCACTTCACTCAGGCACCTGCTTGCCCATCTGGGTGCCGCTGTTACAGTCTAACAGTTGAGTGTGGCTCTCTGGGGCTGCAGGAGATTCCAGCTGACGTCCCATCCACCACTCAGGTAATCAGACCACTGGCAGCAAGCAATTATTAGGTCATTTTAATCAAGATTAGTTTTTTTTTCTTCCTAGCCCCAACTCTAGAAAGGAATGTTGGTACTCAAATTACAAGGAAAATCTAAGGTGCTTTAAATAAGTGTAATTGTGTTCAGTCACTTAAATGAGACAAGCAATACAGAGGCTCAGTGGTTAGCACTGCTGTCTCATAGACCTAGTGTCCTGGGTTTGAATCCTTATTGTCTGTGTAAATCTTGTACATTCTCCTTGTGTCTGCATGAATTCTTCTCTGGATAATCTAATATTCCTTCCACGTCCCCAACGACCTGCAGGGTAACTTAACAAGTGATTATAAACTGACCTTGTGTGAGTGTGAGTGGCGCCTGTGTTGGACTGATGTTCTGTCCAGGGTTCATTTCTGTCTTGTGTATGACGCTGTCCCCTATTTGATGCTGACTTGTAATAAGCAGGGTTGAGAATGTTATGCTATGTTACTCAGGTGGCAGTTGACCGATTTATCCAGTACAGTAAAGTGCGTAGATGTGAGGCAAGAAATCAGAAGTCTAGACATGCTGTATGTGCTACAAATCAGCTGAAGGAGGAAGTCTTTGTGTGAGGAAGTAGCTCTCTGGATTATTATTCAGTCTGCTCTGTTGTGACATTCTCTACTACTCGTGACAACCACACAGACTAAAAAATGCTGTGTGTCCTCTTTTGTCGTCCTTCACAATTCATACAAGCTGGTAATTATAGTGATCTCAATTTAGTAAGAGCTACATGGACATAAGAATCCTAACAATAAAGACAAAATAAAAAGCTCTGTGCTAAAATCTTTGTGGAAGCGCTGTTTAGCTTCTTCCATACAAAGACAGACCAAGAAAGAAAAGTGCCTTCCAGGTGACATGAAAGGGTGCAACAGGAGTGAAAGCACCAGGAAGAAGAAGGCAGAATCAAGGTCAGATATATACAGGTGACAGTTATGAACCAAAAACACTGAAAAAATTGAGCATCAAAATCTGTAAGCAGAATTAGCATTGTGGTCAAAATAAACACTGCGAAAAGGTTGTAACTGCAGTAGCTATTATCTTTGTCAATACCTAACACAGAACCTTAAATCTGGTTTTAAATTTTAATCCAATAAAAAGATATAGGTATTGTGATAAAGGCGCTATATAGCGCCCGACCCGGCACAGAGGCACGTGTACAAATAACACACGACTTTTATTTTCTTCACCCGTGGGGCACGTCTTCCCCATGAACCCCACAGGCAATACACAGTCCCAAAAGCACAACTACAGACCACACTCTTCCTCTCGCATCACCACCACTCCTTTCAGGCAACCTCATCCTCTTCCTCCCGATTCTAGCCCTGAGTGGTGGTTGCTGGTTCCTTTTATGGCCCTCCCGGAAGTGCTCGCGGTGCTTGCTCACCTGCTTCCAATTGCACTCCTGGGTGGAGCCGAAGGTTAGACCGGCTGGGCTCAGCGATCAATGCCGCGCCCCCTGGCGGCCACCCCAGATCCCAACAGGTTTGTGGAGGACTCCATCTCTCAGGGAACCCTGCGGGAGACTGATTCATCATCGTTCAACAGGGGGGCTGCCACCAAGCGTCCCAGGGGAGGTACTGAGGAGCCCACGGCTGCTCCCGCGGAACATAAGCAGACCCGGTCACCCTCCACAGCATATAATGTGCTGTTGTCATTAAACAGAGGTCACATCACATATCATTTGACTGGCAACGGACATCCTTTCCACAAACAACATGGCCACGTCCATCAGAAAAAGACCACAGAATGGCAGTGCCCACAACAAAATGAAATTTCAAAATAGTGCTGTGATTCTGTCACCAACATAGCAGTAAAATATTACTAACTGCTCATACCAAATAAAAGTACACAGAAAGTACAAAAGTGAAAACTGGTGTTCAATTAATGTCGATTACAACTCAGAAGGATAGGTGCAGTTAAAGAGAAAGTTGCTGAGTACCAGGAGATGGATGTAACTGCTGTCCAGTCAAAATAAAGGGGTATGATGTAAAGGAAATGGCCGCCTGAACAGCCACACATCAAAGAAGACATCCATCACGCTTCTTTTTGCAGGTACCTGGGAAGACTTTGTACAAATAACTGAAGATTTGTGATTGTGTGGTTCTAGATGTTAGTTGAACTGTGTGCATAAGCTGCTTTCCACCTAATGCTGCAGGGTTAGGCAACGGCTCTCCACAACTCTAAGTTGGATACATGGGTTAGAAAGTGGAGTCCATGGAGGACCAAAGTGAAGGCAGACTTTTTTATTGTAGCTAGCCTCCTAATTAGAGGTAATTCGTATCTGTTATCGATCTCACTGTTTAGTCAGAACTCATTTTTCACAGTTTCTGGCTTTAGGCTATGGATTTTCTATGACTTCATGGTTTTCACTCAGGTTTTTTTAAGACATTCTGCTGAAAACTTTTACTTCATGGGACCGTTCTTAGCATCTTTGATATGTTAGTTATAAACAATTAAGATCTTGTTTTACTTTATCCATCCACTTCCACTTTGGCCTCTCTCACATTCTCTTTCCATCACACATCTTCATTGTCCCACCTTATTACATGTCCATACCACATCATCCTACTCTCCTGCATTTTCTTAGATATCTCTCCTCCCACTGTTGCTGTACCTCTGATTGTCTCATTTCTCACTCTGTCCATTTTTTGTTAGTCCTCACATCCATCTCAACATTATCATTTCTGCCATATCGAACTTCTTCTCTCGTGCTTCCTTTAGTGCCCATATCACAGCTCCATACCTCTTTACTGATCCTACCACTGTCTTTTAAATCTTACCTTTAACCTTTGCCTTAATTCTTTGATCACACAATACTCCTGATACCTTCTTCCAATTGTTCCATCCACATTGCACCCTTTGAGTTATCTCTGCATGTAATTCTCCATCTTGGCCTACCACTGATTCTAGAAATTTAAACTTATCCACTCTTTTCATAGCTCTCAGTGCAGACTAACTTCTGCATCCTGGACCTGATCATCATTAAACCTCATATATTCTGTCTTCACTATTTTTATTCAATCCTCTGTCTTCCAAAGCCCTTCTCAACTCTTCCAACGTCCTCTCCACTTCCTCTTTTCTGGTGCTACACAATACAACATAATCAGAAAAAAGCAAACACCAGGAGGATTGGTGTTGTATCTCAAGTGTTAACACGTCCATTACCAGATCAAAGAGGTAAGGACTTAAAAAAGATCTCTGGTATAGACCAACTCTAACTGGGATCTTGTATATTACCTTAACACTGCTTTTTAACCTGAGTCCTCACTCCCTTATTATTATATCCATTGATGTCAAGCGGAGACACTCTAAAAATCCCATAAAAGTGGATAAATCCTATGATCTGGCAACACTGTAACAAACAACAATTCACAATTTATTACAGCACCCATTTTTAAAACTCAATCACTTTTAAAATTAATAGTATTGTTAAACTTGGCCTGTGACAGTTGACAGGCAGTGTTTGACTTTACCTTTCAATGTTGAGCTTTGTACTGACGTAATGCTAGTTTTTAATGTTTAATATTGTGAGTTCTGTAAGTTGTGACCATGTCTTGCAATTCAGATAATGAAACTGATAATGATTGCAACATCCAGATGTCACTGAAAAAGATTTAACATCTTTAATGACTTTAGTGAGAGTAATGCTGCAAATTAAGGTTTGACTGTATTCCCTGGTATCAGTATATTAAAGAAAAGAAAGATATCCTAAAGGTTGCAGGGTGATCAGAGAAGTATTACTGGAAAAGGAACAAGAAAGAGTGATAATAGTGTACTACGACAACACACAGATGTTATTTTTTAATTTAATATTTTGTGGTATATGGCCGGCCATTCATCCCGGCCAATACCCCCAGGCCGCCAGATGGAGCCCTCCCTGTAGCATAGAGGTGCCCCGGATTCTGGCAGGGCATCATGGACATTGGAGTGTTTATTCACAGCCCTGCTGGATACCATGGGGACCGCCAGAGGACGCTGTAGGGAGAACCAAGGACTATTTGCCATACAGCCCGGAAGTACGTCCCAGTCACGTGAACAGAGGAAATGACATATTTCCAGGTTGAAGAAAAGGAGTTTTTATCTGACCCGGAAGTGGACACATGGACAGAGAGCGAGAAACACTTCTGGGTCAAGGACTTTAAAAAGGACTGTGGGAGATCCCAGGGTTGAGCTGAGTCAGGTGGCAGGGGACAACGCGTCTGGGAGAGTGGAGGATTGATTATTGTGTATTGATTATTGATTTATTAGTGTTTATGAGTATTGTGGAGTGGAGGGTGCTTTGTGCACATTATTGTAATAATAAAAATAATTATTGGACTTTTACCTGGTATCTGGTGCCTGGTCTGAGGGTTCAAGGGGATGACAGCACCCCCTATCTGTCACAACTTTTATTAATTATTCTATTGTATAGCAGAGATCTCCCTCTCTAGTGGGTTTGATTGATTTTGGGACTCAGTTTGCTTTTAACAAGGCCTCATGCATTGATTTCATTGTTGCTGGAGCACAACATATTGAACCACCAATATAAACAAAAAGAGTCAGACCTCAACTAGTCACAAAAGGACAAACAAAGAATTCTTACAAATAAAATAAATATTTATGATCTGTAACAATGAAAGCTCTGAGAAGCAAAAAAGGCCCAGAAGGAGTTGCCTGAAATAAACAATCCAGTAGCAAACACAAATTCAAAGAGAGGTTGAAAAACAGAGCAAGAGGTCAAAGTCCAGTTAATCCTCAATAAATAATCAAAATGTCACAAACTCACCAACACCACAAGTGTATTCAATGAACTGCGTTAGGCAGAAGGTCTCCCCAGCCTTTATTGGACTTGGTAGGTAGACAGGTGGCTCTGCATCTTTGAGAACAACCCTCAAAACGCAAGGAACATGGCAGAAAATACGTAGTGTGGCCAACAGAGGGCAGGCCAGCCACACTACCCGACACAAACAGACACAGAAGGCACAAGTTCAAAACACACACACTTTTTATTTTCTTTGTCTCCTTTGTGGGAAACGTCTTCCCCATCTCCTACAAGTCTAGCACAGTACCAAAAGCACAATGCCACACAAATTCTTCTTCTTTTCTTGTTTTCTCTCTCTTTACTCCTCCATTCCTCCTTGGCAAGCTTCGTCTCCCTCTTCCCGACTCTGGCTCATCGAGTAATGCCTGTTGGACCCTTACGTAAGGCACCCAGAAGTGCTCCAGTTGTTTGATGACCTACTTCCAGCAGCACTTCCGGGTGTGGCGGAAGAACTGCCCATGAGGGCTCAACAGCTGCTGCAGCACCCCTTGGTGGTGCCCACGGGCTGCACCAAACTCCAACTCCCATGGAGCCCTGTGGGAGTCCTAGGCACTACTACAACCCAGGGGGGCTGCAACGCTCTGGCCACTCTTGCTCCCCTGGTCCTCCCAGCATGGAAGCGTCCCAGCCGGACTATGGTACACACGTTGAAACTAAATGACCAACAATAATGACAAAGAATGCATCATCATACAGATAATAATAATCATGTACAAAAATATTAATATAAACAACAAAATCAAAAATGAGCAAAAAAGACATAAAAAGAAGGAATCTGAATCTGTAAATTGGTCTGATTTCAGTCAGCCTACATATTTTTTTTTTGATTTGATCCATCCATCCATTATCCAACCCGCTATATTCTAAATACAGGGTCATGGGGGTCTGCTGGAGCCAATCCCAGCCAACACAGGGCGCAAGGCAGGAAACAAACCCCGGGCAGGGTGCTAGCCCACCGCAGGGCACACACACACACACACACACACATGGGACAATTTAGGATTGCCAATGCACCTAACCTGCATGTCTAATGACTGTGGGAGGAAATCGGAGCACCCGGAGTAAACCCACGCAGACATGGGGAGAACATGCAGGGAGGACCCGGGAAGCGAACCCGGCTCTCCTAACTGCGAGGCAGCAGCACTACCCACTGCGCCACCGTGCCGCCCTTTTTGATTTGATTTACTTTGTTGATCCCTGAGTGGGGAATTGTCTTTTCATACGACCTTTGGGATTCAGAGCACAGGGTCAGCCATTGTATACAGCCACTAGAGCAACTTTCAGCCAAAAGGGTTTACTCAAGGGCCCAACAGAGTAGAATTACTGGAGTTCTTTTCTGTTTACCCATTCTGGCACCCTAACATTTCTTTTATATATGTGCTTCAAACCCACAGACCATTTTCCTCCAAGACAATGCCATCGGTCAGATTCGTCAGCAAGACCTGTCCAGGCTGGGCCAACTTCACTACCTCTACTTACAAAACAACAGCATTTCTGCACTGGAGCCCGGTGCCTTCCGCAGCCAGAACGAACTCCTAGAGTTAGCCCTTAATGGAAACCGCATCCACTTGGTGTCGGGCAATGTGTTCCAAGGCTTGGAGCACCTGCGCATCCTGTACCTGTCCGGGAATCAGATTACAAGACTACATGACTTCACTTTCCGAGGCCTGCAGGTCGGTGTTTGTGTGGACTGTCAATGTCCTGTGAGTTAAGACTGTCTGTTTCTCTATTTTTGTGATGTTCTTCATTATACTTGAGGTTCTTAATCTCTGTCCTGAGGAACCACTGTGACTGCTTATTTTTATTACCAACCACTTATTAAATTAGAAGCTAAATCCTGCCATTACTGAAGCATTTAAGTCTGAACTATTACACATTACTTATAACTCAGGTTTTAGCTGCTTATGAACTTGAAAGCAATGCTTTTTTGAATCAGAGCTTTTAGTACACAGAGTTTAGCTTCCTTTATTTTTAAGAAATCTGCAAAAATTTCTAAAATCCTGTTTTTGCTTTGTTGTTCTGGGGAATAGTGTGTTTCTTGATGTGGGGAAAAAATAATTTAAATGATGGACTGCAAAATAGCAAAATTAAAAAGCCTGTGACTGACTGGTTCCCTCCCCACAGCTGATTTCTAGCCCACCCTGGTGTTGCTGGGATACGCTCTGGCCCACGTGACCCTGAAATGGATTAATCGTCAATGGGTCCTCCAGTGTACCTCAAGAAAATGTGAGGGTCCTGCTGCACAGGCCAGTTACCCTCCTGTAGTTTTAAGGTACTCTTGACAAAGATGTCCATTTTGAAAATGTTTGGAACTTAAACGTTTATTGACAAAAGCATATTTGCTGCTAGTCTTGTTACGCTGCCTGTGCTTTTTAAAGTGTAATACAAAATTAATTACCCATTTTAAAAACAGCCTTTATGATTTTAGCAAATAAAATATTTTTCTGTAATAACTGCATATCTTATTCCTCTTTAATAAAACCCCTGTGTGCGTCCAGGTGTCCGTGTGTGTGTGTCTTTTGGTGAAGTGCGCATGCGTGAGGCTCGGTGCAACACGCACGACCGGCATCGTGGACGCACACACACACTGGAAGCTGAGCACACAGTGAATGGCGTAGCCGCGGCCGCGCAGGATAAGCAAATAAAGGACATCATTGCTGGGGAGTGTGCTGATTGGGTAGTCGCGGCCGCGCACATAAAATCCATTGCTGGGGAGACGCCACGCATACTGCCCCGTGCATGTTTACTAACTAACTATCTACTAACAACATGCCACCCCAAAAAAAAGGACACGTCAAGTAGGACAAAAGACACAGACACTCAAATACTATATAAGCAACATCTCCTGGAAGAACGGTCAGCTCAGCAAGTAAACATCAACAAAAGAAAGGCTGAAAGACATATTGATTTGCCCCGTATTGATTTGGCTCTATCCTCTACTAATTTACCCTTTACCATAAGAAGGCGACAATTTCCAGTTACGTTAGCCTTTGCCATAACAATTAATAAAGCTCAAGGGTAAACCTTACAAAAAGTTGTCATTTACTTGCCAGAACCAGTATTCAGCCACGGTCAGTTATATGTTGCATTATCAAGAGTTACAAGTTTTCCAGATGTCGTTGTCAATGTTTTAGATGGTCCTGAACAAGAGAGTGTTTACAAAAAATGTTGTCTATAATGAAATTTTATTGAAAAATTTCCTGAGGTAAAAAAATAAAAACATTTTCCTAAATATCTTCTTCAGATATTGTGTATTGTTATAAAGTTTTACACTAAGGCAATATTAATTATACTTACTGTATTGTCATATACGTTTCTATTTTATTTTTAATATTATTTTACTTTAGGCTTCTTGCAAAAATATTTTTACCAAAAAAATTAAGACAACAAACAGAATGAGGTCAAGGTCCCTTGCCATTTAATGTAGACTGTTCCTAATAATGTTTATGCACTACTGTTCTAGCGCCCGTTATTGTAACTGGCTTAATGTCTAGTTATAACATAAAATAAGTAAGCACTTTTTACATGTTAAATAATAATTATTAATTACCAAAAAATCTGAACTTGTCATTTCAGATATTTTTGATAACAACAAAAGCTGCTCACTATTCACCGGGCTTGAGTACTACTTTATTATATATTGTGGAAAGTCAGCCCCTGGACATGAAAAACACACACTTTTATTTTCTTCATAGCACCACAATGCCTTGTCACCAACAACTGTCTCTTTCTTTCTTTCTTTCTTTCTTTCTTTCTTTCTTTCTTTCTTTCTTTCTCTTCCTCTGACCTCCATTCCCCTCCTCACAAGCTCCGTCTCCTTCCTCCCAAATCCAGCTCGTCTACTGGAGGGAGACAGCCCCTTTTATAATTGACAAGGATGGGCTCCAGGTGCTCCGTCTGACGACACTTCCTGGTGTAGTGGAAGTGTCAGGAGACCCTGGAATTTCTTCCGGCAGCACTTCCCAGTGTGGCGGAAGTGCTGCCATCCAGGGTTCCATAACCGTCTGGGCGCCCCCTGATGGTGGCCACGTCCTCCCATAGGGATGAGCTTCCCAGCTCCGTTCCAGAGGCCCTCAAGCAGACCCGGACAGCTACCCTCTCGTGGCCCAGGGGAGGTATTGTCCCTCTCGTGGACTGTCCAGGCATCCCGGCTGGATAAGATCCCCAGCCATCTGGCACAATATATATATATATATACCAGTAACGGCACACTGCACAATAACATGCAGTGAATACACCTGACTTACAGTTTTCATCCTCTTTTTCTGTATGTTTAGCATTCGTGTGCTCAGAGGTTGATGCACTTGCTGTTTCCTGAGCAGCTCTTCTTTTCTCCACCCTAGCGGCCCGCTTCTTCTCTTCTTTCATCTGCATCTTTTCACATTAAAACTGATTAAGTCAGTGTTTGCGTTGCAATTACTTAGTACATTTTCTTTCATTTTTCACTTAAGGTGACACTTTAGTCTTCAATCTGTCTCAAGAATGATTTAAGATATGAAGAAGTAGAGGAAGTGACGGCGAAGGTGGTAGGAATGAGAATGGTGCCCGTACGCATACGCCGCATGGCCACCCTGCTGGCCGCTGCCGAGAGTTGATTCTACAATAAAATAAAATAAAAATAAAAAGAGGAATAACCTTGGAGGTCAATCATCACCCCGAAAGCGGATAGTAGTTGTCACATAGTATATGTGTACCAAATTTCAGGTTAATAGGTCAGATGGTTTGCGAGGTACAGGTGATTTAAAATCCTGGACAGACAAATGGACAGCCACGGTAGCTTATTATATATATAAAGATATACAGTATATCCATCCATCCATTATCCAACCCGCTATATCCTAACTACAGGGTCACGGGGGTCTGCTGGAGCCAATCCCAGCCAACACAGGGCGCAAGGCAGGAAACAAACCCCGGGCAGGGCACCAGCCCACCGCAGGATGCGCACACACATACACACACACACACACACACTAGTGACAATTTAGGATCGCCAATGCAACCAACCTGCATGTCTTTGGACTGTGGGAGGAAACCTGCGCAGACATGGGGAGAACATGCAAACTCCACGCAGGGAGAACCCGGGAAACAAACCCGGGTCTCCTAACCGTGAGGCAGCAGCTCTACCACTGCACCACAGTGACCTACTTATATACCTAATCTTAATTACTGTGAAACAACCAAGTGGCGTCCACTTTCTGAACAAGAGCCATTTGTTCTATGAGTTGCCTTGACGGTATTCTTATAAAAAAAGAAACTCAACAGTTTTGGAAAAGTCTACAGTGGCAGAATGAGAGAAGCAACAAACCATGGAATTAAATAACAGGCTTAATTAACAAGAAGGGTCTTCTAATTAAGAAATTGGTTGAACAAAAGGGTGACCACAGTTTTGCTATTATATCAGCAAAAGGTTACTACTGTGATGAATCAAAAATTTGAATAAAATTTTGCCTGCTTAATGATTCCTTGAATTATTTTTTTTAATTTACCATTGTTCATTTATTTGTTCGGGTCTTGTCCAGAAAGTGGACACCACCTGAGACGGCCTTCCCCTCACCCAAACACTAACCTTAAGGTCAATAAAATAGGTCCCTGATGTTAAGTCACTATTTTAGGGCTAAAATGATAACAGAAATGTGAAACCTACTTATAAACATAATCTTAATTATTGTGAAACAAGAGCCATTTGTTCTATGAGTTGCCTTGATGATATTCTTATAAAAAAAGAAACTCAGCAGTTTCGGAAATGTCTACGGTGGCAGAATGAGAGCAGCAACAAGCTATGGCATTGAATTATGGGTTTAATTAACAACAAGAATGGGCTTCTAATTAAGAAATTGGTTGGAGTCTGAAGTTCCCATTTAGCTGGTTATCTATTGACTTACTTCAAGCCTTATTTCTGTTTGCCTTTCATTTAATTCAGAGGACTAAATCCTTAAAACATGGCTATTAAAATGAAGGGAAAAAAGAAGTTAATTGGCATTGATAACTGGTTACTGGTCAAGAAAAGGGTTAGAATGAAAACCTGCAGCCACTGCGGCCCTCCAGGATCAGAGTTGGATAACCCTGCTCTAAAGCCTCCCCTCTTGATGCGATAATGTTAAATTATCTCCATGTAACATACAGTACATAAATATTTGCCACATTGCAATTCAAAATTAGCAAACCTAGCTTTGCATTCCAGACTGACACCAAAGCACAGAAGCTGAGAAAGAGTCCAGCTAAAAACAAACGTTGGTTAGGGTGAAAACTTGCAGTCACAGTGGGTCCCCAGGAGTTAACTTGAGTGGTCTCTGCCTTAAACATCATTCTGACAAGTTTTCAACTGTCTTGCAGAGGTTGCAGGAACTCCACCTCCAGGAGAACAGTGTGGAGCTACTGGGGGAGCAGGCCTTAGCTGGCCTGTCCTCCCTAGCCTTGCTGGACCTAAGTCGCAATAACCTGCGGACTCTGAATCAGGCCTCCCTGCGTCCTCTCATCAGTCTTCAGGTCCTGCGAATCACAGGTGAGTCATCCCCAAACATGCTCTTTCCATCAGGATTGTCACGGGTGAGACAGCACGCTCATTAGACCTTGCGAGAATCAGAATATATTTTCTCTTGGTTTCCACGATTTGTCTTTTTTAATGAGAGTGTTTGCCTCAGGAGACGCTACTTCCAAGCAGACAGCTTCAGTTCAAACATCTGCCCTAATTTAACTGCAGGCCTTTCAGTCATGCGGAGTTGAAAGGAAGCAAAACACCCAGCAGGGTAATGCTGAAAAAAGATTACTGTAGACTCAACAGAAGAACAAGGTGAAGATGGATTATTTACTTCATCTATGAGAGGGTTTTCTATTAATTTCCCTTTATAATAAATGGAAATCCTTGGTGCTGGATTCAGTGAACGGTTTTCATTTTGGGAAACCTCCATTCATCAGCACAAACAGTGCCTTAAGAAAGTATTCAGGCTCCTTCACTTTCTGTGCACTTTTAATGTGCAGATTTAATTTTAAATGGATTTACCAGCAATCTACATTCAATAATCCATAAGGCCAAACTAACTAAAAAATGTTTTCAGAATACCTCTTTTTTCTAAGTATTCAGACCCTTCACTTTTGATCCTGCTGAGGTGAAGTGCATCCTATTTGTTTTATTTACCCTTCACTTAAATTATACCATGGAGTACAAACTACACAGTAAATCTTGTATGTTCTATGTTATATCACCTTTATCAATAGACACAATTTAAATAAAGATGAAATCTTGACATGTCCACAGTGCAGTGAAAAAGTATTCTTTTTTTTTTGCTTATTTGCTTACTTGTTTCTGATCTCCAGGCAAATTCAGTAAAATACAAAAGACAACCTGAGTAAACAAAATACATGTTTTTAAAAGATTATTTGATTTACTGAAGGAAAATATTTCCCCAACATCAATATCACCCATGTGAAAAGTAATTGCCCCCTTACTCACTCAACCAATAAACCAAATTTAAATAACAGGTGACATGGATGGCCAGGACCCTAGCCCAGCCGAGACGCCTCTGCCTTGGAAGGACTGGGGTACTGAGTGTGCACAGAGCATCATCTCTCCTGGAATGCTAGATAGCAGCCCCCCGGTGGCAGTGGTACCTCAGACTCCTGCAGGGCTTCATAGGAGATGGAGTTGGATACAGCCCTGTAGGGATTTGGGGGCACCGCCAGGGTGCGCTGCTGCTGTTCTTGAGCCCATGTGGGAGGTTTTTCCGCCACACCCGGAAGTGCAGCCAGAAATGGGGCAACAAGCACCTGGAGCACTTCCAGGTAATTTATATAAGGGACCAACAGAGACTACTCGGTGAGTCAGACTTGGGAGGAGGGAGACGAAGCTTGCAAAGGAGCAGTGGAGGAGAAAGAGAAAAGAAAGAGAATATTGTGTTTAATTTTGCTGTATTTGTGCTTGGGACTGTGCTGTGTACTTTTGGAAACGGGGAAGGCGCTTCCCGCAAGTGAAGAAACAAAAATAAACCATTTGTGTTTTAGAAGTGTGCATCCTGCGTCTGTCTATGGCAGGTTGAGTGGCTGCTACACCCTCTAGAGTTGTCACACAGGTTAAATTAAATAAAATATTTTCAGAAATTGAAGTTAGCTAAAAAATCTCAATAAATAGCACACCATGCCTCAAGGAAAAGAAATTCCAGAGGACCTAAGAAAGAAACTTACTGAAATATATCCCGGGGACTCCTGTTAACTATCGTGAGAACCATCATCTCCAAATGGAAAGTTTGGAACTGTGATCTATCTATCTATCTAAATCTGTCAAGGAGGAGCCGACCTTCCAAAATTACTCCAAAAGCAAATAGAAATTTCATCTGGGAAGTCAAAGAAGAACCCGTATGAATATCTAAGGAATTGCAGGCCTCTCTCAGCTCAGTTAATGTCAGTGTTCATAATGCAGCCATTAGAAAGACATTGGCTAAAAATGGCGTCCAAAGGGAGGGTTGGAAGGAAAAAACACTGCTTAACAACTGGAACATAACGGCTTGTCTAACATTTGCCAAAAAAACAGTGATTACCCTCCATAACTCTTGGGATAATGTTTTGTTGACTGATGAGCCAATACTAGAATTTTTTGGAAGACTTTGGTCAAGATACATCTGGTGTAAAGCCAGCCTTCCACAATAAAAACAACATGCCCACAGTCCAACATGGTGATGGTAGTGTGAGGGTGTGGCAATGCTTTGCTGATTCAGGGTTTGGACGACTTACCATAAGTGAGGGAAGCATGAATTCAACTTTTTATCAGAAATAACTGAAGGAGAATGTCTGGTCATCGGTCCATGATCTGAAGCTCAAGCTCATCTGGGTTATGCAGCAGAAAACTGATCTGAAACACAACAGCAAATCAACCTCTGAATGGCTGAAGGAAAAAATTTAAAATAAGGTATTGGAGTGGTCTAGTCAAAGTGCTGATTTGAACCTTATTGTGATATTGTGGTGGGACCTCAAATGGACAGTTCATAGTTGAAAATCCTCCAATGTGGCAGAATTAAAACAATTCTGTGGAGAATAGTGGTCCAAAATTTCTTCAAAGTGATGCCAAAGACTGATCTCTTATTACCAGAACAGCTTGATTGCAATTGTTGCTGCTAAAGAAGGCACAACCAAGTATTGAGCCTGGGGGTGGTGGGACAATTCCTTTTTCACATGGGGGATATTGGTGTTGGTGAACTTTTTTCCTTTCATTAAATCAAAGTGGCTGTGGGGAATCTGTTGGTGAAGAAAGATTCACTGATGTTGACTTTGCTGACGATGCTGTGATATTCATGGATTCAATGGAGGCTCTGATCGGGGCTCTCAAGAGACTGAGTGAGGAGTCTGAGTTTCTGGGCTTGCGAGTGTCCTGATAAAAACCAAGATCCATGCCTTTAATGACCTCTTGGGCACAGCCATCAGCAGTGTGTCTGTTTGTGGAGAGAGTGTCGACCTCGTTGAGAGGTTTACTTACCTCTGCAGTGATATTCATATCTCTGGTGACTCTTCTTATGAAGTCAATAGAAGGACTGGGAGAGCATGAGGTTGCTGGAAAGGGTTGTGTGGTGCTCCTGATATCTCTGCAAAAGGACGAAGGTTCAAGTCTTTAGAGTCCTGGTGCTTCCTGTCTTGCTATATGGTTGTGAGACATGGATGCTATCCAGTGACCTGAGATGAAGACTGGACTCCTTTGGTACTGTGTCTCCTCAGAGAATCCTTGGATACTGCTGGTTTGACTTTGTGTCGAATGAGCGGTTGGTCATGGAGTCCTGAATGAAGCACATTACCTGCATTGTGAGGGAGCATCAGTTACGGCACTACGGCCATGTGGTGCAATTCCCTGAGGGTGATCCAGCTCGCAGGATCCTCATTGTTGGGGACGCGAGTGGCTGGAGCAGGCCAAGGGGTTGCCCTCGTTACACCTGAATGCGGCAGATAGAGGGTCATTTCCGAAGGGTGGGACTGGACTATGTGTCTGCCATGGGCGTTGCCAACCAGGATCCCGAGCTGTTTCATCGTGTGGTGGGTGCGGCAACGCAGTGTACCAGTGCATGCTCCCCAACCTGATCTGATTAAATGAAATTATAATTTAAAAAATGTGTATTAGATTTACTTAGATTGTCTTTTGTAAACTAGATAGATAGATAGATAGATAGATAGATAGATAGATAGATAGATAGATAGATAGATAGATAGATAGATAGATAGATAGATAGATACTTTATTAATCCCAAGGGGAAATTCACATAATCCAGCAGCAGTATACTGATACAAAGAAACAATATTAAATTAAATAGTAATAAAAATGAAAAAAGTTAAAATAAAATTAATGTTAGCATTTACTCCCCCGGGTGGAATTGAAGAGTCGCATAGTGTGGGGGAGGAATGATCTCTTCAGTCTGTCAGTGGAGCAGGACGGTGACAAAAGTCTGTCACTGAAGCTACTCCTCTGCCTGGAAATGACACTGTTAAGTGGATGCAGTGGATTATTCATGATTGACAGGAGTTTGCTTAGTGCCCGTCGCTCTGCCACAGATGTTAACTATTACATTTATTTGGAGATCAGAAACAACTAAGTGTTATGAATAAGCAAAAATGGAAGAAATCAGGAAGAGTGTTGCTGGGGCAGACCTTTGGACAATCCAATTTTGTTTTATTTTTCAGTTTGTTTAAATTCAGCAAAATTGTAGTAATTGTGGATTACATTGGGCAGAAACATATCACATTGAGGTCTGTGGCATGCAGAGGGTGTGTTAACATCTTTTTCACTATGAAAGTCAACAAAATATGTACTTTGGTGAGGGGTCTCCAAATCTTTTTATGTAACTTCATTCCTACAGCATATAATAATGAATTTTTCTCTTATGTGTATTAAAAAATTGTAAGCTTTAATAAAATAAAGACAGCAGTACATGCATTGACTGAGCTAAAGCTATCTGGTAAGGGGAAAAAATATAAAATTCAAGCCTAGAGTAATTGCAGAAAATTGCTTATTTTTTCTGGGGTCTACAGTCATAAGGAAAAGGGGTAGAGATAAATGTGTGTCCAGTCCCTCTGTACAATACCGTATGGTGTAGGCAGTTGGTGATATTTGTAGAACATGTCTAAAGTCTACTGCTATGCCGAGATCAAATGGGATTCATTTGGACTCTAATCACAGCTCCCAGTGTCGATTAGAAAATGGAGATGATAAATACATATGGAATGGCATGGTGGTTGAGTCAGTGCTGTCATCTCATAGGTCCAGCAGACCAGGTTCAAATACTGGCCTATTTTAATGTCTGCATGGTTTTCTGCTCACAACAAAAAGATGTACAGGTAAGGTTGACTGTCAGTTGTAAATTGGCCTGATGTGCATTGGTGTGCCAAGTGGTGGACTGGCACCCCATCCAGTTTCAATTTCTGGTGTGAAATTAATGTCACCAGGGCTATTTCTAGCTCTCCTGAATTGGATTAAGTGGATTCAAGAAATGGATGGAAATAGGTTTGATCAGGAGAGTTCAGACATTATATAGTAAGGGTGCATGTGATCAGCCAACACACTCGGCTTCATTAACAGCACTCTCTCTTCTCAGATAACCCCTGGCGCTGTGACTGCGCACTTCATTGGCTGAGAAGCTGGATTAATGAGGATGGCCAACGTCTTCTGAGTTCTGCTGACCGCCGAGTAATATGTGCCGAACCCCCACGGCTGGCACACCAGAGCTTGGTTGAGGTACCAGGGAACAGTCTTATCTGCATCCCACCCATTGTGCAGCTGGAGCCCAACCACCTGACAGTACGGCTGGGAGAGAATCTGCGGGTATCTTGCCAGGCATCAGGTTACCCTCAGCCACAAGTCACCTGGAGAAAGGTAGCTCAGGCTAAATCTGACCCCTCGCCCAAAATATCTTCAAGTGGGATTGCAGCTGGGGGTAGAGGGCTCGCTTTAGAGCCTGGCAAAGGTGGCAGAGGAGAACGCTTTGACCCTGACACTGGCAGTGGGATGCTCTTCCTCAGCAATGTGACTGTGGCGCATGCTGGCCGCTATGAGTGTGAAGCGTGGAATCCTGGAGGCGTAGCAAGAGTGACCTTTCATCTGTCCATCAACCTCTCCTCTGCTGGGAATCAACATGCTCGCGCCTATCCAGCTGTAGACATTAGCCAGGAACCGTTGTATGACTTGGAGAGTATGGATTTTAATGCACTCAGTATGGCCACACAGACCACAATTGCGATTGGAATTTCCCTTTTAGCTCTCACCGCACTTCTACTCATTGTCATGATATACAATCGTCACAAGCATCGTAAGAAAGGGCAGAAAGAGGAAAACATACTTTATGTCAATGATTACTCAGATGGTCCAACCACCTTTGCCCAGCTAGAAGAATATCGCGATGAGAGGGGCCATGAAATGTATGTGCTGAATCGCAGCAAGCCAGTCTTTTCCTACAGTGGCCAGCAGGGGGTACTAACACCTGAGCAACTCCAGGATCAGGCAACTCAAACACTGGAAGTGGGAATGGGGTCAGGGACTAGGGAAGTGGGTGAGGAGGAGGAGGAAGAAGAGGAGGAAGAAGAAGAGGAGGGTCTTTTCATAAACCAGAGTTTGCTCTTTGACACGCAAATTGCTTATGAGATTCATTGCTGAAAGTGATGGAGGCCAGGCTAAAGCATGGCCTTCTTGGGATATGGACCTCACCCAGGGATTAGAGACTCCAGAATAATGACTTGTCGAGAAAGGCCACCACTTTGAGACGATGCCTAAGCTTTACAACTAAAACCAAGATACTGTGACAAGATTTAATCCTTCTCTTTGCTAATAGATTATGTAATTTGGTTTCTTTGCAGAAAGTTTTAACTTTAGGACATCTGAGTTAAATTTCATTAGCTTCCTACATATTGTTAATCTGTGGTTTGCACACCCTCGGACATTTGGCTGTAAAGCTTGGTTACTCCACTCAGTCCTTAGCGGGCTGCAGTTTGCAAAGGTTTTTGTTAAAGCTGATCCCTTAAGAAGCGCATCTTACTAAATCAGATGTGCTGCTTATCAGATTTCAAATTCTGAAAGGCAACCCTAAAACTGGACTAAGCAGTTTCAATAGACAGATGTGTGAGCTCAATCTGGGCTTTATTCTTCTATGAAATTTACTAAACTTGAGCAAATATTATTAAGTACAGCTGTATTCAGCCTCTATGATGTGTCCCTTATACTTTCTATCTAAACATTTTTAATGGGGAACATTCAGATTCAATAAACCAATACAGCTCATGATGGAGAGCATCATAGTTGCTATTATTTGTGATTGAACCTGTTGAATTTAATTCATTTTGCACATACAACACAGGCAATTTCCGGATTAGCTATCTCAGCAATTTGCTTAGTCATACACGACATTTGACAGGATCAATAACACCTATACATGAAATTATCACCCCTGATAAGAAGGTGGGCATCTTGACAGGTACTCAAAAGATCTAAAACAAAATACATTAGTGAATGGCAATGGTCGAGTACTCAGTTCATGCTTTATACCTTCTCGGATATGAAGTATAGGGAAAGTATTCTAATCATCCAAAATACGATGTCGTAATTTTGAAGAATCTCAATGTTTTAGACCTCCCTGACTTTCTCGTTTACAAAGTATAGGGAAAGTATTGGATTCCTCCAAAAATTCCATTTCAAGATTTTGATGAATCTCGATGTTTTAGACCTCCCTGATTCCGAAAATACCATTTTTGGAATTATGTCTATGTGTCTGTGTGTGTGTGTGTCTGTGTGTGTGTATAAACATGATAACTTGAGTACACTTTCACTTAGGTCAGCCAAATTTTGCATACAAGTATTAGGTACAAAACAGATTTCTATCAACTTTTGGGCTATTTCCACTAACAGGAAGTGGTACTTTACCTTTTATTCATACAGCTAGATTTAGATTTATTCAACTTTACTTTTATAATGACTGTTCAATACTTGTATAATATTAATTTGATTTGATTTGTTGTTGATGGTTCTTTAATGTACATAATATAAAAATATAATTATTGTCTTGCGGATTACTCCTCAAATAGCCATCCCCATACCCGAGTATACGAGAAAGTCTAGGGGAGACCACTCCCGATTTTTATTTATTGCATTACTATTTTGTCCAACATACTCAAATCACAGAGACAAATTTGAAACATGAACGCTAAGATTGATGGGAAATAGAAAAATAGTTGAATATGAAGTAGCAAGGATCTAAACGTGTCCACTGCTGAATCTTACTGTTCCTTATTGGTGCACAAAACTCAGTTTGCATCAAATGAGTACCATATACCCCATCATTTTACTGCTGTACCACTGCCATATGTGCAAACTATTCTATTTACAGGTGAAAAATACAGGGTGGTGACAACAGGGCCCAACAGTTTCTTCACTGCTTTGGACAGAGAGGACCTCCAGTACTTCAGAATGTGACCAATTTTCAGACATATTTAAAGCAGCTAAGCTAAACATTCCCGCTTGTCAACCGCTAATGAAAGCTTCACAGGCTAGGAAGAAGTATGGTACATGAGGATGCTTTGACGTTTTTTTCTATGTTTTTCTGACATCTTTCACACAAATATTCTAATCTGGGAATTATGGTAGTACCTACTGTAACTTGGCACTGACCTTCCTGGGATTATGGATTTAGTTTTGTTCACTCATGCCATCAATCTGGAAAGTTACTGGTAAATTCCTGGGGTAGCCTGCATGTTAGCCTGATAGCCTTCAGGGGTTAATATAGCTTGCATGCACTTTATAACATAAATAATTACAAAATCAACCCACTAACAATAAAATTCAACCTGTTGCAGGACTGACAGGGAGTTTGATAAACTTAATACCTCTGATTTGTTCCACACTCACGACTCCAGTACAGAAGAGCCTGACGATAGCCAAGAATGAGCCTCAGATTCACAGATCAATTACAATTGACCCCTGCTGGTGGTTTGTCCTCCATCTAATGAGTGGAGTAACTATGCTCTAAAGGGTATGAACACAGAGGAATGGGGATTTGCCAGGGCTATGGTCAGGCCACAGGTTCACTTACTCAGCACTGTATTGTTTCACTAATTGGTTTCATTCTGCCAGGCCTTAGACTTTGCCGTTATTATCCAGGTGGTCCAAATCTCTGTCTTCAACAAAGCTTCAGTTCAGTGAGCCATCTAGTGAGCATGCATGCATGTAGATATTGAGCATTACAGGCAGACTCTACATACTGACAGGGAGGCCAAATCAACCAATGTTTTAAGGATAAATTTAGTATTTTTCAAGTAGAAAGTATATCTTCACAATTATAGTATATATTCATTTGCCACATAAAATTGTGGTGCAAAGGGAACCATTTTTTATACATTTTAAAAATACCTTGTCTGTTCTTGCAGTTTACAATGCGGTTGAAGAATACCATAAACAATGCTTAATCTTACTGTACATCCATTTTTGCATTTACTTATTTAGCTGATGCCTTTATCGAAAGTGACTTATAAAATTTATGATACAATTGGTTTAATTTCTTTTGGTTTTCTAGTTCGAATGACTTGTTCAGGGTCACACAGTGGTGTCAGTAGAGGAATTTGAACCCATAGCCTCTGGGTTTGAAGTCCAAAACCTTAACCACTACACCACACTGCCTAGGATTTTTCAAGGCAAGAATGTTATCGGATATTAATTATTGTCATGAGATTGCACAAATATTGTAAAAGAGTGCATCCATGTTGCTTTTGAAAGGAATAAAAGAAGTAAAAAAGCTATTTGTGAGATTTGGCCATTTTAAAAGAAAACGACCGGCTCTGCATCTCATTTTGCTGTTTATCTCTCCCTTCGTGGCACTGTGGGAAAGACAAGAAATGGGCATCACAAAAACAACTGACACACACACAGCCATGAACAATCCCATTCATGCTAACCTGGAATTGACATTTAAAATGATCTTTAAAGCTTTGTATATGTGTTAGAAGGAACACTACAGTAAGTCTGGGAGAACATTCAAACTCCGCATGGACACGATTCAAACCTGAGAAGCAGCACCATAATGATTGATTTACTTTGGCACCTTATTCATCTATACAGTATTCAGTTAACTAATAAACAACATTTCCATTGTTAATATTCCACAACTCTACATTTCAAGGGTGGCACGGTGGCGCAGTGGGTAGCGCTGCTGCCTTGCAGTTAGGAGACCCAGGTTCACTTCCTGAGTCCTCCCAGCGTGGAGTTTGCATGTTCTCCCCGTGTCTGCGTAGATTTCCTCCCACAGTCCAAACACATGCAGGTTAGGTGCATTGGTGATCCTAAATTGTCATTAGTGTGTGTGTGCTGTGGGTGTGTGTGCCCTGTGGTGGGCTGGCACCCTGCTAAGGGTTTGTTTCCTGCCTTGCGCCCTATGTTGGCTGGGATTGGCTCCAGCAGACCCCCGTGACCCTGTAGTTAGGATATAGCGGGTTGGATAATGAATGGATGGATCTACATTTCAACCCACTTTACTTTACATCTGAAATATGTTTGGAACTGCAGTTGCAAGTACTGGTCCACAAAGAAATTAGCATTACAAACTCGCATTTCTGCTTCCAGTAGGTCTCCCATTCAAATATTCACAGCCAGGAATGCTATAAACCATAACTGTAAAGTATTGTAATTGCCACAAGGAAGTTGATGGCAACTGTAAACGCTTTACTTTTTAATTTTTTTCTTTACAACCCAACATGCTAATTTTCAAGCCATTTTCTCAAAAGATAATTAGCTCCAGGTGAATGTTTGGTTTTGTGCAGATCAAGTTCGTTATTTAAGGCTAAAGACCATCCACGATGGTGGCTGTGAGTAGACAAGCAAACAGGAAATGTATTGTTATTGTACTGTCAAGTAAAAAAGAGTTCCAAGGATCTGTGAGAAAATTTCTAATTTCCTTTCGTTATCACAAGGATGCCTCAACACCTTTCCTACTTCAAAGTGGACATATGCGGTAAGTTTTAAGGCTTTTCCATTCATTCATGACCTCTGGCACACTTCATCCCCATTGTAAGCTGCAAGAACAGACGAGGCATTGTAAAATATATACAAAATGTTTCAGTTTACAATGCAATTTTAAGAGGCAAATTAATATGTACTATTACTGTGAAGAAATAACGTCGACTGTAAAAATACCGAACTTCTCCTTTAAGTCTGGTGAGTTTGTCTGAAAGAATGTTTTAAAATAAATGTATATGATAAAAAAAGACTACAGAGATAACCTTATCCTGGAAATCACAAGTCTGATGGCAACACCATTTTTTGGTTGGAGGCTGGGTTGCCAGGTCTGTGGTTTTCTCGCCCAGTTGGGCTATTTTTGACTGTTATTTGTGGGGAAAAAATGTTTTTTTGGGCTACTTTTTTAAAAAAAAAAGACGTTGCATTTTGGGCTATTTTTTAACCCCCACTCCCCCAATGAAATTTTACCATGTTTTTTTTTGCACTTGTATTCTCGGCCTTTGATATGTACCTAACCCTCTCGCTCTGACACCGCCCCCAGCTTTCCAGCGAGTCATTTTGTGCACCTCAGGCATTGGGTTATATTTTTGGGCAAATCTGCTGTTTTTAAGCAGTCATTGGGTTATATTTTTTTTCAGGAATCTGGCAGTCCTGGCTGGGGAAAAGCAAATAGCCATTAACACCCTTAACAGATAGAAAGGCAGAAATCAGCATATTCAAGACTGTGCCCATCAGTTGCCTCGCTTGGTTTTGTATGTAAGGCTTCCCACTACATCCTGGCTACTGATGGATCACCCAGATTCCTCTTCACTTTTTTTAGTGTTATTTTTGCTCTATCACCCTTCCTCTTCATCATACACTAGCCCTCATAACACATTATACTAGCCACTGAATTAACCCAGTCTTCACCTGCTTCTTTTTTATTGTTATATTTAACCCCTATTTGTTTTTTCACACATCTTGTTTTTTCATTTACTATTAAAAAAAAACCTGTCAAATCAGATACTAGGAAATCTGATACTAGGAAATCTGGAAAAAATTCTAATAAATGCAACGAGGATATTTTCATCAGTTATGTGAAATCCCTCCAGTTTGTTGTACAGTACTTACAAATATATATTTTGTCCTTATTTTTTTCTTCCTAATAAAAAAGCACTTTACTAATCCTGCTAGTCCTCTCTTGATTTTTACATCAGCTAACTTCATTCTTTTCACCCCTAAATGTCAAGTGAATACTCCTAACTCAGCCATTAATGATGACAGGGATCTTTAGTGCTAAAAGTGGGTGAACACTGTAGATTAACAAGTCAGTCAGAGCTCCTATTTAAAATTGCCGATCATCACTTCTACATGGATTCCTACTAGTACTGACCATTGGCCGAGCTGTTACTTCAAACCATTTTAAAACTTTTTACATTAGAATAGGTTAGGTTAGATGTATTAAGCCCATAGGGAAATTCAGATGACATATAGCAGCAGAAACATAAAAAACAAGGATAGAGACTCACAGGACACTAACACAGCCAATCAATTAATCGATGAATAATAAACAAACAAATAAATATTTTGCATATATTTCAAACGGAAGTTAATGTCATATTGGGAGGAAGCACTAGATTGCCACATAGCAGTAGACAGTAAAACTCCCCAGAGGTTCTTCTTAGTACACTGCAGTGACATGAGCCTGTGCATAAAAGTGCCCCAAGAGAACACCTCCTGGATAGGATAGAAGGGATTTTTCATGATGGCATCCAGTTTTGCCACTGTCCTCTTCCACAATAGCTTCCAGTGTGTCCAGGGTTCACCCTGTGATGGAGCAGGATATTCTGGTAAGTTTGTTCAGGCATTGTGATGGAGCATTGGAGCTCAAGTTGATTCCCCAGGAGACCACCGCATAGAACAACACACTGGCTACTATGGACTGGTAGAACATTTCCAGTAGCTTTATACAAACATCAAAACACCTACTTGGTAAATATAGTCTGCTCTGGTCCTTCTTGTACAGCGTCAATGTGTTGTCAGACCAGTCCAGTTTGTTATTTAGGTTGAACACCCAGGTGCTTGTACTCTGCACCACTTCCATGTCCTCCCCCTGAATGGTGACTAGTCTCAGAGGTTCCCTGGCACACCTCAGGTCCACCACCAGCTCTTTTGATTTGCTGATGTTGAGTTGAAGGTCATTGTCCCTGTGCAACAAGACAAAGTCGTCCACAACCTTCCTGTACTCTGACTCATCTCCATTATTAATTGTGTCTATGATGGAGGAGACATCTGAACATTTCTTTAGATAGTAAATGCTGGTATTGTCCTAGACACCTGTTGTATAGAGGGTGAACAAGAAGAGAGACAGGACAGTTCCCTGATGTGCGCCAGCCTTAAACACCACCATTTCTGATACCCAGTCTCTCAGCCTCACAAACTGCTGTCTGTTGGTCAGGAGGTCCATAATTCAGGAGACGGTGGGGCCATCAAAAGCCTTGAGCTTTTACCCCAGTCGATCAGGCAGAATGTTGTTAAAGGCATTGGAAAAATCAAAGAACATGATCCTGACTGTGGTGCTGGCTTTGTCCAAGTGGGAGTAGGCTGTGTGGAGCATGAAGATCAGTGCAGCCTCCTCACCTGTCTGTGTCTGACAGGCAAACTGCAGAGGATCAAGATGGAATGAAACCAGGGGTCAGAGCCCTTACAGGACTTTAGTTACATTTTAAATAATCTGTAGTTTTTCTCAAAACAATAATTTTTAAACTTTGTCAAAAATCACATTTGTTTACTGAGATATTAAAAGTGTATCATATGTCAAAGTTACAATTGCATAAAATATTTAGTGCATCTTTGTGAATGAGTGTGTGATTGCCAATTGAAAAATTAACATCTAGTCCACCTCAAACCCACTGAATTTGGCTTAGATATTTTATTAATGTTAATTTTGTATAAACTAATTAGAAGGTATGCACTCCAATAAAGTAAAAATCATAGAGAGATGTGTATTAGTAGTATTAGCAGTAGTCATTATTCTTACATTTGTTGCTATAATTGGCAGGTCATTTATCTGGGAGGCACTTATATAAAACTTAACTTGGTGATACACAGATTTACTGCTAATAATTAAATATCTCTGTATTTTTTCAGACAATTCAGTACTACTATAAATGACAAGCAATTTTTGTCTTCTTAATTACGAAATTTGCTGCATCTTTTTATACTTAATCTTCTAATTTTTTCTTATTTCTCTACAGATAACAGAAATATATTGTAAATGGAGCCATGTAAACAAGGTAATTCTGCTTATCTACGCAAAGAGAAGGAATACATATCTATATATATATCTATATCTATATATCTATATATATATATATCTATATATAATCTATATATATATATACATACATACAGTACAGGCCAAAAGTTTGGACACACCTCCTCATTCAATGTGTTTTCTTTATTTTCATGACCATTTACAGCACTCCATCACTCTCCTTCTTGGTCAGATAGCCCTTACACAGCCTGGAGGTGTGTTTGGGGTCATTGTCCTGTTGAAAAATAAATGATCGTCCAACTAACCTGACTTCTGCACAACACAACTGCTGGTCACAACTCCATTGATAAAGCAAGAAATTCCACTAAATAACCCTGATAAGGCACACCTGTGAAGTGAAAACCATTTCAGGTGACTACCTGTTGAAGCTCATCGAGAGAATGCCAAGAGTGTGCAAAACAGTAATCAGAGCAAAGGGTGGCTGTTTTGAAGAAACTAGAATATAAAACATGTTTTCAGTTATTTCACCTTTTTTTGTTAAGTACATAACTCCACATGTGTTCGTTCATAGTTTTGATGCCTTCAGTGAGAACCCGGGTCTCCTAACTGCGAGGTAGCAGCGCGACCACTGCGCCACCCTTGTCAATCCTTAACAGAGAAAAATAAGTTTACCAGATCGTCATTGAACTATATTGTGAGTTTGTATAACGTTTATAGAGATGGCCAGGAGATGTCACTAGTGAGGCGAGTGTCAATTTTTTCGAAGACTTCAATCTCCGCTACAATAGCTTTAAGTGTTTTACGCATACAGTATAGACATTAGGTAGACGCCGCATTCACTGTGTTGCTCAGTCGACATGATATGTCAGCGCGTCCGCTATATTGCGAGTGGCAAAAGTGCAATTTAAACTAATACAGGTAGACGTTGAAACCGGGTTTTCTGATGAAAAAACAATAACGTTTAAAACATTATCGTTGACATACCAGAGATTTTGGCAAATCGTTTAAATGCAATTATTGTATAGTATTTATATCCATTTATACACTAATAATGGCAATTATTAAATAATAATAATAATAATAATAATAATTGTTATTATTAAATAATTCCTCCCATATAAGTAACATTTATTGGACTGCCTTCTTCCATCTCAGAAACATTTCTAGACTTCGTCCTGTTCTTATGCAACACAATACAGAAGTATTGGTTAATGCCCGAGTCACCTCACGTATAGATTACTGTAATGCTATTCTATCTGGCATCCCACTAAAACTTATCCATCGCTTATAACTTCTTCAAAATTCTGCTGCCAGGATAATAACCTGTTCTAAATCAACTGAATATGTTACACCTATTCTCTCTCAACTTCACTGGCTCCCAGTTAACTACAGTATACAATACAAAATACCGCTCTTAACATTTAAAGCTCTCCACAACCTCACTGATCTCCTCCAGACTTGCACTCCTCTCTCTCACTCAGATCGTCATCTGCAGCTCTACTTTCTGTACCACACATCAGACTCAATGCAATGGCAGCTCGAGCGTCACTCATTGTGCTCCTCAACTCGGGAATTCTCTTCCCTCTCATATTCGTCAGCTCGATTCAATATCGCATTTTAAAACTGCCCTCAAAACGTATCTTTTCAAACTGTCAATTGTGAATTTTGCATTGTTACTACCAGTTATCATTGTTTGTTTGCTAATTATTGTTTTTTGATTTATCATTCTCTTGTTTTAATTTTACTAATGTTGTTTAATTTTACTGTATGGTGACCTTGAGTGCTAAGATTACAACACGGGATTTTATAATAGCCAAATATAACCAAAACAATTGTTCAGCCTTACCTCTGAAATGTAATCCCCTGGGATCTGGTTTGGAGCGTACAGCGGTTTGTACAATCCCAAGCAGCACATGCGTGAGGCATCTTTATACATTATTTCACTCCACAGCAATGCCACTCGCAATATGGCGGCGACGTTGACGTACGATGCAGCCTGTCATGCGGTGTCTAGAAATTATATGTCTATGGTTTCACGTACACTCTACCCATCACTTTACGGAAAGAGGCGTGTCACAGCCGCCAACCATTCATAAACAAGAACTCAGCTTCCGATCAAATCACATGGCTTTTGAAACTTCCGTCCCTCAAACTCGCATGGTTCTGTTGTGCAATTTAGGAATGCAGTCTTTACAAGCCGGGCTGGAAATTCCCTATTGAATGTATAAGGGTCTACCTTTGTCTAATAGTTCGTAGTTCATATTTTCATGTAGTAAGTAAACTAAAAAAAAAAACAAAACGGTACGGGCAGTGTGACAAAGGCAACGCTAAATAAAGCCGGAGCCTCTCTTTGTACGTTTGTGTGGTGTCGGCTCAGCCTCTGCTAGAGTCCCAATGTTACTGTGGGCAGCGGTCGCATTACTGCTTCTTTTTGTCATCATGGACGTGTCGTACTTTATTCGAGGGACTCTGGTGTTTGCACGCGGCCTCTTACGTCCCCCGATCAGGGACATTCTTCAGGAGCAGGCTATGGGAGGTCGAGTCCTCACCACCGATATTGACTACATGGGGCACATGAACAACGCCCGTTACCTACGCGAGTGTGACTTCGGCCGTTTTTACCTGTACGCGAGCAATGGAATCCTCAAGGTAACGCGGGCGTTGGGTGCAAACATGGTAGTGGGCGCCTCAACGATCCGCTACCGGCGATCCTTGCAGTTTTTGGAGCCCTACGAGCTGCGCACCCGCATCCTTGCCTGGGACGATAAGGCTTTTTATTTGGAGCAGCGCTTTTTGTCGACACGGGACGGTTTTGTGTGCGCCATCATGCTCTGCCGGCAAAACGTGTTGCGTAGCACACCGGATAAGATGATGCAGCACTTGTGTAAGAGGAAGGTGAGTGCTTCACTAAGGGCTCTTTCACGTGCATAAACACAGACCCTTTTCACTGAGTGAGACAAAAATAATTTAACTCCGGTAAGGCTGTAAAGACGAGTACAAATGGGCTTATATCAGTTTATTAGAGTGTGTTTAGAAGGTGAACGTAAAGGGCAGACATGTTTCACTCACTAGAACAGGCAAGGTTGAGGTTTTGTGGGAGGGGATGAGTTAACGTCCTGGAATTCTGTTATTAGATTTATAGTCTTTCTTCACTTTGTTACCTTTCTTAAATCTTTTAACAATTAGATACCTCTTTATTCGTTCATTGAGCATGGGAAAGGCACTATATAATTAGAATATATTGTTATTTACTATTATTATTATTATTCAAATTCTATAAAAATAGTTGCACAAATCCTAAAACTTTAAGTAAGGAATGCAAGTAATGCTTTTTATAGATAGGCAAGTGCGTAATTAAGTGCTCTCTCAAGTACTGTAAAACCTCATGTTCACTAACCTGGGCAAGAGGGGTACACGTGTGGTTGGTTATCATATAACGTAATGCCTGCTTCACATCCTGTACCATGCACACTAACATATAAGATTAGGCTATGAACTGACATAAGAGCACAAAACTTGAAATGCACACATGCTGGGATTATTCACACTTCTCCATTTAGTGGAGAGGAAGGTATATAGCCACAAATGTGGTATTATTTAGGGAGAGCCATAAGTGTCAGCTAATGACATGATAGGTAGATACTTTATTAATCCCAAGGGGAAATTCACATAATCCAGCAGCAGTATATTGATACAAAGAAACAATATTAAATTAAATAGTAATAAAAATGAAAATAAAATTAATGTTAGCATTTACTCACCCGGGTGGAATTGAAGAGTCGCATAGTGTGGGGGAGGAACAATCTCCTCAGTCTGTCAGTGGAGCAGGACAGTGACAAAAGTCTGTCACTGAAGCTACTCCTCTGCCTAGAGATGACACTGTTCAGTGGATGCAGTGGATTCCTCATGATTGACAGGAGTTTGCTTAGTGCCCGTCGCTCTGCCACAGATGTTAAACTGTCCAACTTTAATCCTACAATAGAGCCTGCCTTCTTAACTAGTTTGTCCAGGTCTTTATGCTGCCACCCCAGCACACCACCGCGTAGAAGAGGGCACTCGCCACAACCGTCTGGTAGAACATCTGCAGCATCTTACTGCAGATGTTGAAGGATGCCAACCTTCTCAGAAAGTATAGTCTGCTTTGACCTTTCTTACATAGAGCATTAGTATTGGCAGTCCAGTCCAATTTGTCATCCAGCTGCACTCCCAGATATTTATAGGTCTGCACCCTCTGCACGCAGTCACATCTGATGATCACAGGGTCAATGAGGGGCCTGGGCCTCCTAAAATCCACCACCAGCTCCTTGGTCTTGCTGGTGTTAAGGTGTAAGTGGTTTGAGTCGCACCATTTAACAAAGTCTTTGATTAGCTTCCTGTACTCCTCCTCCTGCCGCAGCCCACAATAGCAGTGTCATCAGCGAACTTTTGCACGTGACAGGACTCCGAGTCATATTGGAAGTCTGATGTATATAGATTAAACAGGACCGGAGAAAGTACAGTCCCCTGCGGCGCCCCTGCAATGTCCACAATGTCAGACCTGCAGTTCCCAAGGCGCACATATTGAGGTCTGTTCTGTAAGATAGTCCACAATCCATGCCACCAGGTGCGAGTCTACTCCCATCTCAGTCAGCTTGTCTCTAAGGAGCAGAGGTTGGATGGTGTTGAAGGCGCTAGAGAAGTCCAAAAACATCATTCTTACAGCACCACTGCCTCTATCCAGGTGGGAGAGGGATCGGTGTAGCATATAGACATGTTTTGGGAGGATCCCATTTATTTGGAATACCCTTTCGCTATTCAGTTCAACTGGTAATATATGAGCAATGCGCCTGTCGTTACTTAAATTCATTAGACAGCACTGACTAGTAACACTGCATTTAGCTGTAAATTGCAGAAATATATACATTGTGTGCTTCTTAATTTCTCAACAGCTGTAAAAGGAACACTTGGTTTAGATTTAATGTTATTTGGCATTTCCACAGTTTGACATTAATGTACAGACTAGGAACAGATTTATAGTCAAATCCAAATAACATTAAGAGAGTGTTTACAATACATTAGATAAACTTTATAAACTCCAAGGAGAAATGTAGATGCATACATCAGCAGAAACAAAAAATAAATACAGACTCGCAAGACAATAAATTAAGTAAATAAATAATTGTACTGTATATTATGAAATTGGAAAATGAACATAAACAGTATAAGCTTTTAGTTTGGGACGTCTAAAAGAAGCATTGAATTGCCTGATAGCAGCAGGCAGAAAAGATCCCCAGATGAACATCATGGTGGAATTAGTCTGGTATAAAAGTGCTCCAAGTGAGCACCTCCTGGAGGGAATGGATGAGAGTTTTTGTAATGGCATCCAAACTTTTCACCTTCTGGAAGGAAAGGGTGAAATTTTTTGTGATGGCATCCAGTTTAGCTAGAAAAAGCTTCCATTATGTCCAGGGTTAGCTCTGTGATGGAGCAGGTTTCGTTCATTACGCATGTAGTCGATAAAAATTTGCATAATTTTTCAAACCAAGCCTTTTCACTGAAAACCATACAAGGTGAAAGTTGAGAGGCCTCCATTATGAAATAGAGAATTACTGCAGCTTTGAACAGATTTTGCTTGCATCCCGGAATATCATACTATTGTTATATTAAAAAGATGGGCATGGCCTGGATGGGGTCCCATAAAATGGTAGTTATGTGTGGTCAAGCATTATGGATGGTCAGGTCTGCCACATAATGTCATGTAGTGAGTGACGTGGTTTTCTTGAAATATCAGTGCATGGGCAGACTGCCCCCAACAAGCATCAGAGGAGACCAGTCACACCATACCATCTAAATGACATCCGAAATGCATATATAAATGTATAGGGTCAGTACTGTTACATGTACACAGGGCAGTGAAATTCTTACTTGTAATGTTTTTAATCAAAGCTGTTTTCAGGGGGTATGCAAAATTTGTTTTTGGGCATCCATTCCGATTTCATTTTATAAAGTAAAATATTCATAGGAGTCAAAAACCGTAGGTACGGACATGGACAACAGCTCATAATAGGCATGCAGAGGTGGGGCAGGAAAAATTTTAAGCTACAGCATCTGTGTCTCTCTATTATATAAAAAAAATCCTTCGACTTGACGAGACTTTTTGGAAAAGAGATTTTTTTCCAAGTCCCAGGAGACAAGACTTTTACCTAGAGAATTTTTCAAGTCACATCCTCCTCTCAAACATTTTCAAACAAGATCTCAACTCTCATTTGTGCGAATGCTTTTGTCAAACACACTTCCTGCGCTCTAAGCGCTTATGCGTTTTAACGTTTTCCTCACTTTAAGTTCCTAATTAAAGAAGATGTATTATGTCCAAATCTTACTGAAGAATTTCATCACAAAGTGTTATCAACATAAAAAATGAGTACACATGCATTCCTAGCACCGAAAAATGAGGAAGTCAAACAAATTAACGGCAAAAATGTTGATCGGTTACACAGCAAATTGGTTAACTTAGCATCCAAAAATGTCAAATGGTTACACGGCAAATCGGTTAAATGCGTATCAATAGACTATGCTGAAACAGTTAGTAGTGATTGTGCGGAAGATAAAAATATCAACTTACAATATCCCAAAGAATATCTACAACCTTTAACAATGTCTGGTCTTCCGCTGCATGAATTACTGTAGAAAGAAGGATGTATCCGAGAAAGGTCATGTAGTACATCGAAACACACAAGCAGGAGAAACAGCATGGGAGACATGTGGAGAGTCACCTTCAAAGATAGCAAGTATAAAAATGAACAGAATGCAAGAAAGGCCCCATGAAAATAATGATGGAGTCGGAGAAACAGGATTTACGGGAACATGCTTGAGAGATGGAGTGCCAAGGAAGAGACATTGACATACATGCAGATACCGAAGAAAATACACATAGGGCAAGAGATAGCAAATATTTTTTTAAATTAATTAATTAGGTAGTGTTGGAAGTAGACAAATAATTCAACAATAATAAATATCAAACTGGCATAGCACGAGAAGCACAGATTCAGCTAAATAAATGATCAAGTTCTGCCTGAAGAATTCATTTGTATTCATTTTGCAGATTCAGAATAAATATTGAAACAGAGTCATATCCGATTTGACAGGCAAAAAATGGATACTTTCAACTGGAGTCTGAATGAAGCTTAAGTCGTGTTTAGCAACACATAGACTCAGATGCAGCTGGTACGGAATTTTCAATTAATTTTTATCATTGCAGCTTTTCTCTAGCATTGCTTCAGGATTTGTAGGGAGGTGTGGAGGTCAGGGCAGCTGCTCCTTTGAGTGTCTAACTGTAAGGAGGCTTTGGCTGGGAGCGTCTATGCAATGAATACTCTCCATACCCCATAATTATTCCTCCCACTTGCCACTCTCTGGCGCCATGATCAGTAAATATTACTGCCTTAACTCACAATTTCTGTCTTCCTTACCAGATATGTAAATCTGCAGAAGTGCCCAAATTCTAATTAAGTGTTTCACATTTATGTCTCAGTCCTAAGCAGTTCAGTAAATCCTTGCCACTAGCATGTCATAGTATTTATCTCCACAACTGGAAGAAACAGATGCAACAATACTGTGCTGCTAATAGGTGTTAGACATTTTGTAATAATAATGGGTTTATTTTTTGCAGGTGGAAAGCCCAGATTTTCCAGAAGACCTCCAGCACTGGATAAAATACAACACAGCCAACAGTGAGAAGCTGAAGGCAGAGCAAGAGATTGATGGAAAGCTGGATTAACCATATTATCGTGACCGGCCACTAAACTGTAGTCAGAACTTTCAAACATGATGGGAATAAGGGAAAAATATACTCCAAAAAAATAGTAATTTGAAGAAGGTAAACCCTTTGGTGTGACATTTTGCTGCATACAGTTCAAATTAATGTTAAATAACAACTTTATTTTGCACTACAGTGCTTCCTTTACAAAACAAGAAATGAAAATTTGACTTTTTTTCCTTTTTTGCAAGAGTTCTATTATGCTGGGGGAGCCGTTTTCCCTCCTAATGAGGTAACATTCAGTGTGTGATCTGGGCCATTATGGCATCTCGACATACCTGAAATTTAATAATCCAAGTCCCAAGCACATCTTACTTTGCATGTGAAATTTTTGACAATGTACTAACACGCACACGTTTTAGTAGACTGCACCAAACTGCTGTGCATATTTTAAGCCATCCATCCATTTTCAAATATGGGGTTTAAAAGAAGGGTCAATTGTTGGTTCTTACATTATGAAAGAGCTTTACTTAAGCTACACCAAAAGAATCATACAGCACAGAACACTGTAGTCAGACCGTTAAACTTACAATTGATGTTTCATTATGAATCATTCTACAATGTTTCAGTGAGTCAATTGAGTTTTTTGTTTAACATTTTAATGCAGTATTGTAGATTATTACAAGTAGTGCAAGCTGAAAAGTCATATTTAGTGGAAGACTGACAGTGATATTCAATGAAAAATACCCAAAACGCTGCATGATCTGTAAAAAACGGATGCTCCCTCCTAATGGTACCTGAGGGAAAAGGAAATGCAGGAGCAGATATGGGTGAGCATTTCAGCTTTTAAAATCTTGATTGTAACAAACAGCCTTTATTTTATAGAGCACCTTTGTTGTGAGCACTTAAAAAGTACAGTCTCATATTATAACTTTACACTTCAGAGCTAGAGAACTGAAAGGTTAACTGAGTTGGTTAAAGTACACTGTGAGAAACAGGGGTAGGAACTGAACTGAATCAGCAGCCTTGTGGTTCAGTGTCCGTTATTTATTCTTTGACAAAACAAAAAACTTTATATGCAGTTAGACTGTTGATGAATGCACTGTAAATGTTGCACGTTTAAGTACATGAAGGGGAACATTTTTTCTATCTTTTAACAGCAGAAAGTATTCTTTCATATAGGAGCTTTAAGAAATCGTGGCATGAAATGATGCTGCTGTTTTCATATAAATCATAAGAAAAAAGCTGATTGTTGATGTCACTGGCCTAGTAAAGAAAGGAGGGAAGAACTCAAATTCTCATTGGAGGGCAAAGACTGTGGCCAAACTGGTTTTAGAATTTAGTGGTAGAGGAAACAAAATGTGAATTTTTACAACCCGAAGTTCATACTTGTGTTCACACATCAGGCAACTGATAGCAAGCCCCTGCACAGGGAATATTAAAGCCAAGGGTAATGCAAACAATGCTTTTACATTAGAGGAACTGCGAGGGATGTTCAAATATAAACATGAATTTATGAGCTACACTTTATGAATTGAATACAATGAAACAACTTACACACTACATTTCTATTTAGTCTCCTGCCACCGCAATACGCTCGTTCCAGCGCTCAGGAAGCTTCTTAATCCCAGAAGAGTAGAAGTCTTTTGACTGCACGTTGACCCATTCTTGTGCAGCGTCAATAACCTCCTCATTCGACTTGAATTACTTCCCTCCTAAAAATTCCATAAGTGGACCATAGAGATAATAGCCCCTCTCTGAATGACTTGCACCGATCATAAACTCTAGATCGAGAGAAACTCTCATCCCCAAATGAATTTTTAAGTTTCAAAGAAATTTGAGATGGACTGACTCCTTCATTTGTCAAAAAGTTAATAATAATTTGCTGCCTAACACTACTGTGTTACCTCCTTCTCCAGCATGTTGATTACAACTGACATTAAAGGGGGGAACGAGCAGCTAGCACTACTAACGACAAGTTCAGACTTGGATGTGTTTGTCCAAGGAGTCGTTTCTACCTTGCACTCTGAATAAGAACAGAGCATGAAAATTCCTGTTTATAATTGAACATCCTCGTACTAGAATACTAGCTGTGCTACCTGTCTAAGATGGCTACAAATCTAAGTGATTAATGTAGGCCTTGGTGTTAACTTTTGCAGCGCACCATTTATTGCAATGTACGCAGTAGTTAAATTTGTCATTCCAACTGATCGTGAGTCACAAACATTTGTAAGAATGCATTTTGTTACTACAAACGTTTGTGAGGTGCCATCTGTTGGAATTATGGAGACACAGCAACCCAGACAGACACACGTATAGACACACAGACACTTGTCCTTTTATTAAGGTGGATTCTGACTTATTACTAGTTATTGGATGAGGAAACATTTTTTGGATTTGCTAAATTTTCTGTGTGGCTCGTCTTTTGAACCATTTTCCCTTATTTGTGCACTACTTGAGTCCATACTAGGAAGTACACCACGCGATATCAAATCTGAGAACTCGCACTACAGTCTGGCCTGCAGTTATTTTATGCACTGTTGATGACTTGTCGTGCTCACTGGTGTGAGTGCCATGTTACCTTTTCAGTTACAGAATATATTATCATGTCATTAGCTTTATGGGTGCACTGAAGTTCGGAAAATGCACTTTTGACCATTTGTGGAGATAACATTTTACAAAATATTTGAGTTTACATCTCGCCTGAAGAAGGGGCCTGAGTTGCCTTGAAAGCTTGCATATTGTAATCTTTTTAGTTAGCCAATAAAATGTGTCATTTTGCTTAAGTTCTCACTACATCCATAATGGCTAACACGGTACAACACCCTAGTACTACAAAATATTTTGAAACGATTTTCTAACATTTTGTGTAGCAGGTTGAACTTGCATCAAGCACTCCAGTTACGTACATTTTTTTTTTGTCTGTATACCAAAAGCCTGTCAATTATTTTACAGTTTTTGACATTAATTATAGCAACTCAAACCAATTTGTATATTATACGTATATAATAATTTTGCACAGAGTATGTCGCACCATTGCTTCTCAGCAGCACAGTATAGAACAGTAAAATTGTCTTCATAATGCCTTATTGGAGGCCTTGCCATTTAGGCGATTGCTGAGGTTCACACTGCCGTTCTGCGTTGGAAAATTAAACCTGCACTCTAACGTTCACATTTTCTTTTATAACCAGAGCTCACTGGCAGTTTAAAATACTGGAGGCCTCAACCACTAATTTCACCTTTAAAATTGCCTTTTTTATTGAAAACATCAACGACTTCTACAGCACTGCCTCTAATTTAAATGTGAAAATAAATGAATTTACTTGATGACATTTATTTAAAGTATGAAAGGGATACTTCCTTCCTTCTTAGATTTTCAGTCTCAAGGCTGTTTCATCCAATGTTAAAAAAAATAAAATAAAAGCCTTTTTTTATGCAGTGCAGATGAATCCTATAATGGCATTATTACAGGAAGTGAACGTGAGACTGCAAAGCGAGGCAAAATACACATCCATTGAGAAGACGTCATGTAGTTCTCATGTAAAAAGTAACATTTTCAAAACTACTTCATTCTGTCTTGTTGGTGCAGGCAGCCAGGGTCTATCCAGACCACCTTAGGCACAAGGCAGGAACAAACCTTGATGAAGCACTAGTCCATTGCAGGTCTCATTCGTATACATGTTCAATTGTTTTAGTAGTACTGTATATTTACTGGCTCATTTTTGGCATATTATGGAAAGAAAATTGGAACACAGGATAGAAAAGTCACACAACCAATGGGAGAACATGTTGCTGCTTGGCAAGACCTAGCGTTCCTAACTTTGAATCCCACACTGGACGACGTTAGTGTGGAGTTTGCACATTCGCCACGTGTTTTCATCGGCCTTCTTTCCACATTCATAAAGGTTGATTGGCAATTCCAAATTCTCCCTGAGGCAGTTGGGCCCTGCAATGGACTGGCACCAGGTCCAAGGTTGTTTCTCTTCCTTTTGCTCAGTGCTGCTGAGAATGGCATTGACCTCACAACCAGGCCTTGACTAAAACAGGGCTGAGACTGACTGTTCAGAATATTTAAAGAAATTACAACTTAAAAACAGATTGGCATGCCCTCTCCTAATTGCTATGCCATGATGATGTCTGGTGAGTTTCTGGCTCACCAAGCAAGGTTTTTGACTACATCTTAATAGGAAGCTTTATAACACCTACTAGGTGAAGTATTCTGCAGGATGAACCAAAGAAAGGCACGTTTGGAGGTTACTTTTCCAAGTATTATATCATATTAAGTCATTCATTGTTTGAATTATTACGTATATTTCTACAAGGTGCTATAACTTATTCACAGTAGACTCTTTGCTTCATTGTTAGCACAGAGCTGTGCTTTGACCATTCGATGTGGCCATCTTTGAGGTGCTGTGGGAAGTCGTACTTGTTACTAGTTATATGGACGCTAATGCCAAGCAGTGGTAGACTGAAGGAGCTCCTTGAAAAGGCGATGATGCTATTCACAGAGATATTGTTTTGTGCATATGTCATGCCACCGATATTCCTCTTTAACAATGATTTGTTTTATATATATATATATATATGATTCGAGAATAATATACTGTATAACTATCTGTTAGGACCAGGTGGTAACTGTATAATTAAACAGGATCCTTATCTCTGCTAAATTATTGATTACAGTATGATGTTTAATGTGTATATTCAATGTACTGTATGTGAATAAGAAACCAAATGGCCATTTGAAAAATGGATTTTAAACACGAATCTCTGTGTTAGCAAATTTCTTTTCTTCATTTTCTTTCTATTTAATGTATTTTTGTCTCTTCTGCTAAAACAAAGGGTGAAACCTTGTATCATCCTAATTGCCTTTCATTAATTATTTTATTACGTTCAGTTATTCTTGGTATTTTAAACCTAATTAAATGCATTTGGTCTGAAACAGACATATTTAATTTTACTGTTTCAAGAATTTATTTCAGAATGTCTTGTTGCAATATTAAGAAACTGTGCTGCACTGCAGAGTATTTATTTAGAATTGCTCTATTATATATTGAAATTCACTAAAACTGATACTTGATTTTTATTTATAAATAATAGTAAAGTTTAAAGACAGTGATAAGATAGTGTCCTGTGTTTTTTTTTTTTTTGTATATACATTGGATTCATTATATTCATTCCAACTCCTTCATTTTTTTTTTTTGCATTTTATTGTGATGTAGATTTAATTTTACGAGGGGGCTTTGCCTGCTGCTCGCTTCACTCACCAACTCCTAGATTTGGTTATCCGGATATACAATTTAAAAAGATTATTTTCATTTCGTTCATTTTTTATTTCTTGATATTTACCAGTAATAAAGCTGTAGTGACTGTGTTATCTCCCCCACCGGGGCTGCTAGTGACGTGCTGCATGATCTGCTTGTCACACTGCGCGTCAGCCATTTAAAAGCCTGTACAGCAGCTGTATTTTTATCTCACTTCTTTGTCTCACGGGATGTTAAAGTGTCTCCGCGAAATTGTTTGTGAGTAGGGTGTGTCATGCAAGTAGTCTCGTGGAACTTCAAAGTGTTTTCCGAGAAGACCTGCTATTGCATGTGTACTGCGCCAACATTTTTGAATTCTTTATTCTCATACTTTGTCATCTATTCTTTGTCCTTTATTTCCGGCCCCTGGCATGGTTAAATCTCTTTCTCAAAGGATGTATAACGCTGCTCGTATTGTGAAGGCGGTGGCTGAATGCACGCTAAGGAGATGCGGTCAGATCATCTGCTGGCTTGCTGCTGCTGAGGTGCTTGTTCTGCTTGGCGCACTGCACGTCGATCATTTAAAAGCCTGTACAGCAGCTGTCCTTTTGTCTCGCGTGACATCAAAGTGTCCTTCCAAGAAGATCACGTCTCGTCTCCCTTTCAAGATTTTTATTTTTATAATAGAGAGAAATGGATAAATTTGCAATTTTTGCCTATCAATCCGCCCTCAGTAACCCATAATGTTTTCAGAAAAGGTTCCATCTCTTAACTCCAATACAACAAAAATGTACGAGTGCTGGTGTTTTTAACACAGGGTACAGAGCGCCATAATGTAAAGCTACTGCTGATATAACCATTTTAAGTTCAAAGTACAAATAAATGGCATTACAGTTGTTGAGATCTCCTCTTGTACATGTGGGCAGTAAGAGTTTAAAATAACTCTGCATTACATCACTAGTGACCAACCACTATATACAAGTCAAGATGGAAGGCTAAAAAATTAACAAAAAATGCTTATTAAAATCTGGACTTCTTGTTTTACTATTTTATGATTTTTTTCAGTTCTGCACACTGTTATCTAAGTGCATTTATACATTTTCTGCAAATAAAGTAGTGAGAAACTGATTCAAATAAATGGAGGCTAGCATTACCTGTCTATTAATAAACTGTGGAACTATGGCTGTTGTCATACGAAAGAGTCAACGACATCATAAAGATTTGGGGCAGCCACCCGTATATTGTTTTTCCCGGCTGCAAAAGTTTGATTTGAAGTAGCACGATGTGCATAGAATGGAGTCCAGAATGGAACTGACTTGCTTTGAAACAAGATGGCGGTTTTAACTGATAAAACGGGAAATGACGTCATCTGCACCGGAAGTGATGTCTTTGTGACCGGAAGGGACGTCATCATTGGCACCATAAACGGAAGCGATGTTTTCTTGACCAGAAGTGACATCATTGTCGGCGTCGGAACCATGTAGGATTTCCCGAGAATGGTCAGGGAGAGACAGCCCACTCCTCCGCCCCCTGGTCTGGAGTATAATTACTGTTTTGTAGGCTGTTTTTCATGTGCACGTGTGTGACACTGTATACTCATGTACACATCTGCACTTGTACTGGTCTAGTAAAGAATTAACAATCAAGCTAACATGCACATATGTGGGATTGACCAGACATGGGTAGTCAGTAGAAATGTCATACCAATACTGACTGGACAGGGGTTTGTACTGGGACTCTGCAGATGGAAGTGAATGTGTCCAATGACAGACTGGCATCTCATGTATAGGGTGGTCCAGATCTAATGATGCAAGTTTCACATTACGCTATAACTTATTAAGTTTATTACATAGAAAATCACCCAAAAAATCCCGGACTTGCGAGAAGTGTGCAAACTGATGACATGAAGAATCGTCTTCGTGCTGAACTGGAATTGTTCCCGAATAAATCAAAGTCATCCAGACGATCTGGATCTGCATAATTAGATCTGGACCACCCTGTATTGTTGGTACCCACCTTAAGCCAACAGCATTATACATGACTTCTAGTCAAAGGTGATGTCAAACTTAACAACTGCAGTTGCCGGATTTTGTCACTTTGAGGCTGTGCAGTTAAGCCCCCGTCACACTGCATGACTTTTCCAGAGATCTTCAGTCCCCGACTTCTTGTTCTTAATCTCAGCAAGTTGGGGACCATTGTGTCCTGCTTCTGTGACTTCCAGTCATGTACATTTCCAGCAACTCCAGCTAGATCTACACTACTACATTTTCATTTAAAAACACAAAACATTAGTCTGCATTTTTTGCATTACTCATTTGTTATACAGTTTAATATGTAACATTGTTTAAAGTGTACTGTTTGGCGTGTACATATTAAGAGTTATGGGTGCCCAGGAGGAAGGACAGGCACCCTGGCCGGGATAATGGAAGATTTAATACCCAGGCCAGGAGGCCATAATGGAAGGACTGGGAGAATGGACTTGCCAGGAACAAGTGATTCCCCCACATAGCAGGTGGCAGTGTTCCTCAGAGCTAAATCAAATTTGGACACCATCAGGGTTGCATGGGAAATGGAGTCCGTAAATGCAACCCTGTCTGGTTATTTTGGGACCACCAGGGGTCAATTGCCAGGGGAGGACTGCCCTGGTTCCTGTGTGACCCAAAACTCCAGATGACTGGGAGAGAAGACGGAAAGCAGTTCCCGAGTTGACTTTAAAAGAAAGCCCGCTCCCTCAGTTTAATGAGTCAGAGTCGGAAGGCAGTGGGCTACACTCTTGCAGGTGGAAGGAGGATTGTGCTTGGTGCTCTATTTTTTATTATTCCTGTGAAGAAGACATTGAGGCTTGATAAAACCCTTTGTCTGGGTTGGAATTGTGTCTGAGGTTTGGGGTTCTTTGGTGCCCCCTTGTGGTTACAGAATGTTTGCCTCAGTGTTATTTATATACAGTAATATTCACTTAAATAATTCTTTCATGTTGCTACAAAAATATAATATTTTAAGTTTGTTAATCATCACATATATATTTCTCTTCTGGTTCGTCCTGCTTCCACTTCAAAACCGGTCCCGCCCACACGCAGCCGACACGGCATTTCTCGATTCCTATTGGTCGTCTTCCATGTCATGCACTATACTGGCCTGCTGAAGGTAATACATCCAACAAGTACTCGAGGTGCTGCCACAACGGTAAAGTAGCTTCACCACCTGTGCGGGAGCCACCGGTGTCTTTACAACAGCTTGTTACACAGCAAACATCAGAAGCTAAAAATGATCGCGAACACATTTGAGAATACAACTCTTTTCTAGCGTTTGCTTCCATGGGTGCATAGATAACTCAACCTCCTGGCCACGGACCATACTGTTTTAAAATGCACGGGCAAATTTATCACCAAATCTCTCCACTATACGCTAACACTTCTACCTCTCCAGGATATGGACAGCTGTATGTTTTTGACACAGCGCAAGCTACTGCAGTGCGCTTACAAAATAAAGCAAACTCTGCATGCAGCGAAAATGTACTTCTCCAGCTAGATTCCATACTCAGAACCATCAATCCCTTCGCTAAATCATACAAACACATGCATGAAATCGCTCAGTCAAATCCAACAGCATCTGTACGAATGGTTTTCAAGGAAAACCCTAGGCAGGATTTACGATGATACAATGCCCCGACATTGCAGTGATTTTTCGTCGGAGAAGATAACGAAACGCCAGCCGAAAGGGATATTTGCATCTATCCCATGCGCAACTCCTGTAAACAGATTTCCACGCTCAATATGAACTGCGATCCTATGGTTTGCCCACTTTTATTCCCTTACAGAGACATTGGCTGGCACAAAGATTTACAACATGTTCCCGCTAAAAGAACCACCAAGCGAATATGGCTTACTCAATGCCAGTTTTACGCGTACAGATTAGCAATGAGGAATACATTTAGTATTTTGCACTCCAGCGGCAAACTATTCCAACAGTACGTCGTAGATGCGTATGTTAAAACAGAGGGCGCGCGTCTCAACTATCTCAGATTACATCAACAAGATCTGCGCGTGGAACAATGCAAAGGACTATCAGACGCACTGCAAGCAGAAGCGGAAAATAACAACTTACGTGTAGGCAAAAAGATCATATTACCGTCCACATTTCCAGGAAGTCCAAGATACATGCAACAAAACTATCAGGATGCCATGGCCATAGTACGTAAATTCGGAAAGCCCGATTTATTTATCACTTTCACATGTAATCCTGCTTGGCCGGAAATTCTACGTGCATACTGCATCTTTCAAGAAGTATTTATTTCTTCTTGATTTCTGAATTCCTTTCCCACCGTTTTCCGTACTTATTCTTATACGGCGTCAGCTAATATTATTTATTGATAAACCTCATTGCTTAAAATTTCATACTGCCGACAAGTTAGTACCTAGACTAATTTGAGAATACTACTGACATCTAGTGGACTTTTGTGTAATTTACTAGTGGGCTTTCTGTATCCTTCTTCATTGTAGACCACACACGCACCCCTATTCAAATGCATGTAAGCTTCGTTATATATCATCCAATTAATTAGCCATAATTTCTTTCTGAGCTGCTGTGTCAAATACTCCGAATCCTTTACCAGTGTTCTGAGCGACACTCTGCAGCGAACATTGCATGTCCTGAACTCACAGATATACAGTCCTGCTTTGCTACTGCTACCCTTGTCATTTTGATGTATAGGTCTTCTAAATGTCACTTTATTCAAGTTACATAAAAGTGTTCATTATAAAGTTTGCACAGTACTTTATGATAGCATTCACTATATACAATATAGATCTTATATCGATCTTACAAACATTCATTATTCGTTATATCAGCTGTTTACGTCCATCTCTTTCAGCTACCGGCACTGTTATTCTTGTTCATGCTCTGGTTCAATCTCGTATTGATTATTATAATTCCATCCTTTCTGGTCTTCCCCACAAACTCCTTTGTAAACTCCAATTGGTTCAGAATGCTGCAGCTCATATTATTACCAGAACTCCTTTCACAGAACACATTACTGCTGTCCTTCAGCAGCTTCACTGGCTTCCTATTAAGTACCACATTGATTTTAAGACTCTGCTTCTTACTTACAAGACCCTTCATAATCTGGCACCTCCTTATCTTTCTGATCTTCTTCACATCTCCATTCCTTCTCACATCCTTAGATCTTCCTCCTTTATTAATCTTATTGTACCTCCTGCTCGCTTGCCTACCATAGGGTTTAGAGTTTTCAGCCGGGTGGCCCCTCATCTCTGAAACTCTATCCCACAAGACATTCGTAATATCAACTCTCTTCCTTCCTTTAAATGTCATCCTAAAACATATCTTTTTAAGATGGCTTATTCTTTCTGATAGTTTTAGCGAATAAAGCGGAGTGGTGGCTCTGAGGCTAAAGAACTGCACTGGCAATTGGAAGGTTGCTGATTTGAATCCCGTAAATGCTAAAAGGGACTCTGCTCTGTTGGGCCCTTGAGCAAAGCCCTTAACCTGCAATAGCTGAGCGCTTTGAGTAGTGAGAAAAGAGCTAAATAAATGCAAAGAATTATTATTAATTCTTTAATGTTATTATTGTATTTATTCTGCTTTTATTGTACTGTAATATTTTATTCATTTTATGTTGTGACTGTTGTTATTAATGTGCTCTGTAAGGTGCCCTTGTGTGCCTTGAAAGGCACCTATAAATAAAATACATTTTTATTATTATTAATAATAATTAATTATTAATTATTATAACAGACTGAGGAGATCGTTCCTCACCCACACTATGCGACTCTTCAGATCCACCCGGAGGAGTAAACGCTAACATTATACAAGGTTATTGTCTGCTTTTACATGCATTTTTATTACTATTTAATATTGCTTTTTGTATCAGTATACTGCTGCTGGATTATGTGAATTTCCCCTTGGGATTAATAAAGTATCTATCTAGCTATCTACAGTGGTGTGAAAAACTATTTGTCCCCTTCCTGATTTCTTATTCTTTTGCATGTTTGTCACACAAAATGTTTCTGATCATCAAACACATTTAACCATTAGTCAAATATAACACAAGTAAACACAAAATGCAGTTTTAAATGATGGTTTTATTATTTAGGGAGAAAAAATGCAAACCTACATGGCCCTGTGTGAAAAAGTAATTGCCCCCTGAACCTAATAACTGGTTGGGCCACCCTTAGCAGCAATAACTGCAATCAAGCGTTTGCGATAACTTGCAGTGAGTCTTTTACAGCGCTCTGGAGGAATTCTGGCCCACTCATCTTTGCAGAATTGTTGTAATTCAGCTTTATTTGAGGGTTTTCTAGCATGAACCGCCTTTTAAGGTCATGCCATAGCATCTCAATTGGATTCAGGTCAGGACTTTGACTAGGCCACTCCAAAGTCTTCATTTTGTTTTTCTTCAGCCATTCAGAGGTGGATTTGCTGGTGTGTTTTGGGTCATTGTCCTGTTGCAGCACCCAAGATCGCTTCAGCTTGAGTTGACGAACAGATGGCCGGACATTCTCCTTCAGGATTTTTGGTAGACAGTAGAATTCATGGTTCCATCTATCACAGCAAGCCTTCCAGGTCCTGAAGCAGCAAAACAACCCCAGACCATCACACTACCACCACCATATTTTACTGTTGGTATGATGTTCTTTTTCTGAAATGCTGTGTTCCTTTTACGCCAGATGTAACGGGACATTTGCCTTCCAAAAAGTTCAACTTTTGTCTCATCAGTCCACAAGGTATTTTCCCAAAAGTCTTGGCAATCATTGAGATGTTTCTTAGCAAAATTGAGACGAGCCCTAATGTTCTTTTTGCTTAACAGTGGTTTGTGTCTTGGAAATCTGCCATGCAGGCCGTTTTTGCCCAGTCTCTTTCTTATGGTGGAGTCGTGAACACTGACCTTAATTGAGGCAAGTGAGGCCTGCAGTTCTTTAGACGTTGTCCTGGGGTCTTTTGTGACCTCTCGGATGAGTTGTCTCTGCGCTCTTGGGGTAATTTTGGTCGGCCGGCCACTCCTGGGAAGGTTCACCACTGTTCCATGTTTTTGCCATTTGTGGATAATGGCTCTCACTGTGGTTCGCAGGTGTCCCAAAGCTTTAGAAATGGCTTTATAACCTTTACCAGACTGATAGATCTCAATGACTTCTGTTCTCATTTGTTCCTGAATTTCTTTGGATCTTGGCATGATGTCTAGCTTTTGAGGTGCTTTTGGTCTACTTCTCTGTGTCAGGCAGCTCCTATTTAAGTGATTTCTTGATTGAAACAGGTGTGGCAGTAATCAGGCCTGGGGGTGGCTGCGGAAATTGAACTCAGGTGTGATACACCACAGTTAGGTTATTTTTTAACAAGGGGCAATTACTTTTTCACACAGGGCCATGTAGGTTTGGATTTTTTTTCTCCCTAAATAATAAAAACCATCATTTAAAAACTGCATATTGTGTTTACTTGTGTTATATTTGACTAATGGTTAAATGTGTTTGATGATCAGAAACATTTTGTGTGACAAACATGCAAAAGAATAAGAAATCAGGAAGGGGGCAAATAGTTTTTCACACCACTGTATCTATTCTAAGACCGTGCCCAAGCCTAATGTATTTATACGAGGGTAAGTCAATAATAATCTGTATTTCTGTGAAAATGTTGTTTGCTTTGGCCGTACAGCTTTCTCTGTGCACATGTGGGAACATGGCGTATCTGTTGTCACAGTGATAACATTTCCACCTTGATCAGTCAGCTGTTCTTGCTGTTTTTAAGTAAAAAAAAAAGAGCAACGAGCATTGATCTGCAGTGTATGGGCTGAAAGTATACCAGGGACTATCTGTACAATATGGAGACAGTGTTGTACCACAGCAGAGTGTTTATGAATGGACTGAGAAGTTCAAAAGTACAAACAAGGAGAAGGATGCCCATCCACGTCCACTACCGATTATACAATATCGAGCAAATCATTACCATGACTCTGACAAACCAACCAGGATTTTGGCCCCTGATACACCTTCAGTCCATAAAAAAGTGGATCACTGCTCGCTTCTCTTCTTTAAGGCAAAGGGAGGCTGGAGTGGCCATGTTGACTGCTACAAAACAACAAGAAAAAACTGACTGATTGAGGTTGAAGGCTTAACCACAGTGAGCACAGGAACTTCATGTTTCCACCTGTATGGGGTGAAAGCTGTACAGCCAACCCAATCATAATTATCACAAAAGTATGGATAATTATTAAATTACATAAGAGACAGACAGACAGACAATATTTTACTTGCCCCCAAGATAAAATGAAGACTTTACAGAAGCTAAAGAATAATGGAAATATAATAACAAACAACAACAACTGCTTCGAACACAGTTTGGATTTTTGTTTCTCATTGGCTGAGCTTTCAAAGTAGAAACTTCCTTTTACTATGTGACATGCCTTATGGAAACAGTAGGATTTCAGCAGTGACATTAAGTTTATTGGATTAACAGAAAACATGCAATATGCATCATAACAAAATTAGACAGGTGCATAAATTTGGGCACCTCAACAGAGATATGACATCAATACTTAGTTGAGCCTCCTTTTGTAAATCTAACAGCCTCTAGACGCCTCCTATAGCCTGTGATGAGTGTCTGGATTCTGGATGGAGGTATTTTGGACCATTCTTCCATACAAAATTTTTCCATTTCAGTTCAATTTGATGGCTGCCGAGCATGGACAGCCTGCTTCAAATCATCCCATAGATTTTCGCTGATATTCGAGTCAGGGGCCTGCGATGGCCATTCCAGAACATTGTACTTCTCCCTCTGCATGAATGCCTTTGTAGATTTCGAACTGTGTTTTGGGTCTTTGTCTTGTTGGAATATCCAACCCCTGCATGACTTCAACTTTGTGACTGACGCTTGAACATTATCCTGAAGAATTTGTTGATATTGGGTTGAATTCATCCAACCCTCGACTTTAACAAGTGTCCCAGTCCCTGAACTAGCCACACAGCCCCACAGCATGATGGGACCTCCACCAAATTTGACAGTAGGTAGCTAATGTTTTTCTTCGAATGCGGTGTTCTTCTTCCGCCATGCAAAGTTCTTTTTCTTATGACCAAATAACTCAATTTTTGCCTCATCAGTCCAAAGCACTTTGTTCCAAAATGACTTTGGCTTATCTAAATGAGCATTTGCATACAACAAGTGACTCTGTTTGTGGCGGGAGTGCAGAAAGGGCTTCTTTCTCATCACCCTGCCATACGGATGTTCTTTGTGCAAATTGCGCTGAATTGTAGAACGATGTACAGATACACCATCTGCAGCGAGATGTTCTTGCAGGTCTTTGGAGGTGATCTGTGGGTTGTCTGTAACCATGCTCACAATCCTGCTCATGTGCCACTCCTGTATTTTTTTTGGCCTGCCAGACCTGCTGGGTTTAACAGCAACTGTGCCTGTGGCCTTCCATCTCCTGATTACATTCCTTACAGTTGAAACTGACAGTTTAAACCTCTGAGATAGCTTTTTGTAGTCTTCCCCTAAACCATGAGACTGAACAATCTTTGTTTTCAGATCTTTTGAGAGTTGCTTTGAGGATCCCATGCTGTCTGTCACTCTTCAGAGGAGAGTCAAAGGGAAGCACAACTTGCAATTGACCACCTTAAATACCTCAGGATTGGAAACATCTGTCTATGAAGTTCAAGGATTAACGAGCTAATCCAGCCAATTTGGTGTTGCAAGTAATCAGCATTGAGCAGTGACAGGCATTCAAATCAGCAAAGGGGACCCACATTTTTGCACAGCCAGTTTTTCACATTTGATTTAATTTCATACAACTAATTACTGCATCACTAAAAATCTTTGTTCGGAAAAAACCCCAGTACTGTACTCAGATGTTTCTAGGAACTGAAAGACATACCACTGTTATCTTTTTTGTTGAAAGTAGAGTAAATTATTATGCAGGCTGAGGGGGGTTTGCAAACTTTTTCATATGACTGTATTTGATTTTGTCCTAAATATCTTTCCACAACTACACCTAAAAAAGAAAATGTTATAAATACCAGTGGAATCTGATAGCAATATTCTTTAAAAATAGCACGGCCATGTACTGTTCATAAAATACAAGAGTTCACAACTGAAAAAGCCATTATTCTCTCAGATGTGTCTGTGCTTCAGGTCATTCAAACTTATTTTGCTTAAAATAAAGTTCAAGTACTGGAAGAACTCATCATTAAACAACAAAAATACATAACACAGACACAGACACACAAATGTAAGTTAACTACAACTGATGAGAAAAGAAGAAAACAAAACCCACGGGGCTACAAAAATACTGCATAATACTGTTCAAAAATAATAATCATAATCTTATTAGTGTATTAATACATTATATGAAACTGTGCATTTTGCTTGAGAAATATCTGCGGAGAAGCCACGAGTGTCAGGTCAGGGATCTGTGGTATCCGGGGTGAACTTCTCCAGGCTGGTGGTAAGGCTGTCCTCCTCTTTGATTCCATCTGGGAGACTGGCATCATCTCAACTGACTGGAAATTAGGATTTCTCGTCCCTATCTGGAAAGGGAAGGGTGAGCACCAGGATTGCAGCAACTAGCGGAGGCTAACACTGCTCGCGGTGCTGGGTAAGGTCCTTGCTAGGGTTATCCTCAATAGGATCTATGGTCACTTGCTCACCTACCAGCGACCGGATCAGTCTGGTTTTATGCCTAAGAAGTCTACCATGGACCACATCCTGGCACTGAGGGCTCTCATGGAGCACAAACGCAAATATTGTAGAAGGAAAATTTTTTTATTAGCATAAGAGAATGGCAAATTAGCATATAAAGTCATAAAAAGTAATTAAAAGCTTCTAATACATTAGATTAAGCATAAATTAGAATATAAAAGCAAATACATAGGTCTAGCAAATATTTAATTAAAAATCAGTTATATTGCATTATTTTATAGGCTTACATTAAATTTTCCAAAATAAAGAAAAGAATAGCTAATTGATGCAGCGAAACCAGTTTTGGACAGGATAAGAGTTTGAGGACACCTGTGATTCAAGGCTAGGAAGAGATAACATAGAGAGGGGGCCTCTAAAAGCAGCTGGATTGATGAATCAGCAGAAAGGCAACAAAAGGCCTTTGCTGCAAGCAAGGTCACACTGTAATGCATGAAGAGAAAATCTTAGCAAATTCAGGCTTTAGCAAACATATTAGAAGAATATATTAGCAATTAACTTTAGTGTAGAAATTAAGACAAATCAAGCATGGCAAGCAATGATCAAATGAAAGCACATACTATACTTCTTTTAATTAAAGCTTAAGCTTCAGGTCACTATAGTAAAAAGTTTGGAAAGCCTAAGAGAGGAAAACCCATATATGGATTAGAAGCCTTGGCCAGTTAGAAAAAATGGGAACAGAATAGAAAGATAACGCATTCCACAAGGAGACCAGTCTAATAGGAATAGTAAGGAGATAAGGGTTCCCATGGAAACTCAAGATTTGGTCGGATGGGAGTAAAAGGGAGTCAGCGGAGGTAAGCAAACAAGCTCATTCGAGCAAGGTCAGAAAAGATAGGAAATTACATCAGAAAAGCCCAAAGATGGAAAGAGGAAGTCTTCCACCCAGTCTTAGACCAATCAGAATAAGCCAAACAGACACCAAGAGGAACAATGGACAGTTGAACCAGGTGCAGAATGAGCTAATTGAATGAGCCAAAATGATAAGAAATTGTTATAAAAGCTTCAATGGCTGTAATGATCGTCGCTCAATCACATTCGGCCGTATTGGGTTGAGTCCGTGTTGTTGATTTATTGCAATAAAGCCTTAAAACTCTGTCTGTCTATCTCGAGTCCTAATAGCCTTTATTTTTAGGTAAAAAGCCTTCTGATGATGAATTTTTCGCCACGACAATATCAGCAGAGTTTCTTTGCAGCCTTTGTTGATTTTCATTAAGGGTTCGGCTCAGTTGATCAAGCTGCCCTGTGGAACATCCTGAGACTTAATGGGATCCCCCCTGAACTTGCTGGATGTCTTGGCCAGCCTGTACACTGGTACTGTGAGTGCTGTGCAGAGTGAGGTAGAACTTCTGTGTTTTTCCCATTTGATTCTGGGGTTCATCAGGGGTCTGTTTTTGCTCCTACTCTGTTAAATGTCTGCACGGACTGGGTGTTGGACAAGGTCATGGGGTCCAGTGGCTGTGGGGCATCTGTTGGTGAAGAACGATTCCTTGATCTTGACTTTGCTGACAATGCTGTAATCTTGGTGGAGTCAATGGAGGCTCTGATCAGGGCGCTCGAGAGGCTGAGTGAGGAGTCTGAGTGTCTGGGCTTGCGCGTGTCCTGATAAAAACCAACGATCCAGGCCTTTAATGACCTCTTGAGCACAGCCATCAGCAGTGTGTCTGTTTGCGGAGAGAGTGTTGACCTTGGCAAAAGGTTTACTTACCTCTGCAGTGACATTCATCTCTCTGGTGAATCTTCCTATAAAGTCAATAGATGGATTGGGAGAGCGGGGGTGGGGGGATATCGGGTGGTCATGAGGTCGCTGGAAAGGGGTGTTTGGCGCTTCCAATATCTATGCAAAAGGACGAAAGTCCAAGTCTTTAGAGTCCTGGTGCTTCCTGTCTTGCTATATGGTTGTGAGACATGGACGCAATCCAGTGACCTGAGATGAAGACTGGACTCCTTTGGTACTGTGTCTCTTCAGAGAATCCTTGGGCACCGCTGGTTTGACTTTGTGTTGAATGAGCAATTGCACATGGAGCCCCAAATGAGACACATTACCTGCATTGTTAGACAGCATCAGTTACGGCACTACGGCCATGTGGAGCAATTCCCAGAGGGTGATCAGGATTGCAGGATTCTCTTGTTGAGGACCCTAAGTGGCTGGATCAGGCCAAGGGGACGCCCATGTAACACCTGGCTGTGGCAGATAGATGATCATTTCCGGAGGGGATTGGATTGCATGTCTGCCTGGGGGGTTGCCAACCGGGATCCTGGGAGCGGCAATGCGTTGTACCAGTGTAGGATCCCTCAACCTGACCTGACCTGATAACACTTGGGACGGTGGGACCCCAAACAACAGTCAAGTAAAGGTGATCACTGGTTAATAATATTATTAATAACAAATAAATAATAATGATACAATGTAAAGGAGGAATATTTATTACAAGACTAAGAGGGCACTATGAGCAAGGTGTATTAGTTTGCTTTATTAAAACTCTTGTTTCTTGTATGGGACATTCTTCCTATTTTTGTAGACATCAGACATTGGAAGCCGCTGACAAGCCCTTCTCGTAATTGTCAACCCTTAACAGCAAAAAATAAGTTTACTAGAGCACTGTTGTACTTTACTCTGACTTTGTGTAACATTAATACTGATGGGCAGGAGATGTCATTAGAGAGGCGAGTGTCAAATTTTTCAAAGCCTTCAATTTCCAACACAATTGTTTCAAGTGTTTCACGACACTTTGTCACCACCCGACCACCTATGCACCCTGCATACAGAAAGAGTTGTGTCCCAGTCAACCAGTATGATACAAGAACTCTGCGTTCACTCAAATCACATGACGTTTGACAGTCCCATTCCCTCAGACTCGCATGTGCAGACTGCTCTTTTCTGCCAATTGATGCTGTTAGGAATTTTTAGTATGCCTTTTGGTAAAGCTGTGTGGAAGAATTCTTATCTCTATTATAAATGAGACAAGACTATTGCCAAGAGATTTTATCAAGTCCCACCCTTGTCTCAACCATTTTCAACCACGGCCATGGTCCTCTCACCTCTCATTCATGTAAATGCTTTTGTCAGACACAGTTCATGCGCTTTTAGCTTCTTATACATTTTTACATTTTCCTCACTTTAAGTTCCCAATAAAAGAAGACTTATTATGTCCAAATCTTATTGAAGAATTTCATCCCGATGCGTTATCAACAGAAAAAGTGAGTACACAGGCAATCCTAGCAGCGAGACACGAAGTCAAACGAATTAACATGAAAATTGTTGATCAGTTACATGGCAAATTGATTAAATGCATATCAACAGACTATGCTGAAACAGTTAATGGTGGTGATGGTGCGGAAGATGAAAACATCAACTTACAATATCCCTTAGAATATCTACAACCGTTAACACCGTCAGGTCTTTCACCAGCCGAATTACTGTTGAAAGAAGAATGTATTGTAATATCATTGCGTAATTTATGTATGAGTGATGGGCTATGCAATGGGACAAGATTAGTTGTATTCAAAATTGGTCGAACAATTCCAACGTTAAATTTTAACAGGCGAAAAGAAAGGTAATGTAGTACATATTCCGTGGATAACATTAGACACCAAAGGAGATCTTGATATGCCATTCATAATAAAATGTTTACAGTTTCCCATTAGAATAGCTTTTGCTGTGACAATTAACAAATCACAGGGAAACACATTCCAAAAAGTCAGTTTATTTATTAAAGAGAAAGAAATGATATTCACTCACAGGCAGTTATACGTTGCGTTGTCACGATGTAACTCCAAACACGGAATCAAAATTCAATGCGATATTGATGAAATGTTAATTGCAAATATTGTTTTAACTGAAGTTTTACAGTAAAAGTGTAAGTTTCAAAAGTATTTGTATGTAATTTCAAAGCCAAATAGAATGAAAATATATAAATCAACAAATACCTCTAAGGCAGCATGAAACATAATTTTCTTTCAATTTATTACGTTTTACTATTTTTTACTATGGTTAATTACTCACTGTCATGTAAAATAGTTAGGTCTGTTATGCATATGTAACAGTTTCCATGAAAATAATCTGTTTAAATTGTACATCCGCTTATCCATATGCGAGCAGCAGGGCCGCGAAGTGGCTGGCGCATAGTGCCCACACAAGGGTTGGCGAGCAAAGTGAGCAGGGGGCAGAACCCCTTAATTACTTAGAATTAAATTTTATTTATCTACTTTTGTGTGCTAGTTTGTGTCCCAGATATACCTTTCATATAGTAACTAAACATAAAAAGCTTTGCAACATTAAAGAGACCCTGATGCTCCGAGTCACACTTTGAACGTTTGTGTGGTCTCAGCTCAGCCATCAGGGCCGTTTCTGGGCATAGGCTGTCAGGCAAGGGCCTAGGGTGCCCTTTATTGGTCAGAGTGCACTGCAGCCCTCTGTAGAAGTTCACATGTTTATTTTGCTTAGAAAAATTTCTCCGGACTAGAGCACAAAGAAATGTTTATGTTGTGCACCTCAGGATCACCTGCATTGGCTGCATTATGAACTGAACAATCTGTGCAGGCAGCATGCCAGGCATCTTATGCAACGTGCAGCCTCCTCGCCACCTATGCGCTGCCTAACATGAGAGTGTCAGCGAGGTACAGCCACCTTAACTTTGGCAGTTAGCCGCTTCCAGGAGCAGGAATCAGGACTCACGCCCCACGTGACATACAGCCTGCCAGATGGACACACACCTAGGTCACTGTCTCCTCCTCCTCCTCCTCCTCTTCAAGCGCAGAACTGCCGGGTGAGTGATGGCTGACCCGGGTGCGAGCTCTGGCAGTTTCTTCCTGCTTGGCTTGTTCCTTGGGTCGGCAGATACTAAGGTGAGAGAGTGAGCTTGAGGAATGGGACACAGTGGCCACTACACAACAGGGATGCCAATGCAGTGCATAAACTCCATGTGGGACATTACACAGGAGCACATTTAACACTACACAAGCACAATGGCAGTCATCCCATAAAAAAGGCCCTGGTGGTGTACTAATTAAAATTTTGATGGGGGTGAGGGTGACTGGCACTGTGCCTGGTGTAGTGTTAAACATGTCATTCCATCCCATCCCTAAGATAATGTCATTGTCCACGGTGGTGTATTGGTGAAGATTCTAGATGGTGTTGTGTCCACAATGTTCCTGGTACAATTGATTTTTACTGTGTATGATTAACCTGTGTTAGAAGCATTGTGTGTGTGTGTGTGTGTGTAGATAAAAGGTGGTGTGGGGTTGGAGGGGTTCTAAATAGATCAGAAGCGGTCCTGTCTGCCACAGCTAGTTTCCCAATGTTGCTGTCGGCAGCAGTCGCATTACTACTTCTTTTCATAATCATGGACGTGTCGTACTTCATTCGAGGGCTTCAGGTGTATGCGCGCGGTCTCTTGCGTCCCCCGATCACTAACATTCTTCAGGAGCTGACGCTGAGAGGTCGAGTCCTTGCCACTGATGTTGACTTCTTCGGACACATGAACAACGGCCGTTACCTCCGCGAGTGCGACTTCGGCCGCATTTACTTGTACACGCGCAATGGAATCCTCAAGGCAACGCAGACATTGGGAGCGAACCTGGTGGTGGGAGCCTTAACGATCCGCTATCGGCGGTCCTTGAAGTTTTTGGAGCCCTTCGAGCTGCAAACCCGCATCATCGCCTGGGATGACAAGGCTTTTTATGTTGAGCAGCGCTTTCTGTCGGCACGGGACGGTTTTATGTGTGCCATCATGCTTTCCCGGCAAAATGTGTTACGTAGCACACCGGATAAGATAATGCAGCACTTGTGTAAGAGGAAGGTAAGTGCTGGGGTCTTTCACGTGCATAAACGCAGACCCTTTTAAGGAGTGCAAAATAATTTAACTCCTCATTTCTCACATAAGGCTGTAAGAGGAGTACAAATGAAGAAAAATATGTGCAAGTGCACGGTTGAAGTTGGGTGGGAAGCGATTGGTTAACGGCCCGTAATTCTATTATTTGATTTATCTCTTTCTTCGTGTTAGTAGAGAATGAAGAGTCAAGGGCTAAATGTCATGCTCTGGTACACTAGTTTTCATCATAGAAATATATTTTATATTGCAGTGACCATACAGTTGTATAATCATACTTTTTCACCTTAAAATTCATCCATCCATCCATCCTCTTCCGCTTATCCGATCGGGTCACGGGGGCAGCAGCTTGAGCAGAGATGCCCAGACTTCCCTCTCCCGGCCAATTCTTCTAGCTCTACCGGGAGAATCCCAAGGTGTTCCCAGGCCAGCCAGGAGACATAGTCCCTCCAGCGTGTCCTGGGTCTTCCCTGGGGCCTCCTCCCGGTTGAACGTGCCCGGAACACCTCACCAGGGGAGGCGTCCAGGAGGCATCCTGATCAGATGCCCGAGCCACCTCATCTGACTCCTCTCCATGCGGAGGAGCAGAGGCTCTACTCTGAGCCCCTCCCGGATGACTGAGCTTCTCACCCTATCTTTAAGGGAAAGCCCAGGGACACTGCGGAGGAAACTCATTTCAGCCGCTTGTATTCGCGATCTCGTTCTTTCGGTCACTACCCATAGCTCATGACCATAGGTGAGGATAGGAACGTAGATCGACTGGTAAATTGAGAGCTTTGCCTTACGGCTCAGCTCCTTTTTCACCACGACGGACCGATACAGAGCCTGCATCACTGCGGACGCTGCACCGATCCACCTGTCGATCTCACGGTCCATTCTTCCCTCACTCGTGAACAAGACCCCGAGATACTTGATCTTCTCCACTTGGGGCAGGATCTTGCCTCCAACCCTGAGAGGGCACTCCACCCTTTTCCGGCTGAGGACCATGGTCCCGGATTTGGAGGTGCTGATTCCAATCCCAGCTGCTTCACACTCAGCTGCGAACCGATTAAGAGAGAGCTGAAGATCACGGCCTTATGAAGCAAACAGAACAACATCATCTGCAAAAAGCAGTGACCCAATCCTGAGTCCACCAAACCGGACCCCCTCAACACCCTGGCTGCGCCTAGAAATTCTGTCCATAAAAGTTATGAACAGAATCGGTGACAAAGGGCAGCCCTGGCGGAGTCCAAGTCTCACTGGAAACGGGCTTGACTTACTGCCGGCAATGTGGACCAAGCTCTTAAAACATAAATAATAAATAAATGAATGCCCTAAAGTATCCCTTTCATGGAGAATAATTAGCACATATTAATATTCCTAAAATTCTGTCTTTTAAAGATGTTAGAATATACATTTTTCAAACAATTCAGATATATATAAACCTCAAAAATGTTATTTATATCTATTAAAAGCTCTATCCATCCCCATTATTGAGATATACAATGGTGATGGACAGGTTGACAGACGAGATTAGACAGGAGTCCCCGTGGACTATGATGTTTGCTGATGACATTGTGACCCATAGCGATAGTAGGGAGCAGGTTGAGGAGACCCTGGAGAGGTGGAGATATGCTCTGGAGAGGAGAGGAATGAAGGTCAGTAGGAACAAGACAGAATACATGTGTATAAATGAGAGGGAGGTCAGTGGAATGGTGAGGATGCAGGGAGTAGAGTTGGTGAAGGTGGATGAGTTTAAATACTTCAGATCAACGGTACAGAGTAATGGGGATTGTAGAAGAGAGGTGAAAAAGAGAGTGCAGGCAGGTTGGAAAGGGTGGAGAAGAGTGGCAGGAGTGATTTGTGACAGACTGGTATCAGCAAGACTGAAAGGGAAGTTCTACAGAACGGCAGTGAGACCAGCTATGTTATGTGGGTTGGAGACGGTGGCACTGACCAGAAAGCAGGAGACAGAGCTGGAGGTGGCAGAGTTAAAGATGCTAAGATTTGCATTGGGCATGATGAGAATGAACAGGATTAGAAATGAGTACATTAGAGGGTCAGCTCAAGTTGGACGGTTAGGAGACAAAGTCAGAGAGGCGAGATTGCGTTGGTTTCGACATGTGCAGAGGAGAGATGCTGGGCATATTGGGAGAAGAACAGAACAAGATGTAAAGGACAGAAAGATATGGAAGAAGATGACCCGCTGTGGCAACCCCTAACGGGAGCATCCGAAAGAAGGAGAAGAAGAAGCCTTTACAATCCATCCTATAATACTAAGGAAGCACCCTATATAAAAAAATGTTTAGGATCTCTAGGGTTCAATTTTGACCCCAAATACTAATTTAACAGTAGGGTCTTATTAAGATTAGGGCTGGTATATATTCATTAAGTTTGGAATAGGGGTAGGGTTAGTTATAAAAGAGTGGGACCCTAAGAAATTAATTTTTAGATCAGGGTCTAATATTTTAAGATTAGGGTTGTAGTTCTACAAATTTTAAGGTTAGAGTAAGGGGTAGGGATAGTCTATCAATAAGTCTTACTCCAGCCGTAAGATTGATTATTGAGACCCCAAGGTTCAAACATTAACATCAGGGCCCCGTCAAAATATTAACATCAGGGCTGGTATGACAACTTTTTGAAGGTTAGAAGGAGGGCAAGGGAAAGTCTATAACTTAACAACCACCAAACCAATTGGTAAGACCCTGAGTATTACATTTTATCTTAGGCAGTCCCTAACCATCTCAAAAATATGTGCTACTTTATTATGTTTGCCTCCAGAAGCCACGAGTATAGCCATGAATCTCTATTCAGCATACATTGGTCCTTGGGTAATCTATTTACCTTGGTTATCCTATTGAATAAAATTGTTCTTCATGTTAATGTTAGGTTACCTTTCTTATATCCTTTAACAATTAGATACTTCCATATTCTTTTCAAATTCAATAAAAAATGGTTGCAAAAATCATGCAGCTGTAAGTAGGGAGTGCAAGTGTGTTTTTCACAGATAGGCAAACACTTAAGTGCTCCCTTTAAACTGACTTGTGAAGGGTCAGCAGCAGTGTACTGTTAAACCTCATGCTCACTAACCTGGGCAAGCAGGGAGTACACATTCTTATCTTATTACTTAATAAATGATTCTCTACCATGCACACTAACATAAAAAATAAGGCTAGGAACATACATAAGAGCACAATACTTGAAATACACAAATGCTGTGATTATTCACACTTCTCCATTCAGTGGAAAGGAAGGTACAGTATACAATCCACCTGTTGGTATTTATATTCAAACTAGCAAAATACCCGCGCTTCGCAGTGGCAAAGTACTGCCTTAAAATTTTTATTAAGAAGAAAATGAAACCTTTTTAAACTGAGGGAAAATATACCAATAATTATTTGTTAAGGATCTCTTTGTATACGACATTGTCAGTTCAGCCCTCCGGTTGTAATATGACCAAGCTGTGCGCTGAGCTTACTCTTGAGCATGCAACGTACAGTTGGACATATGAACAGTAATCTTGTCTCAAATCTCACAGTTTGGATTGCTGCCGTCATAATCGGTTTGAGTTTCATGGTTTGTTTCAATTACGACAGTATTTGTATTACTTGTGTTGAAGTGACATTCGGCATCTGTCAAGCGTTGTAATCATACAACCTGTTTAATCGATAACTTCACATCCAGCTTTTGAGAGTTGAAACATTCATAAACATCAAAGTGTCCACTACTGAAATCGTCACCTGTGAATGTAAGATGTTTAAGAGGCATTGGCGGTTGTGGAAAGGTGTAAAATATTTGGCCATTTCGGTACACTTGAAAGCGACAACCGAACAATTCAGCGGCAACCATCAACTCACATGCAGAACCATAGGTGAAGGGCTTAAGCATTTCACTCTTCTAGTGCTCCTGTGTAATATAATTACCTCCTGTACCATCATCAGTCCACACCTTGAACCTGTCCCAGTCATTCAATACATAAGACACAATGTTCCTCCGGATATCAAGAGTGAGCCTAATATGGCCGTGCAATATGTAACACAGAGAATGTAAAAGGCAGGCGGCCTCTCCAGGCATGGAAACCACTCGGTAAGTGACAGTTCTTTGATCGATGGTGATCACCTCGATAGACATGTTAATGAGGGTACGGTTGGAACAATAAGGAAAATGGGTACCTGAACAGTAAACTAAGTGTAAAATACCTACACAATAACTATAATTGTAATAAACGAACAATAAAACAGCGAAGAAGCTGTGGATTAAATAAAAAGGCTGTAGTTATCAGCAGGGAGATGTGAATCCCGTGGCGAAGCAAGGAAGGGAATGTAGAGACTGGAGCGACGGACAGCCTTATATACAGGCAGCCAACAACATAGGAGGCGTTGGGATGGGGGACCCAACGCCGCCTCACACGGTGACCGAGCTGCAGGCTATGGACGTATATATGTATGCAAGTAGGATTCAGTTAGCGTTGGGAACCCGCGTACCAAATTTCTTGAAGATGGGCCCATAAGTAACAAAGACCGTTGAAAAGTTCAATATGGCGGCCGACAGTGGCATCATACCACCGAAATAAGTACATACATTGGTTTCGGTTAGCGCAGGGAAGCCGCCTACCAAATTTCGTGAAGATGGGGCCATAAATAAGAAAGTTCAACCTTATTGAACTTTGTCGACCGTTATGACCGTTACACGTAGAATTTCGAAATGAAACCTGCTTAACTTTTGTAAGAAAGCTGTAAGGAATGAGCCTGGCAAATTTCAGCCTTCTACCTACACGGGAAGTTGGAGAATTAGTGATGAGTGATGAGTGAGTGAGTGAGTGAGTGAGTGAGTGAGTGAGTGAGTGAGTGAATGAGTAAGTAAGTCAGTGAGTGAGTGAGTCAGTCAGTGAGGGCTTTGCCTTTTATTAGTATAGATAAACAGACAGCACTGACTAACAACACTACATCAACTCTAAATTGCAGGAACAAATACATTGTGTGCTTCTTGGTTTAGATTCAATTTTGTTTGGCACCTCCACAGAAATGTTAACAGTTTATGACATTAGTATACAATGTGGCGAGTGGCTGGGGGGTGGTACCTAGCCGGGACACCCAGGAGGACCGGAGGAGGGCTTACATCTCCTCCAAAACACATGGGGGTGACCGCCCTGGTGGCTTTGGGGACCACGGGAACAGAGCTTAGAAGCTCAACCCTGTAGGGGCCCGTGGTCACTGCCAGGGGGCGTCCGAATGCCTGAGGAGCCCTGGCCCTCAGCACTTCTGCCACACCCGGAAGTGCTGGGGGGAAGAAGACCAGGGACACCGAGTGCTTCCGAGTGCACAGCCGGTACTTCCGCCACACTGGGGAGTGCCAGCGGAAGATTATCGGGAGGCACCTGGAGGACATCTGGGTGATTATAAAAGGGGCCGCCTCCCTCCATTCGTTGGCATATAGCATTTTTAATGTAGGTAGATCATTTCGACCTGGTCATTTTAAAAGTAGCTCACAAGCCGAAAAAGTGTGGGCACCCCTGATCTAAACAGTATGAGCTTCTAGTTTGGGACGTCTAAAGGAAGCATTGAATTGCAGATACAATCCACCTGTTGGCATTTATATTCAACTAAATAGACAGCACTGACTAACAACACTACATCAACTCTAAATTGCCGGAACAAATACATTGTGTGCTTCTTGGTTTAGATTTAATTATGTCTGGCACCTCCACAGAAATGTTAACAGTTTATGAAATTAGTATACAATGTGGCGAATGGCTGGGGGTGGATCTGATGGCAGATCCCCTGAGGCACACTATGGTGGTATTAGTCTGTAGTATTAAAGCGTCCCAAGAGAGCACCTTCACGAGGGGATGGATGAGATTTTTCGTGATGGCATCCAATTTGGCTAGAAACAGCTTCCAGTGTGTCCATGTGATGGAACAGACTACTTAGTTCATTATGGTCATTTAGGGCGGAGTGGTGGCTGTGAGGCTAAGGATCTGTGCTGGTATCCCGAAATAAATATTCACATAATGTTTCAAATCAAGCCTTTTCACTGAAAATCATACAAGCTGAAACCTGACAGCCCTCCATTAGGAACTAAACAACTATCGCAGCTCTGAACAGACTTTACTTGGCAGCCCAGAACATCCTACAATTGTTATATTAAAAAGACAGGCATGGCCTGGATGGGGTCCCATAAAATGATAGTTATGTGTAGTCAAGCAAGAAGATGTAAAAAAAAAAAAAAAAAAAGTGTTGCATCTTTGAACAAGTCGAGGTCTGATTTTATGATCGATTTATCAGGTTTCAAGACCCGATATATACGCGAGTATATACGGTACTCTTTGTCTTTTATTTCTGGCCCCAGGTGTGGTTAAATCTCTTGGCACAAAGTCTCGCGGGACATGAAAGTGTCTCTCTGAGGAAATCACATCTCATCTCCTTCCAAGATTTTTTTTTATAATAGAGAGATACGCATAGCCAGGGCAGGACCCCTTAAAATGGTAGTTATGTGTGGTCAAGCATTATGGATGGGCAGGTCTGCCACATAATGTCATGTAGTGGGTGACATGTTTTTTTTATAAATATCAGTTCACGGGCAGACTGCCCCCAGAAAACATCAAGGGAGACCAACCACACCATGCCATCTACATGACATCCAAAATGCACATATAAATTTATAGGGTCAGTACTGTGAAATTCTTACTTACATGTGCTAATCAAAGCTGTTTTGAGGGGGTATGCAAGAATTGTTTTTTGGCTTCTATTCTGATTGCATTTTATAAAGCAAAATATTCATAGCAGTCAAAAACAATATGTATGGACATGGAGAACGCAGGAAAACGTTTAAGCTATAACATTTATGTACTACATAATAAAACACTAAAGTCTGTGTGTCCAGTCTCTCTAAGCAATCTGATTTGGTGACATGAGAAAAGACAAAGTGTTAGTGTGAAACACACAAGCAAGAGAAACACCATGGGAGACATGTGGAGAGTCACCTTCAAAGATGACAAGTGTAAATAAACATGGAAAGAATGTGAGAAAGGACCCCAAAAAATAAAGATGAAGTCTGAGAATCAGACTTTATGAGAAAACACGCCAGAGAGGAAGAGCCAGGGAAGAGAACCTCACATACATGTGGATACTGAAGAAAGTAGCTGAATGTGTACGGAGGGCAAGAGATAGCAATTTTTTTATTTTATTACTTGTCTTCGATAGGTGGTGTTGCTAGTGCTACATTATTTGTATGAAAATGTGCCATATAAATAAATGTTGTTGTTGTAGTAGACAATAATTCAGCAATAATAATAACAGTAAACTGGCATAGAAAAGAGGACACAGATTTGGCAAAATGAAGGATCGAATTCTGCATGCTAAATTATTTTGTGTTAATTTTGCTGATTCATATTGATACAGAGTCCTATCAGATTTGACAAACAAAAAATCAGATATGTGCCAAAAAACTGCAGTCTGAATGTAGCCTAAGTAGACCTTAGCAACACGTAGACTCAGACATAGCCGTTACCGTTACAGAGTTATCAACTAATTTTTATCATTGCAGCTTTTCTGTAGCATCGCTTCAGGTGTATGTGTGTGTGGGTATGGTAGGTGGATGACGGGGGGGTGTAGAGGGCAGGGCAGTTGCTCCTTTAATCTCTCATAGATGGCGCCTATGTTTACGGAGGTTCTTGAGGCCCCCTAGTGGTCAAGAGGCTCTATGCAACAAATACTCTATACTGCACACTCATACTTGCAGCGCTGCTTGCCACTCCCTGGCACCATGATCAGTAAATATTACTGCCTTGCCTTTATCTGATATACAAATCTGCACAAGTGCTCTAATTCTAATTAAGTGTTTCACATCCACACCACAGTCCCTCAGCGGTTCAATAAATGCTTGCCACTAGCATGTCATTGTATTTATCTCTACAACTGGAAGAAACAGATGTAACAATGCTGCTGATTGGGTGTTTGACATTTTATCATAATAATAACGATGAGTATATTTTGGGGTTGCAGGTGGAAAGAATACAGTTCCCAGAAGACCTCCAGCAGTGGATAAGGTACAACACAGCCACCAGTGAGACACTAAAGGCAAAGGAAGAGATGGAGGAGAAGTTGGATTAACCACATCATGATGACAGGCCACTAAACTGTAGTCGGAACTTACCTGCAAGATGGGAATAAGGGAAAAAATATACTTACTCCAAAAAAATAAGAAGGGTATCGCTGCAGCCAGGAGCCAAATTGTTGAGTAGTAGGGGCAATATTGAGTGGGGGTTTAATAACAAAGCAGTAACAGCACACTGCACAATAACGTGCAGTGAATCCACTTGACTTGAGTTTTCATCCTCTTTCTTTCTCTGTATGTTTACCATTCGTTTGCTCAGAGGTTGATGCGCTTGCTGCTTCCTGAGCAGCTCTTCTTTTCTCCGCCCTAGCGGCCCGCTTCTTCTCTTCTTTCGTCGGCATCTTTTTGCAGTGGTTGTGTTGCAATTACTTAGTACGTTTTCTTTAATTTTTCACTTAAGTCTTCAATCTGTCTCAAGAATGATTCAAGATATGAAGAGGTAAAGGAAGTGATGGCGAAGTTGGTAGGGATGAGAACGGCGCCCATACACGTGCGCTGCGTGGCCACCCTTCTGGCCACTGCCGAGAGTTGATTGTACAATAAAATAAAAGGGTCAATCATCACCCTGAAAGCGGATAGTAGACATCACGTAGTATATGTGCACCAAATTTCAGGTCAATAGTTTGAACGGTTTGCAAGCTACAGGCGGTTTAAAATCCTGGACAGACAAATGGACAGCCACGGTAGCGTATTATATATAAACACTGATTGTATAATATAGTTTAAATAAGTACATTAAGTAGTATGTCCTCTCCCACTCGACATTCGGCTCTTGGCTGCAGAGATAAACACCTGAAAAAAATACTAATTTGAATAAAGTAAAGCCTTTGGTATAATATTTTGCTGCCTACAGTTCAATTTAATGTTAAATATAGGTATCGGCTTTCTCTCTTACTCTACAGTGCTTTCTTTACAAATCAGGAAATGAAAATTGGATGCTGATTTTTTTTTTTTTTCGTGAAAGGGTAGAGGTTCCAGGCTGTAGAAATACCAGACTCTCTAGTTCACCTAAATGGCAGAACTGGTGGTAAATCCAAATCTGAACGCCCCTGGCAGAAATGTCAATGAAACCTCGAAATCAGTGACCTTTTATGATCATGGCTGGTAGCCTGGGACCTCCATCTTGGAGCTCCAAGTAGGTGGAGTTAATTTACTTGACTGGACTTGGCATTATTTGAGTCAGATCATCTTTCCACAAGCCTAATCTTAACCATACTGCAAAAGGGTGGAACTCTGCAAGTCTAATTGGAAAACAGCCATATTATAAGAGCAACGCAAACATATGTGGATTTTTACTACATTTACGTATGATATGCCTAAACTTAGTTTGCATTGAGCCACAGATATAAAAGTACTTTAGCTTATACTAGGAGGTGTCATATACAGTGGTGTGAAAAACTATTTGCCCCCTTCCTGATTTCTTATTCTTTTGCATGTTTGTCACACAAAATGTTTCTGATCATCAAACACATTTAACCATTAGTCAAATATAACACAAGTAAACACAAAACACAGTTTTTAAATGATGGTTTTTATTATTTAGGAGAAAAAATCCAAACCTACATGGCCCTGTGTGAAAAAGTAATTGCCCCCTGAACCTAATAACTGGTTGGGCCACCTTTAGCAGCAATAACTGCAATCAAGCGTTTGCGATAACTTGCAATGAGTCTTTTACAGCGCTCTGGAGGAATTTTGGCCCACTCATCTTTGCAGAATTGTTGTAATTCAGCTTTATTTGAGGGTTTTGTAGCATGAACCGCCTTTTTAAGGTCATGCCATAGCATCTCAATTGGATTCAGGTCAGGACTTTGACTAGGCCACTCCAAAGTCTTCATTTTGTTTTTCTTCAGCCATTCAGAGGTGGATTTGCTGGTGTGTTTTGGGTCATTGTCCTGTTGCAGCACCCAAGATCGCTTCAGCTTGAGTTGACGAACAGATGGCCGGACATTCTCCTTCAGGATTTTTTGGTAGACAGTAGAATTCATGGTTCCATCTGTCACAGCAAGCCTTCTAGGTCCTGAAGCAGCAAAACAACCCCAGACCATCACACTACCACCACCATATTTTACTGTTGGTATGATGTTCTTTTCTGAAATGCTGTGTTCCTTTTATGCCAGATGTAACGGGACATTTGCCTTCCAAAAAGTTCAACTTTTGTCTCATCAGTCCACAAGGTATTTTCCCAAAAGTCTTGGCAATCATTGAGATGTTTCTTAGCAAAATTGAGACGAGCCCTAATGTTCTTTTGCTTAACAGTGGTTTGCGTCTTGGAAATCTGCCATGCAGGCCGTTTTTGCCCAGTCTCTTTCTTATGATGGAGTCGTAAACACTGACCTTAATTGAGGCAAATGAGGCCTGCAGTTCTTTAGATGTTGTCCTGGGGTCTTTTGTGACCTCTCGGATGAGTCGTCTCTGCGCTCTTGGGGTAATTTTGGTCGGCCGGCCACTCCTGGGAAGGTTTACCACTGTTCCATGTTTTTGCCATTTGTGGATAATGGCTCTCACTGTGGTTCGCTGGAGTCCCAAAGCTTTAGAAATGGCTTTATAACCTTTACCAGACTGATAGATCTCAATTACTTCTGTTCTCATTTGTTCCTGAATTTCTTTGGATCTTGGCATGATGTCTAGCTTTTGAGGTGCTTTTGGTCTACTTCTCTGTGTCAGGCAGCTCCTATTGAAGTGATTTCTTGATTGAAACAGGTGTGGCAGTAATCAGGCCTGGGGGTGGCTACGGAAATTGAACTCAGGTGTGATACACCACAGTTAGGTTATTTTTTAACAAGGGGGCAATTACTTTTTCACACGGGGCCATGTAGGTTTGGATTTTTTCTCCTAAATAATAAAACCATCATTTAAAAACTGCATTTTGTGTTTACTTGTGTTATATTTAACTAATGGTTAAATGTGTTTGATGATCAGAAACATTTTGTGTGACAAACATGCAAAAGAATAAGAAATCAGGAAGGGGGCAAATAGTTTTTCACACCACTGTAAACTGCAAGGCGAATAAGTATCTAGAAACTTGACAGGGCGGAAAGTTAAGTTCATACCAGAATATTCTGATTACAGGAAGAGAAAGAGGGCAAATAAATGAAAATGTACTTGAACTAATTTTTGTAAAATAATACTTACGTTAGCTTAGAAGATTAAAAAAACAGCCACCATGGCCCCCGGCTCACTCACAGTTTGCCTGTCTATCACAATCATTTAATCTGAGAGTCCTGCCTTGTTGGAATTCATCAGGCATTTCATCCTTTGGACCTTTACACCAAATGATGCTCCCTTGACTCAGCTGAAGACACAAAGACTTCAACAACTGCTCAGAAACTCACTGAAAATTCCTGCTGTGCCACAGACTCCGACACTGTTGATGTGCTGCCTTCACGGCTGTTTGTTTCAAGAAGGTAAATCAGAATTAAAAGTCAAGTTAAATGCCGTTTTCCTTTAATGGTTGAGAAATGCTGCAAGGTAAAAGTGAAATACTGTATTTTTAAGGGATTATGTGCCCCAGGGAAAATGATCACTACTTCTCACTTTTTCATTTTTAATTCTGCAGTGACAATTGAGAAGAAACTGTAATTAAAAGCTACATACATGACATCCATTTTGCAGATTTTGTGTTTTCTTCTCTTGGTCAATAAGCAAGAAAAAAAATAAAACAACAAGTTTTATACAGTTGGTTTCAGGTTGCTGTTGCCAAAATTACACAGATGAAGTTTAAATTCCAGAGTTGTAGATGGATGATCTCACCATTTTAGAAATAGTTTAATATAAATATGTATTTTTCCCTTCCTGGCAAACCTTTGGATTGTCCTCTCACTCTGTTCTCTTAACCACGTTCAGATTTCCTACAATTGTCACAGCAGCTCCAACCTCTCTAACAATGTCGGCCACTGAAAACACAGTTACCCACCTTTTATACTGAGCCATGAATGACTTGGCACATTACAGGTGAACCCAACAAACACAGATACTGTGACTAAAGGAAACATCAGACACTTATACAAGACAATACAGTCGAGCTCTTGAACATCTCCACCATACTGAGTGGCTGATTTACCAGCAGGATTTAATACTTTTCAGGTAGGTTTGGACTTCACCGTTCGTCTTCTCCATGACACTGATCTAACAATCCACTGGCACTGGGCCACCATGATTCCTTTTCCTTGAGCTGGTTGAAAACTTCACCAAGTTCGTTTGTTAATTCCCAGCGACGGTGTGCCCAGTGGAAATGAGTTGGTTGCCCTGAGGGAGCCTGGCCTTGCTGGTATTCAAAACAAGGACTTAACTCAATGGCAAGTGCAGAGCGGACCAGTCCGACAGCGCCACTTCGCTCTGGGCATGGATGATATAAACGCCCATTTACAGGGTGCATATACAGTGCTTCTGGTCGAAAGGGCACTGCCAAACGTTCTGAACCTCCACAATAGGAAAGGAGCTCGGCATCGGATCCTCTCGTCAACATCTTAGTAAACACGACTGGCCGGTCTTCACAGCGTAGGAAGTTACGCTCCCTGCCACACAGAGACAGGAATGGGAATGAATCCTGGTACCGACCAATCTCATTTCTTTGTAGGCGTGAGAAGAAGAAGGCTAGGAAATGTTGATCTGAGAGGCAAACAGACAAAGGGTCATTTAAAACTCGATTCAGCCAGGCCTGCAAAGTGCCTTATTGTATTATGAGACCAGTTTGAGAGGCACTACTAGGCATAAATAAAGACGAAATAATGTAATTATTTCTACCGTTCATGTCTGTTACCCTTGCCATTTTGATGTATAGGCCTTCTAAATGTTTACTATAGCTACCTTCACATCCTCACCAGGACATTTTATTCACGTTACATAAAAATGTTCATTATAAGGTTTGTACAGTACCTTATCATAACACTGACTACCTGTATATACAATTCAGATCTTATATTGATCAAGAACATGCATTACTCTAAAAGCAGTATTAAAGTAAGACCGTACTTAATGCAAATATACAAGTGTAAGTCAATGACTATCTACACTTTTGTGATATTGTTGTTTAGGTTAGCTGTACAGCTTTCTCTGTGCACATGTGGGAACGTGGTGTCGCGTGTGGTCACAGTGATAACACTTTGACCTCCATCAGTCAGCTTTTCTTGTTGTTCTCTGGGCAAAAAACATGGCTGCTCTGCTCTCCATTTGCAACAAACAACAGCAACGTGCAGTGATCAGCTTTTTATGGGCTGAAGGTATACCTTGAGCTTTCTGTACAATATGGAAGACAGTGTTTTACCGAGTGGCGTAGCTATGGGGCGGTACACCCCGGGTGGCACATTTTTTGGGGCTGGCATTATTGGCCAAAAGGCTCAGTACAATTCGTGTGTAAGCAGCAGGGTTTGGAAAAACATCACTCATGAATGAAAAAAAGTACAATTCTCTTATTTTTATCCACAAATGCTTCAAAAATAATTTTCAGACTGTCCTTCTGTGAAGGCATCAGACACAGCAGTTGAAATTTATGAGGCAATAACAAAAATAAACATTAACTTCGTAGAAATTATCATCGGTGTAAACAACTAATTTACAATTTATAATTTCGCTTCGTTATCAATCAGAATGTGTTCTTGCTCTGCGTAGAAAACGTCCCCACCTAACACTTGTACACTACACTGTTCTGGTTTTCACAGCGTAATTATATTAAATTAATAATCAGAGCACGGCCTATCAGTGTGTCTATACTATATTGTTGTCTAGTTTATGCTTAGAAATAATTATCTGTGAAAAATTCTGTGGTGGGCTGGCGCCCTGCCCAGGGTTTGTTTGCTGCCTTGCGCCCTGTGTTGGCTGGGATTGGCTCCAGCAGACACCAGTGACCCTGTAGTTAGGATATAGCGGGTTAAATAATGGATGGTTGGCTGGATGTGAAAAATTATTGCTGCTTCTCTATATATGAATAAATCTATGCAGAATGCATGCTCATTTTTCTCTATATGTCATTTTAATTTTCTATTTAAATAGGTTAACATATTCAGACTTGGGGGTTCACCCCCTGCTCACTTTGCTCGCCAACTCCCCCAGCCTGCGTTATGCGCCAGCCACTTCACGTGTCTGCGCTCGCATTGTAAAGAGGGGGGCTGAAAGCATCCAAGGAGACACCCCCTCTTAAATGGTGATACAATGGGAAACAAATAGTTTTTTTTACCTCCTCTTTGCTCACTCCACACTCTGCGCTTCAAACATTTAAAAGCCTGTACGGTAGCTGTCCTACTCTTCGTCTTTTATTTCCGGTATAAATCTCTTCGCACAAATTCTCGTCTCGCAGGAATTGATCTCGACAAAAAAATGAAGGTGATCAAGTAGTATGAGGGAGGAAAGAAAGCAACTTTAAGTTATCCCATTATAACCAGTGTTTGCTACAGTGCTGTACTGCTGCACTGGGGCTTTGAATCTGGTTAACCTTTGAAGCTTCTGCGTTGTGACTCACAATGTGCCACCTCGTGCAAACCGACATGAAGGGGTAATGACACCATACTGAACTACTTTATCTGTTAATGTTTAGTATTAACTGGCTGAAATGTTAAAACAGAAAACATTTGAGTGCTCAAACTCTGCTGGTACAATATATCACATTAAAGTTTCACAAATTCTCAAACGAATAATACCAAACATATATACATGTAGGTTTGAAAATCAGCCCGATTTAATGCATGACATTAAAACGTCACATAAAATTGTTGCACTTTTAGGCTTAGGATTTATATATATATATACTAGCTGATTACCCAGTGGCTTCGCTCACTGAGTGCAAGGGAAAAAAATAAAATGTAGTATTTATAAAATAAGTTATTAAGTAGTAAAACATTTTGATAAAAGAATTTGAAGAACATGTAAGAAGCGTATAAATTATTAAACAGTAAAACATTAACATTTAAGAAGTAAAGATACATTGAGTACTACTGCAGTGGTTTTGGGTAAACTACCTGCTTGACAACCTTGCACTACGTGCCTGCGATTTAAGAGAAAAATTATTCTGAGAAATGTGGACGCTGCCCTTCCGTGCTTAATGGGCAGAAGGTCCAAACAATTCCCAAGTCCAATACTTTACATGAAGAGGTCGGTACATATTCTTAGATGTAAACCCTCCATCTTCTTAAAAGAAGCAACCTTGAATTTTGCGGGGTTTTAGTGACCCGAACTCACCTTAAGGGACAGTAAGTAGCCGTGCACCGCAATTTACCAAGAGAGTCACGCTTCGATGGCGCCGATTACACTCATTCGCAAAGATTTCCACTGTCCAAGGAGCCGACGGGGCACTCAAAGTGTCACAAACAGTGCAAGAAGAGAGGACGGCACCCGAAACTGTTGACCCGGCAGAGCAGCCCGACATTCCGTGCCTTCCAGCATCCACTTTGTTGTCACGACCCCTCGCCGCTGAGGGTGGTCTTCTACAGCTCGGCGCAGTTAAAAAGTAGAAAGACGCAAAGTTGTTTTCTTCATCTCTTCTACTATCAAGTACTGCCAATTAAAAAAAAAGTTACAATGTGGCAGTTTCCACGACAGTCACGTGGACGAATAAATAAAACTTCTCTGTCAGAACGCGCCTGGTGGCGGACGGCTCAGCGCTGGAGTCCAGAGAGGTGGGCTGGGAGAGGCGACGCAGGGCGCACTTCTATGGGATATATCGGCGTGTTCGTGTTTACTTTTTTTCAATATCAGTAAAGTAACTCTCACACAAATAATAACAATTTGTAAAGACGATATAAAAATGGCATCCACAAACGAAGTGATTAGTTCCTGTATTATAATATGTTCTGTGGTCATACGTAATTTCCATTTCGCGTGGTCATACATAATTTCCGTTTCAAATGCGAAAAGAATTTTATATATATTGTCAGGGATGCCAGGGGGGCGGCACGGTGGCGCAGTGGTAGCACTGCTGCCTCGCAGTTAGGAGACCCAGGTTCGCTGCGTGGAGTTTGCATGTTCTCCCCGTGTCTGCGTGGGTTTCCTCCGGGCACTCCGGTTTCCTCCCACAATCCAAAGACATGCAGGATAGGTGGATTGGTGATTCTAAATTGGCCCTAGTGTGTTTGTGTGTGTCCTGCGGTGGGTTGGCACCCTGCCCGGGGTTTGTTTCCTGTCTTGTGCCCTGTGTTGGCTGGGTTTGGTTCCAGCAGACCCCCGTGACCCTGTGTTCGGATTCAGCGGGTTAGAAAATGGATGGATTGATGGATGGGATGCCAGGGGCAACGACCCGGCCGGGATGCCATGAGGGACCGGATGTGGGTCTAAGCCCACCCTGGATCACGTGGGGGCCGCCTTCCTGGTTGCTCTGGGGGCCATCGAAGCTCCACCCTGTAGGGGCCCATGGTCACCGCCAGGAGGCGCCCCAATGCCTTGGGGACCTGTTACCCCAGCACTTCCGCCACACCAGGAAGTGCTGGGGGGGAAGAATTAGGGCGGCGCCCGGAGAGCTGCCGGGAGGACAGCCGGCACTTCCACCACGCTGGGGCGTGGCCAGAGGAGGAATGCCGGGAACACCTGGGGCTCATCCGGGGACTGTTTAAAAGGGGCCGTCTCCATTCATTCAGTGCTAGAGTCGGGTGGAAGGAGGACAAGGCAGAAGAGAGTGGAGGTGGCCCGAGTGTCATTTTGGGGTTTGTGCACTTTATGGACTTTGGATTGGGTCTAAGTGACCATTATTATATTTGTAAATATTGTAAATAAACGTGTGGTGGTATTTTAACAACATGTCCACCTGTCTGTGTCCGGGCCGCGTCCACAATATATATATATATATATATATATATATATATATATATATATATATATATATATATATAAATAGAGTAGATATGTTAAAGGGCAGCAAACTGAAGCACCACCCCGCCCCGAGCGGCACAAACTCGAGCTACGCCACTGGTTTTACCACAGCAGAGTGTTAGTGAATGGACTGAGAAGTTCAAAAGTACAAAGAAGGAGAAGGATGCCCATCCACGTCCACTACCGACAATACAATATCGAGCAAGTCTTTACCATGACTCTGACAAACCAACCAGGATTTTGGCCCCTGCTACACCTTCAGTCCATAAAAAAGTGAATCACTGCCCGCTACGCTTCTTTGGTGCAAATGGAGGCCGGAGTGGCCATGTTGACTGCTACAAAACAGCAAGAGAAACTGACTGATCGAGGCTGAAGGCTTTACCACAGTGAGCACAGGAACTCCATGTTTCCACCCGTGTGCAGGGAAAGCCAACCCAATCAAAATGATCACAAAAGTGTGGGTAATCATTGAATTACCTTGTAGACAGACGGACAGATAAAACTTTGTCTCCAAGGTGAATGTTAAGACTTCACAGACGCTCAATAAAAAATGTAAATATTATAACAACTCCTCTGAACACACACACACACAGAGAAGAACGTCTGGCTTGGCTAATGATAACAGATATGCTGCCGTCTAATATCAGGCTGGTACAGGGAAGTACGTTGGCACAGACAGTGGACAAATCTGCCCATTTGTGCCACAGGTTTATATTTAAAGACATTTAACATTTAAATAAAGCGGGTGCCGGCCCAACCGTGGTGACTCTGACCTGGACTGAGCAGGTCTGATAAGGGGTCAGTGGTTGGTGACTGTCAGACTGCCTACCACCACAGCGGCATGTTTGCCTTCTGGTTCAATATCACTTTTACTTGTAAAGGCTTATCATCAAGGCACTACTTTCAGACATATTCCTCAAGAATCAGATTCTGGAAGAAAAAAAAAAACGAAACCTCAATAATAAAATAAAACTGAATAAATAAAGCTCATGCATTTGTATGTTTTTTACCCCACTGACAACTCAGGATTTCTTATCATATAAATTGGAGGTTACATAAACGTAGAACGTAGAAACTTGACTTCACTACGACCAAGTAATGCAATTCAAAAGTGACAGAAGGTAAGCCATGTGTGCTCCAGTCCTCTGCGCTGATGTTATCCCTTTTCAAATGTAAAGACATGTCACAAAGCAAAGGGTGTTTTTAATAATACAGGTTTATAGTCAATAAATGCCACACTGATCACTCTAAATCCACCCCACTTCTGTTTATACGTTAAGAAAATGAACACGTTACCTTTAAAGCAACTGATAAAGTTCTTGACTTTTGAGTCATCCAGGAACAACTGCAATGAAATGGGAAACATCATGACCTCTCTTGGACAAGGTGTGACACACAGGTGACAACACAGTAGCTGGGCACTTTACACAAAGGGACAGGACTTGTGTTATTAAACAGGATACTGAAAAGAGCAGGGGGCTGGGGCTGAAGAGCAGTAACAATGAAGGCAGAAACTTTACACAGAACTTTTTTTTTTATAAATATATACAGTGGTGTGAAAAACTATTTGCCCCCTTCCTGATTTCTTATTCTTTTGCATGTTTGTCACACAAAATGTTTCTGATCATCAAACACATTTAACCATTAGTCAAATATAACACAAGTAAACACAAAATGCAGTTTTTAAATGATGGTTTTATTATTTAGGGAGAAAAAATATCCAAACCTACATGGCCCTGTGTGAAAAAGTAATTGCCCCCTTGTTGAAAAATCACCTAACTGTGGTGTATCACACCTGAGTTCAATTTCCTGATTACTGCCACACCTGTTTCAATCAAGAAATCACTTCAATAGGAGCTGCCTGACACAGAGAAGTAGACCAAAAGCACCTCAAAAGCTAGACATCATGCCAAGATCCAAAGAAATTCAGGAACAAATGAGAACAGAAGTAATTGAGATCTATCAGTCTGGTAAAGGTTATAAAGCCATTTCTAAAGCTTTGGGACTCCAGTGAACCACAGTGAGAGCCATTATCCACAAATGGCAAAAACATGGAACAGTGATGAACCTTCCCAGGAGTGGCCGGCCGACCAAAATTACCCCAAGAGCGCAGAGACGACTCATCCGAGAGGTCACAAAAGACCCCAGGACAACGTCTAAAGAACTGCAGGCCTCACTTGCCTCAATTAAGGTCAGTCTTCATGACTCCACCATAAGAAAGAGACTGGGCAAAAACGGCCTGCATGGCAGATTTCCAAGACGCAAACCACTGTTAAGCAAAAACAACATTAGGGCTCGTCTCAATTTTGCTAAGAAACATCTCAATGATTGCCAAGACTTTTGGGAAAATACCTTATGGACTGATGAGACAAAAGTTGAACTTTTTGGAAGGCAAATGTCCCGTTACATCTGGCGTAAAAGGAACACAGCATTTCAGAAAAAGAACATCATACCAACAGTAAAATATGGTGGTGGTAGTGTGATGGTCTGGGGTTGTTTTGCTGCTTCAGGACCTGGAAGGCTTGCTGTGATAGATGGAACCATGAATTCTACTGTCTACCAAAAAATCCTGAAGGAGAATGTCCGGCCATCTGTTCGTCAACTCAAACTGAAGCGATCTTGGGTGCTGCGACAGGACAATGACCCAAAACACACCAGCAAATCCACCTCTGAATGGCTGAAGAAAAACAAAATGAAGACTTTGGAGTGGCCTAGTCAAAGTCCTGACCTGAATCCAATTGAGATGCTATGACCTGCATGACCTTAAGAAGGCGGTTCATGCTAGAAAACCCTCAAATAAAGCTGAATTACAACAATTCTGCAAAGATGAGTTTGCCAAAATTCCTCCAGAGCGCTGTAAAAGACTCACTGCAAGTTATCGCAAACGCTTGATTGCAGTTATTGCTGCTAAGGGTGGCACAACCAGTTATTAGGTTCAGGGGGCAATTACTTTTTCACACAGGGCCAAGTAGGTTCGGATATTTTTTTCCTCCCTAAATAATAAAAACCATCATTTAAAAACTGCATTTTGTGTTTACTTGTGTTATATTTGACTAATGGTTAAATGTGTTTGATGATCAGAAACATTTTGTGTGACAAACATGCAAAAGAATAAGAAATCAGGAAGGGGGCAAATAGTTTTTCACACCACTGTATATATTTATTTTTCTTTTAAATAGGTTTGTTATAGTCACAGACAGGACCGGGGGAAAACAAAAACAAAAGAAAATGGAAGAAAGTGTGGAAAGAGTCAGATGGTGGACAATGGAAGAAAAGATAAAAAGGAGGATAGAGAGAGAGGGGGGGGTGACGAAACAAAACACTGACAATCTGCTTCAATACCTGTTGAGAGGAGAAAAAAAAGAAAAAAAAAACAGCAGGCAAAAACACAGCAACCAACATCTGTATCAATCACAGTGATTAATAAATATTAAATGCTATTGAACAGCACAGTACTAATACAGTACTAATATTACAAGATAGGATTAGAGGGAGCCACTAGGCAAGACAGTGTGTGTCTGTGATTACCTGATTATACACACGTGTTCACCTGTGTGCACACCCGTATATGTGAGCGCACTTGTATTCATAAGGTTCTTCCATGTAAATGTCTAATAGTGTGTGTGGGGAACAGCAGTCCCGCTCCCCAGGACCCGAAGCAGATATGTAGGAGACCCGTGCCCCAGACATCCAGAGAAACCCCCGGACACAGGAGTCGAAGGTGGATCCACGCAGGGATGACTGCAGCCCCCACTCAGAAAAGAGCAGAGGAGAGCCCCGGAGGAAGGTCATCCAGCAGCCACTGTGCCAAAGCCCTGGGGGGCCATGGTGGCGAGCCCGCGGGCCCCGTCGGCAGTCGGCCGCACCAGGGAGGACCGGGCCCGTGCCCGGGATCCAAGAGCCCCCCGCCCACCAGCAGGGGCCTGACACAGCTGTGAGATCCAGGTCCCGCCAAGCAATCGCCGGGAGTGAGCCAGCACCCACCCGAGTATCCAGCCCAGGACATCGAGAACCGCCAACACTACAGCGGTTGGGGGGATCATCCACTGGCAGGGAGTGGGGGAGTGAGGCCCCCTCCCCTGAGGGAGCTTGCGATGTTTTGAGTGAGGTGGAGTCTAAGATCTGACCTGACACAAAGACATAGACATACAGGCACACGTATACACAAGCATACGTTCCCACATTCATGTGCACGTATACAATCGCTCACACACTCATCCAACATGGAGACATACAAAAATGAACACTGTACACACACTCCCACTCCCCATGTATACTTTACCTCTGGGGTGTAGACCAGGAGGACCGCCCCAGCTCCCGCAGTAGTCCGGAGGCCCACCAGCCCAGAACCTGACTCGACGGCCAGCTCCTCCTCTCAGCCCCCAGCCGGCGAACAGAAAGAGCGGGGCCCCGCCTCTCCCGCTCTAATATGATGTTGGTGAGTGTTGTTCTAAAGTGCTTTTAAAACAGGAGGAGGATATGGCTCTGAACACCTCTCCTCCCGAGAACCCTCACTGTCTATGTGCGATTTAAAATTGAGAAGTAGACACTGGCGCCAGAGGTAAGGATGAATGAACAGACCGCCCTCTTGACACCATTCAGTGTGTCCACCCCAAGGCCCTATATGTATGTGTCATGAAAGGGTAGGTAATGGGAATGTCTAAGTTGTGAATTAAAATAGAGATACAGGTGGTCACTAGGGGACAAAGGAGGAATACCTCCCCTGCACCCCAGCAACTCACCTGCACCTCCAGGCCCTACATGAGTGTTGGTGTGATGGAGCGGGAGAAGGGGAGCATTAAGGGATGGGAAGGAAAGGAAGAATGGGGGGGAATGCCACCCCCACCCCGGTGCCAGCTCCCCTGCTGACCCCCATAGGCACCCCCGCTCCCCAGAAACCATCCAGGGCAGGGGACCCAGGCCCGACGAGACCAGGGCCCACGCCAGCGGTACCACCAGGCGACCCGGAGAACGGCGCAGCCCTCCGGCCCCCACCACCATGCAAAAACTATGCCCATCCCAACATTCAGTCAACTCCCAAACTACATATGACAATAGAAACCCAGGCCGAGTCCATCCTCCACCTCTGTTAACTCCCCCCGCCTGCAGAGTGGGCACCTCATGAGCAGGGACCACCTGCAGACAGATGGCAACAACTTCCCCGCCAGCTAACGAGGCCCCCAGTTCCGCCGATGCGCTGAGAGCCCCCGCGCCAGGGCCGGGCCCAGGTATATTCACTGACCCACAACCCCGGTGACACACCCCACAGGACCCAAGCCCCCCAGACCCAGCCAGAACCCCAGCCCAGAGGCGGAGCAGCCCCAGAACCCCAGGCCCGCCCGGAGCCTCCCGGGCGCGGCACGGCTACCAGGCTGGCAGCCCACGTCCACCAGCACAGGCTCCGCCAGTAGCAGCACAGGCTCCGCCAGTAGAACTTTACACAGAACTGAAAGGTAGAAAACATAATATGTGTTAAACAATGTTATCAGCAAATGATTAAGTCATGTATTATAATGCAGAAGATTATTAATGCTATGCTACACTTTTAATGAGTGACTCACATACATCGGTGGAGGGGCCTGCCAAGATGCACATCTCTCTATTCTAATAAAATAAATCTTGAGGAGAGAGACGAGACTTTCTCAGAGAGACACTTTCACATCCCGTGAGACGAGACTTTGTGCCAAGAGATTTAACTACGTCTGGGGCCGGAAATAAAAGACAAGGAGTAGATGACAAAGTTAAATGTTAATTGAAAAACATTGGCGCTTTACACATGCAGAGCACGTTAGACATAATGGAAGTACGAAAATTTGCAAGTCTCAAAAAAATGATAGTAAAGATCACATTAGCACAAACAAGCGGAAATTATTACTCGGTGAACAGCGAAAAGAGATCAGATATATTGTTTGGATTTAAACTTTAGGTCGGAGACTTGTAGATCATCTAATTTGTGTTGCCATCAGAGAAAAGTAGCGTTTCTTCCCAATGAAGAGGCATGTCCGTGAGAATTAAAAGTTTTCTTGTTTGGTGAATGTCAAATACACACATGTGAGCAGCAGAGACATGAAGTTGCTGGCGTGTAGCGCAGGTAAGGCGAGCCAAGTGAGCAGGAGGCAACGGCTACTAGTATTACCAAAATAAATCTCCAATAAGGGTTGTATTCTCCCCAAGTGACTTTTGTTTCTTTAAAGCCACAGCTAATGTAAGTATGTTAATAATCAACAAATACAGTTGTTTAATTTTTCCTACATACTTGCATGTCACACACCCTTAACAATGAGAAACAGCCGACCTTGGTGCCACAATCACTCCTAACCTATTAATTGCTATATTCAGGTTTACTTCCATACTGGTGTAAAGTGGAGAAGGGCAGACTGACTGTAATAACCTTTAGCATACCTTTGCTTAAATGGAAGAATCCTAATCCACCTTTGATAAGTCAGTGGGTAACTGCTGCCCTATGTTATTTGAAATTGGGGAAAAAAAAACCAAAATTCTCAAAAACCTTTTTAAAAACATGGAAACAATTAATTAAAAAAAATCAGAATAAGCATTCATTTAGGGGAGAAAGGATGTGTCTCCTTTTTTTGCTCTTTCTCACGGGTGGGGATTGAATTCTTGTTTTTTGGGGGGGTTTTGAAATTATTTGTTGTATTAGTTCTTCAGATTTTATTTGCTTAATTGCATACCACGTTACTTTAACAAATCCATCCATCACCCAACCCGCTATATCCTAACTACAGGGTCACGGGTGTCTGCTGGAGCCAATCCCAGCCAACACAGGGCGCAAGGCAGGAAACAAACCCCGGTCAGGGCGCCAGCCTACCGCAGTGCTAAAATAAATAGAATAAATTTAAACGCGATATTTTCCTCTGTTACATGCCCTGTCGATCCTCAAATAGCTGGGTGTTCGTTTGACGGCATCCATGCTGGAATGTGCCGTCTGTAGAAGCGCCTGTCCGCGCAAACCTCAACCACGCGTCACACACACCCCACTGTGACAAACAAAAAATGTCTCCCTAATGAACTAAAGAAAAACATAAACGGTCCAGCATCCCAACGATCCATCAATTTTCTAAACCCACTTATCCAGAGAAAAGAACGCGGGGGAGCCGGAGCCTAAGTCGGCAAGAATTCGGGGCGATGCAGGACGGCAGCCCATCGTAGGGTGAACGAACGGACACAGACGGGTCAAATAACCTGCAAGTCTTTCAAAACAGTTAAGTGATGACATCTGAATATTACGCCATGCTTACATTTTCTAACTTTTTAAAAATATAAAAGGAACTGATTATTTTGCCACAAGTATAATAAATAGACAACCAAAAAAGAGTTTTCTATCGTTCCAGCATCATTAACAGAACATGTGTACATTCTGATTGCAAAGCTTTAATTGTGAGATGTACGCTTTACTGCAACTTTCTATTACAAACAATTCATGCAATGACACTTAAGAGATGATATACATTTTTATTGGTAATGTTGTGAATCTAAAAAATGCAAATATTTTTTTATTGTTCGCTGTGCTCCCCAAACTCCGCCCCCGCCCATATTCGGCACGTCTGGAGTGAGTGGGCAGGGCTGCGATGTGCTGGTGAAATGAGGGGCGGTGCTTGAGCACTTGTTAAAAGTAACCTTTTCAAATTACATTTCTTCTGTATGTATTTATTTAAGGTGTCTCGGATTAACATTTTATTAATTTGTGTAAGTCTCGCATTTTGTTATCCCGGTACAGGTGACCGTGTGGCACTTTAATGTTTAAGTGTCTTTGCTTGCTCACCTGGCCCTGGTGGTCCACGTAATAGAAGTACTCCCGTACTCGGGGCTCCGGGCTCTGCCCTTGCACGTAGCTCAAGACTCGACTAGCTTGCCGCGGCCTCCTTATTAACCGCCGAGTCAAAGATGCGATTCGAAGCATCTCCGGTTCGTATAAAATCCGCGCCTAGTTTATCCTTGGGAACAGCCTTTCAGTGACACACCTTCCCGATTTGCCTGTGGCTCTCTTGTTAACATAATCTTCTACTTCTTCTTTTTTACTGAGTTTTTACACTCTGTGGTGCATTACCGCCATCTTCTGCACCGGAGGTGTAAATAACCCATATCTGTTTTATAATCCAGACCGTGTTAAAAAAAAAATACTTTACCACGTGGCACTACAATTTTTCAATCTGAGTATCAACATAATCTGAAATTACCCATGGGAATAATAAAGTGTATTTTATCTAATGTAGTCTAATTTAATAAGAAAATCGATACCATACCTGAAACAATATTATCAAAATGACAATGGAACCATAAATAGACAAATTTAAATAAATATATAACGTTTTTGTTTCCATGCAAGCATATTTCTTACAAGAATATTAATACAAGAGAAAAATGGAAAGCAAACGTAATGTTAATAAATCAATCATTTTCATTGAAAACATGGAATATGTTCCTGAGACATATTTACTGCCAGTTAAATACTTAGTGCAAGCTTTAGGAAAGCTGACAGTAATTCATTCTTGGCGTGCTGCGCAAGAATGAGGTGACTTTTGAAAGGACTGAATGAATGGTCACTTAAGATAGTCACTCGACCTAAGGAATAAAGTGGTCACAAAAATCGATGCAGTTTATTTATCTCGTTTTAAATAAAGTTTTCCAGATGAGGAGGAGGTTGGGAGCATGCGCTGATGACGCGGTGTCGCACCCACCACCACACGGCGAGCCACCCGGGTTGGGACCCGAGGGTTGCGGGTGGAGTGCCAATCCTGCCACCAACCCCCAAGTTTTCCCTGTAAATTGGAAGACCTGCTTGCGGGGCTGGACGTAGATTAACGTCATACGCAGGACGAAGCAATTGCAAGTTAAGGGCCTTTTTCAGATGAGCCTCGCCATTAATATAGCCTAACAACATAATTTTGTTCGCAAATAATTCAGCATATTCCGGTTTTAATTTAACAAGTCAATGACTCAATAAAAAAACTTAGCTAATGCATTCCTAAAAATGTACCTTTTTTTTTGCAGGATAAACCTACTTGAATAATTTGGCGAACATTCCACTTTGAAATGTTTAATGCTGACATCGCGCTGAATGTCTGCAGCTTTTGTTTCAACCTTTTGATATTTTCTGATATTCTCAATGGTCCAAACATTTCCTTCACGTTACTGTTAGACTGAAATTTGTTAAAACACTTTAAAAGTATCGCGAGAAGAAATTCTTCCACGCCGAATCACCATAAACATACTGCAGTATCTTCTTTGCCCCTCTGGTACTGATTTGATAGATAGATAGATAGATAGATAGATAGATAGATAGATAGATAGATAGATAGATAGATACTTTATTAATCCCAAGGGGAAATTCACATAATCCAGCAGCAGTATACTGATACAAAGAAACAATATTAAATTAAATAGTAATAAATATAAAAAAAATTAAAATAAAATTTATGTTAGCATTTACTCCCCCGGGTGGAATTGAAGAGTCGCATAGTGTGGGGGAGGAATGATCTCCTCAGTCTGTCAGTGGAGCAGGACGGTGACAAAAGTCTGTCACTGAAGCTACTCCTCTGTCTGGAGATGATCCTGTTCAGTGGATGCAGTGGATTCTTCATGATTGACAGGAGTTTGCTTAGTGCCCGTCGCTCTGCCACAGATGTTAAACTGTCCAACATTACTCCTACAATAGAGCCTGCCTTCTTAACAAGTTTGTCCAGGCGTGAGGCGTCTTTCATCTTTATGCTGCCACCCCAGCACACCACCGCGTAGAAGAGGGCACTCGCCACAACCGTCTGGTAGAACATCTGCAGCATCTTACTGCAGATGTTGAAGGATGCCAACCTTCTCAGAAAGTATAGTCTGCTCTGACCTTTCTTACATAGAGCATCAGTATTGGCAGTATTTGGGTTCAGTGTGTGTCATAACAGCGAATACTATTTGTACATGGCCGCTGAAAACTGAATTTAGCATACAGCACAGCGGTGGCACTAAATACACGGCCGGTTTTTGTTTAATAATGAACTTTGGACCTTGCACAGATCCTTCAAGAAGGATGTGCTCTCTTACTGATATCAGTGCCAGCCCTGATTGTGAAATGTTACTGATTTTAAGGTTTGATTGACATTTCTGCCAGGGATTTGCTCTTAATTGGGTACAACCGGTACTTCCTTTAAGGCAAACTAGGCAATCTGAGATCTCTGCATCTCTGAGCCTCCATCCTGGAACTCCAAGTAGGTGCAGCTAACATCAGCATACTTGGCATTACTTGATTCAGATAACCCCCTACATACCTAATCTTAACCTTAGTGCAAAAGGGTGGAACTCTGGGGGTCTACAGCTGGGGTCTATTGGTGCCCATTAGAGTCAACGTCACATACTTGGAGCTGCAGATTTACAAGAGTCTTTGCTTAACCTAAATGGTAGAACAGGTGCCGTATCCGATTCAAAACACACAATCACCCCCCCAGGGCGGCAATATTTCAGGGAAGTATTTTTAACGACACAATACAGTCACTCAAAATAACTGTCCGATTGCATTGTTGTATTTTATTTTCACATACTTCCAATAGTAGTATGTGAGGACAGCTGCACTCAAACACTTTGCTAGGGCTGATTTAATATAATCATCTCCCAAATGGGTTTACCTTAAATCTTAACACACTATAGCAGTCCTTCATAATCCATTACTTGCAGGAATGCAAACAAAAGAATCAAAAATGGAGAAAAAGGACACAAAACAAAGACCTGAACCCCTTGTAGGAAAAATTCTGTGAGGTCGTCCATTGGTTTAGTAATATTGATTCTTAGTTATTTTGGATTATTTCCATACATGAGAAGAGAGTAAATACGAATCATGGGCAAAGATGTTAATACTTGTGATGCACCATCTGTTGGAATGACAAATGCAATCAACAACAACAACATTTATTTCTATAGCACATTTTCATACAAAAATGTAGCTCAAAGTGCTTTACATAATGAAGAATAGAAAAATAAAAGGCACGGTAAGAAAATAAAATCAGTCAACATTAAGTAAAATCGAATAAGAGTAAGGTCCGATGGCCAAGGAGGACAGAAAAAACAAAAAAAAAAACTCCAGATGCCTGGAGAAAAAAATAAAATCTGCAGGGGTTCCAGACCATGAGACCACCCAGACCCTCTGGGCATTCTACCTAACATAAATGAAACAGTCCTCTTTGGATTTAGGTTTCACACGGAAGGACTTGATGATGATGGCCATGCAGACTTCTGGCTTTTAATCCATCACTGTTGGAACATCACGGTGCTTTGATTAGATGGTGGAAAGGACACCAGAAAAAGAAACAGAAGAGAAAGTAGCATTTTATTACTTAGTTGCCAAAAAGCACTTCCAAAAATGAGCACTAGAGGGGAAATTATCAAACCTGGGTATTTAGCAGTGCAATATAATATAATATAATATAATATAATATAATATAATATAATATAATATAATATAATATAATATAATATAATATATAAACGTCTGCACGTGGAAGTGTGTGTGTGTGTCTGTCTGTGCGGCCTGGAAGTGCGAGGCTACAGCTTGAAGCAGAACGAAAGTGACTCCTTCACCAAAGTCAGTACCGCCGCTCCCTATACGCAGAGTACGCAGTCTGCGTAGGGCACCAACTCCCAGGGGGGCACCATCCCAGCTGCTCAAAAAAATCGTTTTTATATATTATAATAATAAATTAATATTAATAATATACAAATAAACAAAAATATAAACATATCTATATATTGCATTTTACGGTGAACGCAGAGTAGGCTAAGCACACGTGATGACGCGCGCGCCCTCATGTATTTACTTTTATTTGAATAAAGTTCTATTTTGGCCCCTATAGTAGGTGTGTTTTTTTATTATTTTATTTTTACTTCCGTAATATTTGGCACAAAAGTCAATTTCTGCTTAGGGCACCCATTTGGCCAGCAGCAGCCCTGACCAAAGTGAAACCGCTGAGGAAAGACAAACTCACTCAGCCGCTAATACACAAGCGAGGCGAGCACATCAGCAAACGAAACCTTGGAGGAGAGAGAAACTCGCTTAGCTGCAAACTGAAACTGCTGACTATGCATTTTATTTTTTTTTCTGACGATTTCTTTAGTTTCCAGGAGCCTTAACTTTTGACAGCACGGGCTTACACAGCTAGTATAATATAACAAGTAACGGCGCACTGTACGATGCTGTGCAGTGAATCCACTTGACTTGAGTTTTGATTCCTAGTTCTCATCCTCTTTCTTTCTCTGCACGTTTACCATTCGTTTGCTCAGAGGTTGATGCGCTTGCTGCTTTCTGGGCAGCTCTTCTTTTCTCCACCCTAGCGGCCCACTTCTTCTCTTCTTTTGTCGCCATCTTTTCGCATTAAAACTGATTAAGTCAGTGTTTGTGTTGCAATTACTTGGTACGTTTTCTTTAATTTTTCACTCAAGCTGGCACTTAAGTGGGCGGCACGGTGGCGCAGTGGTAGCGCTGCTGCCTCGCAGTTAGGAGACCCGGGTTCGCTTCCCGGTTCCTCCCTGCGTGGAGTTTGCATGTTCTCCCCGTGTCTGCGTGGGTTTCCTCCGGGCGCTCTGGTTTCCTCCCACAATCCACAGACATGCAGGTTAGGTGGATTGGCGATTCTAAATTGGCCCTAGTGTGTGCTTGGTGTGTTTGTGTGTGTCCTGTGGTGGGTTGGCACCCTGCCCAGGTTTGGTTCCTGCCTTGTGCCCTGTGTTGGCTGGGATTGGCTCCGGCAGACCCCCGTGACCCTGTGTTCGGATTCAGCGGGTTAGAAGATGGATGGCACTTAAGTCTTCAATCTGTCTCAAGAATCATTTAAGATATGAAGAGGTAGAGGAAGTGACGGCGAAGGTGGTAGGGAATGAGAATGGCGCCACACGACTGCCATTTGATATTGATTCTACAATAAAATAAAATAAAAATACTGTATAAATAGGAATAACCTTGGAGGTCAATCATCACCCCGAAAGCGGATAGTAGACGTCACGTAGTATATGTGTACCAAATTTCAGGTCAATCGGTGAAACGGTTTGCGAGCTACAAGTGACTTAAAATCCTGGACAGACAAACGGACAGCCACAGTAGCGTATTATATAGAAAGATATACTATATTAATAATAATAATAATAATAAACACAGAACTTTATAAAAAATAAAAGGGCTTTATGTCCACAAAAATGCTTTGTTAAACAGTGAAGCACCAAAGCGTACAAAAGGCAGAAAGAATTTGTCGCAATCCCAAGCAAACATATTTCCAAAAATCAGAAATCCATAGCGAGGGCAAAACACCGGACAGAAGGTCAAATATCCAGAAGCATCAAAAAGCACATTAGAAACAGCGAAACTCACCAAACTCTCAAGCGCCTTTGAATGAACTGCCAGGAACTGTGGGAGACCCTCCAGATTTCTGGGCAGTTCCTGGCTGTGATTGGCAGGTGCCCCCCGCCTCTTGGGGGACCACCCACAATAACATTTGGAATATAACCGAGTCATTGACACCTAGACAAAATGAAAAGATAAGAATACAAATAATAAACTCAAATGATATCAATGCAAACAAAAGAATCAAAAATGGAGAGAGAGGACAGAAAACAAAGACCTGAACCCCAGCCAGGGAAGAAATCCTGGCCGAAATTTAAGACGCACCTTTATTAAAGCGGATTACTGTTAACATCATATTGGCAACATTTCACATCAATAAATGTAATGTTATCAATGGATTCAAGATAAAGTTCAATTGTATGTTAAGAACATTTCATCTTTAAAAAATAGCATTCTTTTAGAGCTGTTAATTTGTTTTTCTGTAACATCCTTGAAAGTATCTCGGCAATTTATCTGTTTGTTGTTTGTTACTGTCATTTTATAAACATTTAAAAAAATGTAAATGGATAGAAGGACCTTAAGAATGAAAGGAAACACAAAATACAAGGAAATTTGGAGACCGGAATCTGCCGCGGGGCAGCAAACACCAAATACATGACGTTTTTTAGCTATCAAAGACGTGCAGAAATACACGAGGTGTGACGTCAGAAGTGGAATCATTGTGTCAGATGTATTGTCATTGGTGCACAGCCCACAGAGTTCAATGGAATTCCTGCCTGCATGTCTTCTGGGATCACTGTGTACTGTTTGATAAGTGACCATATTTGTTCTTAATGACCGACTCTTCAGCAACCCTACCACGACTCGCCGATGGCACCCGTCTCTGAATTTACTGGAGTGAGTGCTGATGTCCAGGAGAGTGAGACTCTTTGGGATGGCTAAGGTCATTCATTGTATTCTCTGGTTGTATCACAGCCCATCACTTCCATAGACCCGAGGTGGAGTCCTCACAAGGTGTCTTTTGGATGTGGAAGAAAAGCTGACATGAATAGTGACCAGGCCAGGATTCAAAAGACTCTAGCTGCGGACCCCCAGATCTCCACTCCATTGCGGAGGTTGTCGCTTTACATTATACATCACTGACAACACCCGGTTACACTCTGGTTAAGATGAGGTCCACCTGACTCAAGTGAAGTAAATCAGGTGACAAAAACCTGCAATCCAATTGGCTTTCCAGCAGAACTCCTGAATTGTGGAGCTGTGGGGGTCTGTAGTTGGACCCGTCAGGTATCATCACAAACATGCACTCAGCACCTTTTAAACCTGAATTAAAAGACCTTTGGTGAAATGCTCGTTGACTTGGGCTATCTTCACAAACGGCCATCTAATCGTTCACCCTTGGTTATTGCTTGGCCGTTTTTGCACTCCTCATTGTTGCACTGCATTTCCCATGGGGTCCCTGAATATCACCACAAGGTTGAAAATCGGTACATTTCACAATTAATTGGTGGTCCTGCGATGGTGTGGCGCCCCACTCTGGGTTGGCTCCTGCCTGGCATGTGCTTAGTGTGGATATGGCTCTGTTCCCTGTGACCATGAGCTGGATTAAATGGGTCTGTAAGTGTTTTCTTAAAAATACTGGGTGGTATCGTCCAATGCCAGGTTATATTCAAACCACTGAGAAGTCTTATATGGAAGGGAAGTGAAATCTTAATTTCATAACATAATGCATTATAATGGAGCTGATGAGTTTTGTCAGCCTGGAGATGAGCCACCAAATAGATGAGATGGCATCCCATTATTCAAATGTGCAACTTCAGCGCTAGCTGCAGGGGAGCGTAGAAAAAGGGCAAGTCTGCTAAAGTTGCAAGTGTGGTGGGCAACAGCCAGCCGCCCTATTGTGAGGGCAGTGAGCGGAGTGAAAAGCTACAGTCCAGTTTACCGTGAAACCTTCATTTCCATTGTAATGTGCTGCGAACAGACAGCAGTTCTCCACTGTGTAATATACAGCTTCCAAAAAGTATACCGTCTTTATTGCAAGCGCAACATTACTTTACAGATTATGAGAGAGCAAACAGAAATTATGAGAGATACTTCATAATAATGAGAAAATAAATCTGAGAGAAATTAAAAGTATGAAGCAGTAGTTCATAATAATTATAGGACAGTAAATTGAAATTGTGAGGTAGTAAGCCATAATTATGAGAAAGTATATGAAGATAAAGTAAGTCATAATAATAAGATACTAAATTGGAATTATTGGATAGTAAATCAAAATGGTGAGGTAGTCATAATTATGGAAATAAAGGAAGCCACTAATAATAAGATACTGAATAGAAATTATGAATTAGTAAATCAAAATTATGAGATAGTAAATCCTAATTAATAATTGTTAAATCCAAAAAATGAAACAGTGAGTCATAATTATGAGATACCACATCTAAATTACAAGTTATATTTATGAGAAAGAAAATTGGAATTATGAAATAATATTTCAAAATTATGGAATGGTAAATCATCTGCATATGCAGTACATATACATATACAGCCATGCACTTCAGAAGAGATCCCACACCTGAAGCTAAGCACGTTCAGGCCCGGCCAGTACTTGGATGGGAGACCATCTAAGAAAAGTATGGGCTGCTCCGGGAAGAGGCGTTGGTGAGGCCAGCAGGGGGCACTAACCCTGTGGTCTGTGTGAGGATCCCAATACCCTAAGTGCAGTGACGGGGACACTGTGCTGTAAAAATGGTCATGTCCTTTGGATGACTCGTAAACCCGAGGTCCTGACTCTCTGTAGTCATTAAAGATCCCTGGGCATCCTTTGTAAAGAGTAGGGTGATCTCAGAATTGAATTCCTTGAGGTAGAAAAATCCAGATAAGTATTAACATTGACCCAAAAGACCACAGAAAACTAAATAAAAATGAAAGAAATATGACAATCATATCAGTCCATAATCCAATAGGCCAATTAAAAAAGGCAAAATGATATAACATTGAAAAATCCAAATGAGAACAAAATCAGTAGCACTGAAAACAGCAAGAAAAGCTTTGATTTCCTCTGTCCTCATAATGTTACCGCAACACAAAATGTTTACTTAAAAGCAGACAGAAAATGGGTGTTACAGTAGGTAAAGGGAAGGACTGAGCTGGAGGCCAATCTCTCTGCTAACACCACCAACAACTGTCATTCCTTAAAGCTTGTAAAGAATAAATATGCCTGCCTTCAATTTACGCAACTGAACAATATGCTAAAATTTTATTATGACCCTTATACTCTGGATATGTTGATCATAATTTTATATTACTCTTTGTTATTCACTTAATTGTGATATTTTATAAGGAGTTTGTCCTCTGTTTAATTTTTCACTTGTTCTTGAAAAATATGTTAATTGCCCATTGATAATATCAACTGCAGATTGTGGATAAAATTGTTTTTAGAATATGAAAAAAAAATGTAAAGTCTTCAAGCATAACGTCTCGAACCCTAAATTGAATTAAGCGGTTTTGAAAGTGTCAGTTGTGTTTTAATCATTACAGCCTGTCACCTTGATGGACGTCCTGTTAGGTGGCAGCTTAAATGAATGCGTATTTTATGTTTCATTTCTGTTTTTGTTCATTTTGAGCTGTTATCTTTAATATCTTTATGTTATTGCTATTGGTTTCGTTTGTAATTCTATAATGAAGTTTTACTGTTCCCTGTTCTTTGTGGGTGGAGCACCAGGGGCGGGGCTACCTTGACGTTAATGCTCTTGAGCCCTCCCACAGGCTTTATAAGCGAGCTAAGAAGGAGATCACTCATTAACTGTGCAGTATGTGAGTATTCATATTTATTGTTGTTGGCTTTCCTGCTTTACTGAGTAACTCTTACTCTGTATTAAGAATTCTGATTTTGGATATCCTTTTAATGACTTGTTTTCTACCTTTTGACGCAACACTTTCTGCCTATTTTTGCTCTATTGTGCTCTTCTTTTTTATATTTCAAATTTTATTAAAATAAATCCTTGATTTATAAGGATTCTCCAGTTATACAAGTCCTGGGTTTATGGTTGTCCCTACCCTTGTGGGGGTTTTGTTGTATTTTTTGTATATTTTTAGTTGTTTAACCAGCTCCCCATTTTTAAGCCTGCTCCAGCAGAAGTCAGCAGGTAGTATTAGGGGTCCAGCTGAGTTCAGGCGAGCCTCTGTAGGCCGACCAGTTAAAATTCTGGCCTGTTTCCTTGCCTGTTTTTGGAGGCCTGTCACTGATTTTGCCATTGTGAAAACCTCACATCATAACACATCCTTAATGATAATGAAGAATACTTTAGTGCCTTAAGTTACCGTATATACTTGCGTTCAAGTTCTCCCACAGATAAGTCGGGACTTGATTTTACCGTATAATTTCTGGTATTTTATAATGTCGGTCGCATACAGTAAGTCAAATGCGGAAAACTCACGCTATCGGTTCAAGAGATTACGATATGCTAACGCCCAACTGAGAGAGTAACCACAAAGCACACGGCTTTTTTTTTTAATGTATTGTGCCTACGTGACCACACGGTAATACCTGAACTATTCTAAAGTGATGTTTGCACTGATTTGTGTTTTTTGTATCTCACACCCTCACACACCTTTATCGTAAGAGCTTCTCTTATCTACGATGGAGTGTTCGATCAGAAGAAAACATGAAGCTGGTTTTAAATTAAACGTCATTCAAGTGGCGAAAGAAATTGGTAACTGCGCTGCTGCAACAAAATTCGATGTGTCTGAGAAACTGATGCAAGATTAGAGGAGGCAAGAAGATGTAAAAAAAAATGTAAGTGTTGCATTTTTGAACGGGTGTATAAGTCAGGATCACATTTTATGATCGATTTTTCAGGTTTCAAGACCCGACTTATATGTGAGAATATATGGCAATTCATATGATAAAAATTCAAGTGCTTGGCCTGCTGCCTTTTGCTGCATTTGTCACTTTGTTTAATTTTCTAAGGACATGCAGTTCCAAACAATAGCACTCAGACACTTGTACAACCTCATATAAGCCGTAATTATTAAAATAAAAATTAGACAAGACTGAAGAACCTAATTTAAAAACAATTGTTCCGGCAGGCAGTAATTAGTGCCATGTATTACAGCAGAGAGATTTAGTCATTTACATCCAGGTGGGTGCTACATGTTTATAGTGGCTGAAATGGTTCCTTCACTGTTTATATAAAGCAGTTTTATAAATGTAATCAATTATTAGTTATTATTATTGAACATAAAAAGCAACTCACCGTTGCCTATAACAGGCTCCCCTCCCCACCTCACCCGTATCCTGTGAATGAGTGTCATTTTATCAGTGCCCAGTAGATGGCAATGTAGGGCTACGTATACAAACAGCGCTGGGCTTCCTGAATGGACTTTGCTCTGTGAGAATAAGAAATGCTGCTTTGTTTTTGGGTTGAAACACAACACATTTGTAAAGAGGCTTCAATGCTGATTTTCAATGGTATTTGTCAAATTAGATGTAGTTAATGTTTATTGTAACATTTTTTTTTCTTCCTCATTCAGGAGAAATCACATTTTCAGGTCTCCTGACAGAAACTTTGTCAAAATTGAATTTGTTTTTTTTTCTTAGTTCAGGAGATAATTTTTTAGAAGTAAGGAAGAAAGTGTTGGCCATCAAGCATGAAGATAGATAGATAGATAGATAGATAGATAGATAGATAGATAGATAGATAGATAGGAAAGGCACTATATGATAGATAGATAGATTGATTGATTGATTCATGGGGCCTCTATGTGTGCCTTCTTGAGCTGGGGGACCTTGCGGAAGCTGCTAGATTTCAATTCATTATAGTGTAGTGTCTTACCAGTGGTGTTCTTGGTGTCTGTAGTGGTCCCAACTGCCTTCAGGAGCCTCATGTATAAACGGTGCGTATGCACAAAAATGCTGTATAAAAACATTTCCACATGCAAAATCACAATGTATAAAACCTACACTTGGCGTAAAGCCACACACATTTTCACGGTACCTCATACCCTGTCGTACGCAAGTTCTCCACTCTATTTTGCAGACTGGCGGCACCCAGCATCAAAGCAGTGCTACTGTTCCTGTGTGATTTATCTTTCTTTTTCAGATCCACATCCCTGACGTGGCTTTATAAATACACAGAAACTAACCGCATATTGTTTATTAGTGTAATGCATCTGATTGTAATTAACCTGTAACAATATAATGGTCCACAGAATGGTCAAACTATTCCAAATACCATAACTGCTTTAGCGTTGTAACTCTTAATGCACCTCAGATCCCACAGCGGATCATCTTTTTCCATATTACTCTCACTGCACCACTCGGAGTATTTATATCACTGTATCTGAGTATGAATCACAGCAGCAGCTGATCGGAAAGAGAATTCTCGGTATACAGCATCAAGCACATGCGGCCTCAGCCATTCTGTCTATTGAACTTCTGTCATATGACAAATGTTTCAGAGCCTTTCCTGTATGGACCTCGCAGTTCAGAAACAGTTTCATCCCAAGAACTCTAATCGCACTCAGTCAGTCCATCAAGTGCTCCTTGTAGAACTGTTTGGATTTATAAGTACAATTACCTCACTGTAAACTTGCATTACAGTTATAATATTGCACAACCTGAGCCACTTTATAAAGCGCGTATTTACATATGATGACAATATCATTTTTAAGATGAAATGCAGCAAAATATGTTTATTATATTATACAGATAAAACTTTAACTACACGGTGCCGCAGCGCTCGTGAGCCGCTGGCGCTCTGTTCACGGATTGTTCCTGCCTTCTGCTGTATTCTTGCTTGTGCTGACGCGACACTGGAAGGATAGATGGATGGAATAATTAAACACGTACTCCAAAGATATTTCAATGTTCCTTAAAAGTTTTGAAGAACTAGCGCTCTAAGCTTACAGATGGCTTAACGTCTATTACAGAGCTGATTGTGTGGCGATTGGGTATTTGGAGAAAGAAAAGTAAGGACAGGAATTGGGGGTTAGTATGTTTGAAAGAGACAGTACTGCTACAATAAAGTATTTCATCGAAGGTAGCCCACGGCGCAGCAAGCATCTTGCATGAGACATGAACAATCACTGCGCCACCGTGTTCCCATTTTTAATAACATGCTTTAACTCCTATCATCATGAAAATATCGCGTATACATCTCAGTATTTTAATTATTCAGAGAGCTGTAATATCACTAATGTAATGGTTTCTGTGTCCTGTCGGAGGAAGAGAAAGCCCGGAAGCACGTAGTGATTCACACACATAGAGCACATAGAAGATCAAATACAAAACAAAGCATTTAACGTGTTACTTTAGTTACAATGGGGTTGAGAAACTAGTAAATTAAATGATTTTAAGATTAAGTTTATGATGTTCTACTTTAATGACAAAATAAACTACGTGATTTAAGTGGAAATTTCCAGATTAAAGTTGACATTTCGTGCTTTTTCCCCCACTGTGTGCCTATTTTTTTTTCTCTGCACCCTAATAAGCTTTCATATGACACTCAGACGCTGGGCTACAACTCGCCTTTTCACGGTGACTTTGATATCTGACAACATCTTTTTTATTTCGGGAACTGTGTGACTTTGTGAACGTGAGCTTTCAAGTTTTTTTCGACACTCTGTCACTCGATCAACTTCCTTTTGTTGTTAATACCACTGTTTAAACCAACAAATAGTATGTTTTTCTTTGCCTTCACTTGGTATTCTCTGAAATTCTTCTATTTCCCTCTTGCTTTTGTCATTGCTTTTTCACAGAAGGCTGAGCTTAAGGGCTATTTATATTGATTTGCATATTCAAAGAGGAGTAATTCTGGGAGGAGTTGGGGCAGGACAGCAGGCGCGTGCCGAAGAACGTGGAGGTTGGCGTACGCACAAATTTATACATCTGGATTTTTTTGTGCATACTCACATTTCCGTTTTTGTCCGTACGCCATGTTATAGTGTGAATTCTACGCACGCCGTTATACATGAGGCCCCAGATCTTTGACGAGCTCCTCCCATGTAGCTTTGGGCTGATCCATCACCTTTCTCATAATCATCCTCACCCCATGAGACAAGATCTTGCATGGAGCTCCAGACCGAGGGAGATTGATGGCCATTTTATATTTCCTCCATTTCTGGATAATCACACCAGCAGTTGTCACCTTGTCACTAAGCTTCATGCTGATGGTCTTGAAGTCCATTCCAGCCTTATGCAGGTCTTGTCCCTGACGTCCTCTGACAGCTCTTTAGTTTTGCCCATGGTGGTGGAGAAGTTGGAATGGAAGAAATTGATTCTGTGGACCGGTGTGCTTTATACACATAACGAGTTGAGATCAGGAGTATCTGTCATTGATCGATCGATTGATTGTAATCCGTGTGCCACGTGGGCATACGGCCAATCCGTGGGAGCCAGAATTCTAGCTGGGCTGTAGTGGATCAAATACTCATTTCTCTCAATGACATGCAAATCAATTTATAACTTTGATGTAATGTGTTTTTTCTTAATTTTTCTTGTTATTCTGTCTCTCCCCATTAAAATGAAACTACCATAAAAATTAGAGACTGTTCATTTCTTTGTAAGTGAGCAAACTTACACATTCAGCAGAGGATTCAATTATTATTTCCCCCACTGTAAATTGCATACAATGTGAGTATGGTAGGTTTTATAATTTTTTTTTAGCTTATTTTCATGCAAAGTCTGGTCTGTGGGTCTTTTTGAGGCCTCACAGCGTTTCACTAAGTCATTTGTAGTGAAGCCCAGCAGCTTATCTTTCTAGAAGACACACAAAGAAAAAATAAAAAGAAGCATTGAGACCACCAACTGCATTTCAATAATTTATTTAAACAATGTTAATTTTGTTTTGTTTTTTTTTTTTCTTTAAATTTCTATTTGTGTCACACATCCTTGAAAGTGAAATGTCAACGTACAACTGAAGGGGGGGATGCATTACCTTCCCCCTTCCCAGCCATCCTCAAGTATTAAAAATAACATTAACAACAGCAGTCTGAACATACAGAACTGTAATAAATAAATCTTGCAGAAAAAACAAAAAAAAAAATCAACTTTTAAGTATTAATGTTGAGAGATTTTTTTTCAATTACAAAACAAAAAAAGATAATACAAACATTCAAGGTATTAATTGAGAGTATTCAGTGTGTGAAAAAGTCTGCGTTCTGGTCACCGGACGAGCCGCTCTCACATCAGTTTCATGTGCAGGTTATTAAGACAAAAGCCATGCACGTCCACCACCATCATTATGCCACAACTGTAAAAACAGAACTGAACTTCAGACGAGTAGCCTGCAACACTGAGTGAGGACTGCTGTAGTGGCATAAAGGAGCCACAAGGTGGCACAGCAGGCTAATGGCTCAGAGGCTCCTGGTGGGCTACGCTATCTAATGTGCATGTGCTTTGTTTGATCTGAGCTCTCGATTGTGATCACTTAAAAGATACCCTTAATTGAAATCACATGTGCCTTAATTACTTTCTAATGGCTCCAAATTCATGAGTTTTCTATTTGTGATCCAAGCTACTGCCAAAGCTCTGCTATTGTTGCTACCATCTGTGCAGGTGCTACGTGGGCAGATTCTGTAGTTCAGAGCGCATACGGGATTAGTGCAGAAAACATCGACTAGCAGCTGCACGCACAAAGGCAAATGTGAATGCGAGATGGCCTGACTAAATACACAACTGAACAGAAAACAAAAGACACAGCAGGTCAGTGGAACCCAAGGTGGAGAACGTCGTCTCTGAATCAGACGGACCATCGACTTATATCTCACTCTTGTCTGTCACCAGGAGGTTCCTCCCGATAGCTACACAGCCAAGATGTGTCAAGTATGTGAGGAAGATCTTTTCTGTTGTTTGCACCCTGTTTTGTACATGTACACGACAAAAAGGCCCGTGAATTTGCTAAAGCAAATCGTCAAGATGGCAAGTCTCTTAACTTCGGTTTCTCAAGCCGAAGTAACAAGGAAAATCCAGGAGCCTACAAGATGCACGTGGGGGATCTTCAACTGGACAATGCCCTTTGAGGAGTCACCCTCACTGTCTTTAGGCCAACCTTTAGCTGAAACAGATGGCAGTGAATATTAAACTTGAGAAACCGAACGTTCAGATCGCCAAGGATGGAATTCAAGTATCCATAATGTTGCGTCTCAGTCGGACATTTATCAGGTTAGAAAGCCTACTCGGTAATGCTACGACGACAAAACGCGCACACACGTAGACGTTTGCCATCAAATGGGCCTGACATACACTACTGAGTTGGGTGGAAACGTCAACACTTGTTTAAGCTATGCGTTCTATTTTCAGTGGTTCTCCTTCTTCTAGACGATGGTGTTGCTTTCAAGTGACCAGTTTGAATACTGCGGAACAGAAGGTGGTTGCGGCCTGGCAAATAGATGTTTCAACAGTGCAGCCCTCATTTCGGCAAACGCATCGGCCACCTGAAAATATACGATAAGATTCAATTTGTCTAAGTGTTCATTTCCTTGCAGCACTAGGTATGATCAAAAATTAAATTTAAAAGCAAGGGAACATATTAAAAAATAAGATCTGAGCTCTACGACCCTGGCGTGACACCCGGCTAGCCTGGTCCATGGGCTCAAGTCTGGCTTCCACATGAGATTAAATGATGTCCTGAATACAGAAGAGTGGGGGCAACTAACTTTCTGATTTCTGCTTTTTCAAGTTGCCTATTACTCTGTACTGGACAAAGCTTTAAGAAAATATTATCAATGGATAAAGTAACCATGTTAAGGTTAGGACATTCCTTCTACCATTTATTAGTCTTGGTTAACATGCCATCAGATAATCCTGTTGTACAGGGTGTCAATTGATGGATCAGTTGAGTAGGAAGAGCAGGACTGAAATGAGTCGCAGTCATATGTTGGATGGGATCAGATAGGATTGCTTTGTGACATATGAAATTTGCATAAAGAAGGCAGGCATAACCAGCCCAACGTCCTCAACTCGCTTGGCCACTACATCGTTTTCACCCCAAGGATCATTCATCAAACTTTCTGATCACATCTCCCACTTTAATGATGTTTCGAACACTCGGAGAGCTCCACACTGTGCGGCACAAGAGAAAACCCTCTATGATCTGGCAGTGGGTTGCAAACCCTACTTGAAGTACATTTACTAAAGTAAACAGGAAGAACTTTGTATGTATTTATAAGAAGAAATAGATTCATTCATTCAGATGTTTCCAGCGAGGAAATGCTCAGGGTCCCACATCTCTCTGTTTCACATGGAGAGACCTGAGGCCTCCAAGTCGCTAAGCAGCTGCTTATCTCGTTAGGTTTAAGGTGAGTTCTTGTAGAGCAAGTGGACCCTCTCACTAGGAGGGTATCACATTACATAGTGACAGGCTTATCTGGTTAGAATAAAGGAGATCTTGGTTTGTTTAGCGGAGCAAGTGGCTTATCCCCACTATGAGGGTCTTGCATTACACAGTGGCAGGCTCTCTCTGTCAGCCTTGATGTTTCCTTCATACACTCACATGTGCGATCCCAGACCAATCCTCACTGTCACCAGTGAGGAACTGATCAGGGTCCAACCTCTTCCTTTTTCACATGGAGAAGTCTAAGGAGTCCAATTTAGTAAGCAGCTGCATATCTGGATACAGGAAAAGTGAGATTCTCTACTTAGCAGAGCAAATGGGCTCTCTGACTAGGAGGGTATCACATTTCACAATGGCAGGCTCTCTCTCTCTCTCTCAGCCTTGCCGTCCCTTCCTACACCTGAGCGATCCCAGAGAAGTTCCAAGTGTCATCAGTGAGGAATCACTCATGGTACTGCCTCGCCATCTCACATCCTCATGTGAAAAGGACTGAGTCCTCCAAGTCGGTAGGTGGCTCCTTATCTCATTATACTAAAAGAAGTCTCCTCCTCTCAGTGCAGGAGTGGGCCCTCTGACTAGAAGGAGGCAGGCTTTCTCTCTTTCTCAGCCTCACTGCCCACTTCCTACACTCATCAGAATGACCCCAAACAAGTCCCCAGTGACATCAATGAAAAATGGTCCAAATTCATCTATTCCAAAGTCAAAGCTGAAAGAATACTTAGGGTCCTGCCTCTCTGTTTTACATCCTCATATGGAAAGGGCCGAGACCCCCAAAGTGAGTAACCGGCTGGTTACCTGGTTACACTAAAGGTGATCTTCACCTCCACTCAGCTGGGCAAGTGAGACCTCTGACTAGGAGGGTTATCATATTACACAGTGGAAGGTTCTCAGCCTCGCTGCCTCCGTCCTGCACTCACTCGATTGATCCCAAATGAGTCCCCAAATGGCACTAGCCAAGAATTGGGTTACATTCCCACCACTCCAAATTATTAAGCTGCAGCTTATCGGGTTACACTAAAAGAGATCTTCTCCACTCAGCGGAGCAAGTGGACCTTGAGACTAGGAGGGCATCACATTTCAAAGTGACAGGCTACCCCCTTCCTAAGAATTCAAAGTGTCACCAGCCAGGAATCACTCAGGGTCTGGACTCACGTGAAGAAGCCTAAGGCTTCCAATTCAGTACGTGGCTGCTTATCTGGCTATACTATAGGTGGGCTCCATGGCTCATTGGAGCATGACCATGACAATATCATGCAACTCTCTCGCACAGGCTCACTGCCCCTTCCTGCGATAACCCAAGTGATCCCAAACAAGTCCATCACACTCCATTTCTAGTCCTCGAACAGAGAGGCTGGATGCAAATCTGGGGCCTTTGAGACTACAAGTAGCAACTTACGCAGTTACAATGAAGCAGATCTCCTTTGGGACAGCGGGTAAGGAAACATGCTGTGTCCCGCATTCATGTCCCACCCACTGTCCTCATCTCAGAGAGGATGAGCAGCTTAAAATGGAAGGTGCAGGTAAAATGGGATGGGTAAGAGCAAGAGAGGCCGAGATAGACCCTGCCGCTATGTAAGACGATCTCTCACCGTTAGAAACCCAGCTGACCACCCACCTCACGGGAGTTCTCCTGTAGTGCACCTGAATAACCAACTGATTACTGAATCGGTAGCCCAGGGTTCACAGAGAGCCACTCTTTTGGGGAAAGAAATGGAGAGAGGTGGGAGCCCAAGCAAGTTCTTATTGGTTAAAACATAATTTGTACTTTATGAGATACTATGTGCAGATCACTTCGTTACAACTTATGAGCTTCAACTGCAATAGTTGTTTCCTTTCAGTCCTTACTTCATGTTTTTCCTCTTATCCATTTTTAAATGAGAATTTTCCAACCAGTTCAATTGACTGAGGCCTGGTGATAAGACTGGCATACTGTCCTGCCTTGTGCCCACTGCAGCCAGATAAGTTCCTACTCTCCATGATCCTGAATTGGATTGAGGTGGTTGGATGATAAACGTAAATTGAATTTTGTTTTTTCTGAATGTGTACCTTTAATGGCTCGGCTTTGTGATTGGTGGCTATTGGGCATCTGCTTTGATGGCGTACTCTTTCCACCTCCTCTTCCCCCCAGGCCCTCACCCTCAGCACTATAATAACTTTGTGACATGAGATTATCTGTGAATCTGGTCTTCATTTAAAAGAAGGAGAGCTAGTGCTTCTATCAGGAAGCATGCCATGACATCAGAATTGGAAGGCAGCTAGAGTGTACAGAAATTAAGTTATGGCACATTGCCTTTAGCACCAGCTGGACAAGCTGGCATTGCCCAATACATCCCGCTTGTTTAAAAAAACGTCTATATGTCTAAAATGCTAATGGTTGTCCATCTGTCACACAAACACTTGTGAACCACTGGGCCTTGAACCTTGATCTTACTCTTAGTTGAGAGCTTATGATGTGCCACACATGGTGGGAACAAAAAATTGGAAGTGTTGGCTACCTGGGTGTTTCTGATAGCAAACCATGGCTGAGACATGTACTGAGCCAGACAGTAAAAGAACTGCTGCTTGGGCACATGGCATAGCTGACAGAAAAACAGCAGACGTGTGCCACAAACAACTCCATCAGTCACATTGCCCATGCCATGCTGATCATCAACTACTGGTACTGATGCTGGTTGATGAAGTGACATGGCACACAGAACAACTGGGACACACAACTCTCCAATGCAAAAGTACACTTGACACACTGACATGGCAGATATCTACTGTCAGTTTAGATGGTTTATTGACGGCAAATGAGGAACGATGAGACGGCAGGACACTGCAACACATGCCAAAAGGAGAGGTCAGCCTGCGAAACAACTCCATAACCAAGTATGGTGATCGACAGAGTGATATGGTGGAAGCAAAATGGCTGGTGGTCCATGTTTCCTAGTATGTAATAAAAAATCAGGAGTGGTCTCCGCTAGACTTTCTCGTATACTCAGATATGGGATAGATATTTGAGGAGTAAACTGCAAGAAAATGATTATATTTTTATATTATGTACATGAAAGAACCATCAACAACAAATCAAATCAAATGAATAATATACTGAACAATTATTATAAAAGTTGAATAAATCGGACTCTGTAGCTGCATGAATAAAAAGTAAAGTACCATTCTGGTTAGCGGAAATAGCCCAAAAGTTAATAGAAATCTATGTTTTGTACCAAATACTTGTATGCAAAATTTGGTTAACCTAAGTGAAAGCGCCCTCAAGTTATCGTGTTTACACACACACACACACACACACACACACACACACACAGACATAATTCCAAAAATGGCATTTTAAGACTCAGGGTGTTCTAAAACATCGAGATTCATCAAATTCTCGAAATGGAAATTTTGGAGGATTCCAATACTTTCCCTACACTTCGTATACGAGAAAGTCAGGAAGGTCTAAAACGTTGAGATTCATCAAAATCTCGACATCGAATCTTCAGACGATTACATTACTTTCCCTACACTTCGTATATAACAAAATTTAAAAACACCCCCACTCTGCAACATTTAGCTCTGCCTTCTCTCTAAGGATTCCAAACGTCATTTAAAAAGTATTGCGATGCAAACTGCCGAGCTGAACTGAGGTCCGTCTCAGCAGCACAGCCACCATATGCCATTTCTAACAAGAATGACTCCATGCCTGAAAGCTGGTGTAAACAAGAATGGCTGAAGGAAGCAAACACATTTGAGTAAAAATGTCATTTTGTTCAGCATGATGCAAGACCACTGTTCCACAAAGTCTCAAGGAGACCTAGAACCTATCGCTCTACAACTTCTATTTCTCTAACTCCACCTTCAGCCAGATGTTCCATAGATAGAAAAATTTTGAACATGATTAAAGCTTTAGCATTGCCAAGAAATTCAAAGGTAGGGTCTTCTCAATCTTTTTTTCCCTGATGTGTGGCTGTGAAAACCACAAACAGAACAAACTTGTTTCATGACATTTATGTGATCTGCACCCACGCGCACATTTGAGTGAGTGGCCTCTTCTGTAAGTCCAAGTGACCGAGTGTAATGGAACACTGGGTTTGTAACAGCATCAAATGTACACTGATGCCGATTAAAGCAGAAATCATAGGAGGAGCGTGACATAAAGAGATCAGAGGTGTCTGCAATTCAGAGGGAAAATGGACAAGAATAAACCTTAAAGTGGCTTTGACAGAGATTGTGCCTCAGATTGCGGCATGATTATCTGAAAGTTGTCAAACACGACAGGTTTATCAAGAATGGGCCACCAAACCAAAAAACATCCAGCCAACAGTGATAAAGTGTGTGACAACAGACTGTAGATGAATGGAGGGGACATGAATTGTGCAGGATAACAGAAGGATTCACAAAAACTCAAGTGTAACATTGGTGCCAGCAGTGGGATATCAGAAACACAACTATTTGTATCCTGCCAGGGATGGCTTATGGTTACTGACAACTCGTCTAAATTTCAATGCTGTTAGTAGAAAAAAAACCAAATACGTGGCTGCAGTGGGCTAAGACACACATTCATAATTTAAATGGCCATTTGGGACAATTGTAATAAAATGTACTCGGCTCATTTGGCAAGCCCTGAATCTCTAAAATGTCTGAATTAACGTAAGCCACCCTAATTCAGGGTGTTCAGAAGAACTCTAATGACTTACTTCATGAGGTAGAAGTACACAATCAACAAGAACAGTTACACCAAATAAATAAATGTGTGCTTCAACTTTTAAAATATTCTCAAATGTAGTACAAATTTGTCATTTTTCAGCCTCTGACTGAGGTCCATACAGGGCTACATTCCTAGTAAAGGATCAAAAATAACATCATATTCATAATCACTGATCTTGAAATTGTCTAAAATGACACACCACATGCTTATGTTTGAAATTTGTCATTTTAAACCTTCTGGAAATGGCTCTTCAAGGGCTGGGACCACCAATACAAAATCAAATATCAAAAGAATTATCAGATTTGTGACCAGTAACTTCAAAATAGCATGAAACGACACTCCACATGCCTATATTACTGATCCCAAGTTTGTGAAAAATAGTAACTTAAACTTCTCGTTTCCCATTAGAAGGTGAACCCCCAGGGTCAACTAATATTATCATGTACAACGTCAAGTCCTTCTGATTATTTTTGTTGAAGACACCTATTGGTTTATTCTTTATCATAAGGTTTTATTTTTCGCACAAAATATGGTTTAAAAATGGCCTAAAAAGGAGGTATTTTCAAGTCTAGTGGGCCAAAAATTGGTAGGAACTTCTAAAAATCTCGATGTGTCGCATAACTAGACATCAAGACGACTTAAACGGTATATCACATGTGGGGGTTTTCTCATACTGGTGAGTCAGGAGGAGCTGAAGTGATTTCATATCGTTCATAAGTAATTGTTATAAAAACAAGAAAGAATGATCCCACTGAAAGAACACAAAACACTGATCCTAATGTAGGCAAAATGTCAAATCTAGTGATGGATAAATGCTAAATAAAGTGGATCCTTTACAAGAACTTCTGGTCAGTAGAGAGAGATTACATAGCCTATGTTGTTGAACCACTCTATCATCACACCAAAGAATGGTTAATGGTCATCTCTCCAATGTTGAGGCAATAGAACGGGGTGTAGAGAATATTAAATAAGAGAATAAAAATAACGGAACCCTAACCTCATCACTTGGACATACTAGCGCCTGATGTTGGATGACAGCAAGAAAAAGAAGACTTTGGATGTGCCACTGTCATGGAGGTTAAGCATTGTACACTATCAACTGAGGGCAGAGAGAGAGATTACAAAGATTACAGCAGCATAGCAGTATACAAAGGATCTCAAAGGGCTTGCTCTTCACTTTGGGTGGGCACCCTTTTGGTCCAATAGCAGCAGTGCAATGTGGTAAATACAGGTCAGTAAAGTGTGTGTGTGTGAGTGTGCTAGAGCATGACACCTTCTGGAAGCGGGTAGGCTAATGTGTGAAAATGGCATGAAAATATATTTACAGGCCAGGGTTATGAGCTCCTGTTCGGACAAGAGCACTAGTGCTTTTGTATATATTAAACAGAAAGGAAATGAAAAATATATATTATATATAAATATATATGTAGGCTTTTAAACTTTATTCTATAACCATTTGGAAATACAGCTCTTCTGGAATGGGACGTCAGTGAGCTCTGCACACTTAAAAGGAAGACCATTTCCCCACGGAAACCCTTCTAGATGCGCCATGAAGCAACAATGTGGGTCACTCGGCATTTATACAGGGGATAATGGCTTTGAAGAAATGTGCATTAATGTCTTGAGGTTTCAATAAAAACAAAACAACAAAAAAAAAAAAACACACCCTGGAACACCAAAAGACCTGGTCACGAGTGAAGTGGCCCAGTGCAATACTAAGGAGAGAATGGCAGCTGGGCTGAGATTTCCTACAGCAGATTTGAGCCACCTTCTTGAGACCAGGGTTCATGCTATTGCTGGAGCATAGGAAGATCAGATCTACCTGATGACCAGTCATGAATCCACCCCCACCATGACTAAACTCCATCTTACATACAGACATTGCCACAATCAGCACCAAGAATAAAAAAACATCTATTTCTCTCTTCTAACCCCATCTTCAGCCAGATGTTAAAGATGCCTCACATGCAGCAAAATATTGAGCCTGATTAAAGTTTTGGCATAGCCAAGAAATTCGTAGGAAGAATCCTCTCCCTCTCTCTTTGTGGGCCATATAAAATTTACCACCAACAGAACAAACTTTGTGATGCACACGCACACACACAGGCACACGTTTACCAACCTTGTCTAACAGGGATATAAAAAAGTCAAATAAATATACAAAACAAAGTCCGCTTGAGAAGAAAAAAAAAAACCCCTACAAACTCTATAGAAATTACCACTGTGAAAGGATCTCCCTAACACTATCTCCAACGCATGTATTTAATAATAATAATAATAATAATTAAAAAAGAGATGTTTTCATGACTTAATTCCCAATTTAGTCCTGAAATGATGTGCAACATGCTCACTCTGACATACACACTGACAGATAGACAGACACGCTACTCCTACACAACGTATACATCAGATGGCTGACAATCTGGTGAACAGCAAGTGAGAGAACAAGTCTGGCATGGCCCTCGTGTCGGATGAATTTTCTCTCATTCTGTAGCCTCGATTTTAGCACATAACGCCTCTGCTCCTGAAAACACCGTGTGCCATGCCAAAGGATGCCACTCACTGGCCGGAGGCCACATCTGTAAGGTAAGGTATCCCTGTTTTGTCTTCTTCTGAGCAGTTTGTTTGACCCTGGATCCTCTCTTTAAATTCTCTGTCTCCCTGCTAGCCTTGCAGCCCTCTTTGCTATAGCAGTCCTTCCATGAAGCTGGTGTCCAAGTGCTGGATAAGGACACGGATGAAGGACATCTCCTTGCGTGTATTTTCAAATATGATGCGGGGATCATCAGACTGGCAGCGCAAGCAGTTGGGAGCCATCACCATCGCCAGATTGTTTACATCCATCTTAGTGACTGTAACATTGGAGGGTTGGGCAAAAACCTGTTAAGGGGGAGAAAAAAAGATGGTGTGAGACCTTCTGTAAATAGTTGTGCCAGTTACCTTATAAGAATCACAGATGACAGAGGTCATTTCTACGAGTAAAATAATCTGCAAAGGTGGGACAGGTAATGATAGGGTCGTTACCCTTGTTAACACATTGTCTGTCACAGTGAAAATAGGTCAGTTTACACTAGGGCTGTGCACTATACCGGTACTAAAAAAGTACCAAAAAATTCTATGAAAATGATATGAGACCAGCATTTCTTTAATTTCAGTACTGGAAGTAAATGGTAGTTTTCAAGCACCTTGCGCTCAGTACCTTGTTAGAGCAATCAGAACTTAAGGAGAACAACAAACACCTCATTGCTCTTCGATTATTACATTTTTCACTCAATTATGAAAAAAATCTTGGGTCTAGACATGATCTTCTCGGAAAGACACTTTGACGTCCTGCGAGACTAGACTTTACAACCTTTGGAAGCAAGAACAGTGAGATGGTGACTTTTGCACATCACACAATACTTACAAACAATTTAAAACAAAATCACGGACACCTAACCTCTCAGTTGTTGGAATCCTTTTGGCAGACATACATCATGTGCTCCCAGCTCTTTTTTTTTACATGTTCTAGATGGCACGTCAACGACTAAGTGAATAAGAAAGAGCAGCGTGTCGAAAAGAGACACAAAAGCATTGGAGAGAAAAGAAGGCAAAAAAGAATGCACAAAAGAACAATAATAATCTATGTGTAAATTCAGAAAATAAGGAAAGTAATAATCAGCCTGGGCCAAGTGGAATTGAAAACCTCGGAGGTCCGATCGGGGTCAGAAATAAAAGACTTGATAAAGACGTTCAAAAACGTTGGCGCGAAACACATTCAGAGCAAGTTAAAAAATATGAAAGTAGTAAAATTCGAAAGTATCAAAAAAAAAGAAAGTAAAGATCGCATTAACAAACAAACGGAAATGATTACTCGGTGAAATAACGGAACAGCAAAAAGAGATCGAATATATGGACATAGGGGATATGTCAGAAGTATGTAGATATTGTAAGGCTTTAAAGTTTACGTCGGAGACTTATAGATCGTCAAATTCGTATTGCCATCAGGGAAAAGTAGTGTTGCCTCCCAATGAAGAAGCATATCCGTGAGAATTAAAAGATTTGTTGTTTGGTGAAAGTGAAATCCGCAAACACTATAGGCAAAATATCCGAGTCTACAATAAACTTTTCGTGATCGCATCATTCAATGCTCAAAACGTAGATTTAAACAATAATGGACCATACGCTATGAGAATATGTGGTCCCGTAACAATTAAAGCTACGACAAGTGTAATTTCGAAGAAAGCACAACTCGGTCAGCTGTATATTTATGATCAAGGAGAAGCGATGCAACATAGAATTGAAAGAGTATGTAACAATTCCCATGAAAATAACAATCTCTATAAACTGTATATCTGGATAACCAAACCCGGGGGTGGGCGAGCAGAGTGACCAGGGCGCAGAGCCCCCCTGTTAAACATATACTGTAACATCTAGCTCAAATTAACAAGTGGAACCTTCTGCTCTTCAAATGTACATGTAATGCAGGACAGAAACATACCTACATTTGGAATTAATAGGAAATTTTAAGAAACTCCACAGTAGATTAATAAAGATTTAAAAAAGGAAAAGGCAAAAGGAAAAAACTGCTTTATATGGCATATAAGACTAATGACTGCAAAGTAAATCGTAGAGCTTAAGAGAACATGAGTGCAACCATTAAGAAGGATATCAGGGAGGCTAAAAGACAGTTGGAGAGGAATATAGCAGATAAGGCGAAAGAAGACCCTAAGAGATTCTTTCAGTATTTTAGTAGTAAAAGAACAGTCAAGGAGTAGGTGAAGTGCGTTAGAAATAGTAAAGGGGAATTAAAAGATGCAGACAATGAAATAGCGGATGCCCTAAACTTAGATTCTTCTGAGGTCTACACAAGACAGCAAGTGGATAACCTCCCTGATGTAAATGGGACTACTAAGGAGGTCCTGAGGGATTTGGAAATTCTAGAGAGAGAAGTGCTGCTCAGATTAAATAAGATGAAATCAAACAAATCACCAGGACCAGATAATATTTACCCTTGAGTTCTTAAGGAGGCTAGTGAGTACATATATAAACCCTTGACACACATTTATAGGAAGTCACTGCGCACTGGAGAGATTACTAAGGACTGGAAAATAGCAAACATCTTCCATTATATAAAAAGGGTGACTAGGCAGATCCAAGAAACAATAGGCCCGTAAGCTTAACAAAGGATCACAGGAAAATTAATGGAAGAAATTATTAAGGATAAGATTGAGCAACACCTGGCAAGTACAGGAGTTATTAGGAACAGTCAGCGTGGGTTCAGAAGAGGGAGGTCGTGTTTAACTAACATGTTGGAATTCTATAAGAAGGGAACAAAAGGATACGATCAGAGTGGAGCAGATGATACCATTCATCTTGACTTTCAGAAAGCATTTGATAAAGTGCCACATGAGAGGTTGGGCATAAAACTAAAAGAAGTGTCAGTTCAGGGTGATGTTTTTAGAAGGGTACAGAATTGGATTTAGGAGTCATAGTGGACTTTAAGCTATCGACTTCCCGACAGTGTTCAGAAGTCATTAAGAAGGCAAACAGACTGTTAGGATATATAACACGATGTGTGGAGTGCAAGTCCAAGGAGCTTCTGCTCAAGCTTTATAATGAACTGGTGAGGCCTCATCTTGAGTACTGTGTGCAGTTTTGGTCTCCAGGCTACAAAAAGGACATAGCAGTGCTAGAAAGGTCCAGAGAAGAGTCGACTAGGCTGATTCCAGGGCTACAGGGTTTGAATTATGAGGAATGATTAAAAGAGCTGAGCCTATAGAGTTTAAGCAAAAGAAGATTAAGAGTTGATATGATTGTGTATGTTTAAAATTATGAAGGGAATTAGTCCAGTGGATCGAGACTGTTATTTTAAAATGAGTTCATGAAGAACACGGGGACACAGTTGGAAACCTGTGAAGGGTAAATTTCACACAAACATTAGGAAGTTTTTCTTTACACAAAGAACAATAGACACTTGGAATAAACTACCAAGTAGTGTGGTAGACAGTAAGACTTTAGAGACTTTCAAAACTCAATCTGATGTTCTTTTTGGAAGAAATAAGTGGATAGAACTAGCGAGCTATGTTGGGCTGAATGGCCTGTTCTCGTCTAGATTGTCCTAATGTTCTAATGTATATTGTTATATAAACATGCTGAGTACTCCAGGGAGCAACTGCGCTCCTGTTAACCATGTGCAGAGTATGGCCAATCAGGGAGGCAAAAAACTGAGGCACATATGATTGCATGCTGAGTGTTTGAAGCAGCTGCGGGATGGGGTTTGAGTGATTTGTCTCTTTTTTGCTTCAGAACCGTTTTGGTACTGGTACTGAGTTTCGAAAGCTGGTATCAAAACCAACATCAAAATTTTACTGCTGATCTAACACTGTTTTGTACCTGAAGCCAATGTAAAATCAGAGTGTTATTTTAATATGTTAATTAAATGGATTTCGTCATTGACCAAAACTCATCATCACCACCATCATCATCACTTAATTTGTAACTTGAGTTGGCCATTTTACCGCAAACTCCTCTTCTCCATCAACTTTTATCATGTGTATCAGTAGCTGTAAGCTGCATTTAATCTCCTTTCTCACCTCATCAATCCAACATACAGGTGCCGGTCATAAAATTAGAATATCATGACAAAGTTGATTTATTTCAGTAATTCCATTCAAAAAGTGAAACTTGTATATTAGATTTATTCATTAGACACAGACTGATGTATTTCAAATGTTTATTTCTTTTAATTTTGATGATTATAACTGACAACTAATGAAAGACCCAAATTCAGTATCTCGGAAAATTAGAATATTGTGAAAAGGTTCAATATTGAAGACACCTGGTGCCACACTCTAATCAGCTAATTAACTCAAAACACCTGCAAAAGCCTTTAAATGGTCTCTCAGTCTAGTTCTGTAGGCTACACAATCATGGGGAAGACTGCTGACTTGACAGTTGTCCAAAAGACGACCATTGACACCTTACACAAGGAGGGCAAGACACAAAAGGTCATTGCTAAAGAGGCTGGCTGTTCACAGAGCTCTGTGTCCAAGCACATTAATAGAGAGGTGAAGGGAAGGACAAGATGTGCTAGAAAAAAGTGTACGAACAATAGGGATAACCGCACCCTGGAGAGGATTGTGAAACAAAACCCATTGAAAACTGTGGGGGAGATTCACAAAGAGTGGACTGCAGCTGGAGTCAGTGCTTCAAGAACCTCCACGCACAGACGTGTGCAAGACATGGGTTTCAGCTGACGCATTCCTTGTGTCAAGCCACTCTTGAACACGAGACAGTGTCAGAAGCGTCTCGCCTGGACTAAAGACAGAACTGCTGCTGAGTGGGTCAAAGTTATGTTCTCTGATGAAAGTAAATTTTGCATTTTCTTTGGAAATCAAGGTCCCAGAGTCTGGAGGAATAGAGGAGAGGCACAGAATCCACGTTGCTTGAGGTCCAGTGTAAAGTTTCCACAGTCAGTGATGGTTTGGGGTGCTATGTCATCTGCTGGTGTTGGTCCATTGTGTTTTCTGAGGTCCAAGGTCAACGCAGCCGTCTACCAGGAAGTTTTAGAGCACTTCATGCTTCCTGCTGCTGACAAACTTTATGGAGATGCAGATTTCATTTTCCAACAGGACCTGGCACCTGCACAAAGTGCCAAAACTACCAGTACCTGGTTTAAGGACCATGGTATCTCTGTTCTTGATTGGCTGGTAAACTCGCCTAACCTTAATCCCATAGAAAATCTATGAGGTATTGTGAAGAGGAAGATGCAATACGCCAGACCCAACAATTCAGAAGAGCTGAAGGCCACTATCAGAGCAACATGGGCTCTCATAACACCTGAGCAGTGCCACAGACTGATCGACTCCATGCCACGCCACATTGCTGCAGTAATCCAGGCCAAAGGAGCCCCAACTAAATATTGAGTGCTGTACATGCTCATACTTTTCATGTTCATACCTTTCAGTTGGCCAACATTTCTAAAACTCCTTTTTTTGCATTGGTCTTAATTGATATTCTAATTTTCCGAGATACTGAATTTGGGACTTTCATTAGTTGTCAGTTATAATCATCAAAATTAAAAGAAATAAACATTTGAAATACATCAGTCTGTGTGTAATGAATAAATCTAATATACAAGTTTCACTTTTTGAATGGAATTACTGAAATAAATCAACTTTGTCATGATATTCTAATTTTACGACCGGCACCTGTATATTTGGCCTACCTCTGGGCCTCTTACCATCCAACAAAATAGACAAAGAATTTTTTCACCCAGTCGTCATCATCTTTTTACATCACATGCCCATGCAACCTAAGGCGGTCCCTCTGCAAAACAGTACTTATATGTTTAACATTCATTCTGTTCCATAGATCTTTATTCTATCTGACATCAGACATCCATCTTATCATACACATCTCTAACTTTGCTCAGGTTTTCAGATTTTAACACCCAGATCTCACTACCATACAGCATAAAGGCAGTACTACTCCGAAGCCCAGATGAATTTGTGAGGATTATCACCAAGAAGGGCACACATTTGTAAACATTCTACTCCAAATGATCTGAAAAACAAAGGTTATTGAGCAAAACTCACAATATAAATGTATTTTCCCTTAAAAAAATATTTGGGTAACCTCACAGTTAGTGCATGAAACAGAAAATTCTTTGTGCATGCCAGGCCACATCTAGCAAGTTATATATTGCACAATTCATTGCAATCAAATGTCACATTTTCCATTTGAACTTCCTAACGGTGAGACATTAATCATTGGGAATTATTTAGATGGTTGTGGTTCTACATATTTGAATTATTTTTGTGAAAAAAATGTTATGCAAAAGAAAAAAGCTAACTGAAAGTGAAATATTCTCTTCTGTGATCCCATGCTGATTTTTTTCATTCTTATTTCAGACACCCACTATCATCTATTGACATGTTAACCAAAAATATGCTTGTATTTAGCGGTACAGCCCCGAAGATGATTTACGAGATTACTTGAGAGTGTTGTCTGTCTATGGATCCTCAGCCTACTACCAGTTAACTCTTATTTAGCAGTGTTAATGTCCCCCAGGCCACTAGAGGGCACTTGGTGTTAGTCACACAGGATTATTATACAGGACAGACAGTCTGGCCCTCCCTAATCGTACACTTTGGTATGAGGAGTCTGCAAGAAGATCTGGTGCTGCTAGAGTCCTCAGGGGTAACATGGAAGTACTTGCAAAAGCCTACCCACATGGGTTCCTGAACTCAACCCCTGCATTCAGCATACATTGTGTTTTAGAGCTGAGAGGTAGCCACTGCTAATGGTCTGATAGGCAAAAAGATCAGAAGTGAGTAGAAAAGGCTGAAATGGAGAGGTGAACTAGGCATAAATATGTAAATATGAAGGATTTGGTTTCATTTTAGATAGATAGATAGATAGATAGATATGAAAGGCACTATATGAGTGATAGATAGATAGATAGATAGATAGATAGATAGATAGATAGATAGATAGATACTTTATTAATCCCAAGGGAAATTCACATACTCCAGCAGCAGCATACTGATAAAGAACAATATTAAATCAAAGAGTGATAAAAATGCAGGTATAACGGACAATAACTTTGTATAATGTTAACGTTTACCCCCCCCGGGTGGAATTGAAGAGTCGCATAGTGTGGGGGAGGAACGATCTTGAACATGTTTATAATTTTTCACATTTTAGTTTTATATTTACTGCAAGCACCATTTTATATTCGCGTTTCAGTAGTAAGTATCGCTATTTTGTGTTGTTTTGTTGACAACTGTGACGCTTCTTGTTGAAACACGACTCCTGGAGGCCATGAAATGTTAACTTTTTAAACAACAGTTTTGAGTAGAGGTTGTAGAGGGCTTTCTGTGGTATATACTGTATATTGGTCACTTACTACTATACAAAACATAAAAGTCTTTGTAACACTCTACAGGTTATCTCAATTTCAGGGTCGTTGTTGCCTTCAAAGTCTTACTAAGAACAGATCAAGCATTTCTAAGCAGACACTAGCTGACTAATAGACACTCTATAGAGAGACCTCATTCTAGGGCCATTTAAGACTAAACAGGGTCTTTGTTATGGTCTTGGTATGTAGTACTCAATGACTAACAGATGCTCTACAGGTATCCCCCATTCTAATCCTTCGTAAGTCCTACTAACACGAGACCAAGTGCTGAGGTTGTGTTTTCAAATCCTGCTATTGATGCTGTGTGACCCTGAGCAAGTCACTTGACCTGCCTGTGCTCTAATTGGAAAGCCATAAGAAACGTAACCAATTGTATCATAAATAATACAATTGGATAAAGTATATATAATATACTTAGATAAAGTATATGTAATATAATGAAATGTTTATAAAGATCTTGTTATGTGGCCCTAACTGACAAACAGATGCCCTATAGACATACTTTCTTCTAGGGTCACTGGTTCTTTGTACATCTTAAAAAGTCCAAACAGAGCCTTTGCTAAGGTCTTGTTATGTAGCACTAAGGGACTAATTTATGCTCCTACTCTAGTGTCATTGGTTTTTTTGTAGGTGTTATGATCAAATAAAACCTTTATAAATGCTGAGGCACAAAACATGTCTGAGGATCGTAGTGAGAATATATAAGTAACCAGGAGATGGTTAATGAAAACAGAGGCATGGTCAAAAAAAAAGAGTCAAACACCTTGGGAACAAACTAGAGACGGCAACCAAAAGACGTAAGTCGAAAGTTAGGCATAACGAGAAGACAAAACCAAAAATCTAAACCTGGCACTAGAGTGTACTTGAATCAGAAAACTATGTTAATGAAAATTGGAGTGAGTTGTGTAGCCATCAAGGAAACTGTGACCATTAGGCTAAAATATCTTAATTCTTCTGCAGGATGATTACTGTCACCATCAAGTAAGGTTGAGTAAAAAATTAAAATGAGAGTCAAAATAAAAATGGTCAAATTGTTTAAGAAATAAACCAGAGACATGGAATCCTTATATAAAACCAACCATAAATACGCCAATGTATTTAATGTGATGGAGAACACCAGGTAGCCCAACTACTATTCTTCCTTGCATTTTAATTCATAACTATTATTCTCTATCAAGTGCTCATACTCAATCGACTGGCATGAGCTACCTACACCTTTTTACTTATGTTGGCTCTTCCAACTTTGTTTCCTTGTAATGTGTAATGTAATAAGTGATCTTATACTTGATTGGTTAACAGTGAATCACATGTACTCTTGTTGCCTTAAAGAGCACCTTATAATGCTGTGTTCTGTGAAGGGCTGTGTATATAAAACGATCGATTAATTGATTGTAAACATTTGTAGGTGTCATTGACCTCGGCTGTAGATTTTGTGCTACCACATCAAGTTTGGATCAATTTTACATATTTCTACACAGTACAAGTAAGTCATATTGATCTGTTCTATTGATCACTTATGAACATTATTCATCCAGTCCACAGGCCGCCATAACCCCCACCCTGCCTTAAGGCCAGCAGTGCCATCGCCAAGTAGCTTTCTCTGAACCAAGAATCAAGTGTACTTTACCAAAATGACATACTGAATGATCAAGGAATCATTCCAATGAAATGTTTATATACTGCCATTAACTGCATGCACAATTACTACAGGATCCAGAAATGGAGCAAACCAATAAACAGAACAAAATCAAGACACATACCAGGAGCACAATGGAAGTGTACCTGACAAATTGCAGTAATAAACTACAAAACTAGGTATATGACAAAAGCAACAAATAAACCACTGATACATTTTGGGTGGAGTTTTAAACTTTGCTGACCGTCAGTGTACCGTACAGTGTAAATCTCTCTCATCTCTCTCAATAACAGTAACCACTGAAACTAAATGTGCTTTCAGGAGGATTAACTAAGAGAGCTGAAACGAAAACCAATTCATTCACAACAGTCTTTTGAACTGAGGCTTCAAGAGAGAACAGAACAGCAACATGGCAGCATCTACAGTATATATATAATTCACTAAGGCAAGACACCCATGGAAAGGCAAGACACCCATGGAAAGCACGCCGGAAGGGGCGTGGATTCACTAAGCCACCGACAAGTAAGACACCTATGGCGCACGCAGGGAGGAGCCACGCCCACCAACTCCAAGACGATTGGATACAACGACAACTCGCAGAGCCACGCCGACACAGAAAGAACCGCGTCTGTCGTAGAGGCCTCATGTACCTCCGAGCCACCTTGACTGTTCATAGAGGCATGTTTCTCGCGGAGGTGAGTCGCCGTATGCAGTGTGTAAAACGGTTTGCGAGAGGTATCCCATGGGATCCTTAAAACATTCCTTTACAACTGAGGTTAAAACACAATGAAGTAAGCAGTCTTTAAAAACCGAGTGTTCGGTTACTGTTTTACACACTACATACAGCAATTCGCATCCGTGACAAACATGCGTCTTCTTCACTCACGGACAATTATAAGTTGCTCTCTCCAGAGTTCCATCTTTTCATTCGCTTACTGTTGTATTCTCACACCAACCCGTTTTAGACCACTGTGTCTTTCCAGAAGTGTTTAGCATTCAATAAATAGTTATGCATGACATTGAGCGTGTGTCTAGGCGTGGGTAAGCCGTTGAACCCCATTCGGGCTGCAAACCGTGGAATTCCCACTAAGTGCTACTCATACGCTCCCACTGGTTGCGTCCCTACCCTTTGTACACACCCCCCTCCCACCTCGCTACTACCGTGGTCGGGTGTCTTGGTGGATTATATATAGAAAAGCAGCCAAAACTACACAGAGCAATGAAACGTCTACGTCAGTCACAGGTACATCTGGGGAGGTCCGCCAGTTTTCAGTCACGAACGATTGTGTGTTGGTTCGTTCCGTGCATTGTTACAATGTTGCGTTTCTTGCTGATTTATTACATTACCGATTTTTCAAATGTTAATTTTCTCCCTGTGCTTAAAAATCATTAAAAAACCGGCCTGATTATGTGGCGTATGGTATGCCGCGGGTTGGCTAGTTCAAGATAAAGGAGTAGAGTAGCAGAGAAAGACAAGGTAGCAAGGACGACTAACCTGCAAGAAGCGGATGAGGTAGCAGAGGACCAGCTTGTTGATCTCTGGCAGTGCGTGGACCACCTGCACTGCAGCCTCAGGGTTCTCATAGTGGGTGATGCACTCCTCATAGTATTCGTGAGGAATCAGTGGCTCTTCTAGCTCGCGATACCACAGCTTCAGAAGCGATGCTGACAAAAGCAAGGAGATAAAAAAAAAATACAATGAAGACTGATGGGGGACACTGCTGTATCTGATTCCAAGACAACAGATCTTCATATGGACACATGGTTAATGAATATGCAGAATTTCACTCCACCTAGTGCTGTTTAAACAACATAAATGATATACGTTAGCAAGGTAACAAATAATCAACAGCAACAAATCAAGCAGGGATGTCTTAAATCATACGGGTAGTGAAATGAGTTAACAAGGGTCTCTTTGATCGAGTGGCGCTCACTGTATGAGCAGACCTCAGGTGACAGACCCCCTCAGTGGCAGTTAGGGGGGCCTGTGCTTAGAGGTGTGAAGTGGAAGCATCTTGGGAAAGGGCTATCTTTAAAATGGGCTGTTCAGTGCATCTCCAGGATTAAAACATTGCTTTAAAGAATAAACATATGTGTGCACGTAGGGGGAATCCAGAGCATAACTAAATAAATGTAGCTGAATTTCACTAATAAAGTCCAACATCATGAATTAATGAGTGTACAACTTCAATAACAAAACATACTTTACTATTGTAGCAAAATGTTTCTTAAAATTAGTTGCATTGTGTGTGTATTTAACCTGTTAATGCCTATAAGTAGTATCATCTCTATATAAAATCCAACGTCTGTCTGTCCACTTTTCACGAGAGAACTACTTAACGGATATAGATTGGGGTTTTTTCTATAATTTACTTGAACATTCCGGTTGATTCTTCGACTTCTCTCATCGCACTACGTATTATAGTTCACTTGTGGTATCGCTTTATTTGCGTGAATCCGAGAGACACACAGCAGGCTTTTAGAAACACCAAATTAATGCCATTAACTTGTCAGGTGAAGTCAATTCAGGTAGGGGAGCATGCACTGGTACAGTGTGTTGCCGCACTCACCACACGAGGAAACAGCTCGGGATCTCAGCTGACAACTCCCCATGCAGACATGCAGTCCAGTCCCACCCTCAGAAATGACCATCTATGTGCTGCAGCCAGGTGTTACATGGGGGTCCTCCTGGCCTGGCCAGCCACATGGCTGTAGTGCCATAACAGACACACCATCACAATTTGTCTCATCTGAGACTCTTGTCAGCACACAAAGTCGAACCAGCAGTACCCAAGGATTTTCATAGAGACACAGTTCTGAAGGAGTCCAGTCGTCATCTCAGGTCACTTTATCTTTTACAATTTTAATCTCCTTCTTTGTCAACTGGCCATAAGATCATCAATTAATTAATGTACAGATATTGTTGGTCACCATTTAAATTAATCAGTTTTCACTTTGTTTTTTGTGTGTTTTAACAAATCTTTACATGTTATAATTCTGCATTTAAAAATTTGTACAATCTATACTTGCATCTTACCTGGGAATTTGTTCACAGTGTTCTTTTTCTGCACTCTGTAAAGAATGCTATACACAAATACCTTCTGTTGTATTGTATTGTATTGTATTCTATCTATCTATCTAAATGTAGTGCATGATGTCAACTGACACTGCCCTGGCTTGTGGCCTTGGTGTGACCATCTCTGGCAGACTTAAGTTCAAAGGAGTATTGGCACTTCTTGTCTTTTTTCTTGCTCAGGCCTGACCTAATCATTTAAATATTCTTCACTTAATTTTCTCACCTTGGTCCTCCTAAGATTTGAAGAAAAGGAAGAAGATGGATGCTTTGTAAACAAAGACCGTAAGCAGTCCATTAGAAAAAGGAATTAAAGCAGCATTCAGGCATAGCCATGGACAATTAAACTGTAGTGGCAGGCTTTACAATTTTATGATTACCTATATGTGAAAACTGTGCTGACAGAAATCCCAGTAAATAAATACTTAAATTCAAAATGACATTCACTAGCCCTAAAACTATGGGCCCATCTGGAAATTCTGCAAATGATCTCTTATTATATTAACTGTTAAACACAAGCGTGCACAAGTCCTTAGGGAGGTATCAAGATCACAAATGACCTATTCTATCTTTCAGAGCTGAACTTCCCGAAGAGGAACATCACAAGGAGGAATCTAATTAATGTGTGTTTCCATGACAACGCATGGACAGAGACTGGTGAGCCTAACATGCTTCTCATACATCATGGCTAGGTGTTGGTGGAGTGTCACTAATTAGCCATTGTCCCCTGGGAATCAGGCCAGCTAGAGTATGACAGTAATGGTGAGTCTAAGTCCTTACTAGCTCTGTTCCTTTCTTTCACTTGTGTCTTTTTTGACAAAGCTGGGAACTTCACGACTCATTTGTTAGTGCCAAGAAGTCCAGGAGTGTATTGAAGCCTGGGAAGGGAAGCTTCCCTATAAGCATGTCAATGAATTTACTTTCTTTTGCTCTGATTATTAAATGGGTTGGGAAAACTCCAAAGTATTTCACTCTACAAAGTAAAGAGTGAAATACAGTACAGTGAACCCTCGTTTATCACGGTTAATCCGTTCCAGACTCTACCGTGATAAATGAATTTTCGCGAAGTAGGATTCTTTATTTATAAATCGAATATTTTCGCAGTTAAGAGTATAGAAAACCTGTTTACGACCTTCTAAATAAGTTTTTTAACATTATTAGAGCCCTCTAGACATGAAATAACACCCTTTAGTTACCATTACACTCGTATTACCTAATATATTAGACAAAATAAGAGAAAATAAGACATATTAAATGTTACAAATATCATATTACTAGGCGCACTCGTCTTTTAAGGCGACCGACTTTTATCCTCAATTTTTGTGCGCTCCATGTGTACATCAGGTATGTAAGTGTAGGGAATGAAAACATTAAAGTGCCCATTCATAACATCTCCCGAAAACCTAAGTTTTTTTTTTATCCCCTCAAGTGCCTGTCCAAAGTCGTACAATGTCAGCCCGATTCTGTACCGCTAAAGACGGAGTTTCATGCACTAAATAAGCTATAGATGAGAATAAGCAAGCACCATCTCCCCTGATATTTACTACGCGGTGAGGCATTTGTACTCCATCAACATTAATTATTTCCAGAGACATAATTTTGTCTATTTTTCCAGCGCATCGCGCACAAAAGCAAGGGAACGATGAGAGCACCAGAATTCAGCTCACATCGCGTCGCTTCGTACCTCAAGCCGCAAGTAGTAAGTCTGTAATAAGTGGAATACCGCTACACTTTGCACTCACGGGACGGAAGGACAATCCCGAACGCTTTTATATAGTAGATTATTGTACTGTACATTTAATCACACACAACCACTAACCTATGAAGGCACGACCTCAGTAGGAGAGTCTTCAGAGGTGGTGCAGTATCTTCAGCAGGTGCGTTGTTGTCTTCAGTGGAGAAGTACTAGGTGTAGGCAGTGGGTGTCTGGGTGCGAGGCTGAAGAACATCTTGATAGGCAGTTGCTGGCGCTGTCTCTTCATATGCGTGAGGAGGCTTTTGTAGGGTATTGCCATCTTTAATCATATCATACCTTCTCCTGGATAGTAAGCATCTTCCTCCGGCGCTTAGTTTTATTGTCAGAAGGCTTAGAAAAAGCAGCATGTTTAGGAGCCATCGCAGGGCTTAGATAAAAGTTCTCAGAAAGCGCATGCGTAGTGACGTAAGCGTGTATGAGAAAAAAATCGCAATAGAGTGAAGCCGCGAAAGTCGAAGCGTGATATAGCGAGGGATCACTGTATATACATTATACATATATATTAAGTGAAAAATAAAACATATCCATATAATAATTTTGTAACTAATTGACAAAATGCTAAAACAGAAACCAGTACAATAAGGAACCGGGGATTTTCAATGGAGTTGCCAGTTTCACCAAAGTAGATTCCAGTTTTCATTACTAGCGTTGACTGGCAAAATTCATAAAAAAGTGTTTTTCGCAGAATTTGCCAGTGACCTTGTTCGCCAAAATTTTTCCCTGAAAATTCACTGTGGGACCAGCTTAGACAAACTTTTTTTTCCCAGTGCCCCATGATGCTTTACAAGGCTAGAGTGACATCATAGAATTGTAGCAGCCACGCTGGATAGGGATATCAGTACCCGATCTGCACTGTCTGCCTGATGTGCTTCACATATGCATGAATAATTTATCACATATACATGCATGCATGATGTTACTACTGTTCCTCCAGGCTGATTTTTACTCAGTTATGTTGATCTCTTTTGTAAGCTGCTTGGGATAAAAGCATTTGCTAAATGAGAAAATGTACTGAAAACATACTGATAATATAATTACAAACACACAATTCTTATTTATATACCATATCTGCTGAAGATGGCCATCCCAACAGTTGTAACAGTGACACATACTGCATGTACTCTACTGCCCCAACCCACAGGGTGATGTCTTGTGTGCAAATATCATACCCCAGCAATAAGTAGACAATGTTTATGGTGACTAGCCTGAACAAATAGGTCAACCTGCTTTCGCACACCAAAACGACAATCAGAGTAGAAGGCACCTACCAGGAACATGTGGGTCTTCCAAGCCAGTAGGTATCTTCCACTGGTCCACCTGCAACTTCAGGGCATTGACTTCATCGATGTCGCCTGGGACTCTGGACCACAAAGGAAGATTTGTTAAAGCAAACAAAAGGTGAACATTTGGAAGTAAAATAAAAACATTCAACAAAAGTTCAACAAAAGTGAAGAAAAGGTGGAAGGAATGAGAATGTTAAGTAGGGACTTACTTTGGATATTTAAAAATTCTCAAAAATATCCATAACTTTGGTACACCAACTATTCTAACTAACAATAACTGACAATACCAGATATTAGGGGGAAATCCGGTGATTCCTTATACAAACAAAACATCTTTGCAATCTGAACACAGGTTAGATATAGATGTAGGTATACACAAAAATGGGATGGCCAGTACCCTACCCGGGGGTGGGTTTGTCTTTTACATGATGCTACATGGATAGGCTCCAGACATTTGTGATCTTGAGTTAAGCTAAGTGGGTTTGAGAATATTATATTAAACCAGATTCTCACTATATTGACTAGGCATGGAGCAATCAAAGATTTTCTGAATGTGATTATTCCAGTGCAGAGTATACGGTGAGTTAAAGTCTATTCTGGCAAAGTTTGATGCAGAGCAGGAACAAAGCTTGGAAGGAACACATTTTAATCACACATATGAGGCCAGCCTGAAGTTAATACAAATTAATATAGAGCTAATGCATTGTAATTTTATTAGATCTTTAAAAACAGAATTGGCATCCTCATGATGCTAACTAAAAATGTCAACCTCTATCTGCGAAGATCACTGGATTTTCCATTTTTTTGTCAGAGATGTAGTCCTATTTGTGAAGAACACGTCACTGTGTTGTAACCATTTTTTTTTAATAGTTAATATTCTGCATAGCTTCAAAAGGTTTACCTGGCATGCCATTTTTGCAGTCTTTTCATTTTCGTTGTCTTAAGGATAAAAGTGGTGAGCTAATAACTTTGGACACCTTCTCACCAATTCATTGTATTGTCTCCTTCAAAATGTACCTGAAGATGCCTTCCGTCTGGTCCCCATTGAGACCCAAGACCTCCTCAGAGAGGCGCGTTTGGACCCAGGGAAGTCGGTGGTCTGGGTAGCGCTCCTGCTGCATGGCCATAACTTCCTCCAGGGAGCTTCCAAACATCGAGGGACTGAACACTGCATTCTTGGCATGCCGGATCTCTTCCAGGTTTGGTTTCTGCAGGCCCTAAGACAAGATGAAACCAAAAGCAGAATTTCAGACTGCAGTACTGGATGATCAATACGTGACAGTCCAACCCAATTACACAACTCTCATTTACTTTCCATCAAGAAAACAACCCCAGGCATAAAGCCAAAGCTACACAGGAATGGCTTAACAACAACAGTGTTAATATCCTGGAGTGATCAAGCCAGAGTCCAGTGCCCATATTTTATCAAACGTCTCAGAATTACTCCTATGTACTCTAACAAGCGTTGGACCAAATTTGTGCATTTCTAAGATCTTTAAGTCAGTTGCGACCATTTTACATTCTTGGAGATGCTTGATAAATATGGTCATGGATATCAGTCAAATCGAGTATTTATGATTGGACTTGAAAAAGCCTGTTCACTCATGATCCACATGCAACCTGACCGAGCTTGAACAGTTTTGCAAAGGAAAATGGGGACAAAACTGCAGTGTCCAGATGCAAAACAGATAGACAGACCTGTGCACACAGACTCAAGGCTCTCATGACTGTTAAATGTGCATCTACTAAATGCTGACCTGAAGGGGTTGAATGTTTGCACAATCAGTAATTTTGTGTTTTACATTTGTAATCAATTTAGACCACTTTGCAGAGATCTGATTTCATTTTGATATTAAATTTTCTGTGGATCAGTGTCAAAAATACCAAGTGAAATCCACTATGATTCAATGTTATATGGCAATAAAATGTGAAAACACCCAATGGGGTGAATGCTTTTTATAGGCACTGTACTGTACACTCCTTTGGCCTGAAGGACTACTGGCTGCGGCGTCAGCAATATTCCTTACACATGGTAGCAGTGGCCCATTCAGCTGGTGCTGAATAATCTGTCTAGGCTGGGGACATTAAGCTCACTAAACGCAGCTCCGTGGGTAAAGAATGCTAAATCAATCCCCTTAAAAGCAGTATAAATGGCAACATTTTCTCCCGGTGGGATAGAAAGTGGCTAAGAAGAGTCGTTTAGGAGTCTGGATACTTAATGTAGAGAGTGAACCAAAAATGGATAGTGGCAGAAGTCGAGTGTAGCCATGAGTATGGTCCTCAAGCAGTAATGAACATTCGCACAAACAGCATTGCAGGACTATTCAGTTCATCCACTTGACACCTGGCACAATAAAGGCTAATTAACGTTATTAAGATAATGAATCAGTTCATCACACTCTCGGAAAGTCAATTAATGAACTCAAGCACACAAATTAGATGACTTAGAATTTGTTCTTCTCTTGTTCAGGGATGGTTCACATCTTAAACCAGATGCTGCTGCGATAGGCCCAGTGCCCTGAACTGAATTAGGTGATTTTATAAATCCACAAATAATTGGATGGTTCTTGTGCACATTTTCATTTTATTTTGTTACATAAGGCTGTATATTTCCATTTGAGATATTTAAATGAATGTGATTAAGATGCCCATGGTTGCTACTCGATGAAGAGTTTACCACAGGAGCAAACTGAAGGGCAGACTCAAGTCACACAGGGGCGATTCTACCTCTCAACCGTCCTGGGATCATCTAGGAATTCCCAGCACGAGCTCGAGAAAGTTGTTGAGGATTGGGAGTCCTGGTGAACACAACTAAGTGTATTGGTATTGTGACCCTCACCAGGATAAAGAAATGAAAATGATGAGGATTGGATGCTTGCAGGTGTGAACAAAGGGATTTGTGATGTAAAACATTAAATAGATCTACATCCTGGACACTAATAAAGTTCATTCATTTGTTCATTCAATCTATCCATCCATCCATTCATACTATACATGCATTCTCAGAGTCATTTATTATTACTTATTATTTGGCTGATGCCTTTATCAAAGGTGAATTACAACATTTGAGATACAATTGGCCACACTTCTTTTGTTTTATTTCCCCCAGCTGAAGCACAGGCAGGTGAAATGACTTGCTTATGGTCATACGGTAGGAGTAAGAGGATTTGAACCCACAGCCAAAGGGTTTTAAGTCTAAAGTCCAGCGCCTTAACCACTATGCCACATTGCCTGCCTAACCACATTTAACCACACTCAGGGTTGTAAGTTATTTATTTACAAATGTTCTTGTAGCATTGTGAATAGTTCTGCTATATCATAATTCAAAGGTGATGAGCTCAACTCCAGGTCCAGTGGCTTTTTTTTTTAAATTGTTAGCAAATTCAGCCCATATATTAAATGGTGCCTCTGATTGGCTATGTGTGCTTAAATCTGTTGTGTAATTGACTGGTGTCACATCCTGGGTCGGTTCCTGAATTGCACCTGGTACTGCTGTAATGAAGGTCATGAAAATGAATGGATGCCTGCTACATAGTAAATCAGACTTAATTAAGCATATATATTTTCATCTATCTGTTGTGACCAGATGGGGCTCTCTGGAGAAGACGCTTTACCCTGAATAGTAACAGCCCAGTCAAATTTTATAAAATAATACAAGTTATTCAAAGAGAATGTAAAAGTGAGGAATACATACTTTATAAAATTGAAATCAAAATCACAAGGACTAAGAACCTCCAGGCCTACCTATCCTCATCCAGGTTATCTACCTTAGTCCTATTAAACATGATCCTTTCTATGTCCTGGCCTTCTCTTCCTCCTTGCCTCTTCCTGTCATGTCTAAGCTCATCTGACTAAAAGGCTCATCCTGAGATTACTTCTGGTGCTACTCCAAATCAGAGGGAAGCACTTCCGGTTCAGCTTTGTTTCCATGGAAACTGCAAATACTACATTTCCCAGCAACCCCTGCAAAAACCTTAAGTATACAGTAAGAGCAGAATAATGATGTCTCCTTTTAATGGACTGCTTGAATAAACTTGCTTTGAACTAGCCTGAGACCAAAAAACTGTCAGCAGCCAGGTAAGGAATGTGCACTGCTATGTGTTCTAATACTGTATCTAATACTGTATTTGACGTTTAGTATAGCACCTTTCACGTTTAATAAGTTTATATAGTGCCCTTTCTTTCCCTCTATCAATGAATGTATTTCATATAAGAACTTTTCTAACTGTATTTATTTTAGGTAACACAGCCCTTTGCATTTTTGTCCATTACAAAGAGCCTTTCTTATCTAACTGTTGTGACCTGTAGGGGACATCTCAGAGCCCCAATCCCTGAGACACATGTTCATCAAGCACAGTCCCGGGTTTAAATGCAGTATATTGATTTACTGTAAACAAAATACCTTCACACAGGCTTTTCAGACAAACACAGTATCCTCCCTTCCTCCACCTCCACCATAGGTAAGCTTTGTCCTCCTCTGCTCAACTCAGAAAAATATCCCTTTATGCCTGACCAGGGAGTACTTCTGGTACCACAACAATGTCCCCCAGAAACACTTCCACAGTCGTGGCCAAAAGTTTTGGGAATGACCCAAGTATTGGTTTTCACAAAGTTTGCTGCTTTAGTGTTTTTAGATGTTTTTGTCAGATGTTTCTATGGTATACTGAAGTAAAATTACAAGCATTTTATAAGTTTCAAAGGCTTTTACTGACAATTACATTAAGTTTATGTAAAGAGTCAATCTTTGCAGTGTTGAACCCTTCTTTTTCAAGCCTTCTGCAATTCGCCCTGGCATGCTGTCAAACAACTTCTGGGACAAATCCTGACTGATGGCTGCCCATTCTTGCATAATCAATGCCTGGAGTTTGTCAGAATTTGGGGATTTTTGTTTGTCCACCCACCTCTTGAGGATTGACCACAAGTTCTCAATAGGATCAAGGTCTAGGGCATTTCCTGGCTGTGGACCCAAATTTTGATGTTTTGTTGCCCAAACCATTTAATTATCACTTGTGCCTTAAGGCCTGGTGCTTCATCATGCTGGAAAAGGCATTGTTGGTCACCAAACTGTTCTTGGATAGCTGGGAGAAGTTGCTGTTAGAGGATATTTTGGTACCAGGTGCATCACAGGACTTAATGACACGTTCTACTCCGATGGACTCAGAGAATTAAGCCTGTTTAGTCTTGAGCAAAGGAGACTGTATGGAGAATTAATTCTGGTCTTCAAAATCCTCAAAGGCATTGATAAAGTAGATCCAGCAGAATTCTTTCAACTTAACAGTGAATCACATACTCAAGAAAACCAGTGGAAATTAGGGGAAAATGCATTTAGGAATGAAGCCAAGCAGCACGTCTATACTCAAAAAGTGGTGGGATTCTGGGACATGTAGTTGAACCAAAAGCATTTAAGCCAACCTTTAAGAAGTGCCTAGATGAGCTATCGGGAGGGCTAAGTTTTAAGCTAAACAAAGAAGCTTGACAGACTGAAAGGTCTTCTCTCATCTGTCAAATTTCTTATGTTTTCATGTTCAAAAGTTGTGTTATACATTGACTAGACGAGAAGCTTGTTTGTGGCCATACAAATGGGGGCCAGGATCCAATAATGGGAATATGACCGTGATGAGGACTAATACTGTAACTGAACACAGATTCTACTTGATGCTATGCCATGTAGAGTGGTGTGGCTACTTGAAGATAGTTTCCTACTATTCTCTACAGATCTTCAGGGTAAGAAAAGGGCGAGTTGAGGTTTTAAATTATATTCAGATATACACAGGGATTTTTGTTGCAACTGCTTAAAATCATAATCCATTAACTGGAAACATTGTCATTTTTATATAGTGCCATTCTATAGTGAACACAATTACAAACTGCTTTATATGAACAGGATATAGTAAAATGATATAGATTTATTATTTCTAATTGGAGCACAAGCAGACTAAATGATCAGCTGAACTAGTGAAGCCTCCAACTGCTTTACAAGTACATGACATAACATTCTCAAGCCCACTTAATCCAATTCAGGGTCACAAAGGGTCAAAATCAAACCCAGCAGCATGGGGTCAATGGGGTGCCAGCTCTTTGCAGTTTACAGTGTTTAGCTTTTATGACTGGAGAAATGGCAAGTTAAGGAACTTACTCAGAGCCACAAAGTCAGGCCCAGTACCCTGAGCTGAATTAGGTGATTTCAGAAATCCATAAATAGGTGGATGGTTCTTGTGCACATTTTCATTGTATTTTGTCACATAAGGCTGCATATTTCCATTCAAGATATTTAAATGAATGTAATTAAGATGCCCCTGGTTGCTACTCATATAGAGTTTACCACAGGAGCAGACTGAAGGGCAGGCCCAAGTCACACAGGGGACTGTACCTCTCAACAGTCCTGGGATCATCTAGGAATTGACAGCACGAGTTTGAGAAAGTTGTTGAGGATTGGGAGTCCTGGTGAATACAACTCAGTGTATTGATATTGTGACCCAGTGTATTGTGAGGATTGGATGCTTGCAGGCGTCAACAAAGGGATTTGTGATGTAAAACATTAAATAGATCTACATCCTGGACACTAATAAAGTTAATTCATTGTTCATTCAATCTATCTATCCATCCATTCATTCATATTGTACATGTATTCTCAGAGTCATTTATCACTTACTAGGGGGCTTCGCCCCCTGCTCGATTCGCTCGCCAACCCCCATGCCTGCGCTATGCGCCAGCAACTTCACGTCTCTGCCACTCGCGTATGTGGATTTCACTTTTACCAAACAACAAAACTTTTAATTCTCACGGACAGGCCTCTTCATTGGGAAGAAACACTACTTTTCCCTGATGGCAACACGAAAATCGACGATCTACAAGTCTCCGACTCAAAGTTTAAAGCCCAACAATATCTACATACTCCTGTCATATAACCTATGTCCATATATTTGATCTCTTTTCGCTTTTACCTTCTCATCAATATCGCATTGAATTTTGATTTGGTGTTTGGAATTACATCGTGACAATGCAACGTATAACTGCCCATGAGTGAATATCGTTTCTCTCTCTCTACACGAACTGTGCCTGACAATAGCATTTACACAAATGAGAAATGATTGAACCGTGTGCGTGGTTGGAAATGTTTTAGATGTGGGCAGGACTTTTCCAAATCTCTTTGAATAAAGTCTTGTCTTGTGGGGCTTGAAATTTTCTCTCGTGGGATTTCACTTTCACCAAACAACAAATCTTTTAATTCTCACAGATACGCCTCTTCATTGGGAAGAAACACTAATTAGATGATTTACAAGTCTCCAACTTAAAGTTTAAATCCAAACAATATACTGTATTCAATCTCTTTTTGCTGTTCCGTTATTTCACCGAGTAATAATTTCCATCTGTTTGCGCTAATGTGATCTTTACTATCATTCTTTGGAGACTTTTGAATTTTCGTACTTCCATTGTCTCTAACCTGCTGTGCATGTGTATCGCATCAATGTTTTTGAATTCCTTATGACGTTCTACTTCGTCATCTACTCTTTACTTTTTATTTCCGGCCCCAGGAGTGGTTAAATCTCTTGGCAAAAAGTCTTGTCTCGCGGGACGTGAAAGTGTCTTTCTGAGAAAGTCATGTCTTGTCTCTCTTTCCAAGATTTTTTTATTATAATAGAGAGATTATTTGGCTGATGCCTTTAGCAAAGGTGGATTACAACATTTGAGATACAATTGGCCATATTTCTTTTATTTCCCCCAGTTGAAGCACAGGAAGGTGAAATTACTTTCTTAAGGTCACACAGTGTCAGTAACAGGATTTGAATTCACAGCCAAAGGGTCTGAAGGCTAAAGTCCAACGCCTTAACCACTATGCCACATTGCGTGCCTAACCACATTTAACCACACTCAGTGTTGTACCCTGTTCGTGTCAGCTCTTTGCAGTTTACAGTGTTAAGATTTTACAACTGGAGCATTGGCAAGTTAAGTAACTTACTCAGGGCCACAAAGTCACAAAGAGACAGAGACTGAACTGACCACCTTGTGCCAGCCATTGGGTCTCAGTCAGCCATGCTCTAAACAAAAGCCTTCATTAAAAACAGGAAGCTCTGTTTGAAGCGTAAAAACACCAGTAGAAAATCAGACTTTATAAACTGATTGCCATGCTTTTGACGGTGTCTCCACCTTCCCTGTCTAAAACTCTTTCAGCTCTCTTTATTTCTTCTTCTCTTTATCATGCATGAAACAAACGTCCTCTGTGTCAACTTGGCACCGGGAAAGAGACTTTAATAGAAACTAATTATAGGAGAGAATGAGTTCAGGGCAGAGTAGCGAGAGGCCACATGCTACAATCAAATTTAATTAAAGCCTTGCTGTTCAGGTACAGACGTGTTTGGCAGATTTTAAGGGAGGCTCACATTATTTTGGACCTGTGCTCCCACAGGTGACATTTTTCAGCATGGCTAGCCATGAAGCACAGTGTGATAAAATTTCTTCAATGGAAGTTTTATGTATTTTGCATCGTGTGAAACTACCTGGTAGGGATGTCCTGATGCTAAAAGGATTTTTGTAGTCGATCCCATTACCTGTGCAGTTTCACAATACTTGATACCAGATAAAAAAATGGAAATCCCATTCAACATATTGCCGTTCAAAAAAAAACAAAAAAACCTTTGCAGGAATAAATACAAATTTAATAATGGACTTGAAGATTTAATGGTATAGGTATTTGCTATTAAATGACATTTTGATACAGTCGATTCCTGTTAATCGGACCACATCAGGACGCGATCATTTTGGTCCTAATAACCGGCTGGTCCGGTTACACAAACATGCCCTATACATGTGCAACCAAGACGGGGTGTGCTATAAGTAACATATTAAAATGTCATTATGACTTTTATTGTGCTGCACACACATATGGCGAATGTACAAACAAGAACTACGTACATGTACATGTACGGTTGCTTACAACTTTGTTTATTGAAAAAGAAATCTACAAATTCTTCAAAACGATCTACACAACACTCAGCATGCCAAGCACAATAAAAAAGGTTACATTCTCAAATTCCAGTCAACATTTGAAGAACTTGTCTAGTGTGATCTGACGCATTCTGTTGACGCACTGCACTGTTTACACTTGACTTCATGTCGCCGGCTACTGGGCGGTCCGTTTTAGGAAAGAAAGGGCAGGCATGTTCACCCCCACTGGTTTGGACTTCGTACAAATTTTCCGACTTCCTGACCTTTGAGAAAAGCATAAATTCTCCTGAGGAGAATCCTCCCGATGTCACTGACCCGCTTTACATCCGCTTTCTGCGGGCGACTTGTGGCTTCTTTTTCTTATTCTCTGTCAAGTTCTTTGGTCCGATTAAACGGAATTTTGGTCCAAATAAGCGAACAATATTAGGCTTATGTAATATGATCTGTTTCGGTTCTTTAGGATTCGGTCCGAATAAGCGGCTGGTCCGATTAACCGGTGGTCCAATTAACCGGAATCGACTGTATATCAATATTTAGGGATAACTACAATAGAAAAAGTAAATATTCCAAAATCTTAAAAACAGTTTGACGGAGTTGATTGAAATTTGGCAATGTTATAGAAAAAAAAAAAACTAGCCAAGTCGTGTTTTTTTTCTTGTCCATATTTGTCCATAATAATCCTGTAATGAGTGCACTATGCTAACGTGCCACACAGCACTGACAGTAGCCTGAAGAGAAAGAGCAGCAGTCTCTCCACGGCCTGTTTGAGGCGGGTCGGTGTACGCAAATGAAGGTGTCCAGCACACGAGTGGTGCAGACGAACAGCACCACTGAGCAACAGGATGGACTAGAGAAGGGGAGGAGTTTTAGGCTGGAAAAAGAGAAATCACTGAGCTGGGAAGTGGAAGGAAGGAGAAGAGATCTGCTAAAAAAAATTGTTGCATCTCTACACAAAGCCTGTTTCAAGATATACATTGGTTTTGATCAATTAAAACAGAAATCTTTTTTGATTGATAATGTACCAATTCTACACTGTGAAATGCATGTAAAGGCAGTTGGAAATTGTTTATTTCATTGTCTATCATTGTGTCAGTTTGGCATAGATGTATCAGCTTTGGAAATATGGCATGAAATTGTCCAATTTGTAGTAAGGCAGTTGGAGCAATACAAAGTTTTCTAATATGACACAAATGGCAACAATTATGATGATATTGCAATGTATATGAATGATATGCATATCACTTGTAAATTGCTAACTGCATCAGAAATTTTTACAGGTGTATTTGAAGTTTACAGATACAGTGTATTATTTGCTAAATATGGGGTAAATGGTCGACCAGTGTTCGCTTCCCGGGTCTCCCTGCATGGAGTTTGCATGTTCTTCCCATGTCTTTGTGGGTTTCCTCCCACAGTCCAAAGACATGCAGGTTAGGTGCATTGGCAATCCTAAGTTGTCCCTAGTGTGTGCTTGGTGTGTAGGTGTGCCCTGAGGTGGGTTGACGCCCTGCCCGGGGTTTGTTTCCTGCCTTGCGTATTGTGTTGGCTGGGATTGGCTCCAGCAGACCCCCGTGACCCTGTAGTTAGGATATAGCGGGTTGGATAATGGATGGATGGATGGTCAACCAATTAAAGGGTTGCACTATTCAGGAGCTTTATGTGAAGGTCATTTTGATGTTTACAAACCTATTATTACTATTGATCTAGCTCAAACTTAAAATTGGTTATAGCTAACATTGCAATCAAGCACATTCTTGTGTTTATCTAATGCGACTGAATTATTTAAAAACTGTTCTAATAAAACAGGAAAATATAAGTGCTGTACTAGATATAAAGACAACATCCGATTAAATCCATTAAAAAAATCTGAGGATAAATATGCACAATAAAATCTTGAGACCAACAGAGATGCAATTCCTACATATACATGAAAAAATCCAAAAGCAAACAGACTTACATTTGCTAAATATGTTACAACAACCATACAGGATGGATGGGCATCCCAGCTATGAGAGGGGAAAAATCCTTACCTGGACAGGAAGCCCCAGGCAAATGGACAGGCATCCAGGCCAGTTATACCTACTGTGCCTTTCTTGGCCAAAATAGAAGGGAAGGACATGAAAGGACTGTCTCTGGGGGCCACCTTATCACCAAAGATGCTAAGATGACAAAGCTCTGGATATCTGTACCTGTTTGGACACCATTGGGGAATGCTGGGAATTGTAGTCCAGTAACACAGCCCTGCAAGAGGGCGCTGCAAGGAGATACACTCCCTATTATTTGGGACTTCCACATGACCTGAAAGTGCTTGTAACGGGGAAAACCCTGGCATGAGAAGTACTCCCAGGTCCTCAATAAAAGGGACCGCAATGCCTTGTCCAGGTAAGACGGAGCTGGGAGGAAGGAAGGCAACACTGGAGGAGAACAGTACGGTGGTGGTAAAGAGATGAGAGGAGATGAGGTGAAAGGAAGAAGGAACTTGTATTTGTGCTTGTGTTTACAAGGAATTTGTAATAAAACACTCTTTGTTTGAATCCACAAATGTCTTGTGTGTTTGTGTTTGGGGTTTAAGGCTCATTGGAGCCCCCTAGTGTTCACAATGTACAAAAACATCCTACAGTAAATAGACTTTCTGTTGCTAAATATATACAACGATATCTCAAATAGACTTACAGTTGTTACACATACATAAAACAATCTAGGAGTGAACAGACTTTCAGTTACTGAATATGCGCAACAAATCCCAAGGTGAACAAGGTTGCAATTGTTAAAAACACGCATAAACATTCAGAAATTTAAAAGGCTGCTGCTACTAAATAAAACTCACAATATACAGAAATGAACAGAGAAACTTCTGTTTGACATGCAGATCAAAAAAGATATTTGACTTGGCTCAAAACTGCAATAATGGGTTTAATTATAATTCACACATTGATTACGAATCTAATAAAGACATTCTTATGGGGTTCATGAATGTTAAATGTCCAAATTGTTGTGCATTGAAATTAATAAATGAGCCACCTGGAAAATGATGCAAAAATGGAAAAATCAAATTGTCACCTTTTGGCGAGTTACCAGGGCCTATTAAAGGTTCAGTATTTGGTTTACATCGGGACATTTTACCATTTTATCAGTGCTGTGAGAAATGATAATAGTGCATTTCAAATTACATCATTTGATGCAAAAAGAATAATTGATGGTAATTTCACGCCAAATTTTACAGTACAAGGACAGGCATATCACTATTGTCTTAAGGAATTTCCTAGGCAAAGCCAGGTAACAAAGCTAGTAAAACAAAGAAAGGTTAACAGTAATAGCAGCTTTAAATTGGTGCTAAAGCCTTCAGGTAGTTATTGAACTGCAATTTAAGTAAACTACTGTTGACATTCATTAATATCAAAGTACAGTGAACTTTCCATTACACAGCTTTCCATGCAGAATCCTATAAGTGCCATGAAAAAAACAATAACAAGTGAGTGTTGTGAACGGTCACAATAACCACTATGAGAATGCTGTGCAATCAGTGTTTATTCATTAAAGGCCATGTCACATTTGATGACTTTTCCAGTGATTTAATAACACCTTATAGCGTCAGAAGCAGTTGGCTTTGTGTGCCTGTGAAGGTCTGTCATGTAATGTGACATACCCAGCAACTCACTTCAACTAAAGCCAAACAGGTTGGGGTGTGCAGGAAGTGCCTTTAAGTCCCGCGAGTGGTTTACTTCCTGGTGATGTCAGTTGAGCTCTTTTTCTCTCTCTTTCTCACTCAGCCTACACCTGTTTTGTCCAGCACTCCCACCACTACACTCCACTTATCTACAGTGGAAATCCTGCTGACCACGCTAAGTGTTTTGTCATGGAATCAGACCACAATTTGTCCCAGTCTGGACATTTGCACTGTAGAAACTGCTGGAGGCCAGCTGTGAACCGGCAACGTTTAGATTATGAAGGCCTTCAGAAACAGCTCCTCTATGGCAAGAACTAATGGGAAAATCCCTATTTGCTCATGATGGAAAAAGTATTTTAATCCATCGTGTCAAAATGAGCTAAACTGAGCAGACAACTAAAACTCAACTTTTACAGATGGACAGTCGGATGGAGTCACTGGATTGTCAATCACAGTAGGGGAGTCTCACATTTTATGCAAATGCATCTAAAAAGGGGCAAAGCCAGCTTCACCTTACACTGTGCAAGTCTGTCTGATACTACACCTGCGACATGGCATATTCTGCTTTGCTGTCCACTTTGGGATGGCAGTCTCTCTTTATACACTCACCTAAAGGATTATTAGGAGCACCATACTAATAACGGTGTTTGACCCCCTTTCGCCTTCAGAACTGCCTTAATTCTACGTGGCATTGATTCAACAAGGTGCTGAAAGCATTCTTTAGAAATGTTGGCCCATATTGATAGGATAGCATCTTGCAGTTGATGGAGATTTGTGGGATGCACATCCAGGGCACGAAGCTCCCGTTGCACCACATCCCAAAGATGCTCTATTGGGTTGAGATCTGGTGACTGTGGGGGCCATTTTAGTACAGTGAACTCATTGTCATGTTCAAGAAACCAATTTGAAATGATTCGAGCTTTGTGACATGATGCATTATCCTGCTGGAAGTAGCCATCAGAGGATGGGTACATGGTGGTCATGAAGGGATGGACATGGTCAGAAACAATGCTCAGGTAGCCCGTGGCATTTAAACGATGCCCAATTGGCACTAAGGGGCCTAAAGTGTGCCAAGAAAACATCCCCCACACCATTACACCACCACCACCAGCCTGCACAGTGGTAACAAGGCATGATGGATCCATGTTCTCATTCTGTTTACACCAAATTCTGACTCTACCATTTGAATGTCTCAACAGAAATCGAGACTCATCAGACCAGGCAACATTTTTCCAGTCTTCAACTGTCCAATTTTGGTGAGCTCGTGCAAATTGTAGCCTCTTTTTCCTATTTGTAGTGGAGATGAGTGGTACCCGGTGGGGTCTTCTGCTGTTGTAGCCCATCCGCCTCAAGGTTGTGCGTGTTGTGGCTTCACAAATGCTTTGCTGCATACCTCGGTTGTAACGAGTGGTTATTTCCGTCAAAGTTGCTCTTCTATCAGCTTGAATCAGTCGGCCCATTCTCCTCTGACCTCTAGCATCAACAAGGCATTTTCGCCCACAGGACTGCAGCATACTGGATGTTTTTCCCTTTTCACGCCATTCTTTGTAAACCCTAGAAATGGTTGTGCGTGAAAATCCCAGTAACTGAGCATTGTGATTGTGAAATACTCAGACCGGCCCATCTGGCACCAACAACCATGCCACGCTCAAAATTGCTTAAATCACCTTTCTTTCCCATTCTGACATTCAGTTTGGAGTTCAGGAGATTGTCTTGACCAGGACCACACCCCTAAATGCATTGAAGCAACTGCCATGTGATTGGTTGATTAGATAATTGCATTAATGAGAAATTGAACAGGTGTTCCTAATAATCCTTTAGGTGAGTGTATTTATCAACTCATCTTCCAAGCTGGACTATTTAGTTCAGCGAATCTTTGTTGCACTAAGTATAGAGCTGAAATGACAGAATGCTAGTCCACCATAGAGCTATACTTGTTCCTTCAGGGTCAGTTTAGTGCTAGTTAATTAACTTAACATGCTCACCTTCAGGATAAAGGGGACAAACACACATACATGGTGTGAGGGACTTGGCCAGGACACCATCAGCCAGGAAGGACCGAAGAAGATAGCGTGGAAAGGGCATTGTCTCTGCCAGTCAGCTAGGTGGCAGCCCTGCTAGGCTTCAGCAACACCATGGAATCCCACAGGGCACCACTGGAACTGGAGTTCTTCGACTCAGCCCTGTTGGATTCCATGGGTCCTGCCAGGTGTTGCTGCATGGACTGGGAAGCCCTTATGTTCGTGAGCTCCCACCTCACCCAGATGTGTTTCCAGGCCAAACCTGGGGAACACCAGAAGTACTCTCAGGTTTTGTATAAGAGAAGCTGCTTGCCACAACTCTGGGAGGCAGAGTTGGGAGGAGGACAGTGCTTGCTGGGAGGAGGCAGAGAGAGAGAAAGAGAGAAGACTACAGAGTGGCTGTGTGCGCCCTGTTGTATTTTGGTTGTGGCATAGGAAACACTTGCCTTGGGAAGAGGTTCCCACAATAAAAACCCTTTGTTTACTGAACATTTGTCCATGCTTGTGTGTATCAAGTGTTTGGGGAGCTGGAGCTGGAAAATGTGCAAGCTCCACAGAAGAGGATGACCACAACAGGATTGAAATCCTAGTTCCTGGTGTTATGTTGTGCTAAGGAGGATAAAAATGGCACAGAATGAAAATCGATCCGGAGAAAATAAGTAATCGTAGGGCTTGCAAAGGTCATAACTGGGGATTTAATAGAGTGAGCACCATTTAAAGAATCAAAGTGATAAGGGAGAGCAAAGAAGCTGTTAACCAAGTACAAACACACTGTTATCTAGAAAAATTCTGCTTAAGTATGCTAGTTATTTCTAACCTCGGAAAGAGATATGTCTTAACTGATTACATTTCATCCCGTCACCTCTATAACATCACGGGCCGTGCACAACCAAGCTGTAATCTGGACAACACGTAAACAAGTAGTTGTACCCATGAGGACACCACAATACCGATAAATGGTAAAAATAAAATACAAAAATCTATATAAATTAAATCATAAATAATGTGGATGTCTGTTTGTTAGCTAATCATGCAAAACGACTGAATCGATTTTCACAATATTTTGTATGTGTCTTGGACTGGATTTACAATAAAGGCTATGTATCATATTGGGGTGTAAGGTTATAATGAGAGCATGGCAATGTAAAAGCCAGTGCTGCCACAGGGACTACAATTCCTATCAGGCAGGAGGAGTACACAACAGCTGATAGAGGACACTGTCAACAACACACGCAAAGCATTATACAGGCCAAGGTTTATGTAGCAGCCAAAGTCAAATCTCCTCAAAGACCCCAAGGACATAAGTGTTCCCATATCAACTAATCTGTATAACAGTTTTATTGTCTCGCTGGATTACAGCTTTTGTCTAAGAGTATGTCTTTTTGTCTCCTTGTGGGTTGTGTTTAGACCTCCTGAATATCCAAAAGAAAGGCTTTCCCTATTTATTATACCAACAACACTGTGTACTTCATCTAGTTATTGCATAAAGTCATAATCAGAAATCAATTTTAGAGATTAATTTATTGGACTAAAAAACCTATAAGAGTTCACAAAACCCAGGAATAATTACATAAATAGGTTGAAACAAATTAAAGATAAAACATCAGTATAACAGCTGCACCACCATACTACTCCTTTCACATGTATGCATTTTAAAATTAATTGAAAGTAATAGAACAAAGGTTTAAGAAAATCCAATAAACTGTTTACAAATAAAATTCAATTTGAATTTGACAGGCTTAACACTCATGCAAGGGGATGTGAAGATGATGCCAGAGCAGCAGCCACTTTTTTGGAGTTTATAGCTCTTTCTGGTGAGAAATGAAACGCTTGAGACAGATGCGCTTCCAACGCCCACTTTCTTAAAATGGATAATCCCTTCTAATCTGCATATGTGCCATGTATCCTCCTTTTACACTCTTGAGAAGAAAAGGAGATTTTCCTTTAGTATTTTACACTTACGGATATCCACAAGTGTAATCTACCCACATTATTTTGCTGATGGGATTAACAAGATTTGTGGTATTGCACCTTCTTACATTAAGCCAGGCGGCTGCACTGATGTCATGTGAGTCAAAGGTTATCAGAGTAAGGAGGAATTTATTTTATTTTTTTTTTAAGTTTTCAAATCTAACTCTGCATCAATCTGAATTTATTTATTTATTTCAATTACTTATTTCTCTTGTTGGACTCAGACCAAAATAAAACGTGAATTCAGTAAATGGATAGTCAGTCCCTTGAGCTGTGAGACAGCTGTGCCAACCATTGTGCCACCCAAACTAAAATCCTGGCTTTATTAATTACATTAAAACTCCTATCACTCTGCAGCTTAAGTCAATTCAGAAGCACCCAACAGGGTTTGATTTTATTCTCTAAACAACTGAACAAACTGATCTGCACTTTTGAAATACAGAATGGATACATTCTTTGCACTCCTATTCATTTATTTTTTGAATGTGCTTATTCCAATACAAGATCATGCAGGTGTTTTATATCCTCAAGTTTGTTGAAATGGTTTCCTTTATACTACCACTCAAATATTTTAGAACACCTCAGTTTTTCCATTTTTTCTTTGAAGTTAATCGTTGAAATGCAATGAATGACCTAAAATGGTGAAAGGGTAAGCAGTAAAGTGCCGGAGGTTTAAATTTAAAGTTTAGGTTAGCAAAAACTGAATAAAAAATTCATTTCAGAATATTACATTATATTTGATTCAACTTATAAGGCTTAATTTACTTGAATTGCTGCAGAACATCTATAGGTTGTAACCTATGAGTTGTTCCTCAAATAAGGCCTATGTGTCATATTCTGAAATTTCCACTTTTCAGTTTTTGCTAACCTAAACTTTAAATTTAAGCCTCTGGCAGTTTACTGCTTACCCTTTCACCATTTTAGGTCATTCATTGCATTTCAACTGATTAAATTTGAAGAACACGTGGAAAAGCTGAGGTGTACTCAAACTTTTGACTGGTAGTGTACAAAACCATAGTTGCATAGAATAACCGGGGTGGGATGTTTAAAAAAAGCAGACTGATGCAAGGTAGTCTTGTGGGGCCAAACGTGACTCTCAAACAAGAACAATAGTAATAATAATAATTCATTTTAATTATAAGGCACTTTACATTTGAAGTAAACCTCAAAGTGCTACATAAAAAATGTAAACAAAGACACAACAAGATAATAACAAAGATAAAACAATAATTAGAGGCAATTTTGCTAATATGCTTTCCTAAATAGAAAAGTCTTTAACTGTTTTTTAAAACAGGTAGGCCATTCCAGAGCCGTGGAGCAGCAGCTGCAGAGGCTCGGTCACCCATTGTAAGAAGTTTGGTCACAGGGGGGCAAAGGCGATAGGTATTTGCTAGATGAAGGTTTTTTGTAGTGGATTGTAATAGAAGAAGTTCCTTAAGATATTGTGGAGCATTTCTATGGGTACACTGGTGAGTGAGCAAACAGAGCTTGTATTCAATATGGAGGTGAATAGGAAGCCAATGAAGTGACTGAAGGATTGGTAAAATATGCTCATATTTCCGCACCCTCATTAGAATCCTTGCAGCACTATTTTGGATTTGTTGGAGCTTTTGAAGGCTCTTGCTGGGGATCCCGATGAAAAGTGCATTACAATAGTCCAGCCTGGAGGAGACAAAGCATTTCAGAACCAGCTTTTCAGCATCACAAAGGGAAAGGCAGGGACAGAGTTTGGCTATGTTTCAAAGATGAAGGGATGCAATTTTACAGAGGTGATGGATATGTGCATCAAATGACAAATTGGAGTCTAATTTGACACCCAAATTAGTAACAGAAGGGGAGAAAGTAATTGTATGGCGAGAAAAGGAAATACAATTTACGGAGGAACAAAGTTGATAGGGGGTACCAATTAAAAGAGCTTCAGTTTTGGTGCTGTTCAGCTTGAGGAAGTGCTTGGTCACCCAAGCCTCAATCTCATCCAAGCAGGAGGAAAGAGTTGATGGAGGTGTAAAAGAAGTCGAATCCAGTCTCACATAGAGCTGCTTATCATCCGCATAGCAATGGAATGAAACTCCATGCTTGCGGATGATGTGACCTGGGGTAGTATATAGTTATTAAAAAGGGTCCAAAACCTTAGACAAAAATGGAAGACTGGAAATCGGACGATAGTTTGCTATCACTTCAGGATCCAAAAAACAACACAAGAATACACATCTCTGGACAACTCATTAAAAAGTCTGCAGTGAATACAGTAATCCCTCGTTATATCGCGCTTCGACTTTCACGGCTTCACTCTATCGCGGATTTTATATCTAAGCATAACTAAATATATAACGCAGATTTTTCGCTGAATGTGTTTTTTTACTTCCTGTACATGCTTCCTCAGTTGGTTTGCCCAGTTGATTTCATACAAGGGACGCTATTGGCGGATGACTGAGAAGCTAATCAATCAGAGCACGCAGTTAAGTTCCTGTGTGCTGAATGCGGTGTTAACCAGGAAGTCTCGTCTCGCTCATTCAGTATCAATGTGTTTTGCTGTGTAAAGAGTTAACTTTTGTGCTCTTTTGTGTTTATTTTTGTTCATAGTCAAGCCCTTCATTAAGGCTTCAAAATGATCTGGTCCTGCGACTGCTTCAGGGGCCATGCCCAAGCGCCAACAGAAGATGTTAACGATTGGCGAAAAGGTAAACGTTTTGCATTTGTTGAAGGAAGGGAAAAGCTACACCGCTGTAGGACGCCATTACAGCATCAATGAGGCTACGATTCTTTTTATTTAAAAAGTAGGAAAGGAATATAAGATCTACGGCCGCAGTGTCCTTTTAACCAGGGTGCAAAACAAGTTGTAAGTGGATGTAATAAGGCAGTAGTCTGGATTGAATCTGCTTTAGGGATTTGGATTGAAGACGAACAACGGCGGTGCTACACAATCGCCTGAAGTGGCTCCTTTAGAAGAGCTGTAATGCTCTCCTTTGTTGTGCAGTAAAATTAAACTCATCGTCATCGGACAAGTCGTTGTGTCATTGTTGGTGAGTAACTATAATTAATTTTCTACTTACAGTACTTAGTACATGTATGTACGTTTAGTGTCACTGTACACACATTTACTGTATACTATTTTTCTTGCATTGTACGTATTTATTGCTGATGGCCTGTCTATCGTAATGGCTGTAACATGTGATATCGGAGACACTCGATATCTTTAAAATAATATTTAGGTTTTACTGTATACTGTATAACAGTGTGTTTATATACATAATTTCAATGAATCTTACCTAATATCTAAGAGAATACAAAGGGATTATGCTGTATAACACTGCTGGGAATATTTATAAACAGTGTGGGAGAGTTTATAAGGGCTTAAAATATATAAAAACTAGCAGAATACCCGCGCTTCGCAGCGGAGAAGTAGTGTGTTAAAGAAGTTATGAAAAAGAAAAGCAAACATTTTAAATATAACGTAAGATGATTGTTAATGTAATTGTTTTGTCATTGATATGAGTGTTGTTGTCATATCTATCTATTTATATATATATATATATATATATATATATATATATAGCAAAATACCTGCGATTGGCAGCGAGAAGTAAAAAGAAAAGGAAACATTTTAATAATAGCGTAACATGATTGACAATGTAATTGTTTTGTAATTGTCATGAGTGTTGCTGGCATATATATATATATATACACATCTATACACATATATATACAGTTATATATATATACATATATACATACATATATATATATCTACATATATACACATACTGTATATATACACACACATATATACATACTGTATATACAACATATACATATCTACATATATACTGTATATACACATATATATACAAATCTACATATATATATCTACATATATATATATTAGGTGGGACTCGATTAAAAAATTAATCCAATTAATTAGAGGCTGTGTAAGAATTAATCTTGATTAATCGTATGTAATCGCACACGTAAATTTGCCCCAAATCGCAAATGTTTTTTTTTTTTTTTTTATTTAAAACGGTTTTAGTGGGCGACAGAATCAAATAATAGACATGGACATGAATATTGTAAACTGAAGCTGTTTTAATTTCTGAAAAAAAGCTTTTAAACTGCATTTGAATTCAAAACAGAAAAAAAATATCATCCCTGGTTAAAATTGGGCAGACTTAAAAATAAAGTGGTAGTTTAAGTACTTTAAGTACATTTTCAGAATAGTATTGTCTTTAAATAATAATAACCAAAATTTCACCATAAAGTGCAGTTTTCTTCTTAAAAAATAAGTCAGAAACATAAAAGGTAATTTGACCAGCTTACTCTTTAAACTCTGAGTAACATTAGCCAAAATTATTTTGTACATTAGGCTAAAACAGTGTGATCATTGAACATTTTGTAATTAGATGTATTTAGAATTACTAACGGTCACGGAAGTCCAATGATCCCCAGTAAGAGCCACAAAGTCCGCTTTCTGTAATGCATCTAATTTTGCTTGCTTTTCAGTGTGCACAAAACCATGCTTTTATCAAGGCTTATCGGGTAGTCGAAATGATCAGTCGTAGGAGCGCTTTATTCCGACTCTAACATTTTTGTAGCTGTGATGTGTGCATCAGTGTAATGGATGTACCAGGAAATCATGCATTGACAAAAGTTCCGTTTGCTTGGAATTGAAAGTGTGATTAAATCGTTATTTTTAGCGCGTTATGGAGTACATGCATCGAAGCTTCTCAGCTGTGCTTGTGCTAAGAAAGGGAAAATTTTAAAAATAACGTAACATGATTCTGCGTTAACCTAATATTTTTCATACGTCCCAAACCAAGGAGATGCGAAGGTAAAATGAATCAGGTAGCGCGTACATACTCAGTACACCCCTCTCGGGAATCGAACCTCGAATGTCGGCGTTAGAGGCTTAAGACTCTACAATTGCGCCACCACTTGTCTATGCTAAAGTGTGTATTGTAGATCGGGGTATATATATACATTTATATATATACCCGTGTACAGTGGAGAAGTAGAAGTTATGAAAAGAAAAGGGAACATTTTAAAAATAGCGTAACATGATTGTCAATATACAGTAATTGTTTTGTGAGTGTTATTGAATGTTGCTGTCATCAAGGATTTGATTATCATTATTTCTTTCAATCAGGCTCGTATTTGTAGGATGTGTTCAAGTTACATTCCGTGTTTGTCAATCGTTGTAAAGATAAGAGGTTTCATTCATCGATTAGTTCCTTACTGCATCAATAAACAGCTCGTCTTCCTTTTTATCTGTGATGTGACAAACTGCATGCACGGGTTTTTTTTACGCTGTCTTCCTTTAGCGGGACATTCACTTTTTCCACCGTGTGCTTTGTTTCCGCAGTAGCTGCACTTATGAATATGATTGTATGTATAAGGCGCTTCATATTTTTTGCTGCCTTCTCAATTGTGTAATTCGGTTTTGTTCAGCACTCTTTGGAACTGTTGCTTTTGTCTGTGCACTCGTCAGTTCCGTGAGCAGCTTGGTGTTCTTGCATCGAAGGTTCCCAGCTGTACTGGTGCCATCTCGTGTAATGTCAGCTAAGACCCGGCACTTAAAAGTTTCTCTCGCAGTTTCAATGAGTTTGTGCCAAACACCACCCTGACCATCTCATCTTCCTCTGCATAAGCACAGTCCTTCACCGTGAATATTTACGGCAGTGTTTGTATTGGATTGCCGCTGATGGGCGGCCTTATATGGGCAGGCACTAAATTACAAGCGCTAGTGGCAGCCTGTCTATGAACTTAATTTAATACAAACTTACGGTGCACGCCGTGCTTTGTTTCCGCATATGCATCATTTGCTTCATAATGTTTTTCTGCCTTCTCAATTGTGAAATGGCGTTTTGTGCTCATCGCTGGAGTTCTTCCTTGTTCTCTACGTACTTACGTAGGAGGCGTGATGATGTCACACGAAACTCCGCCCCCCGCGGCCATCTCCAACTCAAGACTCCATTACATTATATGGGAAAAAATAGCTTCCAGTTATGACCCTTATGCGTAGAATTTCGAAATGAAACCTGCCCAACTTTTGTAAGTAAGCTGTAAGGAATAAGCCTGCCAAATTTCAGCCTTCTACCTACACGGGAAGTTGGAGAATTAGTGATGAGTCAGTGAGTGAGTCAGTGAGTGAGTGAGGGCTTTGCCTTTTATTAGTATAGATAACCATACAAACATATGGTTTCTACTTCGCGGATTTTCACCTATCGCGATCGAGGAGGGATTACTGTAGTGGTGAAATCTGCCACTACAATGGCTACAGTCACAAGGCTTCTTCCTAAAACACTCACTCCCAGTTCCTCCAGACCATGCATTTAAACCCATTGGGTTTTTCAGGAAGAGAGCAAAAGAAATTGAACAAAGGACTTGATGCTGAGAGAAAATAAAAAGCTAAAATTCAGGAACTTAGTAGCACAGGGCAACTGAAGCTTAATTTGTGAGCACGGAGAACGACAGACACACAAACAAACATGTATACCTCCGCAGCTACTTGGCTCCACGTGTTTGAGAATTGCTCCTGTCTGCAACAATACATTTCTGTCATTTCTGACTGTTGTATCCCTATATGGTCTAACAACAACAAAAAGAGTTTAGATAACTATTGTTGTCTATGGATATACAAAGCGTTAATACGCTGTGGCTGTTCCGGTCTGGTAAGTCTTTATTTCCAATTAGCCAGTAATGTTAACTTCTTTTAGTTTTTCATTGAGACAAGCAGTCAGAAGATGGATGATATGCCACTTTGTCTGTACTTCTACCAGTGTTGTTAGGCAGATTTGTTGATTTGGGTGTTTTTTGAGTACTGAAATCTGCTTCTCCTGTGGTGTTTTTTTCACCTCCTTTTGATGGGGAGTGACACATTGTTTACTTCAAATATTTTGCAATTTAAATTTTCATGAACATAGCTGCCAATTCTTTAAACCTTATATTGACACCGGTACTGAACAACACGCACAGCGCTCACGTCAACGTATCATTCACTTTTTCTAGCCCACTGATGTCTCTGAGTACTGATTTGTCATGTGACTTCACAGAAAGGTTTTTCGAATGCAACAGGTTATGTTCATTTTTAACACAATGTGCTTTCTGCATACGTGACACACATTTATATGTCTAATAGGGTTTTTTTTTTTTTTTTTAAGAAGACTTTGACTGTAGACAGTTCATTATAAATAGACACTTGCGGTTAATGACAGCACCTCTGCTCTTTGCAGTTCAAAATCATCGTCTCTACTTTGAGCGCCATCTTCATGGACTGGTTTAGAAAAGAGACACACAATGAGATGTCTAATTGTTCCCACCCTGTTTTAAGTCAAATTCACTAATGGTTTTCTCTAGACATATGTATTATATGTCTAGCTCTGCAAGACGAGAGACAAGGAACATGTTTGCCCACTTCCTTCCTTCAATATACTTACTAAGCGTGAAATGATACACTAAATTTCCATGAAATTCATGTTCCAATACAGTGCATTCTCAGAACATCAGACAATAATTAAATTAATACATAATATTGTAATGTCAGCCCTAAAAGGAAACCAGTACCACACATGTAAGGTCCATGCAGCAGTTAAGAAGGAGCAGAGCCACAACAGATGAGTAATATAAAAAGGGGCAGAAGAGCAGCCTAGTAGATCCTCTGGAAGTGGGGCTAAGACAAGACAATGCATATCTGGGCACTGCACTGCTGGGCAGCACAAATATCCTGTGACCATACAGTGGGAGAATCAAGACTACCAACTGTCTACATCAGGACATACAATAAAACAATTGTTCACAATTGCCGGAGCCTCAGTAGCAGTGTCTCCTACAATTGGGTTGTGACAATATATTTGGAGAAAAAAAAAAAGTGAAATGATGAAAAAGACAACAACACGTACAAAACAGGCATTAACAAAAATATAAAATGTAATGCAAAACAAGGATCGCTCCTCTTGCACGTGTCTCTAAATACCCCGGCAGTTTTAGATTCTGTCCAGCAAGCTAAAAGGCGCCTGACCTTTCTAATTAAGCACGCAGAGTCCAAACTTATAAGACTTTTAAACAGACTATGTGTATGTGACTGACACCTTAATCAGAGTGCAGATAGTGACAAAATGATACAGAATAACATAAGCCATACATGCAGTGTGATACTGAAAAAAATCAGGAAAATGAACGGCAAACGTATACTGACATGGAGCTTCGAAATACGCCATTTTGACTCAGTGGAGGTGTTGCGTTCTGCATCACGTGAAATTTGAAACTTTAAACATCAAAATATTTCTCAGTTTTAAAGGTATTAGTAAGGCACTGGATGTGCATGTAATCCTTAAGGTTCACTCATAGCTCTCATTTATTTGTGTTATTTCGTAAGGATAAAAAAGAGAAAATAACAGAAAATGCTGTCCTTATCAAATTGCCACTGGAGGTGATCTCCTTGTTGCCTCACCGTATATGCCAGGCCTGCATGGATTAAGTTATCAAGTATCATGTAATATACTAGTAATTTGTGGACAGGTAAAACTCAGCTCGATGTTCGTAGGGAGAAATTAGGTGAATAGGATTAGTAGGCTGTGCTGAGCTAAATGGCCTGCTCTATTTAAAACATTATTGAGAAAAAAAGTCATTCAACCTAACAACAAGACTTGCCAATTAATTTGGATATTTTTTTCAAAATAAGTCAAGTATTGAAGGTCCCCAAAATCACACCCTCTACCACACTACTTGGACATGTATCTATTTATTTCTGTTTTATTTACCTATTATCTATTTAATCTATGGTTCTCTGCATGAAGAAAAACTTGCTAATACATTTGCAAAATCTACCCTAACAAGTTTTCATCCTCATTCCCATCTTACTGTTGAAAAAATCCATTTAAAGTAAGAACTGGGATCCACTGTACTCATTTCCTTCAACGTTGTAAAGTCTTCAATCATGTCACTTCTTAATCTCCATTTACTTAGGCTGAAAAGGTTCAACTCCTTTTATCTTTCTTCATAACACAAGTCACAGTAAAAAACCCTGTTGAAAAACAGCAGTTGAAACGATATTTTTATTCACAATATGAGGACACAGGCATGTGGAAAGAAGAATAAATTTCTCTCGGATTTCCTGTAACGGAGTCATGTCCACAGCTGCTTCCTCTCTTGAGCCCAATGATGCTCTGCAGACTGGAAAATATTATGTCATGTTTCTGTGAAGGCACATAACTTACACTCATAAACAGACAGGTGTCTATGTAGTAAAACACAGGTAGGGGAATGGAACCGTAGTAGGAGAAACAAGGATACAAAACAGCAGGAAACATGGCAAATTCTAATAACTAGAGGTATGTCTCTAAACCTTTGAACAATGGAGTACCTTGTTGAGCAGCATACCAATTGGCCTTTGGTAATGATAAACCATGTCCAAATTCTCCAGGCATTTAGTGAACTCAAATGAATTTTCTTTAAGTCAAACGTCTTGTGCTTATGATGTCATCAGGTACCAATGTTTTAGAATCTTGGTTGCTATGGGGCTACAGGTCATGGGGCGTATCTTCCATATGTTCATATGATGTCACGGATGCAGACTTGGTGGCCATCTGACAGAAGTGCAAGACACATACTTAGCAATTGTCCAAATGTGACGAAAATAATGGAAATACTCATCAAAAAGAAAATTGCTTTCTTAAGCAATTTAACTTCAGCAGTAGTTAAGCTTTTGACTTGTAGCTTTGACTTTGATTAAAAGGCAGAAGTCTACGTGACCATCATCATCATCAAGCCCTTCCGTGAGAATCCTAAATCCAAAGAGGACTGTTTCATTTATGTTAGGTAGAATGCCCAGAGGGGACTGGGTGGTCTCATGGTCTGGAATCCCTACAGATTTTATTTTTTCTCCAGCCGTCTGGAGTTTTTTTGTTTTTCTGTCCCCCCTGGCCATTGAACCTTACTCTTATTCGATGTTAATTAATGTTGATTTATTTTGTTTTATAATTGTGTCTTTCATTTTTCTATTCTTTAATATGTAAAGCACTTTGACCTACTGTTTGTATGAAAATGTGCTATATAAATAAATGTTGTGGTGGTTGTTGTTGTTTTGTTCTTTTATTTGCATTATGATCACTTGTTTTTTTGTAATAACCCCTGTTTATGTTTTGAACTGTGCTCCTTAAAGAAACTCTGCTATTATTCACTACAAACCTAAGTGTCATTCTGATCTCCTCTTTATTTGTTAGAAAGATACTAACATTGCTTTATGGGTAAGAAAATACACAAAAAAGCTGAACCTTTTCATCTAAAACAAAAAACAGTTCCAATGTCTCAGTTCTCTAAATTACACTTCATAGAAACAAGCGTCCCAATCCAAATTCCATCCTATCATGCTTGTGTCATTGTTTTCATTCTGAAACTCTAAACTGGATTAAGCAGATTTTTAAACATTACATCATTGGCTTCATTTCTGAAACACATAAATACTCACAATGCTCCACTTTAAATGTGACACTAGCAGTGACAGCAGCCAGAGAAGGAAAGCTGTGAGCAGCAAAAACAAATTAGGAACTTTGTCTAAGATGTTTGTCTGGAGACGTTGTCTTTATGTGTTATACGCAAGAGTCACACCACGACAAGTATAGAGTGGCCCATAATGCAAAGTGTGTGCTGCTCTACTTTCTCTTTGATTAGGTCAGTCTCCGCAAGCAGAAAACACAAAATCAACTTTCAAGTGCTCCAGTCAGAAGACGTTTAGAGGACAATTCCTTAGCAGACCCCCCCGTCCAATTCAAAGAGGACAGAGAAGTCTGCCTTTGTCATTCAACCCTAACACTCCCACAGGCCATCACACAAAATGTCCTCATTTTGCGGACTGATTTTTCTGCAGAAGCCTTTATTCCTATCGCTCCATTGATTTCTTTTCTGTGACCACCTAACCTATAGAAACTTCATGTTTACAGCTCACATCACAGAGGAGAGTTACATTCCTCACCAGGAACTTTAAACTGTAACTGGAGCCGCTGTGTCACTTGTAAATGTGTCACCAACAATATCCTTGTATCTGGTCCCTCTTGTAGATTTAATATTAAAAAATGGGCCACTGTCTAATAATCGTATTTACTGCATTTCTTGTAATAAGTGACAAGCCATCTAAATAAGTAGCAGATTACTTCAGGGAGCACATTTGAGCCATTAAAATCAGAGACCTTCCAAAGCCTATTGCAGAACACTTCACATCCCTTGATCACAGCCACACTGATCTCTCGGTTTGTGTTCTTTCACGAGACACTAATAAAAACAGAAGAAGCTAAACTTCAGCCTGAAATCGCACATTTCTCCAGATTTTAATGACTAACTAACTTTTTAATCTCTCCTTTCATCTTCTGTAATGGCAGCTTTTTCTTAGCTACTCTCACCATTTCTCTTTTCATCTGACCTGGCTTTGTTCCCTTCTACTCCTCCTATATATGTTACTTGCTCTTGATGCAGGCTATACACCCAAAAACACTGCATCTTTATTCTTTGTACATTTCAGTGTGGAAATAACACAACTTTTTTTCCTTTGCAAATGCACACTGACGCAGCCCTACACTAACTCCAAAAATATATGTAAGCTGATTCTATAAGTTAAGTAAATCTGAGATCGTGATTTGAAAATTCTGCATATTTGATAATGACAACTGCGAGATGTTTGGTTGGTTTGATTTTGTCATAGGTTGTAGAAGAGTGCACCTATATATGTAAGCGTTGACACCCAATGAGAAAGCAGCCAGAAGTAGAATTCATATGACCCTATTGTATGCAACCACACAAATCTGGCCTTCTCCAGGTTTTATAATGTGTGCTGTGGAAAGCTGTGGGGCAACGTAAAAATTAGTAATATCTAATGTACAGGTTGATATATCTCCTCTATGTCTTTATTTGTAAAATTTGCTTTATACTCGAATAATGTTTAAGAAGCAAGGAAGCTGGAGAAACCTGTTTTTTTCTTCCACCAGAGTTTTCTCTCTATCATAAAAGAAGATCCTGATATGAGACGAGACACGACTATTTCCAAGAGATTTTTTTCAAGTCCCGCAAGACAAGACTTTTGCCATGAGATTTTTTTCAAGTCCCGCTCTACTCTCAACCGTATTCAAACATGCACACGGTACTCTCACCTCTCATTCGTGTGAATGCTTTTCTCAGACACAGTTCTTATAAATTTTTACGTTTTCCTCACTTTAAGTTCCCAATTAAAGAAGATTTATTAAGTCCAAATCTTATTGAAGAATTTCATCCCGAAGGGTTATCAACAAAAGAAACGAGTACACCGGCAATCCTAGCACCAAGAAACGATGAAGTCAAACAAATTAACGCGAAAAATGATGATCGGTTACACAACAAATTGGTTAAATGCTTATCAATAGACAATGCTGAAACAGTTGGGGGTGATTGTGCGGAAGATGAAAACATCAACTTACAATATCCCGTAGAACATCCGCATCCTCATATGCGAGCAGCAGAAATGCAAAGTGGCTAGTGCTGGCCTGAGGGTTGGTGAGCAACGGGCAACATCACCTAGTATTGATAAGGAGAAAACCCAGGCAGTTTTATGACTAAATTGCATCCCTTCTTGCCTGTTTGCTTGAAACTACAGAAACTACAAAACGGTGGGTGGTGAACTAGACTAGGGGGATTGGATTATCTGAGCTATTTCATTAGTAAATGTTATACCCTCACACTGCAAAGCTACTGGACTAGGGAGGGGTTTGTGCCTGAGCCGTTTCACTGATGAATCAGGGGTATCACAGAACAATAAGAGGAAACTTGCAAAGGCATATCTCTGAAGAGAACAGACCAAAATGTTGATCTGAAGAGAGCTGACCAGAAAGAATCACATGTAACAACAACTTTCTGTGCAGGCAGAAACTACATATCTAGCATTATAAGGTTGTATTGGTCTGTAACCAACACTCATTGTACTCTGCTTCCTTATAATTTGGGTATTGTGATGGATGTCCGGCGAGAGTTCCTGGCTCTCATCCCCAGGCCGCCAGGAGGAGCTCTCCCGACAGCATGGACGTGCCCCGAATTCCAGCAGGGCCTCATGGACTTTGTAGTTTTTTTACACAGCCCTGCTGGATACCTTGGGGACCACAGGGAGTCACTGTAGGGAGGCTCGTGGACTCTTATGTGCCCTATAACCTGGAAGTATGTCCTGGTCACGTGAACAGGAGAAATGACATACTTCCAGGTTGACGAGAAAGGCTTTTACCCTGACCCGGAAGTGCTAAGGACTTGTGGACTGTGGGGCAGGAACCCCTCCGGGTCAGGGGGTATAAAAGGACTGTGGGAGCTCCCAGACGGCGAGCTGAGCTGGGTGGTAGGAGGGCAACGCGTCTGGGAGTTGGAGGATTGATTATTGATTTAGTGATTGTGTTTATTTATGAGTAATATGGAGTGGAGGGTGCTTGGTGCACATAATTATTATAATAAAAAGAAGTATTGGACTTTTACCTGGTGTTTGGCGTGGTACCTGAGGGTTCAAGGGAGCAATAGCGCGCCCTACTGTTAACAGTATATTATCTATAATATATAATTGATGAGTATTTCCGTTATCTATCTATCTATAAAAGGACAAATATCTGTGTATTTGTGCATCTGTCCAGTTATTACATCTCTGTCATTCCAACGGATGGCACATCACAACCATTAATACTGCTTTACGAATCCCACAGGAAATGGCATATAACAGAGATATATACTGTACATTGCATTTGTCATTCCAAACATTTGCAGTGATGCATTCTGAATGACAAATGCAACGCATTTTATTACTACATGCATTACAAAAAACATTCCAATAAATGGCGCACTGCAAATGTTAATGTTGAGGTCTACATTGATTACTTTAGATTTCAACCAGTTTTAAACAGGTAACTGAGCTAGTAAAGAGAGTAAAATAAAATCACCTAGAACTCCATAACCACAAAAAGGCACAGAAAACAATGGCAATTGTAGCTGCTATCTAGTTGTTATCCATGTTGTTTGTTTAATTGCGTGTGGTGTGTCAACTCTTACTCCAGCCTGCTCCATGTTGATGGACTTCATGATACTTTCACAGTGCTATAGGAAATTTGAAATGTGCAGGGAAATCGTGCTGGTGTAATCTGTCATCCCTTGTGATTCCTATTAGTGTAATCTCACATCCTGAAGGCAATGAGCTTCAGCAACTGCAGTCATTAAGTGTAACATGCTGTCTGACTCAAAGTCATGTAGTGTGATGCCAGCCTGAGTTTAAAAATACATTTAAAATGCCCTCTTGTGTTTGTGCCATTTACAATGCCAACTGTCTTATGCTATTGTGCTAGGGATCGCCAGTCACTATTGATGAATTTGTTTGTTTTGTTCATCAACTACCTTCAAGATGAGACTGAGAATTACAAATAAGAACTAGGAAATAGTAATGTAAAATACAAAAAGGTAAGAGGTGATATATGTATTTAGAAGTTGAAAGGAATTAAAGACTATTTTATTGTCATATGATACTTTAAATTACTGTATTTACCAAAGGCACAACTGAAAGATGGCTAACAGTAAAGTTCACTGGATAACAGAAAGCATTTACAAATACAAGAAACCAGGCTGTAACAGTAGCTATGTGACTAAAGTAACACCTCTGAGAACTTTAAATCAGAAATGAACAGACTTGACATTCTGTGTGTTCTTTTATAGATAACCAATGCAGGACAGCCATATGGCCACTTGCATTAATCTACTGGGTGGCAACTCTCAGGACAGTTGCAAATATCTAACAGGACAACATCAAATTCCACTACAGGGGAGGCACTTTACTGACTTTGGGATGCTAGGCTTTTAATCAGGTACCATAAAGGGATGCGGGAGGAGGCTAGGACTGAAGGGAGCAGATGAGGATCTCAGGAACAGCTTGCAACATTTACCTTTCTGATGCCATCTGCATGCTGTCAGGACAGAAGCACATCATTGACCTGCTTGAAAAATGGTATTTGAATTTAAACTCCCCACACTCCCCCAACCCTCCAAATGCAGTAGAATTTCATAATGGTTTGTGTTCAAAATAAATCCAAGGCTGGAAAGTGGCATTACAGATTAGTGGAAGCACAGGAACTTGAGAGCTATTTGGAACATCTGCAGTTACCATTAATCCTCATAAAAGTGTTATGATGCAAATTAAAATGCTGCTAGCCATGTAGTTAGTCACATTCTGGAAGAGTGCCGATCATCACCACTATTAATCACCTTTGGGTTTAAGTTGGTTGCAGACAAGGTATAAAACACAACTGGTGGGAAAAAAAGTTACGCGGCTGACAGCACTGTCTGGATTGGTGATTTACATTTGTTTGCCATCACAGCACAAGAAAACAACAGAGAGAAAACTGAATGAACACACGCAACAAGACTAGACGCTGACTGTTTCACATCTTAATCTTTAAGCTGGTGAGTGCTATACCTTTCTTATTTATTCACCTTTCCATGTACCATTCTGTTCCAATACTGTCCACTTGGGATGGTCCTTTACTTAAGAGGTCCTTGAGTTTAACCCTTGGAAAACCCCCCACCGGCACTCATTCGTGTAGCTGCAGCATCATAAGTAGCAGAACAGGCCACAATAGAGTCTCTCACTTGCATCAGACATTACATGGCAGCTCCCCCAGTTTTCTCCAAGTTTCAATCTAATTTCCAGCTGTGAGGCTTTAGAACTCTTGAGACCATAGCATTGATTTCTTTTTGTATGCTATTAGAATGTCTATTACAGTCAATCAAAACCTGCTAGATGTCATATGAAATTCATCAGCCCTCACATAATATTAGAATTCCAATTCCATTTCAAAGAAGCAGTGGTATTCAATTTGATAGTTTGGCCAAAGGGGGCGCTCTTGAGCTGCCTGTCCCCAAGGCCATAAACAGTAAAACAAAAAGACCCCACAAGGTGACAGAGAAGGTGGTTTTTGTATTAGAAAAGAGAGCCCACAAACAAGTTAGACAATGTACGAAACATTCAGGTGCGTTCGGCTACGAAATTAACTGATATGAAAGTTGTAGCCTTTCATATTTTTTATTTACTTCATACAAGAGTCAATTATTATTTTTTTGTTTATTAAATAGTTTTATATGTTTAAAAACTAATAGTGATAACAGAATGCAATTTCAAGTGTTAGTAGACTACATTAAATATATGCTTTTAACAACACTTTTGAATGGAGTTAAAATGGAGCACAAAAAGGTTTGTGGTGGCCCAACAGCTTCCATAAACAGCAGACTGCAATTCAAGTGATGTGAAAATGACATCGACTGATGTGTGTTAGTGGTGAAGTGTCTGTGACTAATTGTTACATTTTCTTAAACATAACATTTTTTTAAAGTATACCCAATAGAGTAGTACCAAATAATTAGCAACTGTAAATATTTATTAATACAAAATGATCAATACCAGCATAAAATCATTATCAATATTACCCTATGAAAGGAAAAAAGGAACTGAAATAAGTTAATAGCTAATAATATTTGTTAAAACACAGTAAATTGGTAAAAATTATATAAATAACTTGGAAAAGAACTGCTTTATTGTACTGTATAACCAGAATACAAATGGTACACAATGGACAAGAAGATCAGGGACTTGCCAAGATTGTTCCTGTTGTCACACATGTGCGCTTGGAAGACAGCTGAAGGGCCTGAACGAAAGTAATTCCACACCAGACCAGGGGGTGGCAGAGTGCACTAACTCTTTTTCTTGCTTTCTTGCAGACCGTTCACAGGAAATTCCACCTGACCCTGATGATGTCACTTCCAGTTTCGGGCCTGATTACATTACTTCTATTTTCAAACTCATGGATGAAGACCCTTCCGGTTCCGGCCCTTTTGATGATGTCACATCTGGGTCTGAGCCTATGGAAGAGGACTGTTCCAGTTCCCCGCCCTCGATGGTCTCATTTCCTGTTCTGGCCTGTAAAGTTTCCATCTTACCTCCACACCATCACTTCCGTACTAAACTCAAATCTATGCACATTAGTGGCAAAACTTATACTCTTTTGCAGCCAGGGTACAATATACGGGTGGCTGCCCCAAATCTTTTTTCGACTTTTGTGTCTACTCATTGTGACACTGTATATCTGAGACTGGAAGATCAGGGGCTTAAGCCACCCACCTCCCAGTGCCTATGTTTAAATCAATTAGGATAGCCACGCTTTTTCTGTGTTATCAATCAGTTTAAACCCCATTTAGCTACAGGATGATAACATTGATTCTTTACAATAATAATCTGCAGATAATATTAGTTAAATCGATTCAGTCTATTATATGCTTACATTATTGCTTTCCCCTCCCATTTATTTCCAGTGAGGTGACTTTTTTTGTACTCAATTAATTAAATCATCTAAAGCAGCAGGCGAAGTGCTATGCTGTGTCAGCTGTTTGCATGCACACGCTCTGCCCAGTGTATGCGGAGATGGGAAAACAATCTTGGCAGAACTCCATTGGTCAGGTGTTTATGGTGGAGTGGCTAGATACAAGCCACTGTTTCACTAAAAGGCATATGACAGACCGCATGGGGTTTGATCTTGTCTAACGTAACAAAAATTGGACTCTTTGGGCAGAACTCTAAGCACTTCAGTATGTCTGGTGAAGAGAAGGCACTGCTCATCACCTGCCTGATACCATCCTTCTGGTGAAGTATGGTGGTGGCAGCATCATGTTATGGGTGTGCTTCTCAGCAGCAGAGAAAGGAATACTGGTCAGAATTGAGGAAAGGAAGAATGCAGACAATACAAGAAATCCTTTAAGAAAACCTGCTCAAGAGAGCATGCAACCACAGACTGGGGTGACGGTTATCATTTCTGTATGACACTGACATGAAGCAATCAGCCAAGACAATGCTGGAGTGGCCATGTGACCAGTTTCTGACTGCCCTTGCAGAGCACAGCTAAAGCCCAGACTTAAACCCAATAGAATATCTGTGGAGAGACCTGAAGATGGCAGTTTACATATACTTGCCATTCAATCTAACAGAACTTGAGGGAACCGACCAAGAAGATTGATTTCAATTGCCCAAATCCAGGTGTTTAAAGTTTATACCGGCTTACCTAAGAAGACTCAAAGCTGTTATTGCTGCCAAAGGGGTTTCTATAGAGTACTGTATTAAGTGTCTGAATACTTATATGAAGGAGAGAGATTTTAGCTTTTGATGTTTAATAGTTTTACAAACCTCTCTGAAAATACGTTTTCAATTTTTCATTATGGGTTATTCAGTATAGACTGATAGGCAAAAGTGTAAATGTATTAATTTTAAATTAAATCAACAATTCAGTAAAGTGTGAAGAATGTGAAATGGTCTGAATACTTTTTGAATCCATGGTGACTAACTGGTGTGGCACATACTTCACTTACCTACAATGTACTCCAAAACCTCACCGCTTATGCCTCTTGAATGTCGTTCATCTCCCATCAGCCAAACTCTTGCTAACATTCTTGCACTCAACAACACTCAGGCTCACTTTCACGGTGGCCAGCAGGGTCTTTTAAGCCCCAGCCTTTAAACACTTCTAGGGTACTTCTGGATTAAGGGGCTAATGTATCTCTGGATTCAGAACATCTGGTCAGAGCTCCAGCTAGCTGAGCAAATGCCCACCTGTGTATAGTATAAATCAAGAAACCCATGCAGTCAAAGGTTCCCTGTTTTTGCCAACTAGGCTACATCTCCCACTGTCCAATACGCTTCAGTGATCTCATGTTCTGATAACTGTGACAACTTGTGAAACTTCCTAAGCAGTACCCTAGGAGTTAAAATATATCACAATTCATATGGCATCCTTTAGCACTTTTTTAATATTCTACTGGAACTCTGGTGTCATGCATCACATCCAGCAACACCCTTAGCCATGCCTCCTGCTTGCTGATGCATGGCAACAGCAATTACTCTGCTGTCACTGGAGGCTTGTGTCTTGCCTAAATGTTATTGTACACTGTATAAATAAATACCTCACATACAACCTTCTAGTTTTTAGTACTTATATACTCTAGTCTCAGCATTTTGTGTTTGCAGTTAATGTTGTAAGATGATTTTTACCTAGCCCTTGTTTTATGCATAGACATCTTAGACAGTTCTTGACTATGACTGTGCCCATTCTCTTTTTGCCAGATTAGATTACTGAACTTTGCTAGTTATTTAATTCCCTTTGTCTTCTATCCTGTCTTGAATTTTAGAAACCACAATTCTTCTCCACATCATGATTTACACCCTCCACTCTTACTTCAACCCAATGCTCTGTGTAATTGAAAATGGTGGCAGCACAAAAGTAGTGAACATCTGGCCTAACCTGATTTGAACTTGCAAATACCCAAAAAGTTAGTGGAAGTACCTCAGAGCTCTTGGCCATAATTATTTGAAACTTTTGATTGTACATAGATCTGCCTAACACTCATTGATTTTCTTCAATATTTCTTGCTTCAGTCCACCAGCTTTTCCATATTCTGGTAAATGCCAGTGAATTACACTACTTTTGATATTCCAGTGCATCTCTAACTTATAAAATAGGAAAACTAGAATATTCCATCAAATACATAATTACTATGTATAATGTGTGTTAAATCCATGGGTACATAAGGCTAACTGTAAAGAAACTAACCATGCTCAATGTACAGTCAAAAAGAATAAAAATTGTAATGGCAATGTAGAGCACAGTAGTAGATAAAGCTAAAGACTATCATCGGTCTCTGCTTTACTACTGGCTCAAATAAAATTCCACCCAAAATGAAGAAATTTTTTTGCACGTCAACTGGTGACTTGCTATCAATTGTTCATGGGACAGATTAAAGGGTCACTCAGCTATCTGCTGTGGAAGAGTAAAAAAATAAATAAATAAATGAATGAATTAATTAATTCATGTCCTCTCACAATTCTTTGGTAGTATGCGGAACAAGGCATACATGGCATGATCAGAAGTTATGAGTGAGTGCTGAATTTGCTTTGCTTTGAGCTCAGCAAAAATGTGGAAGTGTTCTAAAATTTGGGTGAACTCAGCTAAATGCTTTGAAGGAGAAAGTGAACTAATTTTGAGTGGATTATAATGGTGTAGTGGTCTTCTAAATGTCCATGTGGGCTAGAAAAGCATCTGCCAACTTTGCTGGACTGATTATTGTGGCCAAAAATGTGATCTGAATTGTAAGGCAGCAATGCTAACCACTGTGCTACCAAGCCTTCCTGAAATAAAATCATACTCTGAGTCTACCTTTATCTCCCTCTGCGTCTCCTGATCTGCTATCGGTATGACACCCACAGGCCTATGATACATAATCGGGGGGCTGATACTATCCGATCTGCACCACATAATCCAGCAGGGAAGACACAATGAATCTGTGCAGAACAACAAAATATTTTCATAATATTTTCATTAAGGTCAGCTAATGCACCGATAAAATTAAAAATATTTCAAGATTTTTTTTATGCATGTGGGGTGCAAATCTGCATGAACTATCAATCAGGTAGTGGCATCACGCATGTGTGTATATTCAATAAATTATTCATGCATGTGTGAAGCAAAACTGGTAGCGCCATAAAGAGTGGGGTGGAATACACTTATAGTACACATGCTTTAAAGGTCTGCACATACGTGAAGCAAATTAGGCAGGTTAGGTAGTGACATCCCCATCCAACATGGCTGCTACAGGTATGTGATGTCACACTAATTTTGCGCAGCATCATGGGGCACTGGGAAAAAAGCTTGTCTAAGCTTGCCGCATATCAAACTTTCAGGGAGAAATTTGGCAAACGTGGTTATTGGCGAACCCAGCTAATTCATTCCATAAAATGCTTTGCTAATTTTTGCAATCAACACCAACGTTCAAGTGCTGAAGTCATTTCATCTTCCTTTTAGTTTCCTACTGTTGGTATTGACTAGAAAACAATAATCAATATTTTATTTCCGTAAAAATTTCCTACGGGACAGCACTACAAAGATTTTCCCACCAATATTCATCTTCAACATAAACACAGTTGCAATTGCCTTGCTTTGCGTCTGGTCCTGTCTTTATCTCACGGTAAGCTGAAGCATGTGCCCTAATAGCTCACATATTCATGGAGGCTCCCTCCACTCAGGAGGCACTCAGTTACAATGTGAATTTCTCCATTTCTTAGTTTTCTTATTCAGACATAGCTGTTTTTGATTAAATCCTCTACATTTTTTTTCATTAATCATTTGCTTTGCTCTTTCATTTATCTTTGTACACATTGTAAGCCTTGACTGTTGTTTCATCTTCACTACATTTTTGTTGTCTCCTTTGTTCCTAGTTTTACGTGATCATCTATTAAAGGTTGATGACGGTGCTGCAGTGGTCTATTTAATTCTGAGTACATATTTAAATCATATCAGTAGTGAATCTCAATACTTTGTCATGCTGCCACAATATCTCACTGCTCAATTAAACCTGCATACTCAATTAACAGGAGAAGATGAATGTCCAACAAGGGCAAGTCAGGCCCCACTGGGGAGTGACATCTGGTTGTGTTAGCCTGCCAAAACTATTATATTTTTCTACAAAAATTTCACAGCTTTATCCATTTACAAGAAGCCAGAGAAAAATAATATTCATGCAAATATAGTTGATTCAATGCCCTTTTACTAGCAATACCTTGTTGGGGAATAGATGTATGTTTCCTCCGCAGTAAAGCAGACTCTGTCTGCCAGTATCAGATAATGTGGGCTGATAAAATGCACAGTTTTTGGTTTCATTCCAGATATAATACAATACCTTTCATGTTTCAGCCAGTGTTGCTGCCCTGGCTCAAGTTTATTTTTTGTTTATTTAACCTTTCTGTTGTTATTTAAATATAATTGTGTATCATGTTTTTACTGTGTCCTGTTTATTTAATGTTATTCTGCTTATTATGTTTTAATCTGGTATTACATTAGGATTCTGTGTCTTAGCTTTCTGTGTTCTTTGCCCTATCCCTTTATGTAGAGAGTCAAGGGTCGAGGCCTCCTCATATTGCAGCTGAAGACCCATCCCCAGCAGTGCATGAAGGAATAATACACTGAAAAATTATTTTTTTATATGTTGCTTGGCCTGTGTAGATTGTAGTGATGCATGATAAAAAATGTATTTCATGATTTCATACAAAGAGGAGGTAATAAATGTTGCTGATATAAGTCAATGGTGAACAATACTGGACAACAGCCAATAATATTAAAACATCCATGAACAAAAATCTCATTTCACATAATCCACATGTGAAGTTATCCAGTCTCATGCTCACAGTATTCTAAAAACATGTATTATTGGTAAAATATTGCTAAATAGGTCACTTCTTCTGGAAAATGCTCTTTGAAACTGAAATGGAACACACTCAGATATACTGTAAATGAACATTTTAATTCACTGGCTGTTCAATTTGTTCTTTATGCAACTTTCACTTACTTCAAAATGCTGCTGCAAGAATCTTTACTACAACTAGAAAGCACAAACACGTAACTCCTGTGCTCAAGACCTTGTATTTATTCCCAGTTAAGCTTAAGATTGATTTCAAAATTCTCCGTTTAATACTAGAATCCCTGAAGCCCACTAAAAAAGTCGTAAGTCTGGGCCACCTTAAATTCCTTCACACCTCCTCATCAGTGTCTTTGTCTTGCAAATGTGTCGATTGGCACTGGCAGCAGGCATGCTGCTCACTCATCGACCCACCGAGGCAGCTGAAAGTAACTCAGACACTGAAGTCTCTTTATCTGGCAGTGTATCCAACTGGGGTGTTAAGAGTTCTCTTGTAATTGCGACGTTTTACGGCCAGCATAGACTCTACTATAGAATGCTAAGGAAGGGAAGGTGGGCTAAGACTGTGATTGTGTCTTTGTGGAAGACCTGGAGGTTTATTTTCTCCACGAAGGCTGCCGATAGTAGTTTTTGTTTTCCTCTCCTCTGTTGTCAAGTAACCATAGTTGAACAATTAAATAATGGACAGATGTTCTTGGTTTCTGTGTATATTAATCAATTTTTATTTTTTTTTGTGTATTTGAACAAATCTGTGTCTTCGTCTGTATTAAGTCTGTATTTAGTAATTTGTAAAATATTGCATTTTATTGCAGACTTTTCATTGCAATCTGAGCCTACATTCAGTAAAGAGCACTATAAAAAATATAAACTGAACTGAATTGTAGACTCGCTTCCTGTCATTACATTTATATTCATGTTATATATTCAGTCCCTTACAATTATTTGGTAGCAGGCTGTGGAACTGCACAGGTGAATTGACCTTCTGCTTGTTGAAGAACCTGAGATATGCACAAATACAAAACATATTCTCTATCTGAATACGTTTTTTCTCGTTTTTTTGTAACCTGCAGTAGTACATGTGTCTCAGTGAACTTTGCACTTTTGCTATCACATTAGTTACTGTATGTATGGAACATTGTGATCATATGACTGGATTACTTATGTGTAAGTAACCCCCTGAGGAAGACAGGAATAGTTCAATCAATCAGTTGTGGTGTATGGCCGGCCGTTTATCCCGGCGAATATCCCCCCAAAAGCCGCCAGATGGAGCCCTCCCTGCAGTATGGAGGTCCCCCGAAGACCAGCAGGGCATCATGGACATTGCAGTTTTTATACGCAGCCCTGCTGGATGCCATGGGGGCCACTAGGGGACGCTGCAGGGGGGCACAACGGTTATTTACCCTACGCCCAGGAAGTACGTCCAAGTCACATGGACAAGGGGAATGACATGCTTCCGGGGTGAAGAGAAGGACTTTTTACCTGACCCGGAAGTGACACAAGATCACATGGGTTGGGGATTGGGAACACTTCCGGGTCAGGGAATATAAAAGGACTCTGAGAGCTCCCAGATGGTGAGCTGAGCTGGGTGGAAGGGTGGCAACGCATCTGGGAGTTGGAGGATTGTTTATTGTTCGTATTATTGTTGATTTGTATGAGTATAGTGGAGAAGAGGGTGCTTTGTGCACTGTGGCGATTTAATAAAGTCATCATTTGGACTTTTACCTGGTGTCTGGAGTCGTGGACAGGGGTTCAAGGGAGCGATAGCGCCCCCTATCTGCCACACAGTCTTTATTCAGTCACAGATGAGTACATGGATTCATGTGTTGCAAGGCAGAAGAGAGAATTTCCCTTTTTTCAATCGACATTTTTATATTTTCTCCTCTCTCCCTCTTTCCCTTACTTATCAAAAAACCTAATATCGTTTACCTAAGCATTTCATCTTATATTGCGCAAATCGGCCAACCGTTTCTGTTCTGTGTACATGTCAGATAGGGCCCTAAAGAAGGAAAGGTCATGTTTCCTGTGTCTAACAGACGCGTTCCTAAAGGAAGTTGTTCCAGGTCAGCTTATTAAACCGTCTTATGACAGACGCCTGTATGAATAACCTGCCAATATAGCAAAACAGCTTTGTCAGCTTTTAACCCTTAGTAGCTTGCAAACACTTAATTTTTCTTTCACACTTAACATGTGGATTATGTGGAATGAGTAGCATGAGATTTTTTCTTAGACGTTTTGATATTGTTTCCTTTTGTCCAACATTGTTCATAATTGACTAATGTTGTATCAGAATTTTTTTATCTCCTTTCTGCATAATTTTTTTTATCAATCATTAGAACCTACAGAAGGTAAGGTATGTATTATAAAAATACCATTTTTGGCTGGAGTATTCCTTTAAGACAACAATGTAGATGCAATAGTGTCTTTGTCACTATCTTTTCTTTACCTCATTTCCTTTTCATGTAATTTTTGTGCTTCTCTGGACTTACATTGGCCCTGATTGTCTCAAAGTACCTTTTTTGGTTTAGTGATTTGTTTGGTTCATGTTTTGCCTTGTTAAACAAACCTATGTTTACTCCTTTTTCCATTCCTTGTCTTTTTGTGGTCCATTTCTTGAAATTTTTTAATAAATAATTTGTTATGTATGTGCATCGGAGGATCTCCTCACAGGCTCATTTGAGGTAAGATAGGCCACTGCCGCTAACACCGTCTTCTCCTTCTTTACCCACAGTGCAGAGAGACTGGCTGGTGAAGGCATTTAGCGCCACCCCTTACAGTCCCACTGGCATAAAAACCTGGGCATCCCAGAAGGAGGTGTCACTTTTGGCCAGAGCCACCTGCGAGATGAAGCTCCGCTAAGAAATGACAAAACCACAACTTTGCTTAAGTTATGATGCCCCGCTGAAGGGGAGTGTACCCACGAGCGCTATTTCAGTTGTGTTTCTTTTTCTTTTGTTTTCTTCACTTTGGACAAATAAAATGGACGACCCAGTTGGCGCCCCAAAATTCTTTTCCACTGTCCTGAACTGTCATTCCTGCACCTCGCCACATATTAGAAAAGTACTTTTTTTTCTCTCCTCTATTATAGGCATTTTCGGATACTTTGTGACTTAAGAGTATTAGCTTTACTTTATGGGCCTGTACAGGCCAGAAGTATGCATTTTGAGTTTGGTGCAAGACTGCATAGGGTGAAGGCCTGCTTATACTCAGTGAGTCCAACCTGCAAAGAGAGCAGATATGGTTTTTGTTGTCTTTTAAGGCTTGTATTTGCCTTTTGCTATTTTTTCCTGTCAGGAATCACAGCAATACCAACCCAGAATACCTAAAGGAAGTTCACATTATTGTTTAGGGCAGCTACTGTATAGATGGCACTGGAGTACTAATGCAGTATATGCAAAAGTCAAGACAATTTCTCTCTAAAACTGCTTATCAGAAAACAAATACTATTTTGACAGCTTGATCCGTTCAAGAATCTCGTTTAACTGCCCATCAGCACTCATTAGTAATTAAGGTCTTTCATCTTAAAAGCCATGAAACCCTGTAGGCATTGCTTCAGTTTTGCAGTCAGCCTCCTTAGCTTTTCACTGCTGAGATTTTTCTTCTAAATATAAAGCAGCTCACGGGCATATTTTCAAATAATGCAATTAAAATACACTTAAACAAATAATTAAGCTTGAACCTGAACATCATTTTCTTATCATTTTAATATGAAGAAAATGGTGGAGTTTTAGAGCAAATGAGAGGAAAAAGACAATGCATGGATGACAAGCTCAACATCCATGAAACCCAGAGGTACTGAAGAGAACAGGGCCATTATGTTTTATTTCACAAGTCTAAGAAATGTCCAAATGGAAAACATGGGGCATGTTCTAAAAGTGGGAGAAGGATCACTCCCTCTGCTTTTCTTTATATTGTCTGACTTAATAACCACTTGCTTTGCACCCTTGTGTGCCTTTTGTTTTTGCCTTTTTTCCCTTCTTCTTTGGTAAACGGGGTAACCTGCTCGTACCCCAAACCATTTTACGTTCCTCATCCCCTCTTTTTCAGAAAACAATTGGCTTGAGTGCCAAGGTTTCTCCCATAGAAACATCAGCATTAAACTGAGAAAGGCTTTATGCTAATTAACAGTGTCTAAATTATGATTTTTAAAAAGTAGTGGGACATGTCCCTATAGAGTGGATTATTTAAAGTTAGGTCCATAAGTTTCTGGACAGTGACACAATTTTCATAATTTTGACTCTATACACCACCACAATGGATTTGAAATGAGAAATAATTACATGATTGAAATGTAGGCCTTCAGCATTAATTCAAACAGTTTAATAGAAATATCATATGAGCCATGTAGGTATGAAAATACATTATTATACATGATTCTCCATTTTCAGGAGCTCAAAAGTATTTAGACAATTGACTGACAAGTCGTTCCATAGCCAGATGTGCGCAGGTCCCTCATTATTTCATTAATTATTAAACAGGTAGAAGGTCTGAGTTGATTCCAAGTGTGGAATTTGCCTTTGTAAGCTGTCACTGTTAACTCTAAACATGACGTCTAAAGAGCTGACCATGCAAATACAAACTGCCCATCATTAGGCAGAGGAAACAGAACAAACCCATCTGAGAAATAGCAGAAACACTAGGACTGGCAAATCAACCATCTGCTACATTCTTAAAGAGAAGAAACACTCTGGTGACCTCATAAGCACCACAAAGCCTGGATAACCATGGAAGATAACTGTGCTGGATGATTGCAGAATTATTTCCTTGGTGAAGAAAAACCAATTCACAACATTTAGCCAAACCAAGACCACTCTCTGGTAGGTAGGCCTATCATTGCCAAAGTCTGCAATCAAGTGAAGACTTCACGAAAATGAAGACAGAGGGTTTACCACAAGGTGCAAATCACTGGTAATCCTCAAGCACTGGAACAACAAATGAGACTTTGCCAGAAAAAAAAAAAAAGAAGCGTGAGTGGTCTCCCCTAGACTTTCTCATATACTCAGATATAGGGGTTGGATATTTGAGGACTAAACTGCAAGACAATGCTTATATTTTTATATTATGTATATTAAACAGCCATCAACAACAAATCAAATCAAATTAATAATATATTTAACAATTCTTATAGTACTAGGGTGTTGTACTGTGTTAGCCATTATGAATGTGGTGAGAAGTCAAGCAAAATGACACCTTTAATCGGCTAACTAAAAAGATTACAATATGCAAGCTTTCGAGGCAACTCAGGCCCCTTCTTCAGGCAAGATAAACAATTATTATAAAGGTAAAGTTGAATAAATCGGACTCTGTAGCTGCTTGAATAAAAAAGTACCACTTCTTGTTAGTAGAAATAGCTCAAAAGTTGATAGAAATCTACATTTTGTACCTAATACTTGTGTGCAAAATTTGGTTGTTCTAACTGAAAGCATACTCAAATCATCGTGTTTACATACCGACACACAGACATAATTTCAAAAATGGTATTTTCGGACTGAGGGAGGTCTAAAATGTTGAGATTCATCAAAATCTCGACTTTAAATTTTTTGATCCGATGAATACCATATCATCTGTGAAACATGGTGGAGGTAGTGTTATGGCATGGGCATGCGTGACTGTCAGTGGAAGTCAGTCACTGGTGTTTATTGATGATATGACTGCTGACAGAAGTAGCAGGATGAATTCTGGAGTGTACAGGGCTATACTGTCTGTTTGGATTCAGCTAAATGCAGCAAAACTAATAGGACAATGAGCTGAAACATACTGTGACGGCAAACCAAGTGCTTTTCAAGGCAAAGAAGTGGAATAGTCTTCTTCTAGCCAACGTCCGCCATAGCAAACGATGGTGTAAGAATAGGTTCAGAAATCAAGAGGAAAGAAATACTTCTTGAAAGACTTAGTTGTGAATAGGTGTTCTGCTGGAGACGATAATGAGTCGAAAGATCTAACCCTAGAAAAAGCAAGTACAACTGACCATGGCTGAAGACTGGTTGTTGTAGATTAACACAAATCTGTGCAAATGTAATACAAGGCAGGATGTTGGGCTCGTGTTTGAAGTAAATGACAATGGTAGCATGGAGAATCTCGGAAAGAGCTTGAATTTCAGCTTCACCACCATAAACTCCTGATGTTGCCATGTATTGATAGTACTCATGACTTGTGATAACTTGACTTGCGTTGGAAAGAACAACAGGAAGAACATCTCTAAATCTCAAGTCCCAATGTGATGTAACGAAATCTACTGCCCTATGTCGTAGTGAGAGTGCATTGCATTCGTGAACTGTTTGTGTCAAGAAATAACCCACTGATAGGAACAGGCAGTTGCCGGATCCCGGAATAGAGATGACGTTGTACTAAAACTGGGTGACAGAGAAGATACTGTCATTCATTTTATAACAAAGGCTTAGGAAACAAATGTCGCAGTATAATGAAAATAGCAAGGAGCGAAACCAGTGCCAATGGTCGAGAGAGTACCTGCCTGTAGCAGGCTACAGAAAAGATTCCCAGGCGCACACATGGCCGAAGTGAAAGGTCACGTGGTCAGGCTAGATATAGGGCGGTGACGTTACACCAATGGGGTCATGAGAGAGGAGCGGAGAACCTGGTAGGCCAACTCAGGAATAGGAATCGAGAAAAGCAGCATGGGGGTGTATGGGAGGCCGCAGGCAGCGTGGGGAAGGGTTTGGAAGAGGAGGAATAGGAATCGAGAAATGCCGTGTGGGCTGTGTGTGTAGTTGGGCGGGGGATGACCGGTTTTGAAGAGGAAGCAGGACGAACCAGAAGAGAAATATATATACGAGTTGGCCAAGTCAATTAACTGACCTGAACCTAACTGGACATGCATTTCACTTGCTGAAAACAAAACCGAAGGCAGAAAGTCCAACAAACAAGCAGCGCCTGAAGGCAGCTGCAGTAAAGCCCTGGCAAAGCTTCCGTAGGGTGGACTCCCAACACTTGTAGAACACCATGGCTTCCAGACTTCAGTCAGCCATTGACTGCAAAGGATTTTCAACCAAGTATTGAAAATGATCATTATATTCATGTTAGTTTGTCCAGATACTTTTGAGCCCTGAAAATGGGGGACCGTGTATAAAAATGGCTGTCGTTTGTAAATGTCTCATTCAATGTTTTAGTTACATACCTTAAAGTAAAACTGCAAGTCTACATTTTAATCACATCTGGATTGCTTCATTTCAAATCCATTGTGGTGGTGCACAGAGCCAGAATCATGAAACTTGTATCACTGTCCAAATACTTAGGGACCTAACTGTACATTACTTTCTACTCTTTGGATGGTCCCTTTCCAGTCCATTAACAAACATGTTGAATTTTCTTGTTGCTCCACCAGATGGTGCTGTACAGATCCCTACACTAATACATGCATCTGTAATATACTGTCTGTTGTCTAAAACCCATTATGATCTGGAAAAAGGTGAGTCTATAAAGGCAGAACCAAACAGACTGGTGGCTGTAGTAATTTCTGGTTTTGGTAGCACCAAATGCTGAGCTCATTGCTGTCATGTGAAGTTCATGTTTATTGGCTGTTGACTGCCATTATTTAAATTTAATCTTTCATGATTAGAAAACAAGAGAGATTTTCATGATATACAGTATGTTTTACTGAGTTTCAACTAGAAAGTGTCAAATGTATGTAGTTTTTGAGCACAGCAGTCACTGGCTGTCCAGCACTGTTCCTCAATTAACTGCCACAGTCAACCACAAACCTTTTCTCTATTTAATCCATCTCGGTATGCCAGGTTCATTAATATGAATCCCAACCTTTAATTATGTGGTTAGCTGCTCTTGACCTCTCAAAGGCAGTCAATTCCTTTGTGCTAACAAACTGCCCTTTTCTCAAACCGGAGTTACCTATAATTTCCCAAGTGAATCTGCAGATCATTTCGGACAAGGCAGACTCTTCAGCGACTTACAATATGAGTGTAGCTGTTAAGCTATTTAACATTCCCAAGGATATTGATTGCAACAGGGATGGAAAAGATGACAAAAGCTTCAGGGTGTACGAATTATTTCAGAAAGAAATCTTCTGTGGAAGATGTGGTAGTTAAAGTAGGGAGTCGGGACTAGACATTTTGCCTAGGATACTTTAAAAGCTATTCATTCAGACAACTAATTTACATCCTGTATCAAAAAAAAAGTTGTACCTAAATGTCACCAACCTAGTTTGAAAGAAAACGGTCATGGAATATCAAATCAGATATCAAATAAATGATTAAGTTTACATGTTAATCACTGTCACTAAAACCACACATTAGGTTCACGATAAAAAGGTGATGACCAGACAGGTTTGAGTCATGGAGACCTTAAGCTGTTTGTACCTGCATTACAGGAGACCAACAATGCTTTAACAAAATGTTAAACACCAGGGTGAGCTTTATAGATGCCAAAGAACTGGACATTGTGGTGCCAAATTCTCAGTTGGACATAGTGAAGCACATTCTGGTAATATGGAGGTGATGGTAGGATAAAAATTAAAAGAAGACTCCTACAGCCCTTAGCAAAAACCTTGGAGACCAAGAGGAACAATATTATGGAATGATTGGGGACTATGCAACTGACAATGAAAGCTCATACTTGAAACTTTTTCACGTAACTAACAAATGCATAACTCCACTCACCATTTCCATTCTAGAGTCTGGTGATGCAGATGAATCACTGAGGATTGTGCCTACAAGAGTATCAGGTTTGTGCAGACTGGTATTAACTCATATTCAGTGATGAAAACCAATTTCCCTTGGGGAAGGCGACCAGTATATTTTCATAATGGAGAGGATGCATGAAGCAGTGTGACTCACAAAATATTCTGAAGATGGCACAGATGAAACACCTTTGCCGGTATTGACTGGATGCTTTTATTTGTTTGGTGCATTGGAACAACACCTTACTAAGATTTTATTGCCCATCCTATGAAGTTTCACGTGAGCTCTGTCTGCCTGGTGGAATTTTCCAACATGATTTTTAAATCAAAAATGGCATATTCTACAATGTATTCCACATCAATTATGGACCAATCACACGATTTATGGTTTGCTACAGGCCATTTTTTGCTCCTGCATGATGCATAGCCCACTACAGCGATTTACTCAATACAAACGTCCCTCATATGCAACTTTGTTCTGCACAAATAAATTGCTATTTTTTTCTTCTCATGTGTCACCTGTTCTGTTTGCCAGGTGTCATGTAAATTGGACCACTGTTTACGGGTGCAACTATTTTTACTTCTAGGCCTTTGCAAAATAAGCATTTGGAAAGACAGCCTCCATTAAATCACTCAAGTACCTCTTGCTGAATTACGAACACTCAGGATTGTCTAAAACGTAGCCAATGATAGATATGTGTTCTGTCATGGCAACTGTGTAATACAATAAAAAAATATGTTTATATTCTCAATCTCCTGGTCACCAGCGTTCTCAAGTCCCATTTTCGCTCACCTAGTTTCCAGCCTCGCCCATTTTGCTGACATTTAAAGCGTACTGTTCTTACAAGTGTCATATTGTTGAAACATTTGTAAAATTTATTATATTATGTCTAGTATATGGTGTGGTACACACTGGTGTTTACTGAAGAAATTTGGCATCTTTGGCCAACACCTACCTTCTTTGCCCCAGTCAGTGCTGACTTCTGCAGCTTACGGTAGCAGTACTTGGCATATGTGCTGATGGCAACCCCTAAAAAAGGAAAAGAGAGACAGGTGATTACAGCTTTGCTGAATTATCTTCTACAGACCACATGCCTGCACTCAGGAGCCCATCACCAATTCCTTAACCAAGATCTCACTAACACTGCTCAGCAAGTATGAGCCTCAGCTGCCTCCATCCACACAAGACAAGAGTTCAAAGACAGATGATGTGCCATATCAAGCACCAGAGCCAAAACATCTAAAGCCAAAGGAAAATAGCTAAGATGTGGGCATGAGGACTGACAAGCTGCTTACAAGCATCTGGCTGCCTTTGACAGACAAGGAAGCGGCATGCAGTGGAAAACTGGAGGACGCTGCACCAGTAATACAACGTAACAATGCAGCCAGTTAGTAGGACAGCAGAAAGGATCAAACAGGAGCCTTCAAAGAGCCAGTGCCATGAGAGGATTTAATCAGACCTGTCAGAAGGTTTCGCTCTGCTACCGGCCTCCAAATTGAATTGACAGGCCGCAGTCTGTGTTTCTCAGGGAGAGCGAATTCAAGTTCAGCACCAGATCTAACTGAATATTTGTGCAACCGCCTGAGACAAAAAGCCTGCGTGAAGTTGACTTCTTTATTTATCCATCACCACTTTAAATAAACTTCCAATTACAGAACACAGGGCCGCGACAAAAAGATAAAACAACCTGTCTGAGTAAAAAAAAAAATAAAAAATTACACAGCTAAATGGCATCTCTGTAGGTCTGGAAATTGATATTGCACTGTTTGAAAATTCAAAGGCTCCACTCACTGACAGAGAAGCTCTTGTTAAAGAATATCCACCTTAATAAAAGGGCAAGAGGCTATGTGTGTGTGTCTGTGTTACCTGGGTGCCCATCCGGTTGCTAAGGTTAGGAAGAAAAAATGAAAAATAGGCAAAACAAATAAAAGAAGGGTAAAAATAAAAAAACAAAAATCAAAAATAATAATAAAAAAAATAAATAAATGTCTACCAATATGAAAATTGGTCTTATCTGCATATCTTGTTGTCTGACAGCAGTGTGGCAGCGACTTATTGCATTTTCTTGGGCCACACGAATGAGGTTTATAGCTGTAATGCCAATGACCGATGTCTTCACATGTGTGAGTGAAAATAACGATAAATCAACCAAAAGCCACGATATGACTAAGCTAAAATCACTAAACCAGACTAATGTGATAGCGAACATAGCCTCATTTTCCCAGCAAAACACTTCGGCTATACGAATGCTCAGTTCAACAAGAGAAAGCTGTGAAAATGGACGATTCTATCCGTAAAGGAAAAGGGACCTGGTGCATATTATTATATCAGACCAAATGGACAACCCATGAATCAAATAAAAAACATGGAGTCCACGTTGATTACTTAGATTTTAACCTGTTTTAGATGGGTTGTATGTACAGCTAGTGATGCTATGAACTACAAAACATGCTTGCATGGTAAACATTTTGGTCGAGAGTGATTGAGCAGTTTCAAAAAGCTTTTATTATAGTGTGAAAGAAGGGACACATATGCTTCTGCATACAAAAAAAAGGTTGTCAGAAGGGCGGCTCTGTGGCACAGTGATTAGCATTGCTATCTCAGAGACTTAACTTCTTGGAATCAAACACTGAATCTGGTCATTGCTGTATCAGCAACAGCTGATATCTAAGGTTCCCAATAACTTTGGTCAACTTCTGTTGGTGACAGTTCCAGTTAGGTCAGGGGATGCCTTGTAAAACTATAAGACCAGACACCCACAACTGTTCCTGGGCTGCTTGTCCTCCACAATAACGAGTAAAATGCTCATGTTTCTCTAATGGAAGTCGTGGGTGCATCTGGCGGTTTAAGGAAATGATTTGTGTTAATCCAGAGTTCCCTTAGGATTCTGTTTCCCCTGACAGTTGAACCACTGCCTGACGACCTTCACATGCCCACCATGTTTTTAAAAAAAAAAAAAATTCAGACAATCTTATACGGCCCTTACATTTTTGTAATGTTTTTTCAAATCTGCTGTTCTTTTTAACACTCTGTGAAGTGTCTAGAGCATTTGAAAGGTGCTATATAAATAAAATGTTTTATCATTATTATTATAACCAGTAATGGCGCACTGCACGATAACCTGCAGTGAATACACTTGACTACAAGCATTCATAGTTTTCATCCTCTTTCTCTGTACGTTTAGCATTTGTTTGCTCAGAGGTTGATGCGCTTGCTGCTTCCTGAGCAGTTCTTCTTTTCTCCACCCTAGCGGCCCGCTTCTTCACTTCTTTCATCTGCATCTTTTTCCCGTTAAAACTGATCAAGTTAGTGTTTGTGTTGCAATTACTTAGTACGTTTTCCTTAATTTTTCACTTAAACTGGCACTTAAGTCTTCAATCTGTCTCAAGAATGATTTAAAATATGAAGAGGTAGGGGAAGTGATGGCGAAGGTGGTAGGGAATGAGAACACTGCACAGCCGCCCTGCTGGCCACTGCCGAGAGTTGGTCCTTCAATAAAATAAAATTAAAATAAAAAGGGAATAACCTTGAAGGTCAATCATTACCCGAAAGTGAATAGCAGACGCAACGTAGTATATGTGTACCAAATTTCAGGTCAACACGTCAAATGGTTTGCGAGCTATAGGTGATTTAAAATCCTGGACAGACAAACGGACAGCCGCAGTAGTGTATTATATAAGAAGATTAAAGGCACTCCTTTGTCACTTGGACAATTCATCAAATTAATTCTAACATTAGGATGGTGATTATTGCAGTTAGAAACTACTGTATAATCCAGTCATCCATCCATCTTCTAATCTTGCTTATCCAGGGTAGAGTCATAGGGGGAGCAGCTGGAGTCCATCCCAGCAAGCATTGGGCACAAGACAGGAACATCAAGGGGCAGGGTGCCAGTCCAGCACAGCCTGAACAAACACATCAGGAACAAATTAAGCATTGCCTGTACACCCAACGGGCATGTCTTTAGACTGTGAATATTCAAGTTATTATTATGTTATAAAATGAATGTCATAGCCTTAGTTATATTGTGACTCATTAGACTGTATCTTCTAACAAAAAACAAATCGCTTGGTATTTTCTAAACTTGTTTGTTTCCAACAAAGACCAAGTGACTATTCCCAGTAGGGCTGGCTGTAAGAGAGGAACCAACCCTGGATGGCATGATAGCCATCTATAGCACATAAATAAATACACAGTCAGTTTATAGAGGGACCAGTTAACCTAACGTGAACATCTCAGGGAGGTGGAGCGAGCAACAAATGAAAGGTAATGGAACTCACAAGCTGATTAATCAAGACTTCAGCTCCCAGCCTGCGGGCCCTGCAGACAAATGCAAGGCGAGCATTCTGAAGCACAAACGATTTCTTTTGCTACAGGAGTCAAAAGGCAGATTCAGAGAAGACTTGTAACAGTAATTACGCAGCCTCATTACACGAGCCAAGTGATTTTCTTGCACATTCATCACCTGGCTTAAAGATTCTGCCTTCTTTAATAAGATCATTTATAAATGCAGCACTGCAGCCGCTAAGCTTTGCTTAAAACAAACTACTTAAAGCCAAGACAGACAGTTTCTAGTATTTGAAGCATTTGCTTTTTTCTTAAAGCCAGATAGCTACGTGAACAATAAACTAAAAGAGAAGGAAATCCTACAGGTTCAAAAGTCTGATGGGGAACCTTTATGCCACTATGGAAGAAAATTTTAGACAAAAATGAATAAATAACCTGCAAATACATACAAGGATTCTGAAATTTGACAATAAATAAATAACAACAAAATGATATGTGACCATAAATAATTAAATGTGTCATGAAATGTTTTTGTAGCACATTTCTTTATATATTTACTCATTTCTTCATTTGTCTATTTCAGTGACATTACATGTAACACGATATAGGCCTTCAATCAAAACTGTCACTGACACAAACCTGCGAGGGTGGGCTCTAGCAAAGACAGACCTGGTTTGACAGGTAAATTGTCAGTGGAGTGGTTGAAAATCATCGGTCGTCAACAGTTAAATTTACAAGCAGATACTTCAGATGCAGATTCCTGCAGAAGAATTCAAAGCTTCCTGAATTAATAGTAATAATAATAATAACAATACAATACATTTTGAGATAGATAGACAGATATGAAAGACACTATATAATAGATAGATAGATACAGTATGTAAGCCACTATATGATAGATAGATAGATAGATAGATAGATAGATAGATAGATAGACAGATAGATAGATAGATATGTAAGCCACTATATGATAGATAGATATGAAAGACACTATATAATACATAGATAGACAGATAAATAGATATTTAAGCCACTATATGATAGATAGATAGATAGATAGATAGATAGATAGATAGATAGATAGACAGATATGTAAGCCACTATATAATAGATAGATATGAAAGACACTATATAATAGATAGATATGAAAGACACTATATAATAGATAGATATCAATATACCCTGTAAATGTAGAATCATCTTAGAATGTCTGAAACTGACATGCCCATGGGGCCAAATTTATAGTCTGAGGTGTACATACTAAAGAGAAATGGAGACAGGACTGTTTCTTGTGGTGTTCCAGTGTTGCTCACATCCATATTAGAAACACAGTCATTGAGTCTTACAGACCGAAGCCTGTGGACATTATCTAGGACACCCTAATCTCACCCACCTGCATATCTGTGAAGTTACCCCTTAACAGGGATAGCTGGATGGCATTGAAAGCATTAGAGAAATCAAAAATCAGAATCCTCATACTGCTGCTAGCTTTGTCCAGGTGAGAATAAGCCTAGTGGAGCAGGTTGATAACTGCATCCTCCAGTCCAACTTTTGCCCAATATGAACCTTCCCAATGCTCAAAGCACTTCACTTCAAATTCAAAATGAACAACACAGTACAGTATATACAAAATAAAACACTAGACACAGAAAATATGAGACAATAAACCAAAATACTATAATAATACAAAATATCCCAAATATTACAAGAAAACCATGAACAAATAAATAATTTGTGATTTAAATGCAAATAATCTCGAGCAGCTGGAATGGGTAAATTGACAGGAGGGTCCAAATGTCAGGGTCAGTTGAATGCCTTCCTGAATGTAAGAACCGAGTCAGCTGCTCTTGTTAATTTCGGGAGGCGCTATAGAGCTGAAGGCTCTGGCACAGGATTAGTTTGGGGCACAGCAAGAATGCCAGAATCAGTATACCTTAGTAGGCAAACAGGAGCATAGTGATGGAGGAGGTTATCGAAGTAGTCTGGTGCAAGGCCTTTTAAAGCTTTGTAAGTTATTAATTGAATTTTATATTCAGTGCTATAAGACACAGGGAGCCAGTGAAGGAGGGGCAGGATGGGTGTGATGTGCTCCCCATCCCATTTCAGGTTTGTATAAGAACTTTTGCAGGAGTGTTTTAAACCTGTGATTAACAAATTAGAAGAGGCACTACCAATAGGGAGTTAAAAGTTGTTGATGTTGGATGTCATAAAAGAATGGATACATTTCTCAGCATCAGAAAAGGAGGGGAATGGATGAACACAAGATATGTTATGGAAGTGGAAGTAAAAAAGTCTCTGAATGTGACTTATGTGGGTAGAATAAGAAATGGACAAATCAAAAATGACACCAAGATTCTTAGCAGAAGGAGGTCTGATGCAATCATTACTATGAATGCCCGAAAAGGAGCTAATTTTCTTAAGTTGAGCTTCAGTGTCAATTAGCGTGTGACAAAATGGACCTGCTCTGGCCAATTAAGGTAGCCTCTTAGTGCAGTAATTCTAAGCAAGTGTTTCTTGTACTCATATTTACCACAGGTTAATACAATCACTACTTTCAGCAACTTGTCCTGGTAATTCACCAGTTCAAAAACACTATTGGTTAATGCCTACTTTCACAACTTAACAGTATAATTTTTTGAACGGCAACAGCAGTTTTGAGAGAAAAGGGAATTGGGGATGGCATGGAAAAGTCCGAACTAATCAACATTGGCTGCAACAGCTCTATGATGTCATACTGGCCTTGCAAAGCATCACGGAGTGCTGGGAAAAAAATGTCTTCCTAGGCCAGCCTCACAATGAAAAAAAATTAAACGAACAAGGTCACCCAATAAATTCTTTCTGAATTCTTTCCATCTGGTTGCTATGTCTCTGTATTTCCAACAGATGGCACATCACAAATATTTTTAGTAATAAAATGCATTGCAATTGTCATTCCAACAGATGGCACATCACAAACATTAACCCTGCTTTTATGAAACCTGTACTAAATGGCATACGCATTGAATGGTACTTGCAAACATTAATGCTGAGGTCTTGGTTGATTACTGATATTTCAACACAACGTCTTAGACGGCTGACCACAACCCTGCAATTTACACCTGCAACAACTCATTTCCTTGGGAGAGTAATGCTATGCTCTGAAAGCGCTAACTACAAGAAAACAATGTAAAACAGTGTAAACCACCAGAATTCGGGCAGTTCATAAGAAATTTAATGATTTACTTCATGAGGTAGCAGTACATAATATACAAGAACAGTTGCATCAGATATTTGAAATATTAAAATGTCTGCTTCAATTTAAATACTTAAAGTCTAATTATTCGTCATTTTAATAGAAATTTTGTCACTTTCATCCTATCATAAAGTGCCAGATCCTAGTAGAGGATCAAAAAACAAACATATTTGTAATTAATGACCTTGAAGTAGTCTAAAATGTACCCGCCATGTTTATGTTTGAAATTTAATACTTTTAACCTTCTGAGGGTGGCTCTTAGAGGGCTAGGACCACCAGTAAAGAATAAAATATAACAAATCTTATCACACTTGTGATCAGCAACCTTGAAATTGCATAAAATGACACTCCACAAGTCTATAGTTTTGCAAAAAGGAGTAACTGTAACCCCTTGTATCACATTAGGTGGTGAATCCCTGGGTAGAGTTGATGTGGCATACACGACGTCAAGTCCTTCTTATCATTTTTGCAGTGGACACTTACTGTTTTGCTCTTTATTATAAATGTAATTTGTTTGCACATAATATGGTCCAAAAATGGCATGGAAATCTTTTTTTGTGTCCAGAAGGCCAAAAATAGAGGTAACCCTAAAAAGCTCAATTTCTTGTATAACTAGACATTAAGGTGAGTTGAACGGTGTGTAATATGCACATTAGACACATTGGATGGATGGAAGACAAAAATTCACCTTTCAGAGGCGTTTTAAACCAGTGTTCCTCAAGTCTCATTGTGGTGGTAGGATTTTGGTCCAAACAACTTCAGTTTTCAATTGGACTCCTGCCTTCATTAATCAGGCAGTCATTTCCTGCTTTCTTCACTTTGGTGTCAATCCAAGAATTACAAAACTGGGTTTGTTAAATTTTATTGGAATGCAATAAACATTTATTCATGTAACATTTAATATTTTATTTGCTATATCATTTCTGTGACATGCCAAAATTTATCAGCAGAATTCCACATCTTATTAATATCATTTTAGGACTGGTAGCTCAGGATAGATTGACTTCAACCCTGTACTAAAAACAGCGGGTTTGGAATGTAGACGGATGGATTTGAAGTCTCCCAGATGGTTATTTATTTATTTGTTTGTTTGTTTATTTATTTATTCATTTATTGATGGTTTAAGAAGCTCTGCTTTAAAGAGTAAAACAGAAAGTAACCACAAATATCTTTATAGCCAAGACAGCACCACAGATAAAGCGAGATCCTGTCTCCATTCATGCTTTTGCTGTCTTTTTTATCCCTTATTCATTATTTGAATTTAACAGTGAAGGTCGTGGAGAGAAACAAGGAGACTGACAATGCAGCAACTGAAAAGGAGATAAAGTGAATAAGGAAAAGATATGGAGAACTACAAAATTATTCGGGTTCAAAAATGATAGAGAAAGGAGGGAAGCAAGAACATGGAAGAGATGATGACTGGTACAAGAGGCTGATGAAGAAAACACAGTGCACTGGGAGTGAGAAAAGGAAAGTCTTGTGAGAAACAAGACCACCATGGTGCTTCGGGAAACACTCTGGTGGGTCATGTGCCCAATTATTAGCCAGCATTCAAAATGGGAAAAACAGAGTCCTCCTTGACAACATGAAAAAGGTGAGGTGCTATGGTGTAACCCAACTCCTTTTCTGTTTTAGGTGCATTCGCATATAATGGTCAAAGCATCTACTGTGATAGCCACGTCTGTCTGTCTGTCTGTCTGTATGAAACAACTCGGCCCCCAGCGGCCTAGCTTATTTTTTAAAGAAATTTGTTGAGATAATTATGTTTCCATTAAGATATCTCAAAAAAACTGTGCTGTACAAAGCTTGAAAAATTGAAAACCATTGGCAACTTTGCAAACTATGTTAAGATGGAGAAAAGTTCTGTGCAACTTCAACTATGAATTAGTTTATTGTTTCAATTTTACCTTGAAAGCAGTAGCTTGAACTTATTCATGTCTGTGGTGTAATGGTTAGGACTTTGGACATAGGAATTCAAACCATGTGGGTCCAAATCCTGCTACTGACACAGTGTGACCATGAAAAAGTCAGTTCACCTGCCTTCGCTCCAACTGGAAACACAAAATAATTTTTTTCAAATGGTGTAAGTTGCCTTGGATAAAGGTGTCAGTTAAATTCTATATACTTTTCTAGGTTTTCCTTTTGAACTCTTCAATGGACATGTCAAATAGTGTGGGCCCTACACGCTAGTCATTTCCCGGATCTTCCGCTTGTGACGAATTGTGCTGTGCTTTTGCATAAACCTGAATATAAACTCAGTATTTGATATCTCCGTCTTTCGAAACTATTATCGCTGACAATTCGTCACATGTTTGTTTATTATACTAGGGGGCTCCACCCCCTGCTCACTTTGCTCGTCCACCCCCGGGTTTGTTTTACTGGATATACAATTTAAAGAGATTGTTATATTCATGGGAATTGAAATACTTGTCCTTTATTTCCGGCCACGGGCATGGTTAAATCTTTCTCGCAGGACGTACAACGCTGCTCGTGTTGTGAAGGGGTGGTGGCTGAACGCACGTTAAGGAGATGCCGTCGGATCAGCTGCTGTCTTTCTGCTGCTGGCGAGCTGCGTGCTCTGTTTGTCGCACTGCACGTCGATCTTTTAAAAGCCTGTACAGCAGCTGTCCTTTTGCCACTTCATGTCTCTGCCACTCGCGCTATTTTGGGGGGGCTGAACGCACGCTAAGGAGTTGCAGTCGGATCATCTGTTGGCTTGTTGCTACTGGTGAGCTGCGTGCTCTGCTTGTCGCATGTCGTTGTTTTAAGAGCTGGCAGCACATGATGTCTGTCTGCCAAAAGCATTCCAACAACTGCTTGGTTAGATGTCCGTGAATTTGTTTTAAATGTTGTCTCACTGCCTTGTCTTGTGGGACTTTAAAGAGTCTCTCGCGGGACGTCAAATTGTCTTTCGAGAAGTTCACGTCTCGTCTCCCTAGTCTCCCTCCCAGGATTTTTTTTATAATAGAGAGATACTGTGTATATGCTCACACAAATTAAAAAATATACATACAGTATCTCCATTCATCCATTATCCAATCCGCTATATCCTAACTACAGGGTCACGGGGTCTGGTCTACTGGAGCCAATCCAAGCCAACACAGGGCGCAAGGCAGGAAACAAACCCTGGGCAGGGCGTCAGCCCACCGCAGGGCATATACATATATATATAAAATAATATTAATATACATAAAACATGTATATGCAGTTACTTCAGAAAGTATTCAGACCCTTCATTTTTTATACTTTGTTATGTTGTAGCCCTCAGCAGAAATCATTTAATTTAATTTAACACTCAGTACCCCAAGATGACAAAGTGAAAGCAGGATTTTTTTGCAGATTTATTAAAAATAAAAAACCAAAATATAACATTGATACTAAAGTCAGAGGTCAGACCCTTTGCTATGACACTTGGCTCTGGTGTATCCCATTCTAATGATCACCTTCGAGATGTTTCTTCACCTTGTTTGGAGTCCACCTGTGGTCAATCCAATTCATTGCACACAAGTAGGAAAGGCTGGGGTGCGAAATGACAGAGAGTGTCTAAAAGCACAAGCACATGCTCATAAGCTTAAATTGATTCAACATTTATAAAAGAATATTACTTGGCCTGTGGCATTCGTATAGTTTTGTAAATCCAATATTTTTTGTACATACGCTACCTTTGCGTTTCCAGCATAAGCAAGATTTTGTATGGAAGTTAAGCAAGGTTTTATTGCATGCACTAGGGGGCGCATACACCCTGAGAATAAGTTCATTAGAGATAGCAGCTTTTACTAAACCAAAAGTCTATATATAATATAGTACTGTTTATAACAATATAGGACAATGTATGATAAAATAAAATATTATATCCTTTCCTAGTGGTATGGTGGTGATTCTAAGCTGTTGACCATAAGCTGACTGTCAGTCCACAGAATACACCTACTCTTTTTTAATAGCCTGGTTGAGTTGTCTCTTACCATCTCCTTGTCAGGTTGCTTACATGGCAGTAGAGCCTCCCCCTGTTAGATGGTTTGTGTGGCTTCAGCTGTATTTATTTATGGCCTCATGCTTCCAACCTCTCTCTGTCTCTGTCAAATATCAGTTTTAAATTAAATAATTTCTATGGAATAAACCTCACAGATCAGTGGCACACTTCAAACCTTTGGCTACATGCATACATGAGGAACCAGGAAGCAAAGAAAAGAAGTCAAGCCCAGGAAAGCACAGCCAATCTGCAAATCAAACATCACGCCCAATAAACCTTTCGTTTGTCTTCATTCCTAATACCTAACGATAATAGGGAATGCATGAAAAGTCTTTAAATATTCACAATCTTGGATGCAGCTCACTGTGCGTTGCAGGCTTATAGCCATTAAAATAAATAAATTCTTTGCATTTATATAGTGCTTTTCTCACTACTCAGCAATTGCAGGTTAAGGGCCTTGCTCAAGGGCCCAACAGAGCACAGTCCCTTTTGGCATTTACGGGATTCGAACCGGCAAACTTCCAATTGCCAGTGCAGATCCCTAGCCTCAGAGCCACCACTTTACCTGCATTATGGGTGTCATGTCACGGCACGCACTTCTGGGACAGATGGCTCAGAAGCAGAGCATTGGGTCATCAAAGCAACCATTGGTCAATATGGTACCACCTGTCAGTAAGTAAAATGCAGTTACAGAAACAATACTAAATAACATCTTTCAAAATTTTTAAATACAAAAAATAACTACAGATTGTAGTTTTTTGGGATCTATAATGTCTAGAAAGATGTATCGAAAGGACAAAAAGTGGGCTTACAAGGAAATTTTTTTAAATGTTACTTAAACCGTGACAGTGTATTTACTGTTCAAAAGATGTCCAAATTCCACTTATTCGCCCCCACCACTTACATGACCACTTAAAAAGGGGTGGACTCTTAGCCTCCACATAGATCCATTAAGGAGAATTTGGGCAGACTGATCTCCAGCAGTGAAGGCAGGAGGCTGCTAAGAGACACCATGCAAACACAAAAGAATAGCTATACAGGGATGCCATGCTAAATCGAATCTTGACAAATCAGAATCTGAAGGCATAATCTGATAAAATGGCTTTCAGCTGGGAGATGATAACAATGTGAAAAAGAAAGCAGCACTCTTCTAAACATAGAAGATAATGATTATCAGTGTCTCCAGAGTCTCCTTCACTGAAGCGGACAGTTTAGATCTCACCAGTACTGAGTGAGGATTCATTTATTTAATCATCCATCAATTGTAGTAACATAGAACATCCATAAGTTACAGAGAATAAAGTTGTGCAGTTCAACAAGTCTACTTGCAGGGCCACTTACTACAACCAGATAGTCATCGGCTGATTTATTTTTCAGGATTGCCCTGTCCTGTTTCATCTGTCTATCCATATGTTCTGGGACAGCTTTGTGGGGAACTGGAACCTAATTTGGTAAAAATGGGGACAGAATATAAAGTGACAATCCATTACCCAGCACACTCACAGACTTCACCAGAAACTCTTTTCAAATGAGAAAAAGCAAGCTCCACACTGAGGCGGGCTTCTCCCAGCCTCTGTACTGACCGACTGGGCAGAGACTGGATGGAGGGACCTCCAACAGGGAAGGACCAAGGCTTAAAGGGCTGTGTTTTGACATTGCCACATTCTGCAAACTGCCGCCATTCCACTCATGTCAGAATCTGTTCTGGAAGATATGTACATTTGGAAATGTGCCATGTTTTGTTCTTTAGTTCTATCAGTTTGTTTTCAGCCTGTTTAAGCACATCAGTGCCAAAGAGAGCCTCACATCTCTCCCTGCAACACACTACAACATCATAACAATTTTGATAAGGAATGACCATTCAGCCCAACAAGCTTGCCAACCTATTCACCTAATTTTTCCAAAATAACTTCAAGTCAAGATCTGAAGGTCTCTAAAGTCCACACTACTTGATAATTTATTCAAAATGCATGATTCTCTGTGTGAAGAAAAACTTTCTAACATTTCTGAAATGTTTGCCCTTAACAAGTTTCCCACTGTGTCCTTGTTGAAGAATTAATTTTAAGGTAGCAGCTGGGATCACTGTACTAATTCGTTTCATAATTGTAAACACTGCAATCATGTCTCCTCTTAATGTCCATTTGCTTAAACTGAGAGGTTCATCTCCTCCAATCCCTCCACATGGCTCATACCGTATCTCAGTCCCAGAATCAGACAAGTCACTTCTCCACTAAAGTTCCCCCAGTGCAGCTATGTCTTTTTTTTCCAATATCAAGTCAAGTCAGGTTGGGGAGCATGCACTGGTACAGTGCGTTGCCGCACCCACAACACAACGAAACAACTCATAATACCAGTTTGCAACCCCCCCAGGCAGACACGCGGTCCAGTCCCACCCTCTGGAAATTACCATCTATCGGCTGCAGCCAGGTGTTACATGAGCGACCCCTTGGCCCAGTCCAGCCACTCGGGTCCCCAACAATAAGGATCTTACGAGCTGGATCACCTTCGGGGAAACGTGCCACACGGCTGTAATGCCGTAACTGACGCTCCCTCACAATGCAGGTAATGTGCCTCATTCGGGACTCCATGAGCAACCCCTCATTCAACACAAAGTCAAACCAATGGTACCCAAGGATTTTCCGGAGAGACACAGTACCAAAGGAGTCCAGTCTTCATCTCAGGTCACTGGATAGCGTCCATGTCTCGCACCCATATAGCAATGCAGGAAGCACCAGGAGTCTAAAGATTTGGACCTTCGTCCTTTTGCAGAGATGTCAGGAGCGCCAAACACCCCTTTTCAGCGACCTCATGACCCCCCCATGCTCTCCCAATCCCTCTACTGACTTCACAGGAAAGGTCACCAGAGACATGAATGTCACTGCCAAGGTAAGTAAACCTCTCCACAAGGTCAACACTCTCTCCGCAAACAGACACACTGCTGATGGCTGTGCCCAAGAGGTCATTAAAGACCTGGCTCTTTCATTTTTACCCAGGACACTTGCAAGCCCAGACACTCAGACTCCTCGCTCAGTCTCTTGAGCGCCCCGATCAGAGCCTCCATTGACTCTGCGAAGATAACAGCATCATCAACAAAGTCAAGATCCATAAACCCTTCTATACCAACAGATGCTCCACAGCCGCTGGACCCCATGACCTTGCCCAACACCCAGTCCATACAAGCATTGAACAGAGTAGGGGCAGAACACACTCCTGATGAACCCCAGAATCAACTGGTAAAAAGACAGAGGTCCTGCATCCACTCTGCACAGCACTCACAGTACCAGTGTACAGGCCGGCCATGATATCCTGCAACCTCGAGGGGATCCCGCGAACCCTCAGGATGTCCCACAGGGCAGCTTGATCAACTGAGTCGAACACCTTTTGAAAATCAACAAAGGTTGCAAAGAAACTTTGACGATATTCGCATTTGCGATCCATGAGAACCCGCAGTACCAGGATGCGGTCGATGGTAGACTTCTTAGGCGTAAAACAAGACTGTTCCGGTTGCTGGTAGGTGAGCAAGTGATCACGGATCCTATTGAGGACGACCCTTGCAAGGACCTTACCCGTCACAAAGAGCAGTGTTATCCCACATAGTTGTTGCAATCCAGACAATCACCCTTCCCTTTCCAGATAGGGACGATAAGTCCCGTTTTCCAGTCAGTTGGGATGATGCCAGTCTCCCAAATGGAAGCAAAGGTTGCTTGCAATGCCAGGAGGACGGCCTTACCACCAACCTGGAGAAGTTTACCCCGGATACCACAGATCCCTGCAGCCTCCACACCCCCAACCAGCTGGTTCACCACCTGTGCAATTTCAGTGAGATTGGGTGGTTCACAGCTAATTGGAGGATCAGCCTCAAGAACCACGGACTCAAGAGATATCCAACATGCTAGCCAGAGGATCAGCTTTGAACAACTGCTCAAAGTAGCCAGCCCAGTGGGTCACAACTGCAGTGTCATCCATAAGGACTGTTCCATCAGCTGCTCTGACTGAAACTCTCCGAGGAACAGATTCAGTTGTGCGTAATGCTTTGATTGCTCTGTAAGCAGGACATGGGTCTCTAGACCACAGATGATGTGTCACTTGCTCACAGATTCCTCTAACAAACGCCTCTTTATCTGCCCTCAGAGCCCTCGCAGCCTTTTCTGCTTTTTCCCAAAGAACCAGAAATGTGTGTGTTGTTTTAAACTGGGACATGATGAGTGTGCTTGGCTATTTTTAGGACACAGGGAAAAAAGCAGTTGTTAACATGAGTCTGCTGGCGATTGCTCTAGTGACACATGTGGTTGGCATTCATTGCACAAGGGCACCATGGTTTGGTAATAAATAATACTGTAAAAGCACTGACAACTTGCATCAGCTAGGAATGAGTCAGCCATAGTATGAGCTAGCATTCCATCATGCAAATGAGCAGCTTCAGAGTCAGCGACAGGGGTACCTATAAAAAATGGCAAGCCTGCAATGCCACAAACAGAATTCCTTCAGGTGCAGCAATGGTGAGCATTCCTGTAATCAGAATATAAGTTTAATATGTCACTGTTCTCTGTGCAAATATTTTAAATCTGCTTTTCTTTTCTTCTCACATGTACAGCTAACACAAAGCCAGATTTAGTCCTGGGGCCCAGTATTTAGAATTGCAAGGCAAGCATCTTAAGACAAGACAAGTTAAGGACAACTGCAAAATGGGCAACATGCACTATTTCTGTGTGTTAGAGTCAGCATTATATTGGATCTTCTTTTCCTTGTTTGGAATAGCATGATTCCCCTAAGTGGGGGCCTGCACATGGAGAAAGAGTATAAAGCCTTGGAACATTGCCTGGCACACCTTCGAAGCCGACAGACAGATGGGATATAATGTCATTCGATCCTGAAAACCCTTCCAACGCAGAGATGAAAATGGCAGACTCTACACAAGGTCTTGTCAAGGCTTCCCGAATGTTATGCCACATAAACTGTCATAACAGAAAGCTAAGTTTTTTTCTCTTATGTGATTTCTTACCGCCGTTTCACTAAGGGAGGGATATCGCCTCTTTATAATATATCTATTTAGGTTCAGGTTACTTAAGACGCCACAATTGCAAAATGAATGTATTTCCAGGGAGCTAGCACCTCCTAGAGGAAAACAATTCCTTAGAAGGATAGTGAACCACCTTAAAGAACAATGTCAAGAACAAAAAGATCCACTTTGGCACTCAGCACCGGGTTAGCAGTGGGAGGAAAAGAAGACCTAATGTCTGATTTAGCAAGTGCAACAGAAACCACAATGGGCTTGTTTGGCTCATCTGAGGAGTTGCTAGGGTGTCTCAAGTATGAGAAACAAGAATTGAATGCCATTTGCAGCAGCAGAATGGTGGGAAGACAGTTGAGAGACTGCTACCTCTATGGCTCCACCACCTCTTCTCCATTTGCCTGAGTGTGTGGGTGATGATAGAACATCGGGTGTACAGAACTGAGAAAAGTACAGAAAATGGAGTTGTTACTGACCTCAAGTAGGTTGTGTGAAACAAGGTCAGTGCTAAAACTGCGCAGGCAAAGAACAAGACAGATTACAGCGGTGTTACAGAGCAGCAACAGAAGGAGAGTCTCAAAGCTGACAGCAGCTGCAGTTCAATAAAGAAGAACAGCTGAAAGACTGGGGCATCCACAGTGCCAGATAAGAAGGTTCACTGACTCAATTGTAATCGACAGACCACAGCACAGAAGTGAAGCGTTTAACACATCTACTGTACCACAAGACAGTGCAGCACTCAATAGCTATGCAGTGCTACCTGACAATACAGTATGTAACATCCCTGCTGCACCACCTAACAGCAAAGCGCTCCAGGTCCCTTGCTGACGTGCCTTGTCACTGGCTGCATGGCCACAACAGAAGAGAAGATCACCTTGCCATTCCTAAGATGGAGGCACTGTTTCAATGAGTTGGAAGTGGTCACTGGGGGCAGTGACTTTGAAGGGAGGTCTATGTGTCGGCACTGACAAGCTGCATCATCCAGGAATGATTTACCCATACTATGAGCTGGTGTTTAACAACCAGCAGCAGGGGCACCTAGAAAAATGGCAAGCATGCAAAGCGCCAAAAACAGAATTCCTTCTAGTGTGGCATCAAACATCTCCAGGTATTATGCATCAATAAGTAATCATCTGAGAAAAGGCAGATGTCTATAATAGCACCTGTTTCGATGTTCTACCTAACCTTTCAAGTGTCAATAGATTAAAGGTTCAATATATTATTAAGCCCATATTTTAGACCTGTCAGGGCATCGGCCATAACTATATATCTGGTTACATTGGTGGTCCCACCTTCAGCTGAATTAGAGAAATGCCGCATGCATCATGGCTTACAGTTGAATACCAAGCATAGTAATTGCTGCTTGTGATCCTGTTCAAAAAGGATCTGAAATTGCAGACTCAGAACCACATACAAAAACTGTCAAGAATTAGATGTTTAAACAGAGGCAATGGTGAAAAAGAATTCAAGGACATGGAGTAAGGACTTTAAATTAATCCAGTGGTCAAAGCATACATGAGCAGCAAAATGAATCCAAAGATCTACTGAATACTTTGGGCAGGGTTCACTCACTGGGTAGGGTCTGAGATATTAGATAAGCAATACCAAGGGAGGACTGACTGATTGTGCAATAGGCTGCCACTGTACCTATGATAGATAGATAGATAGATAGATAGATAGATAGATAGATAGATAGATAGATAGATAGATAGATAGATAGATAGATAGATAGATAGATAGATAGATAGATAGACAGATAGATAGATACTTTATTAATCCCAAGGGGAAATTCACATACTCCAGCAGCAGAATACTGATACAAAAAACAATATTAAATTAAAGAGTGATATAAAATTCAAGTAAAATAGACAATAACTTTGTATAATGTTAACGTTTAAACCCGGGTGGAATTGAAGAGTCACATAGTGTGGTGGAGGAACGATCTCCTCAGTCTGTCAGTGGAGCAGGATGGTGACAGCAGTCTGTCGCTGAAGCTGCTCCTCTGTCTGGAGATGATCCTGTCGGCTCTGACCTTTCTTACACAGAGCATCAGTATTGGCAGTCCAGTCCAATTTATCAACCAGCTGCACTCCCAGGTATTTATAGGTCTGCACCCTCCGCACACAGTCGCCTGTGATGATCACGGGGTCCATGAGGGGCCTGGGCCTCCTAAAATCCACCACCAGTTTCTTGGTTTTGCTGGTGTTCAGGTGTAAGTGGTTTGAGTCGCACCATTTAACAAAGTCCTTGATTAGGTTCTTATACTCCTCCTCCTGCCCACTCCTGATGCATCACACGATAGCAGTGTCGTCAGTGAACTTTTGTATGTGGCAGGACTCCGAGTTGTATTGGAAGTCCCATGTATGTTGGCTGAACAGGACCGGAGAAAGTACAGTCCCCTGTGGCGCTCCTGTGTCGCTGACCACAATGTCAGACCTGCAGTTCCTGAGACGCACATACTGAGGTCTGCCTGTAACATAGTCCACGATCTATGGCACATCTTTGAATGTGGTGGATTGCTAGCTCAGAATAAAGTTTCCCAAACTGTGGGCTGCGGTGGCATTGCAGGTGTGCTGCAGCTAACTCTGGATGTAAGCCTGGCCTCTCCATCACAACTCCGACAATTGAGTTTGACAGTGGCAGCACTGCAGATGGATCACAGGTGACATTGGGCAAAACCCCATTAACTGGTTTGATGATCAAGCCTTATTCACGGCCACAGCATCACAGGTGGATCGTAGCCGATCCTAGATGTCCACCACAGTGCCAGGTCTGATAATTATACTCGATTCATCAAGGAGGAAAAGCATTAATGATTGCGCTTGATTAATCTAATGCTCAGGAGATCATGTGGAACAGTGCACCTTTCCTGATCATGCTCTGTTCATCGAGGGGGACCATCCCACTCCCCAGCTCAGACAATCATGCTAAAACATACCTAATGGTGGGATACAAACACATAGGCATTGAAAAAAATGGGTTGTGACACCACAAACACTGCTTTTGAATATGGAAGTGAAAAGCCATTAAACATGTCACTTATGAAGTTCATCACAATGTTCCAATGGATGTGCCAAAGAAGAAACATCAGCACCTGTATGATTCTGTGTAATGACACAAGGCAGGTTTCAGTGCCAACAAATTAGATTTTGCTCCAGATACTAACAAGCACAATGTATAACCCCGGTTCTAGACCAACAATTAATGATTGCGCTTGATTGATCTAATACTCTGGAGATCATGTGGAACCCAAAACCCAGCTCTGATGATCACGCTCTGTTCATCGAGGGGGACCAACCCGTTCCCTAGCTCAGACAATCATGCTAAAAAATACCCACTGGTGGGATGCAAACTCATTGGCTTGTGAAAAAATGGGTTATGGCACCAGAAACACTTCTTTTGAATATGGAAGTGAAAAGCCATTAAACATGTCACTTATGAAGTTCATCACAATATTCCAATGGATGTGCCAAAGAAGACCCATCAGCACCTGTATGATTCTGTGTAATGACACAAGGCTGGTTTCAGTGCCAAATAAATGGATTTTGTTCCAGATACTAACAAACCCCATGCCTACCCCTGTTCTAGACCAAAATATTGTTCATTTATTCCAGCTTAACCGCTCTTCATGGTTTTTGTCATCTAGTATATATTAAAGGAAAGGCACCAGCTCCTCACGTCTGAACAATTGAGAATGTATGCTTTGAAAATAGACAGATGGATGACTACTCATTTCACCGTAAGAAGCATATGGTCTGTGAATCTTATACTCGCTGGCCGGGCTAATGACTATGCTTTTTAAATGCATAGAATAGAGGCAGGAAATGTACTGGGTTTACATGTCACCATGAGGGAAATTCCAAGAAAAAGACAAAGATTCTTAGAAAAATAGCACTGAAATGCTTTTAGAGAGGAGGTACACAGCAGACTGGCTGTCCTTAAGTCCCTGACAGCAGCTTAAAGCCCACAAATCTTGACACAGTAAAAAGCCTTGAACTTGACAAACAGGAATAACACATATTGAGAAGAACAGACAGATATGCAGACAAGCACAGGGCTCGACTGGAAGGCTGTGGACCCACACAAGAAGCCAGAGCAGCGGCAACCCGCCTGGACTCCTACCCTCAGCCTCCTCAACATGCGGCCTGCGTTTCTTTCGCAGTGTTGGCTTCCTCTTTTTCTCCGCCTCCAGGAGATCTTTTATATGCTGGTTCACTGGGGAACAAATGAAATGATAACCAAAAGAAACAGACAAAATAAAACAAACAAAAAAAATCAACAACAATAAACATAAAGCAAAACAAAAGATGAGCTGATTGATGGCATTGTTCTCAGGGGGTCAGGTTGGGAGAGTTTAATTTGCATTAACACAAATCCAGCATAAAGGGCTTAATGAAATTACCCCTCAGTCTTCAATCATCAAACTTTTTGAAAATTTATTGTGTGACGTTGTGGAATTTAAATGAAAGCAATGCCATTCATCAACACACACAACTCTATAATGTCAAAATGAACATAACATCCAGACATGCTTCCAAAAATTATAAATAAACAATTAAATAATTGATTCAAATGATTAACTATTGACCATTATCCAGATTCACCCCAGTTGACCAGCTGCTCCCTCATGTTCCCAAATGTTGGGGTATTGGAGTATAAAGTTTTACAGTAAAGATGACCTTCCTGATACCAACCTCCATTAGTTGCCGTTAACACACTGTAAGATGGATGGTGACCTTATTTTATTGGGAGGAGAAAGTGACTGCAATAAGGAAGAAGTTCCAGCCTCCATAATGTCTGTTTCATAGCAGGACCCTTGTTGCCTAGGGTGTGGCTGCAACAAAGATTGGAATGATCCCTTTTATTTTGAAGAGCAACCTGGTGCTGGATCGTAAGAGTGGAAGACCATCTGTAACAACTTTGGGTGAGGGTACCATGAGTCCAAACTTTGCTAAAGTAAAACAAGGTGCACAAGCCAGTGAGACCATATGTAAAGACAAGTGTTTGTCTGGCTAAAAATGTGAGTCAACTAATCACCGGCTACCCAGCAGACATAAGTTTCATGCTAGTAAAGGAGGACCACTGTGTGTGAAACAACAACTACAATACTAGCTGTAACCACAAGATGCAACGGAACAGAAGAAAGAAAAGAACTCCTGAACAAAAAAAGGAAACTTGTATTGAACATCTTCCCATGTGTGATGGAGAAAGCCGACCCAGAAGGATTTGAATAAAGCATTGCTAACACCCAGAGTCAACAAGAACCAAACCATAAGTACAAATGCTTTGAATCTGAGAATTATTGATTGTAACTTGGTAGCTAGAATAAAGGCAGCTAATGTGTTCTGATTATTGGTGTCACTATAACTTAAAAGTAATAACCCGTGTGAAGGAGAGGTAACTACCTGTTAAACATTTCTCTTCCTAAATTCAGTTGATGAGCTGTGTGTATGTGTGTGCGCATGTGAGTGTGCGCATGAGAGTGTGTGTGGTGCAGACTAGCTGTGAGCAAATCAATGTCACCATCACAGTGCAAACACTAAAACCTCAATAACTAGCTAAAGAACATATCCATCTTGACCAAAATAATTGAAAGATCAGAAATCAAAAGTTATGTGCCTGTTTCTTTAAGTAAGAAAAGAACAAACTAAACTAGCACAGATTTATGTTTTATTTTGTTATCATATCCATCTTTTTTTCCCTTTATACTATGAATAAATTGTATGATGCGGTTTATTGTAAGAAATGTGTTTAAGTTATTTGTGGAAAAATAGTCTATAATCACATCTGAGCTACAAATAGAAATTGAAAATTATTTAAGGTGGACTAATAATGAACAATCTCTTCAAAGTTCTGACATCCTGGCTGCAAGATGAAACAGAAATCCTATACACAAACAACGTCAGTGAGGACATGATACAAAAGCTGAACAAATTGGCATCTTTTATTTCTTTGTGTTTCTGTACACATTTGCTTCAATGTTTTTAAATAATTCTGTTTTTTTGTGATTTATTCATCCATTTCAGAAGTGTTCACAGAGGTCTGAGGTAAAAGAAGGGCAATGGCCATCAGTAAACACAGGCTATTTATTTATTTTTTTACACTAGAGGAAATTTAACACATGAAAAAACATGCAGAAAGTCATTAGTTGTGATCTAACTCTGTGACCTTTTCACAAAAAATTAGATGTGCTCCTCACGAAGGAATAATGCACTGGAACATGAGAGAAACAAGCATTCTGAAATGCTTTGTATGGCTAAATGAAAGGGAAAGCGGGGGTTTAGGATAAGGCTGCTCGAATGACATTTTGTCACAGACAACTTGTTAGATGGGATGCATGTCACCTGAAATCGGAGGTGAAGTCAAAATACAGTGCATACATGACAGCAGATCCTAGAAGGCAAATGTCATGCTGGTGAATTAAAATGTGTTTCTGGAATGGAAAGATCACACACACACAATGGTGTCATAGATCACTTTACAAATAGGAAGAGAAGCTACTTTTACAAATGTATACATTCTGAATAATGTTTAACATTTCTCACAAAATGCAAATGGTGGAGCGGCTGCAGTGATAAATGCTGCTGCCTCACTGCGTCAGTCAGTGTCTGCGTGGAGTCTGCTTATTCTATTCAGCTGATTTGGATTCCTGCCATCCTCTACAGGCTGCTCTGTCAGATTATTTAGGGAATCTAAACTGGCCATACTGGGAGTGTCACATCCTGTTCAAATCAAGGATATTCCTGGTATATAGACTATGTCTTTAGACAGTGCTAAAAAATGGTATTGGATGGATGGACAACATGGAAAAGTCACAGGGCATCTATTGAAAGAAATCAAAATTAAAAAAAAAAAGTATTATTTATGATTTCGTTTTAAGATATTTTAAACGAAAAAACTGAGATGGCTGTGCTTTCCTATTCACTGCTAAAACATGTAGTAGGGATGAATTTAAATCCATAAAATCAATTGATGGTATTCACTTTGCATTTTATTTTGTTCTATTGCTGCTCCACTTCTTGAAAATGTTCATTTAATTCTCATTGCCTTTGCTCACTGAATTATTTTTTAAGAGCTATAATCCATTCACTTATCCAGAGAAGGGTTGAGGGGAAGCTGGAATCTTTATAAGCACCGAGTGCCTGGTAGGAACACTCCCTGGACAGGATGCCAGCCAGTCCATCACACATGCTCTCACACACACACATATTGAGCCAATTTACCTTTGTCAGTCCACCTGACATTTCTGTCTTGGGACTGTTGGAGGAAACTGTGTTACCTGGAGGAAGCCCACATGCACATGGGAAGAACCTGCAAACTCCACAAAGGGAGCACCCCGGACACGAACATGTCTCTTTGTTGTGAGGCAGTAGTACTATTATTACACCACTGTCTCACTCTAACAAGTATAAATACACAATTGGAGGTTGGCACGTTCAGAGAGGTGTCCGTAGCTTTTTTTTTTTTCTTCTTTCTTGTAACGCAAACTCGTGACATGCATTTGTTTGCATATATTTGAAAACAGGCAAAAAATACTAACGTACATTGCAATGCAAGGTTTGTGACACTTGCAAGGGATCCGTTATCATGCTGTTTGCTCTAGATTGTGGACCTGTTGTTAAATGAATAAAACATCAAGTAAATCTATTTATCTGAACCAATTAAAGAACCCTGGTAATTAAACATCCAAAAAAGGCAGAGAAAAAAAAAAAAGACTGCGATGCTCCACATCCAATTTCTACAGATTTCCCTTTGTGTTCTGAGCTTTGTTATGGCTAAAGGATATAAACTTTGGCTGATCATTTGATCAAAATAAGACAAGCAGAAAATATTAGGCTCCATATTTAGAAAAATGTTAAGTTCATTTTAGCACACAAAACTGAAAAGGTAGGAAAGCAACAGCCGTGTTAAACCGCCAGAAGGTCCTTTGAAATGATGTTAATAAGTTGTGACAGGAAACACAGCCATTCAGCCAGAAACCCAGCGCATGTCTTCAGCTATAACAGTGCAGGGCTGTTTGTTTAGTTATGGCACCCCTATTAGCTCAATAGGTTAACTCTGCATTCAGCTTCCTAAATATTGATTGGCTCGGGATTAGAAGGCCTGATGGGCTATAAGCAGTAATCCAGCACATACAGGCTCGTCAGAAAGCCAAAATGGAGCTGCAAGTCTGTGATTTCTTTTCAGATGCCAGACCACGTCCAGACAGCTTCAAAAATCAATTTCGCTAGTGCAAGAAGCCTTTTTTAAAAGTGTCAGTGAGCAATGAAAATGTTTAAATGGGAGTGGGTGGATGATTATGAAAGGCCTGATGGACATATTCTACACCACTGTCACTTGGAGAGGGTGACAACCCAGCAAATTAAAACCATCTAATATTAGATAGATAGATAGATAGATAGATAGATAGATAGATAGATAGATAGATAGATAGATAGATAGATGGGCGGCCACGGACTATACCTGGCCGGGATGTCAACAGAGTGGAAGGACCAGGGGAGAGGGCATTAGTGAGGTAATACCTCCCCTGGGACAATAGAGGGCAGCCCTCCTGGGTGGTTTTGGCACCACGGATTTCCACAGGGCATGTCGCGATCTGGAGTTTGGAGAAGCCTTGTTGAGTTCCGTGGGGGCCGCCAGGGGGAGCTGCAGAGCTCTAGAGAGGACCTCCAGTGCACTTGGGTAATACTGATGAGCCACTCCATAGAAGAGCTGGAATTGGGAGGAAGAAGACAAAGCCTGAGGAGGAGTGGAGGTGGATCGACTGTGTATATATATATATATATATATATATATATATATATATATATATATATATATATATATGTATGTGTTGTGGTGTTGGTGTTTTGTGCATGTTAAGATGTAAATAAACAGGGTGTTGTGTTGAACCTGTGTCTTGTGTGTGTGTCTGGGTTATAGTGGCTTCAAAATAGATAAACAGATAGATAGATGGACTTTATGTTTTGGTATTACAAATGTACTCTTTTTCTTCATTTATTCAAGTAAGAAAGCAAAAGGAAAAATTAGTTATCAGTAGCAACCCTTGACAGATCTCAATTTTTACAGGTCTTATAAAAAAGTATTCATCCCCTTGGAGGTTCATACATTTTATTACAACATTGAACCACAGTGTGTTTAATTTGCCTTTTTTGACACTTAATCACAGAAAAAAAACTTTTTATTGTCTTCAAAGTGGTCTAAATTAATAAATATAAAACACAAAATGATTAATGATATAAGTATTCACCCCCTTCAAGTCAGTGTTTAATAGATGCTCCTTAGACTTCCTTAGAAAGCGGCTCAGGCTCTATCAGGTAGCATGGAGATCATGAGTGAGCAGCCACAAATTCTCAATTTCATTGAAATCTGGACTCTAACTTGGCTACTCCAGGACATTAAAGTTGCTGTGTTTAAGGTATTCTTTTGTAACTTAATGGTTGGAGTCAAGTGTTTTGGTGGAAAATGAATCTTCTCCCCAGCTGCAGGTTTCTTGCAGACTGTATCAGGTTTTCCACCCGTTATTTCCCATATTTTGCTGCATTCATTCTACCCTCACATGCCTTCCTGGGCCTGCTGCCAAGAAGGATTTTCACAGGCTGATGCTGCCACCACCATTTTTCCCAGTGGGGATGGTGGGTTTTTGTCGAGTGTTCAAATATTCTATATAGTCTGATGGCCGTAAAGCTTTCAGTTGACTTCAGTGTCTAGATGAGATGTCCTGTGTGTTTTTCTCTTTGCCACTCTTCTATAAAGCTGCATCTAATGAAGAAACCAGGCAACAGTAATTGTCTGATAGATAGATAGATAGATAGATAGATAGATAGATAGATAGATAGATAGATAGATAGATAGATAGATAGATAGATAGATAAGAAAGGCACTATATTATAGATAGATAGATAGATAGATAAGAAAGGCACTATATTATAGATAGATAGATAGATAGATAGATATATAGATAGATAGATAGATAGATAGATAGATAGATAGATAGATAGATACTTTATTACTCTAAAGGGGAAATTCATTATTCATGTCTGCATAGTCTCTCCAATCTAAGCCACTGTACGTTGTAACTCAGAGGTATCTTGGTGGCCTCTATCAGTTGTCTTCTTCTTGCACGATCACTCACTTTTTGTGGATGGCCTGTTCCAGGCACATTTACAGCTCTGCCATACTCTTGCCATTTCTTAATGATTGCTTTAACTGGACTCCAAGGGATATTCAATGACTTAGATATTTTTCTTGTTTCCACCCTTTAATTTGTGCTTCTCAGTCCTCCTTGTTCTTTAGCATTCATTGTGCAGACCAGGCCACCATAATAACTCACCACAAGTTAGCCCTTTCACCTACAGATGCATTTACACAACAATCAATTGAAACCCCCCACAGCGAACTAATTCTGTGACTTCTAACACCCACTGGCTGCCCCAGTGATGATTTGAGGTTGTCGTATTAATAGGGTGAATAACTGTGCAATCAATTATTTTGTGTTTTACATTTTTAATTCATTTTGACCACATTGCAGAGTTCTGTTTTCACGTTTGTAATGGATGGCCGGCCATTTATCCCGGCCAATACCCCCAAGCCGCCAGGTGGAGCCCTCCTTGCAGCGTGGAGGTCCCCAGAAGACCAGCAGGGCATCATGGACATTGGAGTTTTTATGCAAAGCCCTGCTGGATGCCGTGGGGGCCACAGGAGGGAGCTGCAGGGAGGACCGAGGGCTTCTTCGTGCCCTGTGACCCGGAGGTTCGTCTTAGGAAGAGCGACAGACTTCCGGGTTGAAGAAAGGGACTATTTACCCTGACCCGGAAGGAATAAGGACTTGTGGACTATTGGACAGAAACACTTCCGGGTCAGGAGTATAAAAGGACTATGGGAACTCACAGACAATGAGCTGAGCTGTGTGGAAGGGTGGCAACGCGTCTGGGAGCTGGAGGATTGTATTATTGTGATTTATTGGTGATTTATGAGTATTGTGGTGGAGAGTGTGCTTTGTGCACTGTGGCAAGAAAATAAAGTCAACTTGAGGACTTTTACCTGGTGTCTGGAGTCGTGGACAGGGGTTCAAGGGAGCGAGAGTGCCCCCTATCGTTCACACGTTAAAAGAATCTTTTTTCTGTTGATCAGTGTTAAAAAAAGCCACATTTTGGGGTAAGGAGTCTTATTTTGCTTTTTTTTTTTCTTTATATGTCTATTTTTATTTGTTTTGTTTATAGTACTAGGGTGTTGTACCGTGTTAGCTATTATGGATGTAATGAGAAGTCAAGCAAAATGACACCTTTTATTGGATGACTAAAAAGATTACAAGCTTGCATATTGTATTCTTTTCAGTTAGCCAATAAAAGGTGTCATTTTGCTTGACTTCTCTTTATTAGTTTTGTTTATATTTATTTCCCAGTAAATGGTTGTATCTGTTATGTTAGAGAGACTCAATGTTGTACAACAATAAAATGTGTGAACCTCCAAGGGGTTGAATACTTTTTGTAAGTACTGCACATGACAGTTAAACAAGTCCCCTGAATTTTCATGTTTAACTAAAACCAATTTGCTTCTGAACTGTTAAGAATTCTAAACTGTTATGTGGACTGCAAGGAAAGACTTTACAACATCATGACAAAGTTGCATCATTCAGCCAGCAGAGCATAATCAATACATTCACATGGTGAGCAGACATACTGGCATACAACAATCAATAAACACAAAAAGGGTGATAGGGTGAAGAAAATCACAAGGCAAGAAATATGGAGGACTTCGTAGCACAGCGAGAGAGTAACTGAGAGAAAGTGCATTATGTATTTCCACAGGCTACCTAACCAAAACGTTCCCTCATTTACGACATAGTGAATATTTGATCGTTCAAGTTACAGAGTATCAAAGGAACCATGATATCTCAAAAGTCAGGTTTATGACATACTGTAAGCAGGTGAAAATCAGCTGGAAAAAATGGTGTTATAGTGAAAATTGACAGCAACCAAGTTCTAAGTGTTTAAGAGCTAATGGATTTATCTCTTACATATTTGCTTTCATCTTCCCAAGATCAAACTAAATCATCACATCAGAAGGAAAAAAAAGCATACCAGGCTAACAAAGTCAATAATAGATAACATAAGCTTTTTATCTTAACCAATGTTCAATGCCTTACCTTTGGTATCATTGAGAGGGTCCATGTGCCGATAGATGTACCCTTCTAGATAAGAATGAAATTTGGGTGTGGGTGGGAAGAAGGCAAGGCAGATTGCCATAAGCTCCCAGCCTCGCGCCAGGCTGTCGTACCGAAAGTTTTCAGTGGTCTGCCTACATAACTGGATGTAGAGCTCATCTCTGAGTCCTTGCACCATCCAGCCTTTGGTAGCAATCTCCAGAGCCACATTAAGCTGGTCCGTCTTGGCCCGCCGATCGCCCATGTACATTTGAATAAGCTTGAAGAGATCCACTGCCTCCTTCTTTACACTCCGGTCCGTTGTCATGATCATCGGCTTCTTGATGGACTCACTGCTCCAGGCTAGCATGTTGGCAATGGAGACTTTCCGGCGGAAAAGGCCTTGCGTGTGCTTGTTGAAGTGCTTGGAGGCCCAGTTTTCAATGTCAGTCTCAGAAGAGGGTTTCCGCAATGTGAACTCGGGGAACACACAGCTTGCACTAGGCATCATATTCCGGGCGTTACGACTGGCCTCAAACTGGGCACAAGCCCCCAGATCTTCTGACTGTAAAGGAGACAATTCATATCATCAGAATGTGAGTGAGAAGACTTTTCATGCATATGCTATCTGGCACACTAGTTAAATCCCAATACAGAAAATTTGAATTTGCTTGTTATTTTTTCCTGCTAGTTCTTCCTTGATACCTTGTGTCCAGCAATAAATACATCAGTCAGGCATCTCTAATAATACCCATTTATCATTTTTTAAATTCATTTTAGTTGGGCAAGAACAGACAGGTGAGAAAAACTTTTAAGAAGTAGAAAAATAAAATGTTTTAAAAATTGAAATTGTCCCAAAAATAAAATATACCCTAATATATCACAAATATCTGCACTAGTAGCAGTAGGGTACATTGAACTTAGACAAGCTGCTGTCAGGGCCTGTAAATGCATCATTAGGTTGCACAGAACAGGACTGAAAGAACAACACTGGTAGCAAAAGATGCCCTGTGTATGTCACCATGGGTGTGCAGAAAGTTGTAGGGGGTGGTATGGAAGAAAAACGATGAAGAAGGTTAATAGGATGTTAGCTTGTATATGACGATGAGCAGAGTACAAGCTAAAGTGTTTTTGTAGGGCATAGGCTGTGTTCACTGGTGACGTAGTTCAGTGAATGCTTTCCTAGAAATTCATTTTGTAGCCAGCTTAGACAAACATTTTTTTTCCTGTGCCCCATGATGCTTTATGAGTGCCGTCACTGAGCTATAGCAGCCAATTCATTGTATGTTGTGTCTTCATTACTGGATCAAACATTTTAGAATCTTAGGTGTCCCAGCAGCCAAAGCTTTAGTCAACTTGCTCCGTCCTGGGTCCATATAAAGAAAGGGGTCGTGGGCCAAATGCACATGTAATTAGCAATGGTGCTCAGAGTGTAATCAAAACAAATCTTAGAAGATCGATCAGCCCGTTTATCCAAAGTCAGAAAGCACACAAGATCCTGTGAAATAATAATAATAACAGAAGATTTATTATAATTTATTATAATTTACAAAGAAATTTCTGTATTTTTAATAGAATTAAAAAAGCTACAAACATCTTGTAATAGTCGTAAATCTTTTGCTATTATTATTTCACAGGGTTTAAGGTTTGTTTGTGCAAACATTCAGCCCGGGCACCCTTCCCTTATATGGACATGGAACGCGGCTGGTAAGCAGGCTGTGGATCTGGCCACCATGATTTGAAGATCGGTTTGCACTACCTGCTTCTTGGCATGACCAATCAGTGCCCCAAATTATGGAATTCTGTGTGTGCAATGATATATATTATGTATATACAAATATATATATATACAGTATACAGTATATCTATCTATATATACACTCACCTAAAGGATTATTAGGAACACCTGCTCAATTTCTCATTAATGCAATTATCTAATCAACCAATCACATGGCAGTTGCTTCAATGCATTTCGGGGTATGGTCCTGGTCAAGACAATCTCCTGAACTCCAAACTGAATGTCAGAATGTGAAAGAAAGGCGATTTAAGCAATTTTGAGCGTGGCATGGTTGTTGGTGCCAGACGGGCCGGTCTGAGTATTTCACAATCTGCTCAGTTACTGGGATTTTCACACACAACCATTTCTAGGGTTTACAAAGAATGGTGTGAAAAGGGAAAAACATCCAGTACGCGGCAGTCCTGTGGGCGAAAATGCCTTGTTGATGCTAGAGGTCAGAGGAGAATGGGCCGACTGATTCAAGCTGATAGAAGAGCAACTTTGACTGAAATAACCACTCGTTACAACCGAGGTATGCAGCAAAGCATTTGTGAAGCCACAACACGCATAACCTTGAGGCGGATGGGCTACAACAGCAGAAGACCCCACCGGGTACCACTCATCTCCACTACAAATAGGAAAAAGAGGCTACAATTTGCACAAGCTCACCAAAATTGGACAGTTGAAGACTGGAAAAATGTTGCCTGGTCTGATGAGTCTCGATTTCTGTTGAGACATTCAAATGGTAGAGTCAGAATTTGGCGTAAACAGAATGAGAACATGGATCCATCATGCCTTGTTACCACTGTGCAGGCTGGTGGTGGTGGTGGTGTAATGGTGTGGGGGATGTTTTCTTGGCACACTTTAGGCCCCTTAGTGCCAATTGGGCATCGTTTAAATGCCATGGGCTACCTGAGCATTGTTTCTGACCATGTCCATCCCTTCATGACCAACATGTACCCATCCTCTGATGGCTACTTCCAGCAGGATAATGCACCATGTCACAAAGCTTGAATCATTTCAAATTGGTTTCTTGAACATGACAATGAGTTCACTGTACTAAAATGGCCCCCACAGTCACCAGATCTCAACCCAACAGAGCATCTTTGCCACGTAGAATTAAGGCAGTTCTGAAGGCAAAAGGGGGATCAAACACCGTATTAGTATGCTGTTCCTAATAATCCTTTAGGTGAGTGTATATATATATATATATATATATATATATATATATATATATATATATATATATATATACACACACACACTAGGGGCGTGTGCCCCCCTTGCTGCCTATGGAGGCCTAACTCTCCCATCAATTGGTCCATGGTGGAATGTTCTGTAAATGGAAAAAAAAAAAACCTCATTTTACAATATTTCACATAGGGAGGACCTAGGATGCAAACCCATGATCTCCCTACTAGTGTACAAGACAGCTGCACTACCATTGCGCTACCTGTGTTGCTTGTCAACTGCTAACACACAATTGAACCAATACTGTTCTTAGCAGACCGTATATACGTAATGTATTTTGGATGACATATGCACATTAAATTGGTTGTATTGACATGAGGGTATCAATGTGTATTCTAATAATGAAATAAAAAAAATGATATATAAGATGTATACTATATGACGTACGGTTTTGAAGAAAAATGAGCATTGCATAAAAATGCTGGACGGCACGGTGGCGCAGTGGGTAGCGCTGCTGTCTCGCAGTTAGAAGACCTGGGTTTGCTTCCCGGGTCCTCACTGCATGGAGTTTGCATGTTCTCCCCGGGTCTGCGTGGGTTTCCTCCCATAGTCCAAAGGCAGGTTAGGTGCATTGGTGATCCTAAATTGTCCCTACTGTGTGCTGGCATTGGCTCTGTCAGACCCCTGTGACCCTGTAGTTAGGATATAGCGGAATGGATGGATGGATGAAAACGTTGCACGATTTAGCTAACTGCACCATTATAATCCACTCAGAACTAATTTAGTTCCTCTTTCCCCATCGACTTCAATGCATTTTGCAAAGTTCCCGAGAATTTTCATGATTTCTCTATACTCACAGTGAAGTGAACTCCATGGGGTTTGCTCATTGATAGAGGTGACAAGACTGAAGTGTTAAAATTATGAAGGCAATTAATACAGTGTGTGGCGCTCCCAATATCTATGCAAAAGGACAAAGGTCCAAGTTTTTAGAGTCCTGGTGCTTCCTGTCTTGCTATATGGTTGCGAGACATGGACGCTATCCAGTAACCTGAGATGAAGACGGGTCTCTTTCAGTTCTGTGTCTCTCCAGAAAATCCTTGGGTATCGTTGGTTTAACTTTGTGACGAATGAGCAGTTGGTCTTGGAGTCCTGAATGAGGCACATAACCTGCATTGCGAGGGAGCGTCAGTTACAGCCATGTGGCGTGTTTCACCGAGGGTGATCCGGCTCTTAAGATCTTCACTGTTGGGGACCCGAGTGGCTGGACCAAGCCAAGGGGACGCCCACGTAACACCTGCCTGCGGCAGATAGAGGGTCATTTCAGGAGGGTGGGACTGGACCGCGTATCTGCCTGTGAGGTTGCCAACCAGGATCCCGAGTTGTTTCATTGCGTAGTGGTTGCGGCAACACACTGTACCAGTACATGCTCCCCAACTTGACTTGGCTAAGTGAATAGGATGGATAAGATGGTTCGGTTTTATGTCTTGTTCTCGTCATAATTGTTCGAATGCTCTAACCATCTTCAAGACAGGGCTTTTAACCTATCTATACTAATAAAAGGCAAAGCCCTTACTGACTCACTGACTTACTCACTCACTGACTGACTCACTGACTCATCACTAATTCTCCAACTTCCTGTGTAGGTAGAAGGCTGAAATTTGGCAGGTTCATTCCTTACAGCTTCCTTACAAAAGTTGGACAGGTTTCATTTCAAAATTCTACGTGTAATGGTCATAACTGGAAGCTATTTTTCTCCATTTACTGTAATGGAGTTGAGCTCGAAAGCCGTGGGGGCGGAGTTTCGTGGGACATCACGCCTCCCACGTAATCACGCAGTACGTAGAAAACCAGGAAGAGCTCCAAAAAGCGCTGAAGAAAACATACCTTATATAATGGAGAAGGCAGCGAAACAATAAGAAGCGAGCGAGTTACATATACAACCATATTCATGATTGCTGCTACTTCGGAAAAAAAAGCACGGTGTAAAACTAAAGTTTAAATTAAGTTCATAGACAGGCTGAAAACACTGCCGCTAAATATTCACGGGAGAAGGACTGTGCTTATGCAGAGGAAGATGAGATGGTCAGGGTGGTGTTTGGCACAAACTCAGCAAAACTGCGAGAGAAAGTTTTAAGTGCCAGGTCTTAGCTAACATTAAATACAGCCTTGGACATCGCACGAGATGGCACCAGCACAGCTGGGAAACTTCGATGCATGTACACCGAGCGGCTCACGTGAACTGACGCAGTGCGCAGACAAAAAGCAACAGTTCCAAAGAGTGCTGAACAAAAGCTGAATTACACAATTGAGAAGGCAGCAAAAAAATATGAAGCGACTGATACATACAAGCATATTCATAAGTGCAGCTACTGCGGAAACAAAGCACATGGTGGAAAAAGTCAATGTCCCGCTAAAGGAAGACAGTTTAAAAAAAAAACCTGTGGTGTCAGGTCTCAGATAAAGAAGAAGACGAGCTGTTTATTGATGCAGTAAGAAACGAATCGATGAATGAAACCTGTTATCTTTACAACGATTGACAAACACGGAATGTAACTTGAACACAACACATCCTACAAATACGAAACTGATTGAAAGAAATAATGATAATCAAATCCTTGATGACAGCAACTCTCAATAACACTCACAAAACAATTACTGTATATTGACAGTCATGTTACGTTATTTTTAAAATGTTCCCTTTTCTTTTTCATAACTTCTTTAACACACTACTTCTCCGCTGCGATACGCGGGTGTATATATATATATATATATATATATATATATGTATATATATACCCGATCTACATACTCTCAAATAGACAAGCCACGCGTGGCATGAATTGTAGAGGCTTCGCCTCTAGCGCCGAGGTTCGATTCCCGAGAGGGGATGCACTGAGTATGTACGCGCTCTTCCTGATTCATTTTACCTTCGCATCCCCTTGGTTTGAAACGTATGAAAAAATATGCGGTTAACGCAGAATCATGTTACGTTATTTTTAAAAATGTTTCCTTTTCTTAGCACAAGCACAGCTGAGAAGCTTCAATGCATGTACTCCATATCGCGTTAAAAAAAAAACGCATTTAATCACACTTTCAATTCCAAGCAAAGGGTACACCGATTACATTGATGCACACATCAGAGCTACAAAAATGTTAGAGTCAGAATAAAGCGCGTTCCTACGACTGATCGGAGGAAAATTTCATTTCAAAAAACTACCCGACGGAAGCCTTGATAAAAGCGTGGTTTTGTGCACACTGAAAAGCAAGCAAAATTAGATGAATTACAGAAAGCGGACTTTGTGGCTCTTACTGGGGATCATTGGACTTCCGTGATGGTTAGTAATTCTAATTACATCTAATTACAAAATGTTCAATGATCACACTGTTTTAGCCTAATGTACAAAATAATTTTGGCTAAGGTTACTCAGAGTTTAAAGGTGAAGCTGGTCAAATTACCTTTTATGTTTCTGACTTATTCTTTTAAGAAGAAAAACTGCACTTTATGTTGAAATTTTGGTTATTATTATTTAAAGACAATACCACTCTATTTTTTTATGTCTGCCCAATTTTAGCCAGGGATGATATTTTTGTTTCTGTTTTGAATTGAAATGCAGTTTAAAAGCATTTTTTTTCAGAAATTAAAAGAGCTTGAGTTTATAATATTCATGTCCATGTCTATTATTTGATTCTGTTGCCCACTAAAACCCTTTTAAATTAAAAAAAAAACATTTGCGATTTGGGGCAAATTTACATGTGCGATTAAATATGATTAATCAAGATTAATTATTATACAGTCTCTAATTAATTAGATACATTTTTTTAATCGAATCCTACCCCTAATATATATATATGGATATAGATAGATAGATAGATAGATAGATAGATAGATAGATAGATAGATAGATACTTTATTAATCCCAAGGGGAAATTCACATAATCCAGCAGCAGTATACTGATACAAAGAAACAATATTAAATTAAATAGTAATAAAAATGAAAAAAATTAAAATAAAATTAATGTTAGCATTTACTTCCCCGGGTGGAATTGAAGAGTCGCATAGTGTGGGGGAGGAACGATCTCCTCAGTCTGTCACTGAAGCTACTCCTCTGTCTGGAGATGACACTGTTAAGTGGATGCAGTGGATTCTTCATGATTGACAGGAGTTTGCTTAGTGCCCGTCGCTCTGCTACAGATGTTAAACTGTCCAACTTTAATCCTACAATAGAGCCTGCCTTCTTAACAAGTTTGTCCAGGCGTGAGGCGTCTTTCATCTTTATGCTGCCAACCCAGCACACCACCGTGTAGAAGAGGGCACTCGCCACAACCAACAGTATATATGTAGATTTGTATATATATGTGTATATACAGTATATATGTAGATATGTATATGTATATATGTGTGTGTATATATATATGTATGTGTGTATATATATATATGTGTATATGTGTATATATATATATATATGTTTATATATGTGTGTGTGTGTGTGTGTGTGTGTGTGTATATATATATATATATTGTAATGGATGGCCGGCCATTTATCCCGGCCAATACCCCCAAGCCGCCAGGTGGAGCCCTCCTTGCAGCGAGGAGGTTCCCAGAAGACCAGCAGGGCATCATGGACATTGGAGTTTTATGCAAAGCCCTGCTGGATGCCGTGGGGGCCACAGGAGGGAGCTGCAGGGAGGACCGAGGGCTTCTTCGTGCCCTGTGACCCGGAGGTTCGTCACAGGAAGAGCGACGGACTTCCGGGTTGAAGAAAGGGACGATTTACCCTGACCCGGAAGGGAAAAGGACTTGTGGACTATTGGTCAGAAACACTTCCGGGTCAGGGATTATAAAAGGGCTATGGGAACTCCCAGACAACGAGCTGAGCTGGGTGGAAGGGTGGCAACGCGTCTGGGAGCTGGAGGATTGGTTTATTGGTTATTATTATTGTTGTTAATGAGTATTGTGGAGGAGAGTGTGCTTTGTACACTGTGGCAAGAAAATAAAGTCAACTTGAGGACTTTTACCTGGTGTCTGGAGTCGTGGACAGGGGTTCAAGGGCGAGGCGCCCTATCGTTCACAATATATATATATATATATATATATATATATATATATATATATATATATACAGTAATCCTCCTCGATCGCGGGGTTGCTTCCAGAACCCCCGATAGATGAAAATCAGAAGTAGAAACCATATGTTTGTATGGTTATTTTTATATATTTTAAGCCCTTAGAAACTCTCCCACATTGTTAACATTATTAGAGCCCTCTAGACATGAAATAACACATTTTAGTCAAAAGTTTAAACTGTGCTCCATGACAACACAGAGATGACAGTTCTTTCTCACAATTAAAAGAATGCAAACATATCTTATCTTCAAAAGAGCACCGTCAGGAGCAGAGAATGTCAGAGAGAGAGAGCGAGAGAAAAGCAAACAATCAAAAAATCAATCCGTACTTTTGGGCTTTTAAGTATGCTGAAGCACCGTGATAAGGCGGCATTTTTTAGAGGAGCGTCCGTATCTTCTAAGCAAACAGCCCCTCTGCTCACAGCCCCTCCATCAGGCGCAGAGAATGTCAGAGAGAGAGAAAAGCAAACAATCAAGCACCACGAGGGAAGCACATCTTATATCATTGAGGAGTTTTAGTTAATATGTAATACATGCTCTGATTGGGTAGCTTCTAAGCCATCCGCCAATAGCGTCCCTTGTATGAAATCAACTGGTCAAACAAACTGAGGAAGCATGTACCATAAATTAAAAGACCCATTCTCCGCAGAAATCCGTGAACCAGCGAAAAATCCGTGATATATATTTAGATATGCTTACATTTAAAATCCGCGATAGAGTGATGCCGCGAAAGTCGAAGCGCGATGTAGCGAGGGATTACTGTACTGCCAATTGTACCTTGCATGGCTGACAGTTCTTGGTGCTGCTGCTGCACAGTGAATGCCAAACCACGGATTGAATTCTTGGCTTGGTTGGTCTCCATATGGAGTTAACACACTCATCTTGTATCTATATAAGGGTCTCTGGGGGTTCCCATTCCTATCCACATTCTGAGAATGTACTTGGTACATCCCACTACTGCATGAGCGATCCCTGATATGGCCTGCTATGTGCCCGATGCTGCAAGCACAAATTATAGCTGCCTGCAACAGGAATAGCAATCGAAGAAAATTGATGGCTGGATGGTTATTTTATTACTTAAACTGACATTATTTGTCACAACAGTGCATGCGAAAATTTAAAAATGAAGTGGCATTTTCGGAAGATAATGAAAAAATTGAAGTCATAATGCTCAATATATTATCCACAAAGACAGTCAGGCATGACCATTATTTTTTTATCTACTGAGAAGCAAATAAATAAAATGAAAATTGTGGACCACTGAAGTTACAATATATCTTGTAGATGAATGTGTATTTGTCAATGTTCTTCAATGCCGGAAATATCTACTTCAGACTATTTATTACAACAGATGGCGAGCCCAAGTTTATAATAGATACTGACCGACTCTCTGATATTACAAGTGCAGCCTACTGGGTTTTTCCAGGAACTGAATGCCAGAACAGTCTGATGAGCAAAAATGAAATCCCTTGAAAGCCACGGTGCACAGTCAGAGTTTATTTATTTTCTTCTGCTTTAATGCTTTACAACTTAACTGGGTCACTGAAATTTTCTAACTTTTAGTTGAAGTAAACATGCATTTTTTCCATCAGGGTGGCATTCTGTTGCTGTTAAAAAATCTGAGAGATTTCTAAGAGGGCTGCTGGCTGTATAATACATACACTAGCATTCAGTCAAATACACAGGGAATTGGATTAAGGCGGTTTGAGACTGGATTTATGTACACTAGAAGTTTAGAATCACACAGAAATGTTCATGTTTTTAGAAGGACTTGATACCTTTTTTTTTGTCAAGATACCATTATGTTGATCTAAAAATAAAGCCAAGATATTACTAGTGATGATAAAAACTAATACTGCTTGAAATGACTGCTTTTTAATGTATTATTCACATATGACCTAAAGCTCCATTTTCAGTTGCCATTCCTTCAGTAACCTTATTAAAGAAACCTTTCTAATTGCATTAACACATCGTTATTGGTTCAAAAATTACTAAAATGAAACAGCTTTCTCAAGAAACACGTCAGTCTGTTGTTTTTTTGCAGAATGAAAGTTACTTCATGTCACAGATTGCCAAGTAACTGAAGATTTCATACCAAGATGTCTATCACCGTCTTGAGAGAAGGGATCAAAGTGAATCTGACCAGGATAGAAAAGAATGGGAAGGCTCACATGGACAACTGCATAAGAGGAGACAGACATGAGAGTGTGTAGTGTGATAAACAAACACCTTACAGGTCCTCAGTAGGCTTCTTCTATAAATACATGTCAAACACCAGTGTCATCTGCAACAGAGCAAAGATGACTTCAGGATAATAGCCTAAGAGGCAGAGTTTCGAAGAAAAAATCGAGAGTGGTCTCCGTTAGACTTTCTCATATACTCAGATATGGGGATGGATATTTTAGGAGTAAACTGCAAGATAATAATTATATTTGTATATTATGTACAATAAAGAACCATCAACAACAAATCAAATCAAATTAATAATATATTGGACAATTATTATAAAAGTAAAGATGAATAAATCGGACTCTGCAGCTGCATGAATAAAAGGTAAAGTACCACTTCCAGTTAACAGAAATAGCCCAACGGTTAATAAAAATCTACATTTTGTACCTAATATGGAGGCGGAGTGGTGGCTCTGAAGCTAAGGATATGTGTTGGTATCCCAAAAGTTGCCAGTTCGAATTCCCGTCACTGCCAAAAGAGATCCTAGTCTGCTGGCCCTTAACCTTTAATTGCTCCAGGAGTGCTGTGCAATGGCTGACCCTGCGCTCTGACCCCAAGGGGTATGCGAAAACCAAGTAATTTCCTTCAGGATTAATAAAGTATAATAAAAAAAAATTAGTGACCGTGTCACTTTAGCCATATCATCACCAGCTTAAGATGTCCAAATAATCAATGGAGGGTCAGCAGAACAATAGAAAATGATTCCCAAATACAATGGGTGGCAGCAGGGCGATGTTAATTTGAACACACCAGGCACAAGGCATATGCTCTATTATTCCTGTTCTCTAGTGAACAGTGTCATAATTTCTATTTAAAAATCTTGGACCAACTTGTGATACACATTTATCAAGGCTGTTCACCAGCTACATATTATATTAAAAAAATGGAGAATGTACTCTAAATAAGAGAACAACGGCTAGAGGGGAATAGAACTAAAGAACTGCAAAGCACTTCTGACATTTTACTGAGGTCCACTGAAACCAGTAAAAGAAAATATGCAACACTGGAATAAAAATGAAGTTGACAGTATGCTGAGTGGATAATTCTTATTATCAAACCCACAAGATAAATGATCTCAGGCTGTGCGTATTCCATTTCCATGTCATCCTGTTACAAATTATTGTTAGGGTCTTGGGCACATACATTCACTTATCTCTGGATTACCATTCTGATCATCAAATAGAACTGTGCTGAAATTGTGAAACTCTATCAGAAGAAAGTAGAACCTCCCTGGGCTATTGCAACAGACAATGTGTTAGATTACTAACAGCAAGCTTAAGTATGTGTGTTTGCTTACTATGAGCTTCTAGAGTGTCATTTTTTTCCTTTGAAATTTCAGCCTTTAACATTATTCAATTCAAGTGAGCACATTGTCTCACATTATATGATTATATTAGAGCTCTTCCTTCAAGCCATACAGTGCATCTATCTATCTATCTATCTAGACTTACTGATGTCACCTTTAGGGATCAATCTAGGCATCATGAAAGGCTAGTTAGACTGTAAGTGGAATCTAACTAATGAATCTATTTCAAAAGGCATGTCTCCTACAGTTTATGGCTATAAGTTGATCCACATGTGTATTTAAGAAGGCTAGTAAGGGGGTGCAAAAGCAATCTATATATCAGGTGGGCATGAGTTCTAATTACACTGACCAACATGTTTTTTTCAAAGGTTTTGATTCCTGAAAAATAGATAACATCGTAGATGAACACTAATATGCTTTCAGAATGATTGGAGAAACATGCAATAAACCGTTATTTAATTTAGTGTGTTTAATCACTTAATGATACTGGCTCATTGCATTAGTCCATTTTAACTAAAAATGTTTAGGTGCTGATTTTCATTCGTACTCAGCATCTGATGACAAAAGTCATTGAGCATTCACTTTCCCTGACTCTGCTTTTCCATCATAGCAATGTCCTGGTGAAACCTTTCACTATGTTCACCATTGACAGCACAAAGATTAGCAGGAAAGAAGTCCAAGAATCTTCAGCAGCATGTTGCACTTTATGGTTTTGTATGCTTGAAGCATTTTGTCAACCAGCTGGAGATAGTTTGGTAATCTGTAGTTGCCAAGAAGATTCTCCATAACTTCCTAAAATGCCTCCCATGCAATCTCCTCAGGATCCACTAGGAGATCTTCAAATCATATGTCATTGAAGATGAAGTGTCTGATTTGTGGACCAACAAAAATGCCTTCCTTAATCTTAATATCAGTTAATCGTAGAAAACATTTGTCACAGATACTGAAATCCTTCACCTTCCTTGTTCATTGCTTTCATGGCATTATTCATCAGTCCAAGTTTTATATGAAGTGGAGACAAAAGTTTCTTTGTTTGGGTTATTTGCTGAAAAATTATATTTTAGCATATCCAAACCACAAACAGAGAAAGTGAATTCATTTAATGTGGAATTTCACCAGTTGCATAGATCTCTTCACAGTCCTTGCATCCCAGCTGGATGGTAAAACAGATCCCTCACCCATATAGTATATCTTCCATGTTTATCGCTTTTGCAAAATTTTTCATCTGTCCAAGTCTTATATGAAAAGGAGACAAAACCCTCTTTGTTGGGTTGACAAGTGGCTTATGTGTCACACTTTTCTGTCCTGGAGCCAAACGCTTGAAGTTCTATTTAATGTAATGAGACTCTTTAGCATGGCTTTCCCATTCACAGATTAAATATCTTTACGTCAGCACAGAAGATCCAGTATTGTATATGTATATTCTGAAATAATATAATACGGATATTATAATATGAGAAGAAATCACAAAAATAGGTGATTGCAATAAATCAGTATGTGAATGTAAAATTTAAAGGTTTTTTTTATGATCAGTGGGTCTAAATCCACAAGATACACCCAAAAATGATTAGTAAGCAAAATCTTTATTGGCCAATATATTATTAGGTAATTGATGATTAATAAATGGAGTCAGCTTTGAACTGTGAAAATTAAAAGAGTCTGTATATAATGTCTGTCATGGATATGATGTAATCATAGTATGATAAAAAATATGTAAGAAAAACTTTAGAAACCAGTTGTTATAGTTACTACAGGTTAAAACCAGTGTAGATAAGATCTTACAAAAAGTTAAGATCTGCTTAAAAGCAAAATCTGGCCAGTTGGCCTGAGGAAATACAGGTGGCTGAGACGAAAGGAAATGAAAGAACATCATGGTGTCTGGCAGCTGGACTGGAATGGGAGCTAAGCTGCATTGAAAAGCTGATATTACTGGAAAACACTATTCTCCCACTGGTTCAAAAGGTGTGTCAAGAAACCATAGGATTCCTTTAAATTAAGGGTGGTATGAGGCTCTCTTTAACTCATTGCTTTTCCATTCACACAGTAGGCCATTCTATCCAAGGCCCATGCCAAAGCAACTTTGTAGACCAGACACCAACCAACATACTAAAACCGAGAGATACTGTACCTGGTAGCCTGTTATCCCGATTGTATTATTTCTGTCACCCTCATTGCACTCTCCGGTCAGGTTATAGATGAAAAAGAAAGAAGGAAGTTTTTAACTAGAATAGCAGTCAACCCTGAAGGTGTCAAGACTGGAAAGAATAAAAATATGAGGGCTAAAGATGGGATTTGAGACATTCTGTTAAGGTCTATGTAGTCTAAAATGGAAAATGGAATAGGCATAAGACAATACCTCAGCAAAACATCATCCTTTCTAATACTTTTGTTTAGTGGATTTTAATTTTCAGGTGCTGCTTTCTAAAAAATTTTATTCCAGTTTCATCTCCCACCAAAATCACATGCCTGAGGTTATGTCAAGGAGTGCACCCTGAAATACCATAAAATAGAGTGAATTCCATCCCTCCCAAGTCCATTTCTGACTTACAAAATGTTGAGCATGGACACTTCTGATCAACACCTGTTAGCATAGTAGTATTATTATTATTAAGTAGCGATTGGTCACAGGGTTGAGATACCATCTACCCTAACAGGTTGTAGAAAACTTTTAAAGGAACAACTGTCATGCTGGAATACGGTAGCTCAGTGGGTAGTGCACTGCATCGTAGGTCCAGTGTCTTGGGTTCTAATTCTACCTCTGCTGGCCATTCTGTTTCTGATTTACACATTCTCCATGTGTTGGGTTAAATTTCCACATGCATTAGATTAACTGGCAATTCTACATTAATCCTTTGTGTGTGTGAGTAAACCATGCATAATGTCAAGAGCTATTGCATGGCTTGTGCCAAGTGCTCTACCCCCAATTTATCTATTTACTACTTGTGCCCATAATCAAGAAATCAATTTCTAAATATGTGTGCTCTAATGAGCTGCATAGTGGTGCATTGGTTATGGCAGCAGAGTATTAAATTTGTACATTCTCTTCATGTCTGGGTGGTCTTTCCTCTGGTTTTCTATTGACATTCTAAAAGTGTGCAGGTTAGATAGACTAGTGACTTAAATTTTCTGGTGTGAATAAGTGTAAGTGTGTGGTCTGCAATAGCCTGGTGCTCAATCCTAGGCTGGTTCCTGCCTTGTGCCTAGTCCTGTTAACATAGGCTCCGAACCTCTACTACCCTGTAACTGGATTAAGTCGTTTATCCATCCATCCATTTTCTAACCTGCTGAATCCGAACACAGGGTCACGGGGGTCTGCTGGAGCCAATCCCAGCTAACACAGGGCACAAGGCAGGAACCAATCTTGGGAAGGGTGCCAACCCACCGCAGGACACACACAAACACACCCACACACCAGGGCCAATTTACAATCGCCAATCCACCTAACCTGCATGTCTTTGGATTGTGGGAGGAAACCCACGCAGACACGGGGAGAGCAAGCAAACTCCACGCAGGGAGAACCCGGGAAGCGAACCCGGGTCTCCTAACTGCAAGGCAGCAGCGCTACCACTGCGCCACCGTGCCGCCCCCTAAGTCATTTATATAATACTAAATAGGCGATGCCCACCGTAGCATACGGCGGTGTAAGAATAGGAACGGAAAATGGTGCATTGCCTTCGTCAACCGTTTGTGTCAAGAAATAACCCACTGATAGGAACAGGCACTTGCCAGATACCGCAATAGAGATGACGTTATACAAAAACCCATTGACAGAAAAGATACTGTCGTTCATTTTATAACAAAGGTTTAGGAAACAACCATCACAGTATAACGAAAATAGCAAGGTGTATGGGAGGCTGCAGGTAGCGTGGGGAAGGGTTTGGAAGAGGACGAACAGGAATCGAGAAATGCAGTGTCCACTGTGTGTGGATGGGACTGATTTTGAAGAGGAGCCACAGGCAGTGTGGGGAAGGGATTGGAAGAGGACGAATAGGAATTGAGAAATGCTGTGTCGGCTGCGTGTGAGCGGGACCAGTTCTGAAGTGGAAGCAGGATGAAGCAGAAGAGAAATATATATAACAGATATGGATGGGTCATCTTACTAATATGAGGCGCACAGTGAAGTTAGTGCTGCCACTGTACAACAACAGAGAATTGGGTCTGATTGCCATCCTCGACTCCATGTTGTCCAGAATGACAAAAGCTTTGGCTAGGTACTTCAGTTTCCTCTCACATCAAAATGACACACCTAATATGAGTGACTGAAGTTGTACTAACTGCAAAAAGGGTAGCAAGATATTAAATAGAAGTGAGGAACAGGAGAAGGAACACAGCCAAGGCAAAGCAAGGGTCAAAACAAAAAGTCAAAGGGCAGAGCTTTGTTCCAGTGACCAGTAATCAAAATAACAACTAAAGTGAGAAGCTAAGTTTGGTCCAATCTCTGAAAGAAGTGACTTTTTGGGAGAATGTTTATACTGGTCCAGCCCCAGTGCATCATGGAAGAATCATCATGGAAACAGACGACACAAATTCCACAAAATGGTGGCACCCATTGTCAAACCAAAACGGAGCTGGAAAAAGAGAATAAAAATGAATCAACTTCGAAATGGAAGCTCCAAGTAAAATTCTAACATGCAGAAGTGGATTGTTTGGATTTTAAAACTTCCAAAACAACACAAAGATGAATGTTTAAGTCTCAGGAAAATCCAAGAAAAAATAAAAAGTAATTCAAATGTGAATGGGAGTGTGTCTACCCTAAAATGGACTGACTGTCATCCCATCCAAGATCATTTTTGACTTAGCCCACTTTGCTGAGAAAGGCTCCAGCTTCCCACGTGCTAGTAATGTAAACAGCAGGTCCAGAAAGTGGGTATGGAGACAATATACACACTGTACTTCCATTACTGAGACACAAAACGTAAAAAACTGTACCCAACACAAAAATATTTTTAAGCAGAGAAGCCAAAGTGAACTTCATTAATAAAACAAATACAGACCATAATGTGTGTCCCCTTTTTAAGGTCATGCCACTTGAAACTGCACAGCATTATTTATTCAGTCATGTACAGTGATGAGTACTGCTGCCTCAGAGCTCCAGAAATGCAGTGGTTTACTTACTGGCCTGGTCACCATCTGTCTGGAGCTTGTATGTTGTGGCCATGACCGCACAGCTCATTTTCCACCCATGTCCCATAGACATTCAGGTTACCCTGAAAGGCGACACTAAACTGGCTCAGGGTGAGTGCTGTGCAGTGGACTGGTACTTCCATGCAATGCTGCTAAGGCAGCCTTTGGCATCTCGTGACTTTGTACTACATCAAACAGTTTGAATAAATGAATGACTCCTGTACAAAAATTCAATTATTTTACCTTTTTTTCTTAACAAATTTAGCCTCAGTTTAAAATCAATGGGATTGACTAAAGTGTCTTCCCTGCTAATTACTTTGACTCCTGACATGTACTGTAAGTATGCATTACTTAAGCTCGGTGTGAAAACATCTCATATTGATTGGATTCAAACTGAAAAATCAGTGCTGAGTTAGCTAAAGGTAAACAAGGTTCTTAAAATTATAAATACTGAAAAAATCTGGAAACTCCTCCATTACTGCTGCTCTCACATGTTCATTTTCCATCCATCCATCCATTATTCAACTTGCTGTATCCTAACTACAGGGTCACAGGGGTCTGCTGGAGCCAATCCCAGCCAACACAGGGCACAAGGCAGGAAACAAACCCTGGGCAGGGCGCCAACCCACCGCAGATGTTCATTTTACTTCAACGTATTTTTACAGTATAAGAGAAAACTGTGACAAGTCATATCACAGCGCTACTAGTAGTCAACTTGGTGTGTATTATTTTTAACCATTTATAGATGTCATGGATGACCAGGGCCCTGACCCAGCCGGGATGCCTTTGCTTTGTAAGGACCAGGGAGTAAGTGTGGACAGAGTATCACGTCCCCTGGAATGCTAGATGACAGTGGTACCTCAGACTCCCTCAGGGCTTCATGGGAATTGGACTTCATTACAGGTGTGTTGGGATCTGGGTGCGCTTCCAGGGTGTGCTGCAATTATTCTTGAGCCGATGTGGGTGGTTCTTCTGCCACACCTGGGAGTGCTGCCAGAAGAGAGAGGAGGAGTAAGAATTGTGATGTGTTTTGTGCCTGTGGGAAATGGGGAAGATGTTGCCCACAGGTGAAGAAAAAGAAAATAAAACTTTTGTGTTTTATTAGTGTGCCTTCTGCATCTGTCTGTGTCGGGTTAAGCGCTGGTATATTGCCATCTATTGTCACATAGATTAAGTGACTACAGATACTTAAGTGTATCTGCACATACCTGAAGAGGAAGGTGCTGCAGGTGGTGTGCCATCAGTGGCACAGGAGCACATTTGGGCCTCCCTGGGCTGTTTGTCTTAGCATTGAGATGGACACTGTGGACATGATTGCTGGAAGAAGGTGAAAAGGGCCCAAAGTGAGATGGGATCCCTTAAAAAGTGCAGTCAGAGGCCTTGCATGCATGCATTTATGGGCGAGCCACAGAGACTGATTAAGTGTATTAAATACCACTGCTGTGTTGCTAACAGGTGTTGGCATAACAGGGAGAAGACAAACAAAAGCCAGCTGAGGATGATTGTAGCTTCTCCATTGTTCTGTCAGACAGAAGATGAGTGTAGGAAAACAAAATGGGACCAAGAACAAAAGGAAACTGAAACCATTCTGTTATCCTGTTGTGTTGATTAAGCACAGGTCACGATCTCAGAGGCCAGGCCCCGAGAAATGCAGGAAAGCAGACCTATCGATGGGATTTCTAAATTATGGCAATTGATAACTTAAAATATCAGCTGCAGACACCCAGGAAAGGCTAGGAATAGAGATGCTGACTCTCCATATTGAGAGGAAGAAATTGAGGTGTTCGGGGCATCTGATACGGGTACCTTCTGGGCAGGTTTTATGGGCACGACCAGGAGAGAAGAGACCCCGGGGTCAACTCAAGGCTTACTGGAAGGAATATATCTCCCAGATGACTTGGTAAAACATTGGAATCCCATAGTATGAGTTGGTAAGTGTGGCTGGGGAAAGGGACGTATGGGCCTCACTGCTAAGACTGTTGCCCCTTGTCCTGGATAAGTGGTGTATTATGAATGAATGAACATTTGACTGTATTGGTATTAATTCAAATTTGTTCTCTGTAGGTGTTGGGCTCCAATGAGGTTGTGCCTTGTCAAAGCTTCAGTTTGTGGTTTTCAGGGACAGGATATTAAGGCGCAGGCAAGGAGGTGAGGATGCTCAGCTTTGTAGACTAGGGGTAGCATTGTTGCTTCATGCAGATCATGTCGCTGTTCTCTTTGCCTCATCTAACTGTGACCGTCAACATGCACTCAAGCAACTTGCTGGCAAATGTAAAGTGGCCGGGATGGGTCCGATACCTCCAATTCTGAAGTCATGGTTCTTTCTTGGAAAAAAGTGGATTGGTCTTTCCCAGGAAGGGGAGAAAAACTACTCTTTAGTGGAGGCGTTCAAGTATCTCTGGATCTTCTTCACAAGTGATGGAAGAAGGGAATGTGAAATCAAGAGGTGGATTGGAGTGGTACAGCTGTTGTACTGGTGCTCTACAAGTCTGAGGTGGTGAAGTGGGAACCAAATGTAAAGACAAAACTTGTGTTTTACTGGTCCATCCACTTTCCTGTCCTCACCTACGGTCATGAATGAGATTGAACTTACAAGTGGTAGAAATGAGGGTTAATGGACAGATGCTCCACAATAAAGTGAGAAGCTCAGTAGTTCAGAGGGACCTCAGAGTAATGTCGCTGCTCCTTCGGATCTAGAGAAGCCAGCTGAGGTGGTCTGGGCATGTTGTGAAGATGCTCCCTGGGTGGTTCCCCTAGAGCTGCTCTGGACATGTCCCTTTGGATGGAGACCCTGCAGCAGTCCAAGGACAAACTGGAGGGAGGGACTATATGTTTTGGCTGGCTTGGGAACACCTAGGGATTTCTCCCAAAGAGCTGGAATCTGTAGCGGGGGACAGAGAAGTCTGGGTTGATCTGCTTCACCTGCTGACCCCAGAGCCTCACCAGGACAACTGGTCTAAGATGATGAGATAGTCTCTATTAGGGGGGATTTGACAAAGATGTGTAGGATTGGGAGGATCTGGTTCTGTCCCTTGTCACTACTTTTGAGTGCAGCTTGCCCTCGGTGCCCCTAATCAGTGTCTGCTTCTAAGCAATACTAATCAGGTGGAAGGTGCATGATGGGAAGGATAAAATATATTGGCTTTTTGCTCTAAAATTGCACATTTTGCCTTTGTGAAACCTTCTTAAATTCTAGTTTTCCAAGCTTTTTGACTCTTCTCTATTATTTTTAGAAACTTTGCTTGTGTTTGCCTGTCTTTGTGTATGATGCCCTCCTGCCTGTTTCACTGATTACTATTTCCTCTTTCAGGAAAATGTCATTCATTCTTATCTACTTGTCAGGTCTCTAAAATATTTATAGATTGTGATGAATCTTTGCTTTTGTACTAAAAGGAATTGATTATTTATTGTTTAGGATTTTATGCCATTGTTTATTTTCTCATTATGAGGATGGCATCACTGCAGTGCGATTTTGGATGGATTTTCTCTGCAATTACCGAAATCCTACTGTTTTTATCCTTTATGGCAGTGGGCATGTTGTTTATAGCAATAGTGTTAAATGCCAGCCATGAGATGGATGGACACATGGATAGATAGATAGATAGATAGATAGATAGATAGATAGATAGATAGATAGATAGAACTTTATTTTTCCAGAAGAGCAAATTTGTTATTGTTGTGGAGTGCCATGTTAGTGTGTCATTGGATATATTACAAAAAATACAAAGAGTGTTAGTGAAAGTTAGGGGTAAACAAACCAAGTTTATTGGACATTGGCTTTTGTTTTCAGTTTTGGGGCTTTGATGATGAATATTTTTTTGCTTCTTTTCTTGATCCCAGACTGTTGAAAGACTGCATATTTGCCAGCTCCTTTTGTTACCACCATTTCTGGTCATCCTTTTTAGCAAATAAAGACAATAAAACAACTTTAAACATCCATCTGCAACCCACCTTTGTCTTATGCTGACAGCAATGCCTTAAGGAATGGTGTACTATGTTTTGGTCTGCCAGCTTAGCTTTATCAGCATATTTTGTTTCTAACTGGCAAGGCGCAACACACCTACTATGACCCAGAGGAATGTGTGGCAGAGAAATATGATATACTTAAGAAGGTGTCCCCTAGGTAATAGAATAATTTGCTATCTCTTGCCCTATTATATCTTCAGCACCTTTCCTCTGTATTTGCGTGTCTGAACAGCTCTTCCCTGGTTCTCCGTGTCTCAGGTATGTTCCTGTAAAGCCTGCTTCTCAGACTCTGTCATTATTTTCAAGGTGTCTTTCTCACTACTTCTCTAGTTTTACACTTTGAAAGCTTATTGAGGTGCCTTTACTCCACCTCATGCGTCTCACACTTGCACTTCCTCTTTCTTTGTGTTACCAAAGCCAAATGGAACGATCACACCAAAGCCAAACTGACTAATCAGATAACTCTGGGGGACTGGACACACAGACCTTTGTGATTTATTTTATATATACTTTTACACACGTGCACATGGGAGGCAGCTAGTCTAAATGAACGTAATTCCACTTTCCTGCAAAATGTTCATGGGAAATTCCACCTGGGCCTGATGAGTTCACTTTCCGGTTCCGATCTTGATGACGTTACTTCCAGTAACGACCGGAATTACATCACCTCCGGTCCTGGACCCTTGGATGACGTCACTTACTGTGAAGAACCCATGAGCGAAGAAACTTCTGGTTTGCGCCTTTTTGATGACGTCACGTCAGGGTTCGAACCTATGGAAGAGGACCCTTCCGCTTCCGCCCTTGATGACTTCACTTCCTTTTCTGGCCTTTAAAGCTGCCATATTTGACTAAACTAATCAGTTCTGTTTTGGACTCCGTTCTGAACACATCAGAACATTATACGGGTGGCTGCCCCAAACCTTTTTATGACTCTTGAGTTTGTTTTTTGTGACAAATAAATAAATACATAAATACACAAACACACACAGGTCAGTACACTGTCTACAAATCCCTATTGTCTTCTGCCAACACTATTACTCTTTTAAGACTTCTACTGGGCTTACTGACCTCTGGCAGCCATATGTATACACACTGACTTTAAGCTGGCTTTTCCAATCACAATTGAATGTTAGGTTTATGGATAAGGCTCCTACCAGGTTCTTCTGCAGTCTTACTGCAAAACGAAAGACCAGCCACTGGATATTTAGGTACTGAAAGGCAATTTCTTTGGAAGAATAATTTGGATAACACTGTAATGGCACAGACTGCAAAAACTGGCTGATCCCCAGCAGGGCTGTGGAGTCGGTAGATAAATGCTCCGACTCCGACTCCTCAGTTTCTAAATCTTCCGACTCCGACTCCTCTGTATGTATATACTATGCTAATGTATTTTCTACATCCATTGAAGGAAAGGAAGGCAACATACATGTCATTTCACCACAGAACTACTGGCTAGGAAGCCAACACTCTACTATAATGCCAGATTAAAGACAAACACAATTGATTGGCGGCGGATTGCGGGTGTCCACATGGACGGGCAGATCCAGCTTGCCGAAAATCTCAACCACCACCCCCATCCAAAGTAATGTGATGCCTCTGTCTGCTGCAGTGGCTGTCTCCTCTGTCAGCCAGCCGGAAGTTTAGTGCATTGTGTCACTTTGTGAACGAGCCTCTGCTGGAGACAGGTAGGGAGCATAGCGAAGGGGAGCCGACGGAGCTGAGAACACACCAGATGATTTTTCAGGCGTTTGACGCGTGATGACTCGTTGAAAGGCTGAAAAATCGGCAGTGCATCTGTAAATGTATGGGGGGCTTTAGGCTAGGTTCACAGTTCCCTGTAAGTGGAACACGACACAATGGAAAGCGGTGCCGCACCTTACCTGTGCATTACATCCCATATAGTGACGCATACAGTCAACATGTTAGTGACATGTTAGTTTTGTGGTAACATTATGCACTGCATGCATTGGGCTTTATTCTTACAGCAGAGAAGTAGTTCATTATGACTGTTTGTGAATTGGGACATTTCAACTTACTTTTTTAATTCCCATTTAAATTTAGTAGGAGTCGGAGTCGGTTAACTTTTTGCCGACTCTGACTCCAGGTACCCAAAATTGTCTCCGACTCCGACTCCACAGTCCTGATCCCCAGTTCAATGCAAGGGTGAAGTGAATGGCTTCCTGTCATAATCACTAATCAAGTTTTTTTGTGTTTCTAGGCTTCACCTAAACAGTTGCTGGACACTTTTGCATGACTTACCTGTGAGGGATGCAGATAAGGCTCAGGGGAGGCCAGATTAGTTTGAACAGAAAGACTCTTCTCTAGGAGGACCTGCGGGAAACCTAGCTTCTCAAAGTTGCTTCTTTTCCAGTGGCGACCTTCTTGCTGTGCTAAAGCTTCGTCCTCACTAAAAGCGCGCACAACTGGACCAGGAAGAGGTGGGGGTAGTGCTCCATCACTTTCATACCCATCTTTTGCCTGCTGCTGCAGTGTTTGGCAGGGCAGTGATGCCTGCTGCTGTTGTCCTGCATCCCAACTACTACGCTGTCGCATCTGGTGCACCTGCTGAGCCTCCCAAGCTAGCCTGGCCTGTGCAAGAAAGGGCTCAGCGTACCCAGACCTGGGAGATTCAGCCACAGACATGCCTTGATGTTGTCTTCCAATGGTACCTCCACCTGATTCAGAGTCCGCCATGCTCTCACCACAGTGTGCCAGCATCTCCTGCGGTAAAGAAGGCTTACGGGTTTTCCTCTTGCGACTTCCTGGTGAATAGCCACCGGTAGACATGAAAGAGTCCTGCTGGTTTGTCCAAGACATGGAATCATCATAAAGAATTTGTCGCAGCTCACAGGGATCACTTGAGTTGTAATCAGTGGTCCTTGGGTCCCGGATTAGTGACTGGCTATGCTGCAGTGTATATGAGCCGCCAAAGCCTCCTCCGCCCACACAAATAGTGTTGGCTGGTTGATAGCGATGTAACCTGTCAGCAGTTTTAAAGCGTGGGCTGGAGCCAGACTGCTCAACGTAGACAAGTTGCTTGACATATTCTTTGCCCGCTGGACTGTACTCAAGACTAACAGACTTCTCTGGACATTTCTGCTTAGTGAGTACAAGCTGCTGATAGGGGGAATGGGAGCTACCTTGCTTGGGCGAGTGGAAGAGCGGTAGCTGTGGTTTGCGGCCTGGCGATTTCTGCTGGGGGGAGCAAGCCTTCCCATAGTGAGAAGCTGAAGATTCACAGTGCATGTCTGTGGGAGGTTCTTCATAAATTGGTGCCTGGTACTCTGAAGGGGGCTCCTCATACAAGGGTGGCTCATACGCATAGCGGGGCGAAGGGGGCTGAGAGTCCCCCGAAGGTCGTCGATGTTGAAATGGGTCCCCACGCCCCATTAAAGGGGAACCCCCAATGTCTGCTCGTTTCAAAAAGGGAGACTGGCGCCGTTCAGGGTAAAAGACGGAAGAGTTGTCAGGTTCAGGGGGCGTGGGTTGGTTTCCAGAGGATCGTCGAGATCGTGTTCCACCGGTGCTGCTGGATCCCTCGCAAGTGGAGAAGCCATTTCCTTGGTGTGCCAGAAAACTTGGCTCTCTGTCCGTCACTTTGATTAACATCCTCTCCTTGGTTCCAGTGTTCCATCGAAACGGAGAAGTCCTAATAAAAAAATATATATATATATATAAATATAAGAAGAGGACCAACCAGTCATTTGCTCTTATCTACAAAGCTTCTACTGCCTGCTCCTACCATATATACAACAGAACTGTGACTTAAGTGAAAGACACATTTCTAGGCATTGATATAATGGAACGGGGCGGCACGGTGGCGCAGTGGTAGCGCTGCTGCCTCGCAGTTAGGAGACCCGGGTTCGCTTCCCGGGTCCTCCCTGCGTGGAGTTTGCATGTTCTCCCGTGTCTGCGTGGGTTTCCTCCGGGCGCTCCGGTTTCCTCCCACAATCCAAAGACATGCAGGTTAGGTGGATTGGCGATTCTAAATTGGCCCTAGTGTGTGCTTGGTGTGTGGGTGTGTTTGTGTGTGTCCTGTGGTGGGTTGGCACCCTGCCCAGGATTGGTTCCTGCCTTGTGCCCTGTGTTGGCTGGGATTGGCTCCAGCAGACCCCCGTGACCCTATTTGGATTCAGTGGGTTAGACGATGGATGGATGATATAATGGAAGATCACATATAGTGAGACATATCTCAGTTTTGTGTGGCATCATACACCTGGGCAGTGTTCTTCTAGTTTTAATATTTTTTTTAGTTTTTAATTTTATATTTTTTGATAGTTTTAGTTTTTCACCATTTTCTAATTTTAGTTTTTAGTTAGTTTTTTGTTATTTTTATGTAGTCATTATTCAGCTTTAGTTTTTTTTTTACCATTTTATACTTTCACTTTTCCAATTTCTTCTTTTTTTTGTTTGCTTGTATTTAGTTTACGTTTTTTCAGCAATTAACTTTTACTTTTTGTCACATCAAATATGTCCACACAGACACAGTTTTTACATGTGTAAAACACAGTTTTCTTTAGATTTGTCAAATTGTATACCATGTGTGTTGTGCTTAGCGATTTAATCCATACAACTTTACTGTCAGTGAACACTTCATTTCCTCCTGGTAATGTAACAGTTCAAGACTTCCAGTATAATCAGATAATTTAAGAGTCAAGTAACAAGCATGCTCTGATGGCATTTGTTATTTTAACTTGCGACAAATTTAAGCAAATGGTTATTTCATTTTAAACACACTTTCTCTTTTATTTCTGAGATTCCCTTTGCGAGCAGTAAGACCACCACCTACATTTAGTCTCCCTAATATATAAAAAAATCCTGGGAAGAGATGAGACTTTTTTCAAGAGATTTTTTAAAGTCACGGCATCCTCCCAGCCATATTCAATCACGCACACGGTACTCTCACCTCTCATTCATGTGAATGCTTTTGACGGACACAGTTCCTGCTCTCTCAGCTCTTATAAATTTTAACATTTTCCTTACTTTAAGTTTCCAATTAAAGAAGACGTATTATGTCCAAATGTTATTGAAGAATTTCATCACAAAGGGTTATCAACAGAAAAAATTAGTACACGGGCAATCCTAGAACAGAGAAACTATGAAGTCAAACGAATTAACGCCAAAAATGTTAATCGGTTACATGGCAAATGGGTTAAATGCGTATCAATAGTCTATGCTGAAACAGTTGGTGGTTATTGTGCAGAAGATGAAAACATCAACTTACAATATTCCAAAGAATATATACAACCGTTAACACCATACGGCCTTCCACCATTGTTGAAAGAAGGATGTATCCAAGAGAGGTAATGTAGTACATCTTCCGCGAATAACATTAGACAACAAAGGAGATCTTGATATGCCATTCGTATTAAAATGTTAACAGTTTCCTGTTAGAATAGCTATTGCAAAGACAGTTAACAAATCTCAGAGCCAAAATTTCAAAAAAGTTGTTTTATTTAATAGAGAGAAAGAAATGAAATTCAATCATGGCCAGTTATATGTTGTGTTGTCACGATGAAAGTCCAAACACAGAATCAAAATTTAATGCAATATTGACAAAAATTGAATTCAAGAAATTGTTTTTACTTAAGTTTTACAGTAAAAGTGTATATTTAAAAAGAATCTGCATGTTAATTTCAAAGCCAAACAGAACGAAATCATATTACGCAATGCATAACTGTAACGCAACATGAAACATAATTTACTTTCAAATTATAACGTTTTACTCTTTTTAATATGGTTAATTACTCGCTGTAATGTAAAATAGTTCTATTATGCATATGTAACAATTCCCACGAAAATAAAAATCTGTTTAAATTGTACAACTACATCCCCATATGCGAGTGGCAGAACCGCAAAGAGGCTAGCGCTTAGCGCAGGGCCGGGGGTTGGCGAGCGAAGTGAGTAGGGGGCAATGCCCCCTAGTTTTATTTTATATTTATTTTTGTTATCTTCTGTGCTGGCTATATATCATCTATGCATTTCGAAACTTAGAGAATTTTTTTAGGAATTTTGACTTTGCTTATTTTTTGAACTACTGGTGAAGTCACTACTCAAACTTATGTTAATAACAATAACAGCAAAAACAGAAAAGAAAGTTTTTCCAGTGTATACTTGGAATTTCTACAGGCAGACAATTTACATTAAATACAGAAAATCTCAGATCATTCACTTAATAAGACGCATGCAAATCCGGGACTCTCCCTATAAGTCTAAACTGGGAGGGTGTAATTTAACAACACATGTAGAAATAAACAGATTTTGACAATTGAGAGTGCTAAATGACACACTTCGAATCTTCTGCTATAAAACAATATTTGAAGTTAAACACATTCAGTCCACATAAACATGGGGAGAAAATCCAAACTTCATACCGATAGGTTAGCAATCAGAGCTCATGATGCTGTGTAATAATAACAATGATAATATTAATACAGTACATTTCATTTATACTGTATAGCAATGCTCAAAGTGCTTCACAAACTGTCAAAGGAATACAATTGAAACCAAAGCAAAGTTGACATTAATAACACAGGATACAACTTTAATAAACATTTGAAAGCCAGTGTTGTGAATTAGATTAAGAAAAGCAGGAAAACATTAAGAAAGCCGTGAACAAATGACACCATTTTTGTACAATTATATTTAGGGATACAAGTGTAGATGTTACAGTCACCCACAATGATAAGGAGCAATGAATAGGATAAGAGCGGATTTCATTATCAGTTTTACAGCTAGGGACAGGACGGCATTGACCATTTAATGGCTATTCGTTTGCTGTTCAGTCAGTGGTGTAGCTAGCTTGCTGAAGGCCCCTGTTCAGCGCCCTGAGGTGGGCCCATCCTGACTAGCATAACTGTTAATAATTTATTTGTAACTAGATCCTAGGGGCCGGCTGGGCAGTGGCATCCGCAACCGTGTCAGATCACATGTGCCAGTGGTAGTCGAAGGGAGAAGGACTTGCGTGGTCCCCACTGACACCAAGGGATGGTGATGGCGCTGGTGACAAACAAACCACCTCTCTAAATGGAATTTGAAATACCTTTTTTAACCGCTTTATTACAGCTGCTGTAAGTTAGCAAAAATCAAATAAATGGTGGAAATGAAATGTGGGAGGTGTGGGTTGTAGTAGTAATACATAAGTATATGTAAAATGTGGACCAGCTTACTTTTCTAAGACAAATTTGTGAAGGAAGATGATTAAAATGTAATGTAATCTAGGAAGTAGAAACTGTTCTGTGGTGTAAAATGAAGCAATTTCAATTTGTAACAAATTAAAACAACAACACCGGCTGACAGGATACTACTACACAATCGACCTGTTTTACACAAGTTCTGAGAAAATGGACATCATAAAGTGGTCACGCTCACAAATCCTCACAGTGGTGACACAAATTCTATCTATCTAATTTATTTATATTTTGATATCTGATTTTAATTCCCATAGTGAACTTGCTTTAATCAGACTATTTATTGTATTATTTATTTGTTTAAAGAAGAACTTGCACTGCCCTTTGTTTTGGAAATTGGTATTTGGAGCATAAAATGCACAAAGAATTCATGCACCATCACCTGTTGTTATGTGTCCTCATTACACTAGTCTACCCTTGGTTTCAGGAATATTGATCACCCAAGTTCAAGAAGATGCCAAGCTGCGGGTAACTCGGGCATCACAAGGACTGACTGGCGTTGAAGTGTGAGCAGAACAGGAGAAAAAAGAGGGAAAGGAGCAGACAGAAAGACGTAGGAAAGTTGTTTAGTGGAGATTGGAGATTGGCAATTGGGGTGGCAGTCGCAACGAGCAGACAGACCGTGACATACTGTGAAAAGGTTTTCATTTTACGTGATTATTTTGTTCCTTTTGTTTTCCATGCAAAAAAATGACTCTTCCAGAATTGGGTCTAATAAACACATTATTTTATTATTAATATGAATTTTGCCTCTCTGTTTCAGTTTAGGGTGGAGGCTTTGGCACAACTAATGTAAAGAATCCCGATTCTTCTTCACAAAGTTTTTTTTTTTGTTCTCCATTAGTTGAGCTGTAAATTACAAAAGGCAATTACTTGTGTAAAAAAAAATTAGATAAGGGGTAAATGAAACTAAATGAAAAGCCAACATCCTAGATGCTATTACTGTGAAAGTGAGTGTCAGCGCACTGCTATTGCTCATCTAAATTATTATTGCAGATAATTATTACGAGCACTGTAACATTTTAATAATACATTTCAGCCTCACCAAATGCACAGTAATGTGGGGTTGACCTTGAAATATGAATACTGGAAATCTCTATGAATGCAATTACGAGGACTCGTAAAGACATCTCGGTAATAAATAGTTTTTGTTTACTCTAATGCACAAGTCGCTAAACCCCACAAGGAATATAAAAATAATAATTCTTGTACAGTATTGTAAAAAGATTTTGCTTATTAAAATTTATAAAAGCTTAAAATCTTTTCCATATCAGTAATTTTGCAAAGGCCCAGCTTTGGATAGAATGAAGCCATAAAAGATGTTTCACGTGATATTCAATTCAATTCTATTCAGTTTTTATTCTTGCATAGAGTTCTTCGCTGAGTAAGTGCAGGCTCAGAGCACTGTATCATGTTTACAGCTACAATGCAAATTACATCTATCACATACATACAAATACAAATTAGGTTAACCATGAACTGAAACAAAGCAAATTCAATTTGTTAAACATAATCATCCCAAATAATGTAAGTCCATTATTATTGTAAGTGTAACATGGCTAGTTGTCAACAGAAGACTTTAATATACGCATTGATGTGAAATCTGATGCTTTTAGCAAATGTTTTACTTAACTGTTAAACACAGTCGGGTTTTCCAGATTGTCAATGGCCTGACTCATTGTCATAACCACACATTAGATCTAATTACATGCAAAGCTGAGATTTTTTCAAAATTTAAAAATTACTCCACTAAATGGAGTTATACCTGATTACTACTTAATTCAACTTTATTTGTTTTTCCCTTACGAATACAATCACAAATTACTAAGGACAGTGCAACATCTGGATTGTATCTCTGCATCAAGATATTTTTAGAAACTCAAACATCATTGTGAAATGCGATGTAGATCAGCTAATTATAATGTGACTTTAAAAGAGGCTTTGGATTCAGTACTTCCCCTTAAAAAAAAAAACTGATTAAGTACACTCAGAAACTCATCTTGGATTAATGAGAGTACTCACGCTTTTAAACTAGAATGATGAAAATTGGAGCATAGATGGAGAACAGTGCTGATCGGCGTAATTGTCCAAAGAGTTTTTTACAGTGAATTTGTGAAGCCAGTGTTATGTCCCAGAGCTGTAGTGGTCAGTGATGGATGAGGACGTCACTACCCAATCTGCACTACCTGTCTGATTTGTGTTGCGCATGTGCAAAAATTCCACACATGCATTCAATAAGCACACTTCACCTTACACTTTATGGCTTTGGTTGATCTGCTTCACACATGCATGGATAATTTGCAGCAATCTGTACTCCAGCCACATGTTTAAAAAAATGCACAGTAAAATCCTCGATTATCCGTATCTCGATTAACCATCAGGGTAAAAAAAAAAAATAAAAACATTGCACACGCCAGCATCTACCCAGTATTATTACTGCTGCATGATACACTGGAAGCTATGAACATTGGGACAACTCTCAATTCTGCTAGCGCGTAGTGTTCTTCCTCAGCACCACGCGTCATGTTGCATTTTGAAATCACAGTATTGGTTAATACCTTTACCTTTAATAGCATTTTATAGCTTTTTTCTTTTGCTATAATTAAATTACTATACATTGTTATGGCAGATTAACCTATGTGTGTGGTGTTGGAATTGTCACAAAAAATTTAAATTATTAAACAGTTATGAAACGGAAAAAGCGCTTCAAGTACTGCTTCAGTTTACAGAGTAGGAAGAACAACAGTGAACAATACAAAGCATGATGCTGACAAAATTGAAAAATGTGTTGAAAATGGAAACCACTGATGGTAATGTTATTCTGTATTAATGTTAATGTATTGTAATTTTCTTTTTAAATTCTGTTATATTATGTTTTGTTAATATATTGTGATGTACAAGCAGCTTGTGATGCACTGTGCAGGAGCAGAAAGGGCAGAATGCTGTGTAAGTGAGAGGACAGGCTGAAGGGTTTCTGTTCTCTGAGGGGAGGACATAACTCTTTGGAAATGAATGATAGGGAGGTGCGGTGGAAGGAAGTTTGAGTAGGGAGTCAGGAGACAATAAGCAGGAGTGTTTGCGGTATAGAAAAAGACAGAACGTGAGTGGCAGGAGATAAATTGATTGGTAGGGAAAGTTTTTTTTTTTTATTGTTTTGAAGATGTGCTCTGTACCCCAGATAACGAAGTAGAAGACAGGGCACCGTTTGTTATGAAACGAAGACTCCAAGTAAAACGTAGAAAACTCCAGTACCACTGAGTTGTATTTGCTTATTACACTGGTCATTACAATATTATATAAATTAATCAGTTTTTTTTAATACTATATTATATTCTGCTAATATAGCTTTTTGTAAATAAATACGACTATTCACTAAAGTAATCTTCTGTATAATTTTTAACGTAACTGTTCTGTTATCTGTCTTTTCTCTTTTTATCTGTCATGGCCTTGGTCCAGACCCCGGATGTATAATCAAGGTTTTACTGTACTTGAGGAGTACATTAGCTGACTATAATGAGACAACTGTGAAAATAATTTGTTGTTCTGTAAAGATTCATCATACATTGTGTCTTTATTGTTGGAGTAAGCATTTTATGGTCCTTGCTATGTAGTGCAGATTCGGGTAGTGACAGGGACAGCCCCTTGAGTATGTAACACTGATCCCATAGATTACAGACTCTGTGGGTGTTAATTAGTCATAGTGATAGAATAGCTGGAGATGTAGAGAGAGATAAACGACTCAGAGTATAATTTTGTTGCAGGGAGGCTTAGTGATGTAGTTGTTAGCACTGTAGGCCTACAGCTCAGGTCACTTTTTGGCCACAATAATCAGTCCAACATAGTTGGCACATGCTTCCCTAGCCCTCTGGGACATTTAAAAGACCATCAAACCATTATAATCTACAGATGAACAGGTGGCCTCACTTCCTGGGGAACTACCCCTAAAATACATGGAACATAGCATAACACACTTTAACACATGAAAACTAAATAATCCACACTGATGACATAAAAAGAGAATAATATAGACATAAATAAGATATATCAAGCACAACATTTATTACTCATAATAATTCCCTGACTCTTCATGCGTCTCTTAACAGTGTCCATGTGGGTGTTCTCTCAATCGTTTGGTTGAACGGACTTTCTAAAGAAACCCAACATAAGTGTATGAATGTGTTCTGTGAGCAGCTAACATCCTGTCCAGCGCTGGTCCCTCCCTTGTGCCTGACACGGCCAGGAAAGAATGCAATATTATCTTAGAATAAGAAGGTTTGAGAATGACTTAATGAATGAAAGAACTGACAGATATCTACCTGAAAATGTAGAAGAAAACATCTTTGGTTTTAGCTAAGCTACTATACTCAATGTTTGACAGCAGGATGTGTTTTAATATTCCTCAGCTATAGCCAACACACCAAAGAGTCTGCAAATCAATTCTGCACACTTCAGAGAATTCTATTTATTTCAAAGAGCTAAACTGCACTTTTTAAGCAGCCGCAAATTTATCAGAAGGAATTTTTCTTGAAGATGTCCTTCCAAATCCCAGCTGCCCTACATAATGAGAGTTCTGCTGTGGAATGTTTCTTTACCAGATCGAATATCCATTTTGTCTTACAATTACATGTATGAAGACTTTATGGATTTCCAGGTTTCTTAACTGAAATCTTTCTGTACGTGACGCTAAACAGGGTAGGAATATACAAAGGCCTATACCTTGCTGATTTCGTCAACCCAGGCAATTTTTTGTATTTCACCCAGAATCTACTCACTGGCTTGTGGTAATATTCATTTTTATTGTTGGTTTTGAAGTATTTTTTGTGCTTTCATTAATTTTATGTTAATATGTTTATTTTTACTTATTGTTTAGTTTTTATGTTTTTAAGTGTATTGCCTTTCCTTGTGTTCTGAGGGCGGAACCCTAAGAGGTGGGGCCATTTGACATCACTCCTGCTGGGTACAGCCTCAGCCTTCATATTAAGGTGAGGCAGATGGTCTCAGCAGAGGTTCATTGACATTTGGAGAACACATTCGTAGTGAGTGTTGATTTCCTGGTTTCTACATTTATTGGGCTTCTGTCTCTGATTTTCGATTCTTGGAATTCATTTTGGGGCTTGTTTACTCTGGATTGCTTTTTTAAGCAAACCCTTTTTTTCCTCTTTTTTGCCATTGTTGTCCTTTTTGTTTATTCAAATAAATCTCATTATAAATGAAGATTATTGTATTGGACGTGTCCCTCAACCTAGAGGTTTGTTGGTTCCTCTCCCTTGTGGGGTATTTTTAAAACATTTAAAAGTATATTTTCAATTTGTAAAAGCTAGTTTCCTATTTTTGACCTGTGCAAACTAAAGCCCACCTCTGTTGAGATTTATGGTCATGATGCCTGGGGTGAGGCCTATCTTAGGCAGACTAGTTAAGATCCTGGACTTATTTCTGGGTCCTTTTGGGGCCTTACTCCCTTTGTTCCATTTTGGTGACACCTGCTCACAATACAGTCCAATAACACAGACTGAAATAGTCTCAAACGAGATTTTATAGAGGCTGAACCTAAGAGCATTCACCTTTGTGAAGCTAGTTAGTCTACAAGCTGAACATTTGCAAGTCCACTGTACTAAATAAATGGACAAGAACGTTGAACTTGCACAGATAAAGACTGTATTTGACTTAACATTTTCCACATAAACAGACGTCAAGGTATTACTGGATACTGAAAAGATAAAGTCAGAAAGTTGACTGGGTACCGGCTGCTGGAGAACCTCATTAGGAAATACAGGCTGTGACAGGCAAGGCATGTGGCTTACAGTACATGCGTGAAAAATCTCCGCTCAAGAAGACCACACTTCACAATATTTTAGTTGGCCAGAAAAGGAAAATGACGTTGTTACATTTGTGTGCTTAGAGGACATATTCAAGGCTCTAAACTTGTAAGTAATACCACCCTAAGCAGAAAGGTAGCGCTGTCACTAATGTCTTCTCAGTTTTCATCTGCAGTTCAGGCTCTCACCAGCCAGATGTCAAGTGACTTAGCTTCTGCTTCCTCCACGAAGCCCGACCCTTTCTGGGTTAGCAATATAAAATCCTCAATGTCACCAAAGGTCTGTTTTTCATTTTAGGACCATTGCTAGATGTGTATGGATTAATCCCTTGTCCTAATTTTCTTTTGTCTGGCTGTATGTCAAAACCTTTGCATCCTTGTGTGTTATTTATTTTTCCTTGTTTCCAACTCATCGAAATTAAACAGGGTTACCAACTGGTACCCCAATCCTTTTTACATTTACTATTTATTTTTGATTGCAATGATCTAAGACCAAGATGACAGACTGCCCAAAGAAGAACTGTGAGAAGACAGACATCTCCTTCTTCTAGTGGCCTGTGCGAGTCTAGCACACATTTCTACCATTAAAACAGTAGCAGGACACTTTACAGTTAAAATGCTGCAGTATACTCATTCACTTTCTGAATGCACTTAATCACAGATAAATACACTTTAATTATTTAACTTCATAATATATACATGTGGTGAGGACTGAACCATCTTAAGCCTGTTTTATTTAGCCACACTGAACTCTTTAGGGTAAACTTGTCTAATTAATAAAATAACAGACCACAACATTCTCAATCTGGCTTAATTAAAGTAAGGGTTACCTGGGGAGTGCAGCAACAGCCCTGGACAAGGCACCAGTTCATCGCACACGCATGCACGCACAAGGTCAAGGAAAACCCACATGGAGAAGAGGAAAATGTGCAAATGCCGCCCAGACAACGTGTAGGCCCGGGACTACGATCAAGAACACCAGACCTCTGAGGTGGCAGTGCTACCCATTGTGCCACTGTGCCAGTTTTCAAAATAATATCAATACAAAATAAAAGCAGTAAACCCACTGTCAGACTGAGGATGATATCAGCTAATGAATATAGAACGAACAATGGCTCCAAGGGACTGTCGAACACTGCCTGGCGATAGATGATTACATACAGATGGATGAATGTGATTATGGTGGGACAGCTGTCAGTCATACTGGGACACAGAGCTGTGGGGCCTGTGGGAATAACTCAATGGAAAACAAATAGATTGCTGTAAGTATTTCTTTAGATCATCACAAATTCTGGAGGTTGAGACAGCATTCTGCAGACCAGTGGGTACCAGGCTCAGACAACTGCCATATAAAGAGAAAATGGCTGTAGTTTACCATCATCATCAGTTTTGAGGATTTATGGTAGAACATTCCCTAAAGAATGATTAGGGTATCCCGAGTACTGCTGAGTATGGAGTCTGTCACATTTTCAAAAGTATTCAGGTGAATGTGGGCATCAAAAGGGCAAAAATCAATGCAAGGCCCGAGAGGATTAGACAAGAGAAAATCACAATTGAGGAGAATGTTACTACAACTTGAGTAGATAGAAGAGGTCACTGTAGTGCAGTAGCTGGCTCAGGATTTAAACGTCTTCACTAGACATTACAAGAATGCCCTAGGAGGCTGAAGGAATGATAGCAAGACCTGTTCATGAACATTTAAATAAAAAGTCAGGGATCAGAGGAACAAAGCATGCAGGGCCTGTCAGGAGACAGTGTGGAGCGATCCTACAAATGACATGCTGTTAAATTGTCCAGCTATTTTAGTGCTTCCAAACTTCTTCCATGGTGACCCCGCCCCAGGATCATTTGTATTTGCTGTGGACTCACACCATGAAGCATCTCATTTCACAGATTTGCACTGTGATGAACCGCTGGTCAGTTGCAAATTCACAAAGTCTTGCTCAGAAGTGATACCCTTACAGTGTGAGCTAATAGGAGAACTCTTAGTCTCGGCCATTCATAGACCGTTTCTGACCACTGTGAGTGGAGTGCTTTACTGGGGACGTCACATGAGCTCTCTCTCTGTCTCTGATGGCCACCAACACTGCTACTACACTCCACCTGTTCACAGTGCAAATCCCACCCTTGTCACTAAGTGTAGTGCTGTGTAGTCAGACGAGGCAGCATCTCAGTTCGAAGATTTGCACTGTAGTATACTGCCAGTGGTCAGTTGCGACTTTGCAACTTCTGGATCAGAAGCAGCCCTTACAGCATGAGCTAATGGGAGGACTTCTTTAGTCAGTCATGAAGAGAACATTTCTGATCACTGTGAGCGGAGTACACTCTTATTGAGATCAACTGAGCTTTCCTTCTCTCTGTCAGCCCCCACCACTGCCACTACACCCCACCTGTCCACAGTACAAATCCCACCCTTATCACCAAGTGTATTACTGTGGACTCACACCACGAAGCATCACAGATCACAGATTTGCACTGTGATGAACTGCTGGTGGTCAGTCGCAAATCCACAAAGTCTGGCTCTGAAGTGATATCCTTACAGTGTGAGCTAATAGGAGAACTCTTAGTCTCGGCTGTGTATAGATTGCTTCTGACCACTGTGAGTGAAGTGCTTTACTGGGGACGTCACATGAGCTTGCTCTCTATCTCTCTCTCCCTGTTTTGGCCACCAACACCGCTACTATACTCAACTTGTCCACAGTACAAATCCCACCCTTGTTACCAAGTGCACTGGTGTGTAGTCAGACCAGGCAGCACCTCAGTTCACTGTAGATGAAGCTTTGCACTGTAGTATACAGTCAGCCGTGAAGACAGCATGTCTGAACAGTGTGAGCGGAGTCACTCTTATTGAGATCAACTGAGCTCTCTCTCTGTCAGCCCCCACCACCACCACTACACTCCACCAGTCCATAGTACAAATCCCTCCCTTGTCGCCAAGTGTATTTCTGTGGACTCACACTGAATCATCTCTTTTCGAAGATTTGCACCGTTGGTGAGCTGTCGATGGTCAGTGACAAATCCATAATATCTGCAGAGACAGTTTCTAAACTCTAAGAGGAGCGCTTTCTGGGACACCTCAGATGAGCTCTCTCTCTCTCTCTGTCAGCCGCCATCTTTTCTGCACCATTATATCCACCAAATTTGATACCTAGATTATAGAAGGGGAGTTGAGAGAAAAGCATCCATGTTTACAGTTATAAACGTACTGTATGTTTTATTGAAAGATTTTCTACAGTTAGTGACCCCCATATGACTGATGGATTTACAGTATATGAATTTATTTGATGTCAAGTCAAACAACAGACAAGTGAACTTGCATTTCTGCATCAAGCATTTGTAAAGTTTCTGTGCCTTGATATTTTTATACAGTACTACTGGAAATTTCTGATTGTCCTTTTACTATTACAGTGGCTTTAAAGTGACTATAATTGTCAGCAATGCTTTTTAGTGGTCTGAGCAAACACACAATCTGCATCTTTGGTGTCTGGTGGCTTGACACACAATGCCTAAAACAAAGGGGTAATGAAAAATAAATAAGAAGCCCATCTGTATTACATTTTTGCTGTAACCAGCATATCGTGGTATGAAGTATCAAGTCAGGATGTGTTCTGTACACCTAATCCATTTTACACAGGCTACGGTGGATTTCATTTAATGTGTTTCTGAGCAATCATGAGCAATTTCGTCTGTGGTTTTTCTTTTCTTTTTTTTTATGTACAAACTGTTCCTCTGTACTGTTTACAGAAACAGAGAAAGAGTAAGAAACAGGGCAGGTAATTAATCAAAGTTTTAAGCAGAAAAACATAAAAAACTGAAAGGTCAATTCATTCTGATAACAATGCCTAAATAGACTACGTATGTATGTACATAACACTCAGCGACTAAGTTAACTGGTATGAAAGTTTGAGCATTTCACACTTTTTATTTACTTTAAGCAAGAGTCAGTTATTATATTTGTGTGTATTATATAATTTTGTAACAATGAGTCATATTCAAAAAGTACAGGGGTGTCCAACTCTGGTCCTGGTGGGCCGCAGGTTTTCATTCTGACCCTTTTCCTAATCAGCGAGCAGTTTTCACTGCTAATTAACTCCTTTTCCCTTCATTTTAATAGCCCTGTTTTTAAGGATTCAGTCCTCTGAATTGATTTGTTTCTTTGTTAAATGGCAGCATAACAGAAATGAGATGTGAAACGAGCCGACAGATGACCAGCTAAACTGGGACTTCAAACTCCTGCCAATTTCACTCCAACCAGTTTCTTAATGAGAAGCCAATTCTTGCTGTTAATTGAATATCATGACTTGTTGCTGATCTCTTCCCGCCACAGCAGAGGTTGATCTTTTGTTTTTTCTTAAGACCACCGTCAAGATGTTTTGGTGACCTGAGCAGACCAACATGACCAAGACCTTCACCTTTCTTTATTTTCAGGTTAGATGGTCATGTGGCGGCTCGTTTTGTGTCTCATTATTGTTTGGCTGCTCATTAAGGAAAAAGAAACAACTAAGGGGTCTGAGTCACGTCAATTAACACAAAGGTAAAACAAGTTAATCAGCGGTAAAAATGGCTCGCTAATTAAGAAGATGGTTAGAATTAAAACCTGCAGCCACTGCAGCCCACCAGGATCAGAGTTGGACACCCCTGTGTTGGTAGACTTCACTAAATTCATGTTTTAATAGCACATTACAATGGAGTTAAAAACGGAGCACAAAGAGGCTTGTGGTGTCATTTCACAGACAGGAGGCTGCAATTCAAGTGATGTGAAAATGTCATCGACTAATGACTGTTAGCAGTGGAGGGCTATGACGAAATTGAAGTTATTCAATTTACATTTTTGAAAGCTTTCCTAAAAATAATTAGCAATTGAAAAATATTTGTTAATACAAAATGATAGATAGATAGATAGATAGATAGATAGATAGATAGATAGATAGATAGATAGATACTTTATTAATCCCAAGGGGAAATTCACAAAATCCAGCAGCAGTATACTGATACAAAGAAACAATATTAAATTAAATAGTAATAAAAATTAAAATAAAATTAATGTTAGCATTTACTCCCCGGGGTGGAATTGAAGAGTCGCATAGTGTGGGGGAGGAACGATCTCCTCAGTCTGTCAGTGGAGCAGGATGGTGACAAAAGTCTGTTACTGAAGCTGCTCCTCTGTCTGGAGATGACACTGCTAAGTGGATGCAGTGGATTCTTCATGATTGACAGGAGTTTGCTTAGTGCCCGTCGCTCTGCCACAGATGTTAAACTGTCCAACTTTAATCCTACAATAGAGCCTGCCTTCTTAACAAGTTTGTCCAGGCGTGAGGCGTCCTTATTCTTTATGCTGCCACCCCAGCACACCACCGCGTAGAAGAGGGCACTCGCCACAACCGTCTGGTAGAACATCTGCAGCATCTTATTGCAGATGTTGAAGGATGCCAACCTTCTCAGAAAGTATAGTCTGCTCTGACCTTTCTTACACAGAGCATCAATACTAGCTTAAAATCAGCATCAATATTAACCTATGAAAGGATAAAAGGAACTGAAATAGATTCCCCATCTAGCTATTAATATTAGTTAAACACAGTAATTTGTTAAAATGATGTAAATACAGTATGTAAGAACTTGAGAAGGAACTGATTAATGGTATCACCAGAATACAAATGATTTAAGATGGGCAAGAGGAACAGGGGCTTGTGTGTGTATATCTGGGACTGAACGGTTCCCAATCTTTTGACGCCGCTGTCCATTTTCAGACCTGTCCTATGCTTGTATCAGTTAGGGCAGCTGCATGTTTCGAATTAGTTCAAACCCATTTTAGCTGCAGGTTGATAATGTCAGCTCTTTATAATAATAATCTGAAGATGATATTGTTCAATCATTTCAGTCTTACATAAGCTTACATAATTGTTTTCCCTTCCCAAGTATATTCAGAGAAGTGACTTTTTTTGTCCTTTGTTAGTTAATTGTCATAAAGCAGCAGGAGAAGGCAATGCTGTGTGAGCTACTTGTGAGTGGGCATGCGCTCTGCCTGGCATTTGACTCACTTGCATTGGCCATCCCAAGTTTAAGCAACTGCCCTCAAAGTACAATTGAAATAGTAAACTAATTCTTAGTTGAAGTCGCACAGAATGTTGGACAAGTTAGCAAATTCGCCAAAGCTTTTCAATGAGAAATTTTGTAGTAGTAAGATGTTGTACCGTGTTAGCAATTATGAATGTAGCGAGAAGTCAAGCAAAATGACACTTTTTATTGGCTAACTAAAAAGATTACAATATGCAAGCTTTTGATGCAAGTTAATGAGAAATTTTGAAATTTTAAACATTTGGACACCGCAATCTGTTTGAGATCTCTGAATGAAAATGGAACTATCTTGACAAATTTCTTTGAAGAATATGTATGCCACATCTCATTAGAATTGGCCCACAGGGGATTGAGTTGACAGACAGGCAGACAGAGAGAGACAAAGTATTCCTTTAAATAACAGGTTTAATTAACAACAAGAATCAGGTCCAATTAAGAAGCTGGTTGGAGTGACAATTATTTGGAGTTTGAGATCCCGACTTAGCTGGTCATCTGTTGGCTCACTTCACATTTCATTATTGTATGGCTGCCATTTAAGGAAAAAGAAGTAAATCAGGGGATTGAGTCTAAAAAAAAAACCATGAAAATTAAAATGAGTCAAAAAAGTCATTTAATAGGACGAAATGTTCACTGCTGAAGAAAGTGGCATGAAGGAAAATCTACAGCCAATGTGGCCCTCTAGGACTGAAATTAGACACTCCTGGTTCAGAGGCTGCAGTTTCATCTGCATTTTTTAAGCAACAGTACAGGAGTCAATAAGTAAAAATGTTAATAATAAGAGATAAAAAAAAATTACATATGATAAATAAATACCCAAGTCATTAAGACTGATTGAAATAATGGCTTTCATCCTCCCCAGATATGCATCCTATCAGCATGGTGTCATCTGCATACTTGATAACAGAGCAATAGTCATTGTTCGGTCTCAGTTCTCTTGTGTACAGTGTAAATGGTAACAGTGATAAAATATATTGTTGTGTAAGTTCTGTTTTTGAGTGAATGATTTTTGATTTTTTTTTTCTTTTACTGTTGACTGTCTGTGAATGACTTAAAGGTCAGGGGAAAAAAAATGTTTAAAAGACGTAAGTGTGTGTTTAAAGCTGATGTCATGGTATTCCTCTTTTATACTCTTCCTATAATAATAACAATAATAATACATTTCATTTATATGGCACCTTTCTCATGCTCAAGCAGGGGGTCTTCAGAAGGCTCATACAGTATCTAAGAGTTCAAGTGAGCCCCAGAGACATAGTGTCCCGCACCTCAGAATTGATTCTCAAGAGCGTTGACCTCTTCCAAGAGAAGATACTGCAGCATCAAAGCCAAATCTGTGAGGCTGCAGGAGAGTTTTTATCCCCAAGCTGTTAGACTCCTTAACACCAGACTGCCCCCTGGGACCTTCCACACGGCCTCAACCACCACTAAAAACAGAACTTTTATACATGAAAACCACTATCCAGCTAAGAACTGAAAATCTCATACTGACCTCTAAGGATTTATGAAACATTCTGACCTGTCATTGTTTACACACATCTTAAACAACTATTATCATACACTGATAATTTCTGTATTCTGTATTATCTATTATTTATTATTTATTTACTTATTATATTACATATCTTAAACATCAATATTGCTGCTACTTGTTTGTCCTATCTTTGCACAATGTCTTGTCTTGTTTGTGTTTTAATTATAAATTTTAAAATTTTTATTCTATTTTTAATTTACTATTTGCACATCATGTTGTTACACTGTGGACCCTGAGTTTTGCAATTTCGTCTATCTGTATACTTGTATATGGTTGAGATGACAATAAAGTTCACTTTGACTTAAATACGGCCCTCCTTTCTGTGCACACAAGTGTTTATTTTCTCTTGTGTTTGTGCTTCCTGTCACACGATTTTGACAACACTCATCAGTTTTTAAATTACTGGAGTGCCTACAACCCTGTAGGGTGAAGTGGTGGCTCCGAGGCTAGGGATTTGCACTAGCAATCAGAAGGTTGCTGCTTCAAATCCCGTAAAACGTCAAAAGTGACTGTATTTCATTGGGCCCTTGAGCAAGGCCCTTAATCTGCAATTGCTCCGTCCTGGGTATGACATTAATCTGCATCCAACCCTGCATGTAGGCCCTTTCACCTTGCACTCCAGCCACCATACAAAACCTTCCACTGTTCCATTCCACCTGAACTAGTGTGGTGCTGAGGTGTCACCCGTTGCTTGGCTGCACTTCGGTCTTAATCTGGGATCCTGAGTTGGTTTGTCATGTGGTGGGTGAGGAAATGCGCTGTACGTCAGCACGTGATCCTAACCTCTCTCACTCTACATCTCAGACCAGCCACCTAGACTTTCATTGCTGAAAAGGATTTAAGTAATCTGGACAGCAGCATCAAAGATGCATTCAACACAGACATTTAAATATCAGTTAAGCTTTGCCATTCTAAGCTGCTCTAAATGTATTGCTCTCCCATAAAATGTAGCTATCAGGGATCTGTCTCCCGCATTCAAAAGCCACAGCCCCAGGAATGCAATTTCCCAACCATAAAACTGCGATTACAGAGGGTCACAGGTTTACGATTATGAGCCCAAATCATTGCTGGTGTGTGATAATAGGAGCCTGTGTTTAGTGAGATGAGAAAACAAAAATACAGAAGCACTGACTTGAAGCTGAAAAATCTGGAAGGCATACAGCATGGAACCTGTTTTAATCTCTAAATAAATAACTGTGCTTGGCGAGCTATCTTTAATGATTCTCAAAGTCATTCTAAGAGGAGCTTTTTGCCAACGGAGTCTGCTGCCATATGCTGCTTCCTTGATCAAGGTCAGACACTTCCCTTGCTCAAAGTCACAAACTTTGCCTGTAGAACAACAGCCAGGCAAGTCAGCACACCCATGTCAAGCACTCCAGGGCTTAGTCACCTGAAGATCTGAAGCAAATTTCTTCTTTGTCATGAAAGGAGACTGGAAATTTTCAATTTGCTCCTGAAATGCTGGTGTCCCATCAAGGGCTGTCTCCTGTCTTAAGCCCAGTACCGCTTTGGTTGGCCATGGCCTTTAGCATGACTGAACTTGGTTTAGTGAGTTTAATAGTGTGTCACACATGTGCGAATGGGAGGCAGCTAAAGCGCCTGAATGATAGTAATTCTATGCCAGACCAGGGGGCGGCGAGGTGCACTGACTTTTTTTCTCAATCCCTTGCAGACCATCCATGGAAAATCCCGCACGGCCCCGAGGCCTCTGATGACATCACTACCGGTTCCAAGCCCAATGATGTCACTTCTGGTTCAGGCCCCAATGACGTCAGTTCCTGTCTCAGAAAATAAAGCCTCAACCTGCTTCAGTTCTGTTTAGGACTCAGATCTATAAACAATTCATTAGAATTACCAATTTGCAGCCAAGGAATAATATAGTTAATATTCAAAAGTGAATAATGCATTGTCAGTGTTGTTCACAATTTTGATAATAGTGGCAGGTGTAAGGCTGAAAGAATCGGCAGCTATGTTTGTGAAAATATGAATTACAAAATATGCATTCGAAGTTAACGGTATGCCATACAGCTTTAACACTAGATACCCTAAAGCCTATGAAAAAACTTGTAATCCCGGGCCACCTTAAATTTCTTTGCACCTCTCCTCATTAGCGTCTTTTGTTTTGTAAATGTGTCGATCAGCACAAGCAGCAAGCAGCAAGCAGCCTGCTATCCCAAGCTGAAGTCAGTCGCAAACTTTTCCCAGCTCACATCGTATCTTTGATTGCCGGTACAACAAATAGTTCTGAGCAGGCATCAAGCACAGCACCCTCTGTGGTCATCGCTGCTCTTGTGAAAAGAATGGAGATAAATGCCATCGACTCAGAGAGGGAGAGGCAAGTTTGTTGTACCACGTGAACGTCACTGACAGAATAAAACTGAATAATAAAAAAAAGCGCTAACTTTTACAAGTGGCCAAAATTTATACCAGGTGTTACAGACTCAAATCAAATGTATATTTTTATTATATTATAGTAATAATATTAGCAGCTCACTACTGAAAACACAGAGAACCCGGACTCAAACCCAGAACCTCTGGGTTATAAGGCAGCAGTTCTTACCTCCTGCACCATTCAAGAATACATATCAGCTTTCTGTCGATTGACATTTGCCCCGACAAATTCTTAACTTGTATTCCTTGAAAACAGTACAAATGATTGTGGATTTTAAAACACATTCCTCATGCCCTACACCCCTAATTATAAATGATGTCGCCATCAACAGGGTCGAACCATTTACATTTCTAGGCAAAACCATCACTTACAATATGACTGGGATGAAAACATAACTTGGTCTTATCAAAAGAGCACAGCAGCGGGTGTTTCTTCTCCGTCAGCTTAAAAAAATGAACCTGTCCCAATCTGTGCAGGTACAGTTTTATAGAGGTGCTACTGTACGTATCCTGACTTTCACCATAATAGTCTGTTACGGCAATGTTTCTGCTTAGTTGAAATATAAACTGCAGTGTTTTATTCAGACAGCAGAAAAGACTGTAGAACTGAAGCTGGACACCATTGAGGTCAGGAAATGCACTGGAAACATAAAGGCAACACTCACCCAACTCAACTCTTTCAGTTGTTGCCATTGAAGAAATGTTACGGATCACTAACGGCAAGAACTACTAGAAATGTAAATAGTTTCTTTGTTACTGCTTTCATGATGATTAGACACAGTCTTTGATTTGTCTCTGACTTTTCTTGATTTCTAAACCATCCAATCTAAATCATGTCTACTTTGTTTTTGCTTTACAAAGACTGGACAGGAATGAAATTCTACTTCACTACATTGCTTACTTGTGTTTTTTGCAATATTTTACTACCGTATAAAATATGTTAATATATTGTGTATAATGTATATTGTGATATTTGATGGGATTTACCATATTATGTGTATGGCGGTAAAGCCAAGAGAAATTCCTAGCAGCAATGTTGCCTAACAATAAAGTAAAGTTAAATGCATTTTCAATCCATACCCAACAACTCAGTTAGTGGAAGAAATCATGAAGAATCGTGGTGGCAGTCAGATACACCGCTGAAGGGTGGCCAGTGCTGACACCTGTGCAGGTTTAAAAAGTGAGAACAGTGGCAGTGGTGGAGTGTGTAAAGTAAAGCTGTCATCTCTAAGGCCAGGAGGACTGGCAGATAATCTGGAATCTGTTGAATCATAACAGAAGGATTTGGACACATACAGGTCCAGGAAGATTTGTGGCAGATGAAATTTAATGTCAGTAAATGTAAAGTATTAGAAGTTACAATTAGAAGTAGAAATGTTAGGTTAAAATACATAATGGGAGGTCAGAAAATTTAAAGTACACCTTATGGAAAGGATTTTAGAAGTCTTAGTGGTCAACACTATCAACATCCCGACAGTGTTCAGAAGCCACTAAAAATGCTAACAGAATGTCAGGTTATATAGTACCCTGATGTGTACAGCGCGACTTCTAGGAGGATATGCTGAAGCTTTATAACACGCTGGCGAGGTCTCATCTGGAGTCCTGTGTGCAGTTTTGGTCTCCAGGCTAAAAAATAACATAGCAGTGCTGGAAAAAGCCCAGAGAGGAGGGACTGGGCTGAATCCTGGGCTACAGGGGAGGAGTTATGAGGAAAGATTAAAAGTGCTGAGCCTTTTCAGTTTAAGCAAAAGAAAATGAAGACAACAACTTCTACTCAACTCCTGCTCCACTCCTGCTTGCTGCAATCACTCCATGACCTGCAGCGTCTTCATCTTGCAGTGTCTCTTCAGCTTAACCAAAAGGAGATTAAGAGAAGACATGATTGAAGAGTTTGAGATTATGAAGGGTATTAGTACTTTGGTGTTGATTCTGAATGGTTATTGGTGGGCTCTTGGGTATGCAAGAGTTGATAACCAATGAGTGCCCAGTTGGAAGTACAATGCAATGGAATTGCAAAGAAAGACAGAAAATGCAAGTTTTGGACTGTGAAAATATTTGTTTTATCACAGTGGAAAATTAAAAAGATGGACATACAGCCACCAGTGGCGTTGAGCTGTACATCAATTGGCTATAAAAATGCATCAATCTTGTGATCTTTTGGAATTTTAAAACTGGGATGACATGTTGTGGAGCAGTCATCACCTGCAATTCCTAGTCACATAATCTTTCATTCAGAAGGTGTTGAGATCCAACAACTATGGGTCTATTCTTGATCCGTTCAATGCATGAGTGGCATTCTCTCTGAATTTGCTCAAGTTTTTTTTCTGCATACTTAAATGGTGTAGAATATGTTGTTTGGTGAAATTGAATTGACCTGTTATATGTGTCATATTGATCTAAAATAGACTCAAAAGAGGACTGAACAGCAGGGATACATTTTGTCAATTGAGATGTTTTGTTGTTAAACAGAAAGTGGTCTGATATCTAAAAATCACAAACACCAACATTTTACATAGTAGACATGAGGAAAAAAACTCATAACCATTCTAAACATGTGATTATTTTGTTTTTGTAGTCCTAACTTCAGACATGAGTTTGTAGGTGCCGCCATCTTTTATAGTGGCAATGCTGTAACAACACGAGTTGTGTTGCTATCGGCCCAAATTCATTGTAGTTGTCAATATAGTGACAGTTGTGAATATAACACAACACATCTGTGATGCCTTTCAAGAACACACCAAACAATGAAGATACAAAAATAATGATAGAAATTAAACAGCAATAACTGTTCCAAAAATGAAGCAAAATGAATCAGGACATTCTCTTATCAAATATTGGCAAAGAATAACTAATGAAACAGCAGTAATAATGCAAAAGTACAAGCTAAACTACACAAATTAAGACATTCTTTAATGGTATCCTGACAGAATGTGGCCTTGTGTCCCATCCAAGGTTGGTGCTTGCCTTGAGTCAGATGCTGCCAAGATGAGCTGCAGCTCCCAGCAACCCTGAAACTGGGTCCAGTCAATGGATGGACATTCCTATTATTCTACTAGCAGTAACAGTGCACTGCACAATAACGTGCAGTCAATACACTTGATTTAAGCATTCCTAGTTTTCATTCTCTTTCTCTGTATGTGTAACATTCATTTGCTCAGAGAGTGATGCACTTCCTGCTTCCTTTGCAGCTCTTCTTTTCTCCATCCTAGTGGCCCGCCTCTTCTCTTCTTTCTTCAACATCTTTTCACATTAAAACTGATTAAGTCAGTGTTTGTGTTGCAATTACTTAATACGTTTTCTTTAATTTCTCACTCAAGCTGGCACTTAAGTCTTCAATCTGCCTCAAGAATGATTTAAGATATGAAGTGTTAGGGGAAGTGATGGCAAAGGTGGTAGGGATGAGAACAGCGCCCATACACAAGTGCCGCACAGCAAACCCTGCTGACCGTGGCTGAGAGCTCATTCTACAATAAAATAAAATTAAAATTAAAAAAGGAATAACTTTGGAGGTCAATCATCACCCCGAAAGTGGATAGTAGAAGTCACATAGTATACGTGTACCAAATTTCAGGTCAATAGGTGAAACGGTTTGTGAGCTACAGGTGATTTAAAATCCTGGACAGACAAACGAACAGCCACAGTAGCGTATTATATATAAAGATTTTAATAATATGGACGATGTGCGGACAAAGCTATACAAGTTGTAACGTTCCAATGAAGGGCCTCTCAGTTGGTTTTTAGCTTGAAAAAAAGATAAATTAAGAAGTCTGAAAAGCACTGCGTAAGTGGACGACTGAGTATGATTTATTATTTAATATAAAACTTCTAACACTAAAAAAGCTTTTGTGGGTTTCAGTATTTTGAGAACAGACTTGTATGGTTCGCTGTATCCTCTGCCTTGCTACCAAACTCTCAAGTCTCTGGTGAAGATCATTACTTCTTTACTCCAAATCATTCATCACAAGGTGGCAATGGCTACCTAAACACTACACTGTCTCTACTGGGAAATGCTTTGTGAGAGCAGTCGTTTTGATTTGGGTCACAATGTCTGTTGGAGCTCCGAAAGAGCAACTGTGTTCACAGCCTATTATTTGTTAATGATGAAATGTCTGGCTGCTCTCTCAGCATTGACGGCACATTTTCAGAAATGAGGTCAGCCAGCAGGAGGAAGTAGAAGTAGCAGTAATAAATAGATGTTATTTTTAGATTACAAAACTCTACCAAAGAGGACACCTTCATACATCCTTTAAACACCAATAATCTGGCAAGAGCACAGATACTACAGATTTATAAAAGGAGCACTTTTGGCCAAGTACCAACAATCAAGCCCTTGAAACATTCTCTGTGATACGGGCGCAGCTCGATCGCTCCTTAAGAGGCCATTTCTTTCTCAATGCTGCTCTCCGACTGTGGCTTACCCAGGTAAGAAAGCCATGCCATGAGATTGGAGAGCAGACTGATGCTCATTTGCTCTCATCAGACTGACTGCACGAGCCAAGACAGGGGCACAGAACTCAAAGAGAAGGAGACAAGAGAGAAGACACGACCAGCAAGTAAGTTATTAAAAATAACAAAAGGGCTTATTACGGGGGGAAGAGGTCAAAGGCACAAGAAAGTAATCAAGCAGGAAAGACAGTCAAAAATTAAAATGCGAAAGAACGCAAGAGATTTCAAAAACATTGTAATCCACAAAATGCTGGCATGAGCAGAAGCACAATGCTAGAACAAAGGTCTGAAGCATGGATCCCCCTTTTTATTTTACTCCCTTTCATCCACATGACAGCAATCCAAATAACACAGCTAAGCAGCCATTCATGATGTGTGAAGGTAGAGGAAAACTTCATGTAGAATGAGAATCTGGAGACAAAGTCCTAGGCCCAACTATAAACTGACAGTAAATTTTCCAATCCAAGCTAATACATGCTAAAACCCTTCACATCTCCACTCTTTTTTCATCCCCTCTGTCGGACGTCATTTTCTTGTCTGTTGCCTACAGTATACAGAATGCATTTCTTCATTAATGCATTAATTACTTGGCATAACTACAGAAAATAGTATAAAAGGCAGTGAGGAGTACAGAATCAGCAGTACGGTGAGGTGCTTTAAGCTTCTCATTACTTACAAACCTGAACGCACATTAAGATATCAAGATGCTGTCCTGCTTATGATTCCAAGGATTAATAAAATAACAGTGGGAGGTTGAGCTTTTAGTCACAGGGCTTCGAAGTTCTGGAATGGTCTACCTGCCACTAGAAGAGTTGCCCCATTAGTCTCAGCTTTTAAATCCCGGCTGAAGACTCTCACAACTTCAGTTTAGTATACCCTGACTAGAGCTGCTGATTAGCTGTACATACTGCATTCTCTGTTGTTAGTCATTAGTACTAAAATGTAAATAATACAGTATTTATGAACCATTACTAACACTTGCCAATTCTGTTTCTTTTCTCATTATTCTCATGAGGCACTTGGTGCCACAGCTCTACTGCCAAGTTGTTTGCCTACTATGGAAAAGTCATCTCAGATCAAGGAGCACAGGAATCATGGGGTAGAAGGTCCTTTCATTAGATAGGCCATACCAGCCTACCTGTCCCAGGTATAGATTTGCCAGGTGTGTGTGTGTGTTCTTGGGGTTGTAGGGGGTGCGCTTGTTGGTCAAGGTTTCCAGGACTCTTAAGAATGTGACTGGCTTGTCTTACTCCTTTTCTACAATCCGGCTACAATTCTAAAATTTGCTGATGGGCGGATATTATTGTTTTTCATTTTTAACTAGTATTTAGTGAGTGGCATAATCTATTCTTGCCACTTGCCTTGCGAGTTGTTATGGCACTCTGCGCCTGCATGTGGTGAGGAGTACTGTGCAAGAACAAAGTAGTTTGTACTGTTGTATTGTATTTCTGAGGTGGCCATGATACCTTGGCGGTGTAGCTCTGCCTAGAGGATTACTCGTGTTCTGTTTTGTGTGTTGTATACCTACCTGGAAGGGGGTCTCTCTCTCTGAATTGCCTTTCTCAAGAATTTGTTCCATTTTTTTTTCCTAAAAGTTTTTTTTTGGGGAATTTTTTCTTGTCTTCTTAGGGAGTGAAGGATGGGGGCAGTCAAAAAACTGGACCCGTTAAAGCCTATTGAGGCCTTCCTTGTGTGATTTTTGGCTATGCAAGAAAAAAAGTGTTGTTGTTGTTCTGTTATGATATCAAAAGTGGCACATTTAAAGCCAGTCACAAGGACCAGGGCACAAAAGGCAAATGAAGCCAAAAAGGAATCAAAGGTCTGAAGCAATAGAGGTCACCAATCAAATATCAAAGCTTAAATATGCAAACCCAAAGATCAAAGTCAACACATGGAATTCTAACTGCCTAGAAACGTTTTCAAATGGCTAACACACCACAGAAAATTCAAGCAAATATCCAGAAACTTGGACACTGACAGTAGTGCACACCATCTTAAATACCAGCGGAGAGATGTTGTTACGTATTACACTTTCTGGTAACCGTGTGTACAACTTTGATGAGAACAATATATTCAGTCCATCCTATTCACCTAGACTGATAGAGGTAAAGTCTACTAGCTGGGCATCTGCTCCGGCAGGTGGCCTGTGACAGCCTCACTTGGAGCACTGTGTACATTTTTGGCCTTCATATTACAAAAATGGCATAGCAGCACTAGAGAAAATCCAGAGAAGACAGACTAAATTGATTCCATGACTGAGAGGTATGAGCTGTGAGGAGAGAATGAAGGAGCTGGAGTTTAGTTGAAGCAAGCAGAGATTAAGAAAATGTTTAAATTATGAAAAGAATTAGTGTAGTGGATCCCAGCAGTCACAAAATGAACACTACAACAGGATCAATGGGACACAGTTGCTAATTCCTTAAGGGCAGATTTCACACAGCTTTAAGGACCTTCAAATCTAGTCAGGTACTGACCAGGACCAATGGTTATAAAAAGAGGCAATAAAGATGGCCAATCTATAAAAATGGTAGATTTCATTCCACTCAGACAGCAAAAAATGGACTTACGGTTTAGGATGCAAAAAATATGTACACCAAAGAACTATCAAAAGAAATAATACACACAAAATCAAAAATGTCAAGGGTCCATGGCAGAGCATAGTTTTAAAAACAGTGGAACAGTGGAGACCATGTGAGTGTAGATGTACGGGAGGCAAGTTGTGCGGTTGTGACAGAGCAGCTGTCCCTCATTGAGGCTCTGCAGCTTGTTTGTACACCTGCAATAATTGGGTATAGAAGGGATATGAGACAGGGAGGATTGAAAGGACGGGAAAAAGAAAATCATAATAGAGACGAGAATGGTATAGAATCAGAAGGGAGTCACTGCACAGTACAGGAGGCAAAGCAGTAAAGATATTCCACTGTGGAGCGGAGGAAATGTACTACGGCATGGACTAATCGTGTTGAGCACAGGAGCAGGAGAGGCTCTAGTGCTCCAAGGATCCTCGCGTGGAAGTCAAAGGATGGTGGAAAGATGAAGAAGTAGGGTTCCAAGCATCCCAGCGGGTACCGACAGAGGTGGCTCGTACAGGAGTTAATCAAGGACCACATTTGTGGTGAATACGGTAAGATAAGAGAGCAAGAGAGAAAAGCAGTAGGAGAATGATGACAGGGATTGTTCTGTCTCTGGTTTTATTCTTGGTTTAATCTATTTAATGGACTATTAATTTGCTAATTTCAACCTCCTCACGATGGCACTGTTTTTATAAATTATATTGAAGAATTGAAACTGCACCACACTTTTGAACACTGCTGTTGATTGTAACAAATGCACAATGCAGTTTGCACCAGTAACTTGCTGTTGTTTGTGTCCTTATTGTTCTATTCCATTCTCAATTCATGACTATTGAGTCCCAGGGAACAGGTGATGCCAAAGCTGCGGGATTCTAAAGCATCACTTCAGGGCTGTGAATCAACTCACATACAAAAATATTGTGAAATATTCAGGAGCTCTTATTGTGAAATGGGTGTTTCAATCCACTCTGACTATGCAGCCAAGCACTCAGCCGACAAGCACTCCTTTGACTGCTGCGCCTAGCTTGCATGATCTCTTCCTCTGCCACTTTAAATGAGTTTCAGAGAAAAAAAAAACAACCACCTCCTTCTATGGCCACACACAGCTGTTTTTTTAAAGTAGATTCTGTTCCAGCATCAACCTACCTTTGCCTAGGGGTCTACCAACCACCCCCTGCAGGGACAATTAGACGACTCCACTCAAACTAAACACTACAAAACACAACAACATTCAAGCTGGTTTAATAAAGAAAAACACCTTCAAGTTGTTCAAGACTAACACTTTATAATCAACTTCAATAACCAAGACTAACACTTTATAATCTACTGACTCTAAACTCTGGGAAGTCAAACTAAATACTTTAAACTTAACCAAAAATGAAATCACTCAATAATGAACTCCCCTTGTGTCTGTCTTCCTGGGCTCCCGCCTGTGTGTGCTTAGCCTGGGCCAGGGCACAGAGTTTAAATTCCAAGCTGGTCTCACAAGCCCATATGCCTGACACTGACGGTGGAAAATGGGAACTCATGAAAAACTCTTATTTCATTGTAAAACTGTTTGTCAAAGACATTATCAACGGACACACATATGCAGCATCTTACTTCTCTGCAACTCTGGAAAACATTATAGTGTGTTATAAATAAGCATAACCTCCCCTGACTTGAAATCCACACGATAACCACAGGAGGCTAACAGGATGTTCCTTTGTGGGAACAGTAGGACAGCTGCTGACAACAATATGGACATGACTGACTATAAAACAAAAGACAAAATGGCAGCACCCATAACAAAATTGGTAGTGCAATAACATTACAAATAGGATGGTAAAAATAATGACTTAATCAAAACAATGAATTAAAAGTGCAAAATTTAAATCTGAATGGTCAAAAGTAGAACTAATGGCTCAACACACTTGAATCCCAGCTGAAACACTATCTGCTGAAAGTTCTCATCGTGCTCTGGCAGGATTCCTCCCACACCCGGTGACCCAGTAGAAGTGTGAATTCGGCTTGCTGTTCCATCTAGTACTGACTCTTGTCTTAAAAGATTTTACTTCATTTTGATGAGGTCCAGGAAACTGTAGACGTGACAATGGTCAAATACACCATACATGGATGGAGCAAACACTCTGAAAGTCTCTGAAGAAATTGTTAGTCAGTCTCTAAACATATAACATATGTGATTGAAACAAGTAACTGAAGTGCAGAACGTCCAACTTGCAGAAAATCCATTGAAATGATTTAAGCCAGTGTCCCAGTCAAGCTGTCACTTTAAACAACAAAGCAAAAATGGCATTGTATTTATGTGAGGACTTGTGGTATTCTATTACCATTATGGATGCATTGAGGTTTAGAGCCAAGTACATGATGAAAAGAAGAAGAAGAAGAAGAAAAGGGGATTACAGGACTTGTTTCTGTTGCCATGGTAGCAAGGAAAAAGGATACAAAAGAGGAAAGCAAATACCAAGCCTTGGGGTATCCATCTTGTGGCAGATAAGAAGGGCTACAAAGTCACTCTGTGGTATTAAATGATTATGATGAGACACAGTTCATGAGGCGCTGAGGAGATTGGTTCTGTTCACTTCTAAAGCCCGAAGCCAAAGCAACAGGTTCATCACATAAGGCAGGTGAGTATGCAAGGAGCACTGATGGCAGCCAGAGGAGTCTGGTCAATGATTATTTGACGTAGCACCTGTCAAGTTAAGCACAATTTCAATATACCTTCAGATAAAATGCAAGAAATCTGTGGACAAATCTGATTGGGTGCCGGGTAGTGTATGAATCAGTAATGTATATAAAGTAAAGTTATAGAAAGGCACCACCACCACCTGATCAAAGTCCTGCACAACCACCTATGATGTTTGAATGAAAGTAAATACTCCAACATGACCTGGACTCATCTTTAAAGATTTTTAAAAAAATTATTCAATATATAAGGACTCTACTTCTCTATTAATTATACTGTACACTGCTCAAAAAAATTAAAGGAACATTTTGAAAACACATCAGATCTTAATGGGAAAAAATCCTGCTGGATATCTATACTGATATGGACTGGGTAATGTGTTAGGAACGAAAGGATGTCACATCATTTGATGGAAATGAAAACTATCAACCTACAGAGGGCTGAATTCAAAGAGACCCCGAAAATCAAAGTGAAAAAATGATATGCCAGTCTAGTCCATTTTGCTGAAATTTCATTGTAGCAACTCCAAATCAACTCAGTAGTTTGTACGCATGCCTGACAATGTCGGGGGCATGCTTCTAATGAGACGACGGATGGTGTTGGGGATCTCCTCCTAGATCTGGACCAGGGTATCACTGAAATCCTGGTGAGTCTAAGGTGCAACCTGGTGGCGTTGATTAGACCAAAATATAATGTCCCAAAGGTTGGATTTAGGTCAGGCGAGTGAGTGTGCGGGCCAGTCAATGGTATCAATTCCTTCATCCTCCAGGAACTGCCTGCATACTCTCACCACATGAGGCCAGGCATTGACCTGCACCAGTAGGAAACCCAGGACCCACTGCACCAGCATAGGGTCTGACAATGGGTCCAAGGATTTCATTCTACCTAATGGCAGTCAAGGTGCCGTTGTCTAGCCTGTAGAGGTCTGTGTATCCCTCCATGGATATGCCTCCCCAGACCATGATCCACCACCAAACCGGTCATGCTGAACGATGTTACAGCCAGCATAATGTTCTCCACAGCTTCTCCAGACCCTTTCACGTCGGTCACATGTGCTCAGGGTGAACCTGCTCTCATCTGTAAAAAAGCACAAGGCGCCAGTGGTGGACCTGCCAATTCTGGTATTCTATGGCAAATGCCAATCGAGCTCCACGGTGCCAGGCAGTGATCACAGGGCCAACTAGAGGACATTGGGCCCTAAGGCCACCCTCATAAAGTCTGTTTCTGAATGTATGGTCAGAGACATTCACACCATTAGGGCTCTGGCAGTGCTCATCCTGTTCCTCCTTGCCCAAAACAGCAGATACCGGTGGTGTCCTGCTGATGGGTTAAGAACCATCTACAGCCCTGACCAGCTCTCCTAGAGTAACTGCATGTCTCCTGGAATCTCCTCCATGCCCTTGAGACTGTTCTGGGAGACACAGCAAACCTTCTGGCAATGGCACGTATTGATGTGCCATCCTGGAGAAGTTGGACTACCTGTGCTACCTCTGTAGGGTTCAGGTATCACCTCATGCTACCAGTAATGACACTGACCACAGCCAAATGCAAAACTAGTGAAAAAACAGATGAGGAGGGAAAAATGTCAGTGGCCTCCACCTGTTAAACCATTCCTGTTCTAGTGCACCTGTTGTTAATTTCATTAAAACCACAGCAGCTGAAACTGATTAACAACCCCCTCTGCTACTTAACTGACCAGATTAATATCCCATAAGTTTCATTGACTTGATGCTATACTCTCATTAAAAAGTGTTCCTTTTATTTTTTTGAGTAGTATATATCTATCATACTGTATGTACTGTAAGTGTGTATTATTTATTTTTTACGTGCTATTTTTTCAGCTTATTTTAATTTAATTTAAAAATGAGCTATAGAATTAAATAGATAGATAGATAGATAGATAGATAGATAGATAGATAGATAGATAGATAGATAGATAGATAGATAGATAGATAGATAGATAGATGCTGTTCCAGAAGACCAACCATCACTCCACTCCACACTTCACCAGTCTGGACTTTATATGCCTCTCCTTAGTAAAAGGCACATGAAAGCCTGTCTTGAAGTTTGCAAAAAAGGCACCTAAAGGAAACAAGATTCTCTGGTCTGATGAAACTGATATTGAACTGTATGGCCTCAATTCTAGGTTGTCATGTGTAGTGGAAACCAGGCACCGTGCAGAACAATTTCAATGGTGAATCAAAGTGGGGGCAGCATCATGCTATGGGGTTGTTTTTCAACGGCAGTTTCTTAGGGACAATTATGAGTGGAAATTAAGGTGAAGTGCATTTAAAAGTGAAGCCAGGAAGCACTTCTTTATGCAAATAGTTGTGGGACTCTGGAACAAACTACTGAAACATGGAGTTGATGCAGAAACCTTGACAACCTTTAAGAAGAATATGGATGAGATATTGGGGCAGCACAGCTATTAGCTAAACAAACAGGCTTGATGGACTGAATGGACTTCTCTCATCTGTCAAATTTCTTATGTTCTTAAATTCTAATTCAGGGTTTAGGGAAACCTGAAATCAGCAAAGTATGCAGGTAGCCTTGATAAAAACCTGCTCTAGATAGTTCCGGAGCTCAGAATGTTCACCATCCAACAGGATAGGGACCCTAAGCACATGATCATCAGGTGTGTAGAGTTTGCATGTTCTTCTTTTTGTTGTTTGGGATTCCTCACATCCCAAAAAGACGGGTTAGGTTAGCACATGTAAGTGCTGAGGTGTGTGAATATGCTTGAGCTTTGTGGCTTGACCGTGGCTAATTGTTGTGTTGCTTCCCAGTGCTACAGGGATAGACTGGCTCTCTCACAACTGAACTTGACTATCAGGTTCAGAAGACGGGTGTACAAATTTAACTGCAATAATTAACTGAAAATTCTAGAAAAATGTTGCTAATTTAATGAAATTCAACAATTTGAAAAATAATAATTATGTCTAATTAGGTTTCTCGGCAGCAGTGTTGCATTATCTCTCACGTAATATTTACTAGGAGTGGGTTGCCTCACAAAAAAGATTTTTTATTACATCATGCATTGAGGCTTGACATAATTGAGCTCTACATGCATTTAAGACATAAGCACTTAACTTTTTAGGAAATATTAAACAAAAAAGATGACACAATATGTCCTAACTAAAGGACACAAAGCATTAGGGCCTTCAGCTTTACTTTATGTAGAGACACACATATTTGCGCACAACCAGTTTTACAGGTGACATGGCAATCAGTGAGACTGCTGAAATGAAACAGAGTGCAACTGTGGCCTGCAAGAGTTTCCTCCTGGTGGTCCGGTTTCTTCCCAGTCTACAGACATGAATGCTAGGCAGATAGGTGATGCTAATTTGGCCTTGGTGTGTGTGTGTGTATGTGTGTGTATGTGTGTGTGTGTGTGTGTGTGTTCACCTCGGTGCCCTGCCCAGGGATTATTCTTAAATGGAGCCTAAAGCATTATGAGACAGGCTCTGGTTTTCGTGGGTTTTGAAGACGGATTGATGAAACTATTGCCTTTTTAAAATTTTAAAAACATTTACCAGGTTAACTAGGTTTTAAGAATTTCATTAGATTCTTTTAAGACAGCCACTTCATTATCACGTCATCACGTCATTTCATTATCATTAACACTTAAGTACTGGTGAGGATGGTCTGGCATCCCGATGTGGGTTGAGGAAGATTCCTTACCCCACTGGGCTGATGTAATGAAAGGACCACTGGAGTGAAGCTGAAGCCTTGCTGCACTGACCCCCCCAATTGGTATCAGAGATTAGAAATGGAAGGACTGGGGGAAATTACTTTTTTTGGACAATTCACCCCCCAGCACAAGAGGTGGCAGTGTTCCTCTGACTGGCTCCCAAACTGGACACCTGCAGGGTCGCCTGAGGGCCCTGTAGGGATCCTTGGGTGCCAGCACAGGGCACTACAGAAAAGGGGCTTGCGGCTTCTATCTGACCCCAGGTTCAAGATAAATGGGAGCCGTCTCATTGCATCAAAGAGCCAGAGTTGGGAGGGAGTGAGGCAACACTCGAAGCGGAGGATGTGAAGGAGACAGGGGACATAAGCATTTATTTGATATCCTTTTTGGGTGGAGTATTACTTTAAGAACATTAAGAAGCCAGAATTATACAAAAAAAAATAACTCTCAATATCAGGATCTCAGATAAATATGAAATGTGTGTGCCAATCTTCAAATGGTCACTCTGGTGACATCATACATGGTGCATCTCCAGATGTTTTCTGGGTAAAATCCCCATGGAAACAGCAAACACTGAATAACAGGAAAAGCTGGTGCCCAATATGACATCATGAAATAACAGACACAAATTATAACTTTTCTGAGGATACATAACGCTAATGTCAGAAAAAGATTCCTTGAGGTAAGAAAAAAAAAAACAAACAAACCAAAAAAGATATATAAGTAAATCCCACAAGACACAGAAAATGTAATGAATAAGAAATGTAATTAAAAAAAATAAATAAATAGAATAGCGTCCATAGGAAGTAAGGTCAGTGCACAAAGCTGTGAGTCAGCAGCACTATCACAACTGTCTGGGTTTCCAAACGTGGAGCCCTGGAAGCTTCAGACAGACACTGAATCAGTGGCACTTTGAGTTTTATAGTTGTATCCCTTCACTGCTGCACTGCACTGCCATTTAGTGTCAGGCTAATTTCCTACAGTGCAGGATGACTGCCCACCGACCCAGAAACGCACTGAGCCTTGCTTGACAACGCCTTGTAGCAAACGGATATGTACAGTCTGACACTGAGAATGAAGACATCACTCAAGAAAGCAAAGCAAAGCCCAGGCACTCATGTCTCTTTATTAAGAGTGTCATGGCACTAATCACCTTTTCAGCTACGGTCTGAGACACCTGACATTCCTCTAGGTGAAGGTGAACATGGCCTGCCACTGTGCCAACAGAACTACTGACATTGTAACTTACTCTTTCTTTTCTTTTCTTTTCTTTTCCAGTGATCAGTACACTTTCTTTCAATTTGGACTTTCAGTTTTCTCACTTAAAAATACACTTTGGGCACAAATATTTGTGATATTCCATCTCTTGGCAACCAGATGGACATACACTGACACTTATCCTTTTATTAAGGTGGAATACCGGTGTTGTAAAAGGCAAACTGATCATTGATTAAGTGAATAATTAAATCAATTAATCAATTCTTCCTGTAACTTGTTGATTAAATTAATCAATCAATCGATTTTTACTCTCTCATCAATATATATTCCCCAAGGTTAGGGTTTTGCATGTTTCCTCTGGGAACTCCAAAATGCCTACTTGTTAGACAGCTTGGCAAGACTAAGTAGGTCCATGTTGGGTCCTACCTTATTCACTTTGTTTTGGGGATAAACTAGGGCTCTCCATCACCCTTGTGGCCACATGTGAGGATACTGCTAAGCAGACTCCAAATAAAGAATAAAAATAGGGAAGTCCAGGAGGTAAAAAATAAGCGATATTTATAAAAAAATAGTATACTGATGGAATGGTATAACTGAAGAAGACTAATTCACCATGATACACAACAAAATAACAAACACTATGCCCTTCTTGGCCTCCCCTAAAACAGTATAAACCCTCTCAGGCACCAAGTGGGATGACAAATCCACCATCCAATCTGAATAGGCTTTAAGGAAAAGCTCCCTCTGACCTTCCAGCATGAAGCTACCACAACTGTCACTCTTAAGTAGTATGGAATACAGCATGTTACCAAAGTGTGGGTTATTTCATGGTATTTTAGTGGTTTGTGTGGCTCTTCCTTGAAACCACTACTTGAGAAAGAACCATTTTATTCTAGGATGAATTCTTTGCATTTGAAAATGGTTCTTTGGGTTTTGAAAAGCTTTTTAATATGTGGACAAAGCAGAAATATTTAATGTATGGTCAGTTAACTATCAGAATATGAGAAAATCAAGGAAATCAGAACTTAGCAGTGTTAGTGTATTCAGGAAGAATCCTTTTAAATTCAGGAAACCTTTGGTATTTCACAGACCTGTTGCTATCGATTTATGGAACCTGTTAGACATCTGCATAAATAACAGTTCTGTCTGGAAACTTCATGAGTATGATTCTTTTGAGAACCAAAAATGGTTCCTCTATGGCATTGCTCTGAAGAACCGCCATATCACGTTTTTTTTAGGAGTGTATGCACCCCCTGTAGCATTTCTCTGCCAAGACATCAACAGCATTGAATTATGTCATGAAAAACGTGATAAAGACATTGTGAAATATAACAAAAAAGCTGAAAATTAAACAGACAATGAAATATGACAGGCACGCTAAAAATAAATAATGCTTCATCAAACACGCCTCAGCAAAGATTGTGGAAATGAGTCATATTTTCATAAACTGCCTGTGGTATTCTTGACATCACTCAGACATCATCACTCTAGGTATTGTTATACTGGCACAGGTTTATATGGTCATTATTGTTTTATGTATATAGTATAGCAAAAATGTACATTGCTTATTTTAATCAACATGTCAACTCTCTTTGGCACCATGATTAGTGAGAATGACCACCTTACCTTCAAATTTCTGTCTTCCTTAACCAAATAATTTCAGAGCAATCTCACACTTATATCTCTTGTTGATTTTCCTCCAATGTTAAATTCTAATTCTTATATTCTCTTTATTTTTTTATCTACTGGCCAGGGTACCTGTCTAAAACATGTAATAGGATAATTTAAAAATATTTGCTATCTCTTGCCCTAAACAAGAGCACAGGTGGGACCACCTGCTGGGCATTTCTGCCTGACGCACCTCCAACAGTGCCACTTTGCTGGTTGCAGGGTCATCACCCTTCCCCGAGGTTTCGCTCCTTTAATCCCAGAACATTTCTAGGTGGTGGAGCAGCAATAGGGAAGTCTCCCTCCCACTCCTGCAGACAGTTCCTAGGATCCTTGTTCTCCCCACGCTTTATCCTTTCTTCTGAGCCACAGCCAGGAGCTCCCTTTTTATGCCCACCTCAAGGGACTTCAGGAACCTCTGGAAGGATATTCCAGTGACGCCTCTACAACCTACCTCTACTGGGAAGATGAAAGCCTGCCACTCAGCTCGTGAGCATCCACCTAACAGTTCTGCATACTTTTCGCTTTTTCTCTCAAAGGGGGCCTCCATTCCGTCTTCCCATGGAACAGGAAATTCAGCCATGATGACCGTCCTAGTAATGGCAGACCACAGCAAGATGTCTGGCTGTAAAAAGGATGGGATGGTCTCTTGTGGGAATTTCAGCTGATGGTCATCCCTCATGGTCCACTCTCCTCCAGGTGACAGGATCCACCACATCCTTGTGCTGCTCTTCTGGACCTCGCACCATTGCCTAAAAAACTGGATCCATTGCTGTGAAGTCATATACTTTCAATGACTTTCCTCTGAATTTGTGTGTGTGTGTGTGTGTGTGTGTGAACCTCTATTTCTTGAGCATGTTCCCATAAAGCCTGCTTCTCAGACTCTTATTGATTTCGAGGCACCTTTCTCACCTTCTGACCGGTTTTATACTTTCTGTCTTTAAAGGCAGCTCTCTCATGCATCTCACACTTGCACTTCCTCTTTTGTCACATCACAAAATTGACCAATCAGAGCAAAGCCAAACTGACCAATCAGATCACTCTGAGGTACTGGACAAACAGATCTTAGCGTTTTATTGTATATTAGATCAGATTTGAAAGAAAACTTCTTTTAAAAACAAAAAATGCTTATTGTGTCACGAAAACACTTTATTGTGCATTAGAACAAATACAAATACAGATTTCTGCAATGAAAAGTCACAAGAATGTGCTCTGTTTTTAAATCAGGTTAGCATTTTTGTGTGACCACACAAAAGTGATGAACCTTCCTAGAGTTAAGATACAGTGTGTGATATGACAGAAGCATGTCTCCAAATGTGTTTCTTTGATGTTTCTAAAATTCAGCAGTTACGTTTGTTCGTTCATTCATTTTCCACCACTTACCCAAGACCATTTCCATGACTGGTTGTGTCAGAAAAACATCTGTATGTTCACCTTGTATAAGATACCCAAACCATCTCAATTGGCACTTCTCACCCTATCACCAAGTATGATATGTACAAAAAAATGCACAGTTGCCGTATCTTTGTTTTAATGAAATATAAAGTAAAAACAGTTCACACAGAATCAAGAGAAAAAATAACAAACAAAAAAAAACTCCTTGCTTATGATATTTCAGTTTTAAGCTTAGTTATAGTGCCTATACAAAGTATTAACCTCCTTCGAGAATTTTCACATTTTATTACTTTACAACATTGAATCCCGGTGGATTTAATTTGGTTGTTGTGACACTTATCAACAGAAACGACTGTTTAATGTCAAAGCAAAAACAGATCAGTGCAAAGTGGTCTAAATTAACTACAAATATAAAACAAAAAATAATTAATTGGCACACCTATATCATCACTGATGCAGACAGCTGGTTTTAGAAGTCACACAATTAGTTCAATGGAGATCAGGTCCTGTCTGGGGTTTCAGTTGAATGTTCTGTAAATACACATTATCTGAAAGGTCCAGCTAAATCTGCTAACAGCCTGCCGTCCACAGAAACCATGATCATCCAAGAAGATGATGAGCGACGGAGGCCACCGACAGATCTATGAGAGCTCCAAATGGACTCACAAGCTCTAGTGGTTGAGACTGATGAGTCTGTGCAGACAACAATTGTTGTAGCTTAATGGAAGTGTCAAGGCGTAGTCCTCTATTTATAAAAAACGTGGTTAGAGTTTGGCACGTGGGAGACTTTGACATCAGCTGGAAGAAGGTCCTATGGTCTAATGAGACCAAATTTGAGCACAGTGGATGTAATTTGGCTTTTTTGAAACTGATCAACAGAAAAGGACTCTTTAATGTCAAAGTGAAAACAGATCTTTGGAAAATGATCTAAATGTATTACAAATATAAAACACAAAACAATCCATCATATAGGTGTTCACCCCATTTAGTATGACACACCTGAGTCATCATTGCTGTAGCCAGATTGCTTTAGAAGTCATAGAATTATTTCAATGGAGTCCCCCTGTGTTTGGTGTTTCAACTGATTGCAGCCTAAATACACAATAAAGACAAAAGAACACACCAAACAACTTTCTGAAAGGTTGACAGGGGAGGGAAACACTGAATATGCCATGGAGTCCAGTTAAGAAATACAAAGAGTATGACAGAGTTGTAAATCTGCTAGAGCAGGCCATCCACAAGAATAGAGGGATTGTGCAAGAAGAAGACGAGGGAGGGAGACCACCAAGAGATTTATGAGACTGTGCAGATAACAACAGTTGTCCAGATTCTTTATCAGCCCCAGCTTTGTTAGAGAGTGGCAAAGAGAAGAAAATGCATACAACATCACGGCAGAAGGCACATGGGAGACTTGGAAGTCAGCCAGACAAAGGTTCTATGGTCTGATGAGACCAAAACTGAGTTTCCTGACAATCAGACCAAACAACATATTCGAGCACTGCACATTATCAAAAACACATTATCTCTGCCACAAAGCAGTGTGATGGCAGCATCATGTTGTAGGGTTTTTTCTCTTGAGTAGGCCCTGGAAAGCTTGGGAGGGTAAAGTTAATGCAGAGAAATACAGAGAAATCCTTAAGGAAAACCTGATGCAGTCTGCAAGAGTCTGGTCGGAGAGGTGGCTCTGAGGCTAACGATCCATACTGGTATCCCGAAGGTTGCCAGTTTGAATACCTGTCACTGCCAAAAGAGATCCTACTCTGCTGGGTTCTTGAGCAAGGCCCTTAACCTTAAATTACTCCAGGGGTGCTGTACAATCGCTGAGCCTGCGCTTTGATGCGAGAACTAACAAATTCCTAATACAAGAAATTGTGTAAGGCGAAATAAAGAACAAAAAGAAACCTGCACCTGGGAAGAAGAAGTAAACACACGTCAGGGATGACTTCAAAACCACAATGTGCATGTCCTGGAGTGACCACCTCCGAGTCTGGCTCTCAGTCCAACTGGTAATTTGTTAAGGGCTGTGCACTCATGTCTGCCATGTGTCGTGACAGAACTGAGCAGTTTTGCAAAACACAGCAGTGTCCAGATGTGCAAAGCTGACCGAGATCTGAGTACACAGACTCAAGGCTGTCATGGCTGCCAAAGATGCATCCAATAAATACTGACTTGAAGGGGGCTAATACTTATGTGATCAATCATATTGTGTTTTCAATTTGTGATTAATTTAGACCACTTTGTAGAGATCTGTGTTCACTTGGGCCTTAAAGAGTCTTTTTCTGTTGATCAGCTGTCAAAAGAGCCAAATTCAGTTCACTGTGATTCAATGTTGTGCAAAAATAAAAACAAAACTTCCAGGGTGGAAAAGACTTTTTATAGACCACCGTGTGTTCCTTTTAACCCAGCCAAAGGAGATGTACATAACAGTGTGTTTCTTCGTGCTGGTCCCAAGCCCGGAAAAATGGGGAGGGTTATGTCAGGAAGGGCATCGGGTGTAAAATCTTACCAGATCAACATGTGGACAACAATACAGATTTCCATACCAGATTGGTTGAGTTCCGGGTTAACAACGACTGCCACCAATACTGAGCCAACAGGGTGTTGGTGGAAATTGGGCTACTATTGGCCGAAGAAGGAGAAAGGACATGGAACAAGATGATCCGCTGTGGAAACCCCTAACAGAAGCAGCCAAAAGAAGAAGACGACTGTGTGTTCCTTTTACATTACTTTATGGATTTCTATATTGGCATGGCACAAAGGACGTTATGATATGACATCTTCTTCTTCTTTGTTCAGCTGCTCCCATTAGGGGTCGCCACAGTGGATCGCCTTCTTCTACATCCTCCAGTTCACTCCATTTTGCTCTGTTACACCCACCACCTTCATGTTCTCTCACCATATCCATAAACCTTCTCTTAGCCTTCCTCTTTCCCTCTTGCCTGGCAGCTCTATCCTTAGCATCTGGTCAGAAAACTGTATGTCTCTATGCCTATCCATTTGCAAACAGCCTGCCTTTCTAACATTCCATTTTATATCCGAGCCAATTCTGTTGTTACTTTCGGAAATACAGTAGATTGTTAACATTGTTCCATTATGATGTTAGTTGATAGGGGATAAAACAGAATCTTCCATTTTCTATGTTGCTACATAAATTTAACATTTAACAATGTAGCGAAGCAAATACTTATGTGAATTTAAACATTCGCTTCTAGGACAGGTGCCCACTGAAATTCAAGCTAGAAACTGAGTGAAATCATCAGTGGATTAATGCAGACACTCCGAACCGCATCTAATCAATGCCTTATTTTGTCAATCAGATATGTGACTACTAAAGCAGGCCATCATCCTCACTGGCATCTAGCAAGCCAGCCGCCAGCCATGTCTGCCTCCAAGCTGTAGTGAGTTTCTCTCCCATCTGCTCCCTCCTTCTGCATTCCCCTGCACTCCTTTCAAATGGAGTCCAATTAGCCCTAAATAAGAGTGGACCTTTTGCATAATCAGAAGACCAGTTAGGGTTAATAAACACACTGTAGAGCTCCCCATGGGTATTTCCAGACTGCTGCTTTACTGTAAATGCTGGTGACTTTTAAAGAGGAGAGCTGAGAAGCTGCCTCGATGATACAGTAAGCAAAGCCTGCTAGTCTCACATGTCTCTCCCTTCTCTTTAACAGCTGCCTGACCTATCAAGGCTTCATTAGTGAGCAGAAACTCTGATTGTATCACATGCTAATGTAACATTTCCGTGTGAAATAAATACAGGCAGATAAATGCAATCTATTTATCGTCTATTCATGAACAACAAATGGCTTATGTTCCTGACATTTAGAAAATAAGCTGAACCTCTGTTTAAAACAAGATATCGATTTTCAAGGGATCATATTACCATCTTGCCTTTTTTTTGTCTGATTATGACTATGCATTAACGTTTTAAAGGTATAGAAAATATGAAGGATAGAAGGAGTGAAGGTTCATTTGGGAGCTGTACATAAAAGCACTGGTGTAATTATATGTTCTATCGTACTATAACTGTTATATTGTTAATGGTGAAGTTACTAACACTGCTTTTAGAACAGTTTCAGCATAAACAAACACTCCTACTGAAGATGTACCCTAACAATTAAACTTAAATATAGAATAAAAACACAATTTTATATAAAACCATATACACAAAGTATATAATGTGGAAGATAGAAGGCACTCTTGAGCTGTCCATAAACCCAATATAACTCCAAAAAGGCCAAATTAATACAATGCCTTTTTGTCTAATAATAAGACGAAAGATGTGAAGAGTAATGGGAGGAGTGACAAAGTTTCAGATAAGCAAATGGATATCTACAGCTGGCATATACACAGCCTGGCCCCAAAACAAAAAGTCACTGTTTGAATTTAAATAATCAGATTCTTGAGATCCAACGATTGGATCATTATTTGAGTGGTTAATATGTTTCAGCTGGTAATAACTTTAACTGCTGCTGTGTCTAGCTTCTCATTTCTTAAGAGCCATGTCTGAGGACATTTACAGTGGTGGCAGAAAAGAAGCTCCTGTGCTTCAGAAAGAGTCAATTATTGGCCTGCAACTATGGAGATTGTGAAATCAATTGAGTTGGGTTAAAAATTGTCCAATGCATTATTAAAATCTGGAAGGACTGAGGTGAACCATCAACTGTGCGGAAAAAATGAGGTTGGAAAAAAACCTTGAATGGTTGTGACTGGTGATCACTAAAGTCAAATCATAGACAATCTACAATGGAACTAACAGCTATGTTTAATGATGAAAGTAAGAGCATTTCCACACAGTTTGATGAGAACCTGCACAATTGCAACTAAACAGTATTGTGTAGCCCCCAGAAAGACACTTGGTAGTGAGGTTAATCAAAACAATGACTTCAGTTTGCTAGGGAGCATAAAGATAGATCTGTGGAGCAATGCAAAAAAGATTTTGTGGTCTGATGAGTCTTGATCAGGGGTCCTCAATCACGGTCCTGGAGAGCCGCAGTGGCTGCAGGTTTTTGCTCCAACCCAGTTGCTTAATAAAAAGCACTTATTGCTAAAGTAACACTTCTGCTTCACTTTAGTGATTTTGAGCCCTTATTGCTTCATTTTGTCTTAAACAGCTATTTTAATTGCTCCTTATTATCAATAACATGCAAATGACAAGAGAGAGCAGCCTTTCTCCTTTTAGCTTATTTACATTTACACCTGTGTGTATTTATCTGCACTATTGGGTTTAATTAAATACTTGGAAGAAAAATGAAGAAAAAAAAAGTGAAGGACTGAGAATTACTCGTCCATTTTAGCCTTCAAATCATTTGCATGATAGAAAGGGAAAGAAAATCTAGGATATGAGAATGACCTGACATAGCAGAGTTAATTTAATTTCATAGCTTGTTAGTGCTTTATTGGCAAGAATTGCTTTCTAATTAAGCAACCAGGTCAGAACAAAAACCTGCAGCCACTGCGGCTCTCCAGGACTGGGATTGAGGACCCCTGGTCTAGATGAACGCATCATGGTAAGGAGGAAAGTGCACAAAGCAATGCAATATCCATTGTACAAACCTCTGGAGGCAGTGTTACAGTCTGGGGTTGCTTCATTTGGTCTGGTCTAGGCTCAGCAACATTATGTAGTAATAAAATTAAGTCAGCTACAGTAAGTACCTGAATTTACTGAATGATCAGGTTATCCTGTCAGCGGAATTCTTCTTCCCTGATGGCATGGGCATATTCAACAATATTCTTGACAATGCCAAGATTCATCAGGCTCAGACTGTGAAAGAGGAAGCATGAAGAATCATTTTTACACATGATTTGAACACCACAGAGTCCTAACCTTAACCTCATTCAAAGTCTATTGCAGGGGTGCCCAATGCGTCGATCACGATCGACCAGTAGATCGCATTGCATTCAAAAAAATTTTTTTTTTATTGTTAGTCTTATCATATATACTCCCTATGGCATTTGCCACTTGATTGACATACAGGGCGGCCAGTCTGAGATCTCTTTTCTTCTAATACACTGGTCATCTCGCATGTACGATCAAACACACGAGCTGCTGCAAAACTCCAGCTGTGATCTAGTTAGCCTTCCAATTTATAACGACTAAAGAAGGGATTAAAAAAAAAAAAACAAATTGTTTGGGGAAGGGTATGGGCTAGATGTGGAATTGAAAAAGGATTTCTTTTCTCACAATGTCACAACTGAAGTGCGTTTGTCTGATCTGTCAATCTATCATTGCTATTCCAAAGAAGGAAAATGTGGACAGGCACTTTCGAACTGTTCATAAAAACTACGAAACTGACATCCTTCTGAAAAGCGATCTGAGAAAGAGAAAAGAGAGGGAACTAAAATCATAGTTAATCGGACAGCCATCATTTTTCACTCGACTGAATTCAAAAGCTCCATGACTGCATTATTCGGCTCTACTTATTTATGTGAGTCAGCCTTTTCCCACATGACGATTATTAAATCCAAATACTGTAGTGACCATAAATGTATTGAATTATTATTGTGCCATAAAGGTTATTCAATTACGCAAGGTACAACAACATATATTTATTTTATGTATAAAGTATATATATATATATATATATATATATATATATATATATATATATATATATATGTATACAGTATATATATCTCATTTTTAATGTAGGTAGATCATTTCGACCTAATCATTTTAAAAGTAGCTCACAAGCCGAAAAACTGTGGGCACCCCTGGTCTATGGGATGTGGTAGGGAAGCTGGTCGATTCACGCATTGGCATTACAAGATCACAGCATACCAAGCTGAATGAAAATAAATGTGGAGATATTGCAAAAGCTCACTGAAACAATGCCATGAATGTGTGTCATAACCAAAGCTAAGGTGTTCCAATGAAATATTAAAGTGTGTGACTTTTTTTTTGACCAGGCTGTGTGTGTGTGTGTGTGTGTGTGTGACACACACGCACACATATATATACAGTATATTAGGGCTGGGCAAGTTAATGCATTATTATCGCGTTATCGCATTAATTAATTAATGCCAAAAATTATTTTATTGCATGTTAACGAAGTTTTTGTTATTATTATTATTTCTTTGAAAACCTCAGTCTCGCTAGCGATCGACAATGATGAGTGACATTCTTGTTACAGCGCTTTTCAATATGCTTTTGCTAGAAGGAAAGTTAGCTTTGTTGTTTTGACCTCGATTCCCTGTGCGTGCCTAGTAGTGAAGAGAAAACAGCTTCTACAATGGCATGTGGAGAGATACCAAAGTGAATGCTCAAAGCAAAATAATCCGTGGATGACTTTTTTCATATTATTGCTGAATCAGACTCTGATTTGACAGACTCTGATTCTGATGCAAGTGATCTGGAGATGTAGATCGAAAACGAAAGTGAGGTACAAGCATCAGCTGATTGGGGTGCTGAACACATTTGTGTAGCTGATGCACCTATGGCAACGTTTGCCTGGGAGGACAGACACTTACGATGACAGGGGATACAAACCATATTGCGTCTCACTGCAACTACCACCCCCGCGCACCTGACTCCCAAAGACAGCCAGGCAGCCAGCCCACCGTGCATTCCTGCTGGCCATCAAGCAACCGCAAACTGCAAACAGGTGCCGACAGCAGGCACATCAGGCAGCAACAGACTTTTTAATGTTGATTTATGTGTAAAACCATTGCTTTGTGCGTTTTCAGAAAAAAACATTTTTTGGAAAAAATATTAGCCCTCAAAGAGTTGCTACTGAACATAGACTGCTTATGCTGCTCCCTGATAAAAGAAAATGTTCCTGCAGGTACCTGTTCAGATAAAAAAGAAAACAGATTTAGAAATGTTAACCTGCCTCTGCTCAGAAGGTGCCTGTTATAATGTTGTGATCGTGGCTCTGGACTCTGAGGGTAACTTGTTTTTTATAACAAACTAGATAAAACGTTAATGCCCTGGCAGTGGCAAATAGCTTTGGTTTTATATTTGATTTTATTACATTAATGTTTAAATTGAGATTTACAAGAAATATTTTAATTTCTACTATGTAAAGGAAATACTGCTGTTAAAAAGCACCTTATTTGTTTAAAGTGTTTGCAAACCAAATACACACAATGATTACTTTTGAGTTCATTATTGAATTTTTCACATAACAATGTGATTGTTGTAATATATATATATCTACCTCACACACACTGTGTTTTTAGATTTTTTTATATTATATATATATATATATATATATATATATATATATATATATATATACACACACACACACAGTATTAGTGTATATATATACAATATATATATATTGTCACAGACGGCTGGGGTTCTTACCCAGCCGGGACGCCTAGAAGGACCGGAAGGTGACCTTTATGTCTTCCGGGTCATGAGGGGGCAGCCGCCCTGGATCAGAAGGGTGTAAAGAGATTTTAATCCATTGGGACCCGTGGCCACTGCCAGGGGGTGCCTTAAGCCTCAGTGGACTCGGAAATAGTTACTTCCACCACACTTGGCAAGATGGTGGAAGAGCCTGCCAGGGACACCGGACTGGTGGTGTCCGGGCAAGTCTCACAATATATATACTGTATATATTTATATTATATATTATATTATTGTCTGCTTTTTCATTTGCTCATTTTTATTACTATTTAATTTAATATTGTTTCTTTGTATAAGTATACTGCTGCTGGATTATGTGAATTTCCCCTTGGGATTAATAAAGTATCTATCTATATATATAGTGGCATCCGGCTGGGGCTTGTACCTCCTCCAGACCGCGAGGGGGTGACCGCCCTGGTTATGTTGGGGGCCACGGGTAAAGGGCTTGGAAGCCCAGCCCTGTAGGGACCCATGGCCAATGCCAGGCGGCGCCCCGGTGCCTGAACAACCCTGGAGCCCAGCACTTCCACCACACCAGGAAGTGCTGGGGAGAAGACGACAGGGGACACTTGGAGGGCTTCTGTGTGCACAGCCGGCACTTCCGCCACACTGGGGCGTGTCTGCGGAGGAGTGCCGGGAAGCAGCTGGAGCCCATCCGGGTTCCTATTTAAGGGGCCGCCTCCCTTCAGTCGAGAGCGGAAGTCGGGTGGAAGAGAGACGGAGCTGGAGAGAGGACTGGAGGCGGCCAGAAAGGCTAAAGGACTGTGTGTGAGAGGCCCGGACTCCCGGACTTTGGGGGAATCGGTGCAGGAAGCACTGGGGTTTGAGTGCACGTAGAACTGTAAATATTGTACATAATAAAGGGTGTCTTGGGTGAACATAAGATGTCCGTCTGTCTGTGTCTGGGTTCAAGTTCACTATATATATATATATATATATATATATATATATATAATATAGTTATGGGCAGCGCCCTTCAACGGCACAAGAAACAGGGGGAAGATTGTTCTGCCCCAACCAGAAGACAGGCAGAAGATGCCAGTGTGACAGTGGGTACATTGGCATCCCAGCAGGGCTGAACCAAGAAACAATACCTGGCTAGGGACAAACAACCTGTCAGGATTACAAGATCCCCAAACACACTTGGTGGCAGGGTCACTGTGCAATACTCCCTGTACGGACACCCACAAGGCATACTGGGAACTGTAGTCTCGCAAGGCATCCTTGTCTGGTTTCAGGAGTGCCGCCAGTGGGTGCTGCAGGAATTCATCACCCCTACTTTATGGGACTTCCAACTGATCCAGAAGTACGTCCATCAGGCTATGTCTTAGCACCAGAAGTGTTAAAGTGTTAAAGAAGCCTTTTTATAAGGCATGTGTCAAAATAAATCAGAGATGTGGGATGCTGCAACTCCTCCTGGTGGTCACAATATATACAGTTAGGTCCATAAATATTTTTTAGATCCATTCATCCTTACCAAAGTAAAGAACTATTTGAAATTTCACTGAGAAAAATTTACTTTGGGGCCAGAAATACTTTAAGCTAACTTATATAACCCATTAAAATACATGCTCTGTTGCAAAATTTGTCGAGGATGCAAGGGATTTAAAGACTGATAACAACAACAGAGTGGGGATGGCCGTTCTCACCATGATCTGCTAATATCTCAATATGTGGGTCATAATGTAATAACATTGCAACTTTTCTTTCAGTTTTATAAAATATTAAGGTTTGCTATTCATTTCTACAGTATACTGTAATGTGTTACTCCCTTTCTGAAATGGCTTAAGTTAATGAAATTAAACCACAATAGGCAAAAATGTAGAGATCATTTTTATAGCTAATAAGAAACACCTTGACTCAATTCATTCCATTTAGATCTTCTTTGTTACTCGTGAAGATGGATTTAAAGTATCCCAGTAGTCTCCATATTATGGTATATAACTGATTGACACATTTTTTTTACCTTTTGGAGATGAGCCCCTTGTGCTTCTAGTAAGGCTGTCAGATAGTAAGTGAGATTAGACTGTGTCATATTTAAAAATGGCATTTCATTTTGCAAAATAATTCACCAAATAAATTACATTTCACTTCCAGAGAAATTCATTCTGTTGACACAAGAAGAAAGATGTTTAGTTCCTTTCTGGAAGCATTTATGTGCATTAATTCTACATGTGTTTGCATATCATTTAGTGTTTAAATAATGATCTGTAGTGAAAAGAAAAGACAAACTGACTCATTTCCTGTCACATGTAGACATTTTGATCACCACTCTGTCAGTTATGATGAAAATCTTGGCAATCTCAATCCTAAAGATGTAGCAGAGACAGAAAAGAAGCTCCATGGTGCTTGATGAGTGCAGATTCTCAGCCTCTTCTGCAGCAATCAAGATACAGGAATCGATGCTTATAAGAACAGTTTCTTTCCACACTCCATTAAGCTCACAAATGGTTAATTCGTCTGTCCTTACGCAGTTTGGACCCCCAATATTTTGCAACATATCAAATGTGTAAATATTTCAGTATTTTCTGCACTTTATATACATATGTTTACATTGTATGTCTTGTATTTACAGAAGGTGTGTACTGATCAACTCTGCGTATGTCAGTCATGTAACCACACGTGAAAAGTCATAAAAACACTGAAGTCATATTCCTTGTATATGTGCATCCTTGGGCCAAAATGTGATTCTGATTGCTGATCAATGACATGGGTAGAGAGACAAGGGTGAAGGCTGCTTCCAACAACAGTAACAAGGTAATCTGCACAATGGGGTATTTTCATGAATGTTTGTGTAGAAAATATGCAGCATGTCACATTAAAAAAAACCACACTGCATCTCCCCGATGTGAAGGAGAGGCATAAACAGAATGGATTGTGCAGTTGTGTGACAGATTATATACATTTGACAGCCACAGAAAAGAACACAAAGAAGTGTTCTAGGGTGCAATATCCCTTGTTTTTCACGCCATAAAAAACCCTTAACATCACCCAAAAATCGTGCAATACTTTATGGCAATCTTAGATAGATAGATAGATAGATAGATAGATAGATAGATAGATAGATAGATAGATATGAAAGGCACTATATAATAGATAGACAAATAGGCATGCAGACTCCTTCTACAAACATTTGTGAAAGAATGGGTCACTCTCAGGAGCTCAGTGAAATCAAGCGTGGTACCATGATAGGATGCCGCCTGTACAATAAGTCCATTCATTAAATTTCTTCGCTATTAAATATTACACAGTAAACTATTATTGCTATTAAAGTGGAAGTTATTGGGAACAACAGCAACTCAGCCATGAAGTGGAAGGTCACGTAAAATCACACAGCGGGGACAGCACATGCTGAGGTGCACAGTGTGCAGAAGTCATCAACTTTCTGCAAAGTCAACAGCTACAGACCTACAAACTTTGTATGGCGTCCAGATTAGCTCAAGAACAGTGGGTAGAGAGCTTCATGGAATGGATTTTCATGGCTGAATAGCTGCATCCAAGTCTTACATCACCAAGTGCAATGCAAAGCTTTGGGTGCAGTAGTGTCAAGTGCACCGCCAATAGATTCTAGAGCAGTGGAGATTTTTCCTCTAGAGTTACGAATCACAATTCTCTGTCTGGCAATCCAATGGACGAGTCTGGGTTTGGCGGTCACCAGGAGAACGGTACTTACCTAACTGCATTGTGCCAAGTGTAAAGTTTGGTGGAGGGGGGATTATTAGTGTGGGGTTGTTTTTCAGGGGTTGGGCTTGGCCCCTTAGTTCCAGTGAGAGGAACTCTTAATGCTTCAGCATACAGATCCATTTGGGGCATATTTCAGGCTCCCAACTTTGTGGGAAACAGTTTGGGAATGGCCCTTTCCTGTTCCAACATGACTATGCACCAGTGAACAAAGCAAGGTCTATAAAGAAATGGATGACAGAATTTGGTGTGGAGGAACTTAACTGGCCTGCACAGAGCCCTGACCTCAACCCGATAGAACACCTTAGGGATGAATTAGAGTGGAGACTGCGAACCAGGCCTTCTCGTCCAACATCAGTGCCTGACCTCACAAATGTTGTACTGGAAGAATGGTCAAAAATTCCCATAACCACACTCCTAAACCTTGTGGAAAGCCTTCCCAGAAGAGTTGAAGCTGTTATAGCTGCAAAGGGTGGACAAACTCCATATTAAAGCCTATGTATTAAGAATGGGATGTCATTAAAGTTCATGTGTGTGTAAAGGCAGGCATCCCAATACTTTTGGTAATATAATACAGACAGACAGACAGACAGACAGACAGACAGACAGACAGACAGATAGATAGATAGATAGATAGATAGATAGATAGATAGATAGATAGATAGATAGATAAATCACTTTATTAAACAGATACTCTCATGTGGCAGTTTTCCTTGAGCAGTGGCCTACAAATACGTAATAAATATTGTGATACTTTCCAACGACAAAAGGATTTACTCAAGTTAATGAAAAAAAGGCATTCTCTCTATATTTAGTATTCCATAAATATTCTTCACTTCTCAGTGATCTAAATTAAGTAGGAATTTTCCATCCCAGTCAGCAAAGTGCCAACTGCAGCAACAGGAAATTAATTGGCATGTCTGGTAGCTTTCCATATAACATTCTTTGAAAGCCTGAGTATTTGTTTAAAATAAAAGAAATGAAGATGAAAATTAAAGATTAAAGGCAGAATAACTTACTGGTGTGGAGAAAGTCGCTAAGGACTGTCAGGTGCCTAAGTATTGGGAGGTGCCAATAGTGTTTATGTATCCCAAGGTGTTGTTCTTTTAGATCTATTACAGTATGTCCAATATTGTTTTTGGAGGTAAACATCATATACATAACAAATGGTGCATACTGGGTTTCGCAGTGCCAGTAACTTTCTGTATTTGACATTCCAAGAAATACAAGTCACAGGTCCACATGGTCCTACAGTCTTATATATCAGGTATTAAGATTAGGACTCACCTTATCCAATTCTTTTGTTATCTTGTGCCTAGAATGTAAGGCTGATTGTGTCTTGTGTCATTATTAGTTAAATACAACAAATAGTACATAGTTGTTGACAGATGATGATTATCATAGTGCAGGGATTATCTCCTGCCCTTTGGCATGGCAAAAAGTGTGACGTTCTCTATGGAACTGGTATAGCAGGCTGTCTTTGGTTACCAAGCAGGGGGTAATCTAGTTCTGGGCCTCAGCAGTGGAAGACGGTCCATACTGGAGTTGGGCTGGGGTGGTGCATTGAATCCAGCCTCACTAAAGGACGTTGAGGTTTACCTTCATCAAACCAAATGGCTGACTCGGGGGTCAAGCTACTGAGGGGCCCAAGCCTCCCCCTATTCAAAAGCAAAGCTCCAGCGAAATATAAGGGGCATAACTTCAAATGTCATGTAACCTAGTGGCAAAAAAAATCAAGGAGGACCCCCATGATCTTATTTCTGTACTCAAGTTTGAGAGACTGTATGTAAAAGCAATGCTTTCATTTCGCTAAGGAAGATATATTTTATACTTCAAAGAGAAGCTTTCAGTTTAGGTGAGTGTAGATGAGTGGTGTAGAAATCAGCCTCACATGTATTGGAAAAGTTATTGTAATAAACTAGAGAGAGACTTATCTGTTCAACTGGCTAAAACACCAAACACTTTTCAATAGAACTTACAATCCACTCCTTGTCTATACTGCTCATTGTTAACTGATGATATGAACATACAACATAGGGAGCAAACTTTACAAAATATATACCGGAAATTGCTTATTGATACACCCGTCCAAAAAATACCATATTATACCGTAGCATGTTTGACACTAAAATGGTGCAAAACACACAAGGAATGGTTTACTTAACTGCACACAAATATGAAATCTGATCAGAGAAGTCAGTATTCTACTTTTTCTCAACCAGGAGACGAATACAGTTGCGACAAAAATCTACATACACAAATTTCTGTTTTATACTATAAACAGTTTGTTTTGGTGTGTCGAGCTGGTTTTGTCACAGTGTGGTATGAACTTTTCAAGGTAAATGTCAATAAATACAAATCAATAATGACAGATGACATTCATCCTGTGGTGAAGCACCTCATATTGATTGAACAGAGACTGGTCCAAGTGGACTAGAAGGTGAATTGAGTAGCAGAGATTAATTATGTTTTTAGGGAAATTTGGTAAAATTGTCCATCTGAGGACAACTTGAGGTCCAAACACAAAGATTTGAAATTACAAATTAAAATACACCACTGGCCACTTTATTAGGTACACTTGTTCAACTGGCTATTAACGCAAATATCTAACCAGCCAATCACATGGCAGGAACTTAATGCATTTAGGCATGTAGACATTGTCAAGATGACCTGCTGAAGTTCAAACTGAGCAATATAATGGGGGAGGAGGTGATTAAACTGACTTTGAATGTGGCATAGTTGTTGGTGCCAGACGGGTTGGTCTGAGTAATTCAGAAAACTGCTGATCAAATGGGATTTTAATGCACAACCATCTCAAGGGTTTACAGAGAATGACCCAAAAATTGAAAATATCCAGTGAGCAACAGTTGTCTGAGCGAAAATGCCTTGTTAATGCCAGTGGTCAGAGGACAATGCCAGACTGGTTTAATGAGATAGAAAGGCAACAGTAAGTCAAACAACCACTCGTTAAACTGAGGTATGCAGAAGAGTATCTCTGAAAGCACAACACGTCAAACCTTGAGGCAGACAGGCTACAGCAGCTGGAGACCACGGTGGGTACCATTCCTGTCAGCTAACAGCAGGCAACTGAGAGTTCAATTCACATAAGTTCACCAAAATTAGACAACAGAAAACTGGAAAAATTATGTCTGGTCCGATGAGTCTTAATTTCTGGTTTAACACTCTGATGGTAGGGTCAGAATTTGGCATCAACAACATGAAAGCATGGATCCATCGTGCCTTGCATCAACAGTTCAGGATAGAGGTGGTGGTGCAATGGTCTGGGGATAATTTATTGGCACACTTTGGGCCCCTTAGTAAAAACTGAGCATCGTTTAAATGCCACAGCCTACATGAGTATTGTTGCCGACCATATCCATCCGTTTATGATCTTCTGATGGCTACTTCTAGCAGGATAACTCGTCATGTCCCAAAGCTCAAATAATCTCAAACTGTTTTCTTGAACATGACAATGAGTTCAATGTACTCAAATGGCCTTCACAGTCACCAGATCTCAATCTAATAAAGCGCCTTTGGGATGTGGTGGAACTGAAGTATCACATCATAAATGTGCAGCTGAAAAATCTGTAGCAACTGTGTGATGTTATCATGTCAGTATGGACCAAAGTCCCTGAGGAATGTTTCCAGCACCTTGCTGAAACTATGTCATGAAGAATTACAGCAGTTCTGAAGGTAAAAGGGGGTCCAACCTGGTACTAATAATAAAGTGCCCAGTGGGTGTAAACCAAGATTTATTACAAAAATTCTGGTCAGAAATAAAATTTGTCTAAGGTATTCTGTTTTCTGGACTGTCTTTCACAAGGTCTTTCCTAAAGTTCCTAACAGTTTGATTGCCTTATTGAGTATGCTGCCATCTTCTAAAAAGATAACGTGATGATGTGCTGTGCACTGTTGTCACATGTGATTAGCGACAGACATCATGGCCATAAACAACATGACATATCCATAAATGCTATACCTAAAAAAAGTAGCAAGAAGAAGGCAGACACAATGACAATGTGATGATGTCACAAACGTAACAGTAAAAACTATCAATAACTGTAATTCAAATTTTAAAATAAAATGAAACAGTGCAATATTTTGACTTTTTTTTGAGTTTACCCTTCTCATGGTAGTAGAATGTTCCAGTATCACCATGTTGCCATAAGCAGGGTATAAGTGGACAATGAATGTTCTGAAGAGCATTACGTGGATGTAAACCCTACAACATAACAGGCAGCATTATCAATCACAATCAAGAACAAATGGCTGACTCGGGGCAAAGCTGTCCAGAAGTAGAGTTCCACTGAAACGTAAGGGACATTACTTCAAACATTATGTAACCTAGCTGCAAAGACTTCAAGTGGGACAAATTTTAGCTCTATGGTCATGAAACTGAGAAGAATGGCTCATTACTTGTCCAACCTGTTGTTTCCTGGCCCACCCAATTTGAAATTTCTGGCTTCAGCAGTGGACTGACGTTCTCACGGATAAATTGTGCTGTGTCTCTCCACTCCACTTCACTTCACTTCTAGTACTGGTAGAATCTAAATCAGGGGTTCCCATGTTCACTCTTGGAGGGCTGCAGAGGCTGCAGGCTTTGGTTCAAGCCCAAAAGGTTGATTAGTGGACTAATTAATGGTGGCTAAAGCAATTATTGTCATTAACTCACTTCTTAAGATTCCCAAAACTTAATTGCATCTTTTCAATATAAACAGATGCATTCTATTTTAACTGCTTTTTGTTTTCTTAACCAGCTATCAATTAACAATGAGATACACAAGACAAAGGAACCAGTAGTTCACCTGTTCCCACTACTACCTGTGTTTATTCATCAGTAACTATCTATTTTAATAAAAAAGTTGATTATGAAATAAAGGGAAAGAGTAAAAAGTGAAGACTGAGAATTACTAATGTGCTCCAGATCACAAATCACTTGGATTACATCAATTGAAGGGGAAAATTCTACAGTATTAGAAAATTAGGAAAGTTGTGAAGAGAACAATCCATTTGGCCCAACGAGCTCATCCATCCTATTTAATTAGATCGTCCAAAATCATGTTGAAGGACCCTCAAATCCTACTCTCCACCATACTACTTGGTAATCTATTCCATGTCTCAATGGTTCTTGCGTGAAGCAAAACATACTAGCATTAGTGTGAAATCTGTCCTTAACAAGCTTCCAACTGTGTCCCCACGATCTTGTACAATTTATTTTAAAGTAACAATGGGGTTCTATTTTACTCATTCCTTTTATAATTTTAAACACTTCAGTCATTTCCCCTCTCTGTCTCTATTTGTTCAAACTGAAAAGGGTCATCTTCTTCAGTCTCTCCTTATAGTTCATACCTCCTAACCCCAGAATCAGTGTAGTCACTTTTCTCAACTCGACTTGATACTATACTGTAAGTCGATAGGACAGGTGAGATGTATTGGGCTGAATGGCCTGCTCTTGTCTAGATTGTTCTAAAGCTCTAATGTTCTCAAGATATTCTCTAGCATTGCTACAGCTTCTTTGTAATATGGAAACCCAAACTGTACGCAGTACTCCAGGTGAAGCCTCATTAGTGCGTTATACTGTATAACTTAAGCATCACCTCCTCTGACTTGTACTCCACACATTGTTATAAATAACCTAACACCCTATTAGCTTTCTTGATCGCTTCTGTAAACTGTCAGAATGTAAATAGTGATGAGTTAAACTGATTATGAAGGAAAGAAAGCACAAACAAGCCTCGAAAGAAGTCCCATTATCTTCAAGGACTGACTTCTAATTAGTTAGGTCAGGTTGGGGTGCATTGCCATACCCACCATACGACTCGGGATCCTAGTAGGCAACCACCAAGGCAGACACATGGTCCAGTCCTACTCTCCGGAAATGACCCTCTACCTGCCGCAGCCAGGTATTACATGGGCATCCCCTTGGCCTGGTCCAACCACTTGGGTTCACAACAATGAAATCCTGTGAGTCGGATCACCCTTGGGTAATTGTGCCACATGACTGTAGTGCCGTAGCTGACGCTCCCACACAATGCAGGTAATGTGTCTCATTCGGGACTCCATGAGCACCACAAAGTCAAACCAGCGGTGCCCAAGGATTCTCTGAAGAGACACAGTACCAAAGGAGTCCAGTCTTCATCTCAGGTCACTGGATAATGTCCATGTCTCGCAACCATGTAGCAAGACAGGAAGCACCAGGACTCTAAAGACTTGCATAGGTATTGGGAGCGTTACAAACCCCTTTCTAGCAACCTCAAAAGCTAGACTGGAATAAATCCCTGCAGCCACTGTGACTTCACAGGACTGAACTCTGGAACCTCGTTCTATACTAAAGGGTGCTGAAGCTTTTCTAGTAACTCACAGTGGTCCTACACTCTAGGAAGACAGTTCACAGTGCACTAGAGAGTGCACTAGAGAGACAGGAATAACATCAAGCTGTTAAATGAAGTCTTACAGGTTGAGCATGTGAAAGCACATTTCAAAATTCAATACACCTGAATCAAAATGTCAGGATGAAATTTCACATGTGATTCATGGTCAGGGCAGGTTTGAAGCACTGGTGTTCCATACACTAAGGGTATACAGTAAGTACACACGGACTGAATGACGTTACATTGTGCAATGTCCTGCTTGCCATGTCAACTTCAATCATTCTCCCTCACCCCTGATGAAACAGAACATGTAGCAGCACACATCTTCACATTTTCATCAATTATATTAAAAGCTGTCTCTTATTTTATTACCGATCATTTGAGTCTTTGTATTACACTAGTGAGCAGCTTGGTCTCGATCTGCCTGCATCGTTACTGAAAGCATTGGCTTTCATCCCATGACCATATGCCAGCTGACAGTATTCAATGTCTTCAAACACATGCCAAGGATTTGACTGAGCAAAGCATTCTCAGCATGATGCACGGGTCCACACATTACAAACCAGCTGAGAGGACTGGCAGAGGAGTCTACTCTGACAGCACATAACAAATGTCGTCATGCATAGAGATGCCAAAACACTAAGTGAGTATGAGGTGTGGAAGGCAGCAGCAGCAGAACCCTTCCCTGTCCTGCCCTTAACTGCTATGCATTTATTCAGCTGTTGAAAATCAGATGTCAAAGCACAGAGGATCTAAGTGAGCACAAACGAAGCTTAATCTTCAAATTCGAAAAGGCATCTTTTATGCAGTTACTAAAAGTTTCCTTTACCAACGAGTTTTGTTTCAAAATTAACAGGCATAGGAATGTCTATCCACTTTATAATAAATTTGTCTACTTTTTTATATAACAGTTATCACATTACAATATTCTGAGCACTAAACAGACCTTAATAATTTGCAAGGAAGCCCAGATTTAGAGCTCATACCAGATAGGCATCAAGATTGAGAGAGAGAAAAAGTGGAAAAAGTTACTAAATGGACTCGGGGCTCAACTGGGCAGTGTGGCGTAGTAGGCAGGCAGAGTGATGTAGTGGTTAAGGTTTTGGACTTCAAACTCTGAGGCCGTAGGTTGAAATCCAACTACTAATACCTGTGTGACCATGAGCAAGTCTCTTCACCTGAGAAACTTGGTTAACTGTTTTCAGACTCTAAGCATTTTTAACTTTTGTTTTTAATTTTATCAAAGAGGCATACAATATATATACAGTGCCTGTTAAAAATATTCACCCCCCTGGATGTTTTCATATTTTGTTATACAATATTGATTCACAGTGGATTTAATCTGTCTCTTGTAGAATTTGGGTGGTTCTGGAGGCAAAAGGATGACTTGCCTTATGCTAGATAGGTGGATCTTATAAAGCGGCACATTAGTGTGTATACGGTGTGTATAAAAAGTATTCACCCCCTTGGAAATGTTCATATTTTATCGTTATAAGCGACTGAATCAAAGTGGATTTAATTTGGCCATCTTGACACTGGTCCATAGAAAAAGACTCTTTAACGTCAAAGTGAAAACAGACCTCAGTAAAATGGTCTAAACTAATTACTAATGTAAAACACAAAGTGATCGGTCAAAAGTATTCACTTGATTCAAGTCAGTATTTAGACAGCCATGACAGCCTTGCATGCACAGGTCTCTACGAGCTTTGTACATCTGAACATTGCAATTTCTCCCCATTCACTTTGACAAAAGAGAACAGTTTTCTGCTGTTCAGTGTCAATATAGTCAAATTAAGACCACTGAGATTGAATGTTGTACCAGAATAAAATGTGAAAAAGGGTGGCTCTGTAAATGTATACCACCGCTCTAAAGGTGAATTTGAAAATGTTAAATATTTAGAATATTTCTCTGTTTTAAGATTGAGAATTCAAAAAAATCACCAATGCGTTTTAAAAGAGAGAGATTATGAAATTTCAATATTTGTACAGTGCACTCTATTTGAGATATCTCATTACTGACCAGTTTCCTGTTAAGAATAATCATATGAAATTTCATTAAAATCAGCGTATTGAGAAACCACGCCATTTCATGTGGACAGACAGGCAGACTGGATGGCCATAAAAGATACCTCACATTTTATGTGAACGCACCTAAACAAAATAAAAGAAGCAAGCCTTTAATTCATTGCATAAAGACAAAGTCCTGTTCAAGATGGAGGTTTAATTAATTAGCCTTTACTCTCACCATGAGTTACTGAGCAATTTATACAATGTTAAAAGAGGAAAGTATCCAACAAAGCATTTCATGTGCACAATACTAGAAGGAAGTTTGAGTTCCAGTTCACTGCTGTTTGCACATTAAAGTTCTTACTTGCATTGTCTTCAGAGACTTGTGACAGTTTAACAGTTCAAACAACAGGCACAAAAAAAGAAAATGAACACAACATCACATATTAAACACAACATACACAGCATAGGAAGCTAAATTAATGGCATAATAAATTATAAAAACAAGGACAGGAAAATGCAATTAAAAGAAGCAAAACTCTAAAAACATACTAATTTGATTTTTTTGCTCTTCAGGCCTATTATTTGGTCTGCACGGCTTTCCTTCACAATTTTATTAAGCATTCCGACTTGACAATGAAGCTCGACAGCACGCAAGGACACACAGATCTACGTTATGAGCTACACATGGATTGATATTCATTTTCTGTCTTACTGAATGCCCCTGCCCTCCACTCCCCTTATTAACAGTTACAAAGCAGGATCAAGGTAACCCTTTTGTGTATTCATAGCTGGCATTCATTTACTTTGAAAACTGGCATGCACGACTTTGTTGCCTGAAACCTGCATTGCAAAAATGTAAATATTAAAGCACTTGCTTTGAACGAGCTGAATGAGTCTAATCCACAATAATGACGTATGATGTAAAGAGGTGTAAAAGAGAAGCAGGCATGGAAAGCAACAAGGGTGTTACGTGGCACTGCCATGAAGCAGATTTGTTTTTCTGATCTTTTTCATACCAGTTTTGAGTGTGAAATATGTAGATTTCAGTTTATTTTTTGATTTCCAAATTTCCTTAAAGCAGTTGACATTTAGTTTGGTATTCCAGGGAGTAAAGGGAGTGCAGTTCGATGGCCCTTGAATTGCATCACTGCCTCCTGCAGATAATGTGGTCCTCTTGGCTTCCTCAGGCTATGAACTTCAACACGCATTGGGGCGGTTTGCCACCGAGTGTAAAATGGCAGGGATGAGGTTCAGCATCTTCAAATCTGTGGCCATGGTCCTCAGTTGGAAAAAGGTGGACCATCCTCTCTGACTGGGAGGTGACCCATACCAATAAGTACTGGTGAAGAAGGAGCTGATCCAGAAGGCGAATCTCTTGATTTACCAATTGAAAGAATGACCTTCTTTGGGTAATGACTGAATGAGTGAGGTTACGGGTGCAAGTAGCCGAAATCAGCTTTCTTGCTAGAGTGGCTGAGTTCTTCCTTAGAGATAGGATAAGAGATTTACAGATATCTGGGAGAGACTAAGAGTAGAGTCGTTGACCCTGCACATCTAGAGGAGCCAGTTGAGGTGGTTGACCCCCTTCTTCTGGACACCCACTGCACACCCAACCTACCTGAAAAGGGGTCTCTTTTTGAACTGCCTTTCCCAAGGTTTCTTCCATTTTTTCCCTACAAGGGTTTTTTTTTGTGGAGTTTTTCCTTGTCTTCGTAGAGAGTCAAAGCTGGGTGGCTGTCAAGAGACAGGGCCTGTTAAAGCCCATTGCAGCACTTGTGTAATTTTGGGCTATACAAAAAATAAATTGTATTGTGTATTGTATTGTATTGTTCAGACACCTGATATGGATGACCCCCTGACAACTACCTGTGGAAGCAATGACATTAGCTTTAGTTGCCCATGGTGACCCATCGCAAATCCTTCTACAAAATGTTGCATGACCTTCTGCATGACCCTTTCCCATGCGGTACTATTGTGATTCACGAAAGTCAGACATGATGCAAAATGGAGTGTGCCTCACAGTTTAAGAACCAATGGTTTAAACAAATTATAAATAAAACGTTTTTAGACAGAACTGTCTAAACATAATCATAAATAAAAAATACTGATTCCATTAGTATCCATCCCATTTTTAATTTTTTTTTACGACATGTCTGAGCAGACTCCTCTGCTGAGTCCACTCTAGAGTGCATTGAATTATTTGACAGGGGTCAACCTATGTATACTGACAGCATTTCCCATGCATTCAGAATAAATGCTGCAGTTGTTATACAATTGGTTAGGACAGCTCCGAACACCACGAAGGGAGAGGAACATTTAAAGCAAATCTGGGAGAGGTTATTAAAAAGTGCTAGTTGCAGTTGCAGACGTGAAGAAGACATTTTTCAAATCTCTGAAAAATCCCCTAGAGTATAGAAAAAAGATTAAATGGAAATGGAGAAAATATGGCTCAGTCTTGAATTTGTGTAGGGCAGTCCCAGCAGAGTCACACATGCAGCCGGGAAGTCTCCATCATGTCAGCTGCTTGAGTTTCGATAACTTGTGCTGGGGATTTGTTTTGTATTCTGCAGTGGCTATTAGACACAGAAAAGAGGAAAAGATACAAGCTGAAATAACCTGTCTCAAGGTAAGTTTGAAAAGTAAATTCATCAGTAAATAAGGCTGCACAGATTGTTTCTCTGTTTGAAGGTAGCTCATTTCGATAATTTGCTGATACAAATATAAATGGGAGTTTTGTGTTTTTTTTTAATTACCAGAATATTTAAAGCACACTCTCTGCAAAAGGAAGTTTTCTGTCAAATTTCCCTGACAAATAAGTGTAACATATTTCAACAAAATTGGTCTACTGGGATGGGAAATAAGGGAATGATTGTATTTCTGATTGAACAGACATTTAAATCTTTTAATTTTGTTATAGTAAAAGTAATGTTTGATTGTCATATTATATATTTTTCTGTAATGCTGAAAACAAATAATACTAAAAAAAGAATCCACTAGATATTTCACAGACAGATGGACAGACATGATGATGACAATAGGTGCTTTTGCATCTTATGTGAACACACCTAAATGACTGCCTACCATGCCATTCAACTGTCAGTGAAACAAAAGAATATATATATATTGTAGCAAAAAGGCGCTATATAGGTGCCTGACCCATCACAGACTCACACCGGAAGCACGTATAAAAACAAAAACACTTTTATTTTTCTTCACCTGTGGGGCACGTCTTCCCCATGTCCCACAGGCACAACACAGTCCCAAAGCAGACAAAAACACCAACACACACAGTTCTCTTTTGCACCACAACTCCTCCTCCAAGCTTCGTCCTCCTCCTCCCGACTCTGGCCATTGAGTGGTGGCTGCTGGCCCCTTTTATAGTCCACCTGGAAGTGCTCCAGGTGGTTGACTGTCGAGTTCTGGCTGCACTTCCGGGTGTGGCGAATACACTGCCCATAAGCACTCAAGAGTCCCAGCTGCAGCACCCCCTGGTGGCGCTTGCGGGACCCAACACGGTTGCAACTAACTTCAATTCCCATGGAGCCCTGCAGGAAACCGAGGCACCGCTCCAACCCAGGGGGGCTGCCATCTAGCGTCCGGGGAAGGTATTGCACAGTCCATGGTTGCTCCCACTGAACATATAGCGAAGGGACGTCCTGGCCGGGCATGGACCCCGGCCGTCCGCCACAATATATTATATACTAGCAAAATACCCGCGCTTCGCAGCTGAGAAGTACTGTGTTAAAGAAGTTATGAAAAAAGAAAAGGAAACATTTTAAAAATAACATATCCTGATTGTCAATGTAATTGTTTTGTGACTGTTGAGTGGACAATGACGGACGGAACTCCGCCTCACACGGCGACCGAGCTGCAGGCTATGGCCGGTATATGTGCAAATAAGTAGGTTCCAGTTATGACCGTTACGCATAGAATTTCTAAATGAAACCTGCCCAACTTTTGTAAGTAAGCTGTAAGGAATGAGCCTACCAAATTTCAGCCTTCTACCTACACGGGAAGTTGGAGAATTAGTGATGAGTCAGTGAGTGAGTGAGTCAGTCAGTGAGGGCTTTGCCTTTTATTAGTGTATATTATATATATATATATATATATATATATATATATATATATATATATATATATATATATTTCTTTTAAGTCTGAATCGCAATCTGATTATTAGGTGGTTACCTACCAGGTAACACTTGGGTTTGGTCAGCCAGTTGGCAAACATCCGCCATCCGCCATGTCCTTTCAGTTGTGAGAAGCAGCCGACCAACCACAAGCGTTACCTGATAGGTAACCACCTAATAATCAGATTGCGATTCAGACAAAAGAATCTAATACTCTGATCTTCACCCTGCTAAATAAGGGTTTCCATGGTGCAGCATCAGAGGCTTCGCCTCAGGCGCTGACATCTAAGGTTCAATCCCTACAAGGGGATGCAAAAGTGCACACACCTGATGAGCCCCAATAAGTGCAAAACATGAGTCGTGTACTCTTTGTATTATTTGGCAAATACTGTACTATATATATATATATTGTGGCAAATGGCCGGGACCCTTGCCCGGCCAGGATGCTTCCACTCTGGAAGGACGAGGGGAGCAATCCTATTCAAAGAGTTACCTTCCCCGGACAGCTGGATGGTAGCCCCCCTGGGTTGAAGTGGTGCCTCGGACTCCCGCAGGGCTTCATGGGAGTTGGAGGTGGTTACAGCCCAGTTGGGATCCGAGGGTGCCGCCAGGGGGTGCTGTAACAGCTGCTGAGCCCTCTTGGGCGGGTTCTCTGCCACACCCGGGAGTGCTGCTGGAAGTAGGTCAATGAGCACCTGCAGCACTTCTGGGGGGTGTTATAAAAGGAGCCAGCAGTCGTTACTCCAGGACCCAGAGTCGGGAGAAGAGGGACTAAGCTTGCCAGAGAGGAGAAGAGGAAAAGAAGAAGAAAAGGAAAAGAGAAAATATTGTTTGTGCTGTGTTTGGGACTGTGTTGTTGTGCTTGTGGGAAAGGGGAAGACGTTTTCCACAAGGGGGAAAAATGAAAATAAAAGCCATGTGCCCTACATCTGTCTGTGTCAGGGCTGGCCTTTACAATATGAAGACATTTATGAGGAGAAAAGAGATGACGCAGGAGCGGGGCAGTTAAACTGGTTGCAGAAGAGATTGAACTCACTTGCTTTCTCCACCTGGCAGTCTGCTGTACAGCTGTTCTTTTTCTTATAGTCTGTGATGATCTTCATACCATCCCACACCTCCCTGATGTTATTTTGCTGCAGCTTGTACTCTACCTTTTTCTTGTAGGACTCCTTAGCCTCTCTTAATGTAACCTTAAGTTCCTTCTGCACAGCTCTGCCTGGTCCTTGTTTCTGAAAGCTTCCATCTTCTTGTTAAGAAGGCCCTTAACATCACTGGTAATCCAGGGCTTATTATTAGCAAAGCAGAGTAAAGCTTTAACAGGAACAACAGTGTCCATACAGAAGTTCAGATAGTCTGTCATACAGTTTGTAATCCCCTCAATATCCTCTCCTTGTGGTTCCTGCAGAACGAACACTCCAGTCAGTTGACTCAAAGCAGTCCCTAAGAGCATTTTCACTTCCAGGAGACCATTTCCTGGAGGAGTGCGTGGTTATGGGTTGTCTTTGAACTAGAGGCTTGTACGGAGGGTGTAGGTAAACAAGATTATGATCAGATACCCCCCTGTAGGGGAGGGGAATAGCTTGGTAAGCATCCTTCACATTTGCATACAGAAGGTCAATTGTCCTATTCTTTCTGGTAGGACAATCAACATACTGAAAGAAGGAAGTCAGAGTCAGGTCCAGTGTAATGTGATTGAAGGCACCAGAAATGGCAATGAAAGCCTCTGTGTGTTGCATCTGGAGTCTCGCGACGGTGGCGACTATGATATCACACACCGTCTGCCCGTGGAGGAATGTAAACAACAACTACAATGGTGTGAGAAAACTCCCTGGGCATGTAGTATGGACAGTCACTCACCGCTAACAGTCCAATGTCCCGACAACAGATTGTTTCCTTAACTGTTACATGCCCCGTGTTACACCATCTGATGTTTACAAACAGTGCAAGTTCCCCACCTTTACTTTTGCAACAGTGTTTTGTGTTCCTGTCGGCTCTTATGACTGTGAAACCCAGAATGTCCATGCTAGCAATGGAAATGTTTTTGGTTAGCCATGAGTCCGTCAGACACAACAAAATGCATTCCTGATAGACCCGATGGTTTTTAACTACTGCTGCTAGTTAAATTTATATGTCCATTTGCAGCAGTAATAGTAAAGGATTGCATACATGAATAGAGTCATTATGTTTGAGTAAAATGCATAAAATTACTGATAGCGAAATAGTATAGGCTTGTTTCTCTTCTTTGGCAACAGTGCATTAATACAGTGCAGTGTATTAATGATGACAAAAGGCAAGGAAAAAAAACAAGAACAATCTCCTACACTACAGCCAAGTCCAAAAGGTGAGGATTATCATAGACGTGTTTGTAGCAAACCAGAAAAATATTCTTTGGTAAAATTTTCAGTGAGTAATAATCCTTATTAAATGAATTACTATAAGACCTACATCTCGAATAGTAACTGTAGAGCATATGACATCATGAAAACAACCATTAAGAAGGATATTAGGGAAGCTAAAAGGCAGAGAGATAAATATTGCGGAAAGATGACCCAAAGATATTCTGTCAGCATTTTAGTAGCAATAGAACACTCAAGGGGGAGATGAAGTGTATCAGGAATAGTAAATGGGAATCAGAACATACAGACAGGGAAATAACAAATGCTCTACACTTCCATTTTTCTGAAGTTTTTACAAGTGAGGAAGTCGATAACCTCCCAGCGGTAACAATGACTACTAAAGAGTTACTGAGTGATTTGGAAATTGTACAGGGAGAAATGCTGCTTAGATTAAATACGCCGAAATCTAACAAATCACCACGTCCAGTAAAAAAATATTCTTAAGTGCTAAAGTAAGTACATAAAGTAAAGCAAACCCTTGACACATATTATCAGAAGGTCATTGTGTTCTGGTGAAATTCCTAAGGACTGAAAAAGAGCAAACATTATTCCATTATATAAAAAGGGTAACCAGACAGGTCCAAGCAACTATAGGCCAGTAAGCCTAATGTGCATCACAAGTAAATTAATGCAAGGAATTATTAAGGAAATGATTGAGCAACACATGGCAAGAACAGGAATTTTACTGAACAGTGAGCATAGGCTCAGATGGGGAGCTCATGTTTTACCAACATATTGGAGTTCTAAATCAAAGCAACAAAAAGATATGAACAGAGTGGTGCATACTATATTTTTTATATTGTTTTTCATATGCATGTGATAAGGTGTCACATGAGAGGTTGTTCAACAAACTAAAAGAAGTGGAAGTTCATGGTGATGTCTGTAGATGAGTGCAAAATTGAATCAGAGACAAGAAGCAGAGGGTGATGGTGCAAGGAACCTTATCAGAATCAGCAGATGTTAAGAGTGGTATCCATCAGGGGTCAGTACTAGGGCTGCTTCTAGTTTTAATTTTTTATTTCTTCACCACTATGGCTTGGTATGGGTCACCTGGGGACAAATAAAGCTCTATCTATCTATCTATCTTTCGTAACACATATGCGCATGGGTGGCAGCTAAAGGGCTCAAATGAGGGCAATTCCACGGCAGTGCAGGGGATGGCTGAGTGCACTAACCCTTTCTCTCTTTCATCTGCAGACCAGTTATGGGAAATTCTGCATGGCACCGATGATGTCACTTCCTGTTCCTGCCCCAATGACCTTATTTCCTTTTCCAAGTCTACCGACCTCACTTCCTTTGCCTGATCATAAAATCGCCATCTTGTTTCTTACAAATCAGTTCTGTTTTGAACTCAGTGACTACAGTTGCTCATACCTTTTTGCATTTTTGACTTCAACCTACATTATATGGTGCAGCTACCCCAAACCTTTTTGTGGCATTTTGTCTGTTCTTTTGACACTATCTATATATAAAGTGATCTGGAAAGGAAAACAATCAATGAACGTTACGTTTGCAGGTGATACCATGATAGGTGGATTGGCAGGTAATCTAGAATCTCCTGAATCATTACAAAGGGACATGGACAGCAGAAAGGATTGGGCAGAATTGTGAAACTTGTAAGTACACCTTATGAGAAGGATGTAGGAGTTATAGTGGACTCAGCACTATCAACTGCCAGACGATGTTCAGAACCCATATTAACAAAAGGTAACTTTATAGTTATAGAATCCATCATTTTCTGTTTTCTGTTTGTAATTCATTTACAAGGATGTGAAGAATTTTGTTTTACCATTATAGAGTTTTGATGGACATTAATGGGAATTAATCTCAATTCTATGTATTAAGATTCTATTAACAGAGAAAAAATATAAATTCTTTAGGGCATCTGAAAATAAAATACCTTTGATAAACAATGTCTTTCTGTTATTATATTCAGTATAGAAGTCTCATAATTCAGTAAATGCCTGGCATGTACCATGCAAAGAGGATAAATCAACGAATGTGCGTCAAGTCCCCTCATATATCAGTTCCACAGAACTAAAATCCCACCAGAATCATCTTAATAAGTCAATCATTTGCCTGTGGAATTCAAAGCAAGGCCTATATTTAAATGACAAGTGGCATTATATAAAATGTCACCTCTAAGCTCAAGGACAAAGAATTATTGTTAACATTATAGTACAGCAGTATACTAGATTAATGGAAGAATAATGGCAAACTTAAGCTTGAATTTGTAGCTAAAACTAACACAGTATTTATTTAAAGTGGACTGTACTGAAATCATTAAAAAAACTGATATCTTGAATTAAAGTTTATATTTTAACAAGAAACACAAAACTGGACAATATGATACAAAATAGTAGATCATGTGTATTTTAAAAGCAGAATATGTGATTTGATAGCGTTAATAATAATACTGCTTTAAAAGGTATTAAAATGGTTATTTATTTCTTAAAACATCACAAATTGTTTGGAATGCACAAGGTAGCAGCAGCTTTTAAATGGAGATGGAGATCAGGAGACCTAAACTAAAATGATCAGGCAAACTAGCTCAGCAGGTGAAACAAGAATCAAAGTCAGAAAATGGAAAAACAAAAATCAACAAATGGATAACAAAACCACATAACCAGAGCCAAATTACAATACGTTAATCTTAGTCAAAACGCAGAGCAAGAATTTTGTAAGTAGAGATTAAGAAAAAAACATAATTGCAAGCAAAGATCTTGGGGTGAATCCAATTGTGGACAAATGGGAACTTAATGACACTGACCTTTATAGCTATGACTCAATGATGCTATGTGTCACATGGTTTAACATAGCAACCAATCAGAAAAATACAAAAAACAAAGTGATGTTGGGGGAGATACATCAATTAGTAACTGAAGAGAGCGAAGTGCTACTTAGATTCAACAGGCTGAAATCAAACAAATCCCTAGGAGCAGAAAATATTTACCCTCAAGCTCTTAAGGAGGTTAGTGACTACAGATATAAACCCTTGACACATATTTTTAGGAAGTCACTGTGCACTGGGCAAATTCCAAAAAACTAGAAAATGTCAAATATTACCCCATTATATAAAAAGGGTAATCTTGCAGATCCAAGCAACTATAGGCTAGTAAGCTTAACGTGCATCACAGGTAAATTAATGGAATGTATTATTAAGGACTAGCTGTTCCCCACGGCTCCACAATCATAGTAGTGAAACAGGACAAACTTTGAAAATCAATAAAAAAAATTTTTAAAATGTAATAAATTTGTAGACGAATGTATATTGATAGCGTTCGTATCTGAGGGACTCTTGATAAAGGTTGGGCATCAAACTAAAAGAAGTGGGAGTTCAGGGTGATGTTTTTAGATGGATGCAAAACTGGCTTTGTCACAAGAAGCAGTTATGATACTAGGAACCTTATCAGAACTGGCTGATGTTCAGTGTGGTGTTCCACAAGGGTCACTGCTAGGGCTGGTACTATTTTTGATATATATAAATGATTTAATGATGATGATTTAACTTTAATGTCATGATTAGGAATACAAGCTAGTTAAGTCTGCAGATAATACTAAAATAAGTGACTTGACAGATAATCTGGAATCTGTTGAATCATTTTAGAGGGACTTGGATGGCATACAGGCTTGGGCAGATTTGTGGCAGATGAAATTTTATGTCAGTAAATGTAAAGTAATACATGTAAGAAGTAAAAATGTTACGTTTGAATACACAATGGGAGGTCTGAAAATCGAAAGTACACCTTATGAGGAGGATTTAGGAGTCAGAGTGGACTCGACACTATCAACTTTCAGAAGCCATTAAGAAGGCTAACAGAATGTTAGGTTATATAGCGCCTTGATGCATAGAATACAAGTATTTTGAGGCCACATCTGGAGTCCTGTGTGCAGTATTGGTCTCCAGGCTAAAAAAGGACATAGCAGTGCTGAAAAAAATCCAGAGAAGAGCGACTAGGCTGATTCCAGGGCTTCAGGGGATAAGTTATGAGGAAAGATTAAAAGAGTTAAGCCTTTACAGTTTAGCAAAAGAAAATTAAGACAACAACTTCTACTCAACTCCTCCTGCTCCACTCCTGCTTGCTGCAATCACTCCATGACCTGAAACGTCTTCATCTTGAAGCCTCCCTCCAGTCCGAAATATCCTCACCACTGTGCTGGAATCTCTTGTAATGATGTTGTGTTCTCTCTACGCACACTTTTCAAAGATCTGAAAACTCTTTTAATTGAACATGTTCTTCCAGATGATGACTGGACAAATTTTGCCATTAGTTGTAGTTGCAATGTTTTGGCACAAGTGTCTCAAAAAAAAAAAAGACACTGCCCAGTTAGTAACAGGTAAGAATAAAAATAAAAGAGTAACCTTGAAGATGCTATTGCGAATCAAAGATGACAGCGGTGCAACATTGGCATCTGCATGGACAATTACTCTCTACTCAAAAATAGGTTTCTTGGACTAGAATTCAACTACACTCCATTAAGAACACATGTTAATAACAAACCTGTAAAATTGATACAGAAGAATAGTGAGAGAGATATTTAAAGAAGTACAGGAAAGGCGGATGAAGTGGTATGGACATGTGATGAGGAGAGACAATAAATATGTGGGCAAGAGAGTGATGGGAATGAAAATACAAGGGAAGAGAAAGCGAGGGAGGCCAAAGTGGAGGTGAATGGATAAAGTAAAAGAAAATCTGAAGGAAAAGTGCTTGACTGGCGAGGACGTTCAGGACCGAGCAGTTTGGGGAAAGATGATGAAGAAGAAGAAAAATCCTTTCAAGTATATGTTATTTAAAGGCTATTGAAGTGCCACAATATAAATGTGCAGTTTGTTTATATGCCAAAGTGAACCATTTTCTTAAAGGGAAAAGAACTCCTCGCTTAAAATTTCTGTATATTCTTTAGACTCGCTTTGCGCTATTTACATAAACATTTTAATCTGTTCATTCAAATAAAAAAAAGTCATACTCAATTAAAATACTGTTAAATGAATACTGTAGTGCAGTAGTACCTTGTGTTATCACCCAGACAGCACGTCATATTGTTAATTTTTTTGAATAAGGTAAGTGCTCAACTGCCATATTCCTACTTCAATGCCAAAGGATTATTATTGAAAACTGGCTGCAATCCAGAACTCTGAAATGCTAATTCAGCAATGGTTCATTTATATGTTAATATTTTTCAAAGAAATACATGTAGTAAAAAATAAATCTAGTAACTGTACATGAAATTTATGTTAAGAAGCATTTGTTAGCTGTAGACAGTTGTTAAACTGGTCCTTGGTATGAACCTCTTGAGTTGCTCTGCTCTACATCGTTATCCCTCTTCCTTAGCCTTTCACCATGGGCAAGAGTAACAATGACAGGCAACAGAACCCACAGCACCCAAACAACTCTGGCATGACTCTTGTAAAACAAAACATCTTCCAGAAAGTGCACCTCTGCCAGGTCTCAGCCCTACATGGGCAGCATAGTCCCACCTTTCAGAGCTAGGGATCATTTATTACCATCTTCTAGCTGTAAGGTTTTTTGGTTTCTTCTAAGCCATTATCACACACAAGCATTGGGAGTACCTTCAAGGCTCTAACAAGGTAAGAATGGTTCCCACCCTGGGAGGGGTTTTGAAGTCACTAACTCCTTTTCCTCTTTCATTCACTGAATGAAGGACAAATCACGAGCAGAACTCTGATATCACTTCCAACAGCAACCCATTAGCCCCTTCTACTCTGACAGGCATTTAAGAGACGGTAAGACAGGAAGTCAAAGGTCAGTCCATGTTTGCCAAACATCCCATCAAAAAAGGTCATGACCATCTCAGATAAACAACCAAGAGAAATATCTGTGGTACTGAAACTGTTAGTATTTTAAAAAGGTTTTGGTGGAGATATTGGGAAATTGAGCCAACTAAATAGACTTAATAGACAAAAGGCTCCTTGTTTAATATATTGTTGAAAATTTTTTACCTTTCTTACAAATCACACTCACTTTAAGTATACATTCATGAATGTTAATGAGTATAAGTACCAGTTTCCTTTAATAAACACTTAATAGGAGAATTATAAGTGAAAGCTTAAGAGTTGCTGGGCCATGGATATGCAATAGAATGTACCCTCCCCTTTAGGGGATTAGGACTATTGTTAAAGTTCAAAATAGTCCTTTTTCTCCTGGGAACTATGGCCACACAGGGTGTGCTAAAAGTCTAGATATGCAAGAACACGACTAGGTAGTCATATGGTTCCCATAAGTTACCACACTTCTAAACAAATAGCTTATAAGATGACATATTCATCTTCTAAAACAAAGGCAACATCTAAACTCGTCACTGATGCTTATCTAACCCACAGGAATCATTTTCCAGATACAAAGAATCAAAAAAATATATTAAAAAGCAGAACTGCAAGAGGTTTGGTTTATTGTTTCCAGCTTAGCTTTTCAAAACTGTGACAAGTGGAACCAGAATACAATTTTTATGACTCGAGTGTTTGGTATTCTAGTTTGTGAACCAACTATCAGTGGAGGTCTTGAGGTCTGGAATGGAAACTGTGCCTTAGCTAAATGTTGTTTTATAGGTTTATGATTAAAGTAAATGAAATATAGAGGTCTATGCCCTTTCTGGCACCTACCAGTCCTGTGATAGATGTCTAATTTCTCTTTTTCTTCTCTATTAATTCTGTAGACGGGTGCCACTCAAACACAGTAGTTACCAGAACATTGACTTTCAAATGTCTGTCTGCAGACGGATGTCATCAACCAGTATATTAACTCATGAGAGACCTGTCTTTACATAAGCAAGTACAGCATCTGTACAGTGGTACTGAAGATGGAACAGGGGACTCGTTCACAGTTTCTTAATGGCGGGTTCAGAAAATGTAGCCAAATGCTTCAAGAAAAATGGCACAACCAATTTCAGGCTATTTTCAGAATGGATTCCCAACTCACCTCTCAGAGTCCTCTCTGCCCAGGGTGTGCTGCTGCTGTTGTTGTTGCTGCTGTTGTTGTGCTGTCTTCCCCAGTGGTGCGGCACCTCTGGATTCCCCACCTTCGATATCCTGATCCAGTGAGGAAGAGGTGCTACCTTCACGGCTCACATTGCTGTTCCTGCCAGGGCTGTTATCGGTAGAGGCCCTCGGGGAGTCGGTATTCTGTTTCAGCGTTTGCAGCTTGGCCAATGGAATTATGTCACAGTTCTGCGGCCGGTGCCACACGGTACGTTGGGTGGTGGCATTGTAGTAATAGAATCGAGAGGTGTTTGGGTCAAAGAGTTCCCACCACTGGTTATCACTGGTGCGCTTGATCCGTACACCAGCTGGAGGGTCCCATACACATTCCCCAGTCAGGAGATTGGCATACATCCTCTCCCGGGTGCGAGGCTCTATAATTTCCACCCACTCCAGCCTGCAAAAATGAAGAAGAACGGAAAGTGTTAAACGGTGATTTTTCTTTTACCAAAGATTCCAAATAGCATAACTTTAACCATTTAACAAATGATACTAAGAAAAAAAAACCACCAAGGCCTCCAATACAGCAATGTCTCAACAAGCTTCACTTTATACCAGCTACTGGGACAGCCTGTCAAAAAGGTTCCTCTCATTATTAAATTATAATGAACACTGGTGCATTTCAAAGGCATTCTATAACTTAAATCTTCAAACTGTTTATCAGGGTGGTGCCAGTATTGGGTCTAGGTGGGTCCAAGTCGCTCAAGTTTCATCACTGGCCATCTCTAAAGCTTAAACTTTTTTTCTTCCCTCAAATGAAAATGAGCCTATTCTACATACATATATTTTAATACACATCTCCCTTGATTAAAATATCAGTCAATTATAAACTTACACAGCAAAATCACCAGTGTTAACTTTATCATAAGAGAAGTTCCTCTAACTCTTTGGAAAGCACACATATGGATGGCAGTTATATAGAGTACACCTGTTTAGCAAGGTTTAGAAAATAAGACTGACTTAAAATCACTAAAAACACGTCATGTTAACAGGAGGCTATCAAATACTAACAACTACTCCCTTTGAGCTCCACCAGATTGATTCAGATAATTCACCGAAAAGAGTCATTCAAAAAGAACAAATTGCTCGCGAATCACCCATCACTACTGATGGCCTAGGTCTTGTTGGAGGGAAACGTGAACAATATTTTGACAAACGGCCCTTTTACATTTCATTAGAGAAAGGAAATAAACAGAAGATCAAAATGTGCCAGAGTTAGATGCTGGCACTGAAAATTTCAGTCATGCCCCAATGGTATTCTGCCCAGAGGGTAAGAGAAAAAGAGAACGGGAAAAAATGACAGAGAAAAAAAATAGAAATGAAACAAGGGTCTGAACCAGGAGAACAAAAACCGCGAGACAAAGACAAAAATGATTTCAAATTTCAAAGTCAGTAACACTAATTAATGAAATTAAAACACAAATAGTCGGATAAGGAAGTGAACCTAGAATGACCCTTTTATCATGATGAGTAATGACCTCTGATGCCACACCCCTTACTGGGCAAAACTGGGAAATTTAGTGCAGCTGAACAAAAAACAAAATGGCTGCGAAAAATGTTACAAATCAAAAATTAAGTTTAAAACAAAGTATTGAGTCAAAAAACAAACAATTTCATCTGAGTGTTGAAAACCTTTATAATGATACGCAGCTCAATAATACGGCCTGTTAATAATTTACAAAAAGTCCTAGGACCCTAATACAGTAATCCCTCGCTATATCGCGCTTCGACTTTCGCGGCTTCACTCTATCGCGGATTTTAAATGTAAGCACATCTAAATATATATCATGGATTTTTCGCTGGTTCGCCGCAATGGGTCTTTTAATTTAGGTTACATGCTTCCTCAGTTTGATTGCCCAGTTGATTTCATACAAGGGACGCTATTGGCGGATGGCTTAGAAGCTACCCAATCAGAGCATGTATTACATATTAACTAAAACTCCTCAATGATATAAGATATGCTTCCCGCGTGGCGCTTGTTTTGTTTGCTTCTCTGTCTCTCTCACTCTCTGCCTGACGGAGGGGGTGTGAGCAGAGGGGCTGTTTGCACAGAGGACACAGACGCTCCTCTACAAAATGCCGCTTTATCGCGGTGCTTCTGTATACTTAAAAGCACGTATTGATTTTTTGATTGTTTGCTTTTCTCTCGCTCTCTCTCTCTGACATTCTCTGCTCCTGACGGTGCTCTTTTGAAGATAAGATATGTTTGCATTCTTTTAATTGTGAGAAAGAACTGTCATCTCTGTCTTGTCATGGAGCACAGTTTAAACGTTTGGCTAAAGGGTGTTATTTCATGTCTAGAGGGCTCTAATAATGTTAACAGGGTGGGAGAGTTTATAAGGGCTTAAAATATATAAAAATAACCATACAAACATATAGTTTCTACTTCGCGGATTTTCACCTATCGCGGGGGGGGTCTGGAACGCAACCCCCGCGATCGAGGAGGGATTACTGTAAATGGTGGGTGAAAACCTCTCTGCTAGCTGTGTTCACTTTATCGATGGATGTGCTACCAACGCTTTCACTGAGTGTGCTCAAAAATTTACAGCCACCCATGCGCCAAATGCGGAAGGATTGGCCAGGTCACAGGTTTGTCTAATATCCACCAACTTAATCGGTACTAATGTTTCCAACTTCTGTTACAATTGGTAAGGCCCGCAGCTTTGCGGCTCTTTAAAATAACTGAGTAACAATACATGACTGGAATACAGGATACCAAAAAATGCAATTTTGACATTTTTGTAATAATCTAGTGAAGGATAGATTCACTTGGGTGTTTGGAGTCTGGAAACACATGTATCGGATACACAAACTACAAGGGATGCAAAAGGGCAATTGGACAGTTATATGATGCTATACTGGTTAAACTTATAACGAATATTATTTGGCTATTTGTGCCTTGTGATGAGGTGGTATGACTTATGTATCACCAAAAGGTTGGCGGTCAATTTATCTTCACCATTTGTAAGAGCATTTGTAAGCAGATTTAAATTAGTGCTAAGAAAACCAGTCAAAATAGATGTGCAAAAAAGCTATGTAATGTTATTTTTTAATGAAATTTTAACAGTTAAAAAATAAACATTAGAGGCAGCACAATGGCGCAGTGGGTAGCGCTGCTGGCTTGCAGTTAGGAGACTCAGGTTTGCTTCCTGGGTCCTCCCTGCATGGAGTTTGCATGTTCTCCCCGTGTCTGCGTGGGTTTCCTCCCACAGTCCAAAGACATGCAGGTTAGGTGCACTGGCGATTCTAAATTGTCCCTAGTGTGTGCGTGTGTGTGTGCCCTGTGGTGGGCTGGTGCCCTGCCCAGGGTTTGTTTCCTGCCTTGCGCCCTGTGTTGGCTGGGATTCTCTCCAGCGGACCCCCATGAACCTGTAGTTAGGATATAGCGGGTTGGATAATGGATGGATGGAAAATAAACATTAGGTCCATTTGTGACAAATTTAGGCCCACCCTTATATGAAATCCTGGCGCTGCTACTGCTATGTACCATCCATTTATCAATGCATGCATCTGTGAACGGTATAGTAATCCACGGGAAGAGGTTGGCTAGTTAACAAGTAGCCAGTTGACAATGCATTGCTGGAATTTCATTTGGAAATTTTGGCAAAGAGTATTCAAGAAGCAACGTAGGATGCAGTTCATTGCACAAATATTGTCACAAAGAGGAAGGCTACATCACGATTTGCCAAAGTTGAGTGAGGTGCGTTGTCTGACTTTATCATGGTCCAACCGGTGTCTTGCAATGTGCCGTCACATGTAGGTCATTTACTAGTTAGCGCTCCTGTTCTATGATAAGAAAAGAATCAAGCACTGAGTGCACAATTGTCTCCTATGAATGAGCAGCAGAAATACGTGTTCTAGCAGGTTACTTGCTGTGGCCGGAGTATTCGTAAAGGCGAATAATTGTTTTTAAAAGAATGGAATTTGGACCTTCCAATAATCGTATTGATTTCTATGCAAACCCTGATCATGAAAGTCACTGGGTTCAAGGTTTGATTGACATTTTTGCCAGGCCGGACAAGGAGAACTGAATTTGATGCAGCTCCTGCTGCTTTCACCTAGCCCTTCTCTCCTGCTGGTGGTCCCGGTTCTAGACCAGCAATTTCAACTGTGTGCTGCATTTGGTTTTGAACTGCAGAGCGGGTGTTATCGGGGGACAAAGCTCTGTGTTTCACTGCTTAGCAGTGCGCTGGCACCCATTACTTAACGGGGGTCTCCAATTCCCCAAACCCCGCTATAGTTGATTGTGTGTCATTTCCTCATGGTGCTTAATGCTTCATGGGATACCCGAACCAATAGAGTTAAAAGCTTATTTTTTAGTTCAATTTGTTCACCTGCAGTACTGTATGTGGTTCAATTCATGAAATTAGAAATTTGGCTTCTTTATCTTCAAATATGATATTACTTTTGTAGGGGCAGCAAACATAAACCAAACATGTTCTTGTAGTGATTAATTCACCTAATGTGTTAACAGCCTCTAATGTCGAAAATGTATGATCTGATATATAGTGGACAATAGAAATAAACTGAATTATCACTTGGGCGGCACGGTGGCGCAGTGGGTAGCGTTGCTGCCTCGCAGTTAGGAGACCCGGGTTCGCTTCCCGGGTCCTCCCTGCGTGGAGTTTGCATGTTCTCCCCGTGTCTGCGTGGGTTTCCTCCCAAAGACATGCCGGTTAGGTGGATTGGCGATTCTAAATTGGCCCTAGTGTGTGTTTGTGTGTGTCCTGCGGTGGGTTGGCACCCTGCCCAGGATTGGTTCCTGCCTTGTGCCTTGTGTTGGCCGGGATTGGCTCCAGCAGACCCCCGTGACCCTGTATTCAGATTCAGCGGGTTAGAAAATGGATGGATCTTCAAATATGATATTACTTTTGTAGGGGCAGCAAACATAAACCAAACATGTTCTTGTAGTGATTAATTCACCTAATGTGTTAACAGCCTCTAATGTCGAAAATGTATGATCTGATATATAGTGGACAATAGAAATAAACTGAATTATCACTTGGGCGGCACGGTGGCGCAGTGGGTAGCGTTGCTGCCTCGCAGTTAGGAGACTGCATGGGTTTCCTCTGGGTACTCCGGTTTCCTCCCACGGTTCAAAGACATGCAGGTTAGGTGGACTGGTGATTTTAAATTATGCTTGGTGTCTGTGTGTGTGTGTGCGTGCGCGCTGTGGTGAGCTGGCACCCTGCCTGGGGTTTGTTTCCTGACTTGGGCCCTGATAGATTGGCTCCAGCAGACCCCTGTGACCCTGTAGTTAGGATATAGCGGGATGGATAATGGATGGATGAATTATCACTCCATATTCTCTCATAATGCACATATCTACACAAGGCTAATTATGTGAGTATATGCCAATCATTGTTATAATTTAATTGCACATCTACTGCTGACTGGCATGTTGTTTCAGGACTGAATCCTGTCCCAGAGACCCAAAGTTGAAAAATAAGGTTTCAGAAACAATTAAGTTAACATTTTAACACAATTGAATGCAAAATGGTCCAAGGTGAGGAGTGAATGCTTCTTATAGGTAACTAAAAAGAGTTTCATTGATATGTACAGTACTAGTAGTAGATCTATAGGAGTGTGTACATGGAAGTAGGTAGGCAAACACTGCCATTGCTATGGTAGCCTGCAAAAGCATGTAAGAAGGCATTCTCTGGTAACTTACAATCGCTTGTGCAAAGGGCATGCTGGCATGAACGACTTAAAAATGAAAATAAAGCACAATATCACAAACAAGCCCCGGCATTGGGGTGACGCTTCTTGTGTTGTGACATAGTGAAGCAAAGGCACAAACTGTTTGCTTGAGTAAATTGAGCTGAATGTCTAGTCAGTAGTTCAAGTAAATATTCTGTGATATAATATTCACAAATCACTCTTTGGTTCTCATCAAGATACAAACTCCAGACAGACCACTCACGTACCCAGCAATGCGTCACTTGGCATCGACCAGTAATGCATTCCCCTTATAAACCATTAAATACAAATACAAGTCAATAAATCCAAAAACCAGTGGGATATCTCACCTTGAGCAGCTGACACATTAACGCCACGTGTGTTTCCTCAAACTGAGCACAAACCAAAACGCTTCCCAGCCACTGCAGCTTTGACAGCAGTGAGAGAGGCAGAGAGAGGGGGTGATGCTGCAGGAATGACTGCAGCAAAGCAATGCCGAAAAGTACAAGCCGTGTTAGCGGATGCTCCCCTGCACTACCCTTTGGACTAAAGCCCACCCAGCTCAAAGTGGAAAAGCCTCCTTTTTCAAAACACCAAAGTTATGAAGTACAGATGGAAGATTAGTCCATTGGGATTTTAAAGAATACTATGAATGGAGGCCATCCTCTACCTACATGATTCTCTAGACATCAAAAAAATTCCTGCTATTAAAAACAAAAAAAGTTTTACATATGAGATGAGACCACTCATATACTCTTCATCTATTAACTAAATCATTTCGGGATTATTTAAAAAAAAATGTTATGGTTCCTGGCTTAAGTATATTGAAATCTGACAAAAAAAAGACAGCCAGATGCAATCAAAAAAGAAAAAAAATAGGTTTCAGTCTCAAAGCACAAACGTGGAGACGTCTTACACTACACTCAGTGCATTTTCTATGTACATGTTTAAGTATGTACAGTATATCAGCAGATCTTCTGAGGTTCCACATCATTAATAACAAATATTTTGATCTCTTTCTATCAGGTGACAGACATTAAAACAAAGTAAGTGAAGAGCGAGCATCACAGACTGAAATCCTAGCACAAGCTCACCATGTAAATCATCAAGGGCTGAATGAAGTGTGATATTATGAAGGTGCATCTGTAAAATGGTGATGAAGTATAGGTAAAGTCCAGTAAGGAGAGGTAGCATCAGATAATGAATAGATGGATGGAATACTCTATTAGTGTTTTGAGATGGGAAAATCTTAAACACTTGTGTGTAGGAACACAAATTTCATTTTATACCAGCTGAAGTACCCAGCTTTGCCGGAGTATAAACAAACAGTGGAAAAACAGTCTTTTGGAAATTCAATATATAACACAACCCATGATCAGACAAAAAGATTTACTCTTAGGGTAAAGGTATAATCCATCCATTTTCCAACCCATTGAATCCAAACACATGGTCACGGGGTTCTAATGGAGCCAATCCCAGCAACACAGGGCACAAGGCAGGAACCAATCCCGGGCAGGGCACCAGCCCACCACAGGGCACACACACACGCACACACACCAAGCACACACTAGGGACAATTTAGAATCGCCAGTCCACCTAACCTGCATGTCTTTGGACTGTGGGAGGAAACCCACGCAGACACAGGGAGAACACGCAAACTCCACGCAGGGAGGATCCGGGAAGTGAACCCAGGGCTCACAACTGTGAGGCAAAGCTATAATCGTGTGAGATAATGAAATTATTATCGAAATTAATTAGAAGAAAACGTTGTATATACCTGTGGAGATCATGAGATTCTGCTATGGATGGTATAAAAGTCTTGTGTGTGCTGATGACGACACCCTCACCTCAGCCCTCTCCTGCTGCCTGATGGGAATAATTGTCCGTGCTATGGTGCTGGTTATTGAGTTGCCCACACACATTATATCTCCTCTTTCCGATGCGCCATATTTCTTATATTTTAAGTTGGATCGATGGAAAGGTACATACAAAATTTTGTAAACAACTGGTACAGCTATTTTTGTATGATTAGTGAGCAAAGAAACAGACATCCACATTAGAATCTGATTTAACAGCAAAGTATGCACACATACACGGAATTTGACTCCTGTCTTGGTGACTCTCCTATTATAAGTTACATAATCAACACACACACAAAAGTTAATCACACACCTCAGATAAGGAAAAAAAATACCCATAAGACATAGAATGTAAATATATATATATATATATATATATATATATAATATATATATATAAAACCATTCTTTTTCCAGCACACACAGTGCCCAAATCCCCCGACTCACCAACTCAGTCTTTATATTACACGTCTTCTTTGTTTCTTGTGCCACCTCTACTCATCTCCTCACAAGCTTAGTCTTCCTTCTCCCAACTTGGCTCCCTGAATGGAGTGAGGTGGCCTCTTTTATGCACCTGGAAGTGCTCCATGTGCTCTCCAATCACCTTCCGGCAGCACTTGTGGGTGTGGCGGATATGCTACATGTGAATCCAGCTCCTCTTTTGTGCTGGATTTAGTGCTGCAGTCCAATGGCTCCGGAGCTGTCCAGGTGCCCCCGATGGTGGTCCCAGACCCCAACAGGGTTGAGCTTCTAAGCCCCAAGCCCGTGGCCTTGATGCAACCCTGGGGGGCTGCCCTCTCATTTGCCCCTCTCCCAGTCCCCTGCTCTTCCAGGCCTCCCGATAGAGCATGATCCCCGGCCACCCATCACAAAATATATATATAAAAATATATATTTACAGTATATATACAGCATACGCATACAAAGTGCAGAGTGCAACTCAATGCATGACTGTACTTGCAATAATGGGTGTGACCAGGAGAATATACATCAAAATACTAGCTATGAGTCTGTCCTATCTTTCACAAAAATGAAAACATTACACCAAAAACGAAAGTCGCACCCAGAATAAGAGGTCTTGAACACTAATACCAACCACGCAGAGATTCCTTTAGATTTATTTACACATTTGTTTGACCAAAAGTATATGAAGATGATCTTTTATCCCCCTGCAATGATGAAATCAGTGCTGTGCACCTCTGGGTCATGTTGCATTGCAACATAATAGCACCTGCAACTCAAAATGGTGGCACACATGAAAACCAAGATGGCTTGTGGGAAAGAAAACTCAAAAATGAATCACTATCTGGAAATAAAACCCTAGCTAAAAAATGTCAGAATTGGATTCTGCAACCTGAAAACACTATATTTGCCTATAAGGTAACTTGTTGTATGTTCGTGAAAAGGTACAAAAAATAAATAGTGAACACTAATCATAACACCAAAAGCATTTTAAACTAATAGTACAGTACAGTATACATGTTTCATATTTCAACAGTGAGGGTATTTAGTAATAATCTTGTCATTTAGAGTCCAACACCTTGACCTGGGAAATCAAGGGTGGCCCATGGCCTTGGTGGACTGCAGTGGCTAAATTGTCTTTCTTGATTAAAAGCCACATTTTGTAGTTAATGGTTCATGTCGATTAATTAGATGTTCTGGTCCTTGCTACCATTATCATATGTCAAATTTTGCACGACTGGGAAAACTAGAGATGCAGAAGTTTGCACTGCTGCTGTACAGCTGAAGGAAACTGGCTTTGAATCCTTGCCCTGTCATTGTATGTAGACGTCCAGGTGATTTGGTTTCCTCTAACATCCCAAATATGAGTGTCTTGGTTTAATCAGTAAATCTAAATTAACCCAATTAGGAGACATAAAGGGTGTCTGAAGATTAATGTGAGTAACACAAAGACCATGAAATGAAATCGCAGGCAGAGAGATAGTCAGAGAAAGCAAAAGTCAAAACCATAAGACCAAAAATGAATTAAAAAACCAAGAATCAAAACGTACAAGACATTACTCAGAAGTCAAAGGCAAATAAGTCACTTGCTGCGCTGAAGCCTGCTTGAGAAAAAGCCTAAATACAACACAGCCTATCCATTGAGGGCTAACCTGAGGTAAAATCATTGTGTATTTATTGTGTCATATCTGCAATGTCACCAGTACGATAACTGCAGTCAGAAGAGAAATCAAGACAGGAATAAAATTACATTTTACCAAACTAAGTCCCTCTATTATATAAAGAAATCCTGGGACGAGGCAAGACATTTTCAGAGAGATAATTTCAAGTCCTGTGAGATGAGACATTGTGCCAAGAGATTTAACTATGCCTGGGGCCGGAAATAAAAGAGAAAGAGTAGATGACAAAGAAGAACGTTGTAAAGAGGTTCAAAAACATTGACACGATACATATGCAGAGCAGGATAGAGATAATGAAAGTACTAAAATTCGAAAGTCTCAAAAAACTGATAGTAAAGATCACATTAGCACAAATGGAAATTATTACTCAGTGAAATAATGGACCGGCGAAAAGAGATTGTGACGTGACTAAAAATCTAATTTACTGACTGGATGCCGACTTTCCAGCACAGTTGCGCTCAGTACTTCCAAGTTCAGCCACAATCTTTTCTTTTTTCATTTTTTGTCATAGTATATAAAACACAAGACATCAGACAGACAAGCTTCTCATCTGTTTGCGAGATCCAAAATACCCGTATTCCTTACTCCTCATTGCTGCATGATATGCACTGTAGTTCAAGATGAGCATACTTTGGTTGTCAGCTGTCAGGCACACTAAGACCACCTCTACGACTAAAGACAAAGCCAGTCATGGAATTCTTGGAGTGAGTCTCAGGGAATGTCAGACTAGACCAGTGCTTCTCAATTATTTTCTGTCATGCCCCCCCCTAGGAAGAAGAAAACATCTCGCGCCCCCCGCGTGACTATAAATAGTATCATTTGTCTATAAAATTGTTATAAGTACACCTCTGCATAACACTGTATCCTTATTAACGTATAAGAGAATAAAAAAAGAAAGAAATATGGACCAATTTACAACAAAGAATAGCTTTATTAAATGTAACACAAAAGATCTAAAGTGCATTCTAAATTCAAAAAAAATTTAAAAGAAAAATAAAAAAGCATGTTCCTCGAGGTCAAACTATTTGAGAAACACTGGACTAGACAAAGGAAGTCCAACTCACCAAGGTTATGTAAATGAAGTCTGCGACTGAGAATCACAGGAAAAGTCATCTAATGTGATATGGCCTTTACTGTTAACTGCCAAATAAAGAATTCTTTATTTGTATCTAGAAATCAAATTAAAAGAAGAGTACAAACTGATTTGACTTATTTGTGCGCATTAAAAGCCACAGCACTAAAAGGCATAGTCAGACATGAGGTGAGGCATCTCATTAAATGAGGAGCTGAATTACAGGCATTAAATTACAGTTTTTCTCGATTGGTTTGGCTCATTTCTTGAAACAGAAATTACATTCTTAAAACTATAAGATCATTTGGCCAAACAGTCTTACAGTTCTGCGCAACATTACAGCTCACTAGCAAAAGGTCATATCTTTCCCAAAACTGTTCATACATGCTTCAAAATAGATTCCTTTCCCATATAAAGAGTCAGTACCATCAAAATGTCAAAGATCTTTCTCAATTGCGTTGGCTCATTTGCATTCACTTAGTGCGTTTTTCCAAAATAACCTGGATGGTTTAGCACAACACCATGGATCACCTGCAAAAGCTCGTATCTCTCCCAAAATAGTTTACCCATGTGTCAAAACTAAATTCTTTTCCCATTTAAATAGTTAGTGCCCCCAAAATGCATCGTCCCTTTGGCATCGTGTAAGCACTGCAAGTCAAAATGCCTAGATGTTTTGTCACTATGGCAGAGGTCTAGCCAACAGAATACAATTATGTATAAAACTGAAAAAAAAAGGATTTTACAGTAAGAGCAGCCTCCAAAGTTTGACATCAGACACACTGCACTCCTACTTCCAAGGAAATTGTAATCATTTTTATTGACACACATAAAGTAACTTCCATACATTAGAGTACATAAAAATGTATACAGTATTCTGTACATGTACGAAATATAAACACAAACAAAAAACAAGAAAAATTATATCTAGCCTACAGTAGGGCTTACAGTAAATAAAGTTTCACAACTAAGGTAACTTTCACTGGTTGTTGTCGCCACCGTCCCTCTCCTGGCCACCATCCTCATCCTCCTGGCCATCCACGCTGCTCTCTGTTTGGCCATAGATTCTCATCCACATCGCAGCGGATATTTTCCCTTGCGATGCAGCGAGGAAGAAACGGCGCAATGTCTCAACCATCCCCTACACTGATCCCCTGTAATGTCCTCACATGCAGCATCCATTGCATGGAGCAGGGATCTCTGGTCTTGAGCCTGATGTTCATAGACTTTCCACCTCCAAGCGGAAAAAAATTCCTCAATGGGATTAAGGAAAGGAGAGTATGGTGGTAGTAGCTCCATGAGCATCCTTGGATGGGTGGTGAACCAGGCCCTGATGAGCGGCCCACGGTGGAAATTTACATTGTCCCACACGATCACATAGTGTGGTAGGTGAGGCCCTTCGAGACCTCTCTCATTTTCTGGGACCAGATGTGTATAAAGACGGTCCAAGAAAATGAGGAGCTTTGAGTGTTATATGGGCTTAAACTGGGGATGTGTGTGGCCACACCATTCTCAGATATGGCAGCACACATTGTTAAATTGCCCCCTCGCTGGCCTGGGACATCCACCGTGGCCCGCTGACCAATGATGTTACGCCACGCTCTGCCCCTTGGCCAGGTTGAAACCAGCCTCATCGACAAATACAAGGATGTGAGATGTTTCATTCCCTTCCAATGCCATTATTCTCTACAATAGAGTAAAAAAAATCAAATCAGTCATATAGAGGAGTCATACACAACAGAAATAGAAAATTACATGGGATTGTTCTATGTTCTCCTCCACAAGTTCAATATAGCCTGCTACTGGCCACTACTCCAGTGGTTCCAAACCTGGGGTACAGGCCTATGCAGAGGCACTGCAGGGAGTATTTGACACAAAGAGGGAGAAACACTGTTGCAGTTTTTAGGCAAAATGCTGTAGTCAGATAAAGCTGGATTCTAAAGGTAAAGAGGATACTGAAAACCAAACAAATTGGGAACCACTGCTTACTGTAATGTTACTATAATAGACAACCAATAACTGACTTGCACATACTGGTACCGCAGCTCTTTCACTCTGTCAGAATTCCTCTCAAATGGTACCCTGTAAATCTGCTTCATGGTCATCTGATGCTTCTTCAATACCCGGTCTATTGTGGAGATGCTGATAGAGTTGACATTTTGGAATATGGCATTGTCTTGAAGGATTGCATCACGGATCTGTCTCAAAGTGAGAGCATTATTTGCAATCACCATGTTACAGATCTCTTGTTCTTGTTGTTCATTGAGAAGTTTTCTTCTGCCACCCATGTGAGGTTGTCGTCCAATCCTAGACGTAGAAGTCAAAGGACAACACTGTATGACAATTCGTAATGTATGCCGTATTTGTTACAGAATGAGTTACTGTACTGTAACATCATATTGCAACATCACATTGAGGTAATATATTACAGTACTGTAGGCCTACACACACACACACGGAATGAAGAGTTTATACATGTCTTGCTTTACAGTATGCACAGTACTGTATACTGTAATGACTCCATCATTGACTGAGTACATACCTGTTTTCCCTGCGAAAGGTTTGGATGATGGAGGAGACAGTAGAGCGAGGCACATTAGGCTGCACTCGGCCCAGCCTCTGCCATTGTCAGGCGATGGTTAACCACATGGTCTACAATTGTGGCCCGAATCTCATCCGGGACAGCATGGTGTCTTCGTGCTCCTCGGCCTCTTCCCCCTATTCCACCACCACGCATCCTCACTCCTCCTCCTCCGCCTCTTCTTCTTCTTCTTCTTCCTCTTCCTCCTCCTCCTCCTCTTCTTCTTCCTCGAGCAGGAGGTTGCCCTTCTTGATTTACTTGGTGAGGTACCTCCATGTTCAAATGGTACTGGCCCTAGCCAAGCTCTATATATACACGTTTGGCAGCATTCACAACAATAGACAGCACCTGTCAGGTAACTAAACAAACTGTTTGGTTGGTCATCTGAGATGTGGGAAACTCCTCCTTCGTTGGTCAAGTTCTAATTTCACCTGATTGTCAATTACTGTCATGAATTTATCAAATGTTCCAAGAAATTCATATATGGTGTTCATGGTATTATGTTCTTGACTAATTTTGACAATTGAACAGACTATTGTGCATATGATGACTTACACGATGAAATCATGCTGACATGTTTTGGAGAGAACAACCATTAGACTGAGAATCAACTAATCAGTTTAGATCAGCAAGATCTATTTATTTGGAAAATGTGCTAAATGTGGGCTTATTGTGCTAACTGCAGGCTACTTGTACTTAACCATTTGCAAAGATGCACTGAGACACTTGAGACATGTACTAAGGCATTTGCAATTTGATGAAATCAATGAGAAATGCCATTCTGTTGTGAACATTTGCAAGGTGGTTTGGAGATCTGTCCATGTTATTTTGAGAATGTCATCTCGGTTTCAAGAAATGAGCCAAACCAATCGAGAAAAACTGTAAGATGGTGTGAAAGGCTGCAGCAACTGTGGTCCATAAACCAGAACTGGCTACATCTGCTCTACACTATGCTGCATGGTGAAAAGATCCAAGAAGGACGTACAGCTCCTGTATAATTTAGTATGGGTGGCAGAACAGATGACATTTCCAGCTTGCAGTGTTTTGGCCTGAGACTTGTGGAATTTGATATGATTTACACTTGGTAGTCAGTGTCCCTCCACAGTGTAGGAAGGCAAGGAGATAGATAGATAGATAGATAGATAGATAGATAGATAGATAGATAGATAGATAGATAGATAGATAGATAGATAGATAGATAGATAGATAGATAGATAGATAGATAATGTTTATCACTGAAGAGAAATTCAAATGTATCTAGCGGTAAGAAAGAACATAAAGCACATGAAGACACAGTACAACACAGTAGCCCCTAAGTGGAAGGCCTGTACCCAAGTGCAAGACACAATACAGGTGACAACAACCACAGAGCACAAGATTACATACAGCATAACACATATTATCTTAAATATAAACTGCCATTACAGACTATATCACATTATGTCACTCCAAGTTGTAAAGTATGTCAGACTGGACAACCACTGTTGCTGATCTTGTTGCTGGACCACGCTAATTTACATAAAGGAAAATTGCGGAGCATGTCAAACGTAGCACCCACTTGATGATTTTCCAGAACAGTCATGCTCGCCTCTTTTTCTGACAGCCAATATAGCAATAAAACATAATGCCTGACACACCGGGTTCTATATGAAGGGTTAACAGATACAGTGAGTTCAGCCTCGGTCTCAGTTCTTCTTTTTATTTTTTTGTGTTCTGCACGTTTTACAGTAGAAGGATGCAATTTAATAAATATAACATTTTTCAAGCCAAAAAAGCAACGCTTTTTACATGTTTTTTCAAGAAAAAATGTAACGCTAAGCAGGCTACAAAGAATGCTTTGATTTCTGGGTATACGTCAGATTTCTTAGATTCAAAGGAAATGCATTAGTGTCTGATGAGAACAGCACGCTGACAGGTGTCATCAGGTGGATGCTATCAGGCACGCTTTTTTTTTTGCAAAAACCTCAACAATCTAAACATATGCAGTGCTTCTGTAACACATTTTTTGAGTTTTGTAACATAGTTTTTTTTAATTTCCTAAAATGCATGTCTATTTTTAAGACACCCTACGTGCCCATTACGCATACTCATCAACCGACTGTAAGGCAATTCAGCACAATGGCTGAAGATGTGGACGAATGAAGCATCTTCTTACCCGCTCATCCCTCTGAGATGATTATTGTCATGATTCTGCTCCCTCTGGCTTTAATTATTTTATCTTTCTCTTCAATGGTTTTCTCTACTAACAATGTAAAGAATCAGGGGAAATAAAAAATAAAAATGACATTGTCTGGTTTGAAAAGCATCTTGTGATTGTGTTTGCCGTGAAGCACCATATGTGATAGTGAATAGTATTTAGAAGACCAGAAACTCAAGGTTACAAATGGTGCAGCGGATGCGAGTATCTCCTCAGTCTACTCAGATTTCTAAAGGTCAGACACAAAGGCTCTTTGTCGTGCTTCCACTGCCTACAGCTCTGATTATTGCAACCTTTTCTTCTATGATCTGCTTGCAAGAAACTTAATGAAGACAACAAGGAGCTAATAATCTGGTAAATACCTTGTTTGCATTCCCTCTGGCTTTGATTTTTCCATATAGTTGTTCACTGGCCAACCCAGGCAATGAATTACACTATATGGTCAAATGTTTGGGAACACTGTAGAATTTTAATCAATATTTTTAATCAATACCTCATATCATTTTACAATTTAATACAAGCATATAGTTTTATGAAGTAATAACAATGGTTAACTAAAGGGTTAACTAAATGTTGCCTAGGCCTATCTTTGGCCAGGTTTATACTTCACACAACACAACGCATGCTCCAGCGGACACTCCTGCTATGCAAACGTACTTTACGTAAATATGGAAGAATCCACCATGTGGCAGTGCGAAAGATTATCACGGTGAGAACAGGTTCGGTTTCGCTGTGTTGTGAATCGCCAGGAACACCCATTAAATTCCGATGACACCTTGCCGCAATATCTCTGAAAAGGATGTTTAATGATTAAATCCATCAATCCAGGGAAGTGCCCGTTCCAGCTACCATTGGGCACGAGGCAGAAACAATCCCTGCACGAGACATCAGCTCATTGCAAGGTGAATAAAAGCATACACATACACTGGCGTCATTTTAGTGTCACCAAATCTGCATATCTTTGGAAGGAAACCGGAGCACAGTGTGGAAACCCAGCAGGAAAACATGTAAACATTAGGCAGGGAACACCAGCGACGTGACTCCCTGCGAGACAGCAGCCACTACCCCTCCGCCACCATGTCACCCCCATGTGTGTAATTATTAACAGTATTCATTATTTAAACAAAATTAATGACTTATCTGTAAAACCTAACATAAATACTTTAATGCATTTTATCATGAAAGTGATGACAAGTATAAATCTAAAGATTCTAATTGTGCAAAGTGTTGGAATATCATACATTTAATGTGTTCTGTGTGGTGATCTATTGCTGCTTGCCACTGCTGTCAGTTCAGGAGGAAGCCCCAGAAGCTCGTAGCGATTAAAAACTGGGATGACGTTTACAACGGTCTGCTTTAATGATAAAGTAAACTACAAGGTTAAAGTGGACATTTTAAGATTAAAGCCGAAATTTCCAATTTAATCACAAGAAACTGCTTTTTACCATGTCCTTATTTTATTTCTCTGTGGCTCAAATACAGCGCTGTACATAATGTTTCTGTTGTGAAGTTGCAAAAAAAAAAAAAAAGACAGCACAGAAGATGGCATATGATACTTTTAAAATGTATCGTCTCACTACGATCAGGAATATGCGACGTTTAATTATAAAACCACCACGAATGCATTTGTATGTTGGCATTTTGCTTCACCACATCGAACCATTCATCAATCATCGAAGCGCGCATATCGATCCCGTAGGATCCTCAAAGCAGCTTTCTGTCACATGTAGATAGTAAACAGAGACTTTGACGTCACATTCCAAATTTTATCACACTGCGCCCCCCGACATTTTGTTGGTACTGCAACTCGCGCACGTGTCGCGTTAGTTTCTGAAGACCTGCTCAGAGGACGCATTAAATGAGCGTTGGAAACATGTAGCAGCCATGATGCATGCGCGCACATGTTCTGAACGTGAAGTATAAACCAGCCCTTAAAGGAGCCACTAAGATAGTTGCTAAGGTTAAACTGAAGTAGATGAGTAACAAACATCCCCCCAGAAAGCGGGAATAAACTAATGGTAAAGCCCAAGCACCCATTTATGAAGTGGTGCTAAAATCAATAGAAGAGACCACAGATCACCCCTGCTTACAAGGCAATATTCAGATTAATGGCAGAGTCAAAAGGAGTCAGAAAATACTGGTGGCACTCAGTGATTAGATGAATGCATATTAAGAGTAAGATGACGTGGTGTATTAGATGAGGTAATGTAATAGAAAAGCATAAAAGCAGATGAATCGTTTTATTAATTGCACACACCATGGACTGAGACATTTATGCATATCTATGAGCAAATAAATAATCTTTCTGTTTTTTCCTCTGGTCTCCATGACTGACTTCTTTGAAAACAGAGGAAAGTTTTTTTCCCCCAACACCACCTGACCATCACATCTTATTAAGTTTGCTGGACATTCCTTTCCAAAATCAGGGGTAGTAAATGGAGCTGGCCATGCCTTTAATAGCTTCTACTATCCTGGGAAAGCTTTCTGCAAAATTTTGGAATGCGTGGAGGAATTTGTGTTCATTCAGCTAAAAGAGCATTTGTAAGGTTGGACAAGAAGATCTGACCAGCACTCGGTATTCCAATTAATCTCTAAGGTGTACAAAAGGATTGAAGCCAGGGATCTGTGCAGGCAACTCGAGTTCCTCCATGACTTTATGGACCAGGCTTTGTGCAAATGGACACAGTCATGCTGAAAGAGAATGGGCCTTCACCAAACTGTTGCAACAAAAGTTGGAAGGGCACAATGGTCTGAAATTTCTTTGTTGCTGTAGCATTATCAGCACCCTTCACTGGAACCAAGGGGCCTAGAAAAAAACCTTGAAAAACAGCATAGGACCATTATAGCTTCTCCACCAAACTTTACAGTAGGCTCTATGAAGTCCAACAGTAACGTTCACCTGGCATCCACCAAACCAGATTCGTTTATCAGACTGCCAGATAAGTGAAGTGTGATTGATCACTCCAGAGAAGACATTTCCTCTGCTCTAGAGTCAATGAAGGCATGCTTTGCAACTCTCCAACTGGTGTTTGGCATTGCACTTAGCGATCTTAGGCTTGTGTGTAGTTGCTCAGCCATGAAAACCCGTTTCATGAAGCTCCTGATGCACAGTCCTTGTGCTGATGTTGCTTCTAGAGGCAGTTTGTGACTCTGTGGTGAGTGATGCAACAGAAGATAGACGCATATCATACACTTCAGCACTCAGCGAAGCCTTTCTGTAAATTTGTGACGGCCTGGGTTAGCTCCATGCTCCTCTGTCTCTTAGTGGAGCCTCTTCAACCCGAAACCCGAAATCACAAACCAAGAATAGTCGGGGTTGGTGCAAAAAGTGTCAGTGCTTTTACTAAAATGAATCCAGAACAAAGTGAAAATAGTGCATTGATTCAAACCAATAAATAAATAATCCATAAAACAAGTGCTCAAGTTGAGGTTAAAAAGTCAGATAAATAATCCATAAAATCGAGGGTAACATCACAGGCGGGAAGCTGTCCCCAGTGTCCTCCATGCTTCAATCTAAAACACAACATCTTCTCTGCCTACCCCGCACAGGATCCTGCAGCCAGCGGAGACGTTCTTCAGACAGGTCCAGTCAAACCTAAATTCCTGGCTCAGGTTCCCATTGCTGGTCCTTCAGCATCCATGGTCACACATGTCTCCTACCGCTAGTCCTTTTGCTGTCTATGGGAGATGCTGCATAATAGGCAACTTCTGCTTCCCAGGATTATTCAATAGAAGAGCCCCTTCTGCAGCCCCAGGCTCCTCTCCCTGAGGCTCACTCCCTGCCTCCATTCCTCTGTAGCATGGGCTCTCTCATTCTTGCCTCTGGCTCTCTCTTCCTTTCTTCAAACCTCCATTCCTTTTTTGTTGATTCTGTTCTTTTGTTCTTTCTCCCCTTTCCCTCTGTCATGCAGACTCCTTTACACAACCTGATCGGATACAGATGGGACCATCTGCCCACTCCGGGGTATGAATGAGGCACCTGACTGATCTGTTTGCATTTGCAGCTTAGTGCGCCATCAGCCAAGCATAGCAACCAACCACATAGAAGCACCACCATGCACACATTTGCACCCGTTCTGAGCCTGCATGCTCTCGGGATGCGATTATTTATTTAAAACCTGCACTGCACCATGGACCTCAAATCACAGTGGTTTACCACTTTGTGGCTTAGCTGTTGTTGCTCCTCAGTGTTTCCACTTCATAATAATAGCATTTACAGTTGTCCAAAAATCACAACCATACTTCTGAAATTGCTTATTGTAGTGTTAACACGCATCCTGTACCCTGACTAGCCAAAGCTCAGCTCTACAATATGTAATCTGTTCTGAACTGCCAATAAAAGGAAAAGAAAAAAATAATCAGGTGCGTCCAGCCAATGACCTCCACTCGCATAAAGCTTAAGTTTTAGCAGTAAAATATGGCTGGAAAAAAGCAAAATCATTATCTCTATAGAAAGTGATTTTGCTCAGCATTAATAGACTTGTAAAGTTCCGCATTACTAATAGTTGTGCCAAGTTTTATTTGGATTGAGTGACTCATTTTTCACTTATCACGTCCACAATCCTACATTCTAACAGTACTGAAGCCTTCAAATCAAAATCAGAGATTACTAACACATAGGTTCAAAACCTGAACTTCAAGTTTTCACTTTGTCACGATACGTTTTCTATATAAACCATGGGTATATGTTAAGGAAGTAAAAAGGTTAAAAAAAGGGATGCAAAGGATCACAGGATGTCTTTTTTATCAAATGGTTTGTTATCAGGAAACAGTTATCCATATTTTATAAAAAAAAAGAGTATTCAATGATGTATTTGTGCATGAAAGTTTAATAAACAAGTTTATTATGAACACAGCACGTGAGTATAAACATGCTGTACGTGTATGCCCGATAGACATCGATCTAAAATGAAAGAGGATGCATGGTGTTTAAAAGTTGAATTAAAAAAGCTTCACTCTGGAATACAGTTTCCTTTGGCAATATTATGGTCAAGCATGGTTTCTCCCACTGGTTATATTTAAATTGCTTCTTTTTGTCTGCTTTCTTAACTTTTAACCTTTCACTGCTAATTTATTCTATTTAGCTATTATGTGGTATCTATGTCTGTTCTGCAGTTCTCTTATGTTCCTTTTATTTTGATAGAGGAGCCCCAAGAGGTGTGGTCATCTGTCCATCACCATTAAGGGACCGCCCCCAGTCCTATAAATTTAGGCTCCAAACTGAAGTCCAAGGTGGTGAATTTTGGTGGGATTTGTGACTACTGCATTTTCTTTGATTTTGACCTCTGGTTGTCAGCTATTTTTTGCATTTTTACTTGGATTTTCTTGTGGCTTTACGTATTAGGACTTGTTTGATTTGGATCAACAGTTAGGTAAGTGTTTTTTTTTTTGCTTATTTTTGGTCCTGATGGCTATTTTGTTGCATTGACCCTATTCCTCCACTAAATCTTTCTTTTTTACAGTTTCTGTGTTGCCTTGCTTTGTACATGCCAGGGGTTGATGGTGGCCCCCACTCTTGTGGAGGAGGTGGTTCCCAGAGCCAGCACTCTGTTTAAAAAAAGCCTGCATTACTTGTATCTAGTCACCTATGATTTGGATTTGTCAAAGAAAAAACTAAATCCTTTCCATTGTTTCATACTGTTAGCTTTTGCTGACAATGTTTTTTGCTCTCTGATTATGATTTACTCTTTGTGTTTCTTGGCTTTGGTTGGTTGTACCTTTTTTGGCATATGACTTACCACTTGGTTGAAGATGGCGCTGACTGGTGTGGCTGGCCGTTTGCTCGTCTCGCTAATATATGTTTTAACTTCGTTTTTATGTATTAGTTTACCTCAACGGCCACTGTCCTATGATCGTGATTCTTTACTTAATATATTTTCTTGCTTGCTTTCCTCTCAATTTTCATCTCCTGATGGGATATTATGTTAACCTCCACCTTTGTTTTATTCATCTTCTGACTTCTTCACCTGGACACCGGTGTTCACCTGTATCAGTGAGCTTCAGTGGAAGAAGAGCCAGTATTGCTGTTAAACAACGCCAACTCAAGTCCCACAGCTTGGATTCCCGATGCCTGCGAGTCGTCTATGACCCATCTTCTCCTGCACAGGACTCCATCCCTGGTCCATGGGCACCAGATACCGGATTTAATGTCTTCATCTCAAGGCGGCATCACTCTCGGTGTGCTCTCGGAGAGTAAACGCTGCTAATCTTTGCACGCTCACTCGTGCTCATCCGGCAGCAAGGTCTTCTACTTCTATCAAGGCTACTCTCTTGAATGTGAGATCAGTGTCTAATAAAACCTTTATTCTGCAAGACTTTAATATCTCAAATGAAGTGGATTTCTTTTTCATCAATGAGACCTGGATTGTAAATGGTTGTACTGACTTGGTACCATCAGGTTATTCATTTTTAAACTCTCCTCAGCTGACTCGTCGTGGTGGGGGCATTGCCACTGTTAAGTATCTTCTTGTGTCGGAGCCTTACTAAGGGTCCGTTTAGTGCCTTCGAACTGCAACTTTTTGAAGTGTGCAGCTCCCCTTCTTTGTTGTGTGCTGTGGTTTATAGACCTCCTGTAATTAATGATATCTTCATTTCTGAATTCTCTGATCACCTGGCTGATATCACCCTCTCCCATGACAAAGTCTTTATTGTTGGTGATTTTAACATACACATTTGTTGACTTTTTATTAATATTGGACTCATTTGATTTTATCCAGCATATTAATACGGCAACTCACTCTCTCGGTTACACCCTTGATTTCGTTCTTACAGAAGATATTTCAGTTAATAATATGGATTTATGCGATGATTATTTTACTGATCACTTTTCTATAATAATGGATTTGAATATTACTGTTGATGTTCCTACTTCTAGTTGTGCTCAATGCCGTTCTCGTTTTTTTAAATTCTTCTATTATATCCGATTTTAAAACCATATTCTCTAGTCTTGATGTACATGTCCAATATGATGATATCGATGATTCTGTTTAAGAATTTAATTCTTCTTGTAAAACGGATTTGGACTCAATTGCTCCGCTCAAGATACACTGTAATAAGGGAAGACCTGCTCCCAGGCTAAATGAAACTATGGGACCGCTACGCCTTGCCTGATGAACTGGGGAACGGTGTTGGAAAAAAGATGGACTGATTGTTTCTAAACAGACATTTAGGACTTCTCTATTCAACTTCCAGGTTGCAGTTAAGAAAGCTAAACATGATTTTTTTCGGTGATTTAGTATCCCGTCATTCTAAGAATTCTAGGGTCTTATTTAATTCAATTAATGCAGCCATTCACCCTCATACTGTAATGGGATTAAATAGAACTGTTCTTTCATGTGAGCAGTTTCTTTCATTCTTTGTCAGTAAAATGGATACAAACCGCTGTGGCATTGTTCAAACTGGCTATGAACTTCCTACTGTTAATCATGGCATTGTCTTTGAATCTTTTGATCTTGTCTCACTTTCACAGTTAAAAAGTACTATTGACACCCTTAAACCAGCTCTCTGTCCTCTTGATATTGTACCACCACACCTCTGAGTGGGAGCCTTTGATGTTTTGGGTCCATTTTTATTAGCCATTATCAATGGTTCTGTTAGCGAGGGATGTGTGCCCTCATTTTTTAAACATGCTGCTGTGCGTCCCTGTCTAAAAAAGGCAGAATTACATCCTGGAGTTTTAGCCAATTTTTGCACGATTTCCCAATTGCCATTTCTGGCTAAAATATTAGAAAGAATTATTTATAATCAATTGGTTGATCACCTTAACTCCAATAATTTATTTGGGATCTACCAATCTGGCTTTAGGCATTATCGTGGTGTTGAGACAGCCCTCCTGAAAGTATTCAATGACATCTCTATTATTACTAACTCAGGTGGCGCTGCAGTCCTTGTACTCTTTGACTTGTCCGCTGCCTTTGACATTATTGACCATGAGACATTGCTGTTGCAACTTGAACATCTTGTTGGGCTTAAAGGGGCTGCTCTTAACTGGTTCAGGTCATATCTAATTGGTAGACACTTTTCAGTGACTACAAATTCCTCCTTTTCCTCTACTGCTCCTCTTAAATGTGGTGTTCTTCAGGGATCCATTTTGGGTCCTATTTTATTCTCTATATACCTTCACAGTATTGGAGCTCTTTTTAGGAAATTTAACATTTCTTTTCACTGCTATGCTGATGATACACAGGTTTATATTCCCGTTTGCAACTCTGCAATGAATCAACTGCACAACTTTCTTTCTGAACTAAGATTCATCCATCCATTATCCAACCCGCTACATCCTATCTACAGGGTCGCGGGGGTCTGCTGGAGCCAACATCAGCCATCACAGGGCACAAGGCAGGAAACAAACCCCGGGCAGGGAGCGCACACATACACACACACCAAGCACACACTAAGAACAATTTAGGATCGCCAATTCACCTAACCTACATGTCTTTGGACAGCTGAACTAAGGTCCTGGATGGCTAGTAATTTTCTTGATCTGAATCAAAATAAAATGGAGGTGCTTATAGTGGGTCCATCAGCTAAAGCCCAAATTGGTCTTAGACTTCTCAGCTCTTTCTCTGTCTTTTGCAAACCTCAAGTCTGCAATCTTGGTGTTACCTCTCTTTTGAGAAACAAGTAAATTCTGTAGTCAAGAGTCTTTTAGGTAAGATCAAGCTTTTTTTATCCCCTAAGGATCTTGAGAAAGCTACTCATGCTTTTATCTTTTCTCGCCTTGATTACTGCAACTTGCTGTATTCTGGGATTAGCAAATCCCTGATAAGCAGATTACAGTTGGTCCAGAATGCTGTTGGGGCAAGAAACTCTGACTCTGTTTTTCTCCAATATTAGCTTCTTTACACTGGCTGCCTGTCAGTTTTCAAATTAATTTTAAAATCTTGTTGCTAGTTTTTAAATCTTTACATAGGCTTGCTCCTGCCTATTTATCTGAATTGTGAGCTTTACACCAGCCATCTAGAGCGCTGGGATCTTCTGGTCAGTTGTCTCTTGTTGTCCCTCGTACCAAATGTCAAACTAAGGGGGACAGACAGGGCTTTTGAAGCTGCTGCTCCTCGCCTGTGGAACTCTTTACCTCATCACATGAAGGAGTCGTCTACAATTGAACTGTTCAAAACGAGATTAAAGACTCATTTCTATTCAATTGCTTTCTGTGACCTTCAATAATATTGATGGTTTCCCCATTGTGATTCTATAATCTTACTTCTATTTATTATTTATTTTATTTATGTTCATTTATTGCATTTCAATTTGTCATTTATGTTAATTATATGTTTTTTTCTTCTTTTATTGTAAAGCACTTTGGCCACAGCATTTCTATGTTGTTTTAAATGTGCTATATAAATAAATTGACATTGACTCTGTTCTCAGATTATGATTCTAGCTACACATTCTGAGCTTTGCTATTTAAATATTATCTTCATGTTTATAACATCTGCATTAATTCTGACTTATACATGTCATCTCTCCTGATTCCAATTTCTCTCAAAACCACAGTCACTTTTGCATAAGAAGTACATTAAAGTGTACCAAAGTTGTGAAAAGTTCACTTCAACTTGAAAATACTAAACTTATCCTTTAATCTATTGCAAAAATAAAAAAAAAATCAGAGTATTGCAATAATATTGTATTATGAGGTAATAATAATTCTTTACATTTATATAGCGCTTTTCTCACTGCTCAAAGCACTTTACATAGAGAGTGGGGAGCCACGTTAAACACCACCATTGTGCAGCATCCACCTGGATGATGCCATGGCTGACAAGTTTTTGCTTCAGTACATTAACCACACATTAGCTATCAGATGTTTAAGGAGTGAGAGAGATAGCCAATCAGAGACTGGGGATGATTAGCGGGCCAGAATGACTCGGCCATAAGGAGGTAATTTAGCCTGGACATCGGGATAAGCCTTACTCTTTACGATGCCCAGGGATCTTTAATGACCACAGAGTGTCAGGAGCTCGGTTTTACATCTCATCCAAAGGACAGCACCATATTTACAGCAGAGTTTCTTGGTCACTACACTGGGGTCCACATTCAGACCACAGGGTAAGCGCCCCCTGCTGGCCTCACCAATACCTCTTCCGGCAGCAACCCAAGTTTTTCCTAGATGGTCTCCCAACCAAGTACAGGCCAGGCCCGAACATGCTTAGCTTCCAGTAGATGACCTGGTCTAACATGCAGGTAGTACGACTGCTGGTACCTGGAAATACCCAGCCTTAGTTAGTGTAGGCACATCTGAGTTGTAAAAAAATTTTAAAAGATCTTCCATTCAAATTTCTACAGTTTTGAAACAAACCACCCATGGCGAGGGATGTGCAGGGATTTCACTGATTACATTTTCTCCCTTTCTGCTTTTAAACTTGTGCTGCACTAAGGGGATGTATGAATTTTTAAAGGGTAAATTAAAGTAGTGGTGGTGAGGGGGCGAGTCACTCATTTTAAATAATTCCTATTAGTAAATACAAATTTGCTTTCATGGTTCTGCAATTGAAATAATTTAATAAACAACAAACTAACAGACAATAAAAACATCAACCTTTTAAAACATCACTTCTAAGACTGTGCATTCACAACATGTACACATCTATTAGAATAAATAAGTGAAGAGAAGCACAGCCAGCTGCTTGTGACATTTCTCATAAGTTGCTCAAAGCAGAAAAAGGGAGACACTGCACTTGTCAGCTAGTAGGATCTTTTATTATTGAGATGAAAAAAAAAAACAACAGAAACCCTTGTTTTTATATTCCAACATATGTTGAGATGACATGTTGTGCCTGTTTGCTCTTTAACGTGTCAAGAACGTAAAATAATAAAATATTTAAAAACTTTAACTTGGCTTGTTCTGTGTTGTTTAGTGTTACTGTCTTGCAGCTCTAAGATCCTTGATCTATTGCTCTGACAGTGTGGATGGATTCAGTCCTTGAGGCCACAGTTCTGCCCCAGGATGGGTTTTAATACTGGCTCACACATTGGACTCATTTGATAAGTTATCCTTGTTTTATTGTGGGAGTACCTTACTCTGGATGCTACCTCCTGTAGATAGAGTTTGGCTACAACACCTCCCAAGTGGATGACAGATAGATAGATAGATAGATAGATAGATAGATAGATAGATAGATAGATAGATAGATAGATAGATAGATAGATAGAGCACTATATAATAGATAGATAGATAGATAGATAGATAGATAGATAGATAGATAGAGCACTATATAATAGATAGATAGATAGATAGATAGGAAAGGCACTATATGATAGATAGGAAAGGCACTATATGATAGATAGATAGATAGATAGATAGAGCACTATATAATAGATAGATAGATAGATAGATAGATAGATAGATAGATAGATAGATAGATAATGCATATTTAGACAAAAATTGTTACAGGATACATATCAAACCTTAATCATTTTATCCGATATTCCTTATTAAAAAGTCATATGGCACTGGGAAGAAAGGAATTTCTGGAGCGATTTGTGTTTTTTTTTCAAAGCGACTATCCTTCCAGATTTACCAAGGTTAAGTTCTACATGTAATGGATGTCTGATGTCAATTGAGATTACAGTAATCCCTCGCTATATCGCGCTTCTACTTTCGTAGCTTCACTCTATTGCGAATTTTATATGTAATATTTTATATCTAAATATATAACACAGATTTTTCGCTGCTTCACGGGTTTCTGTGGACAATGGGTCTTTTTACTTCTGGTACATGCTTCCTCTGTTGGTTTGCCTAGTTGATTTCATACAAGGGACGCTAATGGCGGATGGCTGAGAAGCTACCCAATCAGAGCACGCAGTTAAGTTCCTGTGTGCTGATTGGCTCAGCAACGGAGTGCCGAATTCGATTGTGCTGCATTAACCAGGAAGTCTCGTCTCGCTCATTCAGCATCAGCTTGCTTCGCTGTGTAAAGAGTTAACTTTTGTGTTTATCATGTGCATAGTCAAGCCTTTCGTTGTGGCTCCAAAACGATCTGTCTATCGTAATGGCTGTAACATATGTGATATCGGAGACGCTCGATATCTTTAAAATAATATTTAGGTTTTACTGTATATAAATAGTGTGTTTACATACATAATTTCAACAAATCTTACCCAATATTTAAGAGAATACAAAGGGTTTATGCTGTATAACTGTGCAGGAAATGTTTATAAGAGTATAGGAGAGTTTATAAGGGCTTAAAATACAGTATATAAAAATAGCCATATAAACATATGGTTTTTATTTTGCGGATTATCACCTTTTGAAGGGGGTTCTGGAATGCAACCCCCGTGATAAAGGTGAGATCACTGTATTTCTAGTTTCTTTAGCATTGTCCTCTGACACACACTTGCCAGATCATCTACATCAGTCCCAATAACTAAGCTGCATGCTTAGTAATCTGCTGAAGCTTTCTTAAATTTTTGCTTGTTAGACCACTAAACCAGGCAACAAAACTGAAACTGTGATAACAGACTGAATCATACTGCGATAAAAGGACAACATGAGGTCCTTGTCTACTTTAAATAGTTAATGGAGGAGAAATAAACACTGACTGCATTTAGAAAATATTTTCTGTATTTGCATTTCAGTTAAGATTGTTATTTAAGTTAGTTAATCCTATTCTAGTCTCTACCTGTACATTGTTAACATCATCTCCCTGTGGTACAAGTTTTCCTCTGTGTATTCAAATTCAATCAGAAAATTCCAAAGACATAAAGGCTACTTCAGCTGGTGACTTTACATGTTTATTTGCAGTGGATATAGAAAGCATAAATACCCCTTCACTTCTGTCCACTTTATTGTGTTGCAGTTTTAATTTTAAATGTATACATTTGCCATTTTTGCCCATCAGCCCACACTCAATAACTGACAAAGACAAAGTGAAAACATGTTGTCAGAAAGGTTAGTAAAAAAATCAAAAGCTGCAATCATTCTTGTGAGTATTCGGTCCCTTTGCAGTGGCACTTCTAATTGTGCTCTGGTGCATCCTGTTTGCTTTAATTCTCCTGGAGAGGTGTTGAGAACTCAATTGGAACCCACCAGTTGCAAATTCACTTGCTAGGGCATCATTTAGAAAGGCACATACCTGCGTATAATAGATCCTACAATTCACACTGCATGTCAGGACAAAAACTAAGTCCAAGGAACTCTCTACAGACCTCTGTGATCAAATTGTGGTGAGGCGTAGTTCAGGGCATGGGGATTAATCCATTTCTGAAGCTTTGACTGTTCCCTGGAGCACACTGCCTTCATTAATTTTGGAACCACCAAGAATCTTCTTAGTGTTAGCTGTTCGACCAACCTGAGTAAGTGGGGGAAGAAGGGCCTTAGTCAGGGAGGTGACTGAGAACCTAATAGTCATTAAAACAGAGCTTCTGAAGTTCTCTGCTGAGGCGGGTGAACCTGATGGAAGGACAACTATCTCAGTAGCACTCTATCAATCAGGCGTTTATGGTAGAATGGCTGGACAGAAGCCACTCTTGAGTAAAAGACTTATGACAGTCCGCTTGGGCTCTGAGAGCAGAAAGCAAAAGATTCCTTTTTTGTCAACAGGCTATAGAAAGGACATAATAGCACTGGAAAAAGTTCGGAAAAGAGCGAACAGGATTATTCAAGGGCTACAGGGGATGAATTATGAAGAAAGAGCCTTTTCAGTTTAAGGAAAAGGAGACTAAGAGGAGACATGACTGAAGTGTTTAAAATTATGAAGTGAATTAGTCCAATGGACCGAAACTGTGACTTTAAAATGAGTTCATGAAGAACACTGGGACACAGCAGAAAACTTGTTAAGGCTAAATTTCACACAAACATTTGGAATTTTTTCTTTAAACAGAAAACCACAGACATTTGGAATAAGTTACCAAGAAGTGTGGTAGACAGTAGGACTTCAGAGAGTGTCAAAACTTGACTTGATATTTTGAAAGAATTAAGTAGATAGGACTGGTGAGCTTTGTTGAGCTGAATGGCTTCTTCTCATCTAGATTGTTCAAATGTCCAAATGATGAGACAAAAATTGAACTCTTAGGGTAGAATTCCACGCACTTTGTCGGCAAACACCATGCACTGCTTATCACTTTCCTAATACTGTCCCTATGGTGAAGCACAGTGGTGGCAGCATCGCGTCATTTGGGTACTTCCCAGTAGCAGGGACAGTGCAGTTGGTCGAAATTGAGTGAAAGATGAATGGAGCCTAAAACAGAGAGGTCCTTAAAGAAAACTTGCTCCAGAGAGCAAATAACCTTAGAGTGGGGTGACAGTCCACTTTTCTGCATGACAATGACCCAAAGCATTGGGCCAAGACAATTCTGGAGTAGCTTTAGAGCAACTCTCTGACTTTCCTTGAGTGGCCAGCTAAATATTTGATTTAAACCCAACAGAACACGTGTGGAGAGGCCTGAAGATGGTAGTTTATAGATATCGTCAATGTCAAAAAATCCATTGTGACTCAAAGGTGAACAACAATAAAATGTGAAAACTATAAGTAGGCACTATAAGTAGGTCTGGAAAATGAATGAATGTATTGTCTCTAATTTGTAGGAAAGCTTTAATGTTCTTCAATAACTTAAATATTGAGTCATTACCCAGAATTCACTCTGGATACAGCAAGTTCTACATTCATCTGTTAGGAAGTCTGCCCGAGCCACCATGACAAGTATTGCAGCTCAGATGGTTACAGGCCATGCGCTTCCAGGTTAAATCAACAAGAAGACCTTTGGTGTCAATGGAAATGCTTGCTCGTGAAAGTCTCTTCTCATCACATTTTCATTGTGTCTGGCTCTTTTCCAGCTGCTAAAACATTATAGTAATTAACACTTGAAAGGATATATATTAAACATTAATGATAACAATAACCATTTCACTTTTAACCACTTTACCTCTTGGCCAATTAAAAACAAAAAGCAGCTCAGCCTGGCCACAGAGAGGGTCGAGATTGAATTATTTCTTCAGTCCTATCAGTGCACATTAGGAAAATGCTCACTTGGAGAAACCACATATTGACTCCTCTAAGTGGCTTTACAGATCCAAACAGACTTTAGGCCAACTAGACCTTAAAGTAAACAGGCTGTCAATATCCGCAGCATCCACTGATCGGTTATTTACTTAAACATTAATAGTCACAGCTCTGCTGCTACTAAGTTCAAGTAGGTGCAGCGTCTTGAGACAGAAAAGAAAAGGCACTAATCAGGCAATACAGACCACAGGCAGCGGTCAGGCAAATCAGTAACCAATGGAACAAGAACAGGAGGCCATGCTGTCAAGTGGCCAGATCAGTTGTAGAATGCTGCTTTAGATGATCAGGATGAGGTTACCACATGAGGAGCTGCAGGATGGTGTCATAAGAAATAAATCCTGACACACCAGCACAGCCTAGGTGCATATAGTCAGCGTGATCAGATGAGGTACTTATGTACAACAAAAGAAGAATGAAAGAATTTACATTTACTTAAAGCTGGGGTGGGCAAAGTCATTCCTGGAGGGCCGCAGTGGCTGCGGGTTTTTGTTCCAACCCAGTTGCTTAATTAGAAAACAATCCTTGCCAATAATTACTTTTCATGGCTTGTTAGTGCTTTAACTCTGCTATGTCAAGTCATTCTCATATCCTAGATTTTTTTTCCATTCTAAGGATATCATCCAAATACTCTGAAGTGTAAAGATGGGTAATTCTCAATCCTTCACTTTTTTCTCTTCTCTTTTCCTTCCAAGTACTGTAGGTGTAAAGGGTAACCAGCAAAATGGATAACTGCTGATTTCTTTTGTCATTTGCATCTTATTGCTAATAAGGAGCAATTAAAAACCGAGAATGCAACTCTTTAAGACTTAAATAAGCAATAAGGGTTCAAACTCTTAATGAGGGAGAGAACTAAAATGAAGCAGAAGTGTTTCTAGAGCAATAAGTGCTTCTTATTAAGCAATTGGGTTGGAACAAAAACCTGCAGCCACTGCGGCCCTCCAGGAATGACTTTGCCCACCCCTGACTTAAAGGATAGGTTTGGTATTTTTTTCTTCAAAATCACGGTATATATTAGTTTGACATATGCGGTTGTTACAATAATGATTAAAAAACAGCTTATCTGGTCTTGCGGTTTACAATAGGGCTGAAGGTGCCTGTGGCTCCAAACGTGAAAACAAAAGCCTTAAAATGAACCAAATATGTGAATTTTAAAGTGGACAATGGAAGGAAACTTGAAATAACAATTTTATCATCAATGCTTGCTACTCTCTTTCTTGAAATTCCTTTCCTGTTTGCTTGTTTACTCGGGACAGGTATCATTGGTGACATTTTAACATTTCCCCAGGAACACCCCGGCTGGTACACATACAGAGTCATATGGATCTTGATTATCACCATTCAAAAAAAAAAAAACTATTATTTTGAGAGAGAATGCCTAATGCTGCTGGCATCATCATGCATGCATGTGCTTTTGGTAGTCTGGCACTAAGAAATTCATCCATTTATTTCTAATAGGAATGACCACTGCAATGCAGTATACACCGACTGCTCAAAATGTTCTTTATACACCTTTCAGTTAATTCAAAATGCTGCTGCAAAAATCACAAGAACAAGAAAATACAAACGTATAACTCCAGGTCTTAAATCCTTACACTGGCTCCCGGTTAAGTTTAGGGAAGATTTGAATACTGTCCTTTTAACATATAAAGCCTTAAATGGCCAACATCCTGCTTTCTTTCTTTCTGATCATTACACATAAAGTAGAGCGCACATTAAGATCTCAAGATGCTGGTCTGCTTATGAATCCAAAGATTAATCAAATAACAGTGGGAGGCTGAGCTTTTAGTTACAGGGCCCCTAAGCTGTGGAATGGTCTGCCTACTACTATAAGAGATGCCTCTTCAGTCTCCGCTTTTCAATCCCAGCTGAAGACTCACTACTTCAGTTTAACATACCTTGACTAGAGCTGCTGATTAACTCTGCATACTGCATCTCTGGTGTTAGTCATTAATACTAAAACATAAGTAATATGATGTTTATAATCTGTTACTAACTCTGCTCTATTCTGCTTCTGGGACTTGGTGCCACTGCTCTACTGCCAAGTTGTGTGCCTGCCTGTGGAAAAGTCATTTCAGATAAATTAGCACTGGCATCATCGGGTAGAAGGGTCCTTTCATCAGATTGACTGGCCTAGCACTCACTCAGCTGTAGAATGGCCGTTATTGGGGAGGTGGCTTGTGGGCCGAGGTCTCCAGGACTCTGAACAAACCTGTTTCCTCATATGTGATAGTTCTGTATTTAGTGAGTGATATAATCTATTCTTGCATTTTGCTTTGTAGTTTGTACTATTACTATTGTATTATTATATCGTATTCCTGAGGTGGCAATGATGGATTTGTCATCTAGCTCTGTGACAAGGATTACATGTGTTCTGTTTTATGTGTTGTATTTACCCCATTTTTCTGGCACCCACTGCACGCCCAGACTACCTGGAAAGGAGTCTCTCACTGAATTTCCTTTCCCAAAATTTCTTCCATTTTTTGGAGGTTTTTTCTTCTTAGGGGGTCAAGTCTGGGGGAGCTGTCAAAAAAGCAGGGCCTGTTAACAACATTGCGGGACTCCTTGTGTGATTTTGGACTATACAAGAAATAAATTGTTGTTGTTGTTGTAATCTAGTGACAGCTAGTGACAAGAAAGTTGCTCATGCACACAGTAAGCAATCAAGTGACAAGAACTGAACAGATGTTATTGGAATATACACACACACAACATCAAATATATATACTTTGCATGCTATGTATGCTTTTGCGTGTGTCTTTTTCTTGGTATTGTATTATTGTCAACTATTCTAAGGAGACATAATAATACATTTTTACACTTTATTTATATAGCGCCTTTGCCAATGTCAAGGCACTTCACAGAGTTTAAGAAAGAACAGCAGGTTATACAGTATATAGCGTTGTACTAAACCAGATAAATAAATAAAGAAGAGTAAGATAGTAAATTCAGAGAAAGCCTAACAGACAACATAATTGATGGTCTCGCACACACACACACAGGTGTGTGTGAGCATCTTGACAGAGAGGTAAACTGGGAGAAGGGTAATAAAGTCAAGTAGAGCTAAAAGCCTTCCTGAACAGATGAGTTTTGAGTTGTTTTTTAAAAGAATTTATGGAGTCAGCTGACCTGATTAATTTCGGAAGGTCATTCCAGAGTCTGGGCGCTATACAGCTGAAGGCCCTGCTGTCACCCATGGAGTGCAGGTTAGTGTGGGGCACAACAAGCTTGCCAGAATTGGAGGATCTTAGCGGGCGGACACGCACATAGTGATGGAGAAGGTCACTGATGTAGTTTGGCGGAGGTCGTTTAAGGCTTTGTAGGTTATTAGTAGGATTTTATATTCGATTCTGTAAGACACAGGGAGCCAGTGAAGACGGAGCAGGATGGGTGTGATGTGCTCGCTGCTGCTGGTTCGAGTAAGGACTCTTACAGCTGAGTTTTGAATAAGCTGGAGCTGTGATATAAGATTAGAAGGGGCACCTGCCAGTGGGGAATTACAATAATCGATGTGGGATGTGATAAAAGCAGGGACGAGTTTTTCAGCATTAGAAAAAGGAGAGGAAGGAGCGAACACGTGATATGTTACGGAGGTGAAAGTAAGAAAGTTTCTTAATGTAATTTATGTGGGCGGAATAAGAAAGGGAGGAATCAAAAATGACACCAAGATTCTTTGCAGTAGAGGCAGGTCTGATGAGATCACTGCCAAGATGGACTGGGAAGGAGCTCATTTTATTAAGTTGCACTTTAGTCCCAATTTGCAGGAGTTCAGTTTTGTTGCAATTTAATTTTAAAGAGTTCTTCTGCTCCATCCAGGTATTAATTTCACTGAGGCAGGTTGTGAGCTGAGAAAGCTCTGATGAAGTTCCACTTTTAACATTGAAATACAAGTGTGAATTTCACTGTACTGTGTATACCTAACGATAAACTAGAGTTGATGTAGTAAACGGGCTGAAGACGATATAACCTTTTTCTTTGCTAAGCATAGAATAAGCAAGGCATATGCAATTCTTTGTCGCAGCGAAGGCAGGTAAAGGGTGGGGACTGAACCGGAACACCTCACACCTAGGCCACTAGAGGGCCACACTTAACTTGGCAATTTAAGCACAAAAGCCCCGAGTAAGCAAAATGCCACGTTCAGGAAAAAAAAAAAAATGTCCAAATCCAGGAGAACTAGAGAGAAACTGCTAGCGCCTTCACTACTGAACAGCTGCACTGAAGCTACAGTGTAAGGAGATTTTCATGCCGCCCTTCACGTTATTGCAGGGGTCAATACTGATTTGCAAAACCTTCCAGAGCAGCAGTGACAGGTTGCAAGGTCGGATTTTCGACTTTGATGTGAAAGCACTTGTCAAGAGAACTGCATTCAAACTACCAATTACTTACTCTTCATTGCATTATTCATTAGAAGTGTTTGTGTAAGCAACATGGGCAGGAGAGAAAAAAGGAATAGATATACCAGCCTTCCACCACCTCATATGACACAAGCTGCAGAAGAACGTTACAAGACTTGTGCTATCACCTCGTGGTGCCGTAGTTGCTCCACCACACACACATCTGCTTACAAAACACTGAAGGTAGCCATGAAGCATAACCAAAAAAAAAGGAATGTGTAGTTAACATGAATTTGTACAGAATAAGCAATGGGTTATGTCAGATGGGTTACGAGGCTACATAAAAATATGCATGAGCCTGTGATTAAAAAGCCACTTGGATAAAAGAAAGAGCAAACTAGGATAAATATACTTTTTCAACATTGGACCAGTGCCTACAAAGTCCACGTGGAGGTTTTCATATTTTATTGTTAAGCAACACTGAATTATCATAGATTTAGTTTGTCCTTTTTGACATTGATCAACAGAAAAAAAAAACTCATCACTGGTGCAGCCAGTTGGTTTTAAAAGTCATAAAACTGGCTCAATGGAGATCACCTGTTTGAACTTTCAATTGATTGTCCCATAAAGGCACTTCTGTATGTGGAAGGTTTAGCTTGTAGACAGTATGGTGGACTACCCTACACAGTGAAGACAAAAGAATACTACAAGGAACTCTATTAAAAGGTGATAAAAAGTACAAATCAGGTAATGGCAACACGAAAATATCACTTCAAGTGAGGCCCACTGAATCAACAAGCTAATTAAAAGGGAAGGCTCTGTTATGGGATCACTCTGGACCCCCTGGAGGTAGTAGAAGAGGAGAGAATGAAGACATAAATCAGTGCCATTATAAACAATGCTACACATCCTCTCTCTGACACACGAACATGGAGGACTTTCAGCCAATGAATTATTCATCAGAAGTCTGTCAAGAAATGCTATGGGGGCTCCTTTATACCAATGGCAATACACCTGTATAATGCTTCCCTGGGGCTGGAACTGCCCTGTTTTATCTTTAGCCAAGTCAGAAGTTCTTTTTTTTTTCATTTTAGTTTTCTTTCCTTATTCATCCACCAGCCACACCACCTGCACTTCAGAAGAGGTAATCCACCTGAAGCTATGCCTGTTCAGGCCCAGCTAGTATTTGAATGAGAGACCATCTAAGAAAAGCTTGTGTTGCTGCTGGAAGAGGTGTTGGTGAGGCCAGCAGGGGGCACTAACCCAGTGGTCTGAATGTGGATCCCAATGCCCCAGTGCAGTGAAGGGGACACTGCGCAGTTAAAATGGCTCCGTCCTTCAGGTGAGACATAAAACTGAGGTTTTGATGCTCCGTGGTCATTAAAGATACATGGCATTTCCAAATAATGAGTAGTCCAGTAGTAATGTCCAGGCTAAATTGTCATTTTGGCCCTCTAATCATCCACTGTCTTTAACTGGCTGTCTCTCACAGCTAACTGGCTGTCAACTCACAACATGTGCAGTGAGGGTACTGACAAAAAAATGGCTGTTGTCATATCATCCAGGTGGATGCTACAAATTACTGGTGGTCGAAGTGGCTCCCCACTCACTATGAAAAGCGCTTTGAGAATGGGATGAATCAGAGGTGGTTGTTGTCCGTTTGTTTAATTTGATAACATTTATTTATTGAGTTTCTGTTAAAAGGCAAATTTTTTTCAGGGGACAAATTAAGTGTTTTCTATCTATCATATAGTGCCTTTCATATCTATCTATCTATAATATACTGCCGTTCACATCTATCTATCTATCTTATAGTCCCTTTCATATCTATCTATCTTAAAGCGCCTTTCACGTCTATCTATCTATTTTATAGTGTCTTTCACATCTTATCTATCTATCTATCTATCTATCTATCTTATAGTGCCATTCACATCTTATCTATCTACAGTATCTATCTTATAGTGCCTTTCACATCTATTTATCTATTGTGGCAGATGGCCGGGAGTCATGGCCGTCTGGGCAGGAACGCAGCCACACCCAGAGGTGCAGCCGGAAGTAGGGCAACGAGCACCTGCAGCACTTCTATAAAAGGAGCCAACAGTCACCACTCCGTGCGCCAGAGTCAGGAGGAGGAGGACGAAGCTGCCTTGGAGGAGTGAAGGAGAAAGAGGAGTGTTTTGTGGTGGTGTTTTGCTTTGTGCTTTTGTGTGTTTTGGGACTTTAAGGGCTGAGGGACACAGGGAAGACTTGGCCCCCAGCTGAAGAAAATAAATCTTTTTGTTCATTTTTAAGTGCCGCTGTCAGTTTGTGTTCGGTCGACGTCTATATAGCGCCTTTGCCACACTATCTATAATATAGTGCCTTTCACATCCATTCATCTATATATCTATCATATAGTGCCTTTCACATCTATCTATGTATCATATAGTGCCTTCCATATCTATCCATTTGTCCAGTACACAGGTTGCCTACATTGGAGATTCCGGTGTGTGTGTTTATTACCATTTCCTGTCACATGTGTACGCACAGGGGACAGCTAAAGGGCCCTAATGACTGCAATTCTACCTCCTCTCCAGGGGTTGGCACTGTGCCTTATGCCTGCCTCTCTCTTGTTTCTCCCTCTCTATACTGGTTGACTGACAGCTAGGACACCTCTGATGTCACTTCTGGTGTCTCTCCACCTGATCCCACCCAGAAGCTACGACATCTTTGAACAGTTTTGTCTTGAACTCACCTCTGTAGAGACGACTCCATAATATTTTGCAATTTTTTTTTAACTTTCGCTGCCTCCACATATACGAGTTGGCCATCTTGGCACCCCAACTCTTTATCACTGTCCTCTCTTTCTGTCACACTACATATTCACTGCATTCATTTTCCCATGTTTCGCACTGCATTCATTTCTGGACAGTGCATAGCTTGAAGCTGTACGCTGCTTGGAAATACACATGCGAGTATCAAATTTGCGAAATCTTAAAGTGTCATCTGTGAGCCGTACATAGATATCAGAATGTTTTTTGTGATGTATAAGTGGCTTTGGACAAATGCAACATCTAAATCAGGAAGAATGTGCCACTCAACAACTCCACTATGAACTTGTAATTTGTATGTCACTTTGGCTAAAAGCAGCCCCTAAATAAATATACAGGTTTTTGTCACTCTGGAATGTACTATGCATTTTTAATATGCATGAAACTTTGGATAAAACATCAGCTACAGTAAATAAAAAGAAACATGTCGACAACTTCACTATACCTTTGAGACTTGAAAGTCACTGCGGGAAAACCTACCACCAGCGAGACTTTTAAAAAAATGATAAGACTTATAATTTGTAAACCACTTTGGGTAAAAAGACAAACTAAATAAACCAAGAATCATCCTATGTAGTAGTTGTGGAGTGCACTATTAATTTATCTGTTTCTTTGAATTCTAAGAACTAATAATAAAAATGATTTAGGGTTAGAATAAATTAATAAAAGCACCACCAGAATAACGTCACTCAACAACTCCACTATGCAGTTGTAATTTCTAAGTCACTCAAGATATATAAAAACAAAACATGTCTACAACTGAACTATGCACTAACAATTTGTTATTCACGTCGGAAAAAATGAATACAGGATCCAATAATGGTACAATGCTCTTGTAATAAGTAAGTTGCTTTGGATAAAACTACCAGAAAAATAGCTTGAGAAGAGACTGGAAGGTTGGAGCTGGGCTGTTTGCTGGGCATCTAAATAACAAAATATAAACCTTATGTAAGTTTATATTTTATTTTCACGATTAAGCTTATGATTTTTTTCCTTCAGCTGTTTCTTGGTCTGTAAAACTTATTCACGTAAAGTTCCTGCGATGATGAAAGTCAAGGAATCCGTTGATAATCTGCAATCTTTGTTTTCATGTATTTTTACCTTTGTCATATGTGATTAACTTTCCCCGTGATGTTATTTTATTTATTTATTTTTTTTTATGGGTGCCGTCATTCTGGGATATTTTTGCTGGTGGTTGCTGGGCTCGATGACCAGGAGTGTGCGATGCATGATGTCATTACCACCACAACTTAAAGGCCTGCTTCTTACACTTCCGTGTTGTCCAAGATTTGGGTTCACAAATCCTTTAGCGTCTCTCCTTATTGTTAGTTTCTGAGTTACTGGTTACAGTAACATTTTTTGTCCACTGATTACGAGTCATGTATTTTTGGCTCTGGTTACGTGTTCTTTTTTTTAGGTAATGAATTACCCCTCCATTCTTTGACCACAATCTTAAGTCTTTTCGTATTTAAATTTTTTCTTCCTAGTTACGGCCCTTGCTTCAACTCAGATATGCGTTATCACCTGTTTTAATTTTTTTTTTGCCCAAAGCTGCTGTCACACTTGCAAGCAGCACAGTAAGTCACTTTGAACAAAAACATCAATTAAATTCCAAACTGATGAATGAACAATTTTGACAAGAAGAGGCCATTCAGTGCAACAGCCATGCCAATCGTATTCTCCTGATTGTTTACAATACAATACAATACAGTTTATTTTTGTATAGCCCAAAATCACACAGGAAGTGCCGCAATGGGCTTTAACAGGCCCTGCCTTTTGACAGCCCCCCAGCCTTGACTCTCTGAGAAGACAATGAAAAACTCCCAATAAAAACCTTGTAGGGAAAATGGAAGAAACCTCGGGAAAGGCAGTTCAAAGAGAGACCCCTTTCCAGGTAGGTTGGGCGTGCAGTGTTTCAAAATAATGCCCAGTGGAAGTTTAAAGGGTCCTACAATACCAGAATCTGTTCACTGTGGTGGTGCCCCTCTCACAGGTGGAACCCGGGTTCGCATCCTGCTCAGAGTATTTTATCCTGTTGATCCAAGAGGGAATTTATTTGGCTCAAATGACCATTCTGGCTTCGGACTGTCAGGGTGTCTCTTCTTTACAAAGGACTTGTCCCATTTGAAGCCCACTGGTTTTTTTTTGGTGCACCGCACCGCACTAAACCGGTTACATGATGAAAATTGTAGCTGCATTATTTGACAGGAGGACCCAACAAACACCAGGTGTGACGCTTAGGGGCTCTGTTTTACTTTTGTCAAACTTTACATAACCCAGATGTCAGTTTAAATCCACTGCCACTACCTACACTGAGATGGTGAAGTTCGACTGAAAAGAGTGGAAATCCTGCAAACGCCATGCTCAGGATGTTCAGTTGTGTTCAAAGGCTGGACAGGACATTCCAGAGCCAACATAACTGCAGTGAGTATGAAGCATCCTGCCACCAGCTGACAAAGCGGGTAGTGCTGTTCATGTCAGGTACTGATTATACAAAAACACATAAAATGGCACAGTTCTAGATAAAATGACATGTTCCAATATAGTGGTAAACCAAGACAGGAGAAAACCACAGAAAGAATGCTTTCAGCATTGCCATAAAAAAATACTAAGAAAATGTGTTTTACTTATCAAGAAACTGGCCTGGAGCTGGTCCTGTTTATCCTGTCCAGTCTGATCCCCTCGTATTGACAAGCATCAATCTATAGAGCTAAGAAACAGAAAAAGCAAATGGTCCAAAGTAATTGAATCATTGACTCACCACGTTCTCACTCGCCATCCCCTGGCACTGTCTGTCACGCTGACAGATGGACGCTGTAGATTCTCACTTGTTGGAATACGGCGCAGCGCATCAAGCTTTCCAATTACTCAAGCGCTTATCAATGAGAGAGCTTTGCCTGCGCGTCGTGACAGCCCAATACTGGCGGCAGACTCGAGAAAGTGATAGAAAAAGCTTTCCACATGCTGCTTGCCAGACTTTCACTTGGACAGGTTGTGTAGTATAGCGGATAAGGAGTTGGATTCGAAACCTCAAGGAAGACTCTTGAATGTCTGGATACATAACAAATGTATGGCACTGAGAAAGTCAAGCCATCTGCCAGAGCTCCAGCTATGCTGGAGGCAATAAAGTGCGTAAAAGTCATTTTTAAGTTATTTTGGATTAAAATGTGTACGCAGCAGTGAAGTTCAAATAATATTCAATATGTCACTGTGGCTGCCTAACCACAGGGATTGGACAGGCATCCTGACCAGCGGAGGGGATTGTTCCTTACCTGGATGGGAGGCTCCAAACTGACAGATGGACATTATAACCAGGAGAGAGACCCAAAAGTGATGGCCAGAGAAGATGAAGGGACAGCCCACCAGAAGAAGACGTCATTGGGGACACTTTATTAACCCAAGACGCAAGATGGCAGTGACCTTGGATATTAGTGCTCAGTGTGGAACCAGTAGGGCATGCTGGGAAGTGTAGTCCGGCAACACAGCCCTGCTGGGGTCCCTGGGTGCCACCAGAGGGCACTGCAGGGTGATACTGTATGCTCCCTACAATAGGACTTCTGTATGACCTGGAAATACTTCCATTGGGCAATTGCCCTGGCACTGGAAGTACTCCCGGGTCCTTCATAATAGGGACAGCACTCCCTTGTCCAGGCGAGTCAGAGCTGGGAGGAAGGAAGGCAACACTCAACTGGAAGAGGGCAGTTCGGTGGTGAGAGGTACTGGAAGGAGATTATTGTGGAGAGAGAAAGAAACCTGTGCTAGTCTAACATTTTTGTTGATTTTCTTGAGGAGTGTGTGTAACAAACACACTTTTATTTGAACCTGGGACTCTTAAGTGTGTTCACGTTGGGGTTTGGGGCTTGCTGATGCCCTGCTTTGTGCCACAACTCATAAAAATAATCTACTTTTTGCTTTCACTATTAAATATTAGCAGTCTTTAACAAAAGTAGTTCTTCGGCTCTGACAAGGTCTGAGGCTTAGACTCTATCTATCTATCTATCTATCCATCCATCCTATAGTGCCTTTCATTATCTATCTATCATATTGTGCCTTTCCTTATCTAACTATCTATCATATTGTGCCTTTCCTATCTATCTATCTATCTGTCAAAGAAACAGAAGAATTCTGCATTAATTCTCCCAATACGTAGGCAGAACCTGTTACAGACTGCACAATAAACTATTCTTTAATACAAGCTAAGGATAAAATTATTATTTTGTGCCATGATTGTTTGCTTTATTGTGATTTTAGGGACGTACTGTAAAGAGATCAACCTTTCCACAGTGCATTTCCCAGTTTTGAACTTGGCCCATTCATATGGCTAATGCTCCATGTTGGATACGAATGTCAGGATAATTGAAACAAACAAACAGAATATGAATGGTGTATTAAAAGGAAATGGCTTCCAAATGTGCTTTAGGACTGGTGTATAGACAGCTATAACAAATAGTGTTTGTATTTAATCCTACCTGCCCTGGGAGACATTTCCAGCCGACAGTAATGGCCTCCCACTGACTGTTTGTATACGTAAAGTAAAATAATTTAGCATTAGTATTCTTGGGTGAACAGACAGCAGAAATCAAGATTAGGAACAAAATGAGTTACCTGACAGTTAGGGAGAGTAATGAGCACACCAGCAGCACAGGACTTCAATAATAAATACATACTGTACATACATACATAAATAAGGACAACATTTAAAAGGCACATTCATCTTACACATGATAGATATCTGCAAAGAGCATGATAAGCATAAAGCATCAAATGCACTGTAGGTTCTGAAGTACTAGATTAACACTTGCCACAGTTATTATTACTTCAAATGAAGTGAAGTGGTTTTATTGTCATAGCACCCATACGCCATATTGCAACATACAGTGACATGAAATAACATCCTCCAGCACCACGGTGCAACATGTACATGCACACAGGTCAAATGTAAGACAGGTAAAGAACAATATTATACTATAAATAGTGTCATGCATCTGTGCATAGCATCTGTGGATCACCCTCTGAGCATATCTGAAGCAGGTACTACCACCCAGCAGGTCAAGAGGGGGTGCTCACGCTAACCTTCTCCTCCTTTCTTCCCTCCGCGGTACCAAGAAGATGCCCAGTAAGGGCAATTGACTCTACCTCTTTTTTGATTCCCTGCCATTAAAGCCCACAGCTGCCAAAAGGTGGTGGTCTGTTGTGAATGGATTGCACTGAAGTACGGAGATCCTTGTAAACTGAGGGAGTGACAAACGACTTCTGCTTTACTAGCCTGAGCATTTTTCTATTTTGCTTTTTTTTTTGTTTACTTGTACTGGTATACAAAGCGGCCTTTTTTGATAAGTTTTTCTGGACTTAACTAAACGGGGACGACCAGGTTGGCACCCCAACATTTCTCTGTGGGACTCGCATTACACCGCAATAGATAAATAAAATAAGTATATATCTATGTAAGTGAATAGTAATAATTTGAAACATATAGAAATAAATAAACAATAACAACAAATAATTAAAAACAAGACCAGTAACAAGTGTAACAAATGTCCTACACACAGTTTAAAATCCTGACAGTCAGGTTGGTTTAAATATTTCTGTAACTTCAGATCTCCCGGGATTTTCAGTTTCTTGGGTTTACTCTGAATGGAACGAAAAACAAAAAACATCCAGTATGAGACGGTTCTGCGGACAGAAATGCCTTGTTGATGAGAGAGGTCAGAGGAGAATGGCCACACTGCTTCAAGCTGATGCAAAGGCTAAGGTAACTCAAATAACTACTCTGTACAACTGTGGTTAGCATAGAAGCATCTCACATAAAACCTTCAGGCGGATGGGCTATAACAAAAGAAGACCACGTTGAGTTCCTCTCCTGTTAGCCAAAATCAGAAAGCTGAAGGCTGCAGTAAGCACAGGCTCACCAAGACTAGAAAACCGTAGCCTGGTCTGATGAATCTCAATTTCTGCTGAGGCACACGGATGGTAGGGTCAGAATTTGGTTCAAACAGCATGAATCCGTCAACCCAACCTGCCTTCTGCATCTGTATCTACAGTCCAGGCTGGTGTAATGGTGTGGGGAATGTTTTCTTGGCACACTTTGGGCCCGTTAACACCAATCAATCATCATTTGAATGCCATGGCCTACTTGATCATTGTTGCTTACCATATGAACCCCTTCATGGCCACAATTTATCTGTCTCCTAACAGTTACGTCCAGCATGATAATACACAAAGCAAAAGGCATCTCAGACTGGTTTCAAGAACATGACAATCGTCAGATCTAAATCAAATAGAACTCCTTTGGGATACATGCTAGAAATGGGAGATTTAGAGAATGAATATGCAGCTGACAAATCTGTAGAAATCGGTGCAACCTTGTTAACCCCGACCAAAATCACAAAGGAATGTTTCTAACATTTTGTAGAAAAACTGTCCCTAGACAGGATTAGTAGAGAGGTCCTAAGAATTTGCTCAATGAGTACAGACAGGCTTGCAAAATTATGCAAAACCTACTGCACACTTGGGATAATATGTGTTAAGGCCCTGTCACATTAAGTGACTTTTCCAGTGATTTTCTGTCGTAAACCTCTCTTACATAGCCTTTGAGATTCGGAGGCAGATGGCAGCATGCTGCTGTGAAGCCAGTCACATAACGTGACATGCCCAGAGACTCGCTCCAAGCAGTCTGCAACACAAATCGATAAAATTAAAGTGTGCACAAGAACTTACAACCAATGAATGTGCTCATTCAGAAGTACAAAGCATAGAGTGCAGTGACGAGGAATAAGGAATGCGGGTGTTTTGGACCTCACAAACCAAAGAGAAGCTTGTCTGTCTGATGTTGCATGTTTTACACACCACAACAGAATGGAAAAAAGAAAAGTAAAGGCACAGATTGCAGCTGAACTCTCGTAGCCATTAACTCTACGTACAGAGTCAGCTCTATCAGGCAGCAACACTATTGAGCACGGCTGGTCTAGAAGGGCATCACTCAGGGAGAAAATGAGACATGGGCAGCAACTTTCAGACATTTAAATTGACACGGTCTGACAACGAGATCAACAACTGTAGTCAGCTGGAAGTCGTGTAATGTGACATCGGCTTCACACAGCACTTTGGGTGGTCATTTGCTTAAACTTGGATTTCAGAAACAATTCCTGCAGGTCAGAGCTCAAGAGACTTGGAGGCAGAGATTGTGGTGGTCTTGTATGATTAACAAGTTTCACAATGGGCGTGTAAGAAGAGAAATTTACTCAAAGCTTTCAATTCTAATACTTTATGAGGTTCACCAGGAAAGACCTTTGCCAATTATTGCACCTTTCTTCCTCTTGCCATAGTATAACCATTTACTGTAAATGAGCAAAGGTTTTATTACTCAAAGGCAGTGAATTTACTACAGAAGGCAGCCATGCTAGGAGACTGGTGAGCAAAGAATGCAAATGGCACATATTCTGCTGAGCTGCCCATTCATGTCCTGTTCACCTTGCCCAACAACAGGGATTTGTGATGCTGGCGTTACACACCGTCAATCAATAAAATTACACTGACTTACATGATGTGGCAGGGTGAAAAATATTTGCATAGGCAAAAATAAAAAGTAAAAGAAACAGACAGCAAAGAATTTGACAGCAACAATAAAAATCAGCATTAACTGCAAAATTTATGGATTAAAAACAAAGAAATGGGACAAGCTTTAGAAGGTGGTGGACAGCTGGAGACGCAAGAAGAATGAAGCAGCCCTGAGGAGCACTCTGACTGAAGGCCCGGATGCCAAGTCAATTACCGGTCCAATTAGTGCAGCTAAACGATTTGTATGGAGCATCGACAGGCGCAGCTGTTTGCCGGGCCCACAAAACTAATCCTGATCGACAACAGGTACATTAAGAAAAGCTTGTGTTATTGCTCTTGAATAAACATGACATCAATGCTGCATGCGTATGTGATAAACTAGCAAGCAATCATTCCTTGTTGCCAGGATTAAGAAGCTGCAAACACAGCCGAATCGATTTCATTTGGTATTGAAACGACGCAGTGAGAGTAAGCCAGTCAGTACACTTTCAACACTTAGCTAGGTGATTTGATATATTTTAAGTAAAGCTCTACTCGTTTTGACACTAATGCGGTAGTCTAATGGCTAAAGTGCTGGACAACAACCTACATGTTGACTCCCAACGGGGTTCTTAGACATTTAATTGAAAAGTGTTCTTAAAGAATGCACTTGTGATGTGGACAATACTTTGTATGCTAAATACAAATGTAAACAATGCTGTGATAATTTACATCTGTCACACACGTGTACTTCGGAGACCACTTCTGGGCTCAACAAGTAGTAATTCCACTCCGAGCCACAGGGTGGCGCTGTTACATAATGCCTTTTCTCTTTTTCCCACTGCAGAACAGATGATCGAGGGATGCAACATCAATAATATCACTTCTGGCTTCTGACCTCCTGAACCTGTCTCTTCCTCTCTCCGACTCCACCACCATCTTGAAGTCAGTCAATAGAAGACTTGTGTCTGCAAAAGACGATGTTTAATTTTCTTTAATTATTGGAGAAAAATCTTTGAGTGTCCCAACCCTTTATAATCTCTTAGGTTTAATCATTTAATAACATTTGACAATGCTGACACACTTTTGTATGCAAGTGAGCAGCGAGTATGACTCAGTACAGAGGGCAAATCTGTAACACCCTACTGTCATGGTTTTGCCACAGCTCAGTACCTAAATTTTGTTCTGTTTTTGATTACAGTGGTGCATTGCAATTTGAACGATTCTAACTTCCAGAATTTGAATGCTCAATTCAAGAGAAATTTGATCCGGAGATTGAACTGCGTGCGCAATGAACAAATGCCAATGAAGAAAAGTGTAAACATCATCAAGTCGTCTCTCGCTCTTGCTGTGAAAGTATCTCTTGCATTACGCTCCTGTGTTTTCAGTGCTTTTTTCATTTTATTTTTGGTGTATATAACCACTATCTTTTTAATCATGGCATCCACACAGAGCATTACCACTCCTCACTAAAGTACAGTAAATACAATTTTCATTTTATTATTTAGAATTTACATATTTTACATATTGTTTTCATGTTTTAATTTGTTATTTAGAGCATTTAATTGTGTAGTTTTTACCTTAAATGATGTGTATTTGCTGTTTAAGTTTATCAAAATGGGTATTGTTTAGGGTCTGGGAATGGATTAATTCACTTTCCATTATTTCTAATGATAGATAGATAGATAGATAGATAGATAGATAGATAGATAGATAGATAGATAGATAGATACGGCACTATATAATAAATAGATAGATAGATAGATAGATAGATAGATAGATAGATAGGTAGGACTTCAAACAATTCAGAGCTCAAATGGCCTCCTGAAACGAATTAAGTTGAAAAAATTAAGTGCAAGACACCACTGTACTTGCTTATCATGCTATATTTTTTAAACTTTAATTATGAAACTGTATTTAATTATTTCTTTTATTTGTGTAATTATTTTCTAGTTTTGTGTATCATTTGATAACCTCATCTTCTTGGTTGTAAATGTGCTTTTTCCATATATTTATCCTTACCCCTTTTATTTTGAACCCCTGGGTCCCTGGCACTGCACGTGTTCAGTAGTGATGAGCGAATCCCGCTGAATCATTTTAGCTCGCAGCTGATCAAAATGTGGACGTGTTCCAAGAAATTTAGCAAACTCAGCAAAATGCATTGAAGTTAATGGGGAAGGAGACGCTGAACTAGCAGGAGATAAAATTAATAGAATTAAATGTTCGAACAGTAAAATCTCCTGCAGACAGTGGCAACAGGAGCAGAAAGCATGAATTCACTGAGGCTTGACCCACACACATACATTTGAGATCACAGTGACAGAATTTGACCCTTAAATCGCTGGAACCGGCTATAGTCAGTTCCCAATGCAATTTGCCAGCACGCTGGAGCCAAGTATCTTCGGTAACGTATATTCGTTTAACACCGCAATCGGCTATATCACGTTCCTAGTGCAATTTGCCAGTACGCCGGAGCTGATCAGTCAGTGCCATACATTCATTGAGCAGCCAGCTCATGACCACTGCCCCCTTCTTAGCGAATCAGCATCACTGTGCCTGGGTTTCAGTCGCTGCACTAGAATAGCCTGTAAGCATCAGCCCTGGCCTCTGTGTGTTTGCGTGCAGCCAGTTCAGGTGCAGTTGGCTCGGTGATTTACTGAATTTCATCAATGGTGTCAGTTGCACCTTGTAGGGGACTGGAAATCTCTGCTGATCCAGGACTTGTTCATTTTCATGACTGTCATACTGAACAGAAAGCCTCAGACAGAAAGCTGGAACAGAACTTCCAACACATACTGAGCAAGCTCAAGGCTTAAAGTTAGCCTTGTGACCCCCAATTCCATGGGGTTATCAGTGCTCATTATCAGTAATCAAGTGCATTGATGCACCCCATGTAGTCACTCATCATGTGGTCCAGGTGCTGGTAGCAAATGCTGCTACTGCCACCATATGTCCATCAGATGGCCACTACCATGGTTGTTGCTGCTACGGACTGCTCTCTGATGACATTGGACATGTAGCAGTGGAACTTGGGGTTATCCTCAGCCATCTTACTAGTAAAGATGGAATGAAGGTGCAATATTGCACATGCAACATTGGCTGCTACAGCTCTGTGATGTCACACTGGCCTCACAAAGTATCATGCGGAGCTGGGAAAAAAAAACGTTAATCTAAGCTGGCCAATTCGCAAACTTTCAGTGAAACATTCAGTGAACGAGGTCACCGGCAAACCCAACAAATTATTTGAGGAAAATATTTTCATGGATTTTGCCCATCAACGCTGCTCATCAGAGGCACAGACAGTGAGGCCATTAGCATCAACACCACCTCAAGGCAAGAAGTCTGCCACGTGTGATCTACTTAGGAAGCCCAGGAAACCTGCCATTTGCCAGAGTTACTAAAGATAGGATGACATTAGGACGTTGAACTGTCTTTCCATGGATGCTGCTCTACGTGAATGGTGAAAAGCTTACAAGCATGTATTTTCAATAAGAAGTTAGCTTAGCGTTACTGTTTCAAATATGTATCAAGTCATAACACCACTGTTCCGTATCAAATCATGAATTTTGTGAATCGTAACACTCCTAGATGGATGGCATGTAAAAATTATGCTTAGAGAAGGCTGAACAAATGAGCAATTAGGGAATTAAAGGCAAAGTATTTGTTTATTTTTGACTTTGGTATTCTTTCAAGGCAACAAAGGAGCAGATGATAGTCTTGGCAGCAACTTACTGTATGCGACGCAAAGGTGCACCCCAATCTATCATTGGGCACAAACACAAGTGGGCAAACTGAGAACACAGAAAATAGAAAGCCACTGAGTTGATTGTGGTGGCTAATACAGCATGCTAAAAGCTGCCGACACAACCCTGGAGCAGGTAAGTCGCTTAGTCAGTTTAAAAACACAACTGACTTTCTCTATTATAGTGTGGGCACAATGAATGCAAGAACTGTGGAGAATGGAATCACAGCTGGCATCTCTAGGCAGTTCAAATTTCATTTGTTTTGATAAATGACTTTCAAACGTGTATTATTGGACTTATCTGAAAACGTGATTGAAAAAAGTGAAACTTATTATTTGGCTAAATTTAATTTATGCTGCCCCCCCTGAACAAGGATTAATAAACATCTAAGAATAACACCTGTGTGTTTCTTGTAATCAGATCATAAGTCAAAGTATAAGCTTCAGCTGTCCCAGACACATAGACATCTAATATAATATCCGGCGGTTGTGACTATAAGTGAACACACCTAAAAACTAACACATTTTAAAAATCATCAAGGGCCTCATTAATAAAGCTTGTGTACATGCAAAAAGAGGCTAGAAATGTGCATTAAATGCACCGATACATAACATCCCAGAGGTTCTCAACTGGATTCAGGTCCGGGGAACGTGCGAGCCAGTCAATGGCCCCAATGCCTTTGACATCCAGGAACTGCCCACTCATGCCACATGAGAACAGGCACTGTCCTGCACCAAAAGGAACCCAGTGTAAGGTCTGTCAATGGCTCACAGGATTTCATCCCAGCACCTAACAGCAGTCAGGGTACCGTTACCTGACACGGTAAGGTATGCGCAACCCTCCAAGAATATGCTTCCACAGATCATCACTGGCACACCGCCAAATCGGTCATGCTGGATAATGTTGTATAACATTCACCACAGCATCTCCAGACTCTTTCACATCTGTCAAACGTACTCAGAGTGAACCTGCTCTCAAAAGCAAAAAGAACGAGATGCCAATGGTGGAGCTGCCAATTGTGGTATTCTTTGGCGAATGCCAATCAAGCTGAATGGTGATAGACTGAGCTCAGGTCCCACTAGAAGAACAACGGACCCTTATCAATCAATCAATCAATCAACATTTATTTATATAGCACATATTCATACAAAAAAATGTAGCTCAAAGTGCTTTACAAAATGAATAGAGAAATAGAAGACACAATAAAAGACAAACATAAGTCAACATTAATTAACATAGAATAAGAGTAAGGTACGATGGCCAGGGTGGACAGAAAAAACAAAAAAAAAACTCCAAAGGCTGGAGAAAAAAATATGCCATGCTCAACAGTTTGGTCAGAAACATGAACACCAGTAGCCAGCTGGAGGTCATTTTGCAGGGCTCTGGCAGTGCTCCTCCTGTTCTTTCTCGCACAAAGGAGCAGATACCTGTCCTACTGCTGGGTTGATGCATTTCTTTGGCATTGTCCAGCTCTACTTGTGTAACGACCCATCTCCTGGTATCTCCTCCATGCTCTTGAGACTGTGGTGTGAGACACAGCAAGCCATCTTGAGACAGCACATATGGATGTGCCATCCTGGAGGAGCTGGACTACCTGTGCAATGTAAATCGGCTGCAGGTACTGCCTCATGTTACCAGTAGTGATAAGGACACTAGCAAAACACAAAACTAGAAAAGAATCAGACAAGAAAGATAAGGAGAGAGCAATTGTCTGTGGCCACTACCATCAAAACCAATCCCTTTATGGGGGTTGCCTTGTTGGTGAGTCTCCAATGCACCTATGGTCACTTTAATTTGCACCAAAGCAGATGAAGCTGATTCACAATCACTTAGGCCTCCTAACTGGATAGACTGATATCCCTGAAGCTTAATTGACTTGGTGTTAAGACTGTGATGACTAAGAAGAGGAGGTTGGAAGCATGCACTGATACAGAGCATTGTCACACCCACCACAGGATTCCAAATTAGGACCCCGCAGTTGTTCAACAGGTGACACCTCAGCACCACACTAGTTCAAATGGAGTGGAACACTGCAAGTTTTTTTATGGTGGCTGGAGTTCCAATCCTGCCACCAACCCCCAAGTTCTCTCTGCAAGTTGGAGGACCTCCATGGAGGGCTAGATGCAGGTTTATGTCATACCCATGACGGAGCAATTACAGGTTAAAAACCTTGCTCAAGGGCCCAGCAGAGTGGAATCACTTCTGGCATTTGCAGGGTTCGAACCAGCAACCCTCCGATTGCCGGCACCATCCCTAGTCTCACTGCCACCACTAAGTCTGACTAAATGTTCCCTTACTTTTTTGAACAGTGTAAATTAGTGTGAACAGAGATGGGAGTAGATTCATACCTGGTGGCATGGATCGTGGACTATCTTACAGACAGACCTCAGTATGTGCGTCTCGGGAACTGCAGGTCTGACATTGTGGTCAGCAACACAGGAGCGCCGCAGGGGACTGTACTTTCTCCGGTCCTCTTCAGCCTATATACATCGGACTTCCAGTACAACTTGGAGTCCTGCCACGTGCAAAAGTTCGCTGACGACACTGCTATCGTGGGCTGCATCAGGAATGGCAGGAGGAGGAGTATAGGAACCTAATCAAGGACCTTGTTAAATGGTGCAACTCAAACCACCTACACCTGAACACCAGCAAAACCAAGGAGCTGGTGGTGGATTTTAGGAGGTCCAGACCCCTCATGGACCCCGTGATCATCAGAGGTGACTGTGTGGAGAGGGTACAGACCTATAAATACCTGGGAGTGCAGCTGGATGATAAATTGGACTGGACTGCCAATACTGATGCTCTGTGTAAGAAAGGACAGAGCTGACTATACTTCCTTAGAAGGCTGGCGTCTTTCAATTTCTGCAGTAAGATGCTGCAGATGTTCTATCAGACGGTTATGGCAAGTGCCCTCTTCTATGCGGTGGTGTGCTGGGGAGCTAGCATAAAAAAGAGGGATGCCTCAAGCCTGGACAAACTGGTGAGGAAGGCAGGCTCTCTTGTAAGCATGCAGCTGGACAGTTTGACATCCGTGGCAGAGCGACGGGCGCTGAGCAGACTCCTGTCAGTCATGGAGAATCCACTGCATCCACTGAACAGGATCATCTCCAGACAGAGGAGCAGCTTCAGTGACAGACTTTTGTCACCGTCCTGCTCCACTGACAGACTGAGGAGACCCCACACTATGCGACTCTTCAATTCCACCCGGGGGGATAAACGTTAACATTATACAAAGTTACTGTCTGTTATGCCTGCATTTTTATCACTCTTTAATTTTATATATTTTTTTAATCAGTGTGCTGCTGCTGGATGTAAATTTCCCCTTGGGATTAATAAAGTATCTATCTATCTAATTATAATAGTGGCTCGGTGGTATGAATGACAATAATATCTAGTGCCCTGTCCAGGGTTTGTTCCCTGCCTTGAGCCCTATGCAAGCTGGGATAGGCTTCAGCAGACCCCCACGACCCTGTTCGGGAATGGCGTGTTAGAAAATGAATGACTGACGTTATTATAATAATTCATATGACTGACACTTTATTATAATGTGTGTTAATGTGACATTGTAAACCTCAAAAAACTTTTTTGTTTTTTCCTCAGTTTAGGAGAGAAAAGTTTACGACTGGTGAGGAATATCTCAGCCAAACTTGACTTCATCATGCTTGCTGTAGCTGAGTGAGGAGGCACTACATCCACTTTTCACATATTTTTGCCAATATACAGTAAAAAGGTCATTTATATTTACAGCAGTGTGCAGTTCTCCTAATGTAACTAGATCTCTTTACCGCACTCATATAACAATAAGGGCATCAAGCAAGAATGAAGCTGCTTTTAATTATAAGTTGTTATAGTCCATTAACGCAAAAGTCATATGTGACACGAAGATACAGTAAGGCTGACAAACGTTACATCACTGTGGCCTTGGTCAACCCGTGACTCATTTATTTTGAGGCATATAAGTTTTGGCAGACCTCACTTTTTCATATATTTTATACTATCTTTTGCATCAGCAGTCATGTCATTACGTGTGCCAGGTAATAGCTGCTACTCAATCAGACGCTGGCATCTTAAGAATAGGTGGGTCACTACAATGCCACACAAGATCTTACGCGCTCAGTTGCGGAACACAGACAAATGCTCTAGAATGCAGATGACGGGGCCTCGACATGTCACAAAGATGGCTGCTCTACCAGCCAATGAACATCATCATTGCATATGTATGAGGTTGATTAGCATTGAGGTGTGTTTACGAACACACATTTACAACACGGTTGTGATTTATAAAGGGTAAGCTGGGGAGAAATGTATGTATGCTGGATTTTATAAATCTGCATATTTTTTTGGAGTACACATTTTTCTGTTTTTTTTGTCGTCCGCATATTTTCACAAAACGTTTTATAAATGAGGCCCCAGACGATTATTACTACTTAGTTTAACATCACACCTATTTTCTTGACTCATCTTCTACAGGGACTGGTGGAACCCCTGAACTCTTCTTTAAAGTACCATTCGTATGCAAATCATTTGGCAAAATGGTAATAATAATGATTCTTTACATTTATATAGCGCTTTTCTTGCTACTCAAAGCACTTTACATAGTGAGTGGCAGCCATTCTGAGCCAGTATGCTCACCACACATTAGCTATTAGGTAGAGAGAGGGTAAGAGAGATAGAGCCAATTAAAGACAGGGGATAATTACGGGGGCAGAATGATAAGATCATAATGGGCAATTTAGCTTGGACATTGAGATACACCCTGCTCTTTACAAAGAACGTCCAGGGATGTTTTATAACCAGAGAGAGTCAGGACCACAGCTTTACATCTCATCCGAAGGACGGCACCATATTTACAGCACAGTGTCCCCGTCACTGCACTGTAGCATTGGGATCCACATTCAGACCACAGGTAAGCACCCCTTGGTCACTTTGCCAAAATCTTTTCTAGCAGCAACCCAAGCTTTTCCTAGATGGTCTCCCATCCAAGTACTGGCCAGGCCTAAACAAGCTTAGCTTCAGGTGGATGACCTGTTCTGACAGGCAGATGGTATGGCTGCACACACAGTGGCTGGTATAAATCCAATAAAATAGTTGCACCCATTTTCTTTCTGTGATCCACACTTCAACAAGTATATACATTTATCTGAATGTACTTTTGTTATAGTCAAGTAAGTAAAGTTATGCACCGCAAACAACTTATATGCATTTACGGCCAGCCTGGTCTAACAGTATTCTGACTCCTATATTGTCACTGGGGACTTAAAAAAAATACTAAGATAGCCACAAATATGGCATCTGGGAAATAAAGGTCTGTATAGTCCAAAGAGCTTATTCGCATTACTGCAGCTGACTGAAACCAGAAAGGTCATTTGTCAGATATGGATGAAAATTCTGATCAAAAATCACAAAGAGCTATGCTCTCTTGCTTTTTGTCTAGCAAAGACTTTTCTAATCTTTAAAATTAGCACAGAGTCGGCGAGTTTCTTTTCAAGTCCTAATAAAATGAACACACAGAGGTCCTCTATAGGTAAAAAGAAGCGAACACTGAAGAATTGAGAGAAAATTAAAAATGAAATTAGTGAGTCTACCTATTCATCATTCGGCCTCACAATGAGCTTCACATCAGACTGCAGTCCATTCATTGTTCAACTCTAATACATCTCATAGGAAGTTGAAGTGTACCTGTGCAGAATCGGCGCAGAGAATGGAGCAAACCTGGGCAGGATGATGGCACATTGCAAGATCTGGCTTATTTAAACACCAACTGACCCGACAGAAATTATTTATATATATATATATATATATATATATATATATATATATATATATATGCTGATGCCTGTGTTTCCTTCACAATATATATGCATATACAGTATATATACAGAAGACCCCACCGGGTACCACTCATCTCCACTACAAATAGGAAAAAGAGGCTACAATTTGCACGAGCTCACTAAAATTGGACAGTTGAAGACTGGAAAAATGTTGCCTGGTCTGATGAGTCTCGATTTCTGTTGAGACATTCAAATGGTAGAGTCAGAATTTGGTGTAAACAGAATGAGAACATGGGTCCATCATGCCTTGTTACCACTGTGCAGGCTGGTGGTGGTGGTGTAATGGTGTGGGGGATGTTTTCTTGGCACACTTTAGGCCCCTTAGTGCCAATTGGGCATCGTTTAAATGCCACGGGCTACCTGAGCATTGTTTCTGACCATGTCCATCCCTTCATGACCACCATGTACCCATCCTCTGATGGCTACTTCCAGCAGGATAATGCACCATGTCACAAAGCTCGAATCATTTCAAATTGGTTTCTTGAACATGACAATGAGTTCACTGTACTAAAATGGCCCCACAGTCACCAGATCTCAACCCAATAGAGCATCTTTGGGATGTGGTGGAATGGGAGCTTCGTGCCCTGGATGTGCATCCCACAAATCTCCATCAACTGCAAGATGCTATCCTATCAATATGGGCCAACATTTCTAAAGAATGCTTTCAGCACCTTGTTGAATCAATGCCACGTAGAATTAAGGCAGTTCTGAAGGCGAAAGTGGCTCAAACACCGTATTAGTATGGTGTACCTAATAATCCTTTAGGTGATATATATATATATATCTATACTAATAAAAGGCAAAGCCCTCACTCACTCACTCACTCACTCACTCACTGACTCATCACTAATTCTCCAACTTCCCGTGTGGGTGGAAGGCTGAAATTTGGCAGGTTCATTCCTTACAGCTTCCTTACAAAAGTTGGGCAGGTTTTATATCGAAATTCTACGCGTAATGGTCGTAACTGGAAGCAGTTTTTCTCCATTTACTGTAATGGAGATGAGCTTCAACGCCGGGGGAGTTTGGTGTGACATCATACGCCTCCCACGTAATCACGCAGCACATAGAAAACCAGGAAGACCTCAAAAAAGCGCTGAAGAAAACATGCATTATATAATTGAGAAGGCAGCGAAACAATAAGAAGCGAAGCGAGTGACATATACAACCATATTCATGAGTTCTGCTACTGAAACAAAGCACGATGTAAACCTACCCTTTAAAATTAAGTTCATAGACAGGCTGCCGCTGGCGTTTGTAATTTAGTGCCTGTCCATATAAGGCCGTCCGTCAGCGGCAATCCAATAGCAAACTCTCACTAAATATTCACGGGTGAAGGACTGTGCTTATGGAGAGGAAGATGAGATGGTCAGGGTGGTGTTTGACACAAACTCAGCGAAACTGCGAGAGAAAGTTTTAAGTGCCAGGACTAAGGTAACATTAAATACAGCCATGGACATAGCACGAGATGGCACCAGCACAGCTGGGAACCTTCGATGCATGTACACCGAGTGGCTCACGTGAACTGACGCAGTGCACAGATAAAAGCAACAGTTCCAAAGAGCTGAACAAAACGAATTACACAATTGAAAAGGCAGCAAAAATATGAAGCGCCTGATACATACAAGCATATTCATAAATCCAACTACTGCGGAAACAAAGCACACGTTGGAAAAAGTCAATGTCCCGCTAAAGGAAGACAGTGTAAAAAAAACCCGTGCATGCAGTGTGTCAAGTCTCAGATAAAGAAGAAGACGAGCTGTTTATTGATGCAGTAAGAAACGAATCGATGAATGAAACCTGTCATCTTTACAACGATTGACAAACACGGAATGTAACTTGAACATAACACATCCTACAAATACGAACCTGATTGAAAGAAATAATGATAATCAAATCCTTGATGACAGCAACACTCAGTAACACTCACAAAACAAATACTGTATATTGACAGTCATGTTACGTTATTTTTAAAATGTTCCCTTTTCTTTTCTAGCTTTTTAACACACTACTTCTCGCTCGCATACGGGTATATATGTATGTATGTGTATATATATATATATATATATATATATATATATATATATATATATATATATATATATATATCCCAATCTACATACTCGAATAATGGATACTTTATTCGCCATCAATGATTGTTTTGGTAAAGCCATACTCAGTGTATTCATTAGATGAACGGTAAAAAAGTAAGAGCGAGGGGAGGATGACTCATTGAGGCATGCAGGCTGTAGTGCGTCAACTCTATCTGAATTGCGATCACATTTGAAAAATATATCTTTTCAAGTTCTATTTAGTCCATATGTGTCAAACTCAAGGGCGGGCACATCCGCCCGGCGTAATTATATCCGCCCGCGAGATCATTTTATATACTGTATTATTGTTATTAAAGCCCGGTATATGAAGCGCTGGTAACACAATAAACTACAGATCCCATAATGCAGCGCTTCAGCTGCCTTGCCAACACTTACCGCGTTAATCAAGTCTACCTTATGATGCTGCAAGTTATTGCGGCTAGCTCACACGATGCTGAAGAGAAAAGTTGATTCTGAAAATAGAGCCTTTAAAAACCGATGGGAGGCTGAGTATATGTTTACTGAACCCGTGTGTCTCATTTGTGGAGCTAATGTGGCTGTAATTACAGAATTTAATCTAAGACGGCACTATGAGACAAAACATCAGGGTAACCTGAATGCAATGCAGAAGATACAGAAAGCAGCATAATTAAATAAGAATCTGACACTTCAGCGGACGTTTTAACCCGTGCACAATCACAAAGTGATTTCAAGTGAAGCTGCTTTTATGGGAGACACAAATGCACCAGTGCACCTTGCCCCACTTTCCCTGTTGCCAAGTAATGTTAAACCAAGTCGTCACTACGGTGTTCCCAAATCGCACTTTGCTGATAAACTGAGCGCACTGAGTTTGCACGGCGCTTTGGTGACTTTGAAGAACAAAAAGTCCGTCTACATGCGGCTCGAACCTTGTGCATGTTTGGTAGCACATATCTGTGTGTGAAGCTCTTCTCAGTGATAAAGACTAACAAAACAGCACACAGGAGTCGCCTCACTGATGAGCACCTGCAATCCATCCTGAGAATCTCCACAACACAGAACCTCACACCAAACAGAAACGAACCTGTGGCCAAAAAGATGCCAGGCGTCCAGCTCTAAAATGACATATGAGCAAAGACAACTGAATGATTTGATTTGTTATTGCTGAAAGGAACACATTTTATTTATATTTCCAGGTTTTGTTATGCAGCATGTTCATATTTGAATTTGTATAATTTTGACAGGATATATTTTTATGGAGAGCAAAATCTTTTGGGATATTTAAAATCTAAGTTTATTTTTATATAAAATTACATAAGAGTAAAGAAATTTGAATGTTTGTTCTTTTAACGTTTACTTTATTTCTAACTTGTATAATTTAGACAGGATATATTTTTATGGAGAGCAAAATATTATAAGTTGTTTAAGGTTTGAGTTGATTTATTCACGAATAATATTCCTGTCTGTTTTTACCATTCCTACCAAAGATATTTCTGTCGACTAAATAAAAATTCCTTCTATTTAAAATTTAAATAGAACTTGAACAAATACGATAGTTCATAATATCCACGCAGACTTGCACGTAAGAGCGGGAGTCATCCGTTTTAACAAGCAGCGTATTGCACTGATACGAAATAGCTGTGTGTGTATATATGTAGATATGTATGTATATGTATATATATGTTTATATATGTGTGTGTGTATGTATATATATATATGTATTTGTGTGTATATATGTGTGTGTATGTATGTATGTGTGTATGTATATGTATGTGTATATATGTAGATATATATATGTATGTATATATGTGTGTGTGCATATATATGTGTATATGTATAGATATGTATATATATATGTTTATGTGTGTGTGTGTAAATATATATATATATATATATGACAACAACACTCATCACTCACAACAGTGACAAAACAATTACATTGACAATCATGTTACGTTATTGTAATGTTAATGTTTCCTTTTCTTTTTCATTGCTTCTTTAACACACTACTTCTCCGCTGTGAAGCGCGGGTATTTTGCTAGTATATATATATATATATATATATACCTATCTACATCATATATACACACACATACATACATACACACAAATTATATTTGTGTGTGTGTATATATATATATATATATATATATATATATATATATATATAATGTAGATAGGTGTGTGTGTGTGTGTGTATATATATATATATATATACACATACATACAAACATACACAGAGGTATATATATGTGTATATATATGTATGTGTCTATATGTGTGTGTATAGCTTTGGTAACTGAGTGGAAGAGAAAAGTAATAAAATGTAGTCTATAAGTTATTAAACAGTAAAACATTAACGTTTTAAGAAGTAAAGCTACATTGAGCACTACTGGAGTGGTTTCAGATAAACTACATTTTAAAGACGGTGTAACACAGCAGGTAAGTAGTACTAACAGCAGCTAAAATGTATATGGATGATCTCTCGGTAGTAGATCCCTTTTGAAAGGCGCAACACGACGGCTGTGATATAGAAATTACATTTGCTATGTGAACGTCCAAATTTCTGCCTCTGGTAATGTGCCTTACCGGCATTACCAGCAATTAAAGAAAATTAGTTTTGTGTACTCTGCAGTGTTAAGAGAGAAAGGCTTTGGTTTGGGATAAAAGGAAAAAAGGTGTAAAGAAAGGAAAGTTGCCTTTTTCTTTTATAAAGTGTAGAGAGAGGTCTTCGTTGACGATATGAGCGCCTTTTGGGGACAGTCGCGGTGGGTCTTGTGTAGACTGGTGAGACGTCCCTGCCATTAATCAGCTGTGATGGCACTGTTGGTCCTCCACTCCTGTGCGTGTCTTCATAATCCGAGCTGACGACCTCATAATCGTATACGTGCAAAAGAAAGTGCGAAGCGCCTTAATATTAGTTTGCCGCGGTGTAGAAAAGGGTTTGCACTTGTCTGATCTATAGCTCAGGGGGAGGAGGAGGAAAAATATTAAAAGTGCTCACTGTCACTTAAGGCAGAAGCGCAGTCAGCGTCTCAAAGGCCGGCACAGCTATGCGCGCTTGCCGGCTGTTCGACTTTTGCAGGGCAGGAGACGCCACTTTTTGCAGACACGTTCACGTGTTCTCAGTGCTCTTTGGAGGTCATTCATATATATATATATATAGCAAAATACCCGTGCTTCGCAGCGGAGAAGTAGTGTGTTAAAGAAGTAATGAAAAAGAAAAGGAAACATTTTAATAATAATGTAACATGATTGACATTGTTATTTTCATGAGTGTTGCTGTCATATATAGAATGAGGTTAGGTTAGGTTAGAATGAGTTACATGAGTAACAAACACCCGTCCAGAAAGAGGGGATAAGCTGATGGGAAAGCCAATACACCCCCATCCTATGAACCGGTGCTAAAATCAACAGGAAAATCTGCTAAACACCCCTCTTATTGAGGAGGTGTTCAGAATAATAGGAGAATTAACAGGAATCGGAAATTATTGGTAGCTTTAGTTGATCTGAGAAGGTGATAAAGTTTTGCCTATTAAGGGCCAGATAACTTGACATATTTGATAAGGTGATATAAATAGAAAAAAAGTATAAAAACAGATGAATTGTTAAATTGGATTTCTCACTCCATGGGCTGAGACATTTGTGCATAACTTGATTCAAATAAATAAATGTTCTGCATTCTTTTCTGTACTCCATTACTGCTTTCTTCAATCTGCCATTGCTGAAGCTCACTAGAAGCTTGGTGATACACGGAATATGTTACAGAATGGCTTCAAAAAAAAGATAATTCACCTTTCAGAGAGAATTTTTCAGAGCACAGACCTTAACCCAATAGAGATACTGCAGACCGACCTCAAGAAAGCCACTGACACCAGACATACTAAGAATATGGCTGAGCTGAAACAGATCTGTTAGGAAGACTGGTCCAGCATTCCTCCTGAATGTTGCGCAGAAATCATCTGTAGCTACCTGAAATGCTTGTTGCTGTAGGAGCTTTGACCATTTATTAAATCCAAGGGTTCACTTATTCTTTTAATAACACACAGGGAATGTTTAATGGGTTGTTCAATAAAGACATGAAAGATTATAATTGTTTATGTGTTCCTCGTGACTTAGACCAGGCAAAAGTTTATGGCCAATTAATGCCAAAGGTTCACATACTTTTTCTTGCCGCTGTATATTCATCCAAACACCAGTTTAATTATAGTACAGGATGGATAAACTGTTGTCATGGCATTTGGACAACTGAACAAAATGTGGTTTAGGCACATGTCCTAATTTTTCCCAAAGGAGATCTCATTTTATTTCTTTTTTTAATATAAAAGTGTCACTTTTTCTCAGCTTGATGGTTTTGAGATTACCTCACTTTATTACTTTCTACTGTAGTTCATGTGGGATGTTTAATTTTTATTCATCTACTCATTAAAATGACTTGCAGACAGCATGGAAAATAAGCAAATGTGAAAAAAACCAATGAATCAATGTTACAAGTGCCTTGTGAAGACGCACGCTCTCATAAATCCCATAATGGCATTTTAAAATGTCACTCATGGCAACAACACTGCAATACAGCATATGCCAGTCTGCAACAAACTACAAAGCCTTATTGGGGTGATAAACAAGGATTCTGCAACACAAGCATTCTTTCAATAATCAGTTATAAAACGCTAAAAATTTGAAAATGTGAGTGACTTACAGATATGAAGAAAAAGGCACAAAATCATTTTCCCTAAGCAGCTATTAATCCCTTCCCAGAATCCTTTTATATGGAATACTCCACAGCAGTGGCCACATTTGGTATGACTTTCAGTAGCGTGCTATAAGGTGAGGGTGGAATGGGTTAATTAAAATTAAGAAAAGAAAAAGGAGGAACCATGAAACAGTAAGGTGGATGGACATTTTCTCCTACACCAAGGGCCTTAATGAAAACAGTCTGTAGTAGAGGACTTCCACTATTAAGACCTACAAACTTTTACAGTATATCACATCAAAAAATCTCTCAGAACAGATGACTCTACATTGTTATTTTTTTGAAAAGCGCCATGATGAAAATAGGATGGAGTGAATCCTACAATTGAAGGCAAGTTTTCGTTTTTTTTTAACTCAAAAGAAAATTGGCATCACAACTGCTGGGATTTGCTGTTCCAAATATAGCAAAAAGGTGTGTGAGGCCTCCAAAAGACCCATAAATCTGGCCAAGAACTTCAGTGACCTTCCCAGAAGAGGCTCACCTAAACTTACCAAGGTCCGGTGTCAGCAAGAGCAGGCCCCAAAAATGCGGCGCTGGCAAACACAACTAAAATAGTCCCAAAATAAAGTGAAAGCTCCACAAGAAAAAGGATAACCGTAAACCCTTGGCATGTATTAACAGGTGTCACACACGTGCGTGTGGGGGGCAGCTAAAGGGTTTGAGTGAAGGCAGTTCAGAGGCATGCCGGGATGTGGCAGAGTACACTGACTCTTTTTCTCCCTTGCCTGTAGACCATTCCTGGGGGATTCCACCTGGCTCTCCTGACATCACTTCCGGGACCGAGCCAATGGAGGTCGACCACACCAGCTCCAGCCCTTCTGATGTCACGTCCGGCTGTGATCCAATGGTTGAAGACCACGTGCTTGATCCTTATGACCTCACTTCCTGTCTTCCTCTTTAAAAACCTGCCCCTTTTCCCTTTTTCCTCAGTCTCGTTTTGGACTCCGTTGTATGCACTTCAGTGCTGGTTATTTTGAGAAAAATGACTTTTGCAGCCAGGATACCATATTACACGGGTGGCTGCCCCAAACCTTTATCTGTCTATGTCTCGTTTTTGTGACACAGGATAAAAGAAGATTCTTTATAAAACTGATGATTTATTTACAAAAATAGAAAATATAAAGAAGAGTTCAAAAGAGTAAAAAGAGACACAAAGAAGGTTTAGGTTCCACAAACAGACCACAGGGTAACCACCCCTTGTTTGCCTTACCAACACCTCCTCTCACAGCAACCTAAGATTTTGCAAGATGCTCCAAGATGGACCCGAACCTCCTTAGCTTCAGATGGATTACCTGTTCTAAAGCGCAGGTGTGACTGCTGGCCAAGGAACATAGGCACATTTAACAGGACGCTACATAATGATAAACGTAACACAAAAAAATGAAAATAAAATATATAAATACTCTAAAACAACAAAAATAACAAAAATGCATCCCTGTATTTTAATACATAACAACTACTGCATATACAATTATATTTAATTGGCTGGCCTGAGTAAATGATTTGGGATCATTTAAAATTATTTTCCTTTAGTTACATTTATTTAGGTTTTGGGGATCATAGAACTCAAATTTAGCATTGCTTTTCTGGTTGGGAATAATCTTCTGATAGTTATATACTGTGACTAAAGTGGAAACAAATAATCGCTGGTACTATCTGCTTTGTGGGCTTCCATGTCATCCTCTTATTTCAGAGTTTTCAGAGTATAGCCGTACACATATAACAGCAGGGAGCAAATGGGGGTCCCCATGGAGTTTTGATCACATTGGGTTTCAGACTGTGAGGTGCCGGACCAGTACACAACCATTTACTGCAGGCAGTCTCCTGCTTTAATGGGACGGTGTCTCTGCACAACACCTCACTTCAAGCCCTGCTTATATATATTTTTTTTGTCTTTTCAGGCACCGTTTTTGGTTTTTTTGGTCAATTTGAGCATCAATTGCTATGACATTGCTATACAAAAACTCTTTGAGGTGCACGGCACTGTTGTATAACCACAATTTGATTCACAATTGGATAAAAGGTCTGCACCGTGCACTTCTCAGTCAGCCTAGTTTGTGGATAAACCTAACAAAATTGCTGCGTGATTGTTATTATTATTCAAAGTTGGTGCTTTTTGACCCTTTTACAGGCTTCAACTTGGAATTTTTGGTTCTGCATTTAGGACTGATGAAAGATAAGACAGATTCTTGGCTATGACCTTTTTCTTGTATTGTCTCTCTCTCTCTCTAGTTCATTATTCTAAAAGTTTACCTTTACGTGTCGCATACATGAAAGATCTAGTTGCAGGAAAATCAACATCTTCAGACACACATAATGCAATTCAATGTCCTAGCAACACTGAGGGCAATTCAGCAACCAACCCTGGAAGGAGTGCCAGTCTTCTGCAGGGCTCACCAAAGAATTTAGAGTTGTCAGTTGTACTAACACATATAATTTTGATATGTGAGAGGCAAGCCCACAGAGTCATATGCAAAGAAGAATATCTAAACTCTAATCAGAGAATAAGCATGCCACCCCACTACAAAAGTGTTATAATGTGTTCGGCTTTTATTTAAAGCAAAGATGGCATCAATCAGCTCTGTGTGGACTTTTTAACAGCAGCACAGTCTCTAATTGTTGACATACACTTTGGACCACAGAGGACTGGCAGAAGACAATTCTTGCAAACCATTTCATCACAAAGGCAATGGGCATTCATAAATGGACTCTTCTAAACAAAGGTTGATGATAGACGGTTACGAATCCAAAGCTCTTTCAGTGTGACCCTGAGTTATTTAACTGAAGTGCCAGCCAGATTCAGAGGCTTGTTTCTGTTAACGTACAGGAAGCTGGACAGAGTTCTCCATGTTTTAAATCATTCAGAGATCTTCCTCATAAATATTTGAATAAAAACAGCATTCAGTGTCTTTTTTTATTTTAAGTATTAAAATGCCTCCACAAACTAAGTAACTAGCACTTCATCATAGCCCCAATTACAGTAAAGCATCCTTACTTTCAGTTATCCTCGTTTAGATTTTGAAAGGATCCACTGGTGTTTAAATAAAGAAGAAGAGGTGGGAAAAATTAGCATGGCTAAATGTAATACAACCTGGGCTTCATGGGAGCACAATAAATACTAACAAGTCATTTATGTCCAATCCAAGGCACAGCCTCTGTTTGTTGCATGACACGATGCCAGCAACTGAAGGTCTTCTTGCCCAGTCTGCTCCAGTAGCAAACTGATTAAGATGCCCAGACAGAAAGACATCTCGGCTGTTTGCATTATGGTGTAGACACAATTCACATCCAATTAGTGTTGGCGTGTGAAATTCTGTCTCCCAGGTGATGACTGATGCTTGTTTTTATCTGTTTAATGCCACATTCTTCTGCCACATTGTCACTTGGACATTGGCTCTCTACACTTAAATCTGTCACAATAGATTCAATTAGACCCCATTAATCCTCAGGGGCACTTCAGTTTGCTTTAGACGCAGATTTACAGTAAAGCAGAGCTGCAGCTAGAGTCCTCCATCAACAGAGCCCACCTTATCACTGTCCACTAACATCCACATGAACACTCACACCTCAACTCCAAACATTACAGTATTGTGCCTGCAAGTCCCTACCACTGTTTACCTCTAATCACACCGTGGCCATGATTTTATACGTAAAACAAACAGTGCCTCCTACTAAACACTTTTAATGAGCATGATGCATTTATATGGTCTTCCAAAGGCCACCTCAACAATGGCGTCACCCTATTATGTTAATAAGAATAATTTATGAACACTTTGAAATCAGTTCAGCTTTTTTGTCAGTCACCTCTTCACTCACTGGTAGGGAAAAAAACCCCATGCATGATATATCATTTGATTCACCTTGATGTCTATTTGTACATAATGTAGATCTTTTTGTGGTTCCCTGCCTCTTTTGACCCTCTCTAGACCTGATAAACCCTCTTTTCTAGGCCACTTTTGACCATATTTTGTGCAAAAAAGACACCCTTATGATAAATAGGAAACCAATAAATGTCTTTAGCAAAATTGATCTGAAGTTGTTGCACACCAAGCCCAATAGGATACGAGGGGTCAAAGCTTCTCATTTTCAAAAAAACTTGGAAAACATAGGGGTTGGTAATATAGGCATGTGAAGCGTGGGTTTATGATCTTTTGAGGATCTGATCACAAATATGGTAATATTTTTGATATTTGATTCCTTACTGGTGGCTCTAGACCTCTAAGAGCCACCCCAGAAGGTTAAAAATGACACATTTCAAGCATAAGCATGTGGGGTGTCATTTTAGACTATTTCAAGGTCATTGAATATGAATATAATGTTATTTTTAATCCTTTACTGGGGATCTAATCCTCTATGGACTTCTACTAAACAATATGACAAGCTCCTATTACAATTAAGTGAGAAGTCAAGCAAAGTGACACCTTTGATTGGCTAACTAAAAAGATTACAATATGTAAGCTTTCACGGCAACTCAGGCCTCTTCTTCAGGCAAGATGTAGTCATTTTGCTTGATTTCTCTCTAAATTTATAATGGCTAACATGGTACAACACCCTAGTACTATTACAATTTAGAATATTTAGACTTTAAACGTTCACATTGAAGCACACATTTTAATATGTCAAATATCTGACACAACTACTGTATTCTTGTTTATATGTCATTCTGGTGTGGGTTTAGACCAAAGTGTGTGTATATTTATTTCCTTATTTATTTACATATTTACTTATTTAAAGAGCTTCTGTAAAAAGCGACATTTCCCCCTGGGAACACAAAGTTCTGTGTATCTGTAATCAGTGCATGGTCCCAACCTCTGTCTATCTACCTACCTCATGAAGCAAATCATTACAATCCTTTAAAACATGCTGAATTAGGGCAGTTTATGCTAATTCAAACTTTTTTGAAACTTTATTTTTGGCTTTTAAGTAACAACCAGTTAATCAAAGCACCTCGCATGGATCAACATTTTACAATAATCCTCAAAATCATCATTCCTCAACAGTTTTACAACTCATTTTGGACAGCACTGATGAAGTCTTTTCAGTCTTGGAAGGATTCTCCCTCATGAACATCCTAATTTTGGTGAAAAGCCAAAGTACAAAGGGCTGTCTCTGATGAATAAGGTGGGGCCTCAACAAGCTGATTCCAGAGGTGCTAAAGAAGATGGTCTCAGTGGCTTGATGTGTTGTTCTGCTGGAGAAAGAACGATTTGAACATGTTTAGTATGCGATTTCAGTGACCTCAGTGGAGATTTTTGAATACTTCTTTTAGGCATTTCCCCTTGTTGACCTTTGGAGTTACTGCCTACTCTTCCTTGAATGGGACAGCTGTCAGAAATCCACAATCCATGCTGTGCTTTTATTGGTGGTGCCAGTCCTTTTCTATTCCAAAGCACAGTTTGTTTCTTGGTTTCTGGGTTCATTTTGTGCATTTTGACCACTTGCTGATGCACTGAAGACTTGGTCCATCTTCACAAGGGTTATTTTTTCAAAACAGTCTATAATCCACAATGAAATTCATAGGGCATGAAGACAGGTTTTAGCTCATCAGAAAACTTCACATCTGATTGTAGATCACTACCACCTGCACGTCATTGTCTCATCTACATGGGGATGACACGTTTTGAATTGTTCATTGAAACTTTCAAGTACAGGTATGCATCACTTAACATCCACGATACGATCTGTGACCTGGGCATTGTGCAAATGCCATATTATATACAGTACTTAGCAAAGCTATATGGGATACTGCAGTGTACCTGTGTTGACTAAAGAGCCAAGATACTGTACATATACAGTACTATATTTCGGCCACAGGAGCCATAATGCAGTTCATTGTAATATTTTCGGAAGAAAATTAAACAAAGACATAATGCTACAACACTGTAGAATTACATGATACATGAGACCGGGTGTGGCTACCTATGCGTGAAAGTATACACTGTTATGCTGGAAAGTTTTTATTCATAAACAAGTAAAGTTCACATCAAAGTAATGATAGAAAGTATAGTACACTACAGACATAAGCCAGTAACACAGGCATTTACTATGACTATCAAGTATTATCTCTATATATATAAAATCCAATGTCTGTCTGTCTGTATGTTTGTCCACTTTTCACGAGAAAACTTTTTAATGAATTTAGATCGGGTTTTTTTCTATAATTTGCTTGAACATTCAGGTTGATTTTGCGACTTCTTTCATCGTGCTACATATCATAGTTCAAATGTAAGATCAATTTATTTGTGTGAATCCGTGACAGAGGCTGCGGGCCGACGTCAGGAGTGGGGAGCTGGGTGGGGTACGCCTCACTCACGTGCTAGCATACGTTCGAATCGCTCTACCTCTGGCCACGTTGTGGAGCGGATCTTGCCTCCGCTTAGCTAGCGATACCTGCTTGTTTATTGATTTTTAAAGAAAGGTATGTTTAAAGAAAAAAAGAGGTCTGAATTCCAGGAAAAGAGCACGTCTCCAACTATTAAGCATGTGGTTGGATCAATCAGGCTTTTTGGCTTGTGCTGCAGCCAGTGGCACAAGGGAATATGTCATTGGTAGAGGGAAGAATGGATTCAAATAAATGCCAGCAAATTCTGGAAGCAAACATCACACCATCTATGAAAAAGTTGAAGTTAACACTAGAATCCCTGAAGCCTACTAAAAAACTTGTAATCCTGGACCACCTTCAATTCCTTTTTTAACTCTCTCCATTAGCGCCTTTTGTTTTAAAATGTGTCACCCAGCACAAGCATCAAGCAGCCTACTATCCAATCTCCCTCATTGCCTGAGCTCAACTTGGGCAAAAAGTTCTCCCAGCTCAAGTCTTGTTTATCTGCGTGTGTGGTGCCTGGAGTTGTATAGGCTAAACAATATTGGTGGTGGTGGATTTTAGGAGACCCAGGCCCCTCCTGGACCCCATGATTATTAGATGCAACTGTGTGTAGAGGGTGCAGACCTATAAAGACCTGGGAGTGCAGCTGGATGATAAATTGGACTGGAGTGCCAATACTGATGCTCTGTGCAAGAGAGGACAGAGCCGACTATATTTCCTTAGAAGGCTGGGGTCTTTCAACATTTGCAATTAGATGCTTTAGATGTTCTATCAGATGGATGTGGCGAGTACCCTCTTCTACGCGGTGGTGTGCTGGGGAGGCGGCATAAAGAAGAGGGACGCCTCACGTCAGGACAAACTGGTGACGAAGGCTAGCCCTATTGTAGGCACGGAGCTGGACAGTTTGACATCTGTGCCAGAGCAACACGTGCTGAGCAGGCTCGTGTCAATCATGGAGAATCTACGGCATCCACTGAACAGGATCATCTCCAGACAGAGGAGCAACTTCAGACAGACTGCTGTCACCATCCTGCTCCACTGACAGACTGAGCAGATTGTTCCTTCCCCACACTATGCGACTCTTCAGTTCCACCCGGGGGGGTAAACGTTAACACTATACAAAGTTATTGTCTGTTATACCTGCATTTTTATCACTTTTTAATTTAATATTTTTTTTTATCAGTATGCTGCTGCTGGAGTATGTGAATTTCCCCTTGGGATTAATAAAGTATCTAGCCATATATCTATCTAATATAACATTATTTGGACCACAGAATTTCTTTCAGTTTCAGGTTGCCTTTGTTTTTCTTTTGACATCATCATTTTGGACTTCGGTTGCTATGCGATTACTAGGGATGTATGCTCCCACCTACCCACTTGTGAGATAGAAGATGGCAGACAAATTCACCCCACTGCTCCGATCAATGCCACACAAAGTGGTGAGCCAGACTGGGAACAAAGTAGTAGGAGAATCACTGACAGCTGCAACATAACCTTTGTGGATTGATTCACCACTAATGAGCCAAATGATGGGCCTCTAGCAGAAACAGCAACCGAACAGAGAACAACAAACACCTGGTGACATGGGGACATGCTCTGAACTCAGCTTGGAAGAATCCATTAAACTTATAGGCTTCAACGTCAAAGAAGCAAATCCTTGAAAAACTGTGAATGACATCCAGAATGTCATCTAGATTTCAAGTGCAGTTTTCATGCTAAAACTGGTCCATAAAATTAGATTAAGTTTTAACTAAGAAAACAGGTTTCTGTAAATTAATAACACAATTAAATAAGATAATTACCTTTTATCTAAAGTAATGTGTATGTCTCTTTAAACTGAGCTACTACCAAATTATTATGGCATGGTAGTTAAAGAATGGAGTGAGAGAGAAGACCCAAAAAACAAATACAATAAAGGTTGAACCAGAATGGCTTAAGAGGTTACATGTGTAAAGCTGATTGAGTTCAAGATATCTAATTAATGATTAACAGAATATTAAACAGGGTGATTGGATCAGAATGTCACAATTGATATTTCTATTACTTTATGAAATCTTTGAAGTCCACGGGAAAGGACACTTTGTCCTTGCCTCTAACCTTCACAAACGTCAATCTCCATCTGGTGCTTTTCTCTATGAAGGTCACACGGAGGTCTCGTGTCTTTTATAGCGCGCTTCTGTGAATTTTGTAAGGCTGGCAGAAATCTGGCAGATTCACAGAAAAATAGAAGAAAAGAGGGCTCATTCTAGACACCTCGGAGACACTCAATAAGATTCTAAAGTTCACACAAGACGACTCAATCAGGTGTCGCGTAATCTTCACTGGTGACTGCAGCAACAGCTGTGATTTCTTAATGTGGAATGAGCCTGCAAGCTCCGCTGCAGACAAGTACTTTCTTTTTATTTTATTTTTTCTGGTTCACTTTTTGTTTTTCAGGATGGAAACAGCGGCAGCAAATCAATCAGCCTCACAATAATTTAACCAAGTAGCCCGTTTTCTACTGGACCATAACAGAGAATGTGAATCAAGATTATTGAATTATAAAAAAAAAAAAAAAGTAATGTTTAACACAATGCTACACACATGCCCATTATATCATAATGAAAAAACACTCAAACTGTGTTTAACTATACTGTATTTGGAATACACATACACATTATTTTCAAATGTAATTTACGCAAACTAAAGTTACTTTATTTTTTTATTCCAGTTAAATAAAGCTACATGCTTTCCATTAGATACCTAACAACACAATACATTCACTAATTTTCTTTTTTTAGTACCGAAACCTACCAAGTATGAGTTGAACCCAGGTCTATCGCATCAAGGCTCATTCTTGCAACTATTGCATCCATTTGGTTAACCCAATTTCTCCACTATCAGGTCACAAGTTTGGGAATTGGATTTGTAAGGCTGCAGCAGTGGATGTGCAGAAGGCCCTTCTATCCATCATTCCCTTGGCTGAACACAGTTTTATCAACAGTCAAACTCAGAAGCAGCTACTTTTATGCTAGGCGCAATAGGAAAACTCCTACACTCCTATGTACAAGGACAGCCCACAAACAGTGCAAGTGGAGCAGTTCTTAGTGATGTGACCTGAACTCTCTCTCACTCAGCTCCCACACTTTTGTTCAGCACAGATGGCCCACTACACTCCATCAAACCAGTGTACAAATCCTGCTGGCTATGCCAAGTTCCTTGCCCAGGAGTGGGTGGCAAATATCACAATCTGCCCCAGTCCAGACTTTTGCACTGTGGTAACTGCCACCACATCTGCATTACAAATACTCTTAGAAGTAGCTCCTGTGCACCATGTGCAATAGAAGAACTCCTAAGCTCCTGCATGTAAGGGCAGCCTTCCTGGTGACGTCAGCTGAGCGCTGTCTCTCTCACTCAGACCCCACCTTTTTGTGCAGCACTGAGGGGTCACTACACTTGGTATTCTATTTTCTTACTACAGTAATCCCTCCTCGATCACGGGGGGGATAGGTGAAAATCCGTGAAGTAGAAACCATATGTTTGTACGGTTATTTTTATATATTTTAAGCCCTTATAAACTCTTCCACACTGTTAACATTATTAGAGCCCTCTAGACATGAAATAACACCCTTTAGTCAAAAGTTTAAACTGTGCTCCATGACAAGACTGTGATGGCAGTTCTTTCTCACAATTAAAAGAATGCAAACATGGCTTCTCTTCAAAGGAACGCAGTCAGGGGCAGAGAATGTCAGAGAGAGCGCTGGCTAAGAAAAGCAAACAATCAAAAAATCAATACGTGCTTTTAAGTATGCAGAAGCACCGCGATAAAGCGGCATTTTGTAGAGGAGCATCCGTATCTTCTAGGCAAACAGCTTCTGTGCAAACAGCCCCTCTGCTCACACACCCTCCATCAGGCAGAGAGAGTGAGAGAGATAGAGAGAAGCAAACAATCAAGCACCGCGCGGGAAGCATATCTTATATCATTGAGGAGTTTTAGTTAATATGTAATACATGCTCTGATTGGGTAGCTTCTAAGCCATCCGTCAATAGCGTCCCTTGTATGAAATCAACTGGGCAAACAAACTGAGGAAGCATGTACAGGAAGTAAAAAGACACATTGTCCACAGAAAGCCGCGAAACAGCGAAAAATCCGTGATATATATTTAGATGTGCCTACATTTAAAATCCGCGATAGAGTGAAGGGATTACGGTACTTCCTAGAGTCATGTAGTCTTTGTTGATTGGGCAAGCTAGACTGGTCCTGTGTGAATGACTGAGTGAAGTATACCCTGTGATGGACTGGCATCCTATTCAGAGTTTGTTCTTGACTTGTGCTGTGAGCTGCTCATGATATTATGAAAGAGTCCAGAACATTAATACATCAGTGACTAATAGTGTGGCGTTCCTACCGCTTCCTATGGATGCAGAATTGAATCTGATGGTGCGGTATGCAATGCTTAGCCATACAACATGATGTTGCTAATTTTGACTAAGTGATGACAGCTATTATCGTCATACATGCATACATTCTCAAACCCACTTAATTAAATTCAAAGTCAAGTTGCTAGAGAAGCCTATCCTGGTGGCACTGGGCACAAGGAACGAAAAAGCTTCTTCATCTTAAGAAAAAATGAATATAACCTTGATAGTGTTTTTAAACAAGATCTGCTTTCTGGTTCAAAGACGTCACCACTGTCTTACGAGAAAGGTGATGAGAAGTAAAGCTCACATTTGTAACCTTGTCACTTGTTAGGGGGCTAATCTAGAAACATACAAAAGGGTGGCAAAGTGTCTGACATGGGCCTCCCAAACATTGCCTATAACTGATTTGATAATTATTATCAACAATACTAACCTAACATTCTCAACCCTGCATAATCTACTTTAAAATTCCGGGGGGCAAAAGCCTACTCTGGGAACTTCAGACACAAGGTAGGACCCAACCCAGTTTAGATGGGAAGACTTATGTATAAAATGTTATTCAAACATTGTTCATATATCTTGTTCATATTTTGTATTTTTATTTTCATTTATCTGTATTAGAACCTTCAAACTGTTCTCTTAACTCTTTCAGGGCTGATGTTGACTTCTGTCAAAAGGAGGCCTTGACGATGGTAATCAACTGTAATTGTGACAAAACCAACTGTTATGCTTTAGTTGGACTCTTGTTGCTAGAAGGAAACTTAGCTTCATTGGTTTGACCGAGATTTCCTGCGCTTATGTGAGTAGCAAGATGCAAAGAATGGCACTGATATCTGGCGAGAGATCAAAGCGAATTTGGTTTGTTTCCTTCCTTGTGTCCTGTGTTTGCTGGGATTGGCTCCAGTGGACCCCTGTGACCCTGTAGTTAGGATATAGCGGATTGGATAATGGATAATGATCGAAAACGAATGTGAGGTTCCAGCTTCAGCTGATTGGTCCCCAGCTATTCGTGGTGCTGAACAGGTTCATGTAGTTGACACGCCTACGGCAATGTTCACCAGGGAGGACTGCCACTTAACAATGATAAGAGGTAGAAACCAGATTGTAATGTAATGCACTGCGACTGTGACCACTGCTGCTGCCCCAGCCACTCGAAAACAGCCTGGCAGCAAGCCTGACGCACATTCTTGGCAAAAAGGCAGCCACAGCATGCAGCAACAGATGTTTTTATGTTGATTTCTGTGTGAAACCATTGCTGTTCAGAAACTATGGTTTTTGGAAAGAAAATTCAGCCCTCAAAAGAGTTAACCAAGTGTTTTCTTTCCTTGCACATTTGTTTTTGGTTTCATACAAACTTCATATGTACAGTGAACTTAGAGTATTCAGACCCCTTAATTTTTTACACACTTTATTGTGTTGTAGATTTAATTTTAAATGGACTAAGTTGCCATTTCCGCCCATCAATCTACACTCAATAACCCAGAATGACAAAGTGAACACATGCTTTCTGAACATTTGGTAAATTTATTAAAAATCAAAAACCTCTCATTCATGCAAGTATTTGACTTGGAGTGTACATTATTGCCTGACACTCCAAACAGTGTTTGGATGCATCCTGTTTGCTTTGATGGTCCTTGAGATGTGTCTAGAACTTAACTGGAGTCCACCTTTAGTGCACTGAATTGACTGGTCATCGTTTAGAAAGGCACACACTTGTGTATAGAAGATCACACAATTTATGCTGCATGTCAGGACTATAACCAAGCCATGAAGCCCAAGGAACTCACTGTAGACCCCTGCAATCGAAATTGTGTCAAGGCACAGATCAAGGCTAGGGTACTGAACAATTTCTAAAGCTTTGAGTATTCCCTGAAGCATAGTAATTGTGATAATTGTCAAATAGGAGAAGTTTGGAACCACTGGCACTCTTCCTAGAAATGGCTGTTCATCCAAACTGAATAACCAAGGAAAAGGGTCTTGGCCTGGGAAGTGGCCAAAAACACAACTGTCCCTCTAACAGAGCCTAATAAGTCCTCTGCTGAGATAGAAGAACATGTGTCCTGTGATGGACTGACATCAAGTTCAGGAATATGAAACATACACATCACCAATGGCACATACTGTATAAAGTAAAGAATCACCTATAACATCCTAAATTTTAACAAACACTTAAAATGCTATTCCTCATATTAAGCAAATGAGCAGGAAACTTCAGTCAAATTTGGCCTTATTGTCAATTTATTACCTTGGAGATTCCACGTTATACTGTATGCTCACCGGTATTCAAAAATGCATGTAAAGGGAGATTAACAGATGTGCTGTCATCTGATTTTTCTGTATCATATTTGAAGAACAGCAAAGCTGCTTCCTGGAGCCGGCAATATTGATCCTCACAAATGTGGCATACAGCATGTAACTCAATAAGAGGCACTGTAATGGCCAAAACGGACAGCAAGAGAAATGGTATGTACCTTAACAGGACATTTTAATGAAGAGTCACAGATGCAATTCTTCATAGGATATTCAGTAAAACACAAAATCCCAGTCTGTAATGAAGTCGACAATCTAGATTGACTGTATTTGTGTTCCATCCAACCATACATATTCATTCATACATTCATTCATTTCCCAAATCTGCTCCCATTACAGTGTTGCAATAGACCAGAGTCAGTCTTAGTATCAAGACAGGGTACACTTACATGCACACTACTCTCATGGGATCAGACATGATACTTTACATAATATGTAAAGGAACTACAAAAAGAAAACGAGAGAGTAAAATAAACTGAACAAAAGACTCAACAAAACACTAAGAGAAAATCAAAAGCTAAACTGCTGCTCTGTACCCTGCTACCCTGCTTTGTAGCACAGGGTAATGGAAGCTTAATGATTAAATTGTACATAGTAATGAGTGCAACAACAGACATGACAAACACACACACACACACAAGTCGACCACTGCAGGTACTTGGCCCCTCATGTTTGAGAAGGGCTTCTGTCTACTTCGATATCTTTCTGTCATTTTTACTACTACATCACTAATATGACACAACAGCAGCAAAAAGACTTAAAATAAGCATTGTCGTTTATGAAAAACAATGTGTTAAAACACTGTGGCTATATTTTGGCAGGGTATGTTTGCATTTCCAATTAGACAGTAATGTAGCTTACTTTAGTTACAATATATACTCACGTTTAAGTTTTCCCACAGATAAGTCAGAGTTTGATTTTACCGTATAATTTCTTACATTTTATAACGTCAGTTGTATAAGTTGAATGTGGAAAACTCACGCTATTGGTCCAGGGGATTATGATATGCTAACGCCCACCTGAGAGAGTAACCACAGAGCACACGGCCTTTTTTCTATGTATTGTGCCTACGTGACCACACGATAATACCCGAACTATTCCAAAGTGACGTTTGCTCTGTTTTGTGTTTTTTGTATCTCACACCCTCATACACCTTTATTGTAAGAGCATCCCTTATCTGCGATGGAGCGTTCGATCAGAAGAAAATCTAAAGCTGGTTTTAAATTAAACATTGTTGAAATAGCGAAAGAAATTGGTAACTGCGCTGCGGCAACAAAATTCGATGCATCTTAGAAACTGATCCGAGATTGGAGGAGGCAAGAAGATGTAAAAAAATTAAATAAAATTAAGTGTCGTATTTTTGAACGGCCGTATAAGTCGGGTTCTGATTTTACGATCGATTTTTCGGGTTTCAAGACCCGACTTATACATGAATATACTGTATATGGTATTTGTTTAGCCGTGCAATCAGAAGATGGGTGCTGTGTAGCCTCATCCATGGTTCTGCGGTGAGGTGACAACACATTTACTCTTCTGGGTATATTGAGTACTGAAATCTACATTTCCCTTTCACCTCCTTGTGATGGGGTTTGGCACAACATTTACTTTGAATGCATATTTTGAAACTTATATTTCATGAACGTTGCTGCCAGTTATTTCAACTTTATTTTGACTTCTACACTATCATCGTAACTACGAACAACAGAGAGCACATACAGCACCTGAGGCAACGTTTCATTCACTCTTACCAATAGTCCACTGATGATTTTAAACCCAAATGTATAATCTGATTTTACAGAAAGATTTTTATCCCTTGTAACAACTTACATTCATTTTTAACACATGCAATTTGCTCTCCACACATGCAATAAACATTTATATGTTTAATAGGGGTCTTTTCATTAGACTTTTCGGCTACAGACAGTCTATCAAAAGCTTACTGCCTGCCAGAGAAGACAAACAAGAGCAACATTGCTCTTTGAAGCTCAAAATCACCTCCCCTGCTTTGAGTGCCACCTTCATGAGGAGTTAGATTGGACACTCAGGGAGCCTTCTAACTGTTCCCACCCAGTTTTAAGCAAAAATCACTCATGGCTGTCTCCAGACATACAGTGGTGTGAAAAACTATTTGCCCCCTTCCTGATTTCTTATTCTTTTGCATGTTTGTCACACAAAATGTTTCTGATCATCAAACACATTTAACCATTAGTCAAATATAACACAAGTAAACACAAAATGCAGTTTTTAAATGATGGTTTTTATTATTTAGGGAGAAAAAAAAATCCAAACCTACATGGCCCTGTGTGAAAAAGCAATCGCCCCCTTGTTAAAAAATAACCTAACTGTGGTGTATCACACCTGAGTTCAATTTCCGTAGCCACCCCCAGGCCTGATTACTGCCACACCTGTTTCAATCAAGAAATCACTTCAATAGGAGCTGCCTGACACAGAGAAGTAGACCAAAAGCACCTCAAAAGCTAGACATCATGCCAAGATCCAAAGAAATTCAGGAACAAATGAGAACAGAAGTAATTGAGATCTATCAGTCTGGTAAAGGTTATAAAGCCATTTCTAAAGCTTTGGGACTCCAGCGAACCACAGTGAGAGCCATTATCCACAAATGGCAAAAACATGGAACAGTGGTGAACCTTCCCAGGAGTGGCCGGCCGACCAAAATTACCCCAAGAGCGCAGAGACGACTCATCCGAGAGGTCACAAAAGACCCCAGGACATCGTCTAAAGAACTGCAGGCCTCACTTGCCTCAATTAAGGTCAGTGTTCACGACTCCACCATTAGAAAGAGACTGGGCAAAAACGGCCTGCATGGCAGATATCCAAGATGCAAACCACTGTTAAGCAAAAAGAACATTAGGGCTTGTCTCAATTTTGCTCAGAAACATCTCAATGATTGCCAAGACTTTTGGGAAAATACCTTGTGGACTGATGAGACAAAAGTTGAACTTTTGGAAGGCAAATGTCCGTTACATCTGGCGTAAAAGGAACACAGCATTTCAGAAAAAGAACATCATACCAACAGTAAAATATGGTGGTGGTAGTGTGATAGTCTGGGGTTGTTTAGCTGCTTCAGGACCTGGAAGGCTTGCTGTGATAGATGGAACCATGAATTCTACTGTCTACCAAAAAATCCTGAAGGAGAATGTCCAGCCATCTGTTCGTCAACTCAAGCTGAAGCGATCTTGAGTGCTGCAACAGGACAATGACCCAAAACACACCAGCAAATCCACCTCTGAATGGCTGAAGAAAAACAAAATGAAGACTTTGGAGTGGCCTAGTCAAAGTCCTGACCTGAATCCAATTGAGATGCTATGGCATGACCTTAAAAAGGCGGTTCATGCTAGAAAACCCTCAAATAAAGCTGAATTACAACAATTCTGCAAAGATGAGTGGGCCAAAATTCCTCCAGAGCGCTGTAAAAGACTCATTGCAAGTTATCGCAAACGCTTGATTGCAGTTATTGCTGCTAAGGGTGGCCCAACCAGTTATTAGGTTCAGGGAGCAATTACTTTTTCACACAGGGCCATGTAGGTTTGGATTTTTTTTTCTCCCTAAATAATAAAACCATCATTTAAAACTGCATTTTGTGTTTACTTGTGTTATATTTGACTAATGGTTAAATGTGTTTGATGATCAGAAACTTTTTGTGTGACAAACATGCAAAAGAATAAGAAATCAGGAAGGGGGCAAATAGTTTTTCACACCACTGTATGCGGTCGACACAAAAAAAAATGAGTCTAACCCTACAGCTCACGAACTAAGAGGTGGGTGGGGACACAAAGAGATGGTTATTGAACCTGTTCTAACTTGACACAGTGAGAAGAGGCTCAGCTCGATTGCTGCACTCAGTATAAGTGGACGTGTGTTAAAATATAGACACATTCTTACCATCGTTCAGAAAATGTTGGGAGTGCAAGAGCGAATGGCAAGTTAACATCAAGTTTTTTGTGAAATTGAAGAAATCCACATCAGAAACTTTTTAATTATGGACTGAAACTTATAATGAAGACTGCATGTTTCATGCACGCGTTTTCGAACGGCACAAGTCAGTGTTCAAAGGATCCCATTTTTTGTCAGTGAAGATGTGAAAAAAAAAAATGACGGAGATCCTCAACAGCCGTTCAGGAAATTGATCTGCGGAATTGCTTTGAACATTGGCAGCATCGTACACAGCTGTGTGATCAACTCAGAAGAGAACTGTTTTAAAGGTGATTGAAGTTAATTTCCTTAATTTGTTAAATAAAAAGAGTTGCAGGCACAATCTCATTTTTTTTTGGTGTTGGACCTCATATATATTATATGTCTCGTTCTTTTGAGACTACATGCACGCTCATATTTGCTGCTTAGAAGTAGGCCTAATCAGTAGTCTCTAATCAAACTACTATGTACATACAGTATTTAAAATGTGTGTGTGTGTGATTTGGCAACTGGAGTAGCTGGAGAAAAATTCAATTAGAGGTGAGGTTAAGATGTCTGTTTTACACACAAAATGACCAGCATTCAATTTGCTGCCTCAGTAGTACCCCTTAATAATGTTGTGGCATGAAATTTTGTATATAAGTTGATAAATATTTTGTTTATTTCTAAGTTATACAAAGCAAATGGAACTTTCAGGGTGTTATATAATAGATAAGAATAGCAATGCTTTGATTTTAATTAACCACCACGCCCAATTTAAGACTGAGTCAGGATGTGGAATTTATTTACAGGGTCAAGAATGGTGCCTAAAATGAGTTTGGCAAGGGGTATTGGTGAGGGATATTCAATGAGACATCTCCTGCAGGAAGCTGGCAAGCTTCAGCTAACCAAATGATAACCACTACTCGAGGGTGTACAAAAGGTAGTATGGGGATGGAGCATCAGACCATCTTGGCAAGAATGGCTTTGTTGGACTGAGAGCCTGTGAGCCATCCATAAAGCCATAAAATAAAGCAATTGCGGGATATGGTGCACCAGAAGTCTATTGGTTTAAAGGCTGGCTATTTGGGATTAGTTTTGAATCAGAAGCCATTCATACCACAACGCCGTCTTGGTTTTAGGATGTGAACAAAGAATGTATAAATGTAGTCACTTTATGCCTCCCTCTCTTTCACACACATTGGCATGAAAAGAAGAACACAAGCAGAAAGCACGGCCCAGCTGCCATATTGAGACAGGCATGTGGCCTGTCCCAAAGAAAGCTGACTAAAAATGATAATTTAACTAGAAGCTTTTAAATAACTACAAGTCTGTGTGCTGCCTGAATCTACTCCTCGGCATTTCTCAGGCTGTATGGTTGTCACATGGACTTTGCTTACTGTTATTATTTTATAAACCAGTAACGACGCACTGCACGATAATGTGCAGTGAATACACTTGACTTGAGCATTCATAGTTTTCATCTTCTTTCTCTGTACGTTTAGCATTTGTTTGCTCAGAGGTTGATGCGCTTGCTGCTTCCTGAGCAGCTCTTCTTTTCTCCACCCTAGCGGCCCACTTCTTCTCTTCTTTCGTCGGCATCTTTTCGCGTTAAAACAGATTAAGTCAGTTTTTGTGTTGCAATTACTTAGTCCATTTTCTTTAATTTTCACTTAAGCTGGCACTTAAGTCTTCAATCTGCCTCAAGAATGATTTAAAACATGAAGAGGTAGGGTAAGTGAAGGCAAACGAGGTACGGAATGAGAACAGTGCCCATATGCCTGCGCCGCACGGTCGCCATGCTGGTTACTGCCAAGAGTTGTTTCTACAATAAAATAAAATAAAAATAAAAAGGGAAATAACCTTGGAGGTCAATCATCATCCTAAAAGCAGATACTAGATGTCATGTAGTATATGTGTACCAAATTTCAAGTCAATATGTCAAACGGTTTGCGAGCTACAGGTGATTTAAAACCCTGGACAGACAAACAAACAGCCACAGTAGCGTATTATATATAAAGATATTATCAGTAATACATTTTATTATAACCACAATTTATAACCTAACTCCTGTTTGTCTTACTCTATGTAATTGCCTGAGGTTACTGAAGGGAAGATGGGGAGAAATTATAAAGTACAGTACAATTCCTTATAAACAGTGGCAAGTCAATGGGATTTAAGGCATTCTGATAAAGTCTGCACAATAAAGAATGCAAAATGGGAAAGCAGAGTAATACAGAACTCTACCAAGACAAACAATTACAATTACTTCGTTAACCTGCTTGACTAATACCGAGTCTGGGAAGGCACACAGAGATAAAAGGACATGGCTTCTTATATATCTGATTTAGGAAGCCAAATTAAATTGCAATACCTAATCACACAAAAAAGACAAGTGGGATTGCTTACACTGGAGTTCTTACATTTTATTTGTGATCTCAAGAGAATCTAAAACTAGACTACCCTCGGAAAAGTGGTTTCTCCCCATTCATTTTATCCTAAACAAGTTAATTCAGTTTCTTCCTCCGGGTGCAGATGAAGCTACTCTATTATCTCCTTCAGGTTCTTATCAAGCAGCCATGTTATGACAGACGCGGAGGGTGGAATGAAGGACTCTCTGGTCTTTGTGAATTGGACACCTTTGTAAAAGTATTTGGAGAACATAAAAACAATTAAGTTGTAGTTATTTAAGTTTTCTTCTGTTACCCCAACAAGCAATACAAATGTGCACAACTACTTCTCAGAATGGCAATCACTGGTAGTTTCTTTCTTTCATTTATTTATTTTCTAAACCACATTTCTTCTAATGAAGGAGGGAGCTGATTACCCCATTCAAAGGTGTAAGGCCCACACACAACCACAAAGCACCGCGTATTTGTTTTAGGATGTGGGAGAAAAATTGCAATATCTGGAGAAAACCATTTGGACGTGAAAAGAATATGTAAACTCCACATAGTAAGTAGCCATGCTCCACATGTAAAAATAAATCTGTAGTCAAATGAAGAATGGTTCCTTTTACAGGAACAAGTATCCACTGACAATGACAAATTAAAATGGAGGTCCAATCCTCCACAAGATGGAATTTATAAATCTATGAACCACACCCACCTCATGCCGCCTTCTATTGACCTTTAACTTTGCCCCTCATGTGAAAATCTATTTCACTGTTACTATCAAGCAGCTAGTTTAATGAATTAATAATGTAAAATAAATTCAGTAAACTGAATTCAGTAGCATGGGGGCAGGGGCCTAACCTGACAGTGCTGAGTGCAAGGCAGAAATTAACTATGGCCCTAGACACGCAAGCATTCACACTTACTAATTACGGACTAATTCAAAATTGGCAATTAACCTACTGTAACAGGTACATCTTTGTAATGAGGAAGAAAACCTCCACTATCACCCATCTGAGAACCTTCTCATGAGTGCAGTGGTTAATTGGACTACTTCATATCGATGATGTATGAATCCACATAATAACTGTAGCAAGAGACTGGTGAAGATCCATGAATGTAGTTGTGGAATATTTCTGGACAGCCTATAGGGGTTTCCATGTAATTCCTGATAACACTGAAAGATATATTGGACTGAGGTATCATTGGGAACAGTCTCAGATGATTTGAATTCTACCTTTCATGCAGATCCCACCATGTAATCTGGAGAGGAGAGATGTCAAGGATTCATCAGGCAAGCACAGAGGTGCCCCAAGCATCAGTGCTAATTTCTTTCCTCTTTTCTTTCTACACCACCTTAATTAGCCCTATCATCCACTCCCGTGAATTCTTATATCAGTGCTGTGCCAATGATACCCAGTGGTACAAGTCCTTCCCTCCTAAGGAGAAAATCAACTTGTGACTTGTCTTACTAACACCTCAGCCTGAATGAAGGAACACCATCTCTAGCTCAATCTGGCAAAGACAGAGCTTCTTGATATCCCAGTCAGTTCTTCTATTCAGCACTCAACCTCTGTAAATGTTGATTCGTTATCACTAACACATACTAAGTCAGTACACAGCCTTGGGGTGATGATCAATGACCAGATATCTTTCATTGACCACATTGCAAATATCTCTTGTTCATGCAGATTCACTCTTTATAATATCCACAACATCAGGTTGTGTGCAGCACAACGTCTGGACTGGGGACTGATCTTGTCCTATCTGGACTACTACAGCTTTTTATGACCAAGACACTCCAGTAGATTTGAAATGCGGCAGCACAACTTGTGTTCAACCAGCCAAGGCAAGCACATTTCACTCCTCTTTTCAGGTCACTCCTCGGCTTCCCTGTAGTAGCCTGCATTAACAGATACTTGATATTGGCCAACAGTGAAGTCAATGGATAAGCACCCATCCATATGGATGAACTCATGAGGTCCTACAGTCCTTGTCACTCACGCAGGTCTCCTTGTGAACGGTGTCGGGTGATATCACCTCTGTGTGACATTAAATCTTAATCCAGATTATTTTCATCTAAAATTCACAACTGGTGGAACAAGCTGCCCATCTCCATCTAAACCGCTGACTCCCATGTGTTTAAGAAGACTCTCTTGTTCTGTAAATACTATATATGTTTCAAATTGATAATAAGTTTAAAGCAAAGTTCTTAGTAGCTAAAAAAATAACTCTTTATGTTGTTCTGTTTGGTTTAGAGCTTTTCAATCATGATGGTCAATTTTGTAACCTTAGCCTGTAGCATTTGTCACCATGTTCTTACATTTAGCGCATTACGAGGCTGCTCATTTTACAGCACAAAGATGATCCACTTAATTTGGTTTTTGATGATCACGTCATCTGAGGTCTTTGCAGAAGGACAGCCCATTTGACAACATGGTGTTTCCAATGCTGTTCGTATTTCATTTTTATCAGGCATTCCTGATGATATAAAAATAATTTATACACATTTTCTGGGGTTTTCTGACCCAAATATTCACTCTATAGTGTATTTTTCTAGTCAGACTTTACTTAAAAGTTTACAATTTTCTTTGTATTCTTCTACACCATTTTGTTTTTCTTCTGGGTGCCACTATTTTATGTTGCATGTGTCTCCTATTAACACTGGAATCATTCCCACAATGCACTGGGACTGCACGATGGTGACATAATTGGTAAAAATGCATAAAGGTTACCTAGCACAGCATCACATAATCAGAGATTAGATTTATTATTTAAAAACTATGTGCTTTATTTTGAGATTTTCTTGGAATTTGACTTTTGTTCTGATTTTAGAGTTTGATTTTTGAGTTAGAGCTACTGGTGTTGTCATTTCTCATTTTGATATTCGGGTTTGACCATTTCATTCATTTTTTAACCTTGTCTTTAATCCCAGTCTTTTCTCATAAAATATTGTGACCTGAAATTAGTGTATGTCAGGTCACATAATCAGGAGCTACTACTGCTTAGGTGGGCCTGAGGACATTAATTATTTTACCCTTTTGAGCTTTGTTACCCTCCATGTTAATTATACTTATTTTTTACATAAAAAAAAACCTTTGCTTTGTTACTTTGGACTGCTGTATTAGTTTTTTTTTTTTGTTCAGGTGTCAGGTCAGACTTCAGTGCATGATATATTTTGTAAAGTGTAGAAAAGGGACTGGTAGAGAGACCACAGTTAGAGCACAAATGTGACGCAGGACATGATTTTGGCTATAGGATGCCCTGGCTTGATTATGGGACCAAAATTAGGAGACTAGGAGATACCTACGCCTTGGGCTCAAATACATGCAGGGAACAGTGAAGTCCCCAAGCAGATAGCTAGCAATATGTAGACCCTTTAGCTGAAACAAGGTTTCCCGTTATCCATTGTGGTGGACATGTGACTTAAGATTGGTCCCAGTATTTTAAGAGGGAGCTGGGGACCAGAGTTTTCGGGACACCTGTTGCTGCTAGCTGGGATTTCGAAGATAATGCCCAAGGAGATCCTCGAAGGCATTCATGAAGAAACTCCCTTTCCCCATGGTCAATCCAGCCTCGGACTTAAATACTTCAGGGCACTTGAGTTAGAAGAAATGGTATTAACAAGGGCTGACCTGGCATAAGGAAGAGAGGCTATAAAAAAAAAGAGAACAGGTGGAGGAAGCTTGGAGGAAGGGCAACTGAGTAGGCAGGTGGGTCAACCACCCTAAAACTTAGACTAGGCTTAACTAAACAACGGGTTACCCTGAGAGGCCAGTATGTTTATTGTGTTTCCTGGTCTTTTGTTATTACTTCTTGTACCAACTCTATTCAGGGTTTTGTTTTGCTATAGTATTCTTCATCAAATTTAACCTGCTTGGATTATGTTGGGTTCAGAGAGAGAAAGAAAAAGAGAGTATCTGTGTAAATAAACATGTATGTGTGTCTTTTACCACAGCCTACCGCACCAAGGCAGATATCAGCACCAACTAGTACTATGACAGCAGCGAATTTTCCATTAATCCATTAACATTGTCTGGTTGTCACAAGCAGTCCCATCAGAGGCAGGATGGCATTTGCAAAACAGCTCTGAGTGTGTAATTTAGCTGCTCCAATTAACCTAACAAGGCGACTTCAGATTGTGAAATAAAACCACAGCCTTCACTGGAAACCCATGCAAACGTGAATGCTGCACAGCGATGCCATCAGAAAACATGAAAATGTATGGCAACCAACACTTATCACAGGCAAAACATTTTCTAATTGGTACAGTAACGTTTACTTGACGGCTCAGCATCCATAATGAAACTAAATTGGGTAAACTTGACATTTCAGGTTGACCTCTGTGTTTATGTGGTAAAATGTCAAACAAATGCAAATATAACCAAAATATACACCAAAATGAACTTAAATTGCATTTAATATAAATACACAAAATATTAATAAAATGAGCATCAGCTGATAGGGGCAGAGAAAGAAAGACCATAAAGGCACAGGGGCCTGGTGATTCTGAATTAAAAATAATGCAAGCTGAATTTTGATCGTTCTGCTCATATAATGTGTCACAACAACGTCACTGGCTCCCTGTGTCTAGGCTGGTGCAGGTGAACACCAAAAATAACAAAGCAGTTAATACTTGCTGCATATGGTACCCTTACATTAAGGGCACAAAATAGCCCTGAGATGAGTACTTGCATGTTTTTCAATGGCATTGCATTGAGAGCTCAAGATAATCCTCCCTTGTTTCAAATTTAATTTGTAAACTATAAAATAAAATAAAATAAAACTCAACATTTTTCCTTTTAAAGAGGCTTGTTTGGCCATTTTTAATGAAGATGGCATTCACTTCACTGGCCACTCTGTTCCTGACAGCAGGGAGTCTTGACATTGAAACAAACAGTTTGCAGACTGTCGATCAATAAGTGTTGAGCCATCAGGAAGACATTAAGACAGGCTGATTTATGGGAAACATTTCATCAGGGAGCTTCCTGGTCACCTGAACTATGACAGAGTTGGAGTAAAAGCAGCAGTCTCTGTGTGTGCTTCATTACCAGAGAGAAATATTAAGAGGCCACAGGAAAAAAAAAAAAGTCTCAAGATACCTGGAAAGATTTCCATCTTAAAACAATTTGCATAACTGCCTCTACAGCCATTGATGGTATCTTTGGGTCCCCTTTCAGGGAACTCATCTGACTGAATCTGTTTATGATAATTTTTTTCCCCTTTATTAACATTAGGGTCAATAATTTTGGATAGGCTGCGATTTTGTGCATAAAAAGGAATACTCCACCCAAACTATACACATTTTATATTTCTTATGTTCACTGCATTTTTGTTTTGTCCAGGGAAATGTCATGTTTTCATGGAGAATGGAGGAAACTCTTCCTGAAATAACAGGTTTCAATGGACACCCAGCTTGAAGAATGGCAAACATTATCAAAACATTTATTAAGAAAATCTCAGATTAATCATTACACATAATCCAGATGCCACAATGTCCCAAACATATGCATTTTGGTAAAAGTATTGTCCCGGAAAATTATCTTGTGCTTATTCAAAATATCATTTTTGAGTGAAGTACTCCTTTCATTTGAAAAACAAGGTAATGAGACAACACAGTTCTCTACACTCCAACCAGCTCACTCCTTGCAAGCCCATTTGGTAGCAGTTGGGTCAGAGATGGGATTGCAGCAGTACTACTGAGACACAGCTCCCAAGGTTTCTTCATTCCTGGGTGGCTGCAGCCTATATTGGCCTTCTTCTTGGACCCCCACTTATATCTTACCAAGAGATACAGATCAACCACTACCCTATAAAGTAATGCTTACCCACCGCACCATTAATTAAGTTATGTTCAACTTCACAGTCGCTCCTTAGCACACCTATACCCGTCATACTACTACTGCTAGAAACAGACACTTCTTGAAAAATAAAATGGAATTGACAATAGCTTCTTTTTTCTGTCAAATCATCTCAGATATTATTATAATTAATAATATTATTTATCTGGCAGAATCCATTATCCAAGGTAACTTACAAACCAAGCTTTAAAACATACAAGACTGATTCAAAGGTGGAAGCATGAAACGCAACAGAGAACAAGATCAAAAATGGAGCAGAGGGAGTTGTACTCCTACTATATAATTAGACCTGCTTCTACACTAAGACACAAATCAGTATCCGAAATTCTTTGTCAGTACATCAGCAGCTCCCTGTGGAAGATAAACTAGGCAATTCCAACATATTTAATAGAAAGGGGCATTTTCAAAAGACACCAATACAGGAGTAAATTGGACGCAGTTCAAATAGCCGAAGGGAGATCATTCCACAGCATTGGAGCATGAATGAAATACACTCTTCTCAATCTTGGCACGACTGGTAAGACAAGGGACAGTCAGCAAGCAGGCAGAATGGAGACATCTTGAAGGGACATATGGAGAGACCAGAGAGTGGAGATTTTGAGAAGCAAGAACCGTTCAGAGAACCATTAAGTCAAGACAAGAGTTTTGAACTGGATCCTTGCAGCAACAAGAAGCCAGTGGAGATACAGAAGTGAGGAGTGAAAAGAGAGACCAAAAACACCAGTCGAGCAGCTGCATTCTGGAGGAGCTGAGGAAGTCGGATAGCAGCTGAAGAAAGTCCCACCAAGAGTGAATTCTAATAATCCAGCCTAGAGTGAACGGGTGCACAAACAAAGAGGTGTGTTGTATAATTAGTGAGGAAGGTTGGCATCCTCTGAATATTATAAAGGAAGAAACAAAATGAATTGGGTCAATGAAGAAGTAAACTCGGTGCTGAAAGTGAGGAATCCAGTAAAGCATAGATTCCTGACTGATGGTGAAAGGACAACAAGGGCAATGCTTAGGAAAAAATCTCAGTAAGGAAGAACTGAATATCTGACTTTTGAAAAGTTACGTTTAAGGCGATGAGCATTCATCCAGGATGAGATGGCAGAGAGACAGCTAGAGATCTATACTGAAACCTGTGGGCTGTGAGAGGGAAATGAGTAGAGGAAGTATTTTAACTAGACATGAAATTCAACCTAATTCATCCTGATAGTGACCACAAGTCCAACAGGCTGGCAAGTGTGACTCAATAGAGCAAGAGTCAAAGGCTTGGAGATGCTCACGTCTATATAGAAAATCCTAAAGTGAGGACAGGGTTATCAACAGATTCTTCTAAGACAAAGCAATATTTCAGCAGGGAACCAAGTTTTTGTTTTTTTAACAATATGTATCCCTTAATCTCTCCCTTGAGCATTTTTGTTAAAAAAATATTTTTTTTTATAAACACAGAACCTGAGCTCCACTTTGCATGAAAACTAATCTGGGAGATTATCATGGCCAGACATGTAAATGATTACGTTTGCATACACTATGCTCATGGAAGTCACTACAGATCACATATCAGGCTTGTCATGAAAAGATGACAACTGGGAGCAAGAACATGGTGACCTCAAAATACATGTAGAATCCCTACTGCTTACTCTGAATGCCTCATCATCTCTTTCGCTGGTCATATGAACAACTGAATATGTTTCATTGGGCCTAAACATTTGGCCTCAGTCTGATCTGCCGTGCAAAGAATCTGTTTGTCACATGCATATTACAGTAGGAGATACTGGCCCTTCCTTCTATGTAGGAAAGATGAACACTCATTAAAGTGCTAGCAAATCATATGGCAGACTGCTAAAGCATTTACTGTAATACTTTCCACCTTCCTGTGACACTCACGTGTGTTGTCTACCACTGAAGGCTGGGTGTAGGTAGCCTGGATTGCAGGGGATTGACATTGGCTGTGAGTCCTGCTTCTCTGTTGGGTGTCATGAATGGATTCACAAAGGGAGAGGACATAAACAAGAAATTGTAAACAAAGAATAACATTTAAGTGGACTGGTAGACTTGGTTGGCAGGTTTAAAATTTGGATCATTTTACATTTTCTAGTCATTTCTTATCACAATTTTGTTACACATTTTTGTAACAATGAGTTATATTCAAAAATAACAGTGACATAGAATTTAATTACATGAATTAGTGGTGTACATAAAATATGTTTTTAATACCATTTGTGGTAGAATGGTAGAGAAACCCAGGATCAAGGAAGAAATGCTGGGATACCAACCAGGTTGTCCCGGTTAATTATTTTACACCAAAAATAAAATAACTTAATAATAAATAACAATAGTGCTGCAGACTAAAACACAGGCAAGTTGCCTCTATCTTTAAACTGAATGCTGCTCATCCAAGTGCTTCTTTCTTGTTCGTGGAGCTTCGACTTTGTCACAAGCTTTGGTCTAAATCAGAGACACCTTAATCCGGCTTATAGGAATTTCCTCAGAAGCGGTGGAGTCAATTGCCCTCAGTAGGTGTTTTGTCAGAGATGTGAAGGTAAAAAGAGGTGATATAATTAGTGACACCACCTCTTCTTGCTTCAGGGTGGTACTACATACCTCAAAAGAGCCTGGAAGGCAGCCCTAAGAAGAACAAGCTTCACGCACTTTACAATAACATGTAGCTGAAGTTGGTTTCACAAGCAGAAGATTCCAACTCAAGTGATGAAAAGATTCATATGCAGTTGTGAGCTGTTGTTAGATATGGAGGGTTTGTAACTACTGTAATTGCATTTTAAAATTTCTTAAATAGAAAAGTTTTTAAAGAAGTACCTGATGGAGATTTAAAATCTGCGCTGCATCCAAAAATGATAGGCAGCAAATCATTGTGGCATTCTGTCGATAAACTATAGTGTCACATAAATATTGAATCATTATAATCTTTATATAATGCAGTTGCAAAATTGTTTTTAGTTTAACAGAAATAATGAGGACACTTCAGTGTCACTCTGCCATCTTTAATACATTTCTATGTTAGTTACTCATGATGATCATGTCACAAACCTGCTTTGATTTCAAGGAGCAGGAGAGGTGAGTTGCTATGACGGAGGTTCATGCAAGATGCAGTGCAGCCAAAAAGACGAGCGTGACATAAGGTAGAGGCAGAAGTCACACTGTGACCACATAACGAGCGCCAGGATTGGACAGGGACAGCACTTAACTTGTATGGTGATGACCAGTGTTGGGGAACATTACTTTTAAAAGTAACTTAGTTACATGGCTCGTTACTTACAAAAAAAAGTAATTATATTACATAGTTACTTATTATAAAATGTAATGCATTACAATAAGTGCATTACTTTTTCTTTTTGCATGAGAATTTACAAATTTCACTGGACAAAATATCTTATTAAATCCCAAACCCATGAACCTTCATAAAACTGACCAGAAACAAAGCGAAATTTGATCCTTTGCTTGTGTTTTATAAGTATTGGTGTGCCTCTGAGTCTGGACTGGTGAAGGACATGCTTCAGAGGTGGCTAAGACCATTCAGAGGGGGCAGAAATACCAGGAGAACCCGACAATTAAAAAAAAAAATACCCTGAGAAATGGCAAACTGAGTCTTCGGGCTGCTAAAGTCCTGTGGCTTCCAACATGACCCTAAACTGGGCGGGTTAAATTGTCACCAGACGGCTAGAGCACGCACATCTGCAGTGTTACACGGGCAGCAACAAGCAATATCTTAATGAAAAAAGGCAATACTTCTGCAAAATAACAATCAATTATTTTTTTTGTTTAGAGTAGGAGGAAAGATCTTCTATATTAATGCAGTAACACATTTTTTACATAACAGATATTTTTATTTCAAGAAAATTAGTACTGTTTTACATTACTTGCTACTTTAAAATGACGGACTGACTACTTAATGCACGTTACTTTTAATGCATTACCCCAACACTAGTGATAAATAAATAAATGACATCATTACTTTTACATTGAATTAATAAAGAATATCACTATTAGCGAACTGATTAAATAAATACACATCTAACATCGTATCATTTTTTACATGATAACACTTGGTTATCCAACCCCGGTAACATCAGACCATGTTTTGAGCGAGGCATACTTGCTTTGTAGGGTGCAATTACAGGTGTTTTACTCCTTTGTCATCAGGAGCAGCAGTCGAATGTGTAAACAAAAGAAATATAAATATTAAAACTATACAGGTTACAATAATCACTCACAGTCAGGTAATTTGTACAGGATGTTTCTCTGTTTTATTATAGACAAGTTCACAAATTTGCCAATGCTCCTCAATGGGAAATTTTGAAATTCAAAAAATATGTACAGCACATTGTATTCATGATATCTTAATGAAAACTCAACTGTCCTGACAAATTCTAGTGATAAAGGCAATGTAACATTAGGTGACTTTTCCAGTGATTTTCAGTCATAACCTTTATTTATATAATCTTAAAAGATTTGGGGACATTTGGCAGTGCGCTCCTATGAAGGCCAGGCATGTAATGCAACCTACCCAGCACATCAATTCAACTAGTCACGGATTCATTTTGATATTGGTTTAAAGTTGTCTTTAGTTGTAGGGGTGGGCTCTGTGTGCATAAGAGCTGACAACCAATAAATGTTCACCTAGAAGCACAATGAATATAATGCAGCAATGAAGAATAAGGAATGCAGGTGTTTTGAACCTCACAAACAGAAGAGAGGTTTATACCACAACAGAATGAAAAAAAATAAAGGGCTGAGACTGCTGCTGAACTCACCATACCTGTTAACCCTCCATAAAGCACCAGCTCCGTCAGACAGCACTTTCCTGGCTGTCACTTAAACTGACACGGTCTGGTGATGAGATCCTCAACTCAGTTAGCAAGTCTGACATACCCAAATGTCAAGTCATGCAACGCTGGCTTAAGTGTACCAAGTTTCAACAACAACAACATTTATTTATATAGCACATTTTCATACAAAAAGTAGCTCAAAGTGCTTTACATACTGAAGAAAAGAAAAATAAAAGACAAAATAAGAAATTAAAATAAGACAACATTAGTTAACATAGAAAATGAGTAAGGTCCGATAGCCAGGGTGGACAGAAAAATCAGAAAAAAAAAACTCCAGACGGCTGGAGAAAAAAAAAAATCTTCAGGGGTTCCAGGCCATGAGACCACCCAGTCCCCTCTGGGCATTCTACCTAACATAAATGAAATAGTCCTCTTTGTAGTTAGGGTTCTCACGGAGTCACACGTTTCGACAAAATCGCTACACTGGGAGCTGAGCTGTTTCAGGCAGACAGGCAGACAGACAGACAGGGCTATTGCAGTAGGTGCTTTGCACATTATATACAAACTCACCAAATAATGCAATCTGGATGACATTCACAAACTGCCTACTCCCTGAACATTGAGTGTCCTGGTGTGGGCACCCTCCTCCGCAACAGATGGTCATTTCTGCTAATTTTTGGGGGCAGTTTTCTATGTATACAACCTGCCTGGCAACAGACTAAGAGTATTCACTTGGAGCAATACATGAATGCCATGTACTGGTTGCCAGTACCCTTCTCTCTTTTCTTCAGACCCATTCCCCACTGGGACATTGTGGCACACCACATAGTTGACTACATACGCCTCACAGATGATTAACTGCACACCAAGGGTTAGTGCCTGGGGAACTGTGCCATGGGGCACGAATTAGGCAAATGTATAACTCAACAATGAGCGTTTTTTGTTGCCGGCCAGTGATGCGTATGTGTAGTTTTGTTATGGAATGACAGATTGTTCCTTTTTTCATTTTTTTTCTCATGTGTCAAGTCAACAGAAATTTCTGGGGTATCTGTTTATCTATTTGTCTGTCACTAAGTGCACATGACCTCCTGTTGTCACCGTATTCTGGGTTGAAATGCACCTCAGAAGGTGCACTATTACAGGAAAGTCTGACTCAGCAGACCAGAATAATGAGGACCCTCTACTGAAGTGTTGTATCCTTCCTTGTCAATTCCCTCCATCATTTCACCAGTCCAATTAGTTGGCCCCACCAGTTGAAAGACACATTACCTAAATGGCCCTCCAATACAAGCAGAGGAACTGTTTAACACCCTGACATTAGGCTTTGTGTCGGCTGGGCTTGGCTGAAGCCTCTGAAGACCCTGAACTATATTACTCCAATTCCAAGGATAGATGGAGGGATGGATGGAGGAATGTGCAATATTCATTTTTACTTGCCACTCTGAATCTGAAATGAGCAGAGGGTGAAGGACTGCTCGACAGCATATCAGAAGCAGTTCATCACTGGCATTACTAGCCTGATACTGCAGGCGCCATTTCATTTTAACGCTTGGGCTGTGAGCCGTGTTCCACATAATGGGTTTGCTGAACAGAACGCCCTTCCCTAATGGGCAACCGTGACCCTGAGAGATTAGATGGCCATAAGAAGCTGAAATGGATACAAGCGTGGGGAGGGAGAAGGCTCTCACTAACAGAGGCACCGTTCACGGGGTATCATTTCTGCCAGCCGGGGTCAGGTCTTCAGTGAGCAGAACGTATCCAAATGAAAATGCTGTTAGGTTTGAAGGCTGACTTGGATCATAAAGTCATGAGTCCTCAAAATGCAAGCTATAGTATGTCTGGTTCCTGCTGACTGGCCAAGTAATGAAGATAAAAGGCCACCTAAACTTGGACTCTGCATACCCTCCTTGACTGTGCTCAGACACGGCATTCGTACCCAGAAGCTCTTTAATTAACCCCTCATGAGAAAAGCGGCAGGCTCTCTGACAAACAAATTCAGAAAGGAGACTTGAAATGTCTGTCAATGAACAAAAAGGGACATAGAAACAGGACAGGGAGGTGTTACAATGCTATACAAGAACAAACTGAGCTAAGAAAGGGTGGCATTTGTAATAAAAGTAATTTATATAGCACCTTTCTCAAACCCAAGCACACTTTACACAATCTTAAAAAGTAAAAACATAAGTAACAATAACAAAACAGAAAAACAGGAAAAAAATATTCAAATCCTGCAAGGAATTAAAAATCCAAGGCTGAGAAGAATGTTTAAACAGGAAAATGTTCAAGTTAGTTATGAAAGAAGAAAATGGAGAGTTGTCACGCAAATATTGAGGTTAGGTTTCCAAATTGGTGGGGGGTAATAAGACTGAAATATTCTCTTAGCCCCAGAATGAAAATTATATGTGGGGTCCTTAGGAGCCCAGTTCCAGAGGACCTAATGGCATGTTGATTGTCCTTTTTCTCTTTGGCAGTGTCACACATGTGTGTTTCGAGCACAGCTGAAGGGCTCTGGTGATAGTAACTCTCTTCTGGAGCAACGGTTGGTGCTGCCATTAATGCCCTTTTTTCGCTTCCCTAATCAGGACAGAAGAGTGATTCCCATGCCAGCTGTGACGCCACATCCATCATACACCCTCCTGGACCTGCTTCTTCCTGTCTGGATCCCATATAAACAGCTCCTGTTCCATTTCACCTTAGTCTTGTCTTGGACTCCAGTCTGAAAAGACCTAATGACTATTGCTTTTTTTTTGCATTTTTACATTATAATGGGATCGCGTACGTGCTTTCTGTCTCATTCTTACAACCCAAGCTCACAATGGCTGTTTTGTTCCAAAAACTATTAGAAATGTTGACTTATCAGACTACAAAATACATTTCCACTGTGCTATTTATCATCTCAGATGAGACCAAGCCCAGAGAAGTCGCCAGAGCTTCTGGACAGTGGTGATGTACGACTTCTGCTTTGTATAGTAAAGCCTTAACTGGCATCTGTGGATGCAGCAGGGAATGGTGTTGGTTGACAAAGGTTTAACAAAGTATTTCTGAGCTCAAGGCATGATATCCATTACAGACACATGACAGTTTTTAATACAGTGACATCTGAGGGATTAACAGATCTGACGCATTCAGCTTAAGCCTTGCTCTTTACACACTGAGATTGGATTGGATTCTTTGAACTTTTTAATTTTAATGTACAGGGTGGGCCATTTATATGGATACACCTTAATAAAATGGGAATGGTTGGTGATATTAACTTCCTGTTTGTGGCACATTAGTATATGTGAGGGGGGAAACTTTTCAAGATGGGTGGTGACCACGGTGGCCATTTTGAAGTCGGCCATTTTGGATCCAACTTTTTGTTTTTTCAATAGTAAGAGGGTCATGTGACACATCAAACTTATTGGGAATTTCTCAAGAAAAACAATGGTGTGCTTGGTTTTAACGTAACGTTATTCTTTCATGAGTTATTTACAAGTTTCTCTTTGTTTACAGCCATTGACCATTCCCATTTTATTAAGGTGTATCCATATAAATGGCCCACCCTGTACAATGTAGAAGGTGAAATGCTCAAAATTATACCGATTTAGCTTTGAGGAGTGTTGTTCTCCAACTGCTAATTTATTCGCTGACGCACCTGTTGGCAAATTGGTCAGCCATGACCCATCTTTGCTTTTGAAGGACAAGGCCTTTTTTGAATGTTCCTTATATAGCAGAATATGATCATCTCACTTGTTCCACATCAACTTGGTATCTCAACTTGTCATATTGTTATTAGTCCTAAAACTATCCTGGTCCAAGTTTTTTATTCAGTTTCAGAATCCACTCTCTATATGCATAAAATCCTAAGCCTAGAAGTGCAACGATTTTGTGCAACAATTTTATGTCACCTTTCTGTCACACTTTAAATCAGGCTTATTTTAAAATCTACATATATATGTTTGGTATCATTCTTTTCAGAATTTATTGAACTTTAATGTGATGTTGGTAGATTTTCAGATTCTTATTCTGTTTTTAAATTATAAACTAAAATATCGAGAACTCACGTCCCGTGAGACAAGATTTTGTGCCAACAGATTTAACCACACCAGGGGGCCAGAAATAAAAGACAAAGAGTAGATGACAAAGACAGCTGCTGTACAGGCTTTTAAATGTTCGAATCGCTGTGCAGCAGCAGCAAGCCAGCAGTTGATCGAGCAAAGAGGAAGCAGAAAAAAAAACTCTATTTGTTTCCCATTGTATCACCGTTTAAGAGGGGGTTTCGGAGGAGCAACCGCGTCTCCTAGGTGTGCGTTCAGCCCCCCTCTTCACAACACGAGCAGCAGAAAGACGAAGTGGCTGGCGCATAGTGCAGGCCAGGGGGTTGGCAAGCAAAACAAGCAGGGGGAATGCCCCCTTGTAAATATATAACTTCAAAAAACGTGGTTGATGTGGTAAAACATGAAACACCTTGTCTTTGTGCTGGTTTTGTATGAATCCAAGTCAAAGTAAATTAGTTAAAATCACTCATTTTTGTTTTTAATAGCATTTTCCATACTGTCCCAATGTTTTTGGAGAGTGGTTATATTTTATAATTGAAGAAACAGACAGCCAATGCAGAAGATAAAGGACAGGAGTGATGTGTTCTATGTGCTTGGTGTATGCATGAACCCTTTAAGCTGCATTCTGGACTCTGCATCCTTGTATTCATGTCTGCATGTCTCGTATTGATTACTGTAATTCCCTCTTCATCGGCCTCCCTGCAATATCTATACAGAAGCTACAGTCCATTCAGAACTCTGCAGCCAGAGTCCTCACCCACACAAAGCGTTCTGCTCACATCTCTCCTGTTCTCTCCCAGCTTCACTGGTTACTGGTTCCATCAAAGATTAAATTCAAGATTCTGCTTCTCACCTTCAAAGCCCTACATAACTTTGCCCCCCTCTACCTCACTCAGAACTTAACATTCTGAGCCCGGGCACACTTTCATCATGACCGTGCGACTTCGTGTAAAGCAAAAACAAGATCTGAATACAGAGTGACAGCATGCATGTCAAAATGCTTTTACTTATTTTGTGGTTGCTTTGGAGTCGTGTAGGGCAGGATAATGCTCTACCCTCTTATAGTGATAACGTGAATAATAGTGATATATGTGAATTTCCCCTTAGATAGATACTTTTTTAATCCCATCTATAGATTTATTGAGTGTGCAGCGCAGTGTTCTGTTGTTAATCATGCTGCACGTATGAGAAGATTTTTATGGTGACAAGTGATGTTAAGGGAGGAATTTATGGCTACAATTCACATACATCTGTAAGGTGAAAATAAAACATGTTTTTAACTCAAAAGATATTGAATGAAATAAGAATTGCACTATATGACTTCACATCATTGATGCCATGTCTGTTTTCCCTGCTCGGGCACGTTTAGTTGTTCCCAAATGCTACTGAACCGTACTCGGGCCCACTTCTTCCAAGCGGGCCTGGGCACGATATTGCTGGCCCACCACGGAGCGATCACATTAATCAAACGAACTACACTTTGCAAGGTTACATGTGGACAAACGTGCTCGGGCATGGAACGAATTGCCAGTGTGAGTACATCCTAAGTGTCATCATCATCAAGCCCTTCCGTGAGAACCCTAAATCCAAAGAGGACTGTTTCATTTATGTTAGGTAGAATGCCCAGAGGGGACTGGGCGGTCTCATGGTCTGGAATCCCTACAGATTTAAATTTTTTTTTCTCCAGCCGTCTGGAGTTTTTTTTTGTTTTTTCTGTCCCCCCTGGCCATTGAACCTTACTCTTATTCGATGTTAATGTCGATTTATTTTGTTTTATAATTGTATCTTTCATTTTTCTATTCTTTAATATGTAAAGCACTTTGAGCTACTGTTTGTATGAAAATGTGCTATATAAATAAATGTTGTTGTTGTTGTTGTTATCAGTTTAACAATAAAAGCCAGTAGAGTTTGACTGCAGACCTCCAGTGACAGACCCCTTTGTGGATGCTCCAGCCACAGGACCCTGTGACATGATTCAGGGGGCTGTGGCTGTAAGTGTGAAGTGGAGAGTCCTGGGACAGTGTGCACACAAAGGCAGATATGTTTGCTGAGCATAAATAAATAAACAAATGTAGCCACATTTGGTAAAAAAAAAGCCTAATATCATAAAACAACAAGTGTGCAACTTCATCCATCCATCCATTTTCAAACCCGCTGAATCCGAACACAGGGTCACGGGGTCTGCTGGAGCCAATCCCAGCCAACACAGGATACAAGGCAGTAATCCAATCCCAGGCAGGGTGCCAACCCACCACAGCAAGTGTGCAATTTCTATAACAAAATACATTTTATTATTCCTACATTTGTACTGTAGCGGAAATCTTCTTAAAGCTAGATACATTGTGTGTGTGTTTGACCAGCTAATATGTAAAAGTACTACTCTTTTGCTACATATACACTAAAAAGTGATTTAATGCATATTATCACGTGTGTGCATGTGTGACATATCTTAAGGGCTCTGGTGATGGTAATTACCCTCCAAACCGGGAGTTGGTTCTGTTGCTTAATGCCTTTTCTCTTTCTCCCTCTGCAGAATGGAAGATTGGCAGCCTTACCGCCTATGACGTCACTTCTGCTGTCCATCCTCCTGGACCCACCCCTTCCTGCCTAGGCCATGTAACACCAGATATGCCGCCATCTTGAGCCAGTCCCTTTTTGACTCCATCCATCCATCCATCCAACCCGCTGAATCCGAATACAGGGTCACGGGGGTCTGCTGGAGCCAATCCCAGCCAACACAGGGCACAAGGCAGGAACCAATCCCACCGCAGCCCTTTTTGACTCCCATGTGTGAAAATGTACTCGCATTTTCTTTAATTTTTTTTTGATTATTTCATTCTAACCAATTAAATGTGGTTTACCACTCTCAAAATATTTGTGCTTTGTTACAATATACTATTTTCATCACACAATTATACAGATTGCTGACTTAATATTTTCGTAACACACGCATAAGAAATGAATGACAAATGCTCCTGCAAAACAAAAAAAAAATCAACTCTGGCAGAATATCTACAATGGCAGACACCTCTGTGGCTTTTCAGCCCGTAGGATAGAAAAAAAAGCCCAATATATTTAATAAAAGGGTATTTTTACGTATTAAATTCCAACATCATCTTGCGGAAATACTATAGTATTGTAGCAGCCACCTGATTGATGAGCAGAGCTGGATATTTAATTGACAGTAACCTGTCATACTGCCAGAACTGAGTTTATTAGTTTTCTCGCAGCATTTGCTGATCACTTACTAACTTAGGAAGGTAAGTTTTAAAGTGCAACATTGTGTAATGGTAATATTTTACTGCATACATTAAATTCTGATATTGCATTATTAGATAAGATACACACAATTTAACAAGTTTTAAGAAGATTTCTGCTATTGTACACATGTAGAAATAACAAATTATCGCTTGATATTAAAACTGTACACTTGTTCATTTATGGTATTATGCTTTTGTAGCATAATGTGGGCACATGTATTTATTTTTGCTTAGGATTCATATTCATCTAGACATGTACACACTACCTTGTGTCAAGGCACTCCACTTCAAGACTCCAGCCACAGAGGGGTCTGCTGCTGGAGATTTGCAGCCAGACCCTTCTCATGAAAGTGGAGGCCATGTTGGTGAATAATTTTTCCTAAAAGGATTATATATATTAGGAAAAGAACCCAAAGGAATGAAAAATCAAAAAGAGATCTCCTTAATATGTTTTTGGTTTCTCCTAAACAAAAATGAGAACAGAAAGAAATAAAATGGAGATGTGTCCTTTTGTCTCATGCTTCTCAGATGTTTTTTTCCTGAGGAAAGCCCTGGTATTCTCACAGGTGTCTCCTCTTGAGTTTCAGCAGAAATCTCAGCAAAGTCACACAGCAGGCTCAGATTTTCCAAGTAGTATCTTGACATTTTTTCCAGTTTGAATATGTTTGCATTGTGTGTTCAGTAATATATGGTTTAAATGTATGGGCAGTTGTTTTACTTTACTTTGACTACAAAAGTGTAGTCCTTTCTTCTAAATAATACTATTAGTTACTCTAATTTACATTGCTGCGCTCCAATCAGCTCTCACTCATTCTAGAAGAAGAAGCAGGCAGGGTGTCATAGTGGTTAAGACTTTGGACCTCAAACCCTGAGGTTGTATGGGGGTTAAAATCCCACTATTGACATTGTGCGACCACAAGTACGACACTTCATCTGCATGTGCCCAAATTGAAAAACAAAAGAAATATAACAGTTCTTATCTCAAATGTGGTAAATTACATTGGATAAAGGAATCTGTCCATTAATAAGTAAAAAATAGGAAACTTTGAAGGAGATTAAAGCAAGACTAGGAAGAGATCTCTCAAAATACGATACACACTTTCAAACAAAATTCTCAATTTTGACTTTTTTCTCAGTTCTATCTCATGCCTCATTTTTGTCTAAAGCTATTTGATTTTTGGAGAAACATCTGTGACAAAAGTTGATTCTTAAAATGAAACATAAATGAGAATCTCTTTTTAAGTCTCATGAGCCATCAAAGATCAACATTTGGATGGTAATTTTTTCCCATGGGAAGGAAACCAAAAACATTCCTGAGGTACATGGGGAGTAGCTAAGGCAGAAGAGCATTTTGATTTACCAAATGAAACAAAATACCTTCTATCAGAGAGAGAAGATTTATACCAAGACAAAACTGTGTTGGCTATACACATATTGTATAGCAGTCTGTGAAGGAAGTGACACTAGATGAGGTCTTGCGCATACACAGGACCAGCCATAGGAGGCAGTTTAACATTCTGCATTCAACCCAGATTGATGGCTTAGGAAAAGAAAATTACCAGAGAATTTCACCCACAATTTCACTGTGGTCAAACTACACTCCTGCACATTCAGTCTAAGCTTCCCACAACAGCCTCTTGAGGTCATACCATAGAAAAAACTATGGGATGGAAGGCAGTAAATTAAAAATTTCCAAGCCTCTTTTCTAAAACCACAGCGATTACACTTCATTAAATAATACTGACAAATCACTGTCTTGAAGTCTTCTCTAAGTTCACATCTGGATAAAATGGGAGTCACCATGTTGTGGTTAGCATTTGTAGAAGAAGAATTAGACTAAGGGGTCACACAGTAATTTAGGGTAAAGTGCTTTGATATGCTTTCCATATTAAAATATTGCATTCATCTTAAAGAAATAGTGTAAAGGGTTAATAAATGTCAGAAACCTGTTCAAGCATATCAGGAAATCAGATAATCGTCAAGTGAACAACCAAAGGTACTGAAAGATGACAAGGAGATAACAAAGAAGTCAGCAGATGCCCTGTGAACAACTAGAATGGACAGTTGTTACACAAACAGAAATTTCAAGGGTGGTTGCTCAACCCAACGGGTATAAGAAGAACCAGAAAATAATGAAATGGGCTTTTATTTTATACCAGTAACGGCGCACTGCACGGATACACTTGACTTGAGCATTCACAGTTTTCATCCTCTTTCTCTGTACGTTTAGCATTCATTTGCTCAGAGGTTTCCTGAACAGCTCTTCTTTTCTCCACCCTGGTAATTCTGTTTCATCTCTTCTTTCATCGGCATCTTTTCGTGTTAAAACTGATTAAGTCAGTGTTTGTGTTACAATCACTTAGTATGTTTTCTTTTCACTTTTCACTTAGGCTGGCACTTAAGTCTTCAATTTGCCTCAAGAATGATTTAAGATATAAAGAGGTAGGGGAAGTGACGGCGAAGGTGGTAGGGATGAGAATGGCCTGCTGGCCGTTGCCAAGAGTTGATTCTACAATAAAATAAAAATAAAAAGAGGAATAACCTTGGAGGTCAATCATCACCCAAAACGCAGATAGTAGAGGTCATGTAGCATATGTGTACCAAATTTTAGGTCAATAGGTCAAATGGTTTGCAAGCTACAGGCAACTTAAAATCCTGGACAGACAAACGAACAGCCACAGTACATCTCTTATATATATATATTTCTTTTCTGGTTCGTCCTGCTTCCTCTTCAAACCCGGTCCCGCCCACACGCAGCCCACACGGCATTTCTCCATTCCTATTCGTCCTCTTCCAAACCCTTCCCTATGCTGCCTGTAGCCTCCCATATACCCCCACGCCGCTTTTCTCGAGTCCTATTCCTCCTTCAGACTACATCGTTCCCCGCTACTCTCTCATGACCCCATTGTTGTCACGTCACCGCCTGATATCTAGCCTGGCCGCGTGACCTTTCACTTCGGTCATGTCTATGCCTGGGAGTCTTTTCCGTAGCCTGCTACAGGAAGGTACTCCTCTCGACCATTTGCATTGGTTTCGCTCCTTGCTATTTTCATTATACTGAGATGGTTATTTCCTAAGCCTTTTTTATAAAATGAACAACAGTATTTTCTCTGTCAACGGGTTTTTGTACAAAGTCATCTGTATTCCGGGATCTGGCAACTGCCTGTTCCTATCAGTGGGTTATTTCTTGACACAAACGGTTGACAAAGACAATGCACTCTCGCTACGACATAGGACAGTAGATTTTGTTGCATCACATTAGGACAGATTTGGAGACATTCTTCCTGTTGTTTGTTCCAATGCAAGTCGAGTTATCACAACAAGTCAGGAGTACTATCAATACGTGGCAACATCTGGAGTTTACGATGGTGAAGCTGAAATTCAAGCTCTTTCCGAGATTAGATCTTTCAACTCATTATCTGTCGTCTCCAGCAAAACACCTATTCACAACTGCGTCTTTTAAGAAGTATTTCTTTATTTTTGATTTCTGAATACCTTTCTCACTGTTTTCCGTTCCTATTCTTACACTGCCGTATGCTACGGCAGGCGTCGGCTATCTAGTACAGGGTGACACAGAAAAACAGGAACTTTGGAAACGCATAGTGGCAGCCATGTACAGCTGGCAGCACTGCGGAACAGGGACCTTGAGCTGTAAACAGTCTCGCCATTTAGTAATTTAGTAATCAATTGCAAAGCAATCAATGGCAGCTGTGCGAGAATAGTTCAGTAACCGTGTCATCTCAAGATTCGGTGACATTCCCTGGCCCTCAAGATCACCGGATTTGTCCATTTGTGATTTTTTTCTTGTGGGGCTACCTTAAGAGTCGGGTCTACATGACTCGGCCAAGGACACCGAATGAATTGAAACAAAGAATTCAAGATGAAATTCGTGGTATCCCAGCTGAGATGTTGCAGCGATCAATGGGGAACCTCAACAGCAGATTGGAAGAATGCATACGTACAGGAGGACGCCATCTACAGGATGTAATTTTCAGACATTGATAATTTGGACTACTGTCTCTTAAAAGTCAAGTTGTAGTGGTTTAATTGCTGTCAATACATTTTTTTTTGTTGGATCTCTTCTATTTTTATTGAGTTTTTCAAAAGTTCCCGTTTTTCTGTGTCACCCTGTATTATATAAGATGACTAGCCATGTGCGCCCAACTACGTTGCGCGTGTTAAAGTTGTTTGTGAAGGGCTCCCTGTTTAAACGCGGCTGCCAGTCGTGAACTGGGCCCTTCATCGCACAGCATTATGATTTTCTATAAGGGAAACAAAATTACAAAAGAAAACCCTTGGACATTGATTTGATAGGAACGGCCTACTCGGAATCACTGTCCGAACAGTAATTATGTGGTAGTGTGGGCGCATTTCTGCTTCTGTCCGTTCACAGTCCGTCTCGTTTTCACGACGTTTCCTCTCACGATGTCTTCTCAACCTTTCACCAATCTCGCAGGTTGCTTTGTGGCAATCCAAAAAGTAAAGCAATATACACGGAGCAATGGTTATAAAAGGGGGACACATAGGTATCCAGGCTCTTTAAAGCATAAATAGGGATCACTTCACTTACATGTGAGCAAGCCAAGGTACAACTGTGAGACGCGCAGCACTCGCCAGCTACAACGTAACAATAATAATTTCCGGAACGTGTTGTTACGTGGTCATTCATTTTACCCACTGTCTTTCTTTCATTCATATGTTACGTAGGCACATACCTTTTATCTTCGGCAATCTCATTCTCTAACCAGGCATCAGGAGCTAACCAGCGTAACTCTGTCCACCACCCCTTTCATTATTCCGGCACATTATTGACATCTGTGAGTAACAACAACGTACTAAACTGGAAGGTGGTCTACGCATGCGTGGAATTTGCATACAAACAAAGATCAAGATCTAAATGAAGATCTCTTTAGTTAATTTAAAGCACAACAATTTGTTTAGTTTGAATGTCTGTGTTTTGAGGTGTGACTGGAGTACTACAGTCTTCAGTAGTATAAGCCTGGAGGAGATTCTTCATGCAATGCCTATGTTTTAGCTGTCTCTCTACTGCCATCTAGTGCTTCTTATTCTAATTCATTCACGGACAAATAAAGATTAAGATCCAAATGAAGATTATATATAGAGATAAGTAATTTGGGTGTGAACCAGCCAACCAACCAGAGTAAAATGTATGCATTGAGTATGTCAAGGATCTCAAACTCCAGTCCTGGAAAGTCCTGTAGGGCCCCAGTGGCTGCAGGTTTTCATTCTAACCCTTTTCTTAATTAGTGACCTGTTTTTGCGGCCAATTAACTTCTTTTGAATTCATTTATATTGACTTGCTCTTGAAGACTCAGACCCAATAATTGTTTCTTTTCCCTTAATTAGCAGCCAAACAATAATGAGATACAAAATGAACCAAAACATGACCAGGAAACTGTTACCACTTACCATCATACAATATCTGAAAATAAAAAGCATGGAGGTCTCACGAATGTTGATTTGCTCAGGTCCCCAAAACATTTTAACAGTGCTCTAAGAAAAGTAAAGAAAAAATCAACAATTTTGAAAATGTTTGCTATTGCACAATGAGAGCAGCAACAAGCCATGCAAGCAATTAAAGAACGGGTTTAATTAACAACAAGACTTGGCGCCTAATTAAGCAACTGGTTGAAGTGAAATTGGTTTGAGTTTGAGGCCCTAACTTAGTTGGTCTTCTGTTGGCTCACTCACATCACATCACATTTCATTTCTGTTTAAGAAAAACAATGAAGCAATTCAGAGGAACAAGGAAGAAATTCTAGGGAACAAATCTTAAAAAAAGTCAATTAAAATTAATTCAAAAGAAGTTAACTAGCAGCAAAAACAGGTTGACTTTGACTGATGGAATGGCAAGAGTGGGGGGAAGATTTCCAAGCTAAATAAAATCGGAGACTGATTTAGCTGCTATTCAGAACTTAAAGTTCTCGATCAGCATTAATGCTATTAAAGACCTCCTTTTGTTAAATTAAAGAATTGTGGCTTCTTTTCTTCTAATATGTAAATTCAATAGTTTATAAAATGAACCCTGTCCTTTGTTTCTCCAGTCATTGTCATTGTGTTGTATCAGACTACTGTAACAAATGCTCCATCCTCAGCTGAAGCTGCAGGTGAAATAAATGACTAAGATGGACAAGCTTTTCTCCTGCCTGATTACTGTGACTCAAAAGGTTTTACCGACAAGTTTCTTTAATTAAAATGTCGATTTCTACCACACTGTGTCAATATTTTTAATACTTTATTCCTACTTACCACATGTTAATGTCACATACAGTAATTCCAGGTTAACTCACAAGGGTGACTTCACTAAAACAACAAATCTTTGCTCTGACAGATGATTCAAGCCCAGGATTTGCACCACCTACTCACTCCATGCCTATTCCGGGGGGACTGGTGTGGCTCTTTTCTAGAGCGCTCAATGAAGTTCAAGAATTGGTGCCAGGGTGCATACCAGCTTCTAAAATTTGGAAGGCTATGACAAATGTGCTGCTCCAAGAGAAACTGGAAACATGTAGCAAAAACATCAAAGTGGCTGGAGGATTTAAAAAATGCCTTTGTAAAGCAACAGAAATGATGCTCACTCAGTATGTTCATTTTTCTGGAAAATAACATTGCAATGTCAACTAAGCAGCAATTTAACATTTCTGTTATAGAGCAGCTGGGGAGACCCCCCACCATGCCAAATCAGCATGTCTCCTTGGTTCAGGCAGACAGAAAGTTGCTTCAGTGTTGAGACTGTAAGGAACAGACGCAGATGGTGAAGATGAATAGATGACAACATGCCATCTCTGATGGGAAATACTTCCAGTTTTTTTCTTGCAGGCCTCCAAGCGAGAGGCACAAGGCACTATAACACTGCATTTGTTAGTTCACAATCATTTTGCTATTGTAAATCCTGTACAAACCAGACTTTCATAAGGATTACATGTTTCATCAAAAAGGTCAGTAGTCTATAAAGACAACCATTGCACGATATGGTGATGTGGAGGTAAACCCCGCTGCCTCATGGATACAGATTGTGCCCGGCTCTTACCAGTGTAGATTTCATATATTGTTAAATTATCTGGAAACTCTAAATTGGCCCCATGGGTATGTATGACTGGCATGTTGAATGCTGTGATGAATGTATGGAGTTAAAAAAAGGACAGAATAAGGAATGAGACAATCAAAGGTACAACAAAAATGGCAGAGATATCTAAGAAAGTACAGAAAAGAAGGTTGAAGTGGTTTGGATATGTGATGAGGACAATGAAGATGTGGACAAAAGAGCGATGAGAATGGAAGTACAGGGGAACAGAACGTGAAGGAGGCCAAAGTGGAGGTGGATGGATGAAGTAAAAGAAGATCTGAAGGAAAAGGGCTTGACTGGTAAGGAGGTGCAGGACCGAGTTGTTTGGAGAAGGTTGATCAAGCACATTGACCCCACATAGAAGTGGGAAAAGATGAAGGGGGAGAAAAAGAATAAGGTATGCATGAGTGGTGCCCTGACAATGGGCTGTTCCTGCCTTGTACCCATTGCTTGCTGGGATAGGCTTCAGGTTCCCCACGACCCTAAGTGAGTTTGGAGATGGACATATGGATAGGTATGTATGACAATGTGGCTAGTTATTGTCTTCTACCTGAACTGAATTAAACGGATTAACAATGTTATTATGAAGACAAGTATTTTACATGCTGGGTCATAGACAGGTGCGCCTACACACTGCCCAACATGAATTTTTTTTGGTATTTATGTAGCTGACTTATAAATCACAACCTTCAGTATGACAATACAGGTCCTCAGCCACACTAAAATGCTGCAGGGATTAGCTTCAGCCCCCGATGACCCTGAATTGGATTAAGTGGTTTTGAGAAGATTATGTAATGTTATAAATACAGTACACTATTCAGAGATAGTCATGGAGATGATATGGTTAACAGCAGTGCAACTACAATGAACCTATGGTGCATATAAAAGTGATTTGACCTAAGGTTTCACTTTTTATTGTAATACAACATTGAATCACAGTGGATTTAATTTGGCTTTATTTACAAGGATTAAAAGAAAAGGACTAATTAATGTCAAAATGAAACTGGATCTCTGCAACGTGGTCTAAATTAATTACAAATATAAAACACAAAATAGTAGACTGCATAACTATTCAACCCCATCAAGTCAAGATGCACCTTTGACAGCCTTGATTCTCTAAGCACAAATCTCAATCAGCTTTGCACATCTGAACCAGAGTTGGATAGGTAGTAAAATTCTGACTTCAGAATCGATACTAGCTTTCAGACCTCAGTACCAAAACAGTTCTGAAGCAAAAAAACGGATAACTAGCCATGATGTTCCCATTGCATCGATTGGTTTCTATAAAGTCCTGAAGTTCCAATCGTGTTGATGCAACTTTGGATCTTCCTATGAAGTTTCCATTGCATCAAAGGAACAATTCTCCCGTGAAGTCCTCCTTACACCATTGCACGATCACATCACACCTGTTAACACTGGCTCCCTGTTTTGTACACACTATGCTTAAAAGTCTTATTCTCATATATAAAGCAAAACATGGCAAAGACCTTGTCAAACCCTACATTCCCTCATGTGGTCTCCATTCTGTTGGCTCTCTCTCACCCTGCAGCAGCCAAAGTGCCATCCATGGGGAACAGAACTTTCTTCCGTTGTGCTCCACACCTATGGAATGCCCTGCTAACAAGTACCAAAAATGCCCTGACTCTTGACTGTTTTATAAAAAATGACCAAAGACACAGTTGTTCTATATCTTTTAAGGATTTTATGAACTTTTAGGTTCTGTATTCTATCCTCGTCTTCTTGTTATATCATCCTGTTTTTCTTAAATATTTTACTTTCTATGTTAAATATTGTTTTTCATTTATTATTTTACTACTTAGTTTAATAATTTTTAATTCTACTTTTTTATGCCTTGTAGTACTCTGGGTCAAAAAAAAAAGCACTTTACAAATAAAGTTTATTATTAGTAATATTATTTGTAGAAGTAAAAATATTTTCACAAGACAGTTCATAGATTTTACAACAGAATTGTCAGTTTCTTCGAGCCCTCGATACGTTGAAGACTAGTAAAACCTGCAGACCTAACAGCAGTTTATCAATTGTATTGAAAGAAATGAAAGACGTCATCTATAAACCCTTATTAGGCATATCAGAGCAGTCACCTGAGAATGGAGAAGTACCTGAGGACTAGACTAGGCTCTGAGGCTAGGGATCTGCACTGGCAATCGGAAGGTTGCCAGTTCGAATCCCGTAAATGCCAGAAGGGACTCTACTCTGTTGGGCCCTTGAGCAAGGCCCTTAACCTGCAATGGCTGAGGGCTTTGAGTAGTGAGAAAAAGTGCTATATAAATGCAAAGAATTATTAGAAATTTGCAAATGTAACTTCAGTTTTCAAGAATGAAGACAAAAAGGATCCAGCTAATGACAGACCAGTAAGTTCTATTTCTATAACATGCACAATTATGGAAACTATAATAAGAAATAAGTTAGAACAGTACCTGCATGAAGATAACTAAATAACCATATATGAAGTTATTTAGTAGGAAGATACTATACTATAACTGCTAGCATGGGCTTATGAGAGGAAGATCTTGCAAAAGCAATCTTTCAGACTTGTTTGAACAAGCAACTGCAGTAGTTGAGAAAAGTATACACCATACACCATAATTTAGTAAAACGGTCACACATTGAAGCTTAATTCTGAAACTAGAAGCTGCATCAGAGGTAACCAACAAAACTGGATCTCACGTTGGTTAACCGGCAGGAGACAGAGAGTTCAGATTAGAGAAGGATGCTGCACGTGCAGAGAGTTCATCAGTGGATTCCCTAAGGGCTCTGTTTTGGGGTTGTTACTGTTTTTTGATTTATATTTATGACATTAATTCTGGCATGGTTAGTAAGTATTTGAGATTTCCTGATGATGCTAATTGGAGTAATGTCAGACACTGAGGAGGAAGCAAAACAATTCAGAAAGACTTGGACGAGCTTCAGAACTGGGTAAACACTTGGAAAATGAAGCCTGATGTAGAAAAGTGCAAAATACTACACATGGGCAAAAGGAACATGAATTATAAATACAACATGGAAGATACTGTCCTAAAGGAAGCAACCTTGGAAAAGAATTTAGGGGTTTATGGTGACACAACATTTTCAGCATCAAAACAATGTTCAGAAGAGATCAAAAAAAGGCAAATAAAACTTTAGGTTATATCTTTAAAACTGTTCAATATAAAGGACTATATATTGCACTAGTGAGACCACATCTGGAGTATTCTGTGCATTTCTGGTCACCACAGCATAAGAAAGACATAGCAGCACCCGAAGCTGTGCAGAGGACAGGACATCTCAGGACTCAAGGGACACACACACAGAATTAAACCTGTTTAGCCTCAAGTAGAGGAGACAGCATGGGGACCTAATCCATCCATTTTCCAATCCGCTGAATCCGAACACAGGGTCACGGGGGTCTGCTGGAGCCAAGGCAGGAACCAATCCCAGGCAGGGTGCCAACCCACCGCAGGACACATACAAACACACCCACACACCAAGCACACACTAAGGTCAATTTAGAATCGCCAGTCCACCTAACCGGCATGTCTTAGCGCTACCACTGCGCCACCGTGCCGCCCGGACCTAATCCAGGTCTTATATATCCATATATACTGTACAAAGGCAATGATAAAGTAGATCTAGCAGAATTCTTTCAACTTAAAAAGTGAATCACGTATTCAAGGACACTGGTGGAAATTAAAGGGAAGTGCATTCAGGACTAAATCCAGAAAGCACTTCTTTATACCAAGAGTTGTAGGAATCTGTAACAAACTAACAAGACATGGTATTGAAGTAGAAACCTTGATAACCTTTAAGAAGCATTTGCATGAGATATTAGGATAGCTTAGCTATTAGCTAAACAAACTAGCTTGATGGACTGAATGGTCTCTTCTTGCGTTTCCAATTTCTTATGTTCTTATTAGACTATGCAGAGATCCGTTTTCAAATGACATTCAAGAGACATTTTCTGTTGATCAGTGTGAAAACGCCAACTTACAGTATATCTACCACAATTCAATCCTGCATAATAATAAAATGTGAACACTTCCAGGGGGTGTCAATACTTTTAATAAGCGCTGAATATGGTATCCACTAAGTAATTATGGAACTTTTAAAACCAACTGGCTGCATCTGTGACTGAAAGGGAGCAAATACTTGTGCAATCAATTCTTTTTGTGCTTTAAATTTGCAATTAATTTAGATCACTTTGCAGGAGTCTGTTTCCACTTTGGCATTCAGTTATCACTGTTAAAAAAGCCAAATTAAGTCCACTGTGATTCAATGTTGTATAACAAACTGTGAAAACTTCCAATGGGGTGACTTGAGATATTTACTTCATACAACACCTCTGACAGCATGAATCAATAAAAGAGAGCTGTCTATGAGAAGTGAAATATGGATTAGGCTGCTGTCAGTCAACAATATAATTTTATACATCCTTTTTATCATGAAAATGACATCTTTACCCAGACTTCAAAGTGCATCCTTTGAAAAATGTATATTTCTAAAACAGAAGCACAAACCTGAGAAGCGACTTGCCCAGCAACACATCAAAACTGCAACCTTATGATGGCAAATCCAACTCCTTATCCCCAAGACCAAACTGCCATAAGTATAGTACTTGTCACTGAGCTCCAAGACACCTTAAGGAAATGTGGTTGACCCTCATGCACCCAAATGCATCCACAATGAAGTCTTTAAGATGTGAGCAGAGAATTTTCTTTTCAGCTCCTCTGAAAACCTTAAAAATCTTGACAAACAAGACGTCCCTCCGCCTGCTCAGTAGGTGCTGCAGGTCAGGCCGCGTGTCCGTCTTGTTGATCGTTTGCTGCACATTTCATTCTGCCCCACGTTGAGGGCACAGAAGCATGATGGGAGGCACAATGCCGGGGAAGCCGATTGGCTAATGCTTTTCATCTCTAAGCGGCCCCTAGCAACAGGCCATGTGACTCTTCGCAGCCACTGCAGACTTAAAAAGCTCTACGTTGAGAAGAGAATCAGCTGCCTGCAAGAAACTAACTTCTCAGAGCTGTGATGGCAGGATGAGAAGGGGAGATGTGCAGCAACGGCAAGGGATGGAGCAAGAGAGAGAGCAAGAGAGCGAGCTGTATATTAAATGAGGACTGCGGAACAGATGCAGCCAGATGGACGGGGAATAGAGCATGTGTGCTAAAGATAGTAACAGACACAGAACATACAGGCAAAGGAAAAAAAATGTACAGTTGCAGCATTAAAATGCCTCCCATATGAAATGCAGTATTGCCGACGTAAACAGAAAAATCTGATTAGCAGAAGGCAAAGCTGTTCCGCCTAAGGTTACCCCAGTACACCAAAAGGATGATTTACTCTGATAGCAGCGATAGGATTTCATTAAATCATTAAGCACCTCGAGGTACAACACCACCCCGCCCTAATGCTAAGTGCACCAGACCCTTAGATATATCAAAATGAAGGGCTTTTAATTTCTAAAGAACTGACAAAAGCTACGTAAAACGGGAAACAAACAACAATCAGGGTGTAGCCTCCCCACTGAGAGCTACCTGACCTTGCTGTTGTCCTCTAGTAATCACCACAGAGAAGGCTATTTAAGACTTTCTCTTATTTACTCATCCACTTATTTACTTTCTAACTGGGCCATCCAGTCCAGAATCACAAGGGGCTAGTGTCTTACCCCACAGTATCGGGTGAAAGCAGGAACCAACCATGGATCGCAGGTTATACTCATGTGTACCCCTTTCTTACTGGGCCAATTGGGCTAAATCAGAATTTGGCAGGTAAACCAGGGAAACAAACGCCACCTAAACAGTGAATAGGCATGGGATTCAAATCCAGAACTATGGAGCTATGCAACAATATCACTAACCACTGGGGCACCTCGATGCTCAGCTCTCTTCTGGCCATCAAAATCATCCTGTTCTTCTATCCCTTCTAATTATTTTTGAGCCTTTTGTGCAAATCACATACCAGCTTCCCGCTCACTGGTCATTTGTCAGCAGCCCCTTAACAAACTACCATGATGCACTACGTTAAGACAAGCTTTTCATCATTTGCTGCTCCCATCCTGGAATCTACAGCTGTTAAAGCCTACCTAACCATTAGTCTAATGGGCCCCATGATCAAAACCTACTTTAGCAACTGGCATTGTTAGCAGAACTACAGCAGATCCTATGCTGATGTGGAGCCTTTGAGCCAAAGGTAATGAGGAGGACTTGGCTGCTCAAATTCTCAACCAATCAGATCTCTTTTGGGCCAATCATCATTACAATCACCTATTTACCATCATTCAGTTTTCCCTTTTCATAAGCAAGAAAAAAAGTGTAAAGTGCATACCATATACTGTATACTCACAGATAAGTTCTCCCACTAATAAGTCAGGGCTTGATTTTACCGTATATTTTCTGGTACTTTATAATGTCGGTCGTATAAGTCGAATGTGGAAATCTCATGCTATTGGTCCAAGAGATTATGATATGTTAACGCCCACCTGAGAAAGTAACCACAGAGCACACTGCCTCTTTTGGTGCGGCGTCCGCAGTGATGCGGGCTCTGCATCGGTCTGTCGTGGTGAAAAAGGAGCTGAGCCGTAAGGCAAAGCTCTCAATTTACCAGTCGATCTACGCTCCCACCCTCACCTATGGTCATGAGCTATGGATAGTGACCGAAAGAACGAGATCGTGAATACAAGCAGCAGAAATGAGTTTCCTCCGCTGGGTGTCTGGGCTTTCCCTTAAAGATAGGATGAGAAGCTCAGTCATCCGGGAGGGGCTTAGAGTAGAGCCTCTGCTCCTCCGCATCGAGAGGAGTCAGATGAGGTGGCTCGGGCATCTGATCAGGACGCCTCCTGGACGCCTCCCTGGTGAGGTGTTCTGGGCACGTCTAACCGGGAGGAGGCCCCGGGGAAGACCCAGGACATGCTGGAGGGACTATGCCCCCCAGCTGGCCTGGGAACGCCTCGGATTCTTCCGGAAGAGCTAGAAGAAGTGGATGGGGAGAGGGAAGTCTGGGCATCTCTGCTTAAGCTGCTGCCCCAGCGACCCAATCTCGGATAAGCGGAAGAAGATGGATGGATGGATATCTCACACCCTCATAATACACCTTTATCATAAGAACATCATCCCTTATGTATGATGGAGCATTCGATCAGAAGAAAATATGAAGCTGGTTTTAAATTAAACATCATTGAAGTAGCGAAAGAAATTGGTAACTGCGCTGCTACAACTAAATCCAATGCGTCTGAGAAACTGTTGCAAGATTGGAGGAGGCAAGAAGATGTAAAAAAAAATTTAACTGCTGGATTTTTGAACAGGCGTGTAAGTTGGGGTCTGATATTATGATTGATTTTTCGGGTTTCAAGACCCCACTTATACGTGAGCATATACGGTATCTTGACTTGCAACAATTGATAGTAGGAGAAAGCTACAGGCTCCACTATGTCTGAAAAGCAAACTGCCTTGGATCTCCATGAAGTAATACTCTATAACAAAACAACACTCTCAAACCCTAAGACACCCTTGTAGGGGAAAGAGGACTATCATGACGATATCAGACACAACACAGGAACCAGCCTTAGACAGAGTCCCGGTCCATCACAGAGCTCACTCACACACAGCCACAATCACTTTGACGGACAGCCATTTCCAATTAGTCTAACACGAATTGTTGTACCGAGGGAGGAGAACGGAAGTACCCATAAGAAACCCCACACAAATACTGGGAGTTCATGCAGATTCCATATGGACATCTACAGGTTGCAGTAGTCAAACTCAGGATTCTGAGCCATGAAATAACAGTGCTAACCACTGCACCTCCATGCCAGGATAAAGTAGCATATTGCCACGTGTACAAAATGAACTATAGATTTTGGAACGCTAAATGTTGTACCATTAAGCAACTGGCATCTGTGATTGCCTGCAGAGAACAAAGGATGATTCCACTTGATCTTTGAAATGTGGGAGTACTTAAAATAGATTACAGTAAACCACTTCTTGGGAGGACTTGCAAAGACTGCAATAAAAGACTTTGTTAAGAAGAATGGAAATGGTGTTCCATTTGTATGTTCACATTTTTGCTGTATAATATCAAAATGTCAGCTAAGTAGCAATTCAATACTTCTGGTAGAGAGCAGCTGGGAAGAACCCCCCCAGCACGCCAAATCAGCACGTCTCCTTGGTTCAGGCAGACAGGAAGTTGCTTCAGTGTTGAGACTGTAAGGAACAGACGCAGATGGTGAAGATGAAAAGATGACAAAATGCCATCTCTGATGGAAAATACTTCTAATTCTTTATTCCAGGATTCCCTGCAAGAGACACAAAGCAGGAATGCATCCTGGCTGGGATGACACCATAGTATTGTGTTGGATAGTTTATAATAATTTTGCTATTTAAGTAGGAACCAGATTGTCCAAAGAATAAAATGTGTGATTTAACAGGTATACGCCCAGCAAACGAGCATATATATAAGAATAAATTTTAATACAAATTCTGAACTAGCCAACTATCCATCTTTGGAGTTACACAATAAACCAGAAGAAATCCCAAATCCCAAGTAAACGTGGGGAGAATCTTCAGACTTTACACTGACAAAGACCAGGTACTAAATTCAGACACAACATACTGTATCAGTAAGAATGCAGTGCCAACCACATTAAAACATTAGAAAAGTTGTGACAAGAACAGGCCATTCAGACCAATGAGTTTGTCCATTCCATTCTCTTAATAGAGGTTTGAAGATCCCTAAAGTCCAACTCTCCACCACACCACATGTCTGTGGTTCTTTGCGAGAAGATAAACTTGCTAACATTTGTGTGAAATCTGCCCTTAACAAGTTTCCAAGTCTTCTTGCCACAGAATTTATTTTAAAGTAATAAATGGGACTTACTATACTGATTCCTTCTAGGTTTAAAAACATTAATTATGTTAGCTCCTAGTCTCTATTTCCATAAACTAAAAAGGTTTCAGCTCCTTCAATCTCTCCTCATAGCTCATACCTCTCAGTTCTGTCTGAACAGCCTAGCCACTCTTCTCTGGACTTTCTCTAGTGTTGTTATGTCTTTTTAGTAATAAGGAGACCAAAACTCAACACAGTACTCCAAGTGAGGCCTCACTAGTGCGTTATATAATGTAAGTAGAACCTTCTTTGATTTGTACTCCACATATTGTAATATACTGTATAATTTTCATGACTGCGTCTCTACACTGTCTAGATGTAAACAGTGATGAGTCTCCTCGACTCCTCGATCCTTCTCATGTGGTGTACTTTCAAGTTTCAGACCCCCCATTGTGTATTCATATGTAACATATTTACTTCTTATATTCTTTACATTTACTTACTGTATATCATTTTATTTAACACAAATATGTCCAAGTCTTTATGCTATCCATGACTCTCTATAACAATTTAGCTGATTATTCACTATCTGCCATTCCACCTAGTCTGGTATCATCTACAAACGTGGCCAGCTTACTGTACTCATTTTTATAAGAAACAAAATTGAAAATTGAGAGGCATTATGAGTTTAATGTAGTGCCCTAGGGATATTGCGAACCTTTGAAAATATCAGAAGATGATAAGAAAAACAGAAACTTAGTTTGGGAAGATCAAAACCATGAGCTCAAACCATGCCGGACTATCAGGAATCAAAAGGATAAGATACTCAAAAATTAGGAGCAAAGCGAGGTTGAAACTAAAACATACGATCTCACCAGTGGTACCCACATCAGCAATAAGCTAACTGATGCTGAGAGGATTTAGAAAGATGTTTATCCAACCAAGGATAATGCAGTGTGTAAACACCACCATTATTTATTGCATCACGTCCAGTGACATCAGAAGTGTGATGAAAGTGTTCATGTGACCACACCCAAAATGGCGTCATGTCAATAAAACACCAATAAAAATCAACTTTTTAAATACCAAATCGTGAAACTGATATCAGAAATTGAATATTCATAGGTTAAAACCCTCAAATTCTCAAAAACATAATGTTTATACTATAAGAGGAAATTGTTGTTCCCAGGGGAAATCCACAAAACACAAAATAACTAAATAAATGATCAGTCTGGCAATTAGTAAAAATTGTATATTAATAAAAAAAACTACGCAATTTACTTGTTCTTCTTTTTTTGTTATGCATGTACCATCTGCTACACAAGGAACAACCAGAAAGCATCCCTGCGTTTCAAAGCCAGCTTTTCTTTTATTTTTTCTTTCTCTCTTGCATGACAGTGGTCAGTAGGAATTCATGGCAGGTGCTAATGGTCTAATTGTTCACTCCACATGGTTTCAAGTATGACACAGCAAGCGAGCAAGCCAGAAGCATGAGCTGCACACTGGGCGACAGATGTACAATAGGTAAAGAACAAGGATCTGGTGTATTCAGCGAGCAGCTTGTACTGTCCTTATTTCTCAGGTTAAGATGTCCCTCTCTATTCACAATGGCATATGCTTTCTTTCATAAAAAAGAACCATTTTGCCTTTCTGTCAGCGGCTTTGTTTACCCTGAACCCTCGCCATCCACCTTTCACTGCGCAAATATCAGGACAGTCTCTCACTATTCTGACACTCTGTACAGTTCTAATGTCTGATCAGGAAACGTCATCTTAGGGAGAGCTTCCAGTGTGTATTTAAGTAAATGCTCTGAAATTCCCTCTGCCAACCCTTGAGCAGCACACACATCCAGCCAGGTACTGACTGAGTAGCTGTCTAAATTAGGAAAAGGTAAGATTGATCAGCTTTTGTATAATATCAGAAGAGGTTTGTAACGTTGTATATTTAAATAAATAATCATAAATCCCAGAGTGTGCTGGCTCTAGGCGGGTGCCACTCCGAGGCTGATTGGGGTGCCTGGCTCATTGTGCATCACAAGGTAAATGCATGCGGATCGGTCAGGTGCTTCATTCACACCTTGGAGCAGGTGAGTCTGCCCAGCAAAACTGGGTGACTGTCCGGAGGATAGCTGGAGAGGCAAATGGTTAGGACAGTAAACCAGACAACAATGGCGGCAGCAACAACAATAGCGTGTGAGAGTGTAGACAGAGCGACTGGGCCCTGCGAGCATAGCTAATTGAATGACACTCTGTGGGGTGTGCCCGTTGAATAGTGTAGAAGTAGAGATGGCAAACAAACCTCCCAGACAACCAGGTAGTACCACGCTGGTGTATACAATGAAGGAGTTCTGGTTGTGTGCATCCCGGTGGATGCTAATCAAGATAGGTGGAACGTGAGCCAAGAGAGGTGGTCATAGCTGTCGGTATCTGCCAAGTGGAAGATCCACTGGGCTGAGCCAGGGAGATGTGTAGTGGAGGATGTGCTAGGCTGGCTGAGGAGGAACTTACTGCCAATATGGCAGTAAGAATTTAAATAGTTTGAATGTACAACCTTTTTTTTTATTCTTTTTATTTGGAAACCAAAAATTAGAACCAAGCACAGCTTAATCAAACAAATGTAAATAAAGTATCATGTACCAATCCATGAAACTCACTTAAACTCCACCCGAACAAGACAACTTTATGACTAGAGAGCCAAATCCAATATAGTTCTGGTAGGAGATAAAACAAGTTAAATAAAAAAGCTGAGCACAGGCCCAACAGGTTTACTTTAGGATTACATTAATGAGTTCTTGCCGGGTTATGAAAAAATCCCCAACAGATCCTCATAAAGAGAATTAATTTTTTACCCCCATTTATACATCACTTTTCCACTGAGCTTTGGAGGTTGGATTGGGATTCTTCATACAAATTCTGCGATGTAGGATTTTACAAATGATTTTTCATAGCACACTTTTATCCCATCTGGCATTACTCTGTATTATCATGGTATTTCCCTCGATTTACTAAAGTTCATTACCAGAGTGGTCTACTTTTGTACCTTAAGATTAACACACACACACATAGATAGATAGATAAACACATACACACAGACCGTAACCACAAAAGTACCGTATGAATGACGTATACACAGCACGCTACATGCTAACAGTTTAACCCAAACAAGTGCTATATGAATAATACATGTAAAGCCCATCTTCTCCCTAGTTCTTCAGGCGACTTACATATCATTTGCATGAACAAAGTATGATGTCTTAGATATACAAGGGATGTTCAAAAAGTCCTCTTCTGAAATTGCTTCACTCTCCTAACGTCATTCTCTCTTCATCTCATGGATAAGCCATATTTATTTTAAAATTTCACATGGGATTCCAGAACATGTGATGCTACAAACATTTGATTGGTTGGCTGTCAATATGATGAATGTCCTCACTCAAACTCTTTGATTGGTTTAAGTATGTCCGTTTCCCTTACTTTCCCAAGCTGTAAACAAATTTGGCAATTTCTAGTCCCAGGCACCCATCTGTTCACACGTTAAAAAGTAATCAGTGCAACCTGAGGCATCATCCTGGTCTTCAGTTTTGTTTGCACAGATGTTTTGGAAGTGAGGTATAATTTGGGAGGAGGAGACACTTTAATGTTAACTGTGTTTGTAAAATTAAGTCTTTGTGTGGGCAAAAATGAAATATAATATTTAAAATCCACAACACTACAACTCCAAATATTGTCGATAAGGTGATGGAAGTTAAATCCAAGGCTATCCAACAGGTATACATTTTTGCCCTAAAATGGTTTAAATCTGGCACATTTCCTAAACACACAACCTAACGACTCAGGTACATCGCACTCACAGGTTGGGTTTTGGGTCTACATGTGTGATCAACATTGTTAGTAGAATTTGGGCATTCCTGGCACATATTGAACTACAATGTACTTTTAAAATGGCTAAATCCCATTCCTTTACTAAAAGATCCCTTATCCATTAATTAAAAGATCCCTTATCCATCATTCCCCAAGATCATTATGAAGCAAGTTCCTTAAATATTTACAATATGCCCTGTTCTTGTCTGAATCTTCATTCACACTAGCAACTATTACTTCAGGGACTGATAGAGGTGAAACATGAGCAAAGCTGGGCAGGTTGTTTTTAAAGAAATTGTATACAGAAGAATATGTGTTGCTGAAAATTAACAGTTCAAAAGATGCAAATACATTACAAATATAAAGATATATACAGGTCACAGTCCCTGGTGTCTTTCAGGATTGATTGTCAAAATTCATTGGAAGTGTTTCTGGCAGTGAATTTGCTGGGTTCACCGATGACTTTTTTCAACAAATTTTTCCCTGAAAATTTGCCGTGCGTATATACAGGGTGGCCCACGAAAAAGTAGCCCGCCTTCCTGGCGAAAAAAGGCGCCCTTCCATAAAGAAAGAAAGAACTTGAAATGCAAAAATCTTTACTCACTCTTTACATAAAGTGCTGAAAATGATCTCCTTGTGCGTCAATGCATGTTTTGGCGCACCTTAACATGTTGTCATATACGCGACGCAACTCTGGGGCGCTAATGCTCCGAATTGCATTACGAATATTGTCTTTCAACTGGTGTAAAGTTCTCAGGTTATTGGCGTACACTTTTCCCTTCAAATTGCCCCACAGATAAAAGTCACAAGTGCTTAAGTCCATCAGGTGTGCGAACAGGCGGGGCCCGATTCTTTTTGGCATTTGCAACTGACCCTGTCGTACGCCACTTTCTCACCAACTGCTGTATTGCGCGCTTTGCTGGGACACCAGCGGCAGGAAACTTTGTTGCTTAATGGAACCCGTGAGAACGTACGCCTCCACTATTGCGATTCTTTGTGGAATGGAATACATGTCGCTCAGCTCGTACTCACACATTTGCACTACGTCTGCACAGCTTTCGTGATGAGGGTAGTCAATCGGCGCGCCACTCTGGCAGGAAGGCGGGCTACTTTTTGTGGGCCATCCTGTTAACCTTTGGTATTAACAAAGATTAGCTTTGTGCACAAATTATTTAATGTCACAAGGCATCAGTAATGTTGGTATGGAACCTTTTTGTCAGTGTTAGAGTGACTAATATGGCTAGCTGGCCTGAGTAAGGCTTGTCAAAAAGCACCACTTTGCCTTACTCAGAACTGTAAAGAACTGAACAACACTGACACTCTTATTAACAGTGTCCCTACATACATATTTTAACCACCAGTGAATGTTCATTAATAACTTCATCTCCACACAAGAAATTCAACAATTGCCTTCTAGTTTAATGCACATATACTGTAAAAGCACTGCTGTCACCTTCCTCTTTAGAATAGCTATGTGTGTGGTCTGCTGTGTCCCCAGACATATCACCGATAACCATGTGTGGGACATTATGCAACAGAAACTACAGTCAACCCCCCACCACCAATCTCTGTAAGCCATTTCCACCCTGAAGAGGCATTGCACTGCATATAACTTTATTTCCCAATGTACAGCTGGTTGCACTGTGATACTTGGAATTTTTTACTGTTACACAACACCAAAGATGCCACATTCAGCCCCATTCTGGATGAATGAATTGCTCCTTTGCTCTGGATTCATATGCAAACTGGAGCACTGCTCTTGGGTCCAACTGTAAATGAAGACAGAGTGTATCGATTTAGAGGACGACAGAAGGCATCATTTAAATGGCTACAGCCAACTGGGTGTGTAGATTTCCTTTTGTATTTTTTACTCACAGGAGAATGAAATATTAACAACGTGAAGTTACATTATGTGTACCACCCACCAGCGATGTGGATGACTGGCAGTACCATACATGGAGTAACAATTTGTATGTCTTTAAATCTCTGCCCAACACAACATGTGGAGCAATGCTTTTTAGAACATTCAACTGTGACCCAGGCACTGTGCATAACCATTAAAGGTGCTGCTACGACATTTTCTCAAGCTGCATTCCATTGTGCTTTTCATCTTAAAATGTAACAAATGGAAAATAAAAAAAGCATAAAATATAAAATCAAAAGCCAGGAATACATTGACAAAAATCCATTGAAAACTGCTAATGGAGTTAATGAATCTATTCCTTTATGTAACTGCTAATAGGGAACCTGGTCGAAGCGAAGCTCAATCTATATATATAATTAGAACAATTAGAACAATCTAGACGAGAACAGGCCATTCAGCCCAACAAAGCTCGCCAGTCCTATCCACTTGCTTCCTCCAAGAAAACATCAAGTCGAGTTTTGAAAGTCCCTAACGTCTTACTGTCTACCACACTACTTGGTAGCTTATTCCAAGTGTCTATCGTTCTTTGTGTAAAGAAAAACTTCCTAATGTTTGTGCGAAATTTACCCTTAACAAGTTTCCAACTGTGTCCCGTGTTCTTGATGAGCTCATTTTAAAATACAAGTCTCGATCCACTGTACTAATTCCCTTCATAATTTTAAACACTTCAATCATGTCACCTCTTAATCTTCTTTTGCTTAAACTGTAAAGGCCCAGCTCTTTTAATCTTTCCTCATAATTCAACCCCTGTAGACCTGGAATCAGCCTAGTCGCTCTTCTCTGGACCTTTTCTAGTGCTGCTATGTCCTTTTGTAGCCTGGAGACCAAAACTGCACACAGTACTCAAGATGAGGCCTCACCAGTGCATTATAAAGGTTGAGCATAACCTCCTTGGACTTGTACTCCACAGATCGTGCTATATAACCTAACATTCTGTTAGCCTTCTTAATGGCTTCTGAACACTGTTTGGAAGTTGATAGCTTGGAGTCCACTATGACTCCTAAATCCTTCTCATAAGGTGTACTCTCGATTTTTCGACCGCCCATTGTGTATTCAAACCTAATATTTTTACTTCCTATGTGTAATACTTTACATTTACTGACATTAAATTTCATCTGCCACAAATCTGCCCAAGCCTGTATGCTATCCAAGTCCTTCTGTAATGATATAACGGATTCCAAATTATCTGCTAATCCACCTATCTTGGTATCATCTGCAAACTTAACCAGCTTGTTACTTATATTCCTATCTAAATCATTTATATATATTAAAAATAGCAGCGGCCCTAGCACTGACCCCTGTGGAACACCACTCTTAACATCAGCCAGTTCTGATGAGGTTCCTCGCACCATCACCCTCTGCTTCCTGTGTCTGAGCCAATTCTGCACCCATCTAAAAACATCACCCTGAATTCCCACTTCTTTTAACTTGATGCCCAACCTCTCATGTGGCACCTTATCAAATGCTTTCTGAAAGTCCAGATAAATAATATCATAAGCTCCACTTTGATCGTATCCTTTTGTTGCCTCCTCATAGAATTCCAACATGTTAGTAAAACACGACCTCCCCCTTCTGAACCCATGCTGACTGTTCAGAATAACTCCTGTCCTTGTCATGTGTTGCTCAATCTTATCCTTAATAATTCCTTCCATTAATTTTCCTGTGATGCTTGTTAAGCTTACTGGCCTATAGTTGCTTGGATCTGCCCTGTCACCCTTTTTATATAATGGGATGATATTTGCCATTTTCCAGTCCTTTGGAATCTCTCCAGTGCACAGTGACTTCCTAAAAATATGTGTCAAGGGTTTATATATGTACTCACTAGCCTCCTTAAGAACACGAGGATAAATATTATCTGGGCCTGGTGATTTGTTTGATTTCATCTTATTTAATCTGAGCAGCACTTCTCCCTCTACAATTTCCAAATCCCTCAGTACCTCCTTAGTAGTTGTGTTTACCTCTGGCAGGTTATCCACTTGCTCACTTGTAAACACCTCAGAAAAATGTAAGTTTAGGGCATCTGCTATTTCATTGTCTGTATCTTTTAATTCCCTTTACTATTCCTGATGAACTTGACCTCCTCCTTAACTGTTCTTTTACTACTAAAATACTGAAAGAATCTCTTGGGGTCTTCTTTCGCCTTATCTGCTATATTCCTCTCCAACTGTCTTTTAGCCTCTCTGATATCCTTCTTAATGGTTGCCCTCATGTTCTCATACGCTCTACGGTTCTCTTTGCAGTCATTAGTCTTATATGCCTTATACAGCAGTTTTTTCCTTTGCAACTTCTTTTTTAAATCTTTATTAATCCATCGTGGAGATTTTTTAGTTTCCTATTACTTCCAAATTTAGGTATGTATCTGTCCTGCATTACATGTAAAACATTTTAAACCTGTTCCACTGCTCCTCGACTGTCTCCACATTTAAAAGCTTATCCCAGTCTATCCTACTTAGACTTTGTCGCATCTGCTCAAAATTAGCCCTACTAAAGTTCAACTTAACAATTTTAGTCTTTGCATCTGTACTCTTACAAAATACTGAGAATTGTATTACATTATGGTCACTTGACCCTAGTGGTTCAATCACCTCTACACCCTCAATTCTATCCTGATTATTACAGAATACTAAATCCAGATAGGCTTCACCCCTTGTTGGTGCTTTAACATGCTGTGTTAAAAACAGTCGCGATTACTTCTAAAACTCCTGCTCTTGTGCTCCTCCATCTGTAAGGTTATCCCAGTTAATATTTGGATAATTAAAGTCCCCATGACTATAATATCCCCTGTAAACTTGCCTTTTGATATTACTAAAAGATGTGTGTTGAAATTACTGTCTGAATTGGGTGGTCTATAACACACTCCTAAAATGAGACCTTTTCCCTAATATTTTCCAGGCGAAGCCACATGTCCTCACTAAGATGGGGCTCATCATCCAACTGAAGATGACTTACATTTAATTCCTGTTTGGCATAAACAGCAACCCCACCTCCTTTTCTGTTCTGTCTATCCTTCCTAAAAAATGTGTATCCCTCTATGTTACACTCATCCCCATCTTTGTTATTTAGCCAGGTTTCCGTTATTGCTATAATATCATAATTGTGCTCTGCTACATACAACTCCAACTCACTTACCTTATTTTTGATACTTCTAGCATTAAGGCAAGCTATTTTTAATGTGTTAATCCTTCTATCTTTACGTGTTTGCTTAAAATTTACATTACTATGCATTTTTATTTCTACACCATTGTTTGTTCTTCCATGTATAGATCTAAATCTGGCCTGTCCTAAACTCCCTGCCCCCATTCCCTAGTTTAAACAATCCTCGACTAGCCTACACATACGCCTCCCCAATACATTGGTGCCCCTCCGGTTCAGATGTAACCCGTCACGGCGAACAGGTCCCATCTGTTCCAAAAGGAGTCCCAATGCCCCATAAACCTATACCCTTCTACCCTGCACCAAGATTTGAGCCACGCGTTAAGCCTTCTAATCTCCTCAATCTTACCTGGACTGGCGCGTGGCACAGGCAGAACTGGAGAAGACTACCTTGTCAGTTCTGCTCCTCAGCTTGGTACCTAACTCTTTGAATTTGGATCGCAGAACTGACAGACTACCCTTATGTATGTCATTTGTTCCAACGTGGACAATGACAACTGGATCCACCCGCTCTGGCCAAGAGCCTATCCACCCTTCCAGGAGGTCTCCCACCTGTGCTCCTGGAAGGCAACACACCGTGTGAGACTCTCTCTCTCTGGAGCACACCTGCGCTTCAATCCCCTAATGATTGAGTCCCCAACTATCACTACCTCTCTCTTTTGGGAACTGGTTTTGAGGTGGCCCGTTGGGGCTCCTCAACCCTGCCTACCACCTCAGAATTATCAGAGTCACCGTCCAGCTCCGCCAGGACATGATAACGGTTAGACACTTCTAATTCTGGGGTTGATGCCCCCGGACAGTGTGCACCCTTTACCTTACGCCTTGCGACCGTGACCCACCTATTCCTACCTGTCTGGTCTGGAATCTCCTCCCGCGCCACCTTAGGGGTGCACACTATCTCTAAAGGACACCTGGGCCAAGTCCGCCAATTCTCTATTACAACGCAGGTCAGCCAACTCCTCCTCCAGTTCAGCGACCCTGAGCTCGAGGTGCTGGATCAGCTGGCATCTCTTGCAGATGTAGCCCTCATAGACAACTGGCTCTTCCAAACCATCATCTAAAAGTCCAACATCCAACAGGACTTGCATTGCACTGGCCTCATTATTAAAATTTGATTTGGGATTACTAAGCTGCCTTAACTATATATTTTTTTTTCTTAAAATTAAATTTCTTCTTCTTTCAGCTGCTCCTTAACTTAAATGGTAACACTAAGATCTGCTACAGATATTTTACACCTTTTCCCCCTTAAGCTCCTGTACTGTTCTCCCTCTCAGCTGCCTGCCTTTCTATGAGGTTAACTTTACTTTTCTCTGTCTCTTCTAGCTTTGCGCTCTTCTTACTTATAAGCTCTTCACTCGCACTGTTTGTATTCCCCCGTATTAATGACCCAATACGCTGTCGCCCACTTAACTGTTCTGCCTCTGGACGCTAAGGACTGTTTAATCTAAAATAAACAAATAAATAAAACTTTACTACCTTATTTGCTCCTACTGCTCCTTGTGCCTGATCGGTGTCTTAACGCAGGCGCTTACCTGCGCACTACTGAGTTTCCACCTTTTACTGCTTTGAAGTCAGCCGCGGCCTTTTTTTCTTTTCCTTTAAACTAAGGAATCGCTGTTACGACGACGCGGTTATTTATTTACAAATGCCGATATCAGTTACTGCTGCTTTCTACCCTGCCGCCTCGATGCTAATTCAAATACAGATAACAAGAAAAAGAACAAGTACAAATAACTTTTCCAAGCGCACTTCCAAACACCCAGCTACTTTTGCTCTTGTGCGGCGAAAAAAGCAAAAACCCTTCTAAAGGGAAAAAGCTTTAAAATTCCCACACGGTTCCTTAGAGGCAACCAAAACCCAAGTTTTTAAGAGCAAAATGTATTTTTTTAATGTAAATCTCACACCACAGAACAAACCAACACTCTCAACAGACTCTAGCGTTTGCAAAGCACACGTCAGCACAAAGCACACGTGACCTTCATTCACTAAGGCAAGACAACCATGGAAAGCACGCCGGAAGGGGCATGGATTCACTAATCCGCCGACAAGTCAGACACCTATGGCGCACGCAGGAAGGAGCCACACCCACCAACTCCAAGACCATTGGATACGACGACAACTCGCAGGGCCACACCCACCAACTCAGATGCGACGACAAAGAAAAATGGCGCCATTTATATTCGTCTGTCATAGAGGCCACATGCAGTGCAGGTCAGGTTAATGTCATGTGCATGTGATGCACCTCCGAGCTACGTTGACTGTTCATAGAGGCATGTTTCTCGCGGAGGTGAATCGGCATATGCAGCGTGTGAAACGGATTGCGAGGGGTATCCCATGGGATGCTTAAAACAATCCTTTACAACTGAGGTTAAAAGAACAATGAAGTAAGCAGTCTTTAAAAACCGACTTTTCGGTTACGACGGACGACCGCGTGCACCATAGCAAACTGTTTTACACGCTACAGTACATACAGCTATTCGCATCCGCGACAAACATGCATCTTCTTAGATGCTCCTGCAGGAACACGGAAGACGTTTTCCTGCCCACCGACACTCCTTTTTCACCGGCCGGTGTCCACCCTCGCTCTCTAGGCATTCACACTGCCTGCCCATTTGCCCGGACACAAAAACTCACCGACCACCCAGTTAGTCCCTTTCGTCTGTGGTAAGAGTCCACATGCACGTCTGAGCCACGCGGCGCTTGTTATGCCGCGGGTTCACTATTGTGTTGTATTTTGCACTCTCCAGAGTTCCATCTTTTCATTCACTTACTGTTGTATTCTCACACCAACCCGTTTTAGACATCCATGTCTTTCCAGAAGTGTTTAGCATTCAATAAATAATTATGCATGACATTGACCGTGTGTCTACCCAGCGCAGAGAGGCGTGGGTAAGCCGTTGAACCCCATTCGGGCTGCAAGCCATGGAATTCCCACTAAGTGTGACTCATACGCTCCCACTCAAGGATTATACATAGAAAAGCAGCCAAAACCGAGGGGTATCCCATGGGATCCTTAAAACATTCCTTTACAACTGAGGTTAAAACACAATGAAGTAAGCAGCCTTTAAAAACCGAGTTTTCGGTTACGACGCACGACCGCGTCCACCATAGCAAACTGTTTTACACGCTACATACAGCAATTCGCATCCGCAACAAACATGCGTCTTCTTAGATGCTCCTGCAAGTTGTTAACACACCCCTCCCACCTCGCTACTACCGTGGTCGGGTGTTTTGGTGGATTATATATAGAAAGGCAGCCAAAACCGCACAGAGCAATGAAAAGTCTAGAGTTGCATCTTTTCATTCACTTTCTGTTGTATCCTCAAACCCTCCCTTTTTAGACAACTGTGTCTTTCCAGAAGTGTTCAACCATCAATAAATAATTATGCGTCGCTTGTTATGCCCTGGGTTCACTATTGTGTTGTATTTTGCTCTCTCCAGAGTTCCATCTTTTGATTCGCTTACTGTTATATTCTCACACCAACCCGTTTTAGACAACCGTGTCTTTCCAGAAGTGTTTAGCATTCCACACTCTGCGCCGTCCACCCCCATCCCTCCGTCTGGCAGGAGAAGGTGCGAGGACGGTCCGCCAGTTTTCAGTCACGGACGATTGTGTGTTGGTTCGTTCCGCGCATTGTTACAATGTTGCTTTTCTTGCTGATTTATTACATTACCGATTTTTCAAATGTTAATTTTCTCCCTGTGCTTAAAAATCATTAAAAAACCGGCCTGATTATGTTGGCTAGTATGGAATAAACTGTCATAAACTCTGGATATGACGCTAGTCTGCTGCAGAAAACCAAAAGAAGAGAAAATCCCAGAATGACTCATGGTGGGAACAATTATGAGACACCAGCCCATCTTTGGATAATGGATAGAGGGAGATCTGCACAAATAATGTGAGAACATGGATAAGCACCTTGAGCATGGGAAAGGCCCAATATAAATAAAATGTATCCTTATTAATAATTCATTTGAGTTCATGCCATAATACAACATAATAACTGGGTTCATTCCTCAGGCCTAGGGTTAGAATGAGGCAGAAGTCTATTTAATGGATAGTACCTTTCTTAGGACATGACATGTTCCAAGTTGTGTAATCTTGTATAATTCTTGTATTTTGATGCTACCCAAGATTGACTGGGTATATTTCTCCATTCCTTTCTTTATAAGTCCAAGGGCTCTTATCATTACTGATATTGTTGTGGCTTTCACTGCTCACATTCGTTTAATCTTGTCTTTATATTTTGACAGTTTTGAGGTTACTTTTACTGAACTGTTTCTTGCAGTCGAGATGGAGTTACCAATGAGTAGGCAGCTTTTATGTTCTTTGTTCTTAATGGTGATATCTGGTCTGTGGGCCTTTATTTCATGTGTTTCGGATTTTTAGCTCAGCTGTTTTCAGCCATTGGTTAGTCATATGTTGGTCTACATCTATCTATCTATCTATCTTTCTCACCTACTCTATTTAGGTATTGCCCATGCATTTGTTTCTCTTCCCACTTTTGTTTCATTGGTTCTTGGGCGTGATGCTTTGTTTTCTGCTTGTTTTTTTCGCCGAGGATGGTTGGAGCTTCGTTTACAGGTTGTAGTGTTTGAGTTCTCTTGTGAAGATTATGGCTTGACTAGTTGCATAGTACTTTTTCTTTTGCTTTTCAAACTCTGTAGCAATCATGAGGAGAGGATCATTTTTGGTGATAAGGTAAATGTCTATGCCTATTGTTGTTAGCCTGCATAGCCAAAAAAGAGATTCCTGTTAGTCTGAGTGACTGTTCAAAGAGGAGACTACAATGAGCAGACATCACTCCTAGGCTTGCACATTCTGAACTGAGCCCTTCATGGCAGAGTGCCGTCCAGTGACCAGGTCACACTACGCTTTTGAATCTGTTGTGGACTAGGAGTCCCAAAGCACCAAAGAAATGCTCCAAAATCACTTACAAAAATGCCCACCAGAGGAGGAATATCACTGTGAAAACCCGGCTACTAATTAGGGCACATGCAGAATCTTTATGAAATAAAATATTTATTCTTAACACAGTGCTGAGTAACAATCTTTGAACAGCACAAGAGGCAAATGGATTTGCCTGAAAGAAAGGTAATCCAAGTCAAGCAAAGAACAAAATACTACAATCTAAGGCAAGATCAAAAATAGCGCAAAAAGTCAAACATTCAAAGAAATAACAGACACAAGTAAATGTGGGTGGCACAGTGGCACAGAGTTAGTGCTGCTATATCACAGTAAGGAGACCAGGGTTTGCATTCCCTGCATAGAGCTCTCATGTTCTCTCCATGTTTGTATGGGTTTTCTACAAGTGCTCCAGTTTCCTCCCACTGTCCAAAGACATGCAAGTTTCATGAAGCGGTGACACTAAATTGCCTCTAGTGTGTGTTTGGTGTGTGGGAATGGTTGCCCAGTGATGGACTGGCACCCTTTGTTTGCTGGGATATGCTCCAGCACCCTGGATTAAATGAATTAGAAAATGACATGACAAGTAAACTCAGCGCATTCAAAATGAACCACCAGGAACTGCGGGAGATCCTCCAGTTATAAAGGGTAGAAAGGAATTCCTGTCGGAGATTGGCACATGGCTCAACCTCTTGGGGGACCACCCACAAAACACATGGAGTATAACAAAGGCAGTTTGCACACATAGACAAAATCAAAAATAAAGAATAATGCACATACATAAAGTATCAAAAATTGACATAAGAGGCATAAGACATAATTCATTGTTTCTGGCAAACACCAGATATGCTTTCACATGTTTCTTTTTGAGTAATGTCTTCATGTGTGCCATCCTATACAGGCCAGTGTTAAGCAGAGGTATTCATATGTCATGACTTAGAACTTATTTTTCATTTTTTATACTTTTGCCTTGGCCTCTGAAAATAATTGAAACTTCATAAGTGGGGTTTTACTGGTGAATGAATCTGGTCGGTGAATTGTTTTTTAAAATGGATTTATTTTTAATAGAGTAAAAAAGTATGTTCTACCACGGTGCTATATTGTTTTTTTTAGAGGCACTCCCTATATTGAGCACCTATAGTGAGGGACAAGAGCATCAAGTGACATTATCAGCATGGTGACTCATAAGTCAGCAACACACACCGTTCATCTTTCAAGTTAGTGCATAAAACCTATACCTAACATTTTTGTTTGAGCATTTAATACAATCTCAGGTGTCTGCCCCTTGTCTATCATTTTGGCTTTATCTCTATTCATTATTTTTGGTTTCTGACTTTCTCGTTATGATTTTCTACTTATAATTTTTCTTTCCCATCCTAGCCTATGCTACTAAATTGCCTTACTGATACTGACCTTAGCTAGTTATTTGGCAAGGTCGTGGCTAAATTGCCCATTATGGCCTGGTCCATTCTAGCCCCCTAATAATCCCCTTTCTAATTACCTAATTATCTCTTTCATCCCTTCACCATCTAATAGCTAATGTGTAGTGAGCATACCAGCACAAGAATGGCTGTTGTTGCATCATCCAGGTGGATGCTGAACAAAGGTGGTGGTGGAAGTGGCTCCCCTACAGTCTATGTAAAGTGCTTTGAGTATCTAGAAAAGTGCTATATAAATCTAACTATCTATCTATTGGTCCATCTTCTGACTCAGCCTCTATTTAAACTGACTGCTGCCTTGTGGAGTCAATACGTGATACGTCTGACTGGTGTACCAATCTCAGGTACTAAACTCTGTAGTTCAATCACAGAGATTAGTGGCCTTTCTGATCTCCTGTCACAAGTCTGCTCCTTGTTTGTGCAGAGAATTATGAGGGACAATCTTTTCTCGGCTGCGTCTGGGTGGATTGACATAATTAAAACTGTAGTGCACACTCCAATCTCCAAACGTATGGATATTGATTTGTACCTTTTTCCTAATTGAATGACTTTTTTTCTCTTACTTTAGAATGCTCTATAGTCTTCATTTTCACTGTTGTCCTTCAGATTCACCATCTTAACAGTGCCCTTTAATTGGATGGGGGTTATACAGAAAACATGGTAGTTATTTTAACAATTCATTGGTGAAGACGCATTAAAAGGTAACTGTGTCCTTGCTAGGCACTGGTTTTTCACCTGTGTTAACCTCTACCACAAATGAACAAGATACTTATGTAAATCGCGGATTACCTTTTGTTATTTGTAAAAATGTTCTTTCAGTATAAAACTATGTCACATAAAAACAATCTAATTTTGAATTTCAGTACTTTACAATAAAAATCACTCAAAAGGAAAACAATTCCACTTGTAGGTGCAGGTAAGGAAGGACAGGCGGAGCAGCAGGCCAGGAAGAACTGGGTGAATAATGGAAGAACCGGGAGAATGGGCTCCCCAGGAACAGTTCATTCTCCCGTTCGGCAGGTGGCAGTATACCTCAGAGCTAAACCCGATCAGAACACCCTCAGGGTGGCAGGGGAGTTGGAGTCTGGAACCACAGCCCTGTCGAGGTCTTTGGAGACTGCGAGGGGACACTGTCAGGGGGGACTGCTTAGTCTCCACACGACCTGGAAATGCTCCGGACAACCTAGATGAGTTTAGTTTAACAGAAAGCCCGCTGCCTCACCTTAACTGAGTCAGAATCGGGAGAGAGCAACACTTGGAGGAGGAAGGAGGATTTTTGGATGGTTGATTTTGCTATTAATTGTATGTCCATCCATCAATTATCCAACCCGCTATATCCTAACTACAGGGTCATGGGGGGTCTGCTGGAGCCAATCCCAGCCAACACAGGGCGCAAGGCAGGAAACAAACCCCGGGCAGGGCGCCAACCCACCGCAGGGAAGGCATTGTGTCAAATAAAAATCATTTACTTGAACATGAAATTGTGTTGGGTATTGCCGTGTCTGTGGTTTGGGGTTCAGTGGTGCTTCCCTAGCTGTTACACACTGTAAAGAAAATCATTCAAATTAGAGAATTACCTAAGGGACTGAATACTTTTGCAAAGCATTACATACAATATTATTCATTCATTTCTCTTCAGTTTCAGTTATCAAGCCCATGATGAGCTGGTGCCTATCCCAGCAGTACTGGGTGTAAGGCATTAACCAGTGTAAAACGAGCCCCGGACACAGACAGATGGACAACGTTTGGTCACCCAACACACACATATTTATTTACAGTTCTATTTACAATCAGGGTGCACAAACCAGTGCCTCCAGCACCAATCCCCCAAAGTCCAGGCTTCTCTCTCAGTGCCTTTTCTCTTCAGGCCGCCTCCACTCCTCTCTCGCAAGATTTGCACACTTCTTGCCCGACTCCAGTCATCGAATGAAGGGGGACGGCCCCTTTAATAAGCACCTGGATGTGCTCCATGTGTGTTCCGGCCATCTCCCACCGACACGCCCCAGTGTGGCAGAAGTGCCGGCTGCATCCCCGGAAGCACTCCGGGTGTCCCTGTTCATCTTCCCCCCAGCACTTCCTGAGGTCCAGGGCTCTCCAGGCACTGGGGCACGCCCTGGCGGTGACCACAGGTCCCTACAGGGTTGAGCTTCCAAGCTCTGCACTCGTGGTCCCCAACGCAACCAGGGCGGTCGCCTCCTCGTGGTCTGGAGGAAGCGCTAGCCCTCCTCTGGTCCTCCTGGGTGTTCCGACTTGGTACCACCCCCAGCCATGTGCCACACCAGCTATGGACAGGGCGCCAGTCCAGCACAGTGTATAGGGCAATATGACTTTATTATTGTCATAATATTAATCTTGAAATTAAAATGTGTTTAAGTTATCTTTCTTTTTTTTGTTAAAAGTTAAATAGTACTATAGGCAACAGTTCATATTAAAAACATGTTGAAAAAGTTTTCATTTTTGTCTTTTTGCTTGAGCTCTGTTAACAGCAGCTTGTCTAAACCACACAAAACAGAAATGTTAGAGCTTTTTTTTTCTTTTGCTACATATGGCAGACTTGCAAAGAGGAACTTTTCTCTTTGAAGGCAGACCAGCAAAATGTCAGGTTCTAAACATGGTCAAACGGTCATTTTCTGGACATTTAATGTATGTCAAAAGCAAAGACCTTGAGCCAAATAATGGCGCACACCCTGTAAATATCTGTGGATATTATCTGTCTAAATGACTCTGGTTAGAGAGGGGTTAGATGTGTTCATATTGGCCCTGACAGGCTTTCAAAAAAGTCAGCAGCTTCATGTGAAAGCAGCAACATGGAAGAACAAGGACTGAACGATTCATACCCTAAAACAAAAATAGCAAAAATGCAAAGAGCAAGCCACACCAAATGTCACAACACATTGAGTGTGTCGGCCTCTGTGACATCTACCGAAATGCCCAGGTTGTATAGTGTAAGTAACATATTCATTTGGGTTTGCTTTCGCATTTGGTAGATAAAGTGATGCTAAAGATTATAATGACTGAAAAAAGCATCTAAACATGTCCCCCTGCTTGCCTTGTTACTCTGTTTTAGCACCAGGGGCTGGGAACAAAGTCTCTTTCTCAGCTTGGACTACATAGATGATCATACCTGGGTAAAGTCTGAAGAAACTAATGACGTGAAGTAATGGGCTGTAGTCCTGGGTGCAAGTATACTACAACTGTGCTATACATCCCCAAGGTTGGAAAGTGTAAGGGTAGGGAACTGGCAGGGAAGATGACATATAGTATGTTTGGATTACATAAGAAACAATCTGAGCATGGGAAAAAAAGAAGTCTACGTTTTAGGATAGGGTTACCACAAACCATTCTACAGAAAAACACAGGCCACACTCATACACACATTCGCACCGGGGTAGTTTAGAGCCACCTATTAACACACACGCTAACTTCTTTTGAATACAAAAGGAAATTATGGATATACCCACACAGATATGGGGAGAACATGAAAGTACCACACTACTAAAGACTGTGTGCAGGATTGCGGTGTAATGATATTTTGTATATTAGTTGAAAAATATTGTGAATGTCTTTCTTTGTAAGCTAGATATGCCAATTGCAATTTTAGTGTTTCATTAGGCTTGGTATATTTTCATGTCTAACTAACCAACTCCCCAGTATTTAGGACCGACTCAGATGTGGAATTTATTGTGAGGGGGATGGAACATCAGACCAGCTTGGCAAGGGTGTGTTTGGAGCCTATAAGCCACTCTGCGGATGGAGGCCATAAAACTACCTAGTTGGCAAGCTTCAGTTAAAGAAATGGTATCCATTACTTGAGGACATGCGTGAAAAGGAAGTGTGTGCACTCATTGGTCTGAAGTATGCCTCTTTAGGATTGGTTTTGAAACAGAAGCCATTCTGTACCACAACGCCCTATTGGCCTTGGATTTGAACAGCAATGTATAAAGTTGGTCACTTTTAGCCCTCCTTCTCTCTATCACCCTCTCTCACATCATGGCCATGAAGAGAACACAATGAGGAGCAAAACTCGGCAGCCATATTAAGACAGGCATGCGGCCTGTCCTGAGGAATGCTGCCTAGAAATGATGACATAACCAGAGACATTTGAGTAACTGAAAGTCTGTGTTTCATCTGAAATTACACATGGTTTTTATCAGCTTGTATGATTGCCAATATTCACATGTACTTTGCTTAGTTATTATTGTTTTATGAATATTATCAATAATACATTATTAAAAGTTGTCCTTTTACTCTATGCATTTGTCTGAGGTTATAGATGTAGAACGGGAGGTGGGGAGAAGTGCTAAAGTACAACACCTTATAAACAGTGGTAAGTCTATGGAATTTGAGGTATTCTGATAAAGTCTACACAATAAAGAGTACAAAAGGGGAAAGTAGATTCACAGAGTTCTCTACCAAGAGAATACAAGGATTCAGACCCTGGATGTAGGCTCAATGAGACCACAGCACTAAACATATTTATACTCTATTAATAAAGACATACTTGAAAAAGTCTGTTGGTGCAAATAAATCACGTTTTATGATATGATTACCAAGAGACCACATTCAGATCTTAATAATGCTGTTACTGCCCTCATGGTATCTAGTTTATATGGTACACTTCAGAGTTTAGAACCTCTTTTTATTATATAAAATTAAGTTTTACATTGTAATGTTCTCACAGTGGGTAGCACTGCTGCCTCATAGTTAGGAGACCCGGGTTCGTTTCCTGGGTCCTCCCTGTGCAGAGTTTGCATGTTCTCACCGTGTCTGCATGGGTTTCCTCCGGGTGCTCCGGTTTCTTCCAACAGTCCAAAGACATGCAGGTTAGGTGCATTGGTGGTCCTAAATTGTCCCTAGTGTGTGCAGTGTGTGCTGTGTGTGGGTGTGTGTGCCCTGGAGTGAACTGGCGCCCTGCCCGGTGCTGGTTTCCTGCCTTGATCTGTGTTTTTAGATGATCTTGGTGTCCTGTAACTAAACAGAATTACTCTATGAAAAATAATGTCATTTTTAATGAGCTAAGAGATAAATCACTCATGGTTTCCACTAAGTAAAAAAAAAGATGTAATGTCCATACCATTCCAAAGTTTCCGTTCCACGAAGGTGAAACATGCTGTCACGGCATCTGCTGTTGAAGTCCCATTATGAACAGTGGGATTAAAACCAATGAGGTAAACTCACATTACAGTGTGGAATTACCAGCCACAGTGAGTGCTGAACCCCTCTGATGCCCCCGTTTTTTTTTGTTTCTTTGGCGTAGTCAGCAGGATTGGCACTATGGATGGGTGGATTGTAATGGCACTGTTGTGAAGAAAGGTGGGGGCTCTGTGAGAGAGACAGGGCTCAGCTGGAGTTACCACAATGTGCTTCACATGCAGGACTTAACACACAGTGTTTTGTGTTTTTTGTTCACTTTTGGGTCATTGTTTTATGTTAATGTTACTTTGTGCTTGTGCTCTTTATGTCTGTGTTATGTTCCATGTGTTTTGTGGGTGACCTCCCCGCCCCCCCCAGAGCTAACCCCCCAGAGGTAACCCCCAGAGGGTCTCTCACAGTTTCTGGCAGTTCATTTTGAATATGCTAGGGAGTCAGTGATTTTTCTTGTGTTTTTAACTGCTTTGTGGTTTACTAGAGTTTTTGACCTTAATGCTCTGTTTTTTACACTGTTTGGGATACTGTATTGGGACTTTGTTTGCTTTTGGATTTGCCTTTAAAAACCATTGTATGGTTTTTGTGTCCTTCAGAGCTTCACTGTATTAGTTTTTTTGTATGAAGAATAAATCGTTTTTTAGATAAAGATTCTGTATTTGCCCTTTATATTAGCCAGGTGTTAAGACTACGTGCTTTGGAACTCTTAAGTGCTGGGACTCTCAGGTCATAGCACTTCTAATAGATTGTGCTGTTAGGTGCTGCTTCTGAAGGCCCAGACATTGCAGGTTCACAATTACAATAGTGCAAATTCTAAACCTCCTACCACATGGACCCTCCTATATGAGGGCAAACCCAGAGGCCTATCAATAAAATGTCTGACAAAGCACTGATGAATTTGCATCTTGGTGTCTGCACGTACGCCTAATAGTGTATTCAGCAGTATGGTGTCATCCTGGTTTGCAACCTTAGTTTTCTGGACTGATTCCTGGGCCACTACAACAAGATGAGATATCATAGGATTAAAAATGGAGGAAAGATGGCCTGTGAACTGCTCTGCTTCTACACCTTTAAAATGCATATTTCAGTGAATGGTGAACTCTTCTTACAATAAAACAATCAAATGGATATGATTTAAAATCTATTGTACATCTAGTTACAAATTATACAATACATTCCCTTTTGCCATTTATTTAAGTCTGTCCTTGGTTTTCTTTTTCATTATGCAGCCCACCATTCTGTAAAACAAACAGTATTCATTTTGCCGTTGCTTTGTGCACAATTATTTCTATTTTTGCATCAGTTAATTTTAGCTTTAGTGTCACTGGATTTCTTTTGTGGCATTTTTTTCTCTTCTGGAGTCAGAATGTGTCTTTTTATTTTATTTTTCCTTTAAGGAATTAATTTGTAATATTTTTCCTTAGAGGAGGCCCACAAATCAATTTTTTTTTACATCAACCTTAAGTCAGGTTAAGATAGCACATATTACTCTCAATCTCACCGTTAGTACTGTTAATATGCATCTGTTTGTACTCCTTTGCCCGTCATTGGGCTTAGAGTTTTGTCTTATTTCAACAGCAAAGTCTGCATGACATTAAGTAGCCCAAGAGAGGATGCCGGTCCATCCCGGGGCATATTCACACACCCCTAGTACTCATCCACAATAGGTCAACATGGAGTCACCAGTCAACTTAAAAGCATGTCTTTATACTGAAGGATTTCATGGAAAAGAGTCACTTTAGCACTGGGACAACTATAAACGGCATAGGGCACAGCGACCAGGAACTGGCACAAAGTCCAAGTGTAGTGATTTGGAAATACGGCTTGCTTTGCCACTATGCCACCAATTCTCTCATCATTGTTTAATAAACACTGTCATCTATCAATGCAAAGACATTTATGTCAGGCTTACTGACACCTCTAAATCAGACCAGAAAAATAGTTGAGTCAGGATCAGGAGAAAGAATGAAGTTAAAAGCAAATAAAGGACAAAATCAAACACCAAATCATAAATCAAATTTAACAGGTAAATATGAAAACCAGCAATCAAAAAATAGTAACAATAGCAAATACATAAGTTTAGCAGTCGGATACATTAAAACTGCTCAGTTGCACCAATGAAGTCACTTCCACGTGGTCCTGATGCAATGTGGGATACATCGTCATTGTACTTGGTGACACAAAGCCCCCAAAATGCATGCCAAAAGAGGCATTGGAAAAGATGTTCTTATAACAAAACTAACTACAACAATCGATTCTCTAGATGTCAAAACCACAAAAATGACAAGATAATTATTTAAATCCATAAAAACTCATAAAAAGATATTATGTGTCATATTTTTTATTACGCCTATTATAATGTACCGTCTCTTTAGGTTTACTTCTGAGCTTTGCTTTGCCACACTGACATCATCACTCCTTAGCCTCCCCTCTGGCTATTTAAGTCCATTGAGAAGGCTCTGAAGCAGGAGGTCATTTTGCTCATTGTGGACCTATGTGAGTATTGCTATTTCGGTTTGGATTTATTGCCTAGCAGAGTTAATGGTGAATATCTTTTGAGCGGGTTAGTAAAGATCCTGAACTGCTTCTTGGCTTATGTTTGGAGGCCTCACACACAATATGTCTTTGTGAAGACTCTGTTTCATGACAGTTATGTATGTGTGTATGAGTGAATAAGCCCTGTCATGGATGACATGTTGTCTACAGTTGGTTCCTGCTTTGCATCCAGTGCTACTGGGATAACACCCAGCCCAAGAAAGCTCTAAACTGGATTAAGCAAATTTGAAAATGTTATTACGTATGCAACGAAAAACATACAAATATGCAAGAATGAAGTGTGAAAAAGTAAGTATACTCTTACTGGTTCCACATCAGGTAAGAAGACAATTAGAGATAGGTACTGCTAATTAGGTTAACTGGATTTGTTTATTATCTGAAAATTTTGTATCTCGGTAGAACAGCAGCACCTGTCACCATTTTGATTTGGAGCAATTGTAATAGTAGTGACACAAACATCATAAACAGTTGTTTTGTTGTGGAGGGTCCTATGGAGACCAATGCTCCCCTTATTTGGTTACTCCAAATCGTAACCTTAGATCTTCAAATTGGTGTCTACTCAGAATTCCAAGAACTAAACTTAAAAGAAGTGGTGAGGCGGCCATCTGCTGTTATGCACCTAAAATCTCGAATAGCTTACCAATAGGAATTCGCCAGGCTAATACAGTGGAACACTTTAAAAAACTGCTGAAAACATGGCTTTCTCATAGCTTCATCTTAGTTTAATCCTGATGCTCAATATATTCAATTAATTAGCATTATTATTCATGGTGGCTCCAAAATCCATACTAACCCCTACTTTCTCTTCTGTTCTTTGTCCGGTTTTCTGTGGTGGCGCTCTGCACCACCACCAACTAATCAAAGCACCGTGATGTCCCTACATTGATGGATTAAAAGGTTAGAAGTCAACATGACCATCATCATCAAATTCTTCTATGAGAACCCTGAATACAATGAGGACTGATAATTTATGTTAGGTAGAATGCCTAGAGGGGGCTGTGCGTTCTCGTGGCCTGGAACCCCTGCAGATCTAATTTTTTTTCTCCAGCCGTCTTTAGTTTTTTTTTTTTTTTTTTCTGTCCTCCCTGGCCATCGGACCTTACCTATTTTCTATGTTAATTAGTGTTCCCTAATTTTAATTCTTATTTATTTTGTCTTTCTTCATCATGTAAAGCACTTTGAGCTACATTGTTTGTATGAAAATGTGCTATATAAATACATGTTGTTGTTGATATATTCTTTATTGTGTAGGCTTTAAAAAATTTTATTAAATACCATACACTTACCGTCCTGGGTATGACGTTAATCTGCATCCATCCCTGCATGTAGGCATTCCAACCTACAGGGAAAAATTTGGGGGTTGGTGGCAGAATTGGCACTCCAGCCACCATAAAAAAAACTAACACTGTTCCACTACATCTGAACGAGTGTGGTGCTGAGGTATCACCCGTTGCATGGCTGCACTCGGGTCCTAATCTGGATCCTGAGTTGGTTTGTTGTGTAGTGGGTGCGGCAATGCGCTGTATCAGTGTATGCTCCTAACCTCTCTCTCCTCTCTCTCATATACCTACCACCCTTCCTTTCTACATCTGTAACTTCAGGCAACTTAGCAGAGTAAAGTAATATGCAGGAGTTAAGTTATACATTTATTTAAGTATTATTGATAATATGTCCAAAAATATAAAAGTTTCAGCATACAATATGAATGTTGGCAAACCATAGCATTATAGCGTAAGTAGCAGTGCATCTCGCGTCCATAGGTGGCTCTCGGTTTATCAGTCTAGCTTGCTTTCCTGCCACATGACCTTTAAATGGAGTATTAACACAGGCCATATGCCTGTCTCAGTATGGCTGCCAAGACAGAGTTGCATTCATCATGGTCTTCTCTTCAAGGCCAGAGAGGAAGGAAAGAAATAAAGGCAAGGTGACCAACTTTTTACCATTCTTACCACAAAACACAAACTAATGGGGTGTTTTAGTACATAATGGTCTCTGATTCACAACCAATCATAAACAGCCATACTTTGGACAAATAGAATTAGTTTATTGGTCCCTTCCAGGGCCAGGTATCAAAGAAAGTGGCCTATAGGCTCTTGTGAGTGTAAGCACAGTCACCCTTGCCAAGCTGGTCTGATCCTCCTTCCCTTAATCACAAATTTCATAGCCTGAGTCAGTCCTAAAGACTGAGGGGTTGGTTAGGTAAACATCAAACTACCACTGTTCTCATCAATTAAGTAAAACGGGCCTTCTGAAACAATATCTAATATTTACGTTTGCTTTGTCTAGCTTATAACTAAAGACAAAATATTTATTAACTTATATGCTAGAAATCACTCCACCACAACAGTAATGTCAGAGAAGAAAGTATGGTTGCTCATCATCCGGAATAGGCTAAAAGACATTTTCAAACCATCTGAAGCCTATCATGCTACAGTAAATAGGATTATTTGTAAATTAATAATATTCATTATGATTCTGATCTTCCCAGGAAGAGGTGTCCCTACACAGTTACCCAAAGATCAAGACATTGAGATGCTTTGAGAAGTTATAGAGATGCTAAAAGCTACCTAACAGGGATTTACGTGTGTCGGTTGACAAGGTACATGTTACAGCTAATGACTCTGCTATCTTGTAAAGGATTGAACTTGTATCATTTTAATGGAAGTGTGCCTAGGAGAAAGCTTTTCCAAATAAACACAGCAGCACAGCTCAGGCCTGCAAAGTTGAATGAAAATTCAACTTGTTTTGGCAGAGCACTCTTCAATCTGATTACCATAAAAGCATGAAATTATAAGGCCCATTAACATTATAATTAACATCTGCCCAGTTGATAGTGAAAAAGGGTAAAAACTAAAAATTCATTCCAAAGAATTTCCTAAAGAAAATAAACTTTTGGATGTTCATGGCTGGTTATAAAAGACAAAGTGGATACAGTTACAGTTCTGGTGACCTAGATGAACTGGCCGTCTCTAACCTCCTGGGCATGATACAAGTTCACATTCTGGGCAGTCTAATAAGAAGGTTAAATCTTTGCATCCTTGGACACTAAGACTCCCAGTATCTCTGGCGAAGGCTGAAGTTGAAGGCCGAGAACAGAAGCAGAATAGTGGAGGGTCAGTGACAGTTCATAACAAGTGTCACACTTGTATTCTTTTGCAAGTGATTAACTAAGTGGCAATATGAACAGATAATTAGGGTATGCTAGCAGTGAAACTGATGATGTACCTCTAACACAAGTAGGAAGATAATTCCACACAACACTTCAAAAACAATGTTCTCTTGACAGAACATTATGCGCCAACGCAATGTATCACCATAGGGACTTCAGGCAAGCTGTCAAGCAAGCAGATGAAGGCAAAGTACTATGGAATTGTTTTGCAGCCTCAGCCTCAAATCTGAAAGCCTCACACTCATTGACTTCCCTATATACACATCCAGAAGAACATGCAAGGCTATCTGTCCAACAGCTACAGCGTGGCCAAACTGGATCATGCAACAGGATAATGAACTGGATAATGAACTTAAGCACCGCAGCAAATCCACAAATGTATGGGTGAAAATAATCAATTGTTTGGCATGGCCAAGTTGTAGACCAGATCCTTCAATCTATTGAGGTAATGTAACATTATCATAAGAGACAAATGGCATCATAGATCAATAAAGTGAAAAAGTGCTATAAGTAGAAGTGGGGCAGAATTTCTAAAGTATGTCGAAATGTAGGAGAGTTTGTGTTCATTGTCAGCAAAAGATGTCCTTCAACAGGTGAATTTAGTCTTTGGAACTGACTGTCATAAAGAAGCATCCATAAGGCAACTTATTTTTCTATGGAAGTTTGATCCACAATTATCCGTCCATCAAATGAGATATTTACATTTTTTATCATTTTTGATTACTTATCTTTTAATGCTCCAGTTTTTGGTTTATATTGGTTGTTTTAATCTAATTAAATACACTGGGCCGTTAATCTGTTTTACAGTGTACTATTAATATTGCAATCTACTTAAATACACTGGACCATTAATCTATTAATCCCTTAAACTACTTATACCACAGAGGACTCTTTATTTCATGCATACTTTAAATTTGTAGTTTCAGTAAAATAAAAATGTCCACTGAGGTTTAAAAACACTGCATTTGTACCATATTTTCCACAATACAAATTGATAAAGTAGTGGCACTGGACTGCTCCATGTACAGTGCCCTCCATAATGTTTGGGACAAAGACACATTTTTTTCTTGGTTTACCACTCCACTCCACAGTTTAAAATTACTAATCAAACAATTCAGATGTGATTAAAATGTACAGTGCAGACTTTCAATGTAGGAGATTTGCACACATTTTTGTCTCAGTTTTTCTACATCGTCCCCCCATTTTTGGGCACCATAATGCTTGGGACAAAGCAATGGCAGGTCTATTAAAGCCATCATATTTAGGTCTGTGTCATATGTCCCTTGCATGCTATGACTGCTTGAAGTTTGCCATTCACAGATATCACCAGGTGCTGAGGACCTTCTCTGGTGATGCTCTGCAAACCCTTTTATGCAACTATCTCATGATCCTGCTTGTTTAGGGTGCTTGTCCCCTCATTTTTTTCTCTTCAGCATATGGAAGCTCTGCTCATTTTGATTTAAATACGGTGATTGGCAATGCCATTCAAGAATTTTCCATTTTATAGCCTTGATATACTCCAGTGTTGCCTTAGCAGTATGTTTGGGGATCATTATCTTATTGTAGGATGAAGTTCCTTCCAATGAGTTTGGAGACATTTACTAGAATCTGTGCAGATCAGATATTTCTGTAAACCTCAGAATTCGGTGTGCAACTGCCAACAGTAGTTCATCATCAATGAAAATGACATATGGACCTGTGGTAGCCATACATGCCCAAGCCATAACCCCCAACCCTGATAATGTGGTGTGCTTTAGATCTCCACACTTTGATGCAGGTCCGTCTTTGTCTCGTCTGTCCACAAGACTTTTTTTCCAGAATTATGCAGGCTTTTTGAAGTTTGTTTCACAAACTGTAATCTGGCCATGTTTGTTTTTTCTTTTGCTAACTAGTGGTTTGAATCTTGCAGTGTGGCCTCTATATTTCTGTTCATGAAGTCTTCTGCAGATAGTTGTCTCTGAAACACACACACATCTGCCTCCTGAAGACTGTTTCTGATCTGTGATACAGGTACTTTGGGCCTTTTTATTTACCAAAGTGAGGATTCTTCTGTCATTGGCAGTGGATGTCTTCCTTGGCCTACCAGTCCCTTTGAGATTACTAAGATCACGAGTGCGTCCTTTCTTCTTAATAATACTCTAGACAGTTGATTTAGGTCATCCTAAGGTTTTACTGATGTCTCCATTGGTTTTATTCTTGTTTTTCAGCCTTATAATGGCTTCTTTGACGTTCATTGACACAGCTCTCATCCTAATGTTGAACAGTGGCAACTACAGACTCCAAAGGGTAGAAGAAAGCTGAGGTATCTTATAGCTGCACTAAGGAAGCAATGAAACACACCTGAGTAATCACAGACACCTGTGACACCAGTTGTCCCAACTGTCATTTCTACATGGTGTAACCAAAATGTATGCAAATACCATTAAAGTGTGCAGCATGTACTTTAATCATGAACTGTGGACCATAATATAAATCAAGGAAAAATGTGTCTTTGTCCCAAACATAATGGAGGGCACTGTATGTAGAAAGTACCAGAACTAATCCCCTAATCCTACATTTTACCCTAAACAGTGTGTGAGGATGGCCCAGGATTCAAACCCAGCTCCCTGCAGCATTAGAGGGGACTGGGCAGTCTAATGGTCTGGAATCCCTACAGATTTTATTTTTTTCTCCAGCCGTCTGGAGTTTTTTTTTGTTTGTTCTGTCCCCCCTGGCCATTGGACCTTACTCTTATTCTATGTTAATTAATGTTGACTTATTTTGTTTTCTTATTGTGTCTTTTATTTTTCTATTCTTTATTATGTAAAGCACTTTGAGCTACTGTTTGTATGAAAATGTGTTATATAAATAAATGTTGTTGTTGTTGTTATTAACCACTGTGCCATTCAGCCATAGAGACTGGCATTTCAGATTCGCCTCTAATAAAACAAGAAATACTTTTAGTGGTGGCAAGATGCAAAAAAACATTCGACAAATCATTAACAAGTGAGAAGAATGTAAATACATAATCGCAGAATGAAATGATGTGAGGGAGGAAAGGGCAAAAGGACAAGCATGTTCCCTGGAGGAAATAATCCATGTCAGTCAAAGACTGATGGACAGGGAGAGAAAACACACATTGTCTATCAGCTGGGATGACAAAGCTGCACAGGTCACATATCCCATACAAATTTTAAGAAGTGCTCATTGCCCTTGCGAAATGAGACAGTGACAAAGACCGAGGGTCTGATTTATAAGAGAGACACAGTCAAGGTGCAAACCACTTGAATTTTTCAAACACCCTGCCAAATCGTGAATAGCTGTCTGCATGCCGTATTTATGACTGAGCCAACAATTTCAGCACAGAGGCATCTCTTCAGGGCCTCATCTGTAAGCTCTGAGGTGTCAAATCATGTTAGACTGTGCCAGAATTTTCCAGTCTGGATTAGGCGAAAAACTATTATTTGGATTTGTAGGGGAAACAGGGTGTGGGTTTACTATGAAGGCAGAAATGACTGGATCCTCCATCACAGAGATAAGGAATGTTCTTCATAAAAAGGATTCTGTTAAAACATGCAAGCAACTTCACATCTGCTTTGTATAGGGGTAGCCATTATGGATTGGGATGGGATGGTGAAGAAGTAGTTAGTACTGCTGCCTCACGTTTCCAGGGACCTGAACTCTATACCACTGTCTGCATGTCTTTCCTTCAAGGCCTCTGGCTTCTACTTAAATTAGCCTGGTAAAACTACGAGTCTGGTGTCCAATCTAGGTCTGGTTTCTGCATTGGCCCTATTGCTGCTGTGGTGGGCTCCAGTTCCTTGTAACTTTGTAAAGCAGAGGGACGATTTAGAAAATGGATGGTTGAAACCAATGTGACCAAGACTTTTGGAGTACTACATATGAGGGTATTCTCTAAAACGGGCTGTGGAACCAATCAAAAGCCTGTAGTGCATACATCTTTATCATGTATGGACAATACACAGCAGTAATAGTCTAATAAAGGCTTGGGGAAGATAACAGAAAAATCCTGTGACATTTAGGATACAAGTGCATTGGGGTTTGGTGTTTAAAGGAATACTCCAGCCAAAAATATTTTTATATATTACATCCCTCATGTAGTTTGTTGTGATGGAAAAAAAAAATTTAATCTCAAGTTTCATTGAGAATGGACATAAAGTTTATAATAGAAATAATAGAACTCTATAGTGACTAACGCTGGACAACATTAAACATTATATTTAAAAATAAGCGCATGTGTGTTAGGGAGTGAGGACTCGGGTTAAAAGCAGTGTTGGGGTATCAGACAAGATCTCAGTTAGAGTAGCTCTACACCAAGGATCTTTTTAAAGTCCTTTCCTTTTTGATCTGGTTATGGATGTGTAGAGTCATGGGACAAAAAAACAAATCCCCTGGTGCAGGTTTTTGGCTGATGACATTGTGTTGTGTAAAACCAAAAAGGAGGAAGTGGAGAGCAAGTTAGAAGAATGGAGAAGGGGTTTGGAAGATAGAGAATTGAATAAAAAGAGTGAATGCATTTAAATATCTACGATCAGTGGTAGCAGATGCAGAGATAATCTATAGAGTGCAGTGTGAATGGAACAATTGGAAGAAGTATTGGGTGATCAAAGAATTAAGGTGAAGGTTAACGGTAAGGTTTAAAAGACAGTGGAAAGGCCAGCAATGACGTATGGAGCTGAAACGTGGGCTGTGCAATGAGCTCAGGTGAAGAAGTTAGATGTGGCAGAAATGAGAATGTCGAGATGGACGTGTGGAGTAACAAAAAAGGACAGCATAAAAAATGAGAGAATATGAGGTACAACAAAAGTGAGAGATATCTGAGAAAGTACAGGAATGTAGGCTAAAGTGGAATGGAGATGGAGGAGGAGAGACAATGAAAACATGGAAAAAAGAGTGATGGGAATGGAAGTACTGGGGAAGAGAAAATGCATTATTACTAAAATATTGTTAAATTCAATCTATTCCGGAAAACTCTCCTATATAACAAAAATGGAACACTTCAGGAGACACCTGAGCATTTGAACTAAAGACCCACCTTCCCGCCTTATTCATTGCTTACGAGTCCAGCCCAGTAAAAGCTGTTTCATTAGCTAATACTGTGCTTCATGGGATACCAATGAAAAGCGTAAACTGATAGACATATGCAACTAAAGATTAAAATTTAAAGAAAAGTATGAGAAAATATTACCCAGAAGAGTATACGCCTTGGAATGTTCATATCTGAAATGGTTCAGGAAATAGAAGGTCAATTCCCCCATACAATTTCACAGATATTGCTACATAATCCCGAGCTACTCCAGCTATGGACATGAATATAAATGTAAGGACAGTAGGCAGATCTACAGTTCACATACTCACACATACATGTCTGGGTGAGTTTCATTTCAACCTTTAGCATGTTTTAGGAAGGTGGTTTATTTAGCAATAGTTTAATAATGATAGATGTATTTGGGAAGTAGTTAGCATATGACTGCATGCTTTGACATGTTGATTATGCAATACATATAACGTAAGATTTTTTTTTCATGGCTGTTTCTGATATTGTTTGCTGTTGTTAAGATTTGGTCACCATAGACACCTGTTATATAAGAAACTTTGTTATCTCCACAGGTTAAAAGTGTTCTCTCGCCCATCACTACAAACTACATGGGGTAAGTATCATATAAAAAAAATATATCATTTTTGGTTACAGTAGTCATTTAAGTTGTATTCATGATTTAATCTAATGAGATGGACCCATCTAGGGACCTCTACCTGAAGCCCAAGGGGTCAGCTCTTTTAAATGGTGTAGTTAATTAATCCTTCAGTGAACTTATGTTGGGGTTCAAATGATTAACTCTATTGTCTGGGCTTGAATGGACTAGGGATGAGTTCAAAACTAGTAAAAGGCAACTGGGCACCATATAAAATTGCAGACAAACTTGCAGTTTTATATGGCTCTTTTCAAATCAAAGTCCAGCCATAAGGGCAATTACTACAGTTACAACACAGGAATGTTACATGATGCACTCAAGTTTAAATGGTGAGTTATTGATATGGTGACAACTAGAAGCCTTTGTACTTCCAAACCAGGAAGTTCCCATTTTCCATTATGGCACTGACACCTTAGATTGCTTCCTTCCCCTTCTCCAAAACTCATCTGCTAAAGAACGGTGTCACACACGTGCACATGGGAGGCAGCAGGGGGGGTCTAGCTAATGCCGAAACGCAGGGACAGAAGGTAATCAAGTGTGCTAACACCTCTACTTTCATTCTTACAGGAGTAGTATGACTTAATTCTCTTCCTCTTCCGGATCCAGATCATGCCCCTTGATGACCTCACTTCGGCCTCTCCTCCAGATGACCCTCAACTATAAAAACCTACCACCTTTGCTCTGCAATTAGTCCTGATTGTGACTCAGTCTTAAAAGAATATGCGGCAGAGTATCACGCAGCTTTTCCCTTTACAGCTGAGACTGTCTATATAATGGGGTGGATCCCCCAAACCTTTCTCATTGTGTTTTGTCTCTTTTACAATGGCACTTATAAAAATGATTTTCTTCAATGAGCCAACATCACATTTATGTTGAGCCATCCTTTCATTTCTTTTGTTACGTACTGTATGTGTCATACATTGCCAATATCTTGTAAAGTTTGTGGTATGCACCATATGAAGTCACTCTTCATGGCAAAGAAGGAATGCTGACCATCTGATCAAAGGATTTACTAAATGGCCCGTTTGGGCAAACCTAAAATATGAAAGATTTTAAGTTTCCTCTGTTGAATCATTGATGCCCTATTTGTCCAAAATGGGATGTGACTCATTCTCCATAACTAGATTACCACCCTTGTAGACATCCTGCCACCCAAAATCAGGCCAGAACAATACTACAAGTCTTGGGTTTGTTTCCAAAAAAAAAAAACTTTACTGGTTTCTTCCTCTTCACCGCACAATAAAGTGACACCCCACATTACAATTATTTCTTCTCCTTCTCCACTTCTGACTCCAGCAAGAAGCGCCTTTTTAAAAGCAAACGTGGGAGAATCTGCCACACATCAGAGGTGTAGCTCATTGCTTCCAGGTCAGACAGAGCTACCAGATGACAGGAGAGCCTGCTGCTAGCATCTTTCTCTAGCGACTCTGAAAGACCCCAACAGGACTGCCTGTTAAGAGTACGTATCATGAGCAGCCTCGTGGGTTTCCAAAAAGGAGCACTGCCAGAGGGATGCTAACCCATGGTGTACTGGGGGAATGTAAAAAGTATTCACCCCCTTAGAAGTTTTATTATTATACAACATTAGCTCACAGTGAATTTTAATTTCAGTTGTTTTTTTTTTTACACTGAGCAGGAGAAAAACACCAGCTTTGATGTCAAAGTGAAGAGAAGATCTCTGCAAAGTCATTTAAATTAATTTGAAACATAAAATGTAAAACAATGGATCGTGGAATGGAAGTATAGGGGGTGAATACTTTGGATAGGCACTGTATACTCCTAGCTTCCATCATTCTGGCCTCCCAACTAGGAATGGTACCACCAACCATCCCATCCATGATGCCAGAGCATCCATTTCCTCCTAGACCTTTAATGGACTTTCTTGAAACTCTTTAATTGTTTCAAAGTAAGCAACATCATTTAGTACCTGAGATAAAAGTGCTATCTGATTCATCACCCTTCTTTAACTACTGTGAACGCTTGAGAAGCCCCTCAGAGGCCAACTGCACCAAGTCCTCATTAATAAGGAACAGAATCAGTAGAGCACCCGGTGACAGAAAATAGTAAAGCGGCATGGTGGAAGGGTGTCTTCTCCTCAGGTACAACCTACGGATATAACCAGGCAGTGAATGGAAACGGTAAATGAGCTTTAAATAGAAATGCAATGCCCATCCTCCACCCTCCCACAATCCTCAGCCTTGAAAAGCAGGCTGCAGGGACTCCGGGGAAAAGAGAAGGAAATTATTTACTACTAAAAACACAGCGGTTAGCAATCAAAGGAGAAAACAAAAGCCTTTCTAAATGGCAGACAAATTAACTACTCCCACGACTTCGTTACGTCTTGGCTCTCGGCGTATCATTTTTTTGTGCTTTTGAATTTGACTTGCTGCTGAGGCGACCAAGGAAAGTCATTGCTGGATCGCTTAGGAAATATAGACACATTCCGAAGATGAACGCCTTGTCGGCCCTCACTCTATCACACTTAAATGCATGCATTTATTCAGCTTTCCCGGTCTATACTTTCTTGGCTAATGCAGTAGACATCCTAAAACTTGCCACTATTGACACTCTGGAATGCAGAAAGAGTGAGGATGTAAGTAATTCTACCTTGGCAAAAGGCAATGCTCACCATATGTGTGGAGCGTCATATAACCCTTTTTTATTTACTGGACGAAGTTTGACTTACAATAATGTCACCATTAAAAAAAAATGAGGTGTGAAAGCTGCACACTCAATGTATAAAATGGACATGGATAACAGAAAGTGCAAGTGACTCGAACTTGGAGCCCAAGAACTACTGAGTCACTGCATCAAGTTCTGATTACTTATGAAATAATTAAAATAATGCTGAGCAGAGTGGTGGTGCAAAGTCCACAGACTTTGGTTCAGGCCTGGTTACTGTGTCTGTGCAGAGTTTCAAAGGCATCCATGGGACATGAATTCATCATCCTCCAACCCACTTGCTTACTCTAAAATGGCAAGGTATTAGTGAGTCTGAGGGTCTGGGAAGGCAAGCCTAGTAACAGAGTGTCGCCTTGGGCCCAATATTGCTGGAAAGGCCCTGCTCCCACATGCCTGAACTATATTAACTGAGATCAAAAATGGCTAACTGGATTAAAAAAATGCATTATTACAAAATAGAATATAATAAAATAATTAAGAAAGTTGCTTTTATTTCATATTTTATATACCTACAACTTCAAACAAGCAGCCTTATAGCTCACCTTTCCATTTTCTGTACCTGCTTTCTAATACTGCATGGTTATGACCTGCCTATCCAGGAACCGCTGAGCACATGGCAGGAACATATGCTGGACATTTATAAAGCATGCGTATGCAAAAAAAAAAAAAAAAAAAAGAGGCTCGAAATGTGCATACACAATTTCCCATGCAAACACTGGCATTTAGAAAAGAAAATTTGATGGGGGAACATGTGTATATTTCAGGCAACTATGACTCAAGCATATGCAACATTTTGGGGCAACTGAGAAATGATGACACCCTTGATCAAGTAGGGAAATGCAGCCAAGCCAGCGACAATTTCAACTCACATGCATAATAATTTGGATCACCGTTGACGTGACAAACATAATAAAGCTCATTGGTGAGTAATATAATGTACAGACTGTATTTTGGTTCCCTTTTTAGAGCACCTATGGTGCTTATTTGCACTGAACAATTGTTTTTTTTTTTTTTGATCAGTTTAGACTACCTGTTGACTATTCTCAGGGAGATGGCATACAGGTCAGGAATATCTCAGCTAAGGTTCACTCTATCATGCCCGCTGTGCTGGAAGCCTTTAACCGATCAAGAAAGTACTACATCCAGTTTTTGCATGGTGTGGGTGCACATACAAAAAACATAACATGTTGTAACCAACAAAAAAAGGCAATTTGGCACTAGTGTGTGTTTTCCTAATATAATCAGAGCACATTAATGTACTCGTATTGCAATAAGGGTACCTAGCAAGAATAAAGCTGCCTATGTTAACCATAAACAGTTGCATTTGATTAACATACAAAGTCATCTGTGATGCCAAGATGAGACTGACAACTGTCTGGACTTCTCCAGCATAATGGTGCATAAAAAGGCATCTCCAATTACAGATGCCATTCGCAATTCGAAATCAGAGAGCATACATGATGTTTTTTCCTCTCATTACACACACACACACTCTGTCAGAGACTAGCGATCTGTTTTGTCTCCAGAGATCGGACCTGTTTAAGACATGGTGTGGCTGGAGCTCATGCTGTTTACAGCAGCAGTAACACATTACCATTCAATATATTTGCACTTGATCCTGACACCCACCAAATAAAAGGTTCTTTGAGTGCCTCTAACTTAGCGACAAGAACTTCCATCTCACACCACTGGATGTGTCATGTGGCTGCACTACCAGCCAATGAAAGTCTGCAGCATCGTGTTTACATATGTATGAGATTGATTAGCATGGTTCATATATGGTCATTTCAGGGCAGCAAATGGACAGGGTTTAAGACTCATTCATGAACACACAATTACAAGATGATTGGGATTTATCAAGGGTAAAACTGCATAGAAATGGGTGTACACCAGATTTTATAAATCTGATATCTAAATTTGATACACGAAATATATATATTGTCACACACGTGTGCATGGGAGGCAGCTAAAGGGCCTGAATAAGAGTAACTCCAGTCCAGACCAGGGGGTGGCGGAGTGCACTAACTCTTTCTCTCACTTCTCTGCAGACCAGTTACAAGAAATTCCGCATGGCCCCAATGACGTGACGTCCGTTTCTGCCCCTACTGATGACATCACTTCTGGTCCTGGGCCCAAAGACACCACTTCCGGTTCTGACACATACATATATAAAAATATACACATTTGAATATATACAAATACACACTACATATATATATACAGTACATATACATATATATATATACTGTATATATGTATATATGTACTGCTGTGTGTATATATATATATATATATATATATATATATATATATATATATATATATATATATATATATATATATATATATATATATATATATATATATATACACAGTTGTGCTTGAAAGTTTGTGAACCCTTTAGAATTTTCTATATTTCTGCATAAATATGACCTAAAACATCATGAGATTTTCACTCAAGTCCTAAAAGTAGATAAAGAGAAACCAGTTAGACAAATGAGACAAAAATATTATATTTGGTCATTTATTTATTAAGGAAAATGATCGAATATTACAGACCAACTGAAGCAAGTTAAACCAGAAAAATTATTCCATTCTATTATGCAAAACATATGCATATTTTTGCACTACTTTAAAAAGTATTTATAACCTAAAAGACCATGAAAGGCCAATCTAATTAACCAAGATCAATTAAAGCCATCAGATTACAAAACGTGGTTAACATGAAACCTTGCCGCCACAGTAGTTCCCACAGGACCTGGATTCAATTCTAGTGGACAGCCTTAATAGCAGCCTCTCAGTGTTCAGAAGGGAACTGATATGCTGTCATACAGCTACTAAATACAAAAATACACACCAATGGACCTAAAACATTACATAATCAATGCCCTTTAAAGTTAGCTTTGCCACTGTAGTGCAATCTGGTCTGTATGAAGGCCATTTTTGGAACATGTATGTGAAAAATAAAAGCAAGGCCCAAAGTTTGGGCAACAGTACACTTTGATGTACAAAACTCATTAAACGGCTTTTAAGAAAAAGTTAAAAGGATATATAGGCAGACAGAAATAATGAATACATTAAATAAAAATAAATAATCAAAGATAATAAACTGAGAGACAGATAGATCGCTAGTAAGTGGTTTATTTATCCCCAAAGGAAATTTGGCTTTTTCCAGAAGCTCAATAAAATACATTTAATTATATTAGATAGATAGATAGATAGATAGATAGATAGATAGATAGATAGATAGATAGATAGATAGATAGATAGATAGATAGATAGATACTTATTATGACAAACAGCATACTCTCAATCAGTTACACACCAGAATGACTACAAAGAAAGAAAACCCCTGACTTGGCTGAAGATAAAAAGAGCAATCATAATAGTAAGGCCTTATAGGGGTGTATTTTAATGGATATATAGTATATATGATAGTATATAAGTATATAGATTTACATGACAAAAAGCAAACACCGTATGTTTTGAATTTACATTACCCAAAATCTTGAAGTCAAGGTTCCTGACCTCACGCTGGAACGAACTGGTTTATTAAAATCGGTGTATAGATGGATGGATGAAACCAACATAGCTGTAATAACAAGCCTTTTTTGACGTATGAAGTGCTGGTGGAGCAGACAAGGGCAGCATTAAATATCTAAAGCAGCGGGGCAGCAGATGTTCTTAAAAACAAGCAGCAAAAAAAAAAAAAATGAAGCAATAAGGACGGGGGTTGGGGGTTTAGCACTGAGGTTAGGTGGAGCTGCTGCTGCTTGCTCTCCTCATTTATTATTCCTCCCCATTCATCACGTCCATTGTGTGGTGAAAATTATTTCAGACAACATATCTGCTTTTTAAATGTATGCGTGTATACATGTAATTTTCCTCTATCTGAACTTAACTCTTTATTTTCTCTATGGTGTGCTCATTATCACCCTGGTAGGATAGCTTTCAGTTTCATATATTTACCCTCAACTTCTTGTCTCTTTTACATCCTACAGAGCTTCCAATGATGATACAGTTAGAGTGTTGGTGGCTATATCATCAGCCTTCTGTACTTAACAACTTCCACTAGAGTCTCAGACCTAAACTGACTGCTTCTGTTTAGGCTCTGCTTGCAATGAATTCTGCCATTTTAATTTCTATTCTTTTTCCTCTATTTCAGAAGTCATGAGATGTTTGAAAGTCCAACTCGGCTCCTCAAAGGCTGCAGCACCTGCTGGATTTCATTCCAAGTACACTGTAAGGCAACACTATGCCTGGGATTCTTGCTTAATTAGACCTCTTTATTCCAAATTTTCATATATTTTGAACTACAGAAACACTTATCAGCATTAATTTCTACTTATTGACATAAAAATTAATCATATAAAAAATGCTCCCAAAATGCAATTTATTCTCTTAATAAATTATTTTTTTTCCTTTTCTAAACCTGCTTATTTATATAGAAAGGAATGGAAATTAGAGCCTACCCAAGAAAGTTGGAGCACGATGTAAGACTGGATGAGATGCCAATATGGCCCTGAGCACAGAGTCATTTTGGACAGAAATCACTTTTCAGGTATTCTACACTCACTGAATAAATTATTACATCTGCGCATAATTGCAATTATCTAATCAGCCAATCATGTGACAGCAGTCAGGGGCTTCAGGTGATGTCCACAACAAACACAAGAATAGGGGAAAAAACGCAATCTCGGTGGCCGTGGCACGAATGTTAGTGCCAGATGGGCTGGGTTGAGAATTTATGTAACTGCTAATCACCTGGATGTCTCTAGAGTTTATTTAGAATGGTGCAAAAAAACAAAAAACATCCAGAGAGTGGCATTTTTGTGGGAGGAAAGGTTGAGTTAATGAGGGAGGTCAGAGGAAAATGGTTTGACTGGTTAGAGCTGACAGAAAGGTTACAGTAACTCACATAATCACTCCGTACAACTGTGGTAAGTTGAAAAGCATCTCAGAACGCACCACACTTTATAATGTTTCACTGTTATTATGACTGCCTTTTAAACCTTGAGGCAAATGGGCTACGACAGCAGAAGACCACGTCGGGTTCCACTCCTGTTAGCCAAGAACAGAAAGCCGAGGCTGTAGCGGACACAGGCTTACCAATACTGGACAGGTGAAGACTGGGAAAACATAGTCTGGTCTGATGAATCTCGATTTCTGCTGAAGCGCACCAAAGGTATGGTAAGAATATGATGCCAACAGCATGAACCCCTGCGCCAATGCATTCAACCTGCTTTGTGTCAATAGTCTAGGGCTGGAGGTGGTGGCGTAATATTGTGGAGAATGTTTCCTTGGCACATTTCGAGCCCATTAATGCTAATCAATCATCGCTTGAATGCCAGAGCCTATTTGAGTATTGTTGCTGAGCATCCCTTCATTTTACCATTTTCTAATGAGTACTTCCAGCATCATAATGCGCCATGTCACAAAGCAAAGGTTGTCTTAAAGGTGTTTCATGAACATAGTAATGAGTTCAGTGTTCTTCAGGGGTTTTCTCAGTCACCGAATCTGAATCCAAAACAACACCTTTGAGATGTGGTAGAACAGGATATTCACAACATGAACATGCAGCTGAAAAATATGTATAAATTGTGCAGTACAGTCATGTCAACATGGACTAGAATCTCAAAGGAATGTTTCCAACAAACTGTAGAATCCAAGCCATAAAGAATTGAGGCTGTTTTGAGAACAAAAAGGAGGTCCTCCCCAATATTATTATACTGTCCCTAATAATTTTACTCAGTAAGTGCATATGTGTATGGCATTACAGGAAGCCAAGCAGAATAAATATGTAAAGGAAAAACTTTTAAGAGATGTATTATATGCTCACTGATGACATGCCAGTACCAGCAAGAAAAAGATGATGAATGTAATAGCTGTTCTCTTTGGCAAAAATTACGAGTCAGAAGGGTTAGCAGCTGGAAATAAGCTGGAGTTATTCACAACAGAGCCCTGCATTCCACCAGAAGAGACAACGCAAAGCAGTTCTCAAAATGAACCATTTGCCGCAGCTTTGTGTCTATGTTCCAACAACCTCTGTGTCCTCTGAAAGGTTATTTCAACCGTTGGGGTGAGTGTTAACAGATTGAAAGGCGGACTTCCTCCAAGCATGTGAATATGCTCAGTTTCATAAATTAAAATATGTAATTTAACGTTGTTGGTAGTTAAGAACCAATTTACTTGTGCGAGTGTATATTATGACACACACATTGTCAATAACAAGGATATATGAATGTTGACATTCAATAAATATAAAGCAAACCAATCAAGCTTTAATACTCCAATGTATTGTTCCTCTACATTTCTTTTGTTAAACAAATAAAATGTGTGTGACAACTTTAATTGCAGTGGGAAAATTAGTTTTCAATTTACCATACATTAAAATCAGCCCGCTTCTTTTAACGGTTAAATGAACATCCATTTATTAACCTTTATAAATTATCTCAAATGTCAAAACTAATCAGGATACACAGCCCTAAAAAAAGAGGTGCATATTTTCTACATCCCATGACTGGAAATGTATGTTTTTAATTGAGAACACCAGTAGATATTTACAGCAGTGCATTCAAGACAGAATTCGGGATGCACTACTTCTTGCAAAGTTGGTAGTCTGGAACAAAATGCTAAAATAAGGGTGTTGATGTTGAAATGGTGACAAGTCTTGAAAAGTAACTAAATAAGATTTTGCATCAATTTATCTATTAGCTAACCAACAGAGGGCTTAATGGACTAAACAGTCCAAAATCTTTTGTCAAAGTTCTACTATTCAGGACTTTTGCTCTAAACATTGGAGCCTATGGGGGGTGAATTTGCAGACGTGAAACCCAAAAAAAAATGCCAAAGCAACTAAAATACAAGGGAAGGAAGGTTTTATTACAATTAAATAAAGACGGTTACAGGGCCTTGGAGGTAAAACATAACAAATGAGGTGGTAAAGCAAAAATGAAAAATACCCTTCACACCCACCCCCTGCCTACACATTCTTCCTTTCCTCTTCTTGTTTTCTCCTTTCTCCTGAAAAGTGAAATCTCATCCACACTCCACTCGAATTCTAGTTCCCCAAAGTAGTAGCCACTTGACTCTTTTAAACCCAATCCCTGAACAACTTTCAATGTTACTTCTGGTCTCTTTGGAAGTATCTTTGGGTCAGACATAGCCCTACAAAGCTCCTAGGGATGTCTTCCCAGAGTTCTCTCTGACAGACTCAGGTATCCCTGCCAGACTGCTGGCCTGTTTCTGACAAAAAGGGCCACACAAGCCTATAGGAACCTCAACAGTAGTGTAGGACTACTGGCATTATCCATTCTGCCAGAATGTAACCTAAATTCTGGTTTAGCGAACTGTTGCCTTGCACTCTAATCACCAGCTAAAAGTCAGTTTGCCTAAATGGACCTTCCTTTGGAATGCAACATCTTCAACCATATCTGATAAGATGATAGCATATCATGTAATAGCCAGGAACATCTCTCTCTTTGTAAGGCATGAAATGGACTTAAGTTGTGAACAAAAGACCATAAATTCATGATGAGTAATACTGATAGATAGAACTTTGCCCCAGTGGTCAGCCAAGAGGGTGGGCTAATATGCATCCAAGATGCCAATGGCACAACCACCGCAGCACCTTGTAACACCCTAACTAACTGCTCTTCTCCCAATACACCACAGCTTAACCTAGCCATAATTTGACTGTTATTGCTAGTCATGTAATGTGACATCCTCAGGACAAAACATCAGTAATTTCAGTCATTACGTTTGATGCCCCCATCCCGATTAAAAGTTGTGTAATATGACATTGGTGTTACTCTGCAGCAGCCATGTAGTGGAGACTGCATACTAATAACTTTCATCCATACATTTTTTAAGAGTACTTTTTCACAATTTTCATTATCACAATATTCATGTTTCTACTATCTTACAGATCAAGATCCTTGGTCTCCAATCTCAGCCTGTACTTCCTTTTCCTTCCACAGGCTACAGATAAGCAGGTTAGACTTATTAGAGACTACTACTTGGGACTGGTTACAGATAGTGAGTGTGTGTGTGTGTGTGTGTGTGTGTGTGTGTGTGAGTAAACGTTATGATGGACTGGCACGCTGCCCAACTTTGCTCCGTCAAATGTCCAGTGCTGCAGGGATGGGTTCTAGCTGCCAGCAAGCATCAACTGAAAAGACGAGACAGATAATGGTCCTTATGAAATACAGGTATGATGATCTTGACAAAATCCTCAGTGCAATGATTCAGCACATCTGACCTCCAAATGAATGAAATAGCATATTTTGGATTTATACCAATGTCTGTCAAAGGGTCCACGGGAAACCAATTTTTAGTAGATGGCCTTATAAAACTGGGACAAAATACAGTTAAAGGCACTGAGAGATAATAAATAAAGCGTTTTGTTTTGCAGAAGAGTGGACACTTCTGATGTCATGATGCTCCTATCCTGAAAGATTAGACATGGATCAGCTATGTTTAATATCTCAACAAGTGAGACCATCTGGGGCATCAAACCAATTTTACAGAAGCAGTTTTCTAAAATGTCAGCAAGGTGACTTTCTTAATCCTGCTTATCGCACGTCAGCAGAACCTCTGCTTTGTCAGCAGAAAAGTGCATTTTGACTAGAGAAAGGAGCAAAGCATCAAACACTCTGTTCGTTTTCTCACCAGCTCTCTGCATGCACAGCAGAAAAGCGAGGCTCTTATTTATCCCTGTCTGTGTAAATATTCAAGATATTCTGTCTTTAAACCCTTCTGTTTTGCTCATCCTTTAAGAAAAGGAAGATGAGAAAAAAACTGACCAATATGAGCCAAGTCAAACGGAAACTTGAAGAACGTGGTATGGTGTTAGTCCAGGTGTCATCATGTCTGCACCTTGTTCCAGTCCACATGTCATTCTCGTCATTCTGTATGAAAAGCTTTTTGCTGTCCAACCTTGTTGTGTGGAAGATAAAGAATTTAGGATAAAAACATCCTCTTTACCACATGTAATATTATCAAAGTAAGCATTTGTGAATCTTAGTGACCTGATGTACAATGGACTGCCAAGATCTTCTGTAAAAATTTCTTACTAATCTTGGAGTTTGATTTCACCATGCTAATCATCCACTAGATTTTTTTCTGCTTTCCTTGAACCAGTACCTTCTCTCATGTTTTCTTTTTTCACAATGTGAGAGGCAAGACTTTAACATAAGGCTTAACTATAGAGAAGTTTAAAATAGATTTGATCCAGTCTCACTGAATGCTTTGCCTTCTATAAAGGAGACTTGAAGACAGTCCTCTCCACTAGCACTTTTCAATTCTGCTTTATTGAAGGACACATGTTTTAGGTGGGAAGACTTGTTTTAACTCTTCAAGCCTCTATAATTACAGCCTTGCATGAGCCTTCCTAGATTTGCTAAAAAAGACTTCCTATATTTTTTGTGATAGCTGCCCTCACCCATGAGGTCATCTGTCATCTCATCTTCCAAAACCACTTTTCCTAATGAGGATCACAGTAGCAGCAGGCCAAGCAGGTCAGCACAGACTTACCCTGTTCCCAGCTACTGATTCCAGCTTTTCCAGGAGAATCCACAGGAATTCTCAAGCCAGCTAGCAGATATAATCCCTCCAGCATGTCCTGCATCTGCTGAAGGGTCTCCACCCAGTAGAATGTGATTGGAGAAGTTCCAAGGAGAGTCTACCAGGGGCATCCTTATGACATGCCCAAAACTCCTTCAGCTCTGAGTTGGTTACCCTATCACAACGTGTCAGTCCAGTGGCCCTGCAAAGAAACCTAATGTCTACTCTTGTGCTTGTAATCTCATTCTTTCAGTCACCATCCACAGCTCATGGCCAAAGATAAGGACAGAGATGTACTGTATATCATCTGGTAAACCAGAAAGTTCTGTCTTTAGACTCAGCTTCCAATTCACCACCATGGACCAGTACAACACCCACAGAAAAGCTGCCGCTACTCCAACCAATCTGTCAACCTCATTTTCACTACTTCCTTCATTCATGAAGAACATCCCAAGAAACTTGAACTCCTCTACTTAGGGCAAATGTTCACCCTTCACCAGGAGAGAGAAATCCATTGTCTCCACTAACAGAACTGTGATTAGAGCCATAAAGGTGCTGATTCTCTTCTCTGCCACCACACTCAGCAGCAAATCGCTCAAGTGTGTGCTGAAGATCGTTATCATCTTCTACGTAAAAAAACAATGATACACCTAGCCAATAACAAGAAACTCACAATGAACTAATTCAAAATAACCAAGTATCTGGACACATCTCTCACTACATTCATGCAGGAAATGAATAGCCTTCAAGAATGGCCTTGTTACCCCATACTCATTGTCACATGTTTCTATAAAAGACATAGACTTGATTATCATACTCCCACAAACCCTTCAGCAACTGCGCCAGGAAGAAGAGCTGATCTAGTGTTCCAAAGCCAAGACAGAATACAAATTGTCCCTCCTATACCTTTGGCTCATCCAATGGATGGAGTCTCCACTCCAGCACCCTGTCACAGGACTTGCCCCACAGAAAGGAGATCATGGGTTCACATCCTGGGTTCTCCCTGCATGGTAGCGCTATAAGTAGTGAGAAAGCGCTATATAAATGTAAAGAATTGTTATTATTATATTATTATTATTACTACTACTACTACTATTATTACCTAGGAGGCTGAGGAGTGTGATCCTTCTGTACTTGGAACACACCCTCTGTCACGTTTCCCTTGAGGAAGTATGAACCAATTATCTGTCTCTATGTAAATTGAGTCAACTCATATGATCCTGATCTTATTTATTCTAAGCAGGTGCAGAGCATTCACCCTCTTTAGCCACCACCATGATTTTTCTCATGACTCCCTCACTTTATGATATTTGTAGCATCTATGGTTTATTTCGGAACACTGATAGTGCTGGAGTAGAATTCAATCAAGTCTCAAGTGATCATGTTGGCAAATAAACTGAATAAACAAGGAGATAAAATATCTTTGGCAGACCCTTCTTCCCAAGTTTCTATTATGCCCCAAGATGGTTGCCTATTTGCTAATGCTTATTGTATAGCTTCTTTTAATTTTGATTGTGCTTTACAACAATTACGGCAGGTCTCCTTGCAATTGTTACTATTTCCAATTGAAATCTATGGATTTTATTAGGTGTATTCATGTATTTGGTCTTTGAGTGAGAATGTGTGCAGAGGTAGGCTTTTTTAATGGACTGGTCCTCAAAACTGCCAAGACGGGTCTGGTTTCTAAATACCTTTGAACTATATTATAGATATTTGAAAACAGATTGATGTTTTAAGTGTGTATATACATACACATATATACATACATGCACACACACTCAGTGGTTACTTTATTAGGTCCTTGTGTTAATTAACATCAATAACCTTGTCTTCAAATTATGTTTATGCAACTCAACATGCTATGTACAGTCAAGTCAGGGTTACTGTTATGTGTAAATAGTACAATGAAATTCTCTTTTTCTACGTTACAGACATCAGAACACTAGTTCTGTTTTGATGAGAACTGGTCATTCAGACCAATAAATTCACCATTTCTATTCTATTCACATAATTGCATTCACCTAATTTCTCTAAAATAACATCAAGCTGAGTTGTGAAGATTTTCAAAGTCCTACTGTCTATCTTATTCTTTATGTGTTCTATTCCACTACCACCTGATCAACTTCCTGAGTAGGCGCCTGTGATGACTGAATAAAAGCAGATAGATAGATAGATAGATAGATAGATAGATAGATAGATAGATAGATAGATAGATAGATAGATAGATAGATAGATAGATGTCACAAGACCCACTAAGTCTTAAAAAATAAATAAAGATCTACTTAAGAACATGTATGTTAGGCATAATGCCCAGTTGGGGCTGGGCAGTGTTTTTGCCTGGAATCCCTGCAGATTTTGTTTTATTCTCCAGCATCTGACTTTGGCTCAGACACAGGAAGCAGAGGGTGATGGTGCGAGGAACCTCATCAGAATTGGCCGATTTTAAGAGTGGTGTTCCACAGGGGTCAGTGTTAGGGCCGCTGCTATTTTTAATATATATAAATGATTTAGACAGGAATATAAGTAACAAGCTGGTTAAGTTTGCAGATGATACCAAGATAGGTGGAGTAGCAGTTAATTTGGAATCTGTTATATCATTACATAAGGACTTGGATAGCATTCAGGCTTGGGCAGATTTGAGGCAGATGAAATTTAATGTCAGTAAATGTAAAGTATTACACATAGGAAGTAAAAATGTTAGGTTTGAATACACAATGGGCAGTCAGAAAATCAAGAGTAGAAGGATTTAGGAGTCATAGTGGACTCTAAGCTATTGACTTCTAGACAGTGTTCAGAAGCCATTAAGAAGGCTAACAGAATGTTCTTAAATTATATAGCACATTAGTAAGCCGTCACCAGAAGTGCTGTGTGCAGTTTTGTTCTCCATATTACAAAAAAGACATATCAGCACTAGAGAAATTTCAGAGAAGAACGACTAGGCTGAGAGTTATGTGCTATGAGGAGAGTCTAAAAGAGTTGAACCTTTTCAGTTTTAGCAAGCAAAGAATAAGAAGTGACACAACTGAAGTATTTAAAATTATGAAAGAAATTAGTATAGTGGATCGAGTCCGTGACATTAAAATAAAGCCTTTAAGAAGAGCACACAGACACAAAAAATTGTTAAGGCCAGATTTCACAAAAATGTCAGAACATTTTTCTTCATTAAGAACCATATTCACATGCAATAAGTTACCAAGCAGTGTGGTGGAGAGTAGGACTTTAAAACTTCAACTTCATGTTATTTTAGACAATCTTGACAAATAGGACAGACAAGCTTGTTGGGCTGAATGGCTTGTTCTTGCCACCATGTTCTTACTTTCTAATCCAAAGGATCTGTGCAATGCCACTGAGTCAGCATGGATCAAAATATCTAAAGAATTGCTCTATTACTTTACTGAACCGATGCCTTGAAGAATTCAGGCTGTTCATGCACCAAATGGCAAATACCATCCAGTACTAGATGGGTGGCCATTTTATATGTGTACAATTGAATTATTATTTTTAGTTCTATGCAGCACATTAGTTTTTATCATGTCCCCAAAAATCATACAGCAAATCTTACCTTATTATGTTTAGGATACAATGGATACTGTGAAAATCTGTAGTCAAGGTTAATTTTGTGATACGAGTATTAGCATAACTCCCTTTAGAAACTGTTGCTGCTGAATGCATCTTAATGCATGTTAGAGGCCATATTGTCCTTGAAATAAAAAAGGCAACTGGAGAGTGTCATGTTTCATTATTTGATGGAAATGTTGCTGTCACCAGTTTTAGTTATTTATGTACTTTTAGAAAGTACATTAATCCATGGGATGGATTTTATATGTACTTAAATGAAACTGAACTATCATACACTTACTACAAATGATCCACTCTTTTATTGGTACCTGCTTTGTCTAATTTAGATATAATGGGGGACCAAACCCTGAATTGAGAACATGCACACACATCTTTCCCTACTCAAATCAAGCCAAGTTAGAATCACCCATTAACCTACCCTGTCTTTAGGAAAGAAAAATGGGAAAAATGTGACCAGGTTGAAATGTGAACCCAGTATTCTGGATCTATCAGGCAGCTGTGCTAAACCCTGAGACCCCTTGTAGGGTATATATAATACATTTTATTTATTTGTAGACACCATTGCTCAAGTTGAAAATAAAGTCTGAAACTAAAGACTAAAGGAAAGTTAGAGAAAAAAAAAAGTTGACCAAAATTATGAACACGATACAAAATAATACCCAAGTGTATATATGTCCCAGGTAGCACCGGCAGATTGATTATGTCAAACCATCTGGATGCTGTCAAGGAAAGGTGGACCCTCAGAAATGCGCAAACAATTAGATTTGTGTCACAAAATAGTCAAGACCCACAGATGTGCCACACAGATCAGTAGCTGAAACTCAGAGATGACGGGTTTAGAGGATTTAGAGTTTTTTTTTTTTTAAATAAGCCATATCTGAAACTGGTAAATAAAAAGAAAAGGTTAAAATAGGCAAAAGAATGCCAATATTGGATGGAAGATGACTGAAAAAGCACATTATGGTCAGCATCCTTGAGTCATCTCTTCTCAGTTCCAGATGACTTTGATATTTGGCAAGTACATAAGGAAGAAGCCAACTGAGGACATATAAGGTATTTGCTTTTTAAACTACACACTCTGAATTGCTCGTCCTCTTATACAGTTCTCCATCTTTGCTGCTGCTCAGAAAAACATCCTGCATTGTTCCTGCGCCAAAGAAGGCCGGCGCCACTTCACCAAATGACTACAGACCAGTGGCACTAATGTCTCACATCATGAAGACCTTTGAGAGGCTGATCCTGGACTATATGAATCCTCTTGTGGTAGACCACCTGGGCCCACTGCAGTTTGCTTATCAGACAAAGAATGTAGTGGAGCATGCAATTATCTATCTGCTCCACAAGGTTTATTCAAAGCTGACAGAACTGTGAGGATTTTGTTTTTTGATTTCTCAAATGTCTTCAATACCATCCAGCCATCCTTGTTAAGTGGTAAATTCAGAGATATGCAGGTGGATGAGCCTATGGTGTCCTGGATAATGGACTGTCTGTCAGAAAGACCGCAGTTTTGTGAGGCTCAAGGACCATGCCTCTGATACAGATGTGAGCAACAGTGGAGCACCGCAAGGAACAGTCCTATCTCCACTTCTGTTTAATCTGTACACATCAGACTATAAATATAACAGCAGGTCATATCATCAGCAAAACCAAGGAAATGGTTATTGCAACACCAAAAAGCGTCTATGTCCGGTCACTATTCAGGGAGGTGATGCACTCCTTCAGGTACCTACAGTGGAACTACGAAAGAAAGGGCAGAGCAGGCTCTCTTTGTCTTAGAAGACTGCATTACTTTCATGTGGGTAATGACATCCTTCACATCTTCTATAGCACTGTGATGGCCAGTATGATTTTTTTTTACAATGTGGTGCATTAGGAGAGACCCACCAAATCAGCAAACTAATTAAAAGGGCAGGGTCAGTTATAGGTAACACTCTGGACCCTTTGGAAGTCATAGCAAAGGAGTGACTTAAAACAAAACTGAGTGCCATTATGAACAATGCTACACATTCTCTCTATAACATACTAAAAATTGAGGGCTTTAAACCAACAAATTATTCAGCAAAAGTGTGTTGAGAAGTGTGACTGGTGCTCTTTTAATACCAACAGCAATACACCTTTATAATGCCTCACTGTGACTGCCAAGTCAGATGTTTTTATTTCTTTTTAGTCATTCTGGTGTATGTTCAGACTGTAGTGTGTGTCTTATCTACTCATTTATGTGTTAATTTATTTAAAGAGCTTCTGTAAAAAGCCAGATTCCCCTCTGGGGACAAGTAAAGTTCTATCTATTTATTTGGGCCTTCCCCTCTCTTCTTTCTCTCCTGCTTAGATCCACTTTGCCCTCTTCTTCCAAGACAGTAACAGACATCTTTATATGAAATCTTCAATTTCCAGGCAATCTGTCACAAGGAATAACATTCGTATTGCAAATAAAAACAATAGACTGATATGCTTCTTAAGAAAGCTGTTTTATTTTGGCCATTTTTGAGCAAAGAACTGAACTTTAGGAGCATGAACATTTCTGGGTGATTCCAAACTTTTGACCAGTGTTGTGTGGTGAACAGATGATGCCCTGTGAGGGAAGGACCGGGGGAGAGGGCATATTCAGGGCAATACCTCCCTCGGAACACGAGAGGGCAACCCCTCTGACTTACAGCGGGGCCAGGGTTTGGAGATTAGAATCTCAACCCAGCAGGGGCCCGTGGCCACCTTCAGGGGGTATCTGGACAGTTTCTGAGCCCTTCAAGACCCGGGAGCACTTGGCACACTTCCGGGTGCCCTAAAAAAAGAGACCGCCTCACTCCATTCGAGGAGCCAGAGTAGGGAGGAGGAAGACGAAGCTTGCTGGGAGAGGAGTACAGGCAGCAGACAGAGAGAGAAGAAAGGACTGTGACTGTGCTTGTGTACTGTGCTCTGTAGTGGGGAGCGAAGGGAAAGTGCTGCCTCACTTAAAATAAAATGTATGTGCTGGACAATGTTTGTGTCTGCCTGTCTGTCTTGGGTAGGGTGGCTGGTGGTCCACAGTGGATACACACTTTAGACAGTGTGAAAACTGGCCCGGACACACACAGACGGACAACATATTTTCACCCACACACCATTTATTTACAATATTTACACAGTTTCAAAGTGCACTCACAACCCCAGTGCCTTCAGCACCGATTACCCCAATGTCCAGGCCACGCAGTCCTGTGCCTCTTTTCTCCTGACCGCCTCCAGTCCTTCCTCTCGCTCAGTCCTTTTCCACCCGACTTCCGCCAATGACTGGAGGGAGGCTGCCCCTTTTATGGGAACCGGATAGGCTCCAGCTGCTCCACGGCAATTAGCACTAGCCACACCCCTATGTGGCAGAAGTGCCGGCTGCGCACCTGGAAGCCATCCGGGTGTCCCCTGTCGTCTTCCCCCCGGCACTTCCTGGTGTGGCGGAAGTGCCAGGCTCCCGGGATAATTAGGCACTGGGGCGCCGCCTGGCGGTGGCCACGGGTCCCTACAGGGCTGGGCTTCTAAGCCCCCTACCCGAGGCCTCCTGCATAACCAGGACGGACGCCCCCTCTCGGTCTGGAGGAGGCACACGCCCTCCTCTGGTCCTCCAAGGCGTCCCGGCCGGGGACCACAACAGATAGATACTGTGCATCTACTATGTACATGTATGTATTTTATGAATAAATGAGTATACTTTAAACCTGACTTTTTCATACTTGGTATAGTATTGAAATTAAAGTCTGACAGAGTAAATTATTTGATCACAACCTCCTGGAGCTGGAAGATGGCAGTACTGTACTAATTAATGCATCACCATACTGGTCACAACTACATATTAGCTTCTATAAATTATTAATGTAAATTATGACAAATATAAAATGAAAAATGTGGTCAGAAATATTTTCAATAAGATGAATCATGTGCTGTCATATTAAGTACTTGCATACCTCATTTCTATAATACATACAGACCATTTTGTTGTCAGCAAACTGCCTGACTCTAGTCCAATCTGCTAGCAGTTTATTAGTTTTTATGTAGTGTTCTTCATTTCATTCCTTGGTTTAGAACAATGAACAGAATGGCAAACACAAAATCTTTGGATAATACATAAATTCAAAACGCATAAAAAACCTCAACTATACAGCAAACAAATTATTTTTTTTTACAAGCAGTAGGGGAAAAGCAAAAACACCAGCATCACCTGCCTTTGCAATTTGGTAGCCAAGCCCCACACAACTTGAACACTTCTTTTCTTTTCTTTTCTTTACTTTGTCTTGCTCTTCTAAAGAGCTCTGGGTATCAGTCACTGTTAATTGCAGTTAGAATTAATTTACAATCATTTAATCCATTAGTAGCTGGCACAGTGCTTCACACTACAGCATTATAAGTCCAGAAGCTCTGGTTCAAGTCCTGGTACCGTCACCTCATGTCAGAATAGGTTAGGTCAGCTGATGATTACAAACTGATCAGTGAGAGCACCTTGTTATGAACTTATGTCCCATTCTGAATTCAAACTTATTAAAATGTTTACATCCACTTTCAAAGCCACTCTCCTAAAAATCCACTTCCATGAGAACAATTCTGAATGGGAAAATCCCATCCCCTGCCCTAAAAGGACACGTTTTCAGAGAAGCAAAAAGTCATCAGAATGGAATTGGTTTGCATCCTTGTAGGAAGCAAGCACAACAGCTCTGGGTCCTTACTCAACAACATAAAATACACTCCATCATCATCACACAAATCTCCAAGTATGGGAACAGTGTCAGACAACGGAGCATCATGACATTCTGTGTGTCCACCTCCAGCCTGAAAGAATCCCACCCAGAGACGTGTGATCTACAGCCCTCTGTTTCCGACTGACGGTGGTCCTGACCCTGATTAGCAAATTAGCCTCTGCCACACAGCTGAATGGCTTGTGGCATACTGAACCGATAACATGTACAGACATGAGAACAGCTGAGCGTTCAAACTAAACTCAGGACAGGCACTCAAGGCAATGTAGGACATTGCCCAGATCTGCTCTGCACTCACAGCTCAAGGTTTTTGTTTTTTAATGTAAAAACACTTGCTGTTAAAACCAAGCTTCCATACAGTAGCTACATGAGAACCAAATCAGGACTGTAATTATTTTCGAGGATCTCAAGGACAGCATCAAGCATAAGGTGGGAACGAACCCTGGATGAGAGGCAAGTCAACTGAAGGACATGCCAACATACAGGATAGATAGATAGATAGATAGATAGATAGATAGATAGATAGATAGATAGATAGATAGATAGATAGATAGATAGATAGATAGATAGATAGATAGATAGATAGATAGATAGATAGATAGATAGATAGATAGATAGATAGATAGATAGATATGGTGTCAAGTTCAAGCCATGGTTCCTGGAGCTTATAAAAAAATTTTTTTTATTATGTGACTTTCTCAACTTAAGCTCAGTTTCAATCACTCAATCAATCGTTGTTTTACTTAGTGCCAGCCACATTATTTGCCATTATAACGCATTTAAAAGATAATTAAGGTTACAATACAGTACCAACCTGAAGGTCTCACCAGTACTATAATAATAATAATAAAAAAAAAAACTTAAAATAGTACAACATTGAGAAAAGAATTCTGTCTTGGGATACACTTAAAAAGGTCCAGACATTAAGAAAACAGAATATTACAGACTGTAAACGGGAATCAGCTGAAACCAGAGATTGTGCCTGCACAGGAAACATGCTGAGGTTTACTTTGTATGGAAGTGTGTCCTAGAGTGTGACTTGTTCAGGGTCACACCGAGAGTCAGATAATGAGTTTAAACTGGCAGACTTTGTGGTTTTAAGTCAAACTCCTAAGTCATGATGACACACTGGAGTGCAGTTAAAGGGCATAACGACAGCAGCTTTTACTACTGCAGATTTAAAGCAAAAGAACACAGTTCATCACTTCATCGTATCATCTATATTTAGCTAACACCACCATCCGAAGTGACTTATTAAAACATCAAGATATGTCATACAGTAAGGCGGAGACCACAAATTCTGCCCTTCAAGCCCTAGTACCTTAGTCACTACTGACTTACTGCGTGAAGGTGCCTCTCATTCACTCACCGTGGTGGAAAAGACAAGAAGAGAACAAGAGCGCAAAAGGTTCTGCGGGGGTCTCATTAATATAAGTCACTAGATATGTATCTACTCAAGTTTCCCCGTTTTCCTGCATTTAATGCTTATTTATGCATTTAGGTTTTACAAGCTGCTCTCACCTCTAGAGGCTGAACATTACTTGAAGTATCTGATATTCCCCTTTTATAACATTCAGCTATTGTCACATACAGCACAACCTACCAGCCTCTTTATCTGAGAACCGTTTTATTAAATGTCCATCAGGCTCTGAATAAAAATATTAAATGGAACACAGGGTGACCCGAGTTGTAGAACCCTGGCACAACTTGAAGCTGTTCATTCCTTACTGCCACCTGTTGGCGCTTGCATGAGTTGCAAATTAAAGCAAAATGCCCCTTTTTAATGGCTGCAAGTCTTGGGCACTCCCAAAGTTGCCTGACTACATGCAATAACAGTTTATTATTAGTCATATGTTTTCTGAATCAGTCCATTCAAATACAGACTAGTGGAAAGCAAGCGCCTATCCCAGCAGCCAAACCTACTGTATATGGTCAGTGGAGGGCACACTAACTCAAATGCCTACCTGGGGGCAAAACTAGCAATTAATTAGACCAGCACATCTTTTGGATCACAGAGGTGCCAGGAAGAAACAATCACAACAATAAATAATAAACTGTGATCAAGCTGGATTCAAAATTAGTTTCTTAAGGCTTAGTGGTAAACATTGTGACACATTTAATTATTTATATAGATACTGTTTGAACAGCAGGAGCATTGGCAGCTTAACAAAGATCCTAAGTATTATTGTTGTTGTGAACTGGAGTTCCAATGCATGTAAATCCCAAAAAGTTGCAACGTACTTCAAATAGTGTCCAGCACAGACAACAAAACCCCGACTAGATCAACAGGCAAAAACAGAAATATCATAGAATTATTTTTCACAAAAAAATATTCTGGAATACAGAAAAGCTCCAAACGGAAAAATGCACTTGCCTAAAAACACAAAGTATTTCAAGCAAATGCAATCCAAAAACTAAATCCCAAAGCAAAGTAAAAAAAAACAGAGCAAAATGTCAAAGAATAAAATAAATCACAATAAGTACAAGGCTCGGCAAAAGCACAGAACTCACTAACACTCCCTAGTGCATTCAAAATAAACTGCCAGGAATGGGGGAAGACATTCCGAATTTGTAGCCCAGAGGACAGTTTCTGGAAGTGATTGGCAGGTAGCCCTGCCTCTTGGGGGACCACCCACAAAATAGGTTGAAAACATAAACACAAGCAATGGCAAATAAACACAAATGAAACAAAAATGAACAAAGACAACATAAAACAATCTGAACCCCAGCCAGGGTAGAAACCTTGGCTCAGATATAATAGTTATTTTAATATTTAAGCAATGACTGCTTTTCCAAACAGTTATGTTCAAGCGCCAGAGTGGGTGTAGGCCTGATTTAATATTCTATATTAATAAAGATGTGGTAATTGAAGGGGTAAAGGCGATCAAACCATTAGGATGTAGTGACCGTAATACAATACGTTGTTCATTCGGAAGTGTTTTAGCTTGCATATTTTAAAACAAAAATAGTTCAATTTAATTTTAGTAGGGCAAACTTTGAGAAGATGAGGCAGAGCCTCACAAAGACAAATTGGATGGTACGGGGTGCTACAGGTGAACTATTCCTGGCAAAACAACTTGAGATCCTGATGAGACAATAACTAAATCCCAGGATGGTAACCAAAGGCACTCTTCACTGCTAATGCTAAGAGGGACACACTGTCCCAGTGAATAAAGCAGTGCAATGTAACTTTGATGTTTGTGTTGGACCAATTTTTCAGTTCTGTACTCACCTGCTGCCATACTGCTTTCTTTTGGAATTGCTCACGCCACACTCCTAACTCTAGTCCTAAAAGCAACCCCTTATTACAATACTGAAACAGTGTTTAAAATATCAGGACCCATACCTCCTCTATGGACCCCACAACCCCCCAGCACCATCAATCACACCAGTGGTAGCTGCCAAGGCTAAACACATTTTTCTTCTTCTTTCCCTCAGCAGGTTTGCTCACTTTTGTGACTGCTCTCCACTGAAGTTTTGTGTACAAGGAACATAATTTGATTCCATGTGAGGAAGAAATCATAGTTCAAAATCAGGTAGATCCTACTTTTGGTGACAACACTATGAAAAAAAAAATACTAAAACAGTCTCATTTTTCACTACTAACAGAAAAAGTCCCATTATTTGAATATTCTGTTGCCCTACTTAAGGAGGAAGCACAGCACTTAGAAAACATGAAAGATGAAAAGGATATCAGCCTACTCATTAATCACTTACAAGTGGCATTTATATCACTGTCATTTACACATGAGGGCTTCAGAAATGTATGAACGTGGCTCTGCTCCAAAAGTGGACTCGCTTTCAGAAGCATAGAGCTCAAAAGCCAAATAAACATATATAGGCCTATGTGGATCTTGAAATGGAACTTTCATGGGGAGGCCCCCTTTAATGAAAATTAAAGCAACTGAGTCTTGGAAGCTGAGCGCCAATGTGGTGGCCCCCAAAAAGTTAGTTTCTGGGTAATGATGCCAGTATGTTGTATCTTCAGGGCCCTTATAAACTTTGGACACGTGAAACCATACAGGACTTTGCCCTCTTTATACTGGCACTGGATGCCCTCTTGAGTCACCCCTCTCTTCTTTCGTATGCCCCAATGTCATTTAAAATTCCTGGTAAAGGCGTATAAGGGAAGAACACAAAATTAGCTGAACTCAACATGTAGCATAAAATGTTTTTACAAAACCACAAATTATAAGAAGGCTACAGGCCTTTACATATAATACACTGTTAAACCTCTGCTATGTGTAAACATGCAAAGGAATGGCCTATGAAAATGATTTGTAATTTTAGGTTCAGCCACTTCCAGCCCTTCCTTAAACATCCTTATAGGCCTCAAAACATTTAGTATTGTCCTGCTCTGAAGGCTTACATGATTAAAGCTGTAAGAATATTAAGCTTAGAAAAACAAAACACAAAAACAAGAAAACGAAGAAGCAGGATGGAGCAGCACATTCAAGTGAGCTGGTGATTCTGAAAGATATTGAAAGAGGTACAGGATCAGGAGATGAGGTAGAATCCTAAACCTGAAAACTAGCGGAGGGCCAAACACCTTTAAACTTAATCAGCCAAATGTTTACTCTAAAATGCAAAATCAAAAATCTTTGTCAACAAACTGCACACAAAAATAATTTTTTTATATGCAGCTTACACCATGTAGTGATGTAGTAGTGATGGCAGAGAAAACTTTTTCACTCTCAGGTTTTCATTGAGAACAGAGATAAGAAAGTTTCTTATAGAACGAGGTCCAATGGTGACCAACACTGGACAACAGCAAACAATATCACAAACAGCCATGAAAAATTCTCACGTTACTCGCTTCACATAATCCACACACCAAGTCATGTAGTCAAACATTCTTAAAGTGCAAAGCATATGTATTTTTTGCAAACACATTTCACTTTTTAAAAAGCAACCTACTAGAGATCTTAATCATTAGGTTACCTCATAAGTGGGCATTAACAGTTCATTAAAAATTATATGCAACACACAAACAATTTCACTCTGAAAATTACACTTTGTTTTTGGCATAGGAGGTGAAGTGGTGAAGTGAAGTGGCAGAAAACCATCACACCAAAAACACACTTCACAGACATAATCCTTCCAAGGCACACCTCTCTGGCAAGACGGTCATGAGCTGGTCCACACCAGCTTAAGGGAGAATGTGGAAAGAGCCGGGTTACAGGGCCATCTTAAAAGTATGGGCACAGGCTGGGGGGCCCAGAAGCATAAGGGGCCCATGATGTTTCTAATGCAAACTGTCATACACGAGCGCATGGGAAGAAGCTAAAGGGCTCGATTGAGGGTAATTCCACGCCAGACCAGAGGGTGGTGAAATGCACTAATTCTTTCTCTCTTTCCACTGCAGAGCAGTTAATGGAAAATTCTGCCTGGTCTTGATGACGTCACTTCTGGTCAAGAGCCTGATGACAGCACTTCTGGTCATGAGCCCGATGATGTCACTTTCGGTCCTGATGACACAGCTTCCGGTTACGGCCTCAATGACGTCACTTCCTCTGCCATCCCTTAAAGCCGCCATCTTTGCCTCATTCAGGCAGCTCTATTGTGGACTCGACCTTGTACTACTGTACTTTCGATTCTCAAATTTGCAGCTGGGCTTTAAGTATACGGGAGGCTGCACCAAAACTTTTTATGGCTCCAGTCTATTCATTTGACACTATGAATGTTTCTCTTTTGCATTTTTAACCAGAGTGTTAAATGGAATCTTGGAATGTGACAGGAAGCCTGAGTGCACTGGTGCTGATACTTAAGAATAAAGGGGAATGTGTAGGGCTGTAGTAACTACAGGGGGATAAAATTAATGAGCCACAGCATGAAGTTATGGGAAAGAGTAGTGGAAGATCAGTTAAGAAGTGAGGTGATGATTAGTGAGCAGTAGTATGGTTTCAGGCCAAGAAAGAGCACCACAGATGCAATGTTTGCTCTGAGGTTGTTGATGGAGTTGCATTGTGTCTTTGTGTACCTGGACAAAGCATATGACAGGGTGCCTCGAGAGGAGTTTTGGTACTGTATGAGGAAGTTGGGAGAAGCAGAGAAGTAAAGTCTGCAGTAGGAGTGACGGATGCATTCAAGGTGGAGGTGGGATTACATCAGGGATCGGCTCTGAGCCCTTTCTTATTTGCAATGGTGATGGACAGGTTGACAGACGAGATCAGACAGGAGATTTTGTGGACTATGGTGTTTGCTGAGGAGACCCTAGAGAGGTGGAGATATGCTCTAGAGAGGACAGGGATGAAGGTCAGTAGGAACAAGACAGAATACATGTGTGTAAATGAGAGGGAGGTCAGTGGAATGGTGAGGATACAAGGAGTAGAGTTGGTGAAGGTGGATGAGTTTAAATACTTGGGATCAACAGTACAGAGTAATGGGGATTGTGGAAGAGAAGTGAAGAAGAGAGTACAGACAGGGTGGAATGGGTGGAGAAGAGTGTCAGTAGTGATTTGTGACAGATGGGTGTCAGCAATTGGTCTAAAGGGAAAGGGAAGGTCCACAGGACAGTAGTGAGACCAGCTATGTTATATGGGTTGGAGGCAGTGGCACTGACCAGAAAGCAGGAGACAGAGCTGGAGGTGACAGAGCTAAAGATGTTAAGATTTACATTGGGTGTATTGAGGATGGACAGGATAAGAAATGAGGACATTAGAGGGTCAGCTAGGTTGTACGGTTGAGAGACAAAGTCAGAGAGGCGAGATTGTGTTGGTTTGGACATGTGCAGAGGAGAGATGCTGGGTATATTGGGGGAAGGATGTTAAGGATAGAGCAGCCAGGGAAGAGGAAAAGAGGAAGGCCTAAGCAAAGGTTTATGGATGTCGTGAGAGAGGACATGCAGGTGATGAGAGTAACAGAACAAGCTGCAGAGGACAGAAAGACGTGGAAGAAGATGATCCGCTGTGGCAGCGGCGGGCAATTTAAAGTGCAATAGAAATTGTTTTTTTCAAATATTCCAACTTCACAGCAGCGTGTGTTGCTGTGCCACAAACTCCCTTTCAGTTTGGATCAACTGCATCAACTGTGCTAACTTAAGAAATACATCTTCCTGAGTCAGCCTGATAATTTATTAAATTTATTTAGGCATCCCTTGTGTGATTTTGGGCTATAAAAGAAATAAATTGTTATTGTTGTTGTAATGCAATTTATTCACAATTTGAGGATTGGAGAAAATGTCTTAAATAATGACATACTGTAAAGCTCAGATGTGTTTATTTAGGGTTATTGCTACTCAATTTAGACAATCCCTTACAAGTAGTTTTATTTGTGATCCACAAGATGACACTTAAAGAGATACAAGTTTCTAGAATAAATATCTGACAAAGAGCGAAAATACAACTCTGCCCAAAATAAAGCTAGCAAGAGCATTTGACAGTCTACTCTATCACATTTAAATAGCCTATGTACTGAAATGTTATTTTATTTCAGTGCACTTGCAAGTCATTTTGGTGGCAACAGACAAGTGCACTTAGCAGACAATCACTCTCTTCTTGGCAAAGAAATACTGTGGCTCTAACTTTAACCCCAACTCTAGTCTCTAGCACGTGTTTCTCAATGTAACCACTTCACAACAGTAAAAGAACTATTGTCGAACAACTAAGTAAATGTAAGTAGGTTACTTACAGTACTGATGTCTTGTCCTGTGTTACAGTATATGTTGTCACACACAAGCGCATGGGAGGCAGCTAAAGGGCTTGAGTGAAGGCAGTTCAGAGGCATGCCGGGATGTGGCAGAGTACACTTGACTCTTTTTCTCCCTTCCCTGTAGACCATTCCTGGGGGAGTCCACCTGGCTCTATTGACATCACTTCCGGGACCGAGCCAATGGAAGTCGACCTCACCAGCTCCGGCCCCTCTGACGTCACGTCCGGCTGTGATCCAATGGTTGAAGACCACGTGCTCGATCCTTATGACCTCACTTCCTGTCTCCCCCTTTAAAAACCTGCCCCTTTTCCCTTTTCCCTCAGTCTTGTTTTGGACTCGTTTGTATGCACTTCAGTGCTGTATATTCTGATAAAAAGAACGACTTTGCAGCCGGGATACCAGATTATACGGGTGGCTGCCCCAAATCTTTATCTTGAGTATTTCTCGTTATTGTGACACTCGGTATTGTGACAATGTGCAGCGTGTTTCCTCTTCAGGTGTTCATGCATTAAGCTAGTGCCGGTGCAAAACACCATACAATGAACAACATTCAAACATTTTCTGAGATTTTCAGGAGAAATACTCCCTCATTAAGGAGAATTTTGCCCAGTGTTTAGAGGAACCTCCTTCTGCTGAATGTGGTGCCGCAATGATTATCCTACTTAAAAACAGTACAGAGACATAGTATGTCAGCACGCGGCATGGAAAATTAGTCGATAAAACCTAAGCGGTCTGGCACCGGGCCGAGAAGGGTTCAGAAAGGTTTTAAAAAATCTTCATAATAAAGGTGAACAATGCCACACACCGACACAAACAGTACTCCGGTGGCAAGCAACCAGTGTCTACTACACACTCACAGTGATCACATTATTACAGTATCTACCATTGACTTTTAATCTGGTATGAAATCATACGTGATGTTCTTCATAACCGTCACCAAAACAATTGAAAAATATCATACTAATTATTTTGTACACGGAATACTCATTTTCATTTTACACCTGACTGTACACACCAAACATAATCACGTCTCTTTTCTTTTGTCCAGGACCCCGCCTCTTCTTCAGTTGCCCGTGCACCCTATTAGTTAGTGCTACTGTTAAAGTGGCCTGCCAAACCCTTCTGCTGCATTCTTTATTTACATAAAACCCACTGTCAGTGCAGAGCAAAGCATATATGTCAGCATAAACAAATACCAAATAAAAAAACTTGGATTGGCTAATTTTCTTTTTTTCTATAGCGACACCAAATTTCAATGAAATCAGTCAAAGCAATTGTGAGATTTGAAGTATTTAGTTTTTCTATTGTAGGGGGGTTTTACCCCTAAATATTGTTCTATTGAAATGTCCTTTCTTAGCAGGAATCTACCACCCTAGATGTAAAATCCTGCAAATTTTCAGTTTTTTAACTACACAGGAAATAGCACTTTTGTTAATGAGTGAGTCAGTCAGTCAGTCTGTCAACTTTTATATTTTGTGAGGGACAGGCCAAGCGCCTCTGCATTGGAAGGACCAGGGAAGAGTGGTCTTAGGTCATCATCTCCCCCGAATTGGTAGATGGCAGCACCACGGTTTCCCACAGGGCATCATGGGAATTGGAGTTCTTTGATTCAGCACTGTTGGGTGCTGTGAGTGCCGCCAGGGGGTGCTCCTGGGCCAGAGCTTTGGGACACCATAAGTACTTCCAGGGATTACTTAAATATATATATATATATATATATATATATATATATATATATATATATATATAGTGGAGTTTGCATGTTCTCCCGTGTCTGCGTGGGTTTCCTCCGGCGCTCGGTTTCCTCCCACAATCCAAAGACATGCAGGTTTGGTGGATTGGCAATTCTAAATTGGCCCTAGTGTGTGCTTGGTGTGTGGGTGTGTTTGTGTGTGTCCTGCGGTGGGTTGGCACCCTGCCCAGGATTGGTTCCTGCCTTGTGCCCTGTGTTGGCTGGGATTGGCTCCAGCAGACCCCCGTGACCCTATTCGGATATATATATATATATATATATATATATATATATATATATATATATATATATATATATATATATATATATATATATATATATATATATATATATATATATATATATATATAAAATCACACACGTGCAAACAGGAGAGAGCTGTATGGACCCAGTGAAGGTAATTCCACGCCAAGCCAGGGGCTGGCGGGGTGCGCTAACCTTTCTTCTGTTGTCTCTGCAGACAAACAACGGGAAAACCTGTCTGATCCAACTCTGAAGACATCACTTCCGGTTATGGTCCCTAGAAACACGGCACTTCCGATCCCAGCTCCCAGAAACATGTCACTTCTGGTTACGGTGCAGAGAAGCATGTCACTTCTGGTGGCAATCCCAGAACCACATCACTTCTGGGTTCACTACGCCACTTCCAGTCTGGACATTTAAAACCGCCATCTTTTCCAACCATCCTCAGTTCAGTTACAGACTCCAATCCATGCTCATCATTACTATTTTCAAACACTTTTTTGTAGCCAGGGAAATTATATGGGTGGCTGCCCCAAACCTTTTTGAATGTGTCGAGTCTAATCGTTTCACTATATATATATATATATATGAGCACCTCCAGTAGACTACACCGATTCACCCTCCTCAGCCAACCTGCATGAATCACAAAATGATTTCCAAACTCAATTTTGCACAGCCCTCCTCCTAAGTTTGGTTGACTGCATATATGGCTTGTTTTTTAGATATGTGCTTAATAGTGTTTATACTTTAACATATTTCACGGTTCCTTCATTCAGGACATAAAATTACACTAGACATTCACACCTGTTTCATGAAAAAAAATCTCAATAATTTTTATATTTACCATGAATTGTACTTTTAAAATCAAGAATGCCTTTCTACTAAACACACTGCAAAGGACCATTATAATTGTGTTGTTTAGAGGCCTTTTTATCATTTTGTATTAAACCTTTTTTGGCTCAGAAGCGCTTTGCAATTTTTCCCATTAGGACTGATGGGGACGTTCGTCTCACTATACTAATGATTGCCTTACAGACCATTTTTCAGAAACTAATTAGATCCACATAGTGGGACTAAAGTGTAATTTAATAGCTTTTAAAAAGCAGTAGTTTTAATAACCTATAATATTTCAGTCTCACAGGTCTCTCTCAGCCTCTGCTTTGAATGACCCTCTAAAATGCTGCAAATTTCATAACTGCCTCTGCCCAAATTTTTATGTCTGATCTTCCAGGACTGCAGACTTCTTCTCCGAAAATGCATTTGTGAAGGTTCATTCTCCACCCAACTGACCATGTCACCTGAAAAAATATCACTTCAGATTTAGAAATAACAGCACATCAGCCTTTTTGACTCTCAAGACACTTTGGGTAAAAACACCAACTAAATAAATAAAACTGAAATATAATGTATAACACCAACAGTAACTCTCTCCATACATACAAGAAATGTGAGTGCAGCTCAAAGGTGGCAGAGTAGAATAACCACCATCACCTCTCTACACCAATCCATGGGCACTATGTAAGGAATCTGTTTTTGTTATCTCATTAATGTGCCAAATTTCTGTCTTTGCAGTACAACAGGCACCCACATCCTTATGATGTTTGAAATTAAAACAAGGAAACAGCTGCATCAGAGATCGGTAAACAGCTGCCTGCCCCGACTGTCAGAAAAGGCCTGTTAAATCTGTCAGCCTCAAGATCCAAGGGATTGTGGAAACGCACAAGTGAGCAGCTGACGGAGGCCTCCAAGTATGCCTTGTGCATTCTTTCTCTATTTCTCATATTTAGTATACATTCTGTACATTTGTATTAAAAAATACTGCATATCAAAGGACCTTGTGGTAAATTGGAATCCTCGTCCTCAATAAAAAACCTTGCAGTTTGGACAAGTACATGTGTGTTGTTCATGCTCTGGGGTTTGGCTTTTTCCCACCTCACTCTGGGTTACTTTATACTGTCGGATTGCACTTCAAACCCTGAGGTCCCGCTAACTAACACTGTGTGGCCATGAGCATGTCACTTTATCTCCATGTGTTCTAATTGGAAAAACAAAAAGAAATGTAACCAGTTGTATATCTCGAATGTTGGAAGTCACCTTAGATAAAGGCGTCAGCCAAATAAGTAAATATCAATAATGCTACAGAATTCTTGATTGGTTTGAGATTCATGGCATCAGACAAGGCTGTATCTTAGCTTCAGGTGCTTTGCTGTACCTGACGACCTGGCTGAAGCAAATACAAGAGGTGAAGCATATGCTGACCTAGGCAATGATAATGGTGCTCAAGTCCTAGTCTAAAATGTTGGAGGTTTTCAAGGAAGAAACCAAATGATGTGGCTTAGAAGCAAACTAAAACAAGATTAAGATAAAAGCAGTTGTAATGTACCACAGTTGTCGGACACACACTTCAGTTCATGGCTTCAAGTAGAAGTGGTGGAATCCTTTGAGCATATCAGGTGCCTGAAGGACTGCAGAGCAAGTCAAAAGTCAGGTATAGGTCTGAACTTGACCACACACCCATGCTTGTTCTTTGGAGATCAAACATATTCATAAACACAAAGATAATGCTGTATATCACCAATGCAAAGCTGATGTTGCCACATGGTTTGGAGGCATACAGTAGTTAAAAACAAAAGGTCTGATGTAGTCAACCAGTGATGTGTTATGATTCAGAGCCTCAAACATAGCAAAATGGGTGTGTGAGGCCTCCTAAAAGGACTGTAAAGGCAGTGCCAACCTAACCAACCTTCCCAAGGTGACTCAGTTAGCCTTGAAAACAAGGTGAGCTGGCAAAATAACAAGCAATGTCCCAAAATAAATCTAAAGAAAAATGACTGTAGATCCTTAGCTTATGTACAAAAGAACAACCAAAGATCTTTATAAATGAAGGATTTATTAGAAAAAGTAGAAACATATAAGCAAAAACAGACAATAAGTACCTGCCTAAAAATCCAAATCCTCAATCCAGAAGAGAAAACCAGATAGAGCAAAATAAATCAAACAAACTAGAAAACTCAAAGAAAATAGCAATACTCAGAACTTTTCTGATCTGGTTAAACAGCCAAAAGGATGGCTCAGGAGTGTTGATGTCGGGGGGGCCCGCCTCCTGTGGCTCCACTCACAAAGTACAAGGAATATCAGGTTATTGAAATGAATGGTACATAATTGCAAACATCATAGGAAATAAATAAAAAATTAATTCAAAACAACAATACAATACATTAATTCACATTAGATAGATAGATAGATAGATAGATAGATAGATAGATAGATAGATAGATAGATAGATAGATAGATAGATAGATAGATAGATACTTTATTAATCCCAATGGGAAATTCACATACTCCAGCAGCAGCAAACTGATAAAAAACAATATTAAACTAAAGAGTGATAAAAAATAGTAAAAAGTGTCCATGGAACAAGTCCACATAAATGAAAGTGGTAGGAGTGATCAGTGAAATAGAGAAAAAGGTAGAAAGATAAAGTCATACAAGGAGCTGCTGGAAAAGCTGCCACTCACAGTGGCGCCTGAGTCATAATAATCACTGTGTGTAATAATTCATGTATCGTTCTATAACCACGCCAAAACTAAAAGTATCACTACTACTGAAACCAAAGACAATCGACCATGTTCCTTTGGACATCTCAGCTGCTTAGCACATGATGTTTAAGAGTCTCAGCTAGTTTAAAAACGTACATTATGTCTGCCATGCAGCTTGACTAGGTGACAATCTCATACAATGCAAACTGCCTTATCCGTTCAACCCAGTTCAGGGTCACAGGAGGATGGAGCCTATCCCTGTGGCACTGGATGCAAGTCAGGAAACAGCCCTGGGCAGAGTGCTATCCATTGCAAGGGTCACTCACCCACAATTACACTAGACAAGGCCAATGAACACCTGCCAAATGACTTAAACCCTAAATCCCTAAAACCACTATGCCACCATGCCATCATACTGTATATTATATTGAAAAATACTAGCCTGTACCTTCCTGGGTATAAAAACAGAGACACTAAATTATGTATTCATCCATTTATATATCATCTCAAGTTATAGAAGCATAAAAGCCTGTCCTGGTACTATTAGGCTAGGGTTGTGCAGTAAATTGGTACTGGAAAAGTACTGAAAAACCTGCATTTCGGGGTTTTGGTACCAGAAGTAAAGTCAGCTTTCCTCTCCAAAACCCTTCTGGTGACGCTTGCTATTGCAGTTGTGGAAAAACGTTTGTTTCACAGACTTGATGAAATAACAAAGCTACACGATTCCATGCTTTTGGGACTTCATCAGAGGCAACCCGTTATGTTATTGCTTTGATATCAGGACACGATTATCAAAAGAGAAGTGGTGCATAGTGTAGCACAATGGCACGGCACACCAGGGAGGTGTTATTTGCTTTGGAACCATTTTGGTACCAGCACTGAGGTTTAAACCCTGGTATTGATGCCAAAGTCAACATGTTATTACAAATTCAATACTATACTGTTCACATGGCAGGAACCATACCTATACTGGACATCAGCCCCTCACATAACACACTTATGCGTACAAGCACACATGCACACAGTAGCCAGTTGGAGTTGTAAGTAAACACAACATATATTATCTTTGGAAAAGACCACACTACCTAGAGAAAATTCACAAGGGCACTGGGAGAATGTGCAAGCTCCGTAGAGGCATGATCCAATTCAAGCCTAATCCCCAAGGAGATGTGATGCAGCACTGCCCACTACTGAGGCAGACTTTAATGAGAAAGAATTGGGACATGAAATGTACTGAAAAGCCTTGCAACAAGAAGTCTAAACTGATCTGTCATCAAGCCCAATCAAAATACCTTAAATCAAAAATGAGAGATAACAAAGACCTAAGACATAACAAGAAGATCAATAGACAAAATGCACTTGTCACTGAAGATTTTTTATCCAGAACTTAGATAACCAGGAAGTCTTTAGACTGAACTTTATACCCTCTAGCCCATAGTATCATAAATTAGGACTTCCAATTGTCCTGCATGACTGTGTGGCTAACAACACTACACCAATAGACAGCTTCTACTTCATTGTGGAAAGATGTTAAAATAGTTCTTTAAAAAAGAAGATGTTTTACCGTTTAGCAACCTTCAACACCCTTAAATAAAAACAAGATGAAGTAGTAAAGGATTGTGAAATAAAATCATAGCACCCTCTGTACCACCACCCTGTCCTCATCTCATAATTTTATCAATCCATTTATCCATCCATTTTTCGAACCTGCTTATTAATTTCTGGTGGTGGAGGAGCCAGTGCCTATCCTAGTAGCATTAGGATCTTGGTGGAAACCAATCCTGGACATTGTGCCCATTCACACCACCATTCACAGTTAGGCCAACTTACAGTATAATCACCAAGTACATGAAGTATCCAGAGAAAGGCCCACAAGACACATGAAAAACATGCAAACACCATAGAGACAGTAATTAGGCCAGCATTTGCACCCAGGATTCTGGAGTTGCGGGGTAATATGGCTAAGTAGTGTACCACTAAGCCTGATATAATAAAAAGTAAGCCAGTATTGCGTGACATTAGAAGTGTAGAGATTTGGCAGAAAAAGAGTATAAACATTGCATGCACAACAATGGAGGAAAAGCAAACAGTTAACATGACTAAAAAAAATGAGTTATTTTGGCATCCAAGAATATTAATATATCTAAAAAATAGCAATATTTTTTATGTAAAGAAAAGGATTAAAAGAATATAAAATAATTTTTCTCTACCAGTACTCTTTACACTTCAGAAGGGTGCAGCTCTTTAAGCACTGTCAAGGCAGCAGGCAGGAGAGGAAGCCGCACTAATAAACACTTCCGATGTAATTGAATCCGCACTATAATGAAGGGTCATAAAAGGAGGACTCAGCGTTGTGATGAATGGTTTCTGTGCACTTTCTTTAACTGCATGATTAGCGTTTTGATTTAGAGGAGAGACAAGATAGCCCTCCAAGAAATACAGCTCCTATTGTCACCGACAACCCCAGCTAGCTGGAAAGTGACACTACAGGGGTGGCAGAAAACCGTCAGGGCGCTTCTTCAGAATAAACTCTTTTAAGCAGCTCGAGAGGAGTGCTGGTAGAGGAAATGCACATGTGGTCAGCTGTTGTCCAGAAAGCTGCTACACAGTAGCGCCGGGGTGGCGGCCACTGCAGATGGCTGCTTTGGGGTCTCCAGGGACAGCAGAGTAAGTGCTTTCAGCTGCTGATACTGCTGGTGTTCCTAGTTGGGAGTCAGTAGCACACATGCTTTCAAGATGAGGAGGCAACAATGGAAGGACATGCCAGAAGGACAACAGTAAATAGGAGAAGTGGACCATCATATGGGTCTGCATATCAAGAGCAACCTTGTCAAATGTAGCAAGCAATACAAGGTCTCCAGGGTAAAGCAGCGCCACTATTACAGTCTTCTCACTGCATTGTTTTTGAGTATTATGCTAACATTTTTAGTTATACTTTAATATTTACTGTATTTGTACTGGTTGATCCCCTGCTTATTCGTTCTTCTGTTTTAGATTTAGTTATTCGATATAAGTGAGCGCTTTTTGTAACTGACACACGACCAACACTAAGAATGGCTATGTTCACATTAGCAGGCTTAAGTGATTCCAATGTGATTTATTTTGCCTTAATATGACGCAAACCTAATGTTTTCAGGGCTGTGTGGACACAAAAATCTGATCTTCTCAATTCAGATTTGAGTCACTTTCATATGCGGTTCTAAGTTGGAAGAAACCTGATTTGTGGCCATGTGACATGAATGAGAACAATTACTGTATATCAGAACTCATGTGTTATTTTTTGCCTATATGCGTGGGCTGAGTGCTGTGGCAAAACAACAATGGAGGAAAGCAACAGCTGTGACAACAATCATAGTTCCACCATTGCTGGCTCCATTCTCGTACCAACATATCTTTTGGGGCAGTAGAGTCAGCAATAGCTTCAAAAATAGCAAAAGCTAGCCTTCTGGCTTTTTTCGTCCTCTAGACGACCGGGGAGCTTGTCCCATTGTCCCACCTGGAAGCCCCTGTGATGGAAGGACTGGGAGAGACGACATATTGTGGACAATACCGTCCCCGGAACACGAGGGGGGAACCCGCCTGGAGTATGTCGGGGTGCCCATGCAGCACTTCTGCTACATCCAGGAGTGCTGCCGGAAGCTAATCCTGGAGCCCCTTCGGGTGTGATATAAAAGACGCTGCCTCACTCCATTCGGGGAGCTGGAGTCAGGAGGTGGAAGACAGAGCTTGTGGAAGAGGAGTGGGGGCGGCAGAGAAGAGAGAAAAGAGAGAGAGAGAGAAAACAAATGGACTGAGTAAATTGCTTGGTGATTTGTTTACAGTTTTGTGTAAAGGCAGAAGAAGAATTAAAAGCATGTTGCTTACAATTGCCACTCTGTGTCTGTCTGTGGTCGGGTTAATTGCCGCAAGACCTAATCATGTACAGATGAAAAACTGGTTGCCATCCTCCAGAAGAAAATGTGACGCATACACTATCTACTAGCACATTCATTTTGCTAGTTTTAAAACCACAAGTGGTCTGACAAATGTGACATTTTTTATTGTTGGTGACGTAGATGATTCATGCACAAACGTATCAATGTGTGCATGCTTAAAGTTTCAGAGTACTGATCCATTCACATTACAGTCTGATACTTGTACTTAATGCGAACCATCAAGATAGGCAAATCCAATCTGAGCAAAAAAATCTGAATCAAACAAAGAGGCTTGTAATGTGAGTGTAGTCTTTGTTCCTGCTTAGCACCCAATGATGCTACAAAAGGATTTGGCTTCACACAACCCTAAAACAGGAATAGGCAGGTCTGCAAAACAGAAAGAGGGAATGGATAGATTAATATAACTATTGAAACAGGAGAACATGTTAGAACAATAGCACCATTCCACAAGTCAAGGGTTTGTTGCACCACATAGTGGTAAGTATGCTTGAGAAACCAGACAAGGGACTCAGAGAATGCAAAACACATGTGGCCTGGCTGCATATAAAGCCTTGTCATTGCCAAATCTCAGTTGCAGGCGAGACCAAACCACCCTTAAACCCATGGTTCTAAACCTCATCATACCACTTTCCAATAAATATTTGTCTTATGTAAATATCTCGAATTACCTTGACATTCAGTAATTCAGCAGTACAGATACAAAGCAATGTTTGAATTTTTTATTTTCAGTACTGATTCTAAGCAGCATTTTTGAGTTACTGGAGAGAAAATATCGGACAATACATTTAGAATGTGCAACTTGTATCAGTATGATATCTCAGGTAGTCCATGATGATAGCATTCTTTAGAAACTGTATGCTACAATCCACCCAAAATTATAACACCCCGCATTTGTTATTACACTCAGAGAATCCCCAGGTCTACCATATATTAAAATTCAAGCACTGCCTTGTATTTTGATATTTACAATAGTTGGGTTACTACTTGATGGATATACTGTACAAGGATTTCAAAGCTGTGGTTACTATTTGCATTTATAGACTTTTTACAGGTATTCTGTTTTAGAAGAGGAACAATATTGTTCACTTGAATAATGTAGGAACTTTTAATAAAAAGCCATTGAATGGAATTTCTGTTATTTCCATGGTATGGAACAGGTCAAAGTCAAAGCGAACTTTGTTGTCATTTCAACCATACACAAGTATACAGATAGAAGAAATTGCGAAGCTCAGGGTCTACAGTGTCACAATGTGAAGTACAAATAATAAATTAAAAATAGAATTAAAATTAAAATTTAAGATTAAAACACAAACAAAACAAGACATTGTGCAAAGACAAGACAAAGAAGTAGCAGCAATATTGACGTGTAGTAAGCAATATGAACATTAATGCAATGTATGGTATTTGCAATCTAGACACATAAATATACAGTATAGATTATATATATGTATATAGGTTACATAGTATCATAAAATCTCACTGTTACTGGTACTGAATACAAAACATCTGGTAACGTGACATCCCTAAATGGCAATCTTGCAATTGTTAAGCACAATCACGAGCGTCATATAATATTAGGCACTGGCTAATCTGTAGTATCGGCAGTCTTTTATGAGTCATTTACAGGCGAGAGACCAAGGACAGCTCTCCCTGTCATTCTGCCTTGTGAGCATACGCAACCCTCCAATCAATAGAAATGTAATGAGCCTCATCACAGAAATGTTATTGACTTGAAGAAGAAAAGGAGGCATATGAGAGAGAGAGAGAGAGAGAGAGAGAGCATGACAGAAAGCGAGAGAGAGAGTGAGCGAGAGAGAGAGAGAGAGAGAGAGAGAGAGTAAGCGAGCAAGTCTATAGCACACTGACCCGGCTCACAAAGTCAGTATGCCTGATGACAGATCATCCACTGCAAACACCCCTTCTCTGTATTTTACACCCTCTTCTAGACAAACAAAAGAATAATCCGAATTAGAAAACAATATTCACAAATCAGTTTAATTCAGTTTATGGTTTCATAAGGTTGGAGCCTATAAAAGGCAGAACTTGGTGCAAGGCAAGAAACAGTCCTGGCAAGTGTGATGCCCCGAGGTGCCACGGGCTCATTCTGTTTCCTGGGATATTTACAGTCATAACCAAGGATGGACTAGTGTGAATGAAGACACAAAAAACACGTAAAGGTGTTTTACAAAAAAAGGCAGTGCTGTGCTGGTCAAATACTTTCAATAAATAATCCATTAAATAGTGCTGTTAAGATAAAACCAATAAATAAATAAATCCATTAAACAGCTACAACCAGAAATAAAATCAAAGTCAGCATCAGCTCCTCCTTTTCATTCCTCAGAGATCAATCTCTCTCACTCATCTCCCCTGCTTTCATAAAAAGATCTGCTCAGCAGAGCAGAGATGGTGGCAATTGCAGTCCACCATACACTTCCAATACCTCCCACCTTCCGTTGGTGTCTACTGAGACAACACAAGCCTGGTTCTATCGTTCTGCCACCTTCATAGGTATCCACAATATGCCTGGAACACAATTTCCCTCAGCAAAGGTTGATCCTTCCCGTAAGCGTTGTCCTCTCCAACACGGGGCTTCAACGACTGCTTCACCGGCACTCTGTGCTCTGTCCTGACCACCCAATCCTTCACTCCCTTTCTCCTTGGTTTCACTACCTCGTCTTTTCCCTTTCAATCTACTCAGACCTTTTATGTAACTCTGCTAGGGCAAGTACAGCACTAACTAAATTATGGAACTGCTAATAAGGGACGGCTGCACAAATTCCTCACCCACACGTAAATAATTAATTAATTCATTCCCCTATTAGCGATTTGTAGCCACATGTCCCTCCAGCATATACCCACACTTGTATGCTGCATATACTACTTAAAATGCGTGCCACGGATGCCTGACAAATTATACCACAGAAAGGGAGCCAGTAAATCACAGAACCCAATCATGTACACAGTTACTTCATATAGGGCTAATTTAGAAACACCATTTAACTTAACCAGTATGTTTCTGGGATGTGGTAAGAAAACTACTGCATTTAGGGGAGTGTTTGGACCAAGGACCACTTACCGTCAACATCTAATCATTACTATAAATTCTGTGTTACAGTTGCCACATTCTTTTTTCTAAAGAGTTGGCACACAAACTCAGATGGTGAGTTAGAAGGCCAGAGCAGCACTGTTTACTGGAAAGCACTTCCTTCTTCCCTCATTATGTCTCTCTATTATAAAAAAAAAATCTTGGAAGGAGACAAGACGTGATTGTCTCAGAGAGACGCTTTCACATCCTGCGAGGCGAGTCTTCATGCCAAGAGATGCAACTACACCCGGGGCCAGAAGCCCTGCAAGATAAGAACTTATGCAAAGAGATTTGGAAAAGTTCTGCCCACATAACCATGCACACGGTTCAATCACTTCTCAGTTGTGTGAATGCTATTGTCAGACACATTTCTAGTAGAGAGAAAGAAACGATATTCACTCACGGACTGTTATACGTTGCGTTGTCACAATGTACTTCCAAACACGGAATCAAAATTCAATGCGATATTGATGAAAAGGTAAAAGCAAAAAGATATTGAATATGTCGACATAGGTTATATGACAGAAGTGCGCGAGATGAAGAGCAAGCCAGCAGCTGATCGAGCAAAGAGGAGGTAAAAAAAAAAAAACTGTATGTGTTTCCCATTGTATCATGGTCTCCTTGGGGTGTGTTCAGCCTCACAACGCAAGCGGCAGAAATGTGAAGTGGCTGGTATGTAACAAAGGCCTGGGAGGGGAGGGGGGAAGGTAGAGAGGGAGGGGTAGGGGGTTGGCGAGCGAAGAGAAGTCTTTGTAATAAAAGTCAACGAAAATTCAGCATGAACAGAATTCTGTCAAGCTTGTATTGCTCCTCAAGTCTCTTTCTATGTTTCAAGCTAATTCTTGTACTGCTACTCTGTGATGTACCATGCTGGCTCCTTTTTGTTAGTTTTACCCACAGGTCTCTGCCTCTCACTTAGTGTCTTCTTTCAGGTCTGGGTGTTACTGTATATACATTTCCCTATTTTATTCTCTCCCTTACCAGATTTCAACCCTGGCCATCAAGAAGGAAAGTCTTTAACACAAGACTACCATTAAAGCCTCATTGGATTTTCGATTCAAAGTACCAGATGATCCATAGTAAGGCCTTAAAGATGAAATGAATAAATCTATGAATATAAATAAATATCTATAAACAGAAATAAATGAAGCACCGTGCATAAGTATCCAAATGAAATTAAGGGGAGTGAACTTTCCAGGGTTTGGATCTTGTGGTGGACATCAAGGTTGATTTACAAAAGAGTCAGGTTGGAATGGAGGGAGACGGTGAGTTTGAAGAAATGTCATAGGAGAGAAAGAGAGAAAGCAATCGCTGTTATCAGAAAGGATCAGAGTGGGAAGAAGAAAAGATGTTATCATCTGCAAGAAAGTGACACAGGGAGTTTTGTGGTTGGTGTCCTGAGATGTTTCATGTGGCCTACTCAACAAGAAAGATCTTCTGGCTCATGGACAACACTTGTTGAGAAAAAAACAAACAGATACTTAGAAGACCAGGAAAAATAGACAGTGATCAGCTGAAGGATTCAAACTCAGTACACTTGTGGTGGCAGCCCTGCCCTCTGTCCTATAGTGCTGCCCTGAGGTCAAATAAAAAATAATCTATATTATGCCTTTTTAGTGTCTGCTGTGGAAAATAAAACATGAGCATAAATTAGAAATGCTATAATTCTTGAAAGGTACGAGCAAGGATAGCTGCACTATTCTGTTTTTCCATAATGTATAAAGTGGACAGCAAGGCTGGGATTATGAGATGAAGCTAAAAACCAAAAATTGCATGCCTTGGAGATGGCAACAGAGCCTCAAGTTTAATGCTCTCAGTAAACATCACATCTGAACACACTATAAGTACTAAAAGTAGCATGTGTGTGCTTTTTAAATATGTCAAGGACAAAAGGTGATTCCTGGAATCACACAAGGCATTGCCTCTGTTTTTGTAACATCACGTGCCTTTATGCCAAACATTTCCTCTTTAGCCTTATGCTACTGTAGTTGCAAATATTTGACTAACAAACAATAAAAAAATACCTTCTAAATGGCATCCAAAGCCAAGTTTACTTTAATTATTTTCTCCTCCACTACAGCCGGCTGAATAAAGCTGTAAAGTTTGCATGCGGCACTCTGCATAATCCATCCTGAGATGTACATGAATACAATATAATTCAGCTTTAGTAATACACAGGTTAGGTCTGCCACCTCACAGCAGTATGAACCCAGGTTCGAATCACTGAATGGTCAATAAAAAAAATTAGCATTAACGCATTAATTAATTAATGCCGACAATTATTTTATCGTGCATCAAAGCAGTTTTTGTTATCACTATTATTTTGAAAGCCTCAGTCTCGCTAGCGATTGACAATGATCAGTGATCTTCTTGTTACAGCGCTTTTCGATATGCTTTTGCTTGAAGGAAAGTTAGCTTTGTTGATTTGACCTCGATTCCCTATGCGTGCATGAGTAGTGAAGAGCAAACAGCTTCTATAATGGCATGTGGAGAGACACCATAGTGAACGCTCAAAGCAATATAATCTGTGGATGACTTTTTTCATATTACAGTATCGCTGAATCGGACTCGGATTGGCCGTACTCCGATTTTGATGCAACTGATCTGGAGATGTAGATTGAAAATGAAAATGAGGTACCAGCATCAGCTGATCGGTCCACAGCTGATCGTGGTGCTGAACACGTTCGTGTAGCTGATGCACCTATGGAAATGTTCGCCTGGGAGAACAGACACTTACTATGACAGGACGTGCAAACCATATTGCATCTCACTGTAATTTTCTTGGAAAAAATATTAGCCCTCAAAGAGTTACAACTGAACACAGACTGCTTATGCTGCTCCCTGATAAAGAAAATGTTTTTGCAGGTATCTGTTCAGATAAAAAAGAAAACAGTGCTCAGAAGGTTCCTGTTATAATGTTATGATCGTGGTTCTGGACTCTGAGGGCAACTTGTTTTTCTATAACAAACTAGATAAAACGTTAATGCCCTGGCAGTGGCAAATAGCTTTGGTTTTATATTTGATATGATTACATTAATGTTTAAGTTGAGATTTACAAGAAATATTTTAACTGCCACTATGTAAAGGGAATACTGCAGTTAAAAAACACCTTATGTGTTTAAAGTGTTTGCAAACCAAATATATGCAATAAACTACTTTTGAGTTCAGTATTGAATTTTGCACATAACAATGTGATTGTTGTGATTGTCTGCGACAATCGTGATTAAAAATTTTAATCGCTGATCAGCACTTATATATATATAGACACTCATAATGTCCTATGTTCTTTCTACCACACTCAGGTCTGCCAATGACAGGCCTCCGGTGGCACAAGCTTACTTGGCATCAAATCTCAAATCAGACTGTTATGTTTCGCTCCTAGCTGCTACAACAAACTCCTCATCTCCATCTAAACTGCTTGCTCCCTCAGTGTGTTTAAGAAGCATTTGAACATATCCTTCTAATTAATAATGGCTGAGGTCATAAGTAGCCAAAATAATAGTAACTAGTCTTGTATTATTCTTTTCATTTGCGGCTCTCTCTTTTGTAGCCTTGTTCTTTAATGTTTGTCTCAAAACAGTCCCAAGAGTAACCATTACTCAATTATGTTGACCTCCATTGTAAGTTGGTTTGGATCTGCTAAGTGAATAAATGCACTGTAAATATACATTCTCCCTATGTTTGTATGGGTCTTCTATAAGTATCTTAAGAAATGTCCTGCCTTGTACCTGATGCTGCCAGTAAAGACTGAGGTTCCCTGCCAAATGGACTATGCAGGCTGAGAAGATGTACACAAAGGCGTAACATTCTGGTGCATTCACCAACTAAGTTAACTGGTAATGAAAGTTAGAGCATTTACTTCATCCAAGAGTCATTTATTACATTTTTGCTAATTAAATAGTTTTGCAACAATGAGTCAAATTCAAAAATAACAGCAATAATAGAATGCAATTCCATGTGTTAGTAGACTTCACTAAATACATATTTTAAAAGCACTTTACAATGGAGTTAAATACAGAGCACAAAGAGGCCTGTGGTGGCTCAATGGCTTTTATACACAGCAGAGTCCAATTCAAGTGATGTGAAAATGGCATTGATTGATATGTGTTAGTGGTGGAGGGTCTGTGACTAACTGTTGTTCAATTTTCTTAAACATAACATTTTTGAAAGTATACCCAATAGAGTAGTTTCTAATAATTAGCAATTGAAAAATATTACTACAAACACACTGATGGTAACATAAAATCATTATCCTGAGCCGCACGGGGGCGCCGCAGGGAACTGTCCTATCACCCTTCCTCTTCACCCTCTATACGTCTGACTTCAGGTACAGGTCTCAGTCATGTCATCTGCAGAAATTCTCTGATGACTCTGCCATTGTGGCCTGTATCAGGGAAGGACAGGAGGATGAATACAGGAGGGTGGAGGACAGCTTTGTGGAGTGGTGTGAGCTAAATTTTTTACAGATAAACATCACAAAGACAAAGGAACTGGTTGTGGACTTTAGAAAACAGGCTCCTTTTCCCACCCTTGTCACCATCAGAGGAACTGATGTTGAGGTGGTTGAGGACTACAGGTACCTGGGGGTACACATTGACTGTAAACTGGACTGGTCTAAGAACACCAACACGGTTTTCAAGAAAGGGCAGAGCCGACTTTACCTATTGAGGAGGCTCAGGTCTTTCGATGTCTGTAGGAAGATGCTGACTATGTTCTATCACTCTGTGGTAGAGAGTGTGGTGTTTTTTGCAGCTGTGTGTTGGGGCAGTGGGCTGAAGACAGCCGAGGTCAACAGGCTGAACAAACTGATTAAAAAGGCTGGTTCTGTTCTGGGTGTCAGACTGGAGAACCTGGCGGAGGTGTCTGAGAGGAGAATGCTGAAAAAGATTCTCGGTATCATGGACAACCCCTCTCACCCCATGCATGCCTCCTTGATGGGTCATCGGAGCACGCATAGCAAAAGACTCATTGCCTCCAAGTGTAGAACCGAACGCCACAGGAAATCTTTTCTACCTGTGGCAATAAGACTGTATAATTCTTCCTCATTCTGTAGGTGATCCTTCCCATCATCACATGCACCACTTGCACTAATAATCTGTAATTTATTATATCTGTTATAGTTTTTTGTTATAGTTGTTTGTTGCTTTGCATAAAAGGAGTTATATAGTTATAATACAAACTATTAGTTATAGTTATAGTTATTTGACATTTTGTTGAGAGTTATGTTGTTATTCTGTTTATTTAGTTATTATGTTTGCACTATTACTACTGATCTTCTTAACTCTTTATTACCTTATCTTTATTCCTCTTGTTGCACTGAGCATGTATATGACAAAAGAACTTCCCTCGGGATAAATAAAGTTCTTATCTATCTATCTATCTATCTATCAATATTACCTAGGAAAATAGAAAAGGAGTTGCCCATCTAGCTAGTAATATTAATTAAAACATGGTGATTCATTAAAACTAGAACTTGGAATGGAGCAGATTAATTACATAACAGGAAAACAAATGGGACATGATGGGCAAGAAGATCAGGGGATTGATGTGATTGTTCATGTTTATCTGGAACTGAAGGATCAGGGGTCTGGTGCCAGAGATCATAAGTCACTGCAGTCTCTCACCTCCCGACGCCACTGCCCTTTTCTTTTTTGTCTATGTTTATAGACGTTATACACCTTTCCCATTTTATTAATTAGTTCACACACCATTTCACTACAGATTGAGAACATTGGTTGTTTACAATAATAATTTGCAATTATTGTTCAATCAGTTCAGTCTATTATATACTTACATAACTGATTTACAGTTCTGTGTATTTTCAGAGATGTGACTTTATTTTTTTTTTTCCTCTATTAGTTAACTACCTTAAGCAGCAGGAAAAGAGCGTGATGTGTGTGCTGTTGGCATACACGCTCTGCCAGGCATAGGACTCACTTGCACTCGGCATCCAAGTAGCTGTCTGATGAGTAAAAGAGGACACATAGAAAATATACAAGTTCAAGCAACTGCTCTCAAGGTAAAATTGAAACAAATGTTTAGTTGAAGTCGCACAGAATGTTTTTTGTTTGAAGATGGACAAGTTTTCAAACTCATTAATCCTTTCCTATGGGAAATTATGAAATCATAAAACTTCATACAATTTAATCTGTTCGAGATACCTGAACAAAAACTGTATAGACAAGTTTCTTTGGAGAATAAGTGTGCCACATCTCAATAGAATTAGTCTACGTAACACTGAGTTGTTTCATGCGGACAGACAGACGTGGGCTTTTGCAATAGGAGCGTCACACATTACATGTGAACACACCTAAAAATGGATAAATAGGCAAGTTTTCTTACCTTTCTATTCCTTTCTACTCCAGTCATTTCAAATTCCATTAGTGCATTTGAATTAAAGCTCCTGAAGCAATGGGCGGATTGATGTCCGAGTACATAAAAACTAAATAATTTAGTTAGGTGTAAACATGAAATGCAGTGAGAAAGTAAAGCAATATTAACAGTGCTGTTTTACGACCATCATCCCTTCAGGCAATTTTTGATTAAATGTGCAGCTGTTGATTTGATTGATAATAAACAGCTATTACATTTCAAATGGGGAACGTCTGTTTAATTTGGTGGAACCTCATCACTTTACTTGCCTCAAATCTAGTGGAATTGCCTTTGCCGCAACCAATCCAAATGTGATGGGCTATTAATAAAAGTGAACTTTTTACAGAGGGAAATCTTAAACACAAACTTCTACACCACAATGAAATGACAAGAATTGTCCTGGCAACAGTTGTCCAAAGTCCAACCACCTGTCTTTTACCCTCCACTGCTTGAACATCACAGACCCCAGTCCCACCAATGGTTTTTTGCATAAAATAATAATGAGAAAGTTTCAAATCTGAACCATAACAAAATTCAGAATAGGAGGGAATTGACTGGTAGCAATATTAATTTCATTTCAAAAAAGTGTGTTGTCACACACGTGTGCATGGGAGACAGCTAGAGGTACCAATCAAAGGTAATTCCACGCCAAGGCCAGGGGGCAGAAGGGTACACTAATTTTTCCTCTGATATTCCTGCAGATCAAATACGGGAAATTCTGCCCGAGTCTGGCCCTGAAGATGTCACTTCCAGTTCCGGCCCCAAGAGCTCTCCTTTGGTTCTGGCCCCCAGATGACGTCATTTCCGCCGACCTACTATAAAAGCAAGACAACCTCCACAAGTATTCAGTTCTGTTTTAGACTCAAACCTGTTCATAACTTTGCTTGTATTTGCGCTTTTGCAGCCAGGGATTAAGTATACAGGTGGCTGCCCCAAACCTTTTTCTGTGTATCAAGGGTGATTATTTTCACAGTGTGTAGCAAAGTCAGGTAGTTTGTCAAAGTATGATGCATGTGAACTGCAAGAACACGACCTTCACTATTTACATAAAAGTTAACCTTCTTTGCCTAAGTGTTCTGACAGGCTACTTGCAGTTTTCTGGTGTCTCAATTCATTTATTCATTTTTTAACCTTTCTTAATGCTTTTCAGAGTTGCAGGGTCGAAAGACTTTAAAGACAGTACCCATGCCTGGATGGGGCACCAGTCCATCAGCAGTCAGTCTGATAGACACTTTATCACATCAGTGGTATTAGGATCCTATATATCATTTGGATATATACATGTAGGGAGGGCAACTAAATGCCAAAATAAGTTTGTTTATACCAATGTTTCATTTGGTGAGAAGGCAACCTTTCTGAGGTGGGTACTGCCTACCTACCAACAACTACACTCCTTATTTGCTTCCCCTAACAGGAGAACTAAGAATCAGCAGTTATCCTAACCAGAAAGTCTTTGGGTTTGGAACACAAAGGACAATTCAAGGGGGCACAAGAAGAATGTATAAACTCTACAGAAATATTTATTCCTTTGGTACTTATTTTATTCCTTTTTTTCTCTATATATTTATTTATTTTAGTTTTAAATTGATTGATTGTATTTTTTTTATTTTATTTTTGCATTAGAAAATTGCACCTAAATTTCATTGTACAATGTCTCATTGCTACAATGACAATAAAGATTTTGATTTGAAATAGTGACTAGGTTCTAATCAAACTAACAAATAGTTAGCTAATGCCACTCTCTCACAGCTCCATATTCTGGGTTGCTCCTTTTTCTATGAATTATAACAGCATTAAATCATAGTATATACAGCACAGTTATTCTGTAACACATCATGAAGCCCCTTGGTATCTCTTTAAACTGCAAATTTTTCTTGTAAAATTGCACCTTCATGGTAGCATCGAGACGTGACAAACCCCAGCCTCCTTAATTACACGCTTTAGGTGAAGTACGTCAAAGTGCCATTCCAAGTCTGTAGAACTGGAAGTTTGAGAAAGCTGGAATTTTAAGCTCTCCCTTAATGCATCTTACCGATTTTTTTTTTTTTGGTTTTTCCTTTCTTGGCACAGGTTTAGAGTTAATTTAACAATAATGGAAATGATCTACTTATATTTTCTCCAGCAGGCCTAATATTTCATTATAGAAGCCTGCAAAGTATGCTGGGAATAAGTCACTTGCATAACAATTAATGATTACACTGTGATATTAAGATCAACAAATACATACAAATGCGAAAAGCACCTACTGTAATAGCCATGTTTGCCTGTCTGTCTGTCATTTCAATCCCAATGCACTGATTCTGTTAAACCTGGCATACTTATTCTTCAAGAAAACTTTATGCAACACTTGAATGCAGTATGCCATGCACATTCTTTGAAATTTTAATCTCCTAATTAAGAAGCAGTGGTGAATATACAAACTCTTCTACCTTAGAAGAGAGAAACATTCTATGTGACTTTACCAGTTAGTTTACTGTTTCAATTTTACCTTGAGCGTGGTTACTTCAACTCATATATATTTTTTTAAAATGTGTTTTCTTTTACTCATTTGACAGCTGCTCCTGATGGTATAACAACAAAACACAGACATGCCTGCTGAAGCAACTACACCTCACTGCAGGAAACGGGATGGGGCGGGGTCAGATGTAGGCGTGGTTGGAAGACTGAGTGTTACCATATAAGGAAGATACACGTAGGATATTAGATGTGTATGTAACTATTCAATTCCTTAATAATCATATTCTTTATTTATTCAACATTAGTAATGATTATTTATTCATCACTATACACAGTAATTATCCCCCCCCCCACTATACTAGAATGCTGCAGAAAGTCTCATTATATGCTGACAGCCTGCCTTCTGCTCGTCTCTATAGCTATGCAGTGTCTTGCATGATGTACAGTTACAGCAGCTCACTTCTCCTGATCCATGAAATTGAAGCAGGCAAGTGACATGATGTTCATAGCCATATAAGCAAAAAATAAAAGCAACTGCACTTATGTAGAAATATATGAAACAGGGCTTGATGTCACTTTTTGCTACAGTGTCTTAACCTGTACTCAGTATTTCTGTTTACACTACAAACAACCTCACCGCTGCATCATCTGAAGATTATAACACTATAATTTATCGGCCAAGCACCACAATGATCTTCTATCTATAGTGTTTGGATGCAGCCAACAATTTTTGCTTGAGATTTCAGCTCAGATTTTAAAATTTCAATCAGACACTTTTTGGAAAAAATTTATGCTTAATAAATTTGTACTACAATTAGTCACAGACCCATGTTTGCCCAGTTCATCTATTAGTATTTTACCCCGATTGGGATAAAGATTGCCAACCCTCCCAGCTGTGTTTCAGTGCCATCCATGCTGTCCTTCCGGCTGGGTAATGATTCACCTTTTAGTCCATTTGCTTTGGCATCTACTATATATATATATATATATATATATATATATATATATATATATATATATATATATATATATATATATATATATATATATATATATATATATACTGTATACTGTATACTGTATACATATATATACATATATATACATATACATACACACACATATACACACACACAGGCATATATATATATATATATATATATATATACATTAAATAAATTCACTACAGATGTTCTGTCACTCTGAAAACAGAAGCATTTATTGAACCTTTATCAGAGTTATGGACTAAAAGCCCCATTGTTCCTGAATCTGCTCCTAGATGGACCCTTTTAGTCTATGTATCTACCAGCCTCACTGCGTTCAATAAGCTAGCCTGTTCTATCCATACTCCGCTATCTGCAGCTAATTCTTCAGCTGTAAGCCCCTTCTTCTTTTCTGCATTAGACCTCTGCAATCACTGACCATCATTCAATTTATTTGCATGTGGTTAGCCACATTTTTATCCCCAAAAGGCCCCTGTGGTATTCAGTCTATATCTGGACCACTCAGCCTATCTACAGCTGTGTGTAATGCAACAATAAGACATCACTGATACAATGAACAAGACAAGGCTGGTGTGAGGTGATGCATCTCTGGTTCACATTGGGAAAACTGGACCACATTAAAAACAGCAATCACAGGCTCAGGAATGGTGTGTGGAGATTGTTGCAGTAATGCTTTAGATGGCACAAAGCGGTGTTGAGGGTCCTACCAGAGGCAGAGATGAGGGGGTGTTAAGAGTGCTGTGGCTGCAACAGCAGCAGCTAAAAGGAGAAGTAAGGAGGGTGTTGAGTTGGGACAGCACTTCTGTGGACAGTGAGGCAGGCCTTGAGGATGTTACTTCATTTTCATCAGAGGTCAACAGGGCTGCAAAGGGGGCTTCAGTACCCCAAGTTAGAAGGGGGGATGGGGGGGGAACTTCAGGACTCGAGAAGCACAAAAGCGTTGTTTCAGAGTATAGCAATAACCCAAAAGACACTAAAGTGAGCTGCTAAGTTAACTACATTCCTTAGTAGCACAGTTCTGTCAGAGGCTGGATGGTGCAACCAAGGATCAAGCTACAGTATATGTCTTAAAACTTTCTATCCAGGGAGAACAATCATATTTCCCACAAGATGGTCTATTTGCGTATGATTTTCCCAGCAAAAAATCTGAATGATGGATGACTGCCTGGTGTTGTCCACTCCGCCTTATCTCAAGAACTGGAGAAAGACACAGTAATGCATCCATTGTTGGAAAAAGTGGTGTGCTGAAGGTGTGCCCCTGTATTGCACATGTACCTTCCTCAGAATGGCTAATGTTACAGTTTGTCACATGCATGTGAGTAGAGGGCATCTTCAGGGTTTCTGTACTGCCTGTAATTCTATCCCAGGTCGTGAGTTGGTGCTGTCTTTTATAACTTTCCCCCCTTTGACCCAAGAACCAGAGGACAGACAGCTGGAGAAAACCTGACATCACTTCTGCTTTTGTTTAAAGCTCCACCCCTTCCGATCCCAGGATATAGAAGAACCAACTCCATCAGAAGTCTTCAATCGGTAAAAAGTCTATGTGTGAATAAAATGGTCCTGGAAGACCTGTGAGCTGGTCAAAACCCTTATTTTGTCTTTTTTGACATTAATAACCTGCTAATTAAACAGAATTCACCCTGTGATGTCCCAATATCTTATCTTGTCATTTACTTACAAGTTCTAAAATCAACACTACCATGTTCTAGCTAAAATTTGGTAAGCGGTAAGACTCGCACATACTTCAGAGCATATAAAGTATACACACCTAGATGAATGCTCATGGCCTTTCATGCTACTTCTTGGGAGTCTTTTCCCAAATGCGCATTTCTTTTTTATATTTTAATGGGAGAACAAAACACAATTCAGTCAAAGATAAAATTGGACAATCAATATGTGTATTTCTATTTGGGATGGATGTGATGTGTGTGTTGGTTACAGCACATGCACAGTTATAGAGAAAAATTTGGCAACATAAAAATTTGGTTCACAGACAGCTGTCTGGATGAACGGCATCACCTGAACTGATGTGAAAAGGACGCCATCCTGCCTGTCCTCACAAGTGTGGGCTCAGATACAAAGAAAGTAAGAAATGCCCCGTACCCTTAAACCATGTGACTAGTGCCTTTACTGCAGCAACGTGATAGATCCACAACAGAGTCCCCCCAGGTCACAATTGATGATGGCCTTCTCACATGCTTTGAAAGATCATTCCTAGTATCTCAAAGACAGCTACACAAAAGGTTACACTAAGAGTAGGTTAATGGTTTGGCCAGTTTCTTAATTAAACATAAGTTCTTATTGTAAAAATCAGTTTATGGTGATGCATGTTCCAGATGGTGCTATGCAACATAGAGACAAGAGTGGATTATTGATTAACTGATTTGATTTATGAGTGGTTAGCATTAGTGCCTCAATGCACTAGGGATGTAGGTCGGAGTACCAGGCTGGCCACTGTCTCAAAATGTCAATGTGGGTTTTCCATTCCAAGGTTGGTTCCTGGCTTGTGTCTTATAGTTTTAGGACATACTTTGACCCCGTGTTTGAATAAGAGGTTACAGAAAATGGACATTTGGTTAAAAAAATGTACTGCCTGTGTAAAATTCTATCTGACAAATAAAGATTACGCTCATCTGTTTTACAAAAAGGTCCTCTAATGATGGGAAATACAGAGGCACCACAGTTAGTCCTGTTGCTTCCCACAAACACTGTAGCAAATTTATCTCCTATGAATGGTTGTTTGTGCGAAGTTGGTACATTCTCCCAATGTCTGTGTGGATTTTACTTTCATATTCCCCAAAGATCAGGACCATCTTAACGTATGGGCACTGTCCAGGAGACCCACGATGTTTCTGGTGCCTATTGATGTTTCTGTTTTGCTATGAAAATAGAAGCCTCAGATGCTGTTGTGAACTTGTGACACTAAATTGGCCTTGGATGACAGTGTTTGTGTAGGATGGCTGATTCACATCTTACACCTGGTGCTGCCAGGATAAACTTTAATTCTTCCTTAACTTTGAATTGGATCGAATGGTTTTGAGGATTTGACTGTATGATGATGCATTAACACAATATAAACAGGACATGTACGAGGAAAGTGTGACCGTGGTGAGGTCTGCAGTAGGAGTGACAGATGCATTCAAGTTGGAGGTGGGATTACATCAGGGATTGGCTCTGAGCCCTTTCTTATTTGCAATGGTGATGGACTGCTTGACAGACGAAATTATGTTGCTGTTGATGTTATGCTATGATGTTTGCTGATGACATTGTGACCCATAGAGATAGTAGGGAGCAGGTTGAGGAGACCCTGGAGATATGCTCTAGAGAGGAGGGGAATAAAGGTCAGTAGGAACAAGACAGAATACATGTGTGTAAATGAGAGGGAGGCCAGTGGAATGGTGAGGATGAAAGGAGTAGAACTGGTGAAGGTGGATGAGTTTAAATACTTGAGATCAACAGTACAGAGTAATGGGGCTTGTGGAAGAGGGGTGGAATGGGTGGAGAAGAGTGTCAGGAGTGATTTGTGACAGACGTGCGTCAGCAAGAGTGAAAGGGAAGGTCTACAGGATGGTAGTGAGACCAGCTATGTTATATGGGTTGGAGACAGTGGCACTAACCAGAAAGCAGGAGACAGAGCTAGCAGAGTTAAAGATGCTAAGATTTGCATTGGGTGTAACAAGGATGAACAGGATTAGAAATGAGGACATTAGAGGGTCAGCTCAAGTTGGACGGTTGGGACACAAAGTCAGAGAGGCGAGATTGCATTGGTTTGGACATGTGCAGAGGAGAGATGCTGGGTATATTGGAAGAAGGATGCTAAGGATAGAACTGCCAGGGAAGAGGAAAAAAGGAAGGCCTAAGCGAAGGTTTATGGATGTTGTTTGAGAGGACATGCAGGTGATGGATGTAACAGAACAAGATGCAGAGGACAGAAAGATATGGAAGAAGATGATCCGCTGTGGCAACCCCTTACACGAGCAGCCGAAAGAAGAAGAAGAAGAAGAAGAAACAGGTAAGACTTTACATGCTTCCACTTGAAGCGTAGCACAGTCATAAAGATGAATGGGAAGCAGAAAACACAAAGCTTCTGCTGATCGTTCAAATGCTTCCATTTAGGAAAAACAGCAGTATAATCCATGTTCTTCACAAACCCCAACAAGCAGAGAGAATCAGATTAAGCCCACTTTATTTTCATTATCTTTACAATCTCCGTAGATTCCTAGAGCTCCGCGTGATATTTTATGTTTTGACTAATTTGTGGTCTGTATGTGGAAGATGCTCAATTAGGCCTTGGTGACATTGTGGTTACTGATCTGCTTCAGCCAGTATCGTCATGCAGGGGACAAAACTGTAGCTGAGGCCTTGTTGCTATGGATGCCTATTTTAAAACATACATTTGAGTTGTTTAGATTCATTTGGTTTTCCACATTGCTTGCCTTTTACGCAAAATGGAATATCAAATGCTTTGGACCACAGACAATGTGCAAGCAATTACTGACAGGGTTCAACATGTTTTGGAAACTGTGGTCCGTAAATGGAAATTAAATATTGGTGAATAATATGCAAGGTGGAAGAAACTAACTTAATGCACTGTATTAAAGAGTGGTAGAAAAAAAAAATAAAAAGCTCACAAAAGAGTGTTACAAAAAAGGAATGATTAATGCACTCTCTCTGCTCCAGACCCTCAGAGAAATATCTACTCACTAAGCAAAAACAGCTGTACACCTGCTTATCATTGCAATTATCTAATCAGCCAATCATAGGGCAGCAGAACAATGCATAAAATACAGGTCAGATGCTTCAGTTAATGTTTTCATCAAACACCAGAATATGGTTCTTTCAACTATGGCATGATTGTTGTAGTTTTAGTATTTCAGCATCTCATGATCTCCTGGGAATTTCATGCCAACAATTTGTAGAGTTGACTCAGAATGGCAAACAAAACATGTAGTGAGCAGCAATTCTGAGGATGAAAACTCCTTGTTGATGCCAAAGGTCAAAGTAGAATGGCCAGACAGACCCACAGTGACGGAAAGGCTAAGGTACCTCTGGTAACCACTCTGAACAACTGTGGTGAGCACAAGAGTATATGAGAATGTACAACATGCCGAACCTCAAGGAGAATGGGTTACAACAGCAGAAGACTGTCAGGCAAGAACATAAAGCTGAGGCTGCAGTGTGCACAAGCTCACCAAAATTGGACAGCTGAAGACTGGAAAAACATAGTCTGGTCTGATGAATCTCAATTTTTACTGGGGCACACCAATGGTATGGTCAGAATTTGGTGCCAACAGCATGCATCCATACACGCAACTTGCCTTGTATCAACAGTCCAGGTTGGTGGCTATGGTGTAATGGTGTGGGGAATGGTTTTTGGCACACTGGGTGCCTGAATGCCACCACCTGTTCGAGTTGTTGACCATGTGTAACCCTTCATGGCCACAATTTACCCATCACCTTCTAATGGCTACTTCCAGCATAATAAGGCACTATGTAAAAACCAAAAGTCACCTCAAACTGATTTGATGAACATGACAATGAATTTAAAGTTGTTCAGTGGCCTTACAAGTCACAGGATCTGAATGCATTAGACTATCTTTTGGATGTGATAGTAATAGAAGTTGATAGCATGAATGTGCAGCTGACAAATCTGTAGAAACTGTGTGATGTAATCATATCAACATGTGCCAGAATCTCAAAGGTATATCTGCAACATCCCTTGGAATCCATGCCATGAAGAACTGAGTCTGTTCTGAGAACAAATGGAGGCCCCTAACAGTATTAGTATAGTCGACTGTTCCTATGTGCTCAGTGTGAGTGTAATTCATCCACCCTGTCCTTGGTCTCCTCACAATATGCCATTGTCCCTGTAGGGGGCACACAAGGAAACACCTTAAAAGTTCAAGTTCACGTTTACTGTGCCATGTGCAGAGTACAGGGAAATTCTTACTTGCATATCTGATCAACATGCAACACATCGCCACTTTCCAGTGCCATGATCATCAAGTTTTAGAGGTCAAATGTGGACCTTACACAGGAACCTCTAGATTCTTCCTTTCTCAGATCTGAAAAAGTAAAATAAAAAACCTCAAAGATACTGACTTACTGGTGTAATAAATTATACTAAGAACAAATAAATGATGATACTACAGTTGTAAAGTAACTCTCACTATAAAAACCTGCTAAGTTTCCAGTCATTAGGGAGTTAACAATTAACTGCTCTTTGATTAATTAATGTTAAGAATTTAATTCAACTAACTGTATAGATTACACAATTAACTTAAATTTGCACTGATAAATTTAATTGCCCACAAACAATTGCAAATACAGATTTTCTTTGAGACAAATGGTTTGTTTAAATAGAACAATGAAGGCAAATTTTTAAGCTACCCAACTAATTGGTCTACATCCAGAAGGAGAATAACATGCTTCATTTTTGTTGATAGTATCTAAATGTGGCTTGGATGGATGAGCATTTTGAGCAAAAGGGTAACAAAGTTTACTGCAAACTATGTAATGCTGTGCTGAAATACAAATTACCAAATCGAAAACAAACCTTTACGACTGTGACCTATCAGCAGTACCAACGAGGAAGAACTGATACCTGGCAGAAACCTCACAGAGAACGTGTGCAAATACAGAACAAGACTTGTTGACAATCAACATGGTGGACTGCAAAGGGTGTCCTTAGCCTATGCGGTATCTTGTCCAATGGCACCACATTTCTTTTGAAGGCACTAACAACAGCTGAAAAGAAAATATTTTGTGAAGAAGACACAAGAGATGACATGCAGTTTGTTACATTCACGTCTGATATTTGGCCTGCACTAACAAATGAGATTTACCACAATAGCATGAAACTATGCAGACACCTGAAACTACAGAATAAAAACTACAAACTATACATGAAAAATGTTCAATCCAATGAACAGTCTTGTCTCCTTTTCTCTTCACTACACTATAAATATAACACCAGGTCTTGTCACTCACAGAGGTTCTCAGATGATTCCGCACTACTGCTGTGTATTGATAAAGGGAATCAGGAGTCAGGAGTAGGACCTTGTTTCTTGATGCAAAGATAATTGTCTGTAACTTAACATGAGCAAATCCAAGGAACTTGACTCCCACCACATCAAACAGCCTGAATATCCAGTCACTATTCAGGGAGGAGATGTGAAGGTGCTGCACTGGTATAATCACTTGGGGTGCTACAACAAGGGCATGTTGGAATGGTCTCATAACACAGAGGAACTACACAAGAAAGGGCAGAACAGGCTCTTTTTTCTTAGGAGATTGCATTCCATTGATATAAGTAGTGCTATCCTTTGTGTGTTCTACAACTCTGTGATGGCCAGGGTGGTTTTGTATGCTGTGGTGTGCTGGGCTGGTAACAGCACTTTAAGAGATGTCCACTGAATCAACAAGGTAACTAAAATGGCAGGCTTTGTTACAGAATGCACCCTGGACACCCTGGAGGTCATAGAAAAGGTAAGAATCAAAACAAAACTGAGTGCCATTATGAATAATGCTGCACATCCTCTCTATAGTACAACATAAACTCCACTAACACTGAGAACTTTCAGTGAACAAATTATTCAGCAGAAGTGTGTCAAGAAATGCTACTGGGGCTCCTTCACGACAATAGCTATATACTATTATAATGCCTCATGGTGATTGTGACTGTTCTTTTTTATCTTTAGCCAGGTCAGTTTCCTTTCTTTTAAGTAATTCTTGCATTTGTTTGTTCCCCCTTTGGACAAATAAAGTGAGTTATATCTATCTATGTTGCAGTATATAGTGCCTTTCATATCTATCTATGTGTATCATATACTGCCTTTCATATCTACCTATCTATCTATCTATGTTGCATCATATAGTGCCTTTCATATCTATCTATGTGTATGATATACTGCTTTTTATATCTATCTATCTAACGTATAGTGTCTTTTCTATCTATCTATCTATTTATTTAGGCATACAACAAAATAAAAGACAATGATAGGAGTATATTTTTCAGGTAAGAAGACAGAAGTTTTGACGTTATTAAGTTATACTCACTAATCATGGCACCGGAGAGTGGCACCATGTTGCATGTTGATTGACGCATGTAAGCAAGAATCTTACTGCATTCTGAAATTTATAAATAAAATGTTTTGTGGAAAATGTATTGCTTTATTCAGTAGGCTGTCTCTTTCTAAGTTATTTAAATTTTTGATGTAATTAAGTAAAAATGAAAGCCTCCTTTACTGTTTTAGATTAAATGTACAAAACCTGGAACTCCTACTTCATCCTGACTTTGCTTTTTGCTTGGAAGTCAGGAACTTGATTTTACTTTGTTCTCCAAATGCTCTGGCTCCTCACAAGAAGCGTAAGTAAGGTCATAAATAAGAAGTTCACTACTTTTGCTAGTAGGAGAAGCAGACATTTAATTAGGTACGGGTCTGTCTCCCATTTAGCGTGAGAAGAACTCGGTTTCCTGACACATGGACTCACTAAGGTGGGAAAGTGCAATACATGTGCTTACCAACATTATCTACAATGTGTCCCATTATTTTTGGAGATGGTCTGGTGCAGGATCTCTAATTCAAACATCTTGGAATGGAGAACTGGTGGCTGGGCATATCACGTTATTAACATGAATTCACAAACAAGTTTTTAGGACTTCCTAGCCCTCCTGCGGTGAAGTATTATCCTACTACACGAAGGAATGGGCAACAATTTTCAGATATTCGGTGGCATTGAGACATCAATGTAGTGAATCCTAGGAGCCAAGGTCTTGAGTGAAACAAAAGTGGAACCTACTCTATTATAGTGGCAGCATGAGACACCCAAGTAGGGGGGTTGCTGTTCCTGATACATTTGTGCTTGTGTGTGTCTGGCACATCTTACCACACTACATGCATAACCATTTCTATCTTCTGTCTTGGGCCATCCCCCAGTGAACAGTACAACACACACAATCAAATGGTACACGACTACCGGCTCTAAATAACATCATTGGCACGTAAGATGCCATCACTTAGTGATCAATCACTTAATGTGGGTAAGGCGCCTAGTCCTCATGGCCACTAGGTTAACTGCTTCTGGATCTGACACATGACACTACAGATTTAATGTGACAGATTTTCGTCTCAAGGCCTGACAGAAAAAGAAAAGATCAGTTGTGTAACAGTGGCTTTACCCTGATTGACCTCACCATACTGTGACTAAGATCAGCTCTGCTGACCCCCGAGGTTCAGCACAGCAATTCATGCAAAGAGAGAGCTTTCTCGTTTCTAAAAACAATAATTCAGATTTAAATGAAGCTCCCACCGTTTAGAGATCGAGCCACTTAAGTGCAGACAGGCAACACCTCAATAAGGCGGGTTATGTTTGTATGAGCATGTTGGATTAGTGGATGTTTAGGATCAAGAATGAGGCAGAACAGATACAAGCAAGCAACGTTTTCATTTGAGCCGAACACAAATATATTAGCATGCATAATCCAAGCCAGGGGCACAATTGAATGCTAATCCTTTTTTTTCTTTCAAATGCAGTTAAAGCAATACTTAGATACTCTGTTGCAGTGAGAAGGGTGGGACACCGACTGATATAATGGAACCAGGGGAATTTTACAAGGGAAAAAAAAAGCCACCTACAATGGTGCAGAAATTCCTCAGGCACACAAAAGAGATAAGCCTAATGTCTGGAAACCCGATCTATCCCACATCACACAATTACTAAAGGGCAGGGACATGCAGCATTCACACAAAAGAATGGGAGCCCCAGCCCAAAGCATCTCCTGTCCCCTGAAGAAGCTTGAGATTTATGAAGAGAACTTTGTAAGTTAAAACCATTCTCATGTCTGATGTCTGCTTTTGGTTGTTGTTGTTGTTGTTTTTGGCTTAAATCAAAAATGTGGGGTTACAAAAAGAAAGAAAAATCAGTAGCATGTCCGTAATCAGCACTTAAAAATGACAAACACCTCCTAAATGCTGGCAGTTTACAGCAGCAAAGACAATCAATGGAACAAGAGGTGGCGTGATCTACTGAACTAAGGAGATTTCCTATAAATAAAAACTTAAATTAAACAGACATTACTGTTAAGAGCATTCTTTTGCAGTGAAATTTATTATACCGCTTGGTAAGATTGTGACTGCTTTATTAAGCACTTTTCAGTAGTGACCTACCGGAAAGGTCCATCCATCCACTTTTCAGAATCAGTGCCCGTATTTATCAAACCGTCTCAGAATTGCTCCTAGGAATTGCACTAAAAGTGTAAGAAGGATAAGAATTTGTCTTAATCCACAGTAGGATATGAGATGTAGTTATGAGGCATCCTACACGAACTCCCAGCGAGAAGGAGTTCAAATTTGAGAATGAATGACATTACGATTTTACGGTACCCTGAGCCATAAAGTGGCACTCTTGATAATTTTTTGTATTCTTCTGAAACTGATACTAAGGTTTCAGCACAAAGATGATAATAATAATAGTAGTAATAATAATACTCAAAGTGGAAGTAGGAGATGAAAAAGAATATAATTAGGTAGGATATTGCACTAAGCTGCAAGTAATTATTTCCACTTTGCAACATCAAGAATAATATTGTAATGAGCACCAAGACGGAAAGATTGAGACACACACACTGAACGAGAGTAAAGCCCGATAACAGGCACGATCATGCAACAATGAATGACCCACAGCCATTCTTTCAGAAGAATCACCTTCCTACGGTTAATGGCCACGACAAACACCTTGTAAAGTAACAGTAACTGAAACTAGCCGCTGCTATTCTAGAGCCGTTTCTTAAGTCAAGATCACTCTTCCAGTGTTCCTGATTTGACTTCCAGAGTTACGTGCTGTGCATCTCTCCATGATCCCCCCTTATCTTCTGCGAGGTTCTATTAATTCGCTGCTCCAGGAGTTCTCTTGCCTACCCTCTTGAACCTTCCTGGGCTTGTAAAGTGTAGCGCAAATGTTTCAGGGTTTGTGGAATGCAGAGCTCATCATACCTTTGTGACATTTGCTGCCAAATTTCCCCCTGGGGACAAATAAAGTTCCATCTACAAAGTTCTATCTATCTATTCAGCCCCACCTTCAAGGTAATATGCTGGCTACTACAGTGCAGTTTGCATCCATAACCACCCGTGTGGTTATCCTGTGATATCACTTGTGAGTCGCATACGCGTGCTCATCCACACTTGGCGCAATGATCGAGTTGTGCATGTCGATTTGCATGAATGCAACTTGCTTTAATCTTTCCTCACATGGAGCGGTGGGTAAATGTTTAAATCTGTATATTACCTCAGTTTAGTTCACTTTGCAGTGATCTGTTTTCACCTTGACGTTAAAGAATCTTTTTTCCCCAATTAATGAAAAAAGCCATAATTAAATCCACTGTGATTCAATATTGCATATCAATAAAATGTGAAAACACTCAAGTGGACGAATATTTTTTATAGGCACTGTATGTGTTAAATTACATACCTTATTTTATGTTATAGATTTAAAGGAGTGCAGGACATATGCTGGCATCAATGAATGCAAGGCAAGACTCAACACACAGAAAAGTTAGATTTGAATGCACAATGGGTGGTCCGAAAATTGAAAGTACCCTTTATGATAAGGGCCTAGGAGTTGCAGTGGGCTCATTATAATCAACACCCAGACACTGTACAAAAGCCATTAAGAAGGATAACAGAATGTTAAGTTATGTAGTGCCATGTGTAGAGTACAAGACAAGTGAGGTTGTGGTTATGTTTTGTAATGCACTGGTGAGGCCTCCTCTGGAGTTATGGAGAAACATTAAAACAGCAGAACCTTTTCAGTTTCAGCAAACAAAAATTAAGAGGTGACATGATTATTAAAATTAAAAAGGGAATTATTACAGAGAAGGCCAGATGTTATTTTAAAATGAGTTGAACCAAAACACAGAGACACAGTTAGAAACTTGTTAAGGGTGTACTTTGAACAAATGTTAGAAAGTTTTTCTTCCCACAGAGAACAATAGACACATGGAATAATTACTAAGTGAATAGTAGTGCGTAGGACCTTAGGGACCTTCAAATCTCGAATGGATGTCATTTTGGAGGAATTAAGTGGATAGGATTGGTGAGTTTTGTTGGTCTGAATGGCCTGTTCTCATCAACATTTTATCTAATGTTTCTAATGCACTGGAAAATGGGACATCAAAACAAGGATGAATTGACTTTTCAACATCCCCCTGGATTTAAAAAAGGATGGATGACTGAAGGTGCCCAAATCATGTTAAACTAAAATCTTTGCCTCAAATAACAGAAATTCAAGCATTAGCCACATACATCCACTGCAGTGTCAGGAGGCTGCAGACAATACAGTATTGACTGAAATTTCTGCCTTGTAGCTTAAGTGTGTCCCTTTCCCAGGCTTGGAAGCATTTTGTGATGAGTCATAGAAGGGGGGTTGGTGGCGGGCTTCTAGTAATCACATGTGTTTCCTTTAATCACTCCCGCTCCTATCACAGTCCCAGGTGACTTATATTTGGACTGGTGCTGGAATTTTACTGAGCTCGTCCTTTAATAAATTCACATCCCATCTAGGGTTGGTTATTGCAGGGCTTTTCTAAAGTTTCCTCAATGATTTTTCTGAAAGCACTTTGAGCTACTGTTTGTATGAAAATGTGCTATATAAATAAATGTTGTTGTTGTTGTTGAAAATTCTCAGAAATAAAAAAATGGATAGAACTCCAGTGTATGTGCCAATGTCTATTACAGGGGTGGCCATCTCCCACCCTGGACAGTAACAGCAGCTGTAGGTCTTTGTTCCAACCTAGTTCCTTAATTAGAACCTTATCCACCCCAATAACAGATCTCATTTAGTTTTGTAACTTATTAGTGTTTTAACTCTGCCATGTTGAAACATTATTAAATCACAGATTTTTTTTTCCTTTCTAATGATACATGCATCATTCAAGTGATTTGAATCCTAAAACGAATAAGTGATTCTCAGTTCTTCACTTTCTCTTCAGTTTCCATTTGAGTACTTAATTAAACCAAACAGTGAATGAGGAATACACACGGGTGGAAATGGAGACAAGCTGGATGTACAGTAGAAGTGCTTGTTTCTTTGTCATTTGCATATTACTGCTAATAAGGAGCAATGAATACAGTGGTTTAAGACTAAAATAAGCAATTAAGGGTTCAAAATCTTAAGAAGTGAGACAACTAAAATGAAGCAGAAAAATATCACTTGAGCAATAAGTGCTTCATCAGTAATGAATGATTTCTCATGAAGCAATTGGGTTGGAACAAAAACCTGAAGCCACTGCAGCCCTCCAGAACCGATGTTGCTCAACTTTGATTCAAAGGGTCTGAGTCTTAAATATGAAATAAATTAAATGAAGTTACTTAGTGGCAAAACTAGTCACTAATTAAGAAAATGGTAAGAATGACAAACTGTAGCCACTGAGGCTCTCTAGGATCGGAGTTGGCCTCCGCTGGTCCAGTAGAGTGTGGCCTGTTTAAGGAATTCTTAATTCTAATTAAAGATGGCACTACAGCAAACAAAGACTGATCATTTGTAAGATGCCATCTGAAGTACAGAATGTACTGTACTGTATATAAAATGAATAGACATTTAACTTATTAAATATTGTGAAGAAAACAATTTTCTTTTACAACTTCAGCAGACTTCCTGTGATAAATCTTTTGAATGTTAAGCTAAAAGACTTTTGGCTGGTTTCACAGGGAAATCTGTGCAGTCTGATCTATGGTGAAGAGGAGTTGACCTTTACAAAAATAGTCTGCTATATGAACAGGCCATTGTGTGAAGACCCCCAGTCTGTCCAAGTGATTAACTCTCTGCATAGATAGAGTTACATCTCTCTGGAGAGTTAACTGGTACAGCATTGTAGGGGAAAATTTTATTTCTAGGGATGGTTATGGAAATAAGGTTCCTTGTCTCATTGTTTGTTATCCATCATTTTTTAAGAAGCCTGTGTTCTTTCTGGTCAGCCCTAAACAGGATACACAAACTAGAAAGTTGGTGAGTGGGTGGATGGATGGATGAATGGCTTGTTAGGGCTCTTTTACTATTATGTCTGATGATTCTAAAACATCAGATTTTCCTGTTCTGAGAACTTCTTGAATGTGAGAGTGAAGAGTTGGGTTTTCAGCTTCACTTTAAATATTATTACTCATGGAGCTTTGCAAACAGACCTCAATGCAAATCAGGCCTACAAGACACAAAGAGAACCACACACTCCATCACATCAGGGACAGCAAAGAGCAGCACAGCTAACTGTCATGACCCTCAGTTAGATTCATGGATGGATGGCATAGCTGACTACAATGTGAGAATTACTGAAAAGAATCCCACAAACACACCCCACAGAAAGCATGGCAACATACCAAGGGAAATATTAGCTGGCACCCAAGCCTTGAGTAGTACTATTTATACCCCCTTTTAAATGTTATTAGCTAGAATCGTGTGCCACAGCAAAGCCTTTGGTGAAGGTTGCTAAAGCCCCTGGTTTAACCATTTTACTGCTGTGGTGTTTTAAGTCACTAAGGTGCTCCCTTCGATAATGGCCTGTCATGGGCTGGTGCTGATAAATGACTGGTCATCACTATGAAGAAAATGATAAAATACTGACATTCAATTCACCATGGAGAAAAAGCACAGAGCATCAAATTAAAAAAAAAGAAATCCTCCCAGTGGACAATAGCAGCAGTAGCCACCGCTATTGATTCTTTTTTTTTCTTAATTTACACCTTCTGAGCAAAATCAATTCATTTATACAAAACACATTGTTGATAAGTGCAAACTATTGACCAAAGCAGCATCCTAATACTTTAACCTTCTCCACTGTCAAGGCTGCATGGTAACCAGAAAACTATCAATGCCAACAAGGGAGAAAAGGGTTTGGAGGTTAATATGGTTGGATGACAACAAAAAAAAAATGCCTACTAAAAATATGCTTTATTATATGATCAATGCAAAAGCAAAAAAACACACACATTTTAAATTTACATACAGATAAAATTGACTAAATCAATATTTTAATCCAAAGCAACTATCAAATCACAAGCATATAAGTATTCTGATTACTACAACTGAGGCAGTGACAATTTCAATGACTTGCTCATGGACACAGAATCAGTTAATGGTGGGGGCTGAACCAGTGACCTTTTGGTTTAGTCTTAAAACAATGGCCAATTAGATCACACTAATATTATTTATATACCTGACAGCCTCCACCACCACTGAGCAAGTTAGACAAAGGATGGATGTCAAATTTATCCAAAGCAGGACACAGCTGTTACCAGTAGAACAAAGAAAGCACCTTCTGTTTCTAGTAGCATTTTTTAACTAGAGTAAACAATAATACAGGATGGCCCTTGTGATTCATGGGTTTCCGGCTCATGAATCCGCCTATTTACGGGTTTGTCTTCAATAATTAAATGAAAATTATTTTGCCAGTTTTGCAATCTATTGCTGAAAACTGCAGAGAACACTGTAGCAGCGCTACTAAAATGGACTGCAAATCCCAGCAATCCAGGGAAGACTGCATCATTCGCCAGCTTTGGCAGTTGCCTCATGGGGTGCTGGGTAAAAGAAGATGATAGCATTAGCTTCAATACTTCATTGCACAACTGGAGTGCAATAACAACCATCAAATTACAGTTTTCTCTGGATGTACGTTCTTGTCCTGTGCTTTGTTTGCGTTATATTATCTGGGTTGGAAAACATCTTCATCCGAGAAGCATTCCCAACTTCTACAAATCTTCACTTGCACTGGCATCACGGTAGGACAAAACTTTACATAATTTCAGGAGGCTGTTCACAAGTAATTTCATTTCATAACTACACCACCATCATTTGCATCTTGCGAAACTGGAATGTGTTGTATTTAGTGTTTTGATAGATTTCTTTTGCATCTGTAATATTGGCCACCTAGAAACAGTATTTGTTGGGTGCCATTATAGTGTGTTATGGAACTGCTTAGTGCACTTACAAGGTCAGTGGGAGGTTACAGTACCATCTTGATCTCAAAGACAAATATGGCCTACACTTTGCTGTTCAATTGAAACAGAAATTATAATCGTCACATTCCTGCTGCTGCAAAACCAATATGTTAATATTTCATTATAACTAGTGCTGAATTTAATCATAAATCAAGCAGCTGTTGTTCATGTGCTGTGCTTAATGTGCCTTGGGTGATTTCTCTTTTTCCATTAATCCTATGCCCAAGTTAGTGATGAAGAACATGATGATTACCATTACTGACAAATGGTGAATTTAACCAATGTTCAGAATGGAGAATAAAAATGAAAGATTCACATAAGAAATGTAAGACTTGTTTTTTGAGACATAAGGGACCATGTAGAGATACAGGAAAAATAACTGTCTCGACACTCCCACAGTGCATTAAGCTGATCTGAAAATTAGACCCAAAGTGATTTTTTCACATTTTAGATGTCTGCTGGTCAAACCCTGATGCAGTTTCTTGTTTGTTTATAGCCTTTTGAAAAGCCCTATGTAGGTATCTAAACATGGAAAAATATTGAGCAGGCTGTATCAGTTAGAAGTATGCTTTATTAAGCCTAAACATGGCAAAGCCAAAAGATGCCGAATCTTCTATTTTCCATTTTACCAAGTGGTTTCACCTGGAACAAATATTTTGATTTTGTTACATACTATACAGGTACCAGTATGCAACATTTGAGCCTGCTAGGTGGTTTAGTTCTTGAGATATGGTCTTGTGAAATCAATGAAAACATAAAGCTATGTCAAATTTGACACACCTCCTACCCTCACAAAATTGGCTGCATCTTGAAAAGTATTGATCTTACATCAAAATATTTGTATAACATGGGTACAACCACTATTTTTTCAGAGTTTTTGAGACTGAAGTGCATGGGATTTCTGGAAAATCAGTTGATATGACATGGAATGACCGATTGATTGTGAATATTGGATATTCCTGGATTTATTTGTTTTTGCTGTTGGTTTGTGATCTTTGCCTTGCATATTGAGACTTGTCCGCTTTTTTGACATCTTTGTTATTTCCAAATAAATCATTGCATTTATAAGGATTACATTTTGGCTTTGTCCTTCCTAGTCAGAGGTTTCGACAGTCTCTCTTCCTAGAAGTGCATTTTTGTGTATTTTGGTATATTACAGGAAAATTAAAGGATTATTATAAACTTTACAAGGCAGGGCAACTTTAAGGCCTCTGCAGTCCAAAGCCCACCATTGAGATTTGGGGTTAGGCTGCTTAAGATAGACTTTGTATATAATTTGCAGGCCTACACCCTTTTTTTGCTATTACATGAGTCAGACAATCAAGCATTCACAGTGTTATAGGGGAAACATTGCCATCTCTCTCACTGGGTGTCACTCTCATTCTCCAGTACCATCATCTGAATTACCTCAGGGCATCCAACTTAGTTACAGGGCTCACCGGCACTAGGGCAGTATCGTTTTTGTGTGCAATGGCATATCAAATTACCTCACTTTGGCCATGTTAGACCCTTTCTCCTTCTTCTGCAAAACAGACAAACCATCTTTCTATAATTTTACAGTTGTACAATTGACAGCAAGTCACTTTGAGCTGCATGGTGAGTCACTAATGGGATCTAAATTGGCAGTTACATGGAGCAACACACAGTCTAACATCTTAAGCATTAGCCCACATTGGCGGTCCTCTAATTGAATGCAGCAAAGACTGGACCAGAAGTTGCCAAGAACAAGAGACCAAAGACCTCCAGTGCAGAGTTTGTTGGCTGCATTATGCAGATATATCCCACTAACTGGCACAGATAGTATAAGCTAAGGCGACCACTGTCTGAAACATAGAGGGTTTCAAGAATGTCCAAGAACTAAAAATTGCAATGCAGTTTAACCCCACACTTTTTTTAGCAGAAATAAAGAATATCTTTGAAACGTCATAAAAGGAAATCTGAGTATTATGAAAAGAAAAAAAAAAGATCTGTTCACAAACCCAAGAATGAGATAGCAATAAAATGCTGGCCATGCCAACTGTAAAACAGCAACACTCTGTAAATACACTGTGACTGGCCAGGAGATGATTCCTACCAGTTTAATTAGATATGAACCTCTGTATGATTTGCCATGTAAAGTGTATGACTTGCTTCCTCATAGGTGCAGTTTATCCTCGCTCTCCTCTTGCGTAATGCCAGTGTGGGGCATTTCAAAGGCATCCTATCATTTTGCAGGCACATGGTTAAACGAGGCAGTGATGCAAGCACACTGATCTGATTAGTGTCACGTGTCGCCAGATTTAGCTCAGCGCTGTACCAAATTGGAACTCTGACATGAATGTGTTGGCTGATCACTGATTAGCAAGAGTCAGCATCTGAGCGGCTAATTTCTTCACTAATCCTGTTAAGGAGGGGACAGGAATATGGTGGATTTTTCTTAAAAAAAAAAGAAACAAAAAAAACAACAGCAGCCTCTCTGAAAGGTAGGCATCAACTCCAAGAGCTTGCGTGCACCAGGCACCGGCCAGCATTCTGTACCCTGTCACTTTCATTGTGGCGATATGGCAGACAACCCTCATGGTAAAAAGAATAACATAAATAAAGAGATAAATTAAAATGGGGGACGTGTGATGAGAAAGGATGAGCAGCCTGCTTACTGGATTGAACTACAGAACTGTCACTTAAGAAAGGCTGACAGTTTTCCTAATTTATCTAATTAGATTTAACAACTTGCATTCAGAGTGTCTACTCTTACACTTGGCTGAAGATGTGCCATTGGAACCGACTCCACTGCACTTCATACTTCAGTCTCTTTCTAGGGCATTTGGTGCCTTAAAGAATAAAACATGAAAGAAAACATGCTGTTATTAAAATTACATCTCCTTTGCTAATTAAAATGCTTTCTGCCACGAAGTAAAAAATGACAGGTACTGACAAATTCAGATTCATCCCATATCGAAAGTACATGGTCCAGTTTAAGGATATAGGGGTTGAAGCCAATCTTAGCAACACCAGGCTGAGAGCAGCAACCAACATTGGATAAAACGGTAGTCCCATTTATACTTTGTGCATCCATGTAGCTGTGAGTGTCTTCAAGACGTGAATCTTGTCAGCTAGAATATCACAAGGATGTGTGCATCTGCAACTATGTGCCTCCAGACCAGGGGTCTCCAACTCCAGTCCTGGAGAGCTACTGTGGCTGCAAGTTTTCATTCTAACTCTTTTCTTAATTAGTGGCCAGTTTTTGCTGCTAATTAACTATTTCCCTTTATTTTAATTGAAACCCTGACTGCTGAATTGATTCTTTTTTCCTTAAATGGCACCTAAACATAAATTTGATGTGAAGTGACCAAACAGACGACCAACTAAGTTTGGGCCTCCAACCAACTTCACTTCATTCAGTTTCTTAACTTGAAGCCAACTCTTGTTGCTAATTAAACCCGTTATTTAATTCCATGGTGCTCATTCTGCCATGGCAGACATTTCCAAAACTGTTGTTTTTCTTTTTTAAGAACGCTGTCAAAATGTTTTGTGGACCTGAACAGATCAACATTACTGAGGCCTTCACCTTTTTTATTTTCAGTTATTGTGTGATGGACGCAGGTTGTTGTTCATGTGTTGGTTCATTTTGTGTCTTAATATTGTTTGGTTGCTAATTAAGGAAAAAAAGAAATAATTAAGGGGCCTGAGTCTTAAGTTGTGCATCAATTAAAATTAAAGCAAAGAGTTAATTAGCAGCAAAATCTGGTCACTAATTACGAAAAGGGTTAGAATGAAAACTTGCAGCCACAGTAGCTCTCCAGGACTGGCGAAGACCCCTGCTCCAGACTGTCCTGTCTGCATGGCCCAATGAGGAGGTTCTACAAAGAAGCAAGATACGAAACCTTGGTACAATTATCACACACGTGATCCACATGGAAGATAATTGTATTCCCAAGAAGGTGTTTCAGTAGATCCCACCCGGAGGCAAGCAGAGCAAAGGATAACATCGATTGACTTGGCGTTGAACCTTCATTAGCAACCTTAAAGCCCTCAACATCTTATGGGACAAGGTTGAAAATGTCTCCCTCAATCACACTCAATGGAGAGCCCTCATCACCCAAAGCGCTGTTTAGAATGAGTGGGGAAGAAGAAGGAAGAAGATGGTCCTGTGTGCATCAACAGTATTGATATACAGTAATACATTTTTAATGCAGCACTACAGAAAATGGCCCATATTACACTAAAATACAACCAGAGAGATTTACACTGCCCAAAAACAAACTCCATAATCTTTAACTTTCCATCCATTGCACAGATGTATTCCTTAAGTTAACATAAGAATGCTTCTTCTGCATTACAAGATTCCAAAACTCTGACCTCACACTGCTTATACTTCTGTTGTTATTAAGGTAGTACTGCAGGATACAGATTCAGAGTGAAGGTTGAATAACTGTTTTTGCCCTCAAGTGGTATGGGAAATGAATAATGAGATGACTTGATCTCCTGACAAAATTCATTAACACCTACACCATGAAACAGCACACTACACAATGTAAATTGAGGCACACTGTGATATGTTGTACTGTTTGTTTACTTCCCCTGCATTTATTTTAAGTATGTGTGTATACACATAATTCATACACAGTGTGTATATATATTTACAGCAGATGAAGAAAAATTGATTTACCCATCAGTCTAAACTCAATAACCCAGAGCGAATTCAAAAAGGTTTACCACATTTTTTAAAAATCAAAAACTGAAACCCCCCATTTACATAAGTAATCAGATCCTTTGCTGTGAGACTCCAAATTGTGCTCAGGTGCATTCTGTCCCCTTTAATTATCCTTCAGATGATTCTAGAAATTGACCAGAGTCCATCTGTAGCAAACTGAATTGACTAGACATCATTTAGAAAGGCACACACCCGTGTATAGAAGGTCCCACAATTTACACTGCATGTCAGGAAAAGAAAAACAAGCCATAAAGTCCAAAAACCTCTCTGAAGACCTCTGTAATCAAGTTGTGGGGAGGCATAGATCAGGGCAAGGAGATAAAACCATTTCTGAAGCTTTAAGTAGTCCCCAAGAGCACAGTGGCCTCAGTGGCCTCTTCCTAGACTTGGCCATTTAACCAAACAAGAAGGACCTTGGTCAGGGAGGTAATCAAGAACCAAATGGTCATTATAACAAAGCTTCAGAAGTCTTCTGCTAAGATTGGAGAAACTGTCAGAAGGACAATCATCTTAGCAGCACTCCATCAAGAAGGCGTTTATGGCAGCTTAGCTAGGCAAAAGCCACTCTTGAGTGGAGTTTGCCAAATGGACTCAGAGCATTAAGGAAAAAAGACTCTGGTCTGATTAGGCAAAAAATGAATTCTTTGGGCAGAACTCCCAGCACTATGTCTGGCAAAGTCTAGGCACTGCTCATCACCTGCTTAATATAATCTATTCAGTGAAGTGTGGTGGTGGCAGCATCATTCTATGGTTGTGCCCCTCAGTTGTCACAATTGAAGGAAGGATGCTTGCAGCCAAATATAGAGAGGTTCTTGAAGAAAACCTACTCCAGAGCATACACAACCTTCGATTTACGTGATGGTTCATCTTACAACATGACACTTACCGAAAGCATACAGCAAAGACAATGCTGGTGTGGCTTTAGGACAAGTGCCTCTGTTCTTGAGTGCAATAGTCAAATCCCAGACTTAAAGACCTGAAGATGGCAGTTTACCTACTCTCCCCATTCAATCTAATACAGCATGAGAAAATCTGCCAGGAACAATGGGATAAACTGCCCAAATCTAAGTGTGCAAAGCTTGTAGAGGAACCAGAAAACAGAACACTTAAAGCTGTAATTACTTCCAAAGGGTAAATTACTGAATTAAGGGTCTGAATACTTACATAAATGAGAGATTTCAGTTTTTGATTTCTAAATCATTTGCAAGCTTTTCCGAAAATATTTTTTCATTTTGTCATTATGAGTTATTGAGTCTAGACTGAGGAAAAATGGAAAATGCATGTTTGAAATTAAATCTACATCACAATAAAGTGTTCAGAAAGTGAAGGTGCCTGAATATTTTTGTAATCCACTGTGAATATATATATATATATATATATATATATTTTTTTTTATTTTTGAGAGAGAGAGAGAGAGAGAGAGAGAGAGAGAGAGAGAGAGAGAGAGAGTTAGGAGCACGCACTGATAAAGTGCATTGCCGCACCCACCACAAACCAACTCAGGATCCAGATTAGGGCCCAAGTGCAGCCATGCAATGGGTGATACCTCAGCACCACACTAGTTCAGATGGAGTGGAACAGTGTGAGGTTTTTTATGGTGGCTGGAGTGCCAATTCTGCCACCAACCCCCAGGTTTTTCCCTGAATATATACAGTACATCCACTGTATATGTGTGAGTGCGTGTACGTGTCACTCATGAGAGACTTGGTAGTGAGTCACTTGTGCTGGTCAAAGAAAACTGGGTTTGGGATTGAGGGTTTAATACAGCCACTAACCATGGCTCTACTCTCATTTTAAAATAGAGAAGAGAAGTCAGAGGAAGATGTCAGACATCACGTTTGCCCAAAGCAGTCAACTCAATTCTATCCCAGTCTAAAACTTAACCAGAAGCCCCACTGGAAGTCGCTGTTCAGATTGAGAGGGATTGCTGTTATTCACTGGTCCTTTTTCATCTACAGACCAAAAGATCAGAATATCAGGGAGCCATGATGTCACTTTCAGTTCTACCTCTTCCACTCCACTTCCACAGGTCCCACCAGAGGACATTGGGCCTTTATTCCACCCTCATGGTGTTTGTTTCTGACAGTTTGGTCAGAAACATGTATACCAGTAGCCAGCTGGAGGTAATTTTTTAGGGCTATTTCTGTGCTCTTCCTGTTTCTCTTCGCACAATGGAGCAAAAACCAGTCCTGCTGTTGGCTTGATACCCTTCTACAGCCTTGTCCAGCTCTACTTGCGTAATGGCCTGTACTCCTGTCATCTCCTCCATGTTCTTGAGACTATGCTGTGAGATACAGCAAACCTTCTTGAAGAATCATGTGCTTTCCTGTAGGAGCTGGACTACCTGTGCAATGTGAATTGGCTGCAGGTACCATCTCATAATACCAGTAGTGACAAAGACACTGGCAAAACAAGAAACTAGAGAAGAATCAGTCAGGAAGGATAAGGAGAGAGCAATTGTCTGTGGCCACCACCTACAAAACCATTCCCTTTTTGGCGTTTACCTTACTGTTGCCTCTCCAGTGCATCTTTTGTCTTTTTCATTTGCACCAAAGCAGGTGAAGTTGATTCACAATCGCTTGCTTAGGTACCCCAGCTGTACAGATTGAGATCACTGCAGCTTCAACTGACTTGGTGTTAGACTGCCTTAATTCTTTCAGCAGAGTATACACACACACACACACACACACACACACACACACACATTACCAGTCAAAAGTTTGAATGCACCTGACCAAATGTTTTTCATAATCTTAAATACATTTTGATATTAACGCTAATGCTTAAATACTTTACATTATTATATATAAGCACAAAACACTTTGAATCCCTTGCAATGACTATTTTTCATTTATAATTTAAATGAAATTTAAAGATGAAAAATATTGTACAGCGATCATTAAAACATCCTAATTTATATGTGCACTTTTTTAAAAGTTAATTTGTAGAATTTCTTCCTTTCTTAACATAGTTCAATCAGTTACTTGTGTTGTAATAAGGTAGCACTATTGGGTACATGACTGTTATTTCCTGGTTGTACTAGTCCATTATATGGCAAGAACAGGTCAACTAAACAAAAAGAAATGATGGTTGTTGCGTGCGGCTGGGGGCCGTCCTGGTTGGTATGGGGACCACGGGAACAGAGCATGGAGGCTCAACCCTATAGGGGCCCGTAGTCACCATACCAACCAGGACGGCTGCCCTCTCGTGGTCAGGAGGAGGAGTAGTCCCTCTCCCAGTCCTTCCAAGCGTCCCAGCTGGATACCACCCCCATCCACTCGCCACATGGTCTATTATTACTTTAAGAAATGAAAGTCAGGTAATCTGAAAACTTTCAACAACTTTAAAAGTTTCTTCAAGTGTAACTACAAAAACTGTCAAGCTCAATGATGAAACCAGCGCTCATAAAGATCACAACAGTAAATGCCATTTTGCAGTGGATGAGCTTATTCAATGCACTCTGGCTGTGGACCTCCAGAGCTCCACACCATTGAGGAGGTTGTCGCTTTACATTATATTATACGTCAGTGATAACACCGGGTTACACTATGATTGAGATTAGGATTGGGGGAGGATCAGCTGACTCAAGTCAATAAAAACAAGTGACGAAAACCTGCACTCTAACTGGCCGTCCAGCAGAGCTGCTGAACCTACTGTGGAGGTCTGCGGCTGGACCCATCTTATTACAGTCACCAGTCTAGAAACTCACCAGTTAGCTACACTTCAGATTACTAAACAAGTAAACGCTACACAGAGTTCAAGCAGCAGACACAACTCAACATCAGTGTTTCAGAGGAGACTGTTAGAATCAGGCCTTCAGGGTAGAACTGCTTCAACTGACCCAAGAAATATCGGCAGCTAAAAGGAGACAATGGAAATCTGACATTTCTGGTTTCAACTATCATGTCATGTGTTCATGACACACAGAAAAGATGAGCAAATGATGTCTCCATGTGTCACTCCGACCATTAAGCACAGGGGAGGAAGTTTAATAGTGTGGGGTGCTTTGCTGGAAACACTGCTGATGATTTAATTAGAACTGATGGCATGCTTAACCAGCATGGCTACCACAACATTTCTGCAGTGACACGCTATTCCATCTGGTTGGAGTTAAGTTGTCTGACTTAAACCCAACAGTGGTTTGGAAGGAATTGAAGGAAAAACAGTGAGCAAGTGCTCAGCCCCTGTGGGAACTTCTTCAAGAAGTTGTTGGAAAAGCAACACAAATGGTTGGCTGAGAGAACGCCAAGAGGGTGCAAAGGTGTTGTCAAGGCAAAGGGTGACCACTCTGAAGAATCTAAAATATAACATTGTTAGGATTTGTGTAACATGTTATGTGTGTGTGTGTGTGTGTGAGGGGTTTAAGTATGGACATGCTTTAATGTTTTTTTGACTATTACTCAAAAATTTAAAAACAAGTTTGAAATAAAAGAAAACCCATTCCAAGAGTTGTTCAGGCAGGCAGCATAGATAGATAGATAGATAGAGTCACAGATGGCTGGGGAGGCGCCTTGAAGGATCGGAAGAGGGCGTACGCCCACCTCAGACCACATGGGGGCGACCACCCTGGTTGCTATAGGGACCACAGGTACACGGCTTTGAAGCTCAACCCTGTAGGGGCCCGTGGTCACCGCCAGGGGGCGCCCCGATGCCTTGAGAGCCCTGGACCTCAGCACTTCCACCACACCCGGATATGCTGGGGGGAAGACGTGCAGGGACACCCGGAGTGCTTCCGGGGATACAGCCGGCACTTCCGCCACACTGGGGCGTGTCGGTGGAAGATTGCTGGAACACATCTGGGTGCTTATAAAAGGGGCTGCCTCCCTTCATTTAGGGCTGGAGTCAGGAGTGAGGAAGACAAGGTCTGGGAGGAGGCGAGGAGGTGGCCTGAAGAGAAAAGAAAGGCATTCAAGGTTGGCCTGGACTTTGGGGACCTTTAGGGGGTTTTGGGGTGCACTTTGTAAAATATGACTGTAAATAAACATGTGTTGGGTGACATCAACGTGTCTGCCTGTCTGTGTCCGGGCCGGCTACCACGATCGATCGATAGATAGATAGATAGATAGATAGATAGATAGATAGATAGATAGATAGATAGATAGATAGATAATAAAGCAAGCAATCACCACCTAAGCACGCATAAGAACTTCCGGCTTAGATACTGGAGAACTGCTGTAATTAATAACAGGGCTATAGGGGGCTGTAAGACGCTCAGACCTTTCCAGATGTTTGTTTGAAGGCATGAATGAAGAAGGTCCAACTTGTGTCCGAAAAAGGAGCATACCGTTAGACATTGAAAAAGCAACCCAGATGGCTGGCTGAGAGAACACATACTGTACATACATAGAGACACTCACACACAAACATGAATACAGTACTGTATTTACAGAGAACGTATTGTGACACAGTCAAATTCAACATAATTGACACATTTTTGACATCTCTGAAAGCAGTTTGACCACTTTCAGAGTGACATCTGCATGTCAGGATGTGAGCCTGTAGACACTATAACTCAAAAACTAATAACTCAAACCAAATGAAACTTGGCACTTTGATTGCCAATATAAAATGACAGAAGCCTATTGATTTACAGCAAAATCTCTCTACAGCAGATTTTGCTCTAGAGATAATGATTGCATTTTAAGCACAGTTGGGGAAGAATATAAGAATATATATTTTTCAACAAGATATGAAGTGCTGACTTGAAATATTTTAAGAGACAATCACAACATAATGCAGGGAAAAGCATGTGAGTTATTTTTTATACTATACAGTAGTTGGCAAATTTTCCTTTAAATTCAATTCTTGTTAAGCTCACTTTCACTTAAGAGCACATGTTGTCTGTATTCCAGACACAGAAGATACACAGCAAAAAAAAATCAAGACTGTACATAGCCAGACACTATGATCTCGGCTGATTAAACTTAACTAAGAACAGACACAAGCAACCAACCACAACTACTAAAAAACTAAGAATTTAAAAACCTTAAGAGAAGAATTATTATCCTGCAGAGATCTCTAGAAAGGCGTCATCTCACTGAAAGTCAAGGCACCTGTTCCGAAAAGCAACTCTGGATGTTATAAAAAAGCTGATTTTGCATGGCTTCAGCAAATGGTTGGCATGTTATTTATCTGTAACACTAAATTGAGTCTGGCATACAAATTGCCAAAACTTTAACTGTCCAAAATATCTTAAATAACTGTATTATATTGTTTACTAGCCAAAATACACAGCATTGCCCAGGTATAAATAACATGTATTTTGGAAATTCAACATGGCTAAACACAAAGATGAGAGAAAAAGACATACTCAGACAAAAGCTGTAATCCAGTGAGAGAATGAAAATGCAATCCAGATTAGTTGAAAAGAAAATGCTTAACCTGTGGTCCTAGTTGAGATCCCATGTTGGGCAGTACCAAACTTTGTGCGCACTGATGATAGTGTCTTCCCATCAGCCCCAGTATACTCCTGCTGCCTGATGAGAACTATCATGCCTGCATCAGCGCTGGTTTTTGGTTTGCCCTATCCCGTTGCAAACCCATCCCTGATACCCCCATGTTGAACCAACAGCAACACACATACAAAATTTTTGTGAGAACTGGTTCAGCTAATTTTTGCAAGATTGGTGAACAGACAGACATATAAACAGCTTACAGTTTTATTTATGTAGATGAACAATATTGACAATGCAGTGCAGCTTGGTGACTGAGTGGGTAATGCTGCTGCCTCACAGCACTTGGACCTCACTTAGAATGCCATCTGGGGAGCCCTCTGTGTACAGTCTGCTTTATTGTCTTAATGTATAAAAGGGTTTCCTCCAAATAGTCCTGGGAGGAGTCCCCATGATGGTCCCCATCATGCAATTCGTGCCTTGTTTAAAACAGCTATGATTACTTTCACAAACGTTTGTATTTATATTATTATTTATAGTACTGGGGTGTTGTACCGTGTTAGCCATTATGGATTGGCTAATTAAAAAGATTACAATACGCTAGCTTTCGAGGCAGCTCAGGCCCCTTTTTTAGGCAAGATGACACAGGCTTCATAGATTTCCAATAATTTCAACGGGAAGTCATAATGGTAAGCCAACACCACAAAATCCAGGCATTACTCTAAAATATCTACGTAGAAGATCATGAAATTTTCATGTATATTACAGTAATCCCAACTAAACATACAGAGTTATATGAATTTCATTTGGAGAGGGAACAACCCAAGAAATGACAGTTTAGCTCAGCTTACATACTGCATCAGTCATTCATTTTTTCGTCAAACCATCCACTTTATTAATGTGGTATTAAACATTGTCACACACGTGCGCTTAGGAGGCAGTCAACAAACAATGAGGTGAGTGATAGAACACAAGATGAGGGGTTGATTTGGGGTACTGATGCCCCTCTCACTGTTTCTACAGAACAAAAGAAAACAGACCATAAATAATACACTCAGTGGCAACACTTCCAGTTTCTGAAAATGGCTCCCTCCAGACAACTTCATCTGTGATGATGTCATTTTCAGGCTCCTCAGGAAGATATCACTTTTCCGGTCCATTTGTGATGACGTCACGTCCGGCTTCTCAGGAATATGGTACTTTTTCCGGTCCATCTGTGATGATGCCACTTCCGGTTTTCATTGTCATTTCCTCACAACTCATTTCCTGCAGCCATTTTGTATATAAACGAACATTCCATCTTTGTAATCTGTCAAATGTTTTGGGTTTTTCATCAAAGATTGCCCCATTTTTTTCTCCTTTTCAACAGATATTATACGAGGCAATTCCCCAACTCTTTTTGCAGTTTTTTGCGTGATTTATTTGTATTACATACATGAAACCACAGTAAACCAGCATAAAGAAGTTCCGTTCATGGTTCCTACCCAGTAAGAAGTTTCCACAACTATTGAATTCAGTCATACACAAAAAATAAATTCTCACTCAAAAACTCATTAGAGCAGACATATTGATAAAGAAGTAGTGTGCATGACAGTTGGAACACAAGTTTTCAAATACATATAAATCTTTGCTTTTTTACCTTAGTCCATTATACAGAACAAAATGGGCAATGCATGATGCTTATGCTAGTTATCAATCCATATAAATAAAATCATAAGCTGTTTGTCAGTCTGTTTGTTTGCCAGTCAAACAAAAAATGGCCAAACCAATTTTAATGAAATTTTTCATGAGTGTTTTTCATTGGTCCAACTTAAAATATATATATTGGGAAGAGGGGTTGTGATGGGAAAGGGACACCTGAAAAACCAGTATGGACACAGTGTGTATAGTTCCCATCATGCAGCAGGAGTGCACTGGGGCTGATGAGAGGATATCGTCATCCCAGCCCAAGTGGGATCTCATCTAAGATCACAGGTACGGCATACATTGTTTTCTTCTCAACATAGTTGGATAACAATTCCATCATCTTGTTGGATTACGTCTTTTGTTCAAGAGTATGTCTTTGTGTCTCGTCTTGGGTTGTGTTTAGCCATGTTGAAATTCCACAAAACAGTTTTTCCCTGTTTATTTGGGACAGCTGCCCTCAATATGGAAGGATTGTGGGAGACAATATGCACGGAGCATTGTCTCTGTCAGACTAATAGATGCCAGTTTCCCCAAGGTTGTGACAGTGCCAAGGTTTCCAGCAGGGCACCATGAGAACTGGAGTTCATTGACTCCGCCCTGTTGGATTCCATGGGTACAGGCAGGGAGTTCTGTGGGGACGAACTAGCCCTACTTTGTTGGGCTCCAGCCTTACCCAAAAGTGCTCACGGGCCAAACCACCGGCACACTGGAACTACTCCTGGGTTTTATTTAAAAGGAGTTGCCTGCCTCAACTGGAGAAGCCAGAGTCAGGAGGAAAGGGACAAAGCTTGTGGAGAGGAGCAGGAAGGCAGTGATTGAGACAGACAGTGACAGACATAGAAAAGAAGACCATGAATTGTGGTGTGCATTTACTGTGCTTTTTACTGTGGCTGTGGCATGGGAAATGCTTATAAAGAAAGAGTTTCTCACAATAAAAAACTGTGCTTTATACTTGTGTCTAAGCCTTTAGGTCATGTGTTTAGGGAGCTAGAGCGCCCCCTGGTGGCCACAATACCCAAGCAACACCAGGTTCTTCAGCTAGTAAATCAATAAACTCTGTCTAATAATAGGATCATTTCAAAAGTGACATCTTTGCAGTTGCTTCCAGGCAGTTAATGTATTCTGAAATGCCCAGACTAAAACTTTAAAGCAAAACTGACATTCAGTTTATCAGTTTAGAGCTTGTGAAGAGCATCAACCAAATTATTAGTCTGTAACTGTTGTTGCCTTTGATGAACTAGAGTTGGAGGTCTTGGACAGATGTTGCATTGGACCACTTGCGTTCAGAATAGACTTTAATTACCAATGATGCTACACTGGAAAGTGGGCTAAGACAATAGATTACTGGGTGGTAAAGGAATGAGAAAATGTTTTCTGACTGGATTCATTAGGACTTGTGTCCATCAAAAAAAAAAAAGATTTCTGGGTATTTTAAATACAATCATAAATTTATGATTAAAAGTGCATCAAAAATTACCTTCAATTTCCTATTAATTAGAATTCCAACATCAGCATTTAAATACTGCATACAGATGAGCTTATTTAACATGAGAGGATGAGTTTTGCACATAATTTATTCAGTACTCGTCTGCTCTTGTCTATCACAATAAATCTACATTAACACCTCTTGGAAAATGTTTTCTTCTTCCAGTGATTCATGCTGACCCTGTCACTTTAGCCAAAGAGAATAGCCATCATTTTCAGGCCATTTTTGCATTTGTTTTGATAGCGTGCATTTTCCCCAGTATACAGTCAAATGGAACAAGCAAGTTTGGCTCGTTTAGTAAAAGAATGGATGTATGTAGGTGACCTAACAGAACTACAATACCTAGCAAAGAGAGCAGACAGTCTGTGACCAGAGAAGCAAGAGCACATCCAAGAAAACAAATCCAGCACCCACCTAAAGATGAATGACAAAGTTGTCAAGTCCAGCTGGTGTGGAACCAAATGTGCCGCAATGAAGTGCATGACAATATAAAGTGAACATTAGATCTGGTATTGGTACCTCAGCAGTTGGGCTGGCTAGCAACAGTAATAGCACTGCATGACGGAATAAGGGGGCAAGTTTTAAAAAGTCATGTCAATAAAACAACATGGCCGAAGCTAGGGATTTTAATGATTAACTTTGTTGTTAACTTACTGTATTTTCATTGATCATATATTCATTTAATTTTGCACTTAAGTGCTTACTGGCATTAGCCTTAAATACATTTCTGCTTCATTTCCTCCAGCACCCAAGTGATTCCCCATTGAAGCAAAAACAATTTTGCCAGATCAACTTTGTCGATGCTTTTAAGGCTTTTGGAGGCCTGCATTACATCTACATGCAGCTTTCTCTTCTCAAGACTAAAAGGGTCGAATTCCCTTACACTAGGGGTGAACAATGTTGGTCCTGGAGGGCCGCAGTGGATGCAGGCTTTTGTTCCAACCAAATTTTTTCCCTACAAGGGCTCTTTTTGGGAGTTTTGTCTTGTATTCTTAGAGAGTCAAGGTTGGGGGGCTGTCAAAACACAGGGCCTGTTAAAGTTGTGTCACTCCTTGTGTGATTTTGCGCTATACAAAAATTAATTGCATTGTATTGTATTGTAATTTCTAAATAAGAAGTCAATTATTGGTCAAGTAAAATGTTAACATTTATCACCCTTAACCTCCTTAGCATTAGACCTGAGTGTCACTTGGACTGTAAAAATAGTGCTAAAAGCATTAGACCCGACTGTCACTCGGGCAAAGGTATAGAGCAGGGGTCCTCAATCCCAGTCCTGGAGAGCCGTAGTGGCTGCAGGTTTTTGTTCTGACCTGGTTGCTTAATTAGAAAGCAATTCTTGCCAATAAAGCACTAACAAGCTATGAAATTAAATTAACTCCGCTATGTCAGGTCATTCTCATATCCTAGATTTTCTTTCCCTTTTTATCATGCAAATGATTTGAAGGCTAAAATGGACAAGTAATTCTCAGTCCTTCACTTTTTTCTCTTCATTTTTCTTCCAAGTATTTAATTAAACCCAATAGTGCAGATAAATACACACAGGCGTAAATGTAAATAAGCTAAATGGAGAAATGCTGCTCTCTCTTGTCATTTGCATGTTATTGATAATAAGGAGCAATTAAAATAGCTGTTTAAGACAAAATTAAGCAATAAGGGCTCAAAATCACTTAAGTGAAGCAGAAGTGTTACTTTAGCAATAAGTGCTTTTTATTAAGCAACTGGGTTGGAGCAAAAACCTGCAGCCACTGCGGCTCTCCAGGACCACCGTGATTGAGGACCCCTGGTATAGACGCATCTCATTAGACCAAGGATTACTTGGGCTGTAAAAGTGCTAACAGCATTAGTGCCAAGCATTACTTGGGCAACGGCATAGGGGATTCTTGTGTAAGCATCAGGCCCAAGCGTTACCCAGGCAATGGTATGGATACGTCTTCTCTTAGCCTCATGATGGAGTCTCGTAAGAAACACCTCTCATCAGCAGTGTTGATGAGGTGAATCTGTCTTCAGGCAGTGAAACTGAAATGGACAGTGAAACCGAAAGAGATTCTGATGAATCTAAAAGTGACGCTCATGCCACTCACACATGTGCGGTGTGCTGTTCATATTATAAATATTATTATTCATCTTTATTATTTGTATCATACTTTCTATACTTCTGACTTTGTACTTTTAGTGTTTTATACGTTTTACAGTAGAAAGAGGAGATTTAATAACAATGTCATCTTTCAAGCCAAAAAAAGCAATTACTTTTTACATGTTTTTTTGAGAAAAATGTAACACTAAGGAGGTTAATTGCTTATTTTAGACTTAAACAGCTGCATTCATTGTTTTTAATGGGACCTTACCATGGTATCTGGGAGGATGCTGGTTCAAATCCCATTTACTGCCAGAAGGGATTCTACACTATTGGGCCCTTAATCTGAAAATTGCTCCAGAGGAGTTGCACAATGGCTGACCCTGCACTCTGACCCTCAAAGGTCATGTGAAAAAACAATTTCCCCTCGGGGATTAACAAAAAAATAAAAATGACAAAGGAACCAGCAGTTCTCCGTCTAACTTATCTCTGTTTACGCCTGTGTGTATTCATCATATACTGTCTGGTTTAATAAAATATTTGGAAGGAATCTGAAGAGAAAAAAAGTGAAGGACTGAGAATTATTCATCCATTTTAGGCTTCAAATCATATGGATGATATCATTGGAGAGGAAAAAAAAATCTACAACATAAGAATGTCCAGACATGGCAGAATAAAAACGTTAACAAGTAGGGCTGTTCGATATAACAATATATATCGGATGACGATATGAAAACGTCTATCGCTGCACATTACGCTATCGTTTGTTTCGTGGTGTCGCAAAATAAACTGTTTACGGCAATATTTTTTTCATTGTTTTGATGGCCACCATGTGGATGCAGACACACTAGCATGGCTGATGAAGACGAGGCAACACCAGGTAGCTCCACACAGAAGGACCTTGTTCCTAAATGAGGGGCTACCTCTGTAGTATGGAGATGGTTTGGATTTGAAGAGTCTGACACGGACCAGAAAACGGTACTGTGCAAATTTTGCTGCAAACCGATCGCTACCACAGACTCCAACACGACAAACCTCTTCTACCACCTCCGCAAAAAGCACGTGAGCGAGCATGCAGAAAGTTTACAACTGAGAGGCAAAAAAGAGCCATCAGGTGCTCAAAATTCACCACGGACTCAAACCTTAGAACAGGGTTTTGCCCATGGGATGGCTTATAAGAAAGACTCGCGAAGATGGAAGGACATAACAGCGGCCATTACAACTTACATGTGCAAAGATATGGTCCCCTTTTACACCGTTGAGAAAGAGGGGTTTCGCGCATTAATAAAACTGCTCGACTCCAGGTACATAATTCCCGGCCGAAAACATTTCACACAAGTTGAGTTGCCTCGTTTATATTACGAGTGTAGGGCCAAAGTAGAGGATGAAGTCCACAACACTGCATACTACGCTGCAACAACGGATATGTGGACGAGCCACACAACGCATCCTTATATGAGCTTGACAGTGCATTTCATCCGAGACTGGACACTCTACAGTCGATGTTTGCAGACAAGTTATTTTCCTGATGATCATACAGGAGAAATGACAGCCAGAGGCCTCAGGGAAGCTCTTGAGTCGTGGGGACTGCATGAGGATCGTCTAGTGTGTGTCACTATGGATAATGCTGCAAACAACATCCTTGCACTTCAGCTGAATGAGTGGACACGCTTACAGTGTTTTGGTCACTGTCTCCACCTAGCCATTGGTGAGTGTCTAAATGCAAAATCATATTTCAGTAATAATAAACAATAGCAGGCCACGTAGGATATTACAGTTGTAAAGGTACTATTTAAACGAGCATGTTAAAAGCTTGGAAGATTAATTGCTACCAAAACAATTTGCTTAAGGCATAATTTTCCCTGCAGCGTTTGCTGTCAGCGTTAATCTTGTTAAAATTACGTTTACGCCACAACTGCATTAACGGCAAATCTCCGTTAACGAGTTACGCGGATCGCCCCATGCTTGGGGCTGGACGGCATCAACACGTTAGCGCCGTCCAGTCCCACGCACGGGGCGATCAGCCGTAACTCATTAACGGAGATTTGCCACACTATGATGTGCAAATTAACATTTTACTAGAATGTAGCCTAAAAAATGTTACTTCTGCCTTAAAGTATAACCGATAAATATATGTATCTTACATTTTTTTTACACGGAGAGGAATTTGAATTTTTTACACAAATTTTATACACTAATGTATATGACAGGCCTGTATTTATTTTTGTTTGAATTGTCTTTACTGTTATTTTCATATAATGCTAAAATGCAAACCTGGAAATTTCTTTTATTTATATATTTAATATATTTTTGTCGTAAGCCTTATTGCTGCTACAGTTTGAAGTACAATGTTTACGTTTGGTTTTGACAGTTAATGTTAGACTTGTATTTATTTTGTTTAAAGGGTTTATTGGCCTTATATAGTTTAGTTGTTAGTACTTTGATCCTTTTATATTTAATATATGTTGTGAGAGTTATTGCTGCTACAGTTCACATTTTGTTTATGTCAGGCATTTTATATAGCAGTATTTTATATTGGGCCTTTAGTAATTTGTTTTTGAAAAGTGTTTTATATTTGATACATTAACATTTTATGTTTACATTCTAAGTCAAACATTTGCTCAAATGTTCTAAATAAAAGAACAGAAATAATTACAAGTTGAGTACTTCTCATTTTTGATTTTTTTAATTTAAATGAAAAAAAGGAGTGGTGATTATATAAACTATTCACTGAATACAAAGAAAATGTACTATATCGTGATATCGGGATATGAAATGAAATATCGGGATATAAGATTTTGGTCATATCGCACAGCCCTATTAACAAGTCATGAAATTAAACATGATATATTAAACATGGTAAGGATTAGTGTCTAATTAAGCTACAGTGTTGGAACAAAAACCTGCAGCAACTGCGGCCCTCCGGGATTGACATTGCCCACCACTGCCTTAGACTATCAGAGCAGCACATGCTCTTTAGTCCTGGAATGTACTTGTTAGCTCTTCACTGCACAGCTTCTAATGTTGCTGTCTTTTGTAGGGTTGTCAAAAGTATCAAAATGTTGATAATTTATTGAGTTTAACATTTTAAAATTACTTTGAGTTTCATTTTTCATGATATTGATTCTATAACCTACATTATAAATGCACTTCCAGTTTGCCATGGCTCAAGTTATAGCCCGGTTTCTCACAGGTGTTCATAAGATTTCAATTTCAGCAGTGTTGGGAGTCTTTACTGGCACCATTAACTGATACAAAGGGATGCCAGAGTGGCATCTGCAAATACTTTGACTTTGTAGAAAATGGGACCGGAAAACCACAAGATACATGCAAGCCTGAACGCAAGATTTGCAAGTGTGTCAATACAAAAAATGTTTAGAGGTATGTTATTTCTAAATTACGGAAACATTAATAAGTATAAACCTATAAACTGTTTTATTCTGTGCTGTTCATTCAGGAGCAAGTTGGGCAACAGGGACTCCGTCGCTCACTCGATTTTTAAACCTTTGCTGCAAAGTGTGTTGTCGTAGTGCATTACTTTCTTTTATTTTATTCCGTCCAATTTCAGAATTGTATTTCATCACATTTACTATTTAATGTAAGGTGCCATAATTTTGCAGTGCTCAACTGCATGGACGGTGGCATGACTCCTCCGTGTCCTCGTATACGTCCAGCTGTGTTTCAGAGTGTGTATTTAGTACATCAGGGCTCATACTGTATGTAGCCCAACAAAACCTTCCTTCGTGGAAGAACACATTGACATGCTAGGGTCTCTTGCAATAAAATTTGGAAGCTAGAAAGACATCGTAGTTTTAAAAACAAAAATGCAATGTGCTCTGTTTGCATTTATGCTAAGCCTTTAAATATGTTAGTGGCCTGCTTGTGTGTTCATTTCCTGAACAATTGCTTACAAAAGTCCACATTAATGTTCATTTTGCTTGAATGTTTATTTTAATATTTTATTTATTTAATATTTAATATGTACTAGGGGGTGGAGGCCCCTGCTCACTTCACTCGCCCACCCTCAGGTTTGGTTTACCGAATATCCAATTTAAAGAGATTGTTATTTTCTTGAGAATTGTAACATATGCATTATTTTCACTTTTACTTTAAAACTTTTGTAAAAACAATACTTGTCCTTTATTTCCGGCCCCGGGTGTGGTTAAATCTTTCTCAAAGGACGTATAACGCTGCTCGTGTTGTGGGTGGCTTCTGAACGCACACTAAGGAGATGCTGTTGCTAATCTGCTGCCTTTCTGCTGCTGCTACTGGTGAGCTGCATGTTCTTTTTGTTGCGCCGCACGTTCATCATTCAAAAGCCTTTACTGCAGCTGTCCTTTTGCCACTTCAAATTTCTGCCACTCGCGTTGTGAAATGGGGGGCGGGGGGTTTCTGAACACACGCTAAGGAAAAGCAATCGGATCATCTGCTAGCTTCCTGCTGCTGCTGCTACTGGCAAGCTGCATGTTCTGCTTGTCACTTGTCGTTGTTTTAAGAGCTGGGAGCACATGATGTTTGTCTGTCAAAGGCATTCCAACAACTGCTTGGTTAAATGTCCTTGAGCTTGTTTTAAATGTGGCTCACAGCCTTGTCTCGCGGGACGTCAAATTGTCTTTGCGTAACATTAAAGTGTCTCTCGTGCAGACCTCAAATTGTCTTCCGAGAAGATCACGTCTTGTCTCCCTAGTCTACCTCCCAGGATTTTTTTTTATAATAGAGAGATATGGTTTACCAAAGATTGCAATACTTTTTCAAGTAACACTTAATGACATTTGCAATATTTCACTGTACTACCGCAGTAACAGCATTTATTTTCATCTATATAAAAAATTGTTGACTGGACGTAAACTATTTACTTTTTTTTACTGTTTACCGAACTTTACTCTTACTCTTTACATTACAAAACACTTGCAATGCTTGAAGTATTTTTTAAAGACTGAAATTTCTATTATTTGTTTCTGTCCATCAATGTTAAGATTTTATTGCATATACAATAGTACTGCAATGTATTTAAATACATTTTTCACTGAGTCAAATTATATAATGTTTAGGGCAGTGTTTTTCAACCAGTGTGCTGCGGCACAATGGTGTACAGTAAGAACTACCCAGTGTAGCACACTTGGGTCTGAACCTGACAGGGAGAAGCTCCATTGGTTGTCGACACCCATCTGAAGAGGACAGAGCAACCTGGAGAAGCTGGTATAAAAGCAGCTCCACAACCACTATGTCGCAGACACCGCACTTAGAGCACTTTGGATGTGTCTCCTGGCTACTAGAGTCCATCTGTCCAGGTGTTACCACCAATGAGTCTCACACGGCTGGGGGATAGTAGGCATAAGGGTTGCCTCTGAGGCAGAGAGGAGCAGACAAATTGATGAAGCAGTTGAGAGATGGCACCAAGTGCCACGTCTGTCTGCAAACGCAGATCTCGGGGCTGCTATTTTACCATCTTCTGCGGTAGTCTTACCCCTTCAGACAGTTGAGCACGTGTATTAGGTATACTGTGTTTGTGGTTAGTAGAATAATGGGGTGTCTTGGGATGTTTTTGGTTACTAAAAAGTGTGCCACCAGAGAACATTGGTACTTAATTTCAATACTTTTCTTAGTATTGTATCAAAGTTTGAAATTATGGTATTGTGACAATCCTAGTCTTTTCTATAGCATGTTGACTCAAACTTCATAGCCACGACAGTTCTTTTTATCTTTAGCAATTCTGATGTGTATTTGAAGGATGGTCAGTCAGTCAGTCAGTCATTGGCAAACCCACTATATCCTAACGCAGGGTCATGGGGGTCTGCTGGAGCCAATCCCAGCGAGCACAGGGCGCAAGGCAGGATCAAATCCCAGACAGGGCACCAGCCCACCGCAGGGCATACACACACACGACACACCAAGCACACACTAGGGACAATTTAGGATCGCCAATGCACCTAACCTGCATGTCTTAGGAGCACTCAGAGGAAACCCACGGAGACACGGGAAGAACATGCAAACACCACGCAGGGAGGACCTGTGAAGCGAACCCCCGGGTCTCCTTACTGCGAGTCAGAAGCGCTACCACTGCTGCCCTTGAAGGAGGGTGTTGTTAATTTAATTTAATTTAATGACATTGTGTAAAAATCTACATTTTCCCCTGTGTGATCTATCTAGTGTATAGCACAGCCTGAGCATAACACCCCTTGATTTATACTTTTATAAATGCACCACACTCTTTAAAAAATGGTTCTTTAACAGCACTTCATGGTTTTTTTACTGGGCTGTGTGGCTCCTCGTAGAACCATTTGCTTGACAAAGCACCATTTCATTCTGGAAGGATTCTTTGCAAATGAAGTTGGTTCTTTGTGTTTTGAAATACTTTATTATACGTAGAAAAAAACAAAATCTTTAATGTGTGGGAGGCTACCAAGCAGGACACTAACAGATTAAGAAAACCTGAACTTAGCCTGCGTTACTCTGTACAGTGAGAGTCCTTTTAAACTCATGAGCCACTGACATTTTGCAAATCTGTTACCATCTACATTGTAGTCATGGTTAGTTACTGTATGGAGTCTGTTACGTTTCAAAATAAATAAGATTCTTTCTGGATCCTTTTTGTGGATGGGTCCTTTGGGAAACAAAAATGGTCCCCCTATGGCACTGCTGTGAAGAACCGCTCTGGCACCTTTATTTTTTTTAAGGGTGAAAAGAATTGTCCTGATTGGTGGAGTCACTAGGCATTAAGATGACAGGACCGTAAAAGCACACCGAAAGAAATTGTGCCTGTAAAAGGCAGCACAGATGGCATGACTGAGAGAGCTGCTGTGCAGGAAAGCAGCATCACAAAGCTAGCGGCCAGATGTTCTGCTGGACAAATTGAACATCTCTTTTAGCTGAGGGGTAGAACTGCCATCCAGAATTCATGCAGCCAGCGTTTGATTCCCACTGCTGACAAGGTCTCAAAGAAGACATACAGAGGGTGAGAGAGGGCCATCCCCGTAAGCAAAATCCTTGCCTGAAAAAGTGTCTCATCTACTTTTATATAAAAAAAAGTGGATTTGGCAGAGATTGTAGAGATGAAATGCTGTCATTATAAACCCTCTGCCATGTTACATGTTTCCAAATAACCTTGGCATAAAGTATTTGCACTTCTTGAGACCTGGCAGATGAGTCCACAGCATTACACTTAAAAGCAGCATACTGTATTTAGGAACATCTTTTTAATCTCAGACTAGGATGTATCGTGTCATGAGCCATTCAAGGACCCCAACTGTTTGAATGAAAGCCAACAAAACTAGAACTGTCATATTTTACTCGACACATTGCACTTTCTTGAGTTCTGCTGTAGGTTGTTATCACTTGTTGTATGCTATGTTCGTTACTGCACGACATGCAGTTTTATGTCCTTTTACTTGTTTCCCATTTTTATTAAATGACAGAAAAATCATGAGGAAGAACTTCAGTGCACTGATTAAATAAGACAACGAGCCTCGAACTTGAACATTCAAATGTCAAACAGAAAGTGGCCTATTCAAACTGCATTAGGAACTGTGAATTAAAGCTACACATACATTTACTTTCTAAACCTATTTATTCATCTATCTCTTTTCCATGCCTGCTTTTTCAAATGGGGGGAGTGATGGCTCCGAGGCTAAGGATCTGCGCCTGCAATCGGAAGGCTGCCGGTTCAGATCCCATAAGTGCCAGAAGTGATTCCACTCCATTGGGCCCTAGAGCAAGACCTGCAACTGCTCAGTCCTTGGTATGATGTCAACTTGCATCCAGCCCTGCAACTTGCAAGGTAAACTTGGGGGTTTTTGGTAGGATTGGCATTCCAGCCACAGTAAAAACCTCACACTGTTCCACTCCATGTGGTACTGAGGTGTCACTCGCTGCACGGCTACAATCGGGTCCTAAAGGTGGTTTGTCGTGTGATGGATGCAGCAACTCACTGTATCAGTGCATGCTCCCAACCTCCTCCTTTTTAGAGTAAAACAATGACAGATAGCCAATGCCTTTCCTGTCAGAATCAGGCAGAAGGTAGGAACCAAACTTGGACAAAACACCAAAGCATACTTATGCTCATGTCACCCATCGGTTTTCATTACTGGACTTGCATAATTAAACTTGAGAGGAGCAGGGAACTGCTGTACTTCTCAAGTGGCATTAGACAGGAGGTAGGAACCAACCCTAAAAGAGACACAAGTCAATAGTGGTGCAGTATTATAAAGAGCCAATTTACACTCAACAGCCAAACTACCAAAACGTGTACGCTATCAGGATTTGGGAGGAAACCTCTCACTTTGTTCAACTGGGCCAATTTACTGAATATAAGAAATTTGACAGACAAGAGGAGGCCATTTAGTCCATCAGGCTCGTTTGTTTAGCTAATAGCTAAATTGTCCCAATATCTCATCCAGATACGTCTTAAACATTGTCAAGGTGTTTGCTTTAACTCCATGTCTCTGTAGTTTGTTCCAGATTCCCACAACTGTTTGGTATCCTTGAGTACATAATTCACCCTTAACTTGAAAGAATTCTGCGGGATCTATTTTATCAATGCCTTTGAGGATTTTGAAGAACTGAATTAATTTCCCACACAGTCTCATCTGCTCAAGGTTACACAGGTTTAATACTCCGGAGTTTATCAGAGAAGGACATGTCCTTAAGTCATGGGATGTACATGGTTGCACTCCTTTGCACAGTTTCATGTTCTGCTATGTCTTTCATGGAGCATTTTAACCAGAGCTGCATATAATAGTCCAGATACAGTCTTACTAGTGCATTATATAGACTGAGAATAATGTCTCTTGATTTATATTCAACAGCTTTTACGATAACATTTTATTTGCCTTTTTATTAGCTTCTGCAGATTGCTCAGATGATGAAAATGATGTGGCAGCTTAACTCAAGATTCATATCTTTTGGACATGGAGAAAACAAAAATCCCAGATAAAATATCCACAGGGATTAAAAAAAGAAAGTCTGTGAAGAGTACCCTGTCTGATCACTTGGTCCTGTGAAAAGCAGCACCAGCCATTGTGTCATTTATACATTTTATATAGCGCCTTTCACAGCTAACACTCACTCAAGGCTCTTTAAAGAGCAAGCAAAGGTAAAATATTATGCATCTGACAAATTATATGCACCCTGTAATGGAACAGGAGGTTCTGGAAAAAAGTTAGGGTTATAACATTACAAGATTTGCGTAGACATTTGCTTAGACTGTTACTCAGAAACACAACACCACTATTGCTATGCTGCTTCATGAATAAGCAAGAAAATGGGCCCGAGACATCTGATGGACTGCAGTAGACAACTAGGAAATTGTTATCAACTCCAGCTGTAATGCGGACAGTGCCATGCTCATGTGGCTTCCCTCCAACATTTCAAAGACATCCATGTTCGGTTAACTGGGGACTGGGCTTTCACCCAGTAGGAGAAAGGGTGTCTTGTGATGGACTTGGGTCCCGTTCAGTGTTTTTTGCAGCAGACAATTCTACTGGGTCAGTCTTTAGGCTTAGATACCAATGGCAGACACCACCAAACAATAATCTAGCATCCTCCCACCATTATGAAGATATTTATGACTTTCCATTCATGGCCCACTTTTGGAATGCTTCAGTATTCAAAATATGAATTTCCTGTTTTGTCCCTGACTGCCTCTGCAAAATGTCAAATGTTAATTTTTATAACAATTCAGAGTACACACTGAGAAACAAGTTAAAATTATAGCATGTGCTATAGATCGCCATCCCATTTCTGGTTAGTTCCTACTTTCTGTCCACCACTACATGCAACCTTTAGAGGAATCAAGTTCAGAAAACAGATGGCCATAGCAGTAGAAAAACCACACACACTCAAAAAAATACATATTTTAAAACTGTTAAGCAAGTTGTTTCAATACTGATTACATCATGGGCAGCAGTGGTGTTAATGTTGGCTAATGCACAGCTTTAGTGCAAACTCAAAGTCACGTTCTTTCCTTATATGATGAGTTTTCCCAGGGTGACCCAGTTTCATTTAACATGACAAAGTTGTTCAGGATAGATTAAATGGCAACTCCAAATCAGTCCAGTATAAGTGAATGGTAGTTGTTACTATTAATTCTTAATTTCTGGCTTATGATGCCTAGTGGAAGAAGCAAGTTTAGAAAGTGGATGGCTATGGCTGTCAAACTTTGAGTAGAACATTAAACAGAGGTTTGTGACTTTACAGGAACAGTCTTTCTTCTTTTCTGCAATGTTCTGAATCCATATTTAATGTTTTATTCCTGACTGGTGCTTTAAAATGTCAGACTTTCTATGTTTAAAGTATTCTGAAAAAAATATGCAACTGCTTTATTTAAAAAAAAATAAAAGAAGACTGTTAATTGTGTTGTGGGCAGCATGGTGGCATTTTGATTAAGTCTACAGCTTCATGACCTAGGTTCTGATACTACAGACCAGCACACAAAATAGAAAAATGTTATGAAGCCTTGAAAACGGCTTATAAACCAGACCAGGGTCTTCACAAGCTTGTCTAGAATAGGCCTCACCCCAGGAAGCCTGATCTCCAAACTCCACTGATTGGCTTGGAACCTACATAGCATTAAAAAAGGTTTTGGCTTCTAAATTTCAAAACATACTTTAACGTCCCAAAATATCAAAAATGCCCAAAAAGTGGGAGGGAAAACTGTTAACACCTCCAGCTTAAGGAAAAGGCAAACCATTATCTTTATTGATAAAAATATTTATTTGTAAATCTGAAACATAAAATGGTGAAAAGGTGAAAGAAAAATGCAAAGGGATTTGCCAAAAAATCTAATCTGGAGTAAATCTGTCCCAATGCAGAATCCAATAATCAAAACCAAAAACATAAGCAAAACAAATCTAAGGAACCAAAAAACACTTGTCATGCACTCTACGAACATCACTGAGCCATTGAAGGATCTGCTCTCAGCTTCAGAATATAAAGGCTGAGGACGCTCCTTCAGCAGTAACATTAGGGTGGCCCTGCCTTTTAGGGTTTCACCCACACAATACAAAAACATGGGAACTCAATATATAGATACTAAATAATAAATAAACAGAACAATATTTAACAAAAATACATAATTAAAATAGATACATAAAAATAATACTTTAATAGAAACAAAAGCAGTACAAAAAGGGAAAATAAACATAAGCCAGTGAACAAACTCTGACTGTAAAGTAACGGGCTTCCGGTAACTGACATGTGCTCCTTTTGTTCGACGGTATTTTCTTTACTTTCATCTAACATTCCCAAAGACGTTCAAATTAGGCTAACAAGTAACAGCACATTGGACCAATATATCAAAGTCTGGCCTTAAATGACCTGGTGTCATGCCCGGGATTGATTCTTGCCTTGTATCCAGAGCTGCGTGGGTATGCTTCAGCCCTGAACTTGAGTAACTGGGATTGGGTTTCACATGGGTTGTGGACTGTTAATATCACTCTTGGCTTTCTAGAACCTCCCCTTTTCCTGTTGTCCTGGTTACAATGCATTAGAGGAAACTATATGGTAGGACTATAATAGATCCTGGTAATTACAGACCAATAATCCCTACTTCTGTACATTTCAAAACTATGGAAACTATAATAGGAAAAACAATAGATTAGAAAAGTACCTATATTAAAATAATATACTAAGACAAAATAATATATATACTAAAACAATATACTAAGTAACAGCCAGCATGAGTTTGAGAGGAACATCTTGTCAAACTAATCTGTTAAGATTTTTTTTTTTAACAGGCAACCTCAATAGTTGACAAATGTAAATCACATGACACAATTTACTCAGCCTTTTCAAAAAGCCTTTGACTTTGTACCACACTGAAGATGAATTCTGAAACTAGAAGCTGCAGGCATCAGAGTTAACCTACAAAACTGGATCTCGACTTGGTTAACCGGATGGAGACAAAGATTACAGATAAGATTAGAAGGAGTTAATCAGTGGAGTCCCTCAGGGGTCTGTCTGTCTGGGACCGTGACTTTTTCTGATTATATTAATGACATTGATTAAGGTACACTTAGTAAACTTGTGAAATCCTGAGATGATACTTAAAACTCGAGGAATGGCAGATACTGAGGAGGCAGCAAAAAAAATTCAAGATGACCTGGGAAAGCTTCAGAACTGGGAAAACATTTGGAAAATGCAGTTTAACGTAGAAAGGTGGGCAAAAGAAACATCAGTTATAAATGTTAGATGGGAGACACTGCCCTAAAGAAAGTAACCTCTGAAAAAGCATTTAGGGGTTCATGTTGACACAATATTCTCTTCATCTAATCAATGCACAGAAGCTATCAAAAAAGGTAAATAAAATGTTAGTTCATGTCATAAAAATGTATAAGAGTTACAAATATAAGTCAGTATCGATATAAAATAAGTATTACAGAATATAAATCAAGCGACGTTCTGCTCGGACTATATAATACACTAGTGAGACTGCATATAGAGAATTGAATGCAGTTCTGGTCACCACACTATAAAAATGACATAACAGCACTTGAAGCTATGCAGAGGAGAGCAGCCAAGTACATCCCAGGACTTAAGGACATGTCCTGCTGTGACAGACTCGGAGAATGAAATCATTTTGGTGTCAAGCAGAGGAGACTGCATGGGGGCCTAATCCAGGTCTTCAAAATTGTCAAAGCCATTGGTAAAAGTGAACCAGCAGAAATCTTTTAGCTTAAGGATGAATCACATATTCAAGGACACCAGTGGAAGAGAAGGTGCATTAGGACTGAAGCCAGGAAAGTACTTTTTAAGTCAAAGAGTTCTGGGAACAAACTACCAAGACATGGGGATGACAACCTTTAAGAAGAATCTGGATGAGATGTTAGCTAAACAAATGAGCTAGATGGACTGAATGGCTTCCTTTTGTTTGTCATATTTCTTATGTATATAGGACCCTCACATTCTTAAAATATATTTTATGGCAAGCTATTAACATTAAACTTACAACAATAAATAAAATGAAATAAAGTAAAACAAATTAGTCTGATCCCACATAAATTCAGTCTAGAATTCTCACATAAATAACATTTTTAAATTTCATATTAGGCCAAATGTAGCAGATGAGCAACCTCAAGTTCTGTTTTTTACTATACTTATATGAAACTACTGAAGTAGTTATTTTTATTTTTTTAGCCTTACCTTGTGGTGTCACCTGTTCTAAATCTGTCATTTAATAAAGGGTTGTGGGCAGTCACTGTAAGCTGGTGGGCAAAACCTGCAAAGTTTACTTATTTATAAACTGTGAGCATGCCCTTCTAGCTGAAAAGGGCCAAGAAATAAAAATTGCGGTCAAAAGGGCATCCTGATCCTTTGAAATAATATTAACAGTGTTGGAGATCTGGAGTATCAGATATTACTTAGGAAGGGATTTCAATTTGAGAATAGGCCAAACTTGCGTGATGCAGCGTTACTGACAATCTGACAGCCGAGAGCAAAATAAAGAAAACCAGACAATCACATAAGGATACATAGCAGCACATGATACATGTGGGGGGAATACAAATTAGGATGAGAAAGGCTGAGATTTATTTGTAACAAAAAGAATAGCGAACAATTATAACACACTACTTAAAGTGTATAGGTGTCCGATAATGGGATTTGAGAGACACTTTACATAAGAAAAGAAGCAATTCTGCGATAAAGATTGTGATATTGTCTACATACATGCACACTATCAGTTTAAACTTGTAAAGTAACTGAGGAATGTGCGTATCTTTAAGAGGTATCTATAATTTGGGATCAATCTGTATTCTGAAACTACATTATACAATTTAAAGGGTCATAAGCAGTCAATGCCTATATAATTACTGTATACTACAAGGCAGAAGCCAATATTGAATAGGGTGCCTGGTCATTCACATAACAGCAGTTTAGTGATGCCAATTAAACAAACAACTATGCCTTTTTTATGTGGAGCTAAATCTACATAGACATAAGAAACAAGTGCAAATTCTACACTGATAGCAACCAAAGAGAAACGGAACCTAAGTCCCTAGAGGCTGAGAAGCAGTAGCACTATCTAACACGTCACCCATAAGTAAAGATATCAACAATAATGACATTTTGGGGGAAACATAATGTACACTGTTATCAGGTGGCTACATTATGGGAGAAAGATTACTTTCCCATTTCACAGGGGTTGGATTCAAGCTGTCATGAAACCAGCTTGTCCTATATGCCACCTCATTCCTGGTTGCTGCCTCGTCCGTGTTGTTGTTCAGCCCAGTTATTGTCAGGTAATGAGAAAAGATGATGCTCATTCTACGTTTCTGGAGACTCCAGCTACTTTTCAAGGATGAAAAATGTAATCCTGAGTTGATTAGAGATTGTAAAATACCCTGGAGCGAAGGTGCAAAAGAATGATGCTCTGTCCAGGACTGCTCTGTTTTTAGGTCTTTCTCTGCAAGGGTACCATCCATTAACCTTCCAGTGTTTATTAATAACACCAGGAATACTCAAGGGATTGATGGGAAGTCAATTGTAACATTTGACCTTTATTACCACAATTCTCTTCCATAAAGGATTTGAGCAGTAATCCTATTTTTTTTTCCATATTGCCCTAAGGTGAGTTGAAATACTGCATGGCCTGGGCCTTCAGTGGGAGTACACTGTAAAAACAATGGCTCTTTAATAGCACTTTACTGGGTTGTGAGGTTCCTTATGTAACCATAACCATTGCTTGACAAAGAACTATTTAAATATGAAAGGATGTTTTGTATATTAAGATGGTTCTTTGGGTTATAGAAAGCTTCCTAATATGTGGACAAAACAGAAATATTTGAGGTCTATTAGACTGCCTATTGCAAGATGCTAACAGATCAAGAAAAACTGAACTGTGCTATTGTGTGCAGCAAGAGTTCTTTTAAAATCAGGAATCCATTGGTAATTCATAAATCTTTTACATACTGTACCTTCTATTCATACTTATTATTGAAGCATGCTGTGGATCTAAATAAATAAAAGTTCTTTCTGCAATCTTCATGAGGATGGTCCTTTCTTGAACCAAAAAATGTTCTCTGTGTCATCACTCTTAAGAACCTCTTTGGCATCTTTATTTTTAAGAGTGCAAGAATGTATGAAAAACATTACATTTCTTTCATATTTTAGAACATAAGTATTTTCATGGGCAGCATGATGGGTGCAATGCTTAAATGCGCTAAAGGCCCTGTCACATTTGACAACTTTTCCAATGATATTCAGTCATAGCCCTCATTGACAATAATAATTGACATTAATAAGATACAACGAAGGGGAAAAACTGCACAGAGAAAGGGTAAAATATAACAAAATCAATGAAAGAGAGTTAAGCATTTAAATCTACAGCAAAATTAGAAATATTTCTAAATGTCATATAAATGTAAAAATCATGCTGCTGTGCTTTTCTGAATGTAGAATAAGAGAAAAAAAAATACCAGCTAATTAATTGAGATCAGTGCTGTCAGGTGTTGTCACTGATTATGAGTCTGGTTGGAACAAAAACTGCAGCCTCAGTGGATCCCCAGGGTCAAGTTTGGGAAGCATTGATTTAAATGATTACTTTTGCTTTTCTAAAAATGTTTGGGTTATAAATGAGACCTTGAATGCATATTATATTTTAGGATAAACTTGAGTTACTCAACTTTGAAAAGAAACTGTTTATATCAAAGCACAGAACACTGCATTTATATGCATTGTGTGCTGATTCCAATGATTTGTATGCATTAAGTTAATTGAACATTAATATTATTAAAGAATACATTCACTGAGTTTTTTTGCAGTAGCATGATATTTTAATCTGTTTTGGATAACAAAAGATGCTCATCATTTGAGAATATTCTCCGTGCATTGCAAAACCATGCTATTTGTCTGCAGAAGGCTATTCATTGAAAGTTGAAAAGGATTTCTCATCGGAGTAGTTTTAAATATTTTAGTACAACTGTAACCTGAGCTAGTTAGTATAAGGGACGTTTAAAAAGTTTCCGCACTTTTATATTTTCGTTGGAAACGGTGAATGCGGGAGTTGTAGTAATTGGTCGTGTCTGTGTCATGTGACCAGGAAAATTGCATCGCAAAGGAAGGTGACTATGTAGAAAAGTGGTGTAATTTGTTTATGAAATGCTTAATAAATAGAGTTAAAAAAAGTGCAGAAAGTTTTTGAATGTCTCTTGAACATACAGCCATGTGAAAAAAAGCTACATCCCAAGGAAACTGTTAGCTGTTTCAATGTATTTGAAGAGGCAAATATTAGATGTTCATACAAACAGTATCTATAGATAAAGGAGATCTACTTGAGCAACTGATACATACAATTGACCTGGTGTATTCATTCATTCATCCATTTACTAACCCGCTGAATCCGAATAGGGTCACGGGGGTCTGCTGGAGCCAATCCCAGCCAACACAGGGCACAAGGCAGGAACCAATCCTGGGCAGGGTGCCAACCCACCACAGGACACACACAAACACATCCACACACCAAGCACACACTAGGGCCAATGTAGAATCGCCAATCCACCTAACCTGCATGTCTTTGGATTGTGGGAGGAAACCCACGCAGACACGGGGAGAACATGCAAACTCCACGCAGGGAGGACCCGGGAAGTGAACCCGGGTCTCCTAACTGCGAGGCAGCAGCGCTACCACTGCGCCACCGTGCCGCCCTGTATTCATTCACATAATCTAAATTAATTAAAATGCAGAGCTGTCACATAGAAAAAGTAAGTCCACCACTACATTTATCATTTCTTCACATCCATTAGATTAGAATCAGGTGTTCCAGATTAGAAGCCAATGATTAGAACCTCCTTAAGAAGTGTGCAGATGGACCCTGTCTTACTAAAACTGCAGATATCAAGGTTCTGGTGTTCTCTTAGCTAATGACATGTCTGGTGTCATCATTCCAGGAGTTCAGAAAGAATGTTGTGGATGCCTGCGAGTATGGCATGGGATTTAAAAAGATCCACAAATTATTCAAAAATCAATCATTCTACTGTAAGGAAAATCATTTATAAGTGGCATATATTTCAAACAACTTCTGATTTATCCAGGACTGGCCAGCCCAGCAAATTCAACCCAAGAGCTTACTGTTTGATACTAAAAGAAGTCTCCAGGAACCCCAAAATGTCACTGTGGGACCTGCAGGTAACATTTGCAAAAGTTGGTGTCAAAATGCATTAATCTTCAATCAGAAAGAAATGGCACAAATTTGACCTGTGAGGTGTACCAGGAAAAAAACTTTTCTGTCCAAAAAAACAACATTAGAGCAATACTACAGTTTGCTATTGAACATAAAGGCAAAGACCAGGGGCCTCATGTAAAACGCCATGCGTAGAACTCACACTATAACATGGCATAAGCACAAAAGCAGGAATGTGCATACGCACAAAAAAATCCAGATGCAAAAATCTGTGCGTACGCAAACTTCTTCCACTACATAAATCCCGGTCAGCGTGAAAAGTAACACACGTGCACGTGCCTGCTGTCCCGGCCCAACTCCTCCCAGAATTACGCCTCTTTGAATATGCAAATCAATAAAAATAGCCCTTAAGCTCAGCTTTCTGTGAAAAGACAATGGAAAAAGCACAGGGGAAATATAAGAATTTCAACGAATACCAAGTGGAGGCAAAGAAAAACGTACTATTTGTTGGTTCAAACAGTGGTATACTCAACAAAAGGAAGTTGATCGAGTGACAGAGTGTCGGAGAAACTCAAAAGCTCAAGTTCACAAAGTCGCACAGTGCCTGAAATAAAAAAGAAGTCACATATCAAAGTCGCCGTGAAAAGGCGAGTTGTAGCCCACCGTCTGAGTGTCATATGAAAGCTTATTGTGGGTACAGACATAAAAAATAGGTACACAGTGGGGAAAAAAGCATGAAACGTCAACTTTAATTTAGAAATTTCCACTTTAATCAAGTAGTTTATTTCGTCATTAAAGTAGAACATCATAAACTTCATCTTAAGATCGTTTAATTTACTAGTTTCTCAAATCCCATCATAATTAAAGTAGTACGTTAAATGCTTTGTTTTGTATTTAATCTTCTATGTGCTCTATGTGTGTGAATCACAACGTGCTTCCGGGCTTTCTCTTCCTCCGACAGGACACAGAATCCATTACATTTGTGATATTATAGCTCTCTGAATAATTAAAATACTGAGAAGTATACATGTATCATTTTCATGATGATAGGAGTTAAAGCATGTTATTAAACATGGGAACACGGTGGCGCAGTAATTGTTCATGTCCCATGCTAGATGCTTGGTGCGCCATGCACAATCTTCTATGAAATACTTTATTGTAGCAGTATTGTCTCTTTCAAACGTACTAACCTCCAATTCCTGTCCTTACTTTTCTTTCTCCAAATACCCAATCGCCACACAATCAGCTCTGTAATAGACGTTAAGCCATCTGTAAGCTTAGAACGCCAATTCTTCAAAACTTTTAAGGAACATTGAAATATCTTTGCAGTACGTGTTTAATTAGTCTATCCATCCATTCTTCCAGTGTCGCGCCAGCACAAGCAGGAATACAGCGCGAGGCTGGCATGTTTAATTATTAACAATATAGATTATTGCGTTGGGCTGGCGCACTGCCCGGGGTTTGTTTTCTGCCTTGCACCCTGTGTTGGCTCCAATATAGATTATTTAAATGAAGTTAAAGTTTTATCTGTATAATATAATAAACATATTTTGCTGCATTTCATCTTAAAAATTATATTGTCATCATATGTAAATACATGCTTTATAAAGTGGCTCAGGTTGTGCAATATTATAACTGTAGTGCAAGTTTACAGTGAGGTAATTGTACTTATAAGTATAGACAGTTCTACAAGGAACACTTGATTGAGTGCGCTTATTGTTCTTGGGATGCAACTGTTTCTGAACCGCGAGGTCCGTACAGGAAAGGCTTTGAAACGTTTGCCATGTGAAAGCAGTTCAATAGACAGAATGGCTGAGGCAGCGTGTGCTTGATGCTGTATACCGATAATTCTCTTTCTCAGATTCTGCAGATCTTTAATTCCCCACTCAGATACAGTGACATTAATACTCTAAGTGGTGCAGTAACAGTAATATGGAAAAACATGATCTGCTGTGGCAACCCCTAATGGGAGCAGTTGAAAAAAGAAGAGGGTGCAGTGAGAGTAACAACACTACAGCAGCTATTGTATCTAGAATAGTTTGACCATTCCATGTACCATTACATTGTTACTGGTTAATTACAATCAGATTCATGAAACTAATAAACAATATGCAGTTAATTTAAGTGTATTTATAAACCTGCTTCAGGGACGTGGATCTGAAAAAGAAAGATAAACCACACAGGAACAGTAGCACTGCTTTGACGCTGGGTGCCGCCAGTCTGCAAGACCAAGCAGAGAACTTACGTACAACAGGGTATGAGGTACTGTGGAAATGTGCGTGGCCTTATACCAAGTTTACGTTTTATACATCGTGATTTGAACGTGGAAACTTTCTTACACAACATTTTTGTGCATACGCGCTGTTTATACATGAGGCCCCAGGCCTTCTCAAACAAATTGCTCTAGACAGATGAATCAAAGATAGAGTTATTTGGCCACAGTAACAAATGATGTTTGCCTCAAACCGAAGATGGCATTTCAGGAGAAGAACCTCATACCAGCTATGAAGCATGGTGGTGGAAATGTTATGGTTTTGGGTTGCTTTGTTGCCTCTGGGTCTGGGCAGTTTGAAGTCATTGAGTCACTATGAATTCTGCATCATATCAAAGTGTACTTGAGGAGAATGGGAGATCATCTGTCTGAAACATGAAGTTGAACCTAAATGGACTTTTCATTATGATAATGATCCAAAGCACATTCCCAAATCCACCAAGGAATGGCTCAGAAAGAAGAAATGGAGGGTTATGGACCGACTTAGTCAAAGTCTTGATTTGATTCTCATTGAAATGTTGTGGAGGGATTAGAAATAGCTAGACACATACAAGAAATCCGTCAAACATCTCGCAATTGAAGGAATTTTGCATGGAGAAATGATTGAAAATATAATCGAATTGATTACTGAGACTGGAGTGGCAATTATGCTAAATGTCAACTAATAAGTAATTTCTGCTAAAGTGGGCAATACCAGCTTCTGAGGCCATAGGGTTAAAGGTACTTAGTTTTTCCCCAGTAGACCATAACATCTATTGATAATTTTGTTCAATAAATGATTGAAAAGGCACATTTTCCATGTGTTTTTATTCAAGAGTATCATCTTTATCTACATGCCCTGCTTGCAAGAAGGTCTAATGTTCACCTGTTCAAATATACTGGATAAGTCAACAGTTTCCATGGGGTGTACTTAATTTTTCACATGGGCAATTTTCCTGTACAGGTAATAAGTCATTTCTTTACAGCAGAATAGTGATCATTTTTTAGCAGCTTCTATGAAATGTGTAAATTATAGTAAACAATACTTCAGGGATTTAGTTTTATGGAATGGAAGGAGAATTCTTAAAATTAGGGGAAAACTGTCTTGCTGATGGGGGGATTTTCACAGTACTAACTGGCAATCCTGGTGCAGAATCATGATTTTCGGATCATCTGTCTCACGCCATAAAGAAGCCGTATGCGTAATACACGTCTAATGCACATGCCCGTAGTTAAGGTGGGGTGACCTGCACTTTCCTCTCCCCAAAGCACCTTCATTTAATCGACTCACTTGAAGTACTAATCTCCATACGTTACGTACTCCCAAAGCCACATTCCAAACAGCGCTCCTACGGAATGTGCAATAACCCACAAGCAAACGCAGTCATTGGTAATGTGTTGCCCTCTGCTTTACGTACCGTACTTTGATTATTTTTCTTCGAGCGGTATTTTACTATCCGAGGCTTCCTTGACACTTTCCTTTGCGGTTATGTATTCGTGAACAGGGATCCTTGTATTAAAAATACACTGATAAAAACGGGCTTGGTTCGTGAATGACAGGTGCACACAAACGGCGCAATGCCACCGCAGCAACGTTACTGAGCAGCTGTGCGCGGACCGAGGCCTCGGGAGCGCGCACTCCATTGCAAGGCACGCGCTTGCTCCGGATTGTACGTGTGTGCGCAAATAGGCGCGAGGGAGTGGAACATATTGATGCCCTTATTTAAACTGTTTTTTTTCCTCACATCTATAGGATTTCTATCGGTTGCATCGATTCACTTTTTTCCTTCTTCTACACAGTAAAGCTACCCTGATCCCTGCATAGTACTGGGTTTGACAAACAACTTGTCATTCCGGTTCCTTGCTTAATTTTCAGATGTATCTTTTTCCAAGGACGGTGTCACGGGGTGACAAAATCTATAACGGCAGGATCTGGTAGAAAAGACGACACAACATTGAATGGGATACCATTTACAATTTTAAAAAATATGGCGTTTAAGCCTATCAGTAAAGATCGTCACACCCTGCTTTTCCGCGTTATTAAAATATGAAAGACACTGGCACATCATATAAGTAAAGCACAACCGCATCCTCAAAGAAACCACTCCTTAGGCGTGAATGTTTATTTATGCACTCAAATACAGCCCTATACGCTTTTAGCACACCCCGACCGGCCGTAAAATTGTAATAAATGGGTTCAGAAAAAAGATCAATTAATGACACTGCATATGTGCCATATTAATACTATAGATGAGATCGCTTGTTTGGAAAGTTTCATCCAGGATTCGTCCCGTCCAGGATTAGATTCTACATGAGACTGAGGTTGTGGATTCAAACACCGTTACCGACACAGTATGACCATGTGCAAGTCACTTCAGCTGCCTGTGCTCCATTTGAAAAAAAAAAAGAAATATAATCCATTGTATCGCAAATGTTGGAAGTCGACTTGAATAATGGCGTCAGCCAAATAAGAATAATAACGTGACTTGTAAAAATAAAAGGGTGTTCAATTCACGTATCGTGTATGCGCAGATACAAGAGGAATTGTTCTATTAACTGAATATGTGAGGAAAAAGTCTCCAGTGTACTATAAAAAAAATTCAACAATATGCGTTGGATTAATGTTGGAGTTGTTATGACTACCACCTGCCTTTCTATAGGATATTTAGAAAAATGCATGTTTTTGATACTTAAGGCATTTTTTAAAACGCTTTGAAAAAGCAGGGCGTAAACTCGTCCTGCCAATAAAATGCCTTTGACTGCATGTGGGCATGTATACTGAAGGACATTATAGATACATGCATATAAACACATAGCATGTGTCAGACAAGGCTTTGAAACAGTTATTTTAGTATTCTATACGTCTTTCTATGCAATTAATCTCCTCCTATAATTGCTAACCTTCTAAATATCAAAACCACCTTATCTTCCATATTATATTAAAACTGCACTGATGCGTTTCTCAGCACACATTTCAGATCTGCTCTACTCTCAGACTGATGGGAGTGTCTTTTTCTACACTTGATACTGTACATCACAACTGACACCGCCTTTTTTCGTACACCGAAGAACATCGCTGCCTTAACTCCAATAAAAGCTAAAGCACGCCATCCGTCTCAAACAAAATGTTGATCTCTCTCTCTCTGTCTCTCGGAGGTGAGGTTCACGTGAGCGAGCCGGTATGCACGTCCACGCTGAAAGCGAGAACAACCTGCCGGGAACCTGCGCGCGCCACCGACTCTAGAACACCCCCCCTTCCCTAATCCGGTTCGGTTCGGACTGAAAAAAAGTGCAGCACCTCGGCGTCTTCCTTTCACTAGCTCTCCTCCAAAACGGCCAGTTGCCTTCTAGCCCCGCGTACGTACTGCATGCTTCTCAATGAATGGATGCGCCGGTGCTATCACTGATAACCAGGATGCAAAGGGACACCAACTTGCTAGGGCAGGAGGAGCGCCACTTGTTTGTAAACGCTCCCGGCGATGCACACTGCAGAGCGGACGAAAAGAATAAAAAGCATGAATTGGCAAGGAATCCATAGTGTCTTACCTGTCTGCCATTTTCCCCCGGCGTTTTCCTGTTAAAAGCTGCTACTAATAATCCCCAGGATATAAGCCATGGCTCTCCAAAGCTCCGCCGCCGCAGTCCAGTCGCTTCTCTCCCTGTACCCGCGCGCTTGTCTCTCAGCTACCAAGGGCGAGCACGCACGACAAGCCCAGCGGTTACCATAGCAGCACGCCGACGCCTTGCCCGGGATTCATAGAACAGAGTGCAGCTTCAATGCCTGTAGCGGTGCTCTGGTGCTATTATCACCCTCAACGTGTGCAGCAGCGCATGCCGCAGTTCAAAGTATACCTCACGAAAAGGAAAAACGTTTCTGTCTTATTCTAGAAGCTTCTTAGAGTCCAAAAATGACGCCGTCTTTCATTTTATATTGTTATATTAATGACGTTTAACAGTTAAACTTTTGTGGACAGCGAAACCTGTTGCAGAAAATTATCCATTCCATTTTTAATTATATTTTTCATACATGGACAGTACATCAGTTCGTCGGCGGGAACACAAACATAAAAACGTAATTCAACACGGCCAATCAACTTTGCAGCATACCTTTGGAACTTGTGAGGAAATCCAGTCAAACACGGCAAATAAACGCTGCAAATACGGTAATTAATTTCATTCAAAGTGCCGCCTCCTGTGAAATGCTGTCAGAAGATACAGAGCACAATACAACAGTCTTTGAAAATTGAATGGTTAAAGAAGATCCACTTATTACTGACAGAACGTCTTCTGAGAAAATACCAAACTGAAAAAAGAAATTGATGATAAATATCCAAAGAGTTTATAGCACATAACAATAGTTGTTGAGACACAATGCACTTCTTTTTCTTTTGTTGTTTGAAAATACCACATAAAATGGGGCTTGGAAAAATGCTGCTACAGTGTCTTCAGAAAGTATTCAGACCCCTTCACTTTTTCACATTTTGTTATGGTGAAGCCTTATGCTAAAATCCCTTATTAAGTAACACTCCCTCAGAATGACAAAACAAAAGCAGAATTTTAGAAATTTTTGCAAATGAAATAAAAATAAAACCAACTGAAATATCTCATTGCCACAAGTATCCAGACCCTTTCCTCTTAGTTGAAGCCCTTCTAGCAGCTATTACAACCTGGAGTCTTCTTGGGTACGACGGGACAAGTTTCACACACACCTGTATTTGAGAATTTTTTGAGCATTGTGCTGTGCAGGCCCTTTAGACTCTTTGCAGGTTGGATGGAGACCACCATTTATGGATGTTCAGGTCTCTCCAGAAATGCTTGATTGGGTTTAAGTCTCTAAGTCTCTCCTGTGATGTCTTTGTCTTTGTGTCCTCATGGAGGTCGAATCTCCTGCCCAGTCGGATGTCCAGAGTGCTCTGGAGCAGGTTTTCATTAAGGATGTCTGTACTTTGCTCCATTCAGCTTTCACTTAACCCTGTCTTGTGTCCCAGCCCTTGCCACTGAAAGCAATCCCACACCATGATGCTTCACCATGGGGATGGTATTATTCACGTGATGAACAGTGCTGGTTTTCTAAAGATGTGGTGCTTAGAACTGAGGTCAAGCAGTTCAATCAATATGTGTTTCTTCAGACCAGAGAATCTTGTTGCCTGATAGTCTGAGAGTCCTTTAGATGCCTTTTTGTAAACTCCAAAGAGTGTTCATGTGTCATCTGGGCAGTCTACAATAAAACCTAAATTAATAGACTGTTGCAATGATGGGTGTCTTCCTGGAAGTTTCTTTCATTTCCATGATGGGTGTCCTCCTGGAAGTTTCTTTCATTTCCACACAGGTTCTCTAGAGTTCAGCCTGAGTGACCATCAGGTTCCTAGTCACTTCTCTTATCAAGGCACTTCTCCCCCAATTGTTCAGTTTGCTAGCGTTACAACAAGACAAACAGAGATCATACATCTTTGGGGAACCACAAGGGCCAACCCCTGTATATTCAAAATAAAGCGCATGGTATAGCACACTAGGAATGAAAAAAATGTCAAAACAATGTGAGTCTCCATCAAACTGATTCAAGATGGTGTTGGATCTGGAGATAAAGGTCCTGGGCAGGAAGAGGCAGGTCCAGGTGGGTGGAACCTGGAAGTGACATCAGATGTGTCATGATTGTCAATCTTCCAGAGAGGAAGAGAAAAGGTATTAGTCGACAGCGCCCTCTGGCTTTCCAGAGGAATAATACAATTATCCAAGTCTTTAAACTGTCCCCTATTCACACGTGTGTGGCACCAGGAAGAGTCATAATTGTCCCAAACTTCTTCCATTTAAGAATTATGAAAGCCTCTGTACTCTTTCTTACTGCAGACATTTTTAGTCGCCTTCTTCAGATCTGTACCTCAACACCATCCCATCTCTAAGCGCTGTAGGCAATTCCTCCTAACTCACATCCCTCAGTCTATATATTTGAGGCTGGTTTTTAGGTCTTTTAGTGGTTCATTTTGGTTATTTGTCTTTCAAAGAGAGCTTTCCTGTGAATGTTCTAGTTTTTCTGATTTCCAAACTTTTGCATTTGTTTTTGTTTTACGATTTTTGGATTACGCGTCAGGAATTATTGCTGTAGATTGACTTGTTTGGCAAACACCTCACTATTTTTTGCCCTTGTGCTAATTTGTTTAAAATAAATTCAAAATCCTTTTTTTGAAGAATCCTTGAGGACTTGTTTCTCAGGCCAAATGCTTGATGGGTTTTGTTTCTCTTGAGAGGCATTCTGGTATATTTAAAGACATTTAAAGTATTCTGAACATTTAAAAGCCTGTTCCCCATTTTTGTTTGGTAGAGTTTGGGGTCAGGCTGCTTGGGGTGTTCTTGATTGACATTTTATTTCATTTTCCCTGAGTTTTCACTTAGCCCAGCAAATTATCTTGGCACTTGGCACTTTCCTTTTTTCCATTTTTTGTACGTCCCTTTTGTTTAGAACATTTAAAAGTTGTTTAATCTTTCAATTTGTCTTGTGTGTGCTGGTTGTCATCAATGTGGCAGTAAATAAAGGTTATATCATGCAGCCTCAATTCATTCAAAATGCGGAATGTTCCAGAGGTTCATGGAATGCAAAGCTTAGCTTACATGTGTTACATTTCACTGTCAATCACACATTTAACCCCACTCATCTTCAAGGTAATATGCTGGCTACTATAATGCAATTTGCATCCATGTCCACCTTTGTGTGGATACTGTGAACTCAATTGTGATTCACATATGCCTGCTTATCCACATTTAAGGCAAAGATTTTTATGTGTCAATCATACCAACAACCCTATCTGCATGAATGTAACTTGCTTTCACAATACCTCATGTGTAGTGGTGGGTAAATGTATAAATTTATGTATTACTTGCACATGCATTGTAAGAGCATTCAAAGTTTGGTTCATAATTCAACAAATGGTTGGATAAGTGAACGTTACTTCAGAAACAGCTCTAAAACAGTTTCAGTAACTCATTACTTAACGAGGCATATCCCATGGCCATTACAGAAGGAAGGCCAATCAGTCAGTCATTTTCCAACCCGCTATATCCTACCTACAGGGTCACGGGGGTCTGCTGGAGCCAATCCCAGCCAACACAGGGTGCAAGGCAGGAACAAAACCCCGGGCAGGGCGCCAGCCCACCGCAGGGCAACAGAAGGAAGGTGATTTTTCTAAAAGTACATCTTTGGATCATCCATGCATCCATCCATTATCCAACCCCCTATATCCTAACACAGGGTCACGGGTGTCTGCTGGAGGCAATCCCAGCCAACACAGGGAGCAAGGCAGGAACAAAACCTGGATAAAGGAATCACAGAAGGAAGGTGATTCTTCTAAAAGTACATCTTTGGATCATTCATTGTTAAATAAACATCCTCATTATCATGCTTTGTTCTCAGTTGTTGTATATGGCTTGGTCTTTCCATCTCAGTGCTCATTACAGTATTACTCTTGATGTTGTTGTGAAGAGGCCCGGTTCAAAGTATGTCTCTGGTATGCTTCACAAGAGTGGCAAAAATATTTTATTTCAATGCAATCACATCCCTTTTACTATTATTATAATTACTTTGATGAAGCATTAGTATCATACAACTGCAAGATGTCACCAAGAGTGCTATTTTGCGGTTACAAGTGTCCGAAAATGATGATGTCATTCATTCTCAAATGTAAACTCCTACTCCCGTAAGTGTAGGATGCTTCATAAATATTTTTTATTTCCTACTCAGGGGTAGAGCAAATTCCTACCTCAGTCACACCTTTAGTGTAATTCCTTGGAGTAATTCTGACATGCCTGATAAATATGGGGAACAGTTTTCTGTGTCAACCAGCAAGACAATTCAGATGTTCCTAGTTGACGGGCCCTCTGAGACCAACAATGAGACATCACTATGGCAATACGTCGTGGGCCTGCAACTGTGTCTTCTCCAAGTGTCCATTTTTGACACACAAGCTGAGCGTAATACCCTGGAGCAGCCCTTACCAGATGTTCAAAACAAATCATTTGGCTCCTTTTCATCCAGAGAATTAGTGACTCTACTCTGAAGTTTGTTCCCTATATATGGAAAGCAAATCTGGCAGCCCTATGCAGAATCTCATTTGAATCAATCAGTCAGTTGATCAATAAATCATTTTTTCAATCACTTAATTGTTTTATAGCTTCTGTGTATTCACTTTACACCTTTCCCTCAGCAATGTATAATTTTGTATTCTTGATATTTCATCTTTTTAAAGCTTGTCACGCTTGAGTGCTTGAGTATCACTTTCAGAGCTCAAACCAAGCGGGTACTACCACACTGGGACACAAGGGGTCGCTGTCACTAACAGTTCTGTCTGTTCCTCCCGCAGCCTCGAGAAGACGCCCAATGAGAACATATGACACAGACACAGGGAAGGCCCCGCCCCTTCTGGTCACAGCCTTATAGAAGCCAACCAGCTCAGGAAGGAGATGTCATTGCTTGGATCCTACCTATCAGAACGGAGCTCCCAAAAACTGATGAGCAAGAAACAAAATATTTAAAAGATTGCCCTGGAAGATACTTTGGGAGAGCTGAGGATTGACATTTTTTGTATATGTTGATGCAGTGCCATCGTGTACTTCTTTATTTAAGCTCATGTATTAAACAGGGTTGCCTGGCAGGCTCCTCAACTATGCCCTGGGACTTTGTCAAATCATTTGGGCAATTACAAGCTCTCTACTTGCACTCTACCTGTACACCCATTTCACAGTTTGCCTAATCCAATTAAGGGTTATGGAGTGAAAACTGCATTTAAGTTACACTTGTACTACAGCTTTGTTAATTGCAATTATGATTTTTTTAGTTTAATTTTGAATGATAAATTTCTCTCTTCTTAAAGCAGTTTGTAATTATTATTTCATATAGTAACTCGCACAGCATGCAACATCAGAAGACACTTTAGTGATCAAAGAGTATGTTCATTTATTTTTCAAACCGTCTTATCCCAGTTCAACATCAAGAACAGCCAAGGCTGGTGGCAGGAAAGAAATTTGAAATTTTTAGGCGGTTGTGAAAGTACCCCCGTGAAACCTTTTTTTTTTTTCAATTGCAATAAACAGAAAAGTAATGATGAATAATCACCAGCAAATTATTGTACTGTATTATACAATTTTTTTATATATATCATTATCTTCCCAATAACTTGTGCTCAAATTTAACATTGGTACAATTGATACAATTGGTTGTATCCTTGATCTTCTCCAACATTTACCTTTATTAGGAGATTCAACATATTGGAACAACCTGAAGTGTAGTGGGTGAAGTACTGATGTGCACACTAATAACGATTAATGGAAGGACCGTTTGTTAGCTATTTGTGAAGATGACCTGGTTTAATTCCTGCTCTCAACTTAGAGAGGCTTCACAGTCCTTGTGAGCTCTCTTCATGATGCTCTCTGTTCTTTGCATTGTTTTCCTCGCTACTTGGCTCAGCATCTTTTATACCATTCCAGCACCCATGACTCCATTCCCCTGCACTTTCTCATCTGCGTATTTCCTCACAGGTCAGAATTGCTGCTGTATTTACAGTGCCTATAAAAAATCTTCACTCCCTTGGAAATTTTCAGATTTTCTTGTCATACAACATTGAATCACGGTGGATTTAATTTGACTTTTTTGACACTGATCAACAGAAAATGACTCTTTAATGTCAAACTGAAAACGGTTCTCTGCAAAGAGATTTAAATGAATTACAAATATAAAACACAAAAGAATCGATTACATACATACTCGTCCTCCTCAAGTAAGTATTTAATAGATGCACCTCTGGCAACCTTGACAGCCTTCAGTCTGTGTGCACAGGCCTCTATCAGCTTTACACATCTTCACACTGTCATTTCTCCTCATTCTTCTATGCAAAACTGCTCAAGCTCTGCCAGGCAGCAAGGGAGCTGTGATTGGACAGCCTTTCTCAGATTGAACCTCTAATTCTCAATTGGACTAAGATCTAGACTCGGCCACTCCAGGACATTATTAACATTGCTTGTTCAAGCCATTGCTGGTGATCCTTGGCTTTATGCTTGGGGTCTTTATCTTGCTGGAAAACAAACCTTCACCCAAGGCAGAGGTTTCTTGCAGACTGTATTAGGTTTTCCTCCAGGATTTCCAGTTTATTTTTTTCTCTGCCCTTACAAGCCTACCATGGCCTCATTCAGAGAAGCATCCCCAACAGCATGATGCTGCTGCCACCAGGCTTTGTGGTGGGAATGGTTTGTTTTTGATTTTAGTGTTTGGCTTATATCATACATGGCATTTACCTGTAGTCTGATGGCCTAAAAGCTCACATTTCTGTCTCATCACACCAAAGAATCTTCTTCCAGCTGACTTCAAACATGTCCAATGTATCTTCTGCTAGATGTCATTTTTTTAAAAGTGGTTCACTTTTTACAAATCTCCCATAAAGCTGCGACTGGTGAAGTACTTGGGCAACAAAGTCTTCAATCTTAGACACTGTAAGTTGTGACTTGTTTAGAGTTCACATACATTGGTGTGAAAAACTATTTGCCCCCTTCCTGATTTCTTATTCTTTTGCATGTTTGTCACACAAAATGTTTCTGATCATCAAACACATTTAACCATTAGTCAAATATAACACAAGTAAACACAAAATGCAGTTTTTAAATGACGGTTTTTATTATTTAGGGAGAAAAAAAAATCCAAACCTACATGGCCCTGTGTGAAAAAGTAATTGCCCCCTGAACCTAATAACTGGTTGGGCCACCTTTAGCAGCAATAACTGCAATCAAGCGTTTGCAATAACTTGTAATGAGTCTTTTACAGCGCTCTGGAGGAATTTTGGCCCACTCATCTTTGCAGAATTGTTGTAATTCAGCTTTATTTGAGGGTTTTCTAGCATGAACCGCCTTTTTAAGGTCATGCCATAGCATCTCAATTGGATTCAGGTCAGGACTTTGACTAGGCCACTCCAAAGTCTTCATTTTGTTTTTCTTCAGCCATTCAGAGGTGGATTTGCTGGTGTGTTTTGGGTCATTGTCCTGTTGCAGCACCCAAGATCGCTTCAGCTTGAGTTGACAAACAGATGGCTGGACATTCTCCTTCAGGATTTTTTGGTAGACAGTAGAATTCATGGTTCCATCTATCACAGCAAGCCTTCCAGGTCCTGAAGCAGCAAAACAACCCCAGACCATCACACTACCACCACCATATTTTACTGTTGGTATGATGTTCTTTTTCTGAAATGCGTGTTCCTTTTACGCCAGATGTAACAGGACATTTGCCTTCCAAAAAGTTCAACTTTTGTCTCATCAGTCCACAAGGTATTTTCCCAAAAGTCTTGGCAATCATTGAGATGTTTCTTAGCAAAATTGAGACGAGCCCTAATGTTCTTTTTGCTTAACAGTGGTTTGCGTCTTGGAAATCTGCCATGCAGGCCGTTTTTGCCCAGTCTCTTTCTTATGGTGGAGTCGTGAACACTGACCTTAATTGAGGCAAGTGAGGCCTGCAGTTCTTTAGACGTTGTCCTGGGGTCTTTTGTGACCTCTCGGATGAGTCGTCTCTGCGCTCTTGGGGTAATTTTGGTCGGCCGGCCACTCCTGGGAAGGTTCACCACTGTTCCATTTTTTGCCATTTGTGGATAATGGCTCTCACTGTGGTTCGCTGGAGTCCCAAAGCTTTAGAAATGGCTTTATAACCTTTAGCAGACTGATAGATCTCAATTACTTCTGGTCTCATTTGTTCCTGAATTTCTTTGGATCTTGGCATGATGTCTAGCTTTTGAGGTGCTTTTGGTCTACTTCTCTGTGTCAGGCAGCTCCTATTTAAGTGATTTCTTGATTGAAACAGGTGTGGCAGTAATCAGGCCTGGGGGTGGCTACGGAAATTGAACTCAGGTGTGATACACCACAGTTAGGTTATTTTTAACAAGGGGCAATTACTTTTCACACAGGACCATGTAGGTTTGGATTTTTTCTCCTAAATAATAAAACCATCATTTAAAAACTGCATTTTGTGTTTACTTGTGTTATATTTGACTAATGGTTAAATGTGTTTGATGATCAGAAACATTTTGTGTGACAAACATGCAAAAGAATAAGAAATCAGGAAGGGGGCAAATAGTTTTTCACACCACTGCAGGTCTCATGGTGGCCTCCTTCACTGGCCTTCTTCTTCTTGCACAATAACTCAGTTTTTGTGAATGGCTTGCCCTAGCAGATTTACAGCTCTGCCATTCCTTTTCCATCTCTTAATGATTTAGTTAACTGAACTCCAAGGGAAATTCCATGACTTGGATATTTTCTTGTGTCCATCCCCTAACTTGTGCTTTTCTGTCCCATTTTCACAGAATTGCTTGGTGTGTTCTTTTATCTTAATTATGAAGGTTAGGCCACCATACTGAATCACCACGAGCTGGCCTTTCCAAACACGAGTTTCATATAGACAGTGTTCAGAAGCCATTAACAAGGCTAACAGAATGTTAGGTTATAAAGCACAATGTGTAGAGTTCAAGTCCTAGGAGGTAATGCTCAAGGTTTATAACACACTGGTGTGGCCTCATCTGGGGTACTTTGTCCAGTTTTGGTCTCCAGGCTACAAAAAGGACATAGCAGCACTAGAAAAAGTCCAGAGAAGAGCAACTAGGCTGATTCCAGGGCTACAGTGGACAAGTTATGAGGAAAAATTAAAAGAGCTGAGCCTTTACAGTTTAAGCAAAAGAAGATTAAGAGGTGACATGATCGAAGTGTTTAAAATTATAAAGGGAATTAGTCCAGTGGATGGACACTCTGACTTTAAAATGAGTTCATCAAGAACACGAGGACACAGTTGGAAACTTGTTAAGGGTACATTTCACACAAACACTTAGAAGTTTTTCTTTAACCAGAGAACCATAGATACCTGGAATAAGCTACCAAGTAGCATGGTAGACAGTAGGACTTTATGGACTTTCAAAACTCGACTTGATGTTATTAGAAGAATTAAGTTGGAAGAACTGGAAAGCTTTGTTGGACTGAATGGCCTATTGTCATCTAGATTATTCTAAGGTTCTAATGTTCTAAAGGTGTATTTATATTACAATCAAGTGAAACCCCCTAGTCAGGTGATCTCCATTGAACTAATTATGTGAAGTCTAAAACTAATGGGCTGCAACAGTGATGATTTACCGGTGTCATATCAAAGGGGTCAGAACTTTCAATTATTTGGTGTTTTATATTTCAATTTACAGAGAACTGTTTTCACTTTTAACATTACACAATCCTTTTCTGTTGATCAGTGTCAACAAAGCTAAATTAAATACACTGTGATTCAAAGTTGTATAACAACTAAAAGTGAAAACTTCCAAGAGCAGGTGAATACTTTTCATAGGCACTGCATAAATATTAAATGTGGCATACATGAAAGACAGTTATCAGCAAAAGTGAAAGGGAAGGTCTACAGGACGTTAGTGAGACCAGCTATGTTATATGGGTTGGAGATGGTGGCACTGACCAGAAAGCAGGAGACAGAGCTGGAGGTGGAAGAGTTAAAGATGTTAAGATTTGCATTGAGTGTGACGAGAATGAACAGGATTAGAACTGAGTACATTAGAGGGTCAGCTCAGGTTGGAAAGTTTGGAGTCAAAGTCAGAGAAGTGAGATTGCGTTGGTTTGGACATATGCAGAAGAGAGATGCTACCAGGTAAGAGGAACAGAGGAAGGCCTAAGCGAAGGTTTATGGATGTGGTTTGAGAGGACATAAAGGTGATGGGTGTAACAGAGCAAGATGCAAAGGACAGAAAGATATGGAACAAGATGATCCGCTGTGGCAACCCCTAACGGTAGCAGCCGAAAGAAGAAGAAGATACCTGAGATATACATTTGTGACACTGAGGCTCATTTCAGTTATGAAACAATCAATGCAGACTCAAAATGAAAATAAATTAAATAGTAAGTACTGATACATTAACTTTGAGGAATTACTGCAAAAGATTGTTCCAACCAACTTTTAATTAGGGTTAGTGCTAATTAAGTTGAATTGGGATGTGACAGAAACACAGAGGTCTGGATGAAGATCCATGCTGATGGGGAGAACATGCATACTCCACATAGATGGTGACCATGTTGGCAATTAAACCCAGACCTTCAGAAATGCCCACAATAAATTGTTGTATCTTTCCAGCTCTCGGTTTATTTATTTGGATACAGAACTTCAATTAATCCAAAAGTCAGTCTTTGTTTCTCCTTGTAATCATATCAAAACAAAATCTATTTTCTAAAGTGCATTGCTAAGCATATTTACATATTTTTTGTTATAAATGCCTTTACCCAAGGAAACTAACAAAATCAGGATACATGTTAGTAATTTAAAGCTGGAACACAAACACGTAGATCGATGAACATGAACAGTATATCACAAATGGAGACTCTTCCAACAGCCTTGTGTTTTTTTTTAAGGTCCATAGCTCTAGCACAGGTTAAAATGAAATGCATCAGCAGGCACTGAGTAAAGAGAAGCTTACGAATTTGAAAGATACATCTGAACAAGTTTTAAAAACAAGGCCATCCCATTCTAGTAGTGTTCTTATTTTTTCAGTCAGAATCACAAGTGGACAAGGGGACATACCGTACAGTGTGTTCGGTGTTAGTTACAGTGCAAGCCACCTTATTAAGGCTGAACAGTCAAGTTCCAAATTGCTGATGAGAGACAGCCACTAGGTTTTATCTCCTCATTTTCCTTTTTGCAGAATGTAAAAAATGTGTTTTTTGAATGCACACTGCAACAGACAGCAGGGCTTCAGAAATAAGGAGTTAGACCATGTCCTTGATTCCACCCTCATCATGGATTCATTGTGTGGCTCTGAGCAAATCATTTAAAGTGACAGAGCTCCAGTATTATAAGATAATTGTACAAGTATTATACACTTGGAATTTGCAAACTACAGTAGAGAATTCAGTGTATGGTGACAGAATAAGAAATGAGACAATCAAAGGTATAACAAAAGTATAGGAAAGTAGGATAAAGTGGTATGGACATGTGATGAGGAGAGACAATGAATATGTGGGCAAAAGAGAGATGGGAATGCAAGTACAGAGAAAAAGACAGCAATGGAGGCAAAAGCGAAGGTGGACAGATAAGTGAAAAAGATCTGAAGCAAAAGGGTCTGACTGGGGCAGAGGTGCAGGGCAAAGCTGTATGAAAATGGTTGATCAGGCACATCGACCAACCACAGAAGTGGGAAAAGATGAAAAAGAAGGAAGGAAGGAAGGAAGTGACACAATAATGAATTCTAAATTGCACAGTATATTACATAGACACTTGGACTGCAGATATTTAATAGAATAAACAATTCTGAATTACAGTTTTACCTCTCAGATGGAATGCCATGCAATTAAGACTGATTAGATGCAGCACTCAGGACATAAACTATAACATTTATCAAACAAAGCCTATTGGAATCATTCTAAAACAAACCATATATTCATGTCTGCAAAGATTTGACTTAAACTATAAATCTCTATCTCATACATACTTAAATACTTAAACAAGCCTTTATTTGTCCTTTGAAGTCATTATTTGAAATTTTGCCAGGTTTTAGATGATATTAGATAGATAGATAGATAGATAGATAGATACTTTATTAATCCCAAGGGGAAATTCACATAATCCAGCAGCAGTATACTGATACAAAGAAACAATATTAAATTAAATAGTAATAAAAATGAAAAAAATTAAAATAAAATGAATGTTCGCATTTACTCCCCCGGGTGGAATTGAAGAGTCGCATAGTGTGGGGGAGGAACGATCTCCTCAGTCTGTCAGTGGAGCAGGACAGTGACAAAAGTCTGTCACTGAAGCTACTCCTCTGCCTGGAGATGACACTGTTAAGTGGATGCAGTGGATTCTTCATGATTGACAGGAGTTTGCTTAGTGCCCGTCGCTCTGCCAGATGTTAAACTGTCCAACTTTACTCCTACAATAGAGCCTGCCTTCTTAACAAGTTTGTCCAGGCGTGAGGCGTCTTTCATCTTTATGCTGCCACCCCAGCACACCACCGCGTAGAAGAGGGCACTCGCCACAACCGTCTGGTAGAACATCTGCAGCATCTTACTGCAGATGTTGAAGGATGCCAACCTTCTCAGAAAGTATAGTCTGCTCTGAGCTTTCTTACATAGAGCATCAGTATTGGCAGTCCAGTCCAATTTATCATCCAGCTGCACTCCCAGATATTTATAGGTCTGCACCCTCTGCACGCAGTCACATCTGATGATCACAGGGTCCATGAGGGGCCTGGGCCTCCTAAAATCCACCACCAGCTCCTTGGTCTTGCTGGTGTTAAGGTGTAAGTGGTAGTGGTATTAGTGCAAACTGCTAGACTCTTTATTGATCCAAATCATTATCTTTGCTTGATTTTTTTAAAACGTGCAAAAATCATTTTATTTATCAGCTTGGGGGTAATTAGGATCAGAAGGGACATCTGCCTGGGAAATTAAAACACAAATGTAATTTTGTTTATTTAAAGATTTTTTTAAGATTATTGATTATTTATGAAATTGTTGTTAAATCTACGTGAAGAAAGATCTTTTAAGTGGGACACATGCTGTACACAGATATCCATCCATCCATTATCCAACCCACTATATCCTAACTACAGGGTCACAGGGGTCTGCTGGAGCCAATCCCAGCCAACACAGGGTGCAAGGCAGGAAACAAAGCCTGGGCAGGGCACACACACTAGGAACAATTAAGAATCGCCAATGCACCTAACCTGCATGTCTTTGGACTGTGGGAGGAAACCAGAGCACCTGGAGGAAACCCACGCAGACACGGGGAGAACATGCAAATTCCACGCAGGGAGCACCCGGGAAGCAAACCCGGGTCTCCAAACTGCGAGGCGGCAGCATTACCCATTGCGCCACCGTGCCACCCTTGTACACAGACATCCATCCATCCATTTTCCAACCCGCTGAATCCGAACACAGGGTCACGGGGGTCTGCTGGAGCCAATCCCAGCCAACACAGGGCACAAGGCAGGAACCAATCCCGGGCAGGGTGCCAACCCACCGCAGTTGTACACAGACATAAAGAACAAATAAGAAAGAATAAGAGAAGAGAGAAGTTTGTCACCTAGACAACACATTCTCATTCCCAAAAGAAATTTGGCAAGACCTCTGCGGACTGAAGAAAACTTGGAAGCAGCTCTGCACCCAGACTTGTAGAAACTCGTTTTCACCTTCATCCATATCTTTGAATAAGTATCATTAAATAAGACTCTTTTCAAATATATTGCAATAATTTTATACTGTTTAACTGGGTCCAGGTATAGTGATAAGAGCACCTGGTGTGGGTGACTGCCATATTCCCACAGAGGGTAGCAGCTGAGAAGAGACGTCTCCAATAGGAAATATCATAGTGAGTGGGCACCTGCTTTGGTGACTGGCACAGGTGTAGCTCAGGTCTGAAGACAATCACTTGGTCTACCTGTGCCAAGCTAGTAGGTTTTAAAGCAGCTGTCAACATGCAGATAAAGCTCTACATATTATATGTATATTAAAGTACAAGCAAATCCATTAAAATGCAATCAACAAATGTAAATGTATCCATTTAGCCAATGTGGCTAAGCAGTAACAGAATGGACTTTACAGGACAAGGCTGCCAGTTTGTCACTCCAACATTAGCAACATGACAACAATTTGCAGCACTTGGCATTTGCAGGTTTCTTTGACTAAAGCATCAAATAAATTGAAGTGTCCTAGTTAAATCAGTGTGGTCTAGTGAATAGAGCTGGAATAGTCTGCAGACTCAGAACCTGGAGGTCAACTGTCAATGCAGGTTTTTGTTCCAACCATTTTCTTAATTAGTAAACAATTAGATAGATAGATAGATAGATAGATAGATAGATAGATAGATAGATAGATAGATAGATAGATAGATAGATACTTTATTAATCCCCAAGGAGATTCTCTGCTGTCATGAGACACAAATTGAACACTATGGACAGAACTCCAAGCACTATTAGTGGTGAAGACCAGACACTGCTTATTACCTGCTGTCACAGATGTGCGCTCAGGAGGCAGTCAACAAGCCCAGATGTGAGTGAAATATCGTGAGACAAGTGGTTCATTTTTGGTACTAACATCTCTGTCTCTTTTCTGTCAGACATAAAGAAGAAAAATAACCCACCTTCCATACTTCTGGGTTCTCAAGATGGCCACAGATCGTCACTTCCACATCCGGCTCTCTCTAATGACCTCACTTCTGGCTCCATCTCAATGACGTCACATTCAGTCTCCTGAAGATAATGTCACTTTCAGTATTACATCACTTCCGGCGCCCTCTGATGATGTCACTTCAGTCAACCAGTCACGACGTCATCTCCTCCCACATCATTTCCTTCCACCATTTTGTTACTATATATAAATGCCATCTTTGTCATGTCCATTCATCAACTGCTGTATTTTGATCACATTATTTTGCCTTTTTTCACTCTTTGTCCATTTGACATTATACAGGGACGGTCCCCAACTTTTTTTTCTTTGTGAAAACTGTCTTATTTGCATCACAGTACCTAATATCATCCCTATGGTGAAGCATGGTGTGTCCAGGAATGAGTTCTTTTTTGATTGTGGCGTGTTACGTAACACAAATCTATATAGATATAAAATAAGAGGAGATACCCCTCCCTAGTGATACGGCAGTAAGAAATCATGCAAGAGAAATAACTTAGCTTTGTTCATTGTCGACTTACGCTGCATAACAGACGAAGGAAGCCAAAGATAAAACCCAGTTCGAAAGTGTGGGCCCGAGGTGTTGAGTCTGTTGATATTCGTTGGTGCAGTGGAAGGCATTTTCGGGATTGGATGACGATATCTCCCATCTGTCCGTCAGCTTCAAAAGGTGTGCCGGGCAATGTTCCAAGGCTTTATACTCTTTCTTCACGTGCAGGGCCTCCCTTAGGTGAACATGTACTTCCAAACAAGGCAACGGTGTTTAAACAAGGAAACAGTCCCATGCTGACTTAAACATATAGAAATAGTACACAGCATCTGCATGCTTTCCATTTGTTCCAATCTGTCTTATGCGATACAGCTTGCCTAGCAGTTTTATATGGTGAAACCGTGTGTTTAATCTGACTTTGTGTCAGCTGTGCATGTAAATAGAATAAATCTGATTTAAAAAATATATTTGCACAGAGTAACATATTAAATTTATGCTTATTACACATGGTGAATGCAGCATCATACTATGGGGTGCTTCTCAGCGACAGGGACAGGGAGACTGATCAGAATTGAGGGGAGGAGGAAAGCTGTCAAATACAAAGAGGTCCTTGAAGAAAATTTGTTCTCCAGAGTGCCTGTGATCTCAGACTAGACTAGATGGTTCACCTTTTAGCATGACAATGGCCTTAAACATACTGCCAAGCCAACACTGGAGTGGATTTGGGGCAAGTCTGACTGTCTTTGAGTGGCCAAGCCAAAGACCGTAGAACATCTGTGGATAGGCCTAAAGATGGCCGTCTACAGACGCTTCCCATCCAGTCTTGTAGCTTGAGAGGATCTGTCAGGAAGAATGGCATAAACTGCCCAAAGCTTGTTAGAGACTTTCCTAAGAAGACAATAGCCTATAATTGCAAAGAGGCTTCTAAAAATTGCTGAATTAAGGTTCTGAATACTTACAGAGAGATTTCAGGTTTTGAATATTAATAAATTTGCAAACCATTCTGTAAACATGTTTTCATTTTGTCATTAGGGGGTTACTGAGTATAGATTGATGGGCAAAACATATCACATTTAGCTATTTATAAAACTGAATCTACAACATAATAAAGTGCGTAGAAAGTGAAGGGGTCTGAATACTTTCTGAATCCACCGTACGTTCCCCTTCACTCTTAAGCCCAGATTTGTGCAGTGCTGTTGAGAGTAATCAGCGCTAACCACTGTGCCACTTGTACATGTTAAAATTAAAGAGCACATTGTACTTCTGTTACAACTCCAGACTTCTTGCCTGTAAAAGTCACAGCAGCAGGAATATCTGAGAAGACCTTATGATTTGCAGGAACGCTTTAAGATCTTTATCAGTAAAAGAATTAAGTTCAAATGTGTTTAAACTCTATCGTTATGAAGCTGGGGTTAGAATTTGTTGTTGGATGTTTATTCTTAAAGGCTCGGTCAGCACCTGGTCATCTTTTTCTTTTGTGAAAACCCCACCTTATGATGGGATGGTGCGAGTAGATGAAGGAAATTCTTCACAACAAGAGGCCATTCAGCCCAACATTCCCTGACAACACAAACAAAATATTAACAATATGAGAGTTCCCATCAACCGAACATGCATACAGGTGGGTGAAAAATTAGAGCAAAACCCCACTCAGGCACTGGGAGAATTTCCAAACGCCACAAACAATGTGAATGGGTTTGGTTTTGAAAAGCAATCAGAAAGGCAAAGTCAGCAATAATAGTAGGAACAGCACCATAAAAAGTGTGACATGATGGCACAGTGGTTAGAACTCCTTGCTCCTGTTGTCCATGTGCAGTTCCCATCTTTGCTCTGCCTTTGTGTATGTTTTACTCTTGGTACTCTGTACCAAGAACAGTGTTTTGCTGTACAAAAAAAAAAACATACTGCATACCATGATGGTATGTTGCACTGTTTTTCTTTCTTCCTTTAAAGATGGCCGAATTGCTGTATCATAACAACACCTACCTCCAACCCTCCCAAAAATCGCTTTCTAGAACAGTGGTTCCCCACTGTGGCTGCAGGTTTTTGTTCCAATCAGATTCACAATCGGTGATAATAATCAATAACAACTGATCTCATTTAATTAGCCGGTCTTTTTTTTTTTACTGTTCTCTTATTCTGCATTCAGAAAGACACAATAATATGGTTTTTACATTTATAAGACTAAGGGGCTCTGCCCCCTGCTCACTTCACTCGGCAACACCCGGGCGGGCACTACGCGCTAGCCTCTTCGCGGCTCTGCTGCTCACGTATTGGGAAGCAGACGTACAATTTAAACAGATTGTTATTTTTATGGGAATGGTTACATATGCATAATAAAGCAAACTATTTTACATTACAGCGAGTAAGTTATGAATAGTAAATAATTGTAAAATATAATAAATTGAAAGAGGTATTCGTTGCGTTATACGTTTTCGTTGTGTTTGGCTTTGAAATGAATTTGCAAGTACTTTTTAAACTTACACTTTTACTGTAAAACTTCAGTAAAAACAATATTTGGAATTAACTTTTCATCAATATCGCATTGAATTCTGATTCCATGTTTGGAGTTACATTATGACAACGCAACGTATAACTGCCTGTGAGTGAATATCGTTACTTTCTCTCTAATAAATAAAGTGACTTTTTTGAATGTTTGTCCCTGTGATTTGTTAATTGTCATAGCAAAAGCTATTCTAACAGGAAACTGTAAATGTTTTCATATGAATGGCATATCAAGATCTCCTTTGGTGTCTAATGTTATCCACAGAAGATGTACTACATTACCTTTCTTGTCGTCTGTTAAAATTTTACATGTCAAAATTGTTCGACCAATTTTGAATACAATTAATTGTGCCTATTGCATAGCCCATTACTTATACATAAATTACGCAATGACATTACGATACATCCTTCTTTCAGCAGTAATTCGACCAGTAGAAGACCGGAATGTGTTAACGGTTGTAGATATTCTACGGGATATTGTAAGTTTATGTTTTCATCTTCCGCACCATCACCACCAACTGTTTCAGCATAGTCTATTGATATGTATTTAACCAATTTTCTGTGTAACCAATTGACAATTTTTATGTTAATTCGCTTGACTTCATTGTTTCTCTGTGCCAGGATCACCCGTGTACTCATTTCTTCTGTTGTTCACCCTTCGGGATGAAATTCTTCAATAAGATTTGGACATAATAAGTCTTCTTTTATTGGGAACTTAAAGTGAGGAAAACACAAAAAATTGTAAAAACTGAGAATGCAGAAACTGTGTCTGACAAAAGCATTCACATGAATGAGAGGTGAGAGGACCATTGGCGTGGGGTGTTAATGGTTGAGAGGAGGGCGGGACTTGAAAAAATCTCTTGGCGATAGTCTCATCTCAAGATTTTTTTTTATAATAGAGAGACATATAGAAATTTCTAAAATTTCTAAGCTGTAAATGCTTATCTCTCTCTTTTGTTGTTTTCCTATTATTTTCCCCTCTTCCTGTGTAGTTTGCTCCCTTCATTTAGCCCTAATAGTGACAATTAACAACCAGTATAGCAGACACCCAAGATGATGATAGTTGCGACAACTTGTGTCAGACCTGCTAATTAGTAAATAATCAATTAAATAATCAAAACACCTGGAAAAGCAGAATGAAAATTAGGCTGAAAATACTGCTAACAATTAAAAAAAAACCCACATACTGCCCATGTAACCACTTATTACATTTTAATAAAAATCTGCCAAAATTAGTTTGTAATTTCTACATTAACCCTAAAACACAGAAAGAGGGAAATAATGATTCACTTAATTAGGCTAAAAGTCCAATGAAAAACGAAAGTTGGTTGGAACAAAAACCTGCAGCCACAGGGGGTCCCTAGGACCGAGTTTGGGAACCACAGTTCTAGAACATCCTGATTCAATTGTGTACAATTTGACAGGCAGACTATTATCGACTAAATGAGTGGACTGTTTCAACTTTCAAATGATACCACATTGCACCTTCTATACTTTTGATTTTTTTAATGTAAAGATGTTTAATTTGAATACTGTGAGGGATGCCTCCTTAATGGAAGGACACGGGGAGGTGGTTTATGAAGGGTGCTATTTCCCCTGAGCTACTATTTGGCAGGGTTGCAATGGTGCCTCACATTCCCACAGGACTGTATGGGAATTTGTATTTGTCGGCTCAGCCCTGTTAGGTTCTGGAGGTGCCACCAGGGGAAACTGCTGAGCCCTTTTATATAGGGAACCCGCCTTAGCCAGAAGTACACCCGGGCCACAATTACACAACACCAGAAGTATTTCCGGGATTCTGAGTATAAGGAACAGCTGCATCTCATTTAGGGAGCCAGAGTCAGAGTGGAGGAAGCTGTGGCAGAGAGAGGTCAGAGGGCTGTGACTCTGCTTAGTGCTTGATGGTACTGTGCTTTGGTGGTGGGAACAGTTGCTGGAAGCATTTCCCACGAATAAAAGCTTTTGTTTGCACTGGACTTGTGCCTTGCATCTGTTTGTGTTGGGTGTTGGGGTGCTGAGTGCCCCCTGGTGGTCACAATACACAGTATAATTTCTTTACCAACTTTATGTATTCTGACAGAGTAAGATATGTTTTTCAAAATGATATATATGCCAGGGGTTTTCAATAATGGATCTCTATGCTATAGATACCTGTTCTTTATGCTGCTTTTAAACTGTAAAACGAAACATATTACTTGTAGATCATTCATAGCAATTTTTTCTGGATATTCCTGACATAGTCACTGACACTTTTATAGTGTTTAGAAGCTTTCAACACCTTCTGAAATTCAAAAAACATGTACATTTCAAATATACTGAAAGAGGAAGGCCTAACCTTTATTTTGAGGGGTAGAACATGATTATTGAGCAAAGGATGATAACGTTATAGCCACTTAAAGCAAAGTAGTAGAAAATGGACATAAATGAGGCCGCGCTTAAAGAGAGGTGAACTATCCTTCTATTCATCCATTCATCTTTAAACTTGTAAAGTCAAGTATTGTTATAATCTATATCTCACTATCACTAACTGGAAAGCAACGATCAGACCTAAATGGGAAGCCACTTCTTTGTAGACCACATCAAGGTTGCTGATGTTGTGAAGCCCAGACGCATATAGCCGCCCTAACCCGACACAGACAGGTGGAGACACGCGTTCCAGCACAACACACACCTTTATTATTCCCTGGGGAGGTGCTTTTCTGTTTGCTCCCCACTACTCAACAGAATACAAATAATGCCAACAGTTACAGCACAGTCCTTCTGCCTCCAGTCCTCCACACAGGCTTTGTCCTGCCTCTTCCTGACTGCCCCCCTTTTATACGACACCCTTGAAGAACTCCAGGTGTCCTACGACCTTCTTCCGGCAGCATTTCCTGGTGTGGCAGAAGTGCTGCCAAACAGGTCCAAGCAAATGCCCAGGTGCCCTCTGGCGGTGGCCACAGGCCTCAACAGGGTGGAGATTCCATGCTCCAAATCCATGGCCCCAGTGCAAGCCAAGGGTGCTGCCCTCAATTGGCCCTGAAAAAGCCCTCTCTCCCGGTGCTTCCATTGTCAGGGTGTCCTGGCTGGCCACAACAATGTGTTAAAGAAAACCAGGGAATTGGAAGAAATCCCAGGCACACATGCAGAATATAGGTAACCGGGCATTTGATCCCAAATTTCTAAGGTTGTGAGGAAGCCAAGTATTGTATCTCAGTGTCTTCCATTTTCCAAATGTTAAAAAAGGAATTGTTCAGTATTTGAAAGCTCTTTTTGCGTAGGGTGACATTGTTAGGAGTACAATAGCTTGTCACCATCAGAGTTGGCACAAGACAAAGGGAGGAGAGAGACTTACACTACTTTTTTCACTTTATATTACATAGCATATTTGGGAGAAATTGCAGAGCATGATTTAAATTATTAAAGCACAATAACTGCACTAGAGGAACCATCCATTTTCTAAACTTGCTTATACAATTTAGGATCACGGAAAGTCAGAGACAAATAACCATAGCATAAGGCTCAAGGCTTTAACCGTCCCTGGACAGATGCATTGACGTATTCTGATGCTGGCAGGTTTACCTTCAGCCTACTATGGTGGTGGGATAAGTGGGCTCAGAAAACAGCTGACTTTTTCTGACAGATTCAAAGAGGTAGTCATTAATGGTGCTTAACAAAAGAAACCGTAGCAGGCTTTAGGCTCGTTGGCACTGAATGATGCCACTTATACATAATCTGAGGTACCATGTTCTAAAAGAGGCAGGTGACAGTTGTGAGGGCTGGACTCAGTAGTGGGCACTTAGCCTAAACTTGATAATGAGCAAATGTATTGGATGAAAGAGTTTAATGTCTGATTTCTAGGTTTATGAAGCAGAACACACGAAAAGATAAGAATAAGGAAGGAACAAACCTCCCATTGGGCTTCTATGGCCCTTACGAGTGGCTTGGAACTAAAATAAATCAGTCTTTATTTCTCAGAGTGCCATTTCACATTGTCCTTTACATAATGTAAGAGAGGATGATGAAGCGTGTTATTGTTAGAAAAGGATAAATCAAAAATATAGTGGGAACTGAGGGAAAAGTGAAAATCACTGGAGCGGGCTTACAGAGAGCAGATCAGGTAAAGCTGTGCGAGGGTGATATCCTGTCAGGCCGCATGCCAGCACAAGTATTAATCTGTCCATTCATTCACATAAATGTACAGAGTACAGGCTGGCAGGGAGGGTTTTTTGGTGGTTAAATGCCAGGCGTGAATCTGGTACATTCTTGTATGAATTAGAAGGTATAGTACATTGTGATTCGGGTAAATGCTTACATTATTATGAAAGATCCTGACATTCTCAAACTTGCTTCTGGGTTGCTAGTAGCCAGAGTTGAGGAGCAAAGCAAGAACCAACCCTGGATGGGGCGTCACAAGGCCCACTTGTACACAGCTATACACACACTTACATAAGACCAATTTAACGTCACTAACTAAACTAACATACTTGTATTTGACATTATGAAAGACACCAGTTAAAATAAAGTGACCTGTGATGACATTACTGTCCCCTTCACTTGTCATTATATTTTTTCATTGTTAAGGACCTGTCACATTATGTGACTTTTCGGTCACAGACTTCATTTACATAATCTTAGTAGGGGTGGGCAATGTCAGACCTGGAAGGCCACAGTGGTTGCTGATTTTCATTCCAACCCAACTGCTTAATTAGAAACCAATCCTTACCAGTCTCAGACCTTATTTAATTTTATGGCTTGTTAGTCTGCAATGTAAGGTTCTTATATTGTAGATTTTTTTCCTTTCCAATGATATCATCCAATTGATTTGAAGCCTAATATATGTGAAGATATAATGAGAAACGTCACACTCACAAAGATTTTGGGTTGATTTCCCCGTATACTGGAAGGTCCGAGTAATCGATAAAGACTGATAGAAAGATTTGTAATCATCACAAGAATAACAGGATTGTGAGATGACCAGATTTATATACAGTGGAACCTCGGTTCACGAACGTCTCGGAACACGTACAAATCGGTTTACGACCAAAAAGTTTGCCAAACTTTTGCATCTGTTCACGACCACTCACTAGGTATACAAACAAGCCAGTTTCCCTTTCGGTTTGTGTGTGCCTATGATTTCCGCAAATGTTCAGTCTCTCCCAGTGCGTTCCCTGTGCAGCGAGAGAGAAAGACACGCACACAGACACGCGTGCGCGAGAGAGACACACACAGACACACATACACACACACGCGCGCGTGAGAGAGACACACACACAGACGCGCGCGAATGAGAGAGACACACACACACAGACCCGTGCGAATGAGAGAGACACACACACACAGACGAGAGAGAGAGACGGCTGGAGGCATAAGGCCGAGAAGGCAGTTAAAGAATGCACCAAGCTTGTTTTTAAAGAGACTGCTTCGAGCATTGTTTTAACCTCATTGTATTTAATGAAGACTTTTTTCTATTGGATTTTAACCTCCACTTCACTTCTGTTTACAGCGATCGGTTTGTAGTGTGCATTTTTTCAATGTTACTTTTCTTGGTAGTTTATTAAATTATGGATTTTTCAAATGTTCATTTTTTTCCCTGTGCTTAAAACTCATTAAAAAAAAGTGTTTTTAGCGAGCGGTTCGTAGTGCTATAGTGCGAACTCTTGCAGTGTTAGTTTTCTCTGTTGTTCAATGTTTTCTCAGTGTTATTCAATGTTTTTACATTTAGTTTACTATTATGCTGTGCATTCTATAGTATTATTAACTATATTTGTGCTTAAAAATCTTTAAAAAATATATTTACATACAGTCTATATGGTCTGGAACGGATTAATTGTATTTACATACAATCCTATGTGGGAAATTACTTCGGTTCACGACCAAAGTAGTTTTGGAACAAATTATGGTCGTGAACCGAAGTTCCACTGTATACAGGACAGAGAGGTAATGAAATACATAAGGAATGATGGGAAAACAAAAACTTGACAAAAATAATGTGGAAATGAGGAGCCGGAAGTGAAGTCATCAGATCAGGTTGGAAGGAAGGTAGTTGTTGTTATGAAAGCGATGCGTTTATTCACTAAAAAAGAGAGAGGCATTAATACTCTGTTCCAAACCCGCTTTCTTTGAATTATTGCGCTTCGTTGAGCCAGTTGGCTGCTCCCTATTCATGTGTGTGACATATGGATAGTTTTCAGTCTGTCACATTTTTCTCGTACGTGTTTTATTAAACCAAATAGTGCCCGATGAATCCACTAAGGTGTAAATGAAAACAAGTTAAATGGAGAGCTGCTGGCTCCTTTGTCATTTGCATCTTATTGCTAACTAGCAAAATACCTGCGCTTAGCAGTGGAGAAGTAGTGTGTTAAAGAAGTAATGAAAAAGAAAAGGAAACATTTTGAAAATAACGTAACATGATTGTCAATGTAATTGTTTTGTTACTGTTATGAGTGTTGCTGTCATCTATACTAATAAAAGGCAAAGCCCTCACTCACTCACTCACTCACTCACTCATTCACTCACTCACTCACTCACTCACTCACTCACTCACTCACTCACTGACTCATCACTAATTCTCCAACTTCCCGTGTGGGTGGAAGGCTGAAATTTGGCAGGTTCATTCCTTACAGCTTCCTTACAAAAGTTGGGCAGGTTTCATTTCGAAATTCTACGCGTAATGGTCATAACTGGAAGCTGTTTTTCTCCATTTACTGTAATGGAGATGAGCTTGAACGCCGTGGGGGCGGAGTTTCGTGTGACATCATCACGCCTCACACGTAATCACGCAGTACATAGAAAATCAGGAAGACCTCCAAAAAGTGCTGAAGAAAACATGCATTATATAATTGAGAAGGCAGCGAAACAATAAGAAGCGAGCGAGTGACATATACAACCATATTGATGAGTTCTGCTACTTCGGAAACAAAGCACGATGTAAACCTACACTTTAAATTAAGTTCATAGACAGGCTGCCGCTGGCGTTTGTAATTTAGTGCCTGCCCATATAAGGCCGTCCGTCAGCGGCAATCCAATAGCAAACTCCCACTAAATATTCACGGGTGAAGGACTGTGCTTATGCAGAGGAAGATGAGATGGTCAGGGTGGTGTTTGACACAAACTCAGCGAAACTGCGAGAGAAAGTTTTAAGTGCCAGGACTAAGGTAACATTAAATACAGCCATGGACATAGCACGAGATGGCACCAGCACAATTGGGGAACTTCGATGCATGTACACCGAGCTCACGTGAACTGGCGCAGTGCACAGATAAAAGCAACAGTTCCAAAGAGCTGAACAAAACCGAATTACACAATTGAAAAGGCAGCAAAAATATGAAGCGTCTGATACATACAAGCATATTCATAAATGCAGCTACTGTGGAAACAAAGCACACGGTGGAAAAAGTCAATGTCCCGCTAAAGGAAGACAGTGTAAAAAACCCGTGCATGCAGTGTGTCAGGTCTCGGATAAAGAAGAAGACGAGCTGTTTATTGATGCAGTAAGAAACGAATCGATGAATGAAACCTGTCATCTTTACAACGATTGACAAACACGGAATGTAACTTGAACACAACACATCCTACAAATACGAACCTGATTGAAAGAAATAATGATAATCAAATCCTTGATGACAGCAACACTCAGTAACACTCACAAAACAAATACTGTATATTGACAGTCATGTTACGTTATTTTTAAAATGTTCCCTTTTCTTTTCTAGCTTTTTAACACACTACTTCTCGCTGCGATACGCGGTATATATATATGTATATATATATCCCGATCTACATACTCGAATAATGGATACTTTATTCGCCATCAATGATTGTTTTGGTAAAGCCATACTCAGTGTATTCATTAGATGAACGGTAAAAAAGTAAGAGCGAGGGGAGGATGACTTATTGAGGCATGCAGGCTGTAGTGCGTCAACTCTATCTGAATTGCGATCACATTTGAAAAATATATCTTTTCAAGTTCTATTTAGTCCATATGTGTCAAACTCAAGGGCGCGGGCCACATCCGGCCCGGCGTGTAAT